>NC_134515.1:5202838-6531588 GCF_027942865.1 Odontesthes bonariensis | reverse complement strand
TTTATTTGAAAAAATGCCGCTTAAATTTATAGGCAGATAAAACTGCCAATAATTAATCTAATTCAATTCATTTAATCTCATTCATTTACTGCATGTCACATGCAAGAACCGAGTGTGCAGTCACCCAATCACTGGGCAATAATAAGGTAAGGAGGATGTAGGCAGATGCTTTGATAAGAAATATATGATCAGTGTGTGGATATTGTGACTTCTGCTCAACAAATACTGACCACTGAAAATGGCTTTCTTCCAAATGTTCCAAATTTAAAGACATGTATCACTAAATTGCTGCAGTGCATCTTTAGCATTAAAGAACTGTGTCATCTCTTTCTATGACAAATTGTTATCATCATGGGTGGCATGCCTCTGAGCTGGCCAAAGACCAGATATCATCAACACACACCTCACTGATCTGACACACAAGAGGTAACAAAAGGGCAGCATCATGTTCCAGCTACAAGAAGACAACAGACCGGCTATAGTTGCTGGGGAAAAAAGCTCATATTTGCTTTCATACTTAGGCTTCGGTACATATAGTTGAGTCCACATGACAGTGCAGAGCCAAGACTGCAACGTGAAGCTAATTAGTGAAAGTACTGTGGCGGCCCGTAGCTGTCCACAGATCACGGTGCTGAAACCTGCCGCAACATACATAACGTTAACTCCAATCAATGAAAACAGTGTGTACAGATGTGAGCACGTGTCAGATCATGAAAACACGAAATCCACCACATGGCCAAAAGCCCAAGATGTAAAAAGCTATTAAACGGGTAAGAGCAGAGTTATGCAGGTGAAGTGAAACCCCTCCTATGATCAGCCTTCAGCAGTTTGGCAGCATTTAACCCCGTAATGCGCCATTTGAACATTCTCATCAATGCAGAGCGAAACACACAACCTGCGAAACTCCACAGCAGCTCCCCTGAAATCATGACACAGCGGTGCTCCCCAAAATATAAGGGCCGTGCTGACAGATTCAACATGCTTAGTTGAAGCCCGAAAAGCACTTACACGTAAGCGTGGTAGATAAACGCCCATCCCCGCGGTCTCTCCAGGGCATTATAGAGAAAACTCTGTAGTTTCCGATAGCTGGCATTTTTCTTCGACGGTCTGGGTCTCCCGGCGGAGATGCTGGACCTCGGTCTGCTGAGGATGCTGCCACGCTTAGTGCTCTCCGAGCCCGCAATGAGAAGCGCCCCATCCCTGTTGGATTCTGGAGCCCCAGGGTCCAAGCCAACAAACCCGACTTTGTGCTTCTTCTCTCCGGCTTGAGTTGGGTAAACCCCGCCGTTGAGAGATTTCTGCACCATTCTAAAGTCCAGACGACTCTAAGGAGGAGTTGTCCGTGCCCTTGCCGCGGGAATGCATCACTGGTGCTGAGAGGTGTGTGCTGCTGGTGAATGCAGTCGGTGTCGGTCCCTCTAGAAAATCTATTGCAATAACCACAACTGCACAGTGTATCCTGTCGATCTTAGCCCCTTCCGGTCAACTGACAGGTACAGCAAGAGGAGGGGATGCACATGAATTACATTCCACAATGTAACCACGTTGGAAATCAGCAAATTAGAGGCTATCTGCAATGGTTAGAAGGCTTAGAAAATAAATTAAGATGTAAAAACAAATTCAACATACAATCAGCCTTCTTTAACATTTGGTTTGATGGTCAAACTGCAAAATGTTGTCAATACCGTCATAAGTTGATGATTTATGGGGATCATTATTGTGCTTTCAACAAAGGAGTATCAATTTTTTCAAAGTCTATCCCGTGATGACCCTCCATTCTGTCTACTTAATTCAAGCCCAAGAGAGAAGATACAAAGTGTGCTTTTATTGGATCATGCATGTAATATTTATATGTGCAGCTTTCTTCAGTCAGATAAATGGTTACCAAATTTCATGGTTTGCATCGCCAAAATACATGCAGTCCCAGCTAACACCTGAAACTAAGCCAGACATAAAACAATGGCTAAAATAATGAAATGCAATCTCAACTGCATATCCCAGTGTGGAACAATACAAACCAATTTGCAGCAAACTAAAAGTAAAAGGTGAAAGTAAAAGTAAAAAATGTGTGACAGCATCCACTGTTTAAAAATCGGTTTCCCTATATGATAAAAAACATTAAGTAATCAAATGACGATAGATACATTGTAGGTGGGAAAAAAGTCTTGAGCCTTAACTTTTTTTTTCTATGTTGGACACAACGTCCTTCGATGGATCACCACAACAACACTGTTTCACTGGAAAAAATTGTCATACTGAGAACATTTTATTCACTACCTTGTTAAGATTCCATTTACAATGATAATTTTAGAAAGATTCAACAAAAATCCTTTTTACAGTTATTTTCAGGCGACATAAAATTGCAGACAAAGTATGTACAATAGAGAAACATGAGAACAATGAAAATAGGTGTGGACTGATTTGTTTGTCCAGCTACACCAACATGCTGCAATCATTAGCTAATGTGAACTGGTGACACCCCGGATTGACCAGTTTATTGTAAACTAATGATGCAACTGAAATTCATATTTACACCACTCGGACTCAGAGCCAAGCTGATACAGGAAATGATTTTTCAATATAACCACTCTTCTTATGTGGCAACTTAGGGATGTAAATTTGCAGTGGTTATGCTATTGATGAAAGATGTGTGGACAAATGCAACGTGCTGACTTGGAACCAAATGGCTATTTAATAAATAAAAAGGACTAAGTGATCGGCCTAATGAGTGCAGCATGTCAAAGGAGGTTCTTGAAATGTATGTTGAACATTTTTAACACTCAAAATCAAGTTGTCAGTGAGGTTACGCTCAAAACAGAGAGGCACCTTCTCTTCAAATGCACAGTTACAATACAAAATGTTTTATATACTATATTATTTCCATAAAAAATAATCCAATATAATTTATAGCATTACTCTGCTGCTGTAACACATGCTCCATCTGCTCCTCTGGCATTGTTACAGTCTTTATGTACAAGAAAATAAAATCTGCAGTAAACTAATATTACTGTGTTTCAGTCACCAAACAATCCCTTTGTTTACATCATCCTAAAACTGATTACAGTACTTTTTGCTAACACTGAATGGACCAATTGTTGTGCTTCTTTTAATACCTACAGCCAACATAACAGTTTCAAGACAACATAAAAGCCAATTTAAAAAGTCAGTTGACGTCTCCATTAACAGGAGGAAATCTAAGTAGTACATTTGAATTAATACATTAATAATTTAACAGTGATTCAATATCATAACCTGTTAACTGAGCTACTTGTTGACAAACAGCCTTGTTTAGTTTGTTTTAGCCACCCTTGTCCTGATTCTGATTAGCTAGCTTAAGTTCTTCCCTCCCTCTCACTCCCTGATGATTAATGTAACAATTCCTGATGTAATCAAATTCAATACACTTAAATAAAATAAAACACAGAAGCAGGTACATCTAAAAAAAATGGCATGCCATTGGTCATTTAAATACTGTTCAATAGGTAGGCTGGAATGCTTTTCGATGCTTTAATACCTGATATAGAATAAGTAAGCGATAAACGCTCCTTCTGGACACAATAAATAACTATCCTTCATATAGTGCAGTAATACAGTACTCACACTAAACCTACAGTAATTGCACAGTTACCACATGCAATGGGCTGAAAAAAAACAAAAAAAAAACAGCCACCCTTACTATCTTTTCACCTGTCCCTCAATCCCTACTTCCATCTCGCTGTCTATTCTTTGACTTTCTGCATCTACTCAGCTGGCTATCGCACATGAATACCAGCGTATTCAAGTATTCTACTTCACTTGTGGTCAAAAAACACTGAGCCCTGGAGAACACCAGTCCACATAGAGAAAGAAATGGCTCACAGGAGCTTGCAGTCCAAGGCAAAGTGGAAAACATCTGCATTTAAGACGACGGTCAGCTACAGGTAGTTTGGTTAATCCAGTTAATAATACAAGCTTGGTTATGAGCATAACCACTGTGGACATCGTCTTTATGAGGCCTCCTCATGTTTACTTATGTTGTGAATAGTTTGCACCAGTTCTCAAGTCTTTTGTGTGAGTTTTAAGTAAAAAGACAGTCAACACAGTAATACTATCTGGAAGTCTCCTTGAGTATAACAGTACGTGACTGGTTTCGGGCCCTCGGTTGCATAAGTCTTGCTGTGGTTGATACTCATATTAGTTGTGTGAACAGTTTTGTTCCTGTACAATGCACTGAAGACTCTGGGGGTATTCATTCTGGAATGATTCCTGTGTAACTTTTGGGGTGGGAGCGGGTGGGTCAAAGCTCTTTCTACTGGCAGTGTCTCTTGGAGGGGAAAAGATGAGACTTTCCAGCATCCCTCTTTATATCTTTCACTTCTGCATTATCCCTCCCCGTGATGAATTCTCTGCAGTGCTCTTAGAGTTCTCCATCTGAGGGTGGCAAACACAGCTTGAAGAGCCTGTTGAGAGAGAAAAAAGTTCCAATGAGAGGACTCTGCCTCGTTTATGACTATAAATGGAGCGATGCACTGAAGGCATCAACAAAGGGGACTGGAAATGGTTTCATACCTTGGAGCTGATGGAGGCATCTGGTCCATTACCTTGAGATTTTTAGCAGAGAGCTCAACTCTTGCCCCCTGGTGGAGAAGACAGATGCGATAAGCTCCACAAAGAACATTTAAAATATGGTGTAAATAAAATGGTAAACACTCATGATGTTCCAATTATCATATATATATATATATATATATATATATATATATATATATATATATATATATATATAAATAAATATATAAATAAACACACACTTTTTTTCAAATTTCGTTTTTCAAATTGTGTCAAATATCAGTTTTGAAGTATATCTATTCTTATAACTGAATAGTGATATAACCCATGATTTTCTACTCCAAGCCCTTATTAAAACAGGAACCAGGACTCTCACTTTAAAGCCCCCTGCATCTGTTTTTTTTACCTGTTTCCTCATTATGTCCATGGTCTGCATGATGCAGCGCGGCATGAGGCCGTGGTTCCTGGCTAAGATCATAGCCTGCTCCAGTGTCACACTTAGGGTACATCTGCAAAGAACCGAGATGAGCAATTTTAGCACTGTGTGGTCCCCTGGAATAAACACACACTGAACTGGTTGTCCACATGTGCATCTGCAGGACATTTTGAAGCTGATAAGAATTCAGACAGCGAGCAACAGTTAAGCTTTTCAGGTTTACTGGTGCGAATCATAGACTGCAGTGTGTTAATCTTGATTCAAGCCGACAATCCAGTGAAAAGACACAAGCCGTTTAATAATGCTGGAGTGGTGCTAGACTGACCTCTGCATGCCGGTGCCACACAGGCTGATGTGGCAAGCTCCAAGGCGGTTACACAGCTCAGAGGAGACACACAGCACGCTAACACCTGACGGGTGGCCCTGGGCATTCGGGCGCACGTTGACATAGGACTGCATTAGTCGACAGAGGTCATCCAGTGTGTTGAGGGGTCGCAGCAGCTAAGGAAAAAAAGTAGAGGTTGGAGAGGATCAGTGATTAAATTGACTTTCAACAAGATTATTCAATACTGTATCCCATAAGAGGCCATCTTGGCAAGTCACTTAAACTACTTTAGGCCACCTTTAAGTTACTCATAAAGGTTCTTTTTTGTCTTTTCCAAGGCAAGTGCAGTTGAATATATACTGTAATAATCAGAACATCCCAAAATAACAGCAATACAAATTTAAGCTGAGAGAAAGTATACAACACTGCGATAATTTGTATACTAAAATTTTAAATACTAGGCTAGTAGCATAACTGACTTGTAAGATGGAGCAGCAGCAGAAATAGGGAGAAAATCATCTAACATAAAACAAAAATGTTAATCGTTGAAATCTTTCTTTTGAAAAAAATGAAAACCTGAAAAAAAAAAAATTCTAATATATAAAGACTACTTTCTATTTGGTTTTAATTATTGGACTCTATTTCAGCTACAGTCAATTTGCGACACTAGAACCAAAGTTCACATGGCAGCAGTGTATAATGTTGAGGTTAGTTGGAGTTAATGGGGAGTTCTTGTCGCTATTGGGGGTTTCCAGAGGAGGGGATGGCAAACAGGTTCATCTTACTTTTGAAATGCTTGGTTGAAGGTCTCTAACTTCAAGGCCCAGTATCTGTGCTTGCATTTATATTCAGTGACAACATTATATAAAAAATTGACTTATCTTATAAGAACAAAAGTTGTGTGATAAAACACCAAATTATAGTAAAAGCATGGGGTGGGAAATCCATCAGAGCATATTTACCTGGTCTATCTTCATCGCTGTGGAGTTTGAGTCTGTAGGAAGATTTGACTTCTCCAAATAGAAAGCCCTGTTGGGACAAAAGCATTTGGATTTCAATCTTTTAGTCTTTGTTTGGTTTCAAATTTGACAGATTTCTAGTTTCTTATCCTATGGCTAATTTTGTTTGAGAGCTGAGTCATTTCACATCTACCCTTTATATAACATGCATCCGCTATAGAACATACTTCGTTTTTAACTGATGCTGCATTGATGAGTCATTTTTGGGGAATTAATGTGAACATATTTCATCAGAAATCATGACAGTGTTTGAGATGATGCAAAAACATTCATATTTTACAGGAAAATAAGCAGAAAAGTCCAAAGTCAAGCCAAATAGACACACATACTCACATGCATATATGTACATTTACAACAGAAAGATTGCCAAAAATGCACAATATTCATTGTTTTCACATGTTTAAGTTATGTCAAAGTTGATTTATAAATCAGTCCAGCATATTACAAAAGAAATAAAAAGATAAAATATAAAATCTTGAAATTTTACCTCATAATATTCTTTAAAAAAAAACAGGAGATAAATTACTACATTTTTTTACCTATAAATTTGGAAACATTTAATATATTTTAAAAAAGTAAAGTAAAATGAGCAGTCTCTCTTACTTATGCATTACAACAGGGTGAACTCTCTCTTTAAGGCTAAATATATTGTGTGTCCACTGTGAGCTGTGATGCAGTGTGGCATAACATACCTGAGTCTGCGGTAGTAGGCCTTGACCTTCTCTAGTGAGACAGCATTGGTGCGCTGCTGGAACTCCTCCATGCCCATGTAGTCCTGTTGGGACACTCCCTCAGGACGTTCTAGAGCTGGAAAATAAAACGGGAAAGATTTCATTTGATGCACAGGGAAAGACATTTATATCATGACGCAGTTTCATAATCCAAAACCTTACACCTCCCACTAAAAATATGGTCGCTGTGCTTTTTGCTGACATAAACGTAATTTTAATGCTAACACAGAACTACCCAATCAGGTGAACTTTAAATTCATACCCTTGACTTTTAAAAAATACCTTATAAAAAGGTATGAATAAGCCTAAATTTCCTGTCTCTAGAGGGCTTCTCTTTTTTTGTAAGAGGACACACGGTATGGTTTTCGTATAAGTATGACCACACACAAACCTCAACATATGCAATATCGCAAGGTGCACCAACACCTCCTCTTTCCTGAAGACAGGGTAATGTCCACTAGGTGGCAATGTTCATCCTATCTCTGACACAGCCCAAAGGCTGAAGTACATGAGACCAATATGAACTCTCATTGGATTTGTTTTCCAACTAGCACTTATGGAAAATGAATGGCTATTTGGCAGCCTGATGTGATGCATAATGCCTTTCCTTCATACCACAGCAAATGAGACTGATGGAAAACTAAAAGGTGCAAAGAAAAGTGCAAAGATGGAAATGGCTAGTAAAAGGCTTTAGTTTAACCTAATAAAAGCGCATAAAGCTATCAGCAAATGTACACGTGCGAGAGGCTGAAAGGGTGCAGGACCCATTGCGTCTTTTCAAATGATTGTTGGTGAAGCTGTGGTATTTTACAGGAAACAGAACGAACAACAACCAGCCCCACTTACTACTTATACATTGTGCTTTAATAGCATCCTTATTCCCCTTTAAATTCTCCTGTTCCTCTGCCCCAGCCTGCCCAGTCTTACCCCTGGTGAAAAGGACGGTGTGGAGCTTGAGGCTGCCTCCATTCTGCAGCCGGCTGGGCAGCTCACTAAAGTGACAGCTATCCAGGTACAGGGTGACCCTCAGGGCCTGTCGGCTGCCCTCCACCTGGTAACAAACGGGAGTGTCTGCAACACACAGACAGCGGGAAAGTTAACAACAGATCGAGAGTGAAAGGTAAACCACCTCAGAAATGCCCCCTTCACTTTTCAATGAAGGTTAAATTTTGTATTTTATATTATAGTTAAAATAAAGCATATGGCTTCCAACAAAAGATTTTTCAAAAGAATTTGTATAACCACAATCAGCCAACTCAAGACTGGTAGATCATTTATTTACTTAGTCTAAGCTTTATTTAACCAGGAAGGGACTCTTTGAGATTTAAAATCTTGTTTGAGTATCTTGGCCAAGAGAGCTCAGCAACACAATATAATACAATATACACAAAAATTCAGAACTAGAACATCTTTGTATCTTTGCTTAGTTTTACTGAAACATTGACACGGAAAGCACAATAAAAGACTAAATTTCCATTTTAAATGCAACAGTGATATTTAGCTGTAAACTTATAGCTATCTATAGCTATAAAGTGTATTTTGAAAATAAATTGGAGTTGAATGTCAAGTGATGTTGACTGTTTGAGAAAATACATTTTAATTTACATTTCAATTATCTGGGTGTGTTAGTCTGGTATTGAGAAGCTCAATTTCATATGATTTTGGTCGGACTAACGTGTTTACAGGCATTTTAAAAGTCCAGTTTTGGTCGAACTAACACAATTATCTGTTGTTTTCCAGGGTCATATAAATAGGCTTAATGACTACAGATGAGTTCTCAGAAAATTGAAAAGATGTCTTTTACTGTGCAACCTTTAGGGTCACCTCTGTTTCGTAGAAAACCCATCAAAGCATAATCCTGTAGAATTGGCAATGATGCTTGAAGCTGATCTTAAGGGCCTCACTCTGTATGATGCTTACATGTCCTACCAACAGCTCCCAGTCTACTGTAGATGCTATTAGCAAATCAATACTGTCCAGTGGACTACCTGCAGTGCAGCAGTCTGAGCTGATATGCAGCTTCAGCAAAGAAGCTTGGTCGAAAACCATTTTTGCATCAAAGCATATGACCTGTCATTATTAATGAATGTAAGCATATTACAGCAATACGTATTAGCGTGTGCGCTGTTGTCCATATTTATATAAAACATACTTTTTGCAACTGAGCATGAATCTAGAACAGCACATTTCTGCCTCATACACAGCTTTGCCTGGTAAAATAGGAAGTGCATGTAATGCTTTTCCTTTGAGCAGCAATCTCTGCTGGCCACGTTGAGGCTGCTGAAAAGAGGACTGATTCAGGATGAAGCCACCTTTTGTGTCTGCTGGCTTTAAGATTTCCTTTAACCCGGGCACCTTCAGTGAATGCAGATACTGAAGTTATTAAAAAGGCGCGAATGCTCCCATGTCTTAAACTTTCCATACACAATGTCCATTTTTAATAAGCTGGGTGCATCTTCATTTCAAAGCGTTGCAGCACACCATCATACAGTGCTTACTCTGAAATAAATGTACCGACCTTGAGCTGTTTGGCGAAGGAGAAATGCAAAATAAAGTCTCTCAGTTGCAGCACACAATGCATTTGGATGTACAAATATTACAGTTGTTTTAAAGTTTTTCAATGTACTTTTTTTGTGTGTATCTAAGGGTGGTTCAACTACACATATGCATGGATTCCATGTGTCTCAGAGCAACACTTATTTTTAAATTAAGCTTGTCACAGCTTGCCAGAGCGGATCATGTTGTCAGCAATACAAATACATTGACGACTTAAAGAGACTACATGCTCTGCCCATGTTCAAGATGATTTATGGAGCCTCTATAATGTTGATTTAGCTCCCTGTTCAGAAACTCTCCGCTGAAAAGAAAAGAAAATCTTTAACGGCAAAATGGCATTCTCAACATCAGTGGCTTCCATACATCCTCATAACAGAACTTTGTTTAGAGATGGTCAAACCATACAGCTGCTCATTAGCAGCAGTGTGGTTTGAAAGGGAAAAGTCAGTCTTTGTTGATCGAGCCTCTTACTTGCAACTAGACACTCATCCTCCAGTTGCCTGAAGAACACAGTGACTTTGTCCAGATCCAACAGGGCTGCTTTGGTGTCCTCCAGCATGGTCCGTTCCTCTTTCTGCCGGAGGAAAGAAAGAAAGCTCAGAAGTCACACCAAGAAGACTTTTGAATACAGCTGCATAGCTAGAAAGCCAGACTGATCCAAGGAATTCTACTCAGGAAGTAAATATAACTGGACAGACACAACATTTTGATATATGTTTGCAAAAGGCTCTTTGCTAAAAAAAAAAAAAAAAAAAAAAAAAAAAAAAAAAAATGTTCAAACTATAAACCTATGACCACTTCTGTCAATTAACAAAATGAAAATACAAAAACTGTCCTTACTATGTGTGGAGATAGTGTGGACTGGAAGTGCAGCAAAGCACCAATGACAGATATTTGCTCCAGCCACTTCCGGCTGGTCTCCTTGCTGTCTTCTTGGTATTCGCCGGCATTGTTGAACCGCAACCGCAAGGCCGTCAGCACCTGCTCAGCCAGTGTGCACAGGGCGCCCGTCGCCGCCTGGCAGAAGATCACATCCCGTCGCAGCTGCAGAGATGTGTCTGGCGTTGGGGATAGCATAGCAGAGAGCAAGAAATGTCACAAAGTAATGGAGGGAATTCAGGAGTCACAGATGTGGAAGGTTATGGGGAGGAAAGGTGAGTTGAAGGAAATAAGAGCAGACGTGAAAAAAAGGGTGCAGGGGAAAGCATATGTAGCAGAAAAAGCGGACAAAATAGCAGGCAGGACTGTAACCCCTCTCATAAGAAATGTCCTGACCTTGCTTCAATGCATGAACTTCATTTCATTAGCAATCCCCTGAGAGGATATTACCCATCAAACAACACCATATGTCACTGACGATGGTTCAAAGAATGAGAGCATAAAGTGCTTTAACACAAACCCTCAATCCAGGACAAACAAAGGAATTTGTCTCACTGGATATCATGAAAACACTATTTAAAGTTACAACTTTTCTAATTTGACTACAGAGATAGTTATTTAAATTGCATTATTTATATTACCTCATTAAAATAATCTTATACTTTAAAATGTCTTAAAGCACCAGGAGATGTCCTGATGTAACTGGCTGTAATACAATTTGATGGATGATCTAAATTGCAAAAAAGCTCTAAACTTTGCACTCTCTTAAAATTCTGCAGCTATGAGACTTTCCCTATTGCTTGAGACTGCTGAGCGAGTGTCTGTCTTTTTTGGATTTTGTCTACTTTGATCATCTCCGGCTGCCTCGCTCTGAATGCAAACTTCTCTCTGTTTTAAGTACTGACCTGTGCACTTGAGCAGAGCCAGAAGAAGCTGGTTCTTTCCGTCTATTGAGGGAGAAGAAAAACAAGATGGAATAAATGATTGTAACTGTATACGATCATGTGGCAGGAGTGAGTGCATGGGTGTTCCCCTCACCGTCCACAAATCTCTGCAAGCTCTCCACCAGTGTTTTGATTGAGTTGGGCAGGTTCCAAGGGTCCTCCTGGATGTTCTTGTGGATAATATAACGGCAGCGGGCAGTCCAGTCTTCAGTTTGGCGAAACTCTGTTCACATAAAAGCAGGAAGTGTGTCAGTTTGTACGCCTGCTGGCTGCTGACAGATAATGACACCCTTCCACCACTCAAACAGCAAATGCACACACACAAATATGTACCTGGCTGGCTGTGGTCAGAGTAAAAGTGCTTAGTCTCCTCACAGGCTTTGGTCATGACAGGTCCTTTGAGGAGGTTGTTGATTGAGTCAACCTGCGTGCAGAAATAAAAGCATATACAGACAAATTTGTCAGTAAACAGAATTTGTTCAATGCTCCACATCTCGAATACATATTTTTCCCTATGCATATTTCTGCATCCTTCACATACAAACAGTCGTGTAACTCTGCAATAATCTTTGGAAACGGTTCTTCCCCACAAACAACAACAAGCTGCTCTTTACATGTGGAGAAAACGACAGCAGCTGAACAGGGTGCACTTTTTTGGAAGTCAGACGACACCACGGGCTGGTAAGAGAAGATGAAAAGATGGATGGATGTTTTTGACTGAGTTGATGTACCCTTAAAAGCCACTGTGTGTATGTGTTGGGGCACAAGGGTAAAAAAAAAAAAAAAAAGAGTATAAAGGAAGTCAATTGAAAGATGAGAGATAAAAGATGAAACATGAGCAGAGGACAGAGAGCTGCACGAGGTAACTCAGCCCAGATGTTGACTGATTATTATCGCTGTGATCTGTTCCAGTGTGTGTTTCTTGTTTCCCTATTTTTCATTTTTCATCTCTTGGATGGTTTTTAGCAACAGACATAAGGCTGTGGTTTGGAGGAAGCACTTATAGAAGTCAACAGCATATTCTACAACACAAACACCTCCAGAAAAAGTCCAAACTGAACGCTAGAAGTCACCTGGTTGAAAAGGTGCTCCAGGCAGCCGTGCAGCTTGTCCTGTTTGTCAGAGGGAATCCTCATGTCACATGGCAGCTCATCCCCTAGAAGCCAAAAACCATCAAACAAAAAGTTGACGGGAGATCAGACACTTTGTGCAGCACTGTTTATTTTCATTTGATAATGCGTACTTACTAAACACTTTCTACATACTGTAAATTCCAATCAAAGCATCAAATTAGAAAGAAGGAAAATTAATTAGTCACACGAAATCAGTGTGGGTTGTCTAATGTTGATAAAAACAAGTCAATAAATAGCACTGGACACATACTTGGCTCACAACACAAAATAAAGCTGCGGGGTAATTAAATGTTTAAAAAATGGCTACAATCATCTCAAGGAAATATCTATGGTATTAATCCATTTTGAGGAAGCACGTAATATGATCAATGCTGTAAACGGCAATCATAAGGTGAATATATTTATTAACTCTTTTGAATATGTTCATTCATTTCTTGTCTTTCCTTGGCCCTTTAAAAGACATCCATTTGCCAAAGCCTCACTTTCACTTGTATCTAAAAAAAAATCTATTGTCATTTACACAAATCTTAACATGAAATTATAATAATCACATCTTTACAGATGGACAGGGAAAACAAGCCATCTTTTACCTGATCCCATCTCATCACTCCCTAGGTAAGAACTGTTGCTTCGCACACTGGTGTAGGACAGAACTGAGTCTCTGTTGCTGTTGCATTCACTGCAGATAAACACAGACACCATTGCACAATTTGAGTTAATATACATTATCAAGCAGAGAGTTCATTCAGTTCTTAAACCACACGGAGTCTTTGGGAAGCACCATCTTGTAATTTTGTGGCCAAATAATCGTTCTGATTGTAAATGCTTTTTTTGATTTACATTGTTTGAGACCAAAAGTAATTAAATGATGCTCATACCAACCACAGTTGGTTCAAACTGAGGATCATTCTGTGAATGCGGCGGTATTAGATTCCCAAGTATTTGACTAATGACACATGTGTGCATTATACTTAAGCAGGGACATAGAGCCCTTGACTTAAAAATATACTTTGATAAACATGTTCTTTTCAATGCCGCCAGTGTGCTCAGTCTCACTTAGGGGTGCATTTTTCTTCCATTCTTGTGTGAAAAAGCAGTTCCTGCCATCTAAGATAGTTTTGTAAAATGACTTAGTCTGGCATTTCTAGTCCTACATCTACATGATTCAACATGATTAACAGGAGCATGTGGAGGATTTATGTGACTCAAATTATACACAGCTTTAAGTGAGCACAGTTACAATCCCCTAACAGGAGCTCAGAATGTTTCAGAAGCTGAATTACCATGACAAACAAGTGACTATGAGCTACAAAACGACAACAGTGGCATTGTCCTTCACTATTATCAGACTTGGCTAGGTAACAAAGTGGGGGAGTCAGGCCTGAATATCTCCTGCCCCACTATTGTGTGGTTTCTAATGTGTGTTCAAATGTGTGTGAATGTGCATTTGTGCCTGTAGGGTGGTGAGACCACAGAGCTTATAAAACTATGGGGAGAGAGTTAATACGACTTGGCTTACACTACATGTATGTATGCACAAGAAAAACCTTAATTTTCTCAAAAATGTCTCTTGCTTTCATCTATGTGTCCAGTATTGTTCCCCATCTGGACACGTGGCTCTGCACTGGGAGTGTTTTTGGAGGAATTCAGAGAAATGCACGCCTTCCGTCTGCTTTTGGAAATCACACATGAGAAGTGATTTCCAAATTTAGCTTCACACAACTGCTGCCAAAAGTGTGAACACCACTGTGATAATTATCCTGCCTGTAGTAGTGGGTTTGGCAGGAGCCTAAACCAAACACACACACACACACACACACACAGGTCATGCTCACACTTTCATCAAATCATATGCAGTGATTTATTCACAGCTCTAAATACAGGAGAAAGGACGATGCATTCAGACACACTGAGAATACATTTA
Organism: Odontesthes bonariensis; assembly: GCF_027942865.1. NCBI lineage: Eukaryota > Metazoa > Chordata > Actinopteri > Atheriniformes > Atherinopsidae > Odontesthes > Odontesthes bonariensis. Next base: position 6,517,093 of record NC_134515.1, on the reverse strand, counting down.
ACCTGTGAACAGCTCATTAACGGCTTCCTCTGCCGATGCTTCTTAAATTATCTTTGTGCAGAATTCACATTGGAAAAAAAAGGACATAGAAGTGAAAACAGAAGAAATGTTCAGGGCTGTTTGGCATGTTGCATATGTAATGACAATGACTCCCTTGAGGTACATTTTGACACTCAATATACTGTACTCTATCTCAACTGGATCTGTGCACAATCTAGATATGTCTAGATAGCAGACAAATGGCCTTAACAGGGCCAGTCAAACACACACGTGCATGCAAACATCAGAACCTGTAATTTCAGATAGACACAACGTACCGGAGTTTCTTCAAATAATCCTTTAGCTCCCCTCACAACACTGCACTTCTCTGTCTTTTACCACCTTTCTGTACTTTGCCAGTCTTTCCTGACATTTTTCTAACATTGTGTTTGTCTGACTGTATCAGGCCAGTGACCCCATGCGTATTGTACTCTTGAACAGTAGCACATTTCATGAAGTCCAGAATTTTTAAGGGTGGATAAGTATCTTGTTCTACTGCGACCTTAAACTGAAGATTTTTTTCCCCCCACTGGTCTTCAAAATCTTTAGTAAACACCCTATGTGTGTGTGTGTGCATGCGTGCCAGTACCACACATAAAACAGCTTACATTTTCCTTTACATTTTATTACGATGAGGTCGTTGCATTTCACATGGCGTGGTCAGGCCTTAATGACAGAGTGGGTGAGGAGGCCGCGCCCCAAACATTTGGCTGTATTACACACCAGGCCACCGCACCAACAACCAATAACTACATCTTAGTGGGTGGTGGAAGGTGGGGCTGAGTAGAGCTCGACCCAATGAACTGTGTGCACGCACATACACACACTGAAAGGTCTGAATTAACTCGCAACAAGCAAATGACATAACCAGATCTAACCAAAACATTTTGAAGTCATTTTTAGCCAGTTAGCCATCTCAGTTAAAATGACAACATCTGGAATTAATTTTAGTCTCCAAGTGTGTGTGGGGGGGTAATGAGAAGCATTTTAGCTCAGGCATAGGCATAAGGAAGGAGTTTGAACGTTTAACTTTTATAGTAACCCAAGTTAGAAATCCAGGTGTAAGACAAGTGTGTGCTGTGCCTCCCTTAGTGTTTTTGTTTTATTTTTTATAAAAGACGCATTAAGAAAGTAGCTTACTGACAAAAGAAAGACAACATTTTAGTAAGTCATTTCATACTGAGTGAAAACTACAGTGTCAATTTAATTTTACGAGGTAAAAGTTACCTGTAGGAGTCCCTGTAGCTCATTGTGTCATGACCAGAGTCTTCCTGGTCCTCCTCGTTCACCTTAAAGCAGACTCTTTTAATGCCACCTTGCTCCACTTTGTCTTGGTCACAGCCATCCTCGCAGGGGGCCAGAGAAGGTTGCTGATTTGACTCATCCACCAAAGGCTCCCCACCCTCCCCTTGAAGCTCTGTTGGCTCAGTGATAGATGACAGGAGGCTAAAAAGAGGGGAAAAAAAGGATTTTCTTTATCATTCATTACATTTAAATTCTTACTGTCAAAAATACTTTTACATTGATATATTTTTAAAAAATATGCTCCAAAATCAAACATACACATCCGTTCATTCACACTGAAACACCCAGTCCTCAGCAAAGACGAACAAAATGTGTCTCTTTCACTTGATGTTATCCTGGCTTCACTCCCTGTTCCTGTACTGGGCCTGGCCCATAAATATTTTGGGCCTGAAGAATGTTCCTTTTGTAAATCTTCAGCTTTAAACAAGGCAAAGGGTAGACGGACAAAAAGAGGCTGACAAACAACCTCGGGTGGGGGTGTGGGATAACAGCTCCAAGCTTTTTATGCATAGATCTCTAAATGTCAACTGTGCAGGCTCAGAACACAAGTCTATTCATATTTTAACAGAAGTGGAATAACAATATTTGGTCAAGGGACTTGGAGGTCAGAGTTGAGAATATTTCTGAATGCATGAGAGAAAACAATTATTTTTACTTGCTCGATGACGCAGGCAAAAAGAAGTGTAATTCAAATGTAGGTGTAGATGTTAATATTCATATGAAAGTGAGGGTCAACAATACTAAGTGGCACAGAATCTATATGAGCTGTAATACTTACACATCTATTTGAGCAACATACTGCCTCATTTCCCTCACAGCAACATCCAAGCGGCTGTATAAGCAAATGTAGGCGTCCTGCGTCTCTGTGTCTTCCTGTTTGAGCAGGAAACTCAGGCCGCCTTCCCCATGGACGCTCCTTCTGCCATCCATCATGCCCTCGCATCCATCCGGAGTCACCTCCCCACTGCCATTTTCCTCATCCCCTTCCAGACCAGAGCAACTCCATGAAGGAGCTCCCATGCTGGTCATACAATGTTGAGTGTGGGACATGGGGTTCAGTTGTGCTACATGAGACAAGAGGAACCGAGAGGAGAGAGAATAACAACATATCAACGGTGTTGGAATGAAAAAGACTTCATTCTCTAACAAATGATATTTAACCCAGATGTTCAAAACCTATGATGTAACACAACTGTCTGTTCTCCATTTGCTCTGAATGGAAAAACAAATTTTTTAAGGGCACTTGGGCAATCAATATGCAGAGCATGAAGAGGATACAAACTATTTACTTGAGTTCAATGCCAAACTAAGCTGCAATAACCTGACACATCCTGAAACTGCAGACAGATTAAATTCATGTGATGAATCCAGAGGGTCCAAAGAAAAAACATTTAATACATCCATTTTAATTTACATTGCACAGGTGGGGGAGATATATTCTCAAAAAAAAATTTTAATCTAAAAAGACTTCCGTCTGACTGCAAAGTTGAGGACTGGTCCTCTGCATTGTTGTCAGGCTGAGCTGGTAGACAGCATGGTTGAAAGCACGAAAGCAGACTCTCATAGGGACAACTGCTGGGCAGATGTCTGACTGGCAACTGGTGCATACAGGAAAGATGAAGACGAGGCAAACTGGAACAAGGCGAGCAATGCTAATTGTCTGGTGTCTAGACAGCTGTATTGCATTTTTTTCTTTGCTGAGAGTAAACATAACTAGGCAGTTCAAGCTAAAGATTTTTAATTAATACCGAGCCTCATCATAAAAAAGTCGTGCTACATATACCAGTGGAAACAGATTTATTTTTGGATCCATCTATCATAAATTTTCATTTTCTTTTTTGTGCTCCTCTAGCAGTTACTCTTTCGTGACATTCTAATTCAATCCAGTTTTCTCCAAACTCTCTCTCCGCTTTAACTTCTTCAGCAGCAGTACTAAGTCAATAATACACTCATTATACCGCCTTGAAGCAGCATCTTTGCTAACATTATTCATTCATTTCTAATGTCAATAACTCGACTGTGGTCTGAGTATAATGGAGTCTTAATGGTAAACCACTCAACTAATTTAATATGGAAATCCTTTTTGAGACCTTGTGGATACTGTGGGAGGCTGCAGTTCCCTTCATGTTGCTGCGGGATTGAGGTGGACATGGAAGGTAAGTTGTAAAAATTATCACTGAGCTGGATGTTAAGTGGGTTAAGCTGCATTACCACGAAGGGGACGGATACCAGTGAAGCTTCGCTTAAGCGGTGAATATGTGTCTGTGATGAGATTGTACTTATTGTTAAATCTTCTTGGATTGGACATTGGGTGTGTGTGTATTAATCCTACCTTGGTCTGGGTCCAGACCAAAGATAGAGTTTTTGCGACCAAAACGTATACTGAAAGTCCTGCCAGCAGAGGTAGTGCTTTTGGGGTAGGAGACCTGCATCGAGTTGACATGGCAGTTGGTAGGAACAAAGTCCATAGAGCCCAGTGGATGAGGGCGAACACCAGCCTGCCTGACGGAGGGCCACACCTTGTTCCTCAGTTCCTGGGCAAACTGGGTAAAACAATGGGAGAAACCATGAAGAATAGGGAAACGGCATAGTTTAGCTAAAGTACAAATTTCGAATATAATACTGCAGCTAAAGTGCCTTGAAAATAATAATACCAGAGTGAGCTTTTCCTCATACATTTAAGAGAGCTCTTGTTTTTTCAGTTGCATTAGGAACACAAATTCAAAGAGCACCACTGATGTTGGTTTACAAGTTCATCATGTAATTTGAAGGGCTACTATAAGAAGTCTACAAGCTTTCAGTTTTAGGACAAAAAAAAAAAAAAAACGCGTTTTTTTTTCTTAGACTGTACTTTGCTGTAGCACCTCTTGTCACTGTCTATCTGAAACACAGTTTTAGCTCCTGTCTCTTGAAGCCCCCCCCCCCCCCCCCTTAAAAGGTTCAGTCCGCTCTGACTGGTCAGTTAAATGATCAAAAAATATCATTCACTGTTCAAGGCATGCCAGATATTAGGCAGGCATTATGCAAATGTACTTCATCGTGATGGAGGAAGAACAGCCTGTACTCCAGAGGAAGGATCAGTTTAGGAGCAATTATTTCTGATGGAATGAATAACCATGGTTTTTGTAACTGTTAAAACGTTTTACATCCATAAAAAGGGTGCAGGAAACGCACTCAGAGAGATAATAATAAAATATTTAAAAAAAAAAACAGGATTAAATGTCCATTTTGAGATTGTTCTCAATATAAGATCACTTTGTGTGGTGTATAAAAATGAGCTGTTCCACAGTGAGGTTGTAGATTTGATCAAATTTAAAGGCTCTTAAGATACATTGATGCACAGTTTAAAAAGGAAATTAATGTATTGACAAAGAGTTTTGTTTTGACATAATAACTCGAGAAACAAACTTTCACATCTAACTGACATACGTTATTAAGAGAAGAAAAAATATTTTTTTGTACGAGTGCTCCATGAAAGATGAGTTCAAGTTAAGTGACATAATCCAGGGAGCTGTTTAGCCACGAGTGAATAATACCAGGTTTTATAGGAATGGTGGACACTCTTGTTTTTACATAAAGTATGTCTTAGCACCTGCTGATAGCTGCTGATACGCCGTCTTATACTTTCCAGCTTGGTGTCACAGATCTGTCTGAACTCGTACTGTGGCATGGTAACAACTCGGTCGCTCTGGGAGATGAGCTGGCTGCAGTTACGCACAAAGACGCTGTCATCACCAGAAAATGCCTCCAGGATCTGTAGAGACAAGAAATACTGATAAGGATGGATCACCTCCAATAAAAGTTTAGAAATCGGATTTGGTCCTTTCCAATCTGTGAAGAAATGGGATTTGTAGCAGCTGCAATATAAGGAAATGTATTTTTTGTCTAGATGAATAGTCAGCTTTCCAGCACTAATAACTTAAACCAGAACTGGCGCCACAAAATCTCTCTGCTTCTTTCAGATCTTTCATAATACATGAGCTATGAAATCTGAGAACACTGTTTTGCAAGTTCATGGTGAAAATAAATTAATGAAAGCACAACTTACTGCTGAAGTGCATTCTCTCATTAGTATCATATTTACAACTTTTTCATTGAGTTTAAATGCATCAGTTAGCTTGCCAACAAACCTAAAATCTTTAGTTATTTAAACTTAACCTCATCTCCTCATAACTACCTTTGCTGTGAGACTGAAACAGCCTTTGGGCTCCACTATCTTCTCCAGGACGTGGCTTTTGATGCCAGCAGTGCTCACGTATTCATATACCACGCCGTGCTCCAAGTGAACATTATCGACTGTCAGACTGACCAGAGGTAGCTCATTGGAGAGGGAAAGTCTGCCAAGGATGTGATCTGTGAAACACAACTTTATGCGTGAATGTCTGTACAGTTTGTACATTCAAATATTATTCCATGTACTAAATGTTACATAAACAAGATATCAAGATACAAAAACAGCACATGAATGACAATCCCCTCTGTTTAGGACCAAAATACAATTACATTATAGATCCCTATAGTAATGTATCAGCATTACAGCAGTAATGAACATCTCTCAAGTGCGCATATCCTGTCAGTAATAGGAAAACTACCTACTGCTGAAGTCACTTTTTACTAACACAGTTACTGTGACCCAGTTCAGTCCAAATGATCATAGCAACCTCTGTTTTTGGCAGCGACATATTTGTTTTTATCATCAAGGCTGAAATAAATCTGGAAACACTCACAGAGCAGCTACAGTTTACACAAAAACTTTCAAGCAACACTAATCCTGTTCAAATATGTTTTGCTGGCTGATTGTCCACAAATAAAACTATCTGCCACAAGTAGAACTACAACAAAACTGTTATTTTTCTTGAATTCGGGTTTATCAAAGGAAAGATACAACACCTGTTCCATTGGTGCCGTTCTCCTCCTCATGGTCAGAGCCGTTTTCCACTGGATAAGGCCTGAAAGCGTCCTCCTCCTTCTCACCTGCACCTCTTTCTCTTTGTAGCTCCTCCACATCTTCAAAAGCACGATACACCCAGTGACACTGTGGGGAAAAAGATTAAAGCAGTCATAATTAGTATGACCTGCCTGGTTCCAGACCCTTTTGCAGTCCATCTCATAAAAAAAATAGTACAAAAAAAAAATAATAATCTGCCTAAATACTGACAAGAGCATGATGAATATGTTTAATAAAAAATAACTGGAAAAGAAGTTACTTAAGAGAAAAGTATCCTAAGTATTTCTACATGCTCTGTGGATATAGAAACTTAGTTTGCATCTGTTCAAATAGTGAGGAATGAGTGAAAATATTAGAACTTCACAATGCAGGTAATTACATCAACATCATCCTGGTAATCTATCCTGCTTAAATCTTAAATGGACCAGCAAACATGAAATCAGGCCAAAAGAGAGCTGCTCGGAAGGGCCTGTTCAGTAGGCTGGAGCAAGGGGGTAGGCCAGAAGTATAGGCTAGGCCAAATAAAACAAAGCACTGTTTTGCACAGTGAGGAGGACACCATGCTATGTCTGCAGCCTTGTGAAATACTGCCTGGAGACACAAAGTGCTTCTACAGGAATGTCAAAACAACTAGAGAAGAGTTTGTAGATTTGACACTGGCCATGCGGTATTGAGAACAAATAGTGTCTTCATCATCAGTGTTAAAGAATATAAATTTCACATCCTTGGCAAAGGAATAGATGACAATTTAATGGACAAAGATTAGCTGTTGTTTTTTTTGCTTGTGGCAATTTATTTTTTTATTTTGAGCTGAAAAATGTTTGAATCCAAGCACAGGTGGCTTTCAGCAACAAAGTGACAGCTGGTAATTTATATAGGAAGCCATTGGACAACCTACTAATGAAGCAAAGAACAAATATTTTTTTTTCCTTCTCTAATTAAAGCCGTGTCATTGAGGTTGTTTGAACTGTTAGCTTGTTGAATGTAATTTTAGTGAGCAATCCCACATTGTTGAACTAGCTGGTGAATTAACTTTCAAAGCTGCTACTGATATGATATGACGCTTTCTTGTAGCACTGCACACTGAACCACGATGATGTGCCTAAGGACTGTAAAACTTCTCTGGACACCATGTGTTGGGTACGATGATGGTAAAAATAAGTTTATAGATTGGGATTTTTTAAATTTTCTCTATAAAACGCTGACTTATGCTAGTAATGATGAAAAACTATAAGTTTTATTATGGCCTTACTGCTTTGGGAGGATCCTTGTGGGAGTGCTGGGCTTTGAAGTATTCCAAGACCTCCTGGTAGTCACTGTGTATGACGTTATTCCCATTGACTTTCAGGATAACCTGGCCAGGCTGAAGACCCGTCCAAGCCGCCTCCCTACCTGTAGCATGTCAATACAGGATTACAAAATATCACAGTGTGGCATACACTTGACAAATCGAAATGGATTTAATTCTACTACTACTAAATTTTAAAACCTTTTGGAATCAACTCCCATCTCTGTATAAAACTGTAATTTTCTGCAAAACAGTAAATGACTTGGGTGAGTGTCGTAATCTGAGGTACGAATGGCTTGACTGGAAGTCCAATGAACATCTCCATCATCTTCCTCTCCAATCTAAAAATATCACCAATGTCACCACTTCCACCCAGGGTGCCAGCAATTACCTCTGGTGCTTCTATACCAATGCTTGAACAGTACATAGGGAGACCGATTTAAGAGAAGAAAAAAATGACACTGCACTACAAATTCAGATGGAAAAGCTGCAACTCAAACACAGAGAGCCAGAACACAAGGAAAGACAGAAAGGGAGGAGTGGAAAAGGGGAATAAAGAGGGAGAGAAAGTGGAGAGGCCATCATAATAAAAAGCTAAACCAAGGGATCACATTCCATTGCACTAGTGAGTGACTGCTCTCCTCAATGTGTTTGTCCTCCTGCTTCTGTCTGGTTTACAAACTGAGATTCACCCCTCATTCAGCTGGTCATAAATCTCTCATTATTCTATTTCTAAGCAGCACAAACATCTGGTGACAAGGCTGTTAGAACAGAGCAGGAAGAATAAGAAGTTTAAAAAAAAAAGGTATTGTGTCTTGGTGCCTTTTCAGTTTCTTGTTAACATTTTAGCTCTGAACATACAGCAAGTGCATGTACACAGCATATACTGCGTGTTAAAGATGGACTTGTGAAGCTGTTAAAGTAAAGTTTGTTCTACTAGTGGTTTCAACCTTGAACGCAGGCTGTCTGGCCAACAGGTGGCCATAAAAGCCTGACAGAGGCGAACTAAAAAGAGGGTGTTAGAGGCTAGAGTTACCTCATCCTTCCCTCGAATTCACAAGTTATTTGTGTTTCTGACACCAAAAACCCTTTTAACAAAGTTACTGGCACTGATGCAACAACTGCATGGACAAAATCTTAATTAATTTTATTTCACTGGAAGCTGTAAAAAATGTAACTGCTCAACTGTTTGTTACATTTAGATTACAACTATACATTGCATCGTTTTACTTTGAAATACTACATAACATACTATAATTTTTCACATGACGCCCACCACTGTGAGAGTTAGATTTTAAGTTTTATTTATAGTATGATCCTTAAAACTATTCATTCATTGGTCACCTCTCACAAGTTCGTATCAGAAGAAGAAACCGGGAAATTAACGCCATACATCTGAGAAACATCAAACATTATAGTGAGTGCTATGGCTCTAGAATGTAGCTACGCCTGTCACTCACCTTTCTTTACAGCGTGGACATGAGGAGGCGCAGACCCACGCAGTCTGAAGGAGAGGCTGTCTGGGTTGTCAGGGATCTTCACAATCCTGTTGGAAAAAAGGCAAGTCAGAACAGCACGTCTGTATACTGTACGTGCGTGCTTGATTGATTGTGCATGCTCCCTCACTCCTTGGCTTTGGTTGCAACCAGCAGCCGCAAAGAGCGTCGTATGCAGAAGGCCTGGCTAATCATGGTTTCAACCTCTGAGAACGGCCTGAGGAACAGCAGGTCCTCATTGATGGTGAAGATCTTCCTGCCCACCTGCAGGCCAGCCATCTGGAAGGACAGACGGACAGACAGGAGACAGAAAGCTGTTATTTATAGCTTGCAGCTTGCTTTGGTTCCCTTTTAAAGTGCTGCTCATACAGTAAGTTTCAGATGTGAACCACACTAAGTTCACAAATCGCCTGCTTCGTTTCGCAGAGAGACCTCAACTGTGCGCTCCATTTGGCTCAGATGGAGTATGATTCAAGTTTTTGCCAGACTAGAGTGGATTACCCGGAATTAAGTCCCCGTTTAGTATACTGTGTCTACAAGGAGCACAGCAGAAACAAACCACACATGAGAGAAATCAGACTGTGCTGCACTTGAGTTTTCCCAGCCTGCTCAGTCTTGTCATGTGCTTTCTAGCATACAAATGGAGTTTTTATGGAAGGAATCCATATCAAGATCAGTTACAAGATAGGATTGAGCTGCATGATGTTTACACCTGACTGATGCCTGCTGGATTTGCACATAATTCTTGACTTAAGGGTTACTATCAGTTGCCACAGTTGTGCAAACGAGAATGCAGATGATACTTTATTGCCTTCTTGTGATTTTATGTAGCTGTAAAGCACTTTGAATTACCTTGTGTACGAATTGTGCTCTATAAATAAAATTGCCTTGCCTTGCCTTATCTATATTTTTTCTTGAACTTGTTGGCAAATGTCTTGTGGTTTAGGAATGATGATAGTAGAAATTTGAAGGGACTTAGAAAAAGGCATATATACATATAAATATATATACATACACACATATTCACATACATATATAAATGTTACAGCTACAAGGAAATGTTGTGGGTTGGAATGGTCTCCTTCCTTTAAAAACGTATTGTCCTGAGTTTCCTATAGGGAGATATGAAAGGAAGCATTAAAGCTCCATCCTTATTCTTTCCTATTTAGAAAGCTTGGCCGGGTCTCATGGCTGCCACTGCCACCTCCGGGCCACTTCCCACAGTTAGGAACCTTTCCTCCACCAAACACTGATATTTGACCACACACTGTGTATGAGGAAATATAGTTACAGTTGCACAAATATGTGCATGCTCTCAAAGAAGTGTCAAGCATCTTGAGCTGAACACAGTCATAAATCAGCTTCTGAAGTCCCCTCACAAATGACAGATACATAGCACCATAGACTGTTGCATGTCAGTAAATGCAGTCATCTTTCACATCTTCAGTCACGTTGTGGGAATAATGCTGCCTCTGTTTGTCCACTGTGTGAGTCCAGTGTCCTGGGCACAGATCCGGTGAAGTGGCCTTGGCTGAGCCAGGCTCAGACTCTGGATAAGGGCCCAGGATGGAAGCATGAACGACTGGGAGGAGCCACAGCAATTTGAATAAGGAAAGATGTATGTATGCATGAGCTTGTGTCTGACTACACAGCATGGGTGCTGGTCTACACGTGACTTTCTATAATAGTATCATATAGTGAAAGAGCTCAGTGTGTGAGTATGTCTCTCTGCCCTTTTCAGAGCCCCATGGGAATCAGCTGAGCTTCATTCACTGCACTGGCACATGGGCAGTGTCACAACCAGCAATCCTGTTATTGTGGGGGATGAAGAACCAAACAACAGTGTAAGAAGAGAAGACAGAAGTGAAGAAAAAATAGGACAAAGAAATATAAAAGTGAGGATTTAATAGGGTGGAAGAGCTGGCAGAGGAGAGCTAGAAAGATAATCCAGAAAGTTACTGAGGAGAACAGCCATAAGTAAAATAACAGACACAATGAGGAAACTTGAGCCACAGGGATGGGAGAGAAACTTGTTTAAAATTAAATAGTGGAGCGGAGGATTTTTCCATGTCTGGACCTTTGGTAAAGTAAAATTATAGAAACAACTAGGACATCATCCTATGTTTTTAAGTAAGAAGGTGCTGGGAAGATTACATAAACAGTATACAGTGTAAGGTTGCTATAGTCTAAACAGAGAGGAGTCATATAACATGTGGATGAAGAATCCATCCATTTTGTAAATGTGAAAACACAAGATTTGACTTTTTCTGTGTGATAACATGAAAAACAAATCTGGCAATGATGTCACAGAAGCCATAGATGTGACAGATACCATCTGCAAGCTACTCCCTTCTGCACATAAAACAAGACAGCTAAAACGAAGTACTTTAGTTTAGGAAAAAGGAACAATATCTGTATTCAAATGGCTCTGGAAGAGTAAGTGTGTATGCCTTTGTGCATTTTGTCTGCAGGTGATGTGAGTAAACATGGCAATGGCTCTGCAGCCAATCAGAGCAAGGTTCTTTCCAAAGGGAATAGAGGCAGACTGACAGCAGCCGTCAAAAAAGTAGACAGCCATTACCTACTGGAACTAACGCCCTGTGGCGGGAAGAACATGCACTGTGTGTATTTGTGTTGACCATTACCTCAGCATGTGAGCCCCTGGTGACAGATTTCACCACAATGGCCTTGTTTTTCTCTTCGATCTCAAAGCCGTAGCCTTCCTCCTCAGGGTGAATCTAACAGAGAAAAAACACCTAATTACACCCACTGATTGTCAGACCTAAACATCTCTCACTGGTGCAGCATCATGAGTGAGCAAGTAGCACCATAAATGTGGTGATACATATTCATTATATTATATCTTTGGGTCTTCCTGATGTTTTGCAAGGCTTGGAACTTGTTTTTCCAGTACAGTATAGTATGCTCTTGCTATAAAGGCTGAAGTGTTCCTACCTGTTAATAACCTAACCTTTTTTCTGAGGGTCCATTGAAGTCTCACTTCAAAAAGCTTGGGTGGTCTCACACTCAAACTATTCACAAGCTATCATAATTTGCTTTGCAATTTATTTCATCCCGTGTCAGGTGTCTTGGATCTGATTATGTTCTCTGGTCCCCATATTGTATTCCCTTGTGAGACGAGGCTTAGCAAAATGCTGTCATCACCAAACCCCTTAGAAGCTTCCATTAGTTAAGCTTCTGTGGCCATCTTCCTGCTGCACAGTACTGATAAGATGAGAATCTCTGCTGTTTTATCAAAGGAGATGACTGCGGTAAATAAAGAGTTCCTGCACTTCTATTCAATAATAGGCGAGAGGGGGGATTAGTTCCGCTAATCAAGGGAAAAGCTTTTTCTACTTCTTGTGGAAGGCCAGATAGAGTGTCTACTTCCCACTCGGACATGAAAAAGGATGTTGGTGATGCCTCTTGGTTTTCCTGAAGATAATGAACCGAACAGTTCACTTTCTGTTTTGGCCTTTAGAAAAAAAACTGTCTGCTTGATTTAAGACAAACAATCTACACTGACCTAATTTCAAGTGTCGAATAGATACACTGTTGGCTGGCATGTATTAAGTAAGATACATAAACAAACTGCAGAAATGAGAGATATTGCTGACTTTTTATTGTAAAAACATTTCTCACAATTTAAGTCACTAATCAGCGGATGTGGTATGATTTCAATATTGAAATACTTCTTGTTTTTCCAAGAAATATTATGTGTATCTAGCTCAGATGTAGCATGAGACATGCTACCTTTCTGGATATATGTTAAGATGCATATTATATGGAATACATATATTATATATATATATTATATATATTGTCCTGTTGTGAGTTGAACTTTAATGTACGAAAAGTGCATTTAAGAAGAGTAAAAAACAAAATATTGTTGCATTTTTGTTTTAGTTAAGGTTTACCATTGGATAAGAGGACTAGGATGCCACTTAGTAAGGAACTCAAAAGTTTATGCAAAGCACAATAATCAAAAACTGTTTCTGCATTTATCTCTATTGAAACTACTCATTCAAGCCACTCTCAGTTTTATCTCAAATCAGCATAACCACAACAGTGACGTCATCCCAAACCAGTACAGTTGATTGTAATCTGATTAGATTTATAGCAAAAGACTCATCAAGGATGCACACTGATCAGAGCAAATTCAAATACATTTGTTGTGAACTAAACTGCCTGTATTCTTAAGAGGATGATGGTGGTGGTTGGGAAGAGTTGTGATTACTGTGTACACACATAGTATTATGTACAGTAATGCATGTTCGTATATGCATCAAAGAGATTAACACATCCAGATACATTTGTATTCATTTGGAGAAAGCAGGTTGTATTCCTTGCTTTACATCAACCCACACTAACCTATTGTTATCCACCAAAACAATGTTTAATGTGTATGTAAGCTTGTCTATGTTGGTAATGCTGTCTAATGCAGAGAACAACAAGATCTTTGTGCCATGTTTAGTTTGGCATGAGATTACTATTCCGAGCAGGATTAGTCAATTTGTGTACTTTATGCGCAAAAACATGAGGAAATTTATACCCCCTTTCCATTCTAGGAAATTTAGCCTAAAACAACTATCCATGGCATGCCAAAAATAAATTGTAAGCTGTCCTAGAACCATATGGACTATATGCTTATCTCCTCTAAAAGCAAACACTAATGTCACTTAAATGGTCTGAATTACTCAAAGCGCGACTGGAACAGAGTTGACAGTCGTTGTGAACTATTACAAAACCACAATCAGACCACAGCTTGATGTATTGTCCTATTTGAAATTTGATAACAATAGCACAAAAAAAGTTAATGTTTTACACAGGTTTTTCTCAAAAAATCCTTCTTGGCATTTAAAACTTATGGACATGGCATTGGAGCTCCCAAAGGCTCAAGTGAGGCATCAATAAAAAGCTAACATGAAAATATATATGCAATACAACTACAAATGCTTTTTAGGTGAACTGCCTCCATTCAGGGATTTTTGTTTTGATTGTTTCTGATGTTGATTGTATGCTTTGAATCAGTCAAATCACAAGAATGTCAGCTTTCCAATCTCACATGTACACCTATTTATACACAGCAATTGTGTTTTATGAAGCAAAATTAGGTAGTAAACAGTCTGTTTAAGTCTCCTAAAGGGTCAGCTCACCACAAGGGACTTGGCTAAGATGTTTTCTATGAGTTTGAAGTCATTTCGCTGGAGCTGCTTGCTCTTGGTGCTGGTTCCCTCAGTTTCCTCGTCAGCATAGAAACGGAAGAACTGAGAATCGTCTTTAAACTCGCTCTTCTCCAAGACTAAAGGGAAAAGAGACACAAGCACATGTGAGAACACAGCAGCTGCAAAAAAGCAACAATGAGGTAAACAAAAGTATGTCACGGTCTTAGTCTTATCCAGTGACTGAAGGTTTGGATGAAGGCTCGTAAAAAACAAACAAAAACACAATACAAGCTTCAATCCTACACAATTGCTTGTGTGTTAATAGTCCAAAGTGTGCAGTGCTCATGCTGGAAAAACTGATGTGTTGTAAATGCTCACCAAAAAGTCACAAGAGATGGTAGAATCAAAAGAAACACAAACATGCTTACAGTTAATTTTCTCATTAACTGATGATTCCAGTAGTAACATCTGGGGCCAAATCACATCTGGGACAAAGCATTTGCATGCTTGAGTTAGGAAGACTCTCAGGAGGACAAAATAAAGAGCTTGCTGTGTGTCTCTGAGGTAATCTGGAAATCCCACTGTTGGGCTGAGCATCACTTCAACACATGGGGCTCCTCAGACAGGTGAGAGCACATTTTTGCTGCTTCGCCACCCACAGCATTTTTTGGAGATTGAACCAAAACACAAGGCATTTCCCCTACTGTTTAAAACCACTTGAACTTGGATTTGGTTTAGTAAACATGCCAATTTATCTGAACAACTCCATTCACTCAAATGGACATTCAAAATAGCTACAGTGTAAATGAAAGATTCTTTTTATGTTGAATCTTGCTACGTTCCTTGGAGTATTACATTAAAGAAGGAAGCTGATCTACCCTCGTGTCAAAGTGATTTCATACTCATTATGGAAGATAAGTCGTCAAATTAAAGAACAAACACAACTGCAACAGGTGCAAAAAGCATAACTAAAGCCATACTGTTCAGTTAGTGGTTTAAAACTATCGCCTCACCAAAGCTTTGGATAGTGATGTTGGTGGTGTACTAAGAAAATCATGCTGAGATGTCACTGTGCTGGACAAAAATAGGTATATCAGTTTAAATTTGTGACACGTGGCCACCTATCCACACAGTGAGATACAAAATTTCCAACCAAGGTTGTTTCCTAATCTTGAGTGTGTCTGTAGGTGCATGACTTTGCACAGCAATTGTAAAATGGGGATAGGCAATATCAAGTGCCAAAGGTACCCAGCTGTTCAGAAATTCTGAGAACATCTGTCGCCAAAAGATGAACAAAAGCCTTCACAATCATATTACACACACACACACACACATACCACACCCACTCACACAGGCATCACGCCAACAAAAATGAAGCCTTAATGTGAGTTATTTCCTGTGAGTCACAAAGGCTGTGGCCATATAATACCTTAACACCACCTATTTAACTGTAGGGAGTGCTAGACCGGACGTTTTTATGACCGAATAACACACATAGTTACAGATACTGCTAAATCCTCATTTGGAATGCAGACTATACAATATCTAAAGGTGAATACAAAAGCGAGAAGGATAATTATCTTGGATATTCTCTTAATTTAACTTTAAATGTCAAATATGAAGCAGTTTGGTGCGTGTCTAGGCAAAAGTGAAAGATCTTACAAAAGTAATGACGAAATCTATCTAAAATTTCTGAGCTATTCAAGTTCAGAATAACCTTTCACCAGGGATTAGGAAAACACTTAATATCCTTGGCTAATACATACTCATTTACAAAATGAACCCGTTCATGACTTAATCTGTCCCACAGCAAAGCTCACTACTACTTTAGTATCGATTTACATATCTTTAAATTTGTGGTGGAGCGAAATACTTTTTTATTTTTATTAAACCTTTATTTAACCAGGAAAAAGGTCCCATTGAGATTAAAAATCTCTATTTCAAGGGAGTCCTGGACATCTGAAAATGACACTTTGTTTTAGGACCCATTTATCCCTACCACATAATAAGGCCAATGTGGTCAACGTATTGCTGTATGTGGTATCACAGGATTTCATGACAGTGACAAGCATATGAAACATAGTCAAAAAGACAAAGACGAAAAAGTAGACAAGGACAGAAAAAATACAAACAGGCAAAGAGTTCAAGAGGAAGTGCTGGAGAGTAGCAGATGTGCTGACCAAGATATTAAGAAAGTGACTTGGGCGGAGGCAAGAAGTGCAGAGAGGTTGAGAGGAGAGGTCATCACCTTGAAGAGGTGCAGAGAAAAGGGACTACAGCTCACACCTTCCAACAGATGGTAGCAGGAGTTAGTTGTATGTTTGAGTGGAAGAGAGGCAGGGTAACAGTGGGGGAGATGTCACTATACAATTGTCTAGGAGTAGCTGTGTATGTCATATGAGAGCAAAAACACTAGATGATGCACTTAGAGGAGAGATGCGTAAGCTTTTAATCGTGTATATATTTATACCATGACACTGCAACCCGACTCCTGGAAGAAATGTCAATAGGCTGCCTGTCAAAGATCATCTGTGTGCCAGATTAACCTGTAGGTGGGTTCTATTGTGGCTTGAAACAATGAAACAAAAATCTAAAAGAGATAGACGTTACCAACATAAATAAGTTTGCTTTTTTAGTGAATGAGTAACAATTATCCGCATAAATGCCTATTAGGAAATCAGGAAGCACTGTCATTGTGTTACCTCTCTAGTACTCCAACACTACTTCCTTTTAATGCTTCTCACTTTACACTCAATGCACCAGGCCACTGAAGATGGCTGATTTAATTATAGGCTTTAACCATTGGTCATGGTTCAGTGGACTGACCCAGACGTCCATGTAGCAAAGCCAAACAAACTTTGGTTAGGAAAGACTGCGGAGGCTGTTTATATTCAACATGCTGGGCTTGAGCAAAATCCGCTTCACTACAATGTGGTCGGTGAGGTTGGAAAATTTAGGCTGGGTATGCAAATTTAAGATGCCTCTTTTTCAACCCATGACAGTGTATGAGAGGTTAGGCCAATCTTGACTTCTTGACAGCAGATCTTAAGTGAGGATGGTAAGGGCCAAGATGATGTAATCAAGCAGCACAGGCAAGATGGGATGACTGGGATGAGGATTGAAATCAATGTCACAAAAAACAGTATTGAAGACATCTGAGGCAAAATTGTAGCAAAAGGAAGAGCTGTAATTCATTACTAGCAACAAAAGATGTTCCATGTTTGTCATGTCAAAAATGTGCTGCTGAGCTTAACAAGAGAGTCATCACATGGTAAAAAACAAAAACAAACATCTTCGTATGTGTGCTTGGCCAACCTTCATGCATGTGTGTGTAAGGGAAAATTGAACTGACCGTGGTGCATGAAGCCATTGTTACAGAGCCCCACACCCAGCATCACAGCATCCTCTCGGGTCGAGCAGTCTCCCTGGGAAACCAAATCAATGACGCACACAGTCGGTCAGCCACAATGCCTGTTTACACCTTCTCATGCATGGCACACTGCTGCACCACAGGAGTTAGGATGATAATCTTTGACAAACACATGTTAATGACTATGTTCCCTAATAAAGACAATGTCGGTAAGAAGCCCAGTTCAACATCTTCAGCTCTATTTGCGTTAATGGTAAATTCAAATAGAAGATTGAAGCCCACTTTACAATCAAACTGGTCTCCTTTTATGTCATTATCACAAAGAGCAGAGCTGATATTAAGACAGCCTTTATCTTGCTTTTACATATACATAGTTCATTACGTAGAGACACACTGCACTGCCATAACCTCTAGCTTGAAAAAACCGTCTCCATCTTTCCAGAGGTCTATATAGAAAGTAAAGTGAGTGTCCTCATTGTTATTTTTGGAGGAACTCAAAACTGTAGTTTTGCCCTTTTACAAATCATCAAATAATGAAGACTGTTCAAAATGTTTTTGCACCATGATGTGGAAAACCCCATGATTTGTCATTTTTTCATGCACATTACCTTAAACTGATATAAATACAATAACGTTAAATTAGCACTAGAACAACTAAAACATAAACACACGTGTACTTAAACAAAAGCAAAATAGTGACACGAAGTATAAAAGCATATCGGGCAACTGAATAAAAAAAATTAATAAATGAAATGACTGTTATGGTCTCTTTAAAAACTCGACTTTAACAGCTGCTTACCTGGGACATTAGCCAGTCCACCAGTTTGCTAGCCGGCACCACAGATTTGAAGGTTTTCAGATGATGGTCTCTGTCCCTAAAGGAGCAACGAAATGTTTCACAAAAACAAAGGTTTTACACAAAATACAGGCTGAAGGGACATAAATATAGTTTAGTAAGTGGCCTGATATTCAAGAAGTGCAACTCAGACAAGCACAAACAGCACTCAGAGAGCACTTCCTACACATTTTTTAAGAAAGTGTTTTAGATATGCACCACAGGTTAATGGCTTGTTCTGCTTCTAAAGCTCATGAACCTTGACTTGTGTGCCATCGTGCACAGAAGCTGCAGAAAATGTATCTCCGCCTTAGCTCTGCATCAGTGAAACAAAACCTATTTTTGGTTCTACTGTACACCCTGTTCTGTATTCGTAACATCTCTAATGGTAGAGGGTCTGACTGGGCCACTCTAAAAGGCAGATTGTCTTGGTTTAAAACCACTAATACATTCCTGTTTGGAAGCAATTGTCCTGCTGCATCACTCAGCTTCTTCTGAGCTTCAGCTGGCAGCCAGATATCCTGACATTATCATGAAAGAATGTCTCTTTGATGGCACTCTGTTCAGTCTCTCAGCTTTTTTTTTAAAGCCAGCCATATGAGCGCTTTGCAGCCATTGTTTCTGATTCCGGGAGCTTTTGTGAACTTATATCAGCAACCGGAGCGTACCAACCTGCTGAACATGTAAACTTGTCAAACAAGAAACATTACAGAGAAAGTGTGTTTGGCTGTGTGACCTTATGCGTGTAAAAGAGTTTATCAAGTGGATGGTATATTCTGCTACGTTCTCTGAGTATGGGCGGCTTATATTGTAAATTGTTATATTTAGACCAAAACTGACGTGCAATATCTGCAGATGTGTACAGAAGTGCATTGGGTAATACTACAAACAATGCATTGACACAACATAGAAAGTGAGCAACTTTCAAATATCAACTGCTGATCAGTAATGTTCTGTATGAGGCAGGGAATCATTTTCAACAGCAGAAATCAGCAGGGGCTTTGTCAGACTACAAAACACTGACTGCTACTATTTGCAATGCCAACTTAGTTATGAATTAAAAAAAAGCAAAGCCGTATTACATAATAACTGGCTGGGTGGCAGTGGGATTGCCTTTGTATGTTAATAGGATTTATCTTCAGACCAAAGGCTCTTTGTTTGCACCGATGGCAACCCGGGTGAGTGATGGAGGGAAAGATAGAGAGATGATGGTGGAAGAATAGGAGGCGCTGCAGTACAGAGAAAATATGTGTGTTTGTGCTCTCAGACAGAGGCAATGTGCATTTCCTGTGCCTCTGTATAAATTTACACTCTTAAATGCTGAGATGGAAAAAGATTTTATGAAGTAAGATTATTCTGTTAAATTTCAGAGCACTTAGTTTTAAGAATACAACACTCAGTAGGTTCCTACTCTGTAAAGATAACCGTGGTGTAGACATTAGTCCAAGGGCTTTTGAGGATTTATGATTAATATTACAAGCAAATCTTCAATAGAAGAATGATTTAGGACGAACAGATTGCTGCATCTATCCATAAAATCCAGCGTTTGTTTATATTTCAGTCAGTGTACAACGTATGCAAGCAAGAAAGTGAGTGTTTAAGACAGACAGTGCACAAAGAGCAATAAAAACTATTAATACGATTAAACTATGTTTTTGTCTTCATCATTTGCACTCTCACTTAATAAATGTAGCAATTTATATTAAACCGACTCACAACACTATAAAGATTAGATGAATGCTCACAAATGGGTCTCCTTAATCCCTTCAGAGCTCTCTCATATAAACTTCCAGTCGTGGAAACCTGGCATCTTAAACATGCACTGGATGTTAAAAGCATGAACACACAGCAGCTCAAATCTGGCTTGGAAAGAGGTTTGATGACGGTAATTCATGGAAGTGCTACAAGTTTGTTCAGTCAGTACAGAAAGGGTTGACACAGGGCAAATGAGAACCTTTCATGAATATGCATTCATGCACCTGGAGGGTAGGGATATTAGCATATGAGGGAGAGGGAGTAAAGCAGAAGGAGAGAAAAGAAGAGGGCAGGTACTTACTTGATGACTGGCATGTAGAGGCTGTGGAGACGGCAGTACAGCCTCACGCCCTTAAAGAAAGGAAAACACAGCTGCTGAGTCAGATCATACACACCTTGGATAAACAAGTACAACCACGAACAAAAGTTATGCCTGTGTTTCATGAAAGAAGCAGCCCTGAGGCTATCATTTCAGGACAGAAATTTCAAAACCATAATCTGAGAACTGTTAAAACAACCTTAAAGTATTTCTACCCTTTAGGTTCTTTTTGATTTTAGCTTCTGGCAGAGTTTTTTTTTCATGGCAAGATACCAACGCTTTTAGAGACTTACAATTTGCAAAAACTTTATGTACACATAAACCTTATAAAAGTCATATATTGAATGAAAAAAATAAAAATGCAACCTGTGGATGATTCAATATTAAAAAGTACAACTTTAATTAAATCAACAACTATCTTCTATGTACTGCACGTATGCAGAAATGAGAGCAACTTTTGGAAATATCCTTAAATATCCTGCAGTTGAAACTGATCTGGTTGTCATTGTGCCTTCAAATTTAATGTAACATCAATATAAATTCATAGCTCAGACAGTGCTCTTTGTTCTGGTATTTCTTACACGAAATGAATGAGGAAACCAAGAAGCAGGGTTTTAGTTACCTTTGACATGATGTCCTCCATCTCACTGCGGGCCTTGTATGTGCCATCATCAAAGCGGAAACGGTACAGCACCTGCTCATTCTTGAACTGGTGCTTGTCTGACACTGAAATGTAACCAGAAGAAAAAAATGTCACCCGAAGTGAGCTCCAGTTTGTGCTCCACTGGCTTAGCCCAGGTTGCATTTTTCCTCTGAGAATGACCAATCTTTAAGTAACGATGTGCTTTAATGTATTTTATTTCATTCTTCTGGAAATTTTGATGGCATTTGTAGGAAAAAAAAATTCCCAGTGCCCATTGGTATCATTGTATTAGTAGTTTGTCTTTGATGTATTTTGACATCAAAGGCTGAGAGACTTAATCTTTCCACTTCTGACAAGCCATGGATGCTTTAAAAAAGCTCAATACTCAGTGGAAAGTGGCATATGGTTCAGCCAATAATATTTCTGAATGTACACAGTCAAATGTATTATAAATGACTCAAGATCTGTTGTTGGAGTTGCTGTCATTCGGACTGACATTCATTTATCTCTAACATCTATGTTTCACATTGTTTGCAGTATCAAGCTTAAGGCTTTTTAGGCATTTAATTGCAAACCTTTTACATAATCAATCTGAAAAAGGTAATTGGGTAAAACAGAGAATAGACAAGTGCTAAATCTTTGAAGGAAAACTGTCATTGTAGATTTATGGCTGTGTCAGGTGAGCAATTAAACAAAGCTGACAGCGGCCAGTTCCTTTAAAGTCTCCCAAATTGCAACAATGAACCCACAATTT
This sequence comes from Odontesthes bonariensis, assembly GCF_027942865.1. Classification (NCBI taxonomy): domain Eukaryota; kingdom Metazoa; phylum Chordata; class Actinopteri; order Atheriniformes; family Atherinopsidae; genus Odontesthes; species Odontesthes bonariensis. The sequence continues at coordinate 6,495,176 of NC_134515.1, read as the reverse complement.
CAACAAGTTCTTGTTCATAATGTACCCAACACAGAAAATGGAAAATGATGCACATGAAGTACACGACTGTCTGAGAGACAGAGAGAGAAATCTGCCAAACAGCGGCACTTTGGTTCTGCCACAACAAGCTGGCATAGACTCAAACAAGCCCATGGTTTTAGTCTAGACTTGAAATGCCCTCGTAAATCCAAAGGAATGCACCACCAAGTCATATGTTGTAAAGTGAACTGTGGGATTTAACGTACATAAAATCATAGCAGATTTATTCTTGGAGAAAAACATTCAAGTATGACGAGGTGTGTTGAAGTGACTCAAACATGTAAACCTGATAGGATAAGATGCATCATGAGATGAATGGGGATGACTGTCTCTCATTTATGCAATTCAACAGATTACCTAACACCGGTAGATGGACACCTACAGCTTGCCACTCTGCCATGTTATCTCACTCTGATTTCTTCCTGTGACTAACCGGTGACACCTACTATTCTGCCTGCGAGGCCTGAACCTCCCCAGTTTGCCCATAAAGCTTTACTGCTATCCCACAGAGCCCTCAATATCATCATTGTATCCGTGGTTGTGGGCAACTGTGAGGGAGGATCTCTGGGGATTTTCCACAGGTATTCAGAAACATGAGCGTTCGGTTTCAGCAATTTTCCCTGAGAGTGGAGTTTGTATAAATTCCGACTGTGGTTTTCACCAATAACGTGCAAATGCCCTTTCAGCAGTATACTGGACAACTGAATTACTATATTATTTATAGACGTTTGGGGATGTGTGTATGTTGGTCTTCGTTTCTTAATGCATAATTCAGGTTCATGAATCTGTGAGCGTTACCCTGAAGACAAAATCAGGGAAGGGGATATGATGACACACATTTCCAGAAACATCCTCAACCAATCATTACCAGACTAAGAGTTTTCATCATAGTAGCTTATACCATGAAACCTGCTGGACTTGGGGAGGAAAATGAAAATCTGAGAAAAAGCAATCAACAAAAGAAAACTCAAGCCAAAAAAAAAAGGACAAGGGGAGCTGTATAGGGTATAGAAATGTAAACAAAATCAATCCAGGATTAGAAAATTCTCATAGGTTAACAAACTATTAGAAAATAGAGAGTAAGAGGAGCAAAAAAAACAGAAATAAAGATTTTGTTTTGTCTCACCATGGTGAATGATGCCATTTTCTAGTAAGGCTTGTCCCAGGTTGACCCCTTCATCAGGTTTACTGATCTCTCCACTTTCTATCAGCCATGACACAAACTCACTGAGGGAACATGACAAAGAGACATAAATGAGGACAGGTTTCTTAAAGTGATCATTTGTTTATTGTTTGATTTTAAATCAGTCTCAGTCTTTGCTGTGAGGTCATTTGCCAAGATGTTTTATCATGGAATTTCACCGGTTCATAAAATTACACAGTGTGGATGCCACTATGCAAACATGTTTGTTATTTAGACATTTTCTGAAAAAGGTGGTATGTTTTCTCATTTCCAGTTTATTCTCTTCAGCACATAACTCAAGCTAAACATAAAACACACAGTAGGAAAGCAAAATGTAAAGACATTTTTGAAACCTTTCGGCAATTCTCAACTTAATTTGAAGATATTAGCATCAATGCTTTCCAGATCTTAAATTATTGTTACCTGTAACATGAGAAGTTTTTATATCTCTTCACCAGACAGAGATTTTAGCACAGTGTAGAGTACACTATCAATTCCCTGTTTGACAAATTGGCAAAGCGTACTTGCATGTGCCCAAGTTCACAACGAAAAAAATAAAACAGTGTGAAGTCTAGTCTGGTGTTTACGTAAGGTGGCTGCACTACTCGTCATGTTGATAAAACTTCTACAAGGATGGCTCTTTGTGACAGAGGAAGTGTTTCGTAATTTAAGGCTTTGTTTGCATATGGAAAGCCCGGTAATGCTTAATCGAATATGGCTATGATTGTGAATTTTGTGTAGATACTAACTCACAATAGCTAGTTAGCGGAGCTAATAGGAGCATGCAATTTTCATTCAAATGACAAATTGCAACTAAAACACTGAATGCATGTCTGTTTAAACTGTATTACATTCAGCACAGAGACATGCACGGTAGAGCTGAGCAGAGTCCCAGTACACAAGCATGGGAGTGGAGCTATTGACTGAAGTATGTCAGACGCCACAATGCCTCAGACTGTGTTAGAAAACCTTTGAGACATTCAGCCATTTCTACATTTCTGTGTAGTAGATCATGGTACATGCAGGTGCAGTTGAATTCACTGTTCAGACTTTGTCTATAAGTTACAAGAATATTGAATTTTGTCAGATGATGCTGCGATTATAAAAAACAAGATTTTCTTAAGAGTAAAGTGACATCTGGAAGTGCTTAAGAGACTGGGAGTTGACACGTAACGAGCTGATTATCAATCGCAATTACTGACACATTTAGCTGTTTGACAAAAGCAACAGAAAATTCTGTGAATAGGAGAAGCTCTACGGGGGATTCGGCAGAACTGATATATACGTACGTTTTACTGTTTTTAGAAAAAGATTAACTTTGGAGCACCTAGGCCAATTTGAGTCTAGATGAGACTTTGGAAAAATTTTGGCTAATAAATTAGAGTTTAAAATTTGGTTCCGCTTCAGCATCCTGATTTGTCATTCATTTGGTCATTATTTCTTGTGGCCACCTGGATATAACCCAGTATGGAGCCAAATGATTTCTCAGGGAGGCAATGTTGTTTACACATAGGTCTTGGAAGCAGAGCCTACAGTTTACAGCTGACCAACATGATATTACCAGTGAAATATATCCTTTCTGAAGCTGAGCTGGCCTGGGTGTCCTCTGGGAATACTTGTGCAATGGAACATGTTGACACAGTGGCGAGGTTATTTATTCAGAGGTTGTTTACTCTTTCAGAATGAAAGGTATTACAGTATTCTAATGATTTATTTGGACCACAGATACATGTGATGTAAATTCTACAAAATCCTCTTATATCTGGTTGGACACACACATGAACCATGTGTGTTTAAGCTCTTCAGCTCTGCTTCTCTTGTCTTCACACCCAGAGAGTGCTGAACAAATGTTTGAAGGAGAAAATTACATTCGTTCCCTCTTCGCCTTCAATGCTGCGGAGTGAAATCACTTCGCTTGATATTCATGAACAGTGAATTGGAGAGAGTCGGCGTGCATTTGTGTGTGTGTGTGTGTGTGTGCACGTGTTAATTAATTCCAAGACAGAATACGCCAGCATGGGAGCGATTTCGGAACACGTTTGTGAGAAAACATGTCTTATGTGTGGATTTGTTTTATGGGAGTCATGGAATGGTTATATGAATGAATGTTTCTGATCACGTAGCATGTCTCCAAATGCATGGTGTGACGGAGTCTGCAAATGTATGAATAAAGTCAGCCCACACACGTATTACTGCAGTGTATGATCGTGTAAAACCGCAGACACCTTGAACCATCTGTCATTGGGCCTCTTTGTCTGCCTGGAGCGCAGGAATAATATTTAGTCAGTTTTCAGTGTGACCTGCCAGGTGCATCCTCTACCTGTGAGTGTGTGGACAGGGGACAGTCATTTGAACTGGACTCATGTCAAGCAATATGTTTGAGTCTACCTGCTTCCCGTCTCCCTTCATGCTCATGTCAAAGCTAAAGGCGATTAATTGACATTGACAGGGGACACATCTAATAGTGAGGGGATGCAGTGTGTAATTGTGTTGTGTGTGGGTGTGCGTGTGTGTATGCGTGTGGATGTTATGTAAGAGTCGGGTTAATTTCGGACTCAGTTGTAATGAAACTGAATATGATGAGCTGGAATACTGAAAAGTGAAAGGGAAATGGGAGCGGGACTCATACTGGAAGAGAATGATAATGGCTTTATAGTAATACCAGCAGATGATCTGTGACACATATGAGTACTTATCCCCAATGAAACTGTAACTGAAGATCAGCAACGTTAACAGGACTTTTTGGATTTTTTTTTGCAAAAATGTTTTTCATTGTGTTATTTTAGCTAACAACAGAAGAAAAAAAAACACTCTTTTCACAAGTGACTCCCTGTTTTACGACTTGGGCTTTGGTAAACGACTACTTTTACAAACAGCAATGTCAGAATGCCTCGCTCAATTTTTTTCCAATTTTCTTGTTTCGTAAGATTTTTGTGGAGCCATTTCACCATCGCTCCGCATTTAAGTTCTAAATTCATTCAAACTAAATCTGTTTTGTGTGTTGCATCATGGAATAAAACCTTTGTATGTTGACTTTTTGGTGGCCAATCTTCTTACTCCAGTAAGACTAAAACCTTGTCAGAATCAACATTTGTCAAGAAATTGAGGTCACAGAAAATGTTTCTCACCACAGATGGCAAAAATGGGTTGAAAACCTAAAGCTAATGGAACAAAACCTATAAATGGATTGTTAGCCTGAGGACACATCATAGCACAAAAAGGTAGGGACCAAATCATTCTAAAAAGTACGAGGATATGATATACCATAAGATTAAATTACCCCCATCCTGATGACAGGCAAGCACCCGTACAGCCAAAAGTAATCCAGTAAGAGAATATAAAGTGTGTTAGCACTGGCCAGTTTACAATGTGGATAGCAGATGCTTGATGGAATTAGGCTATCAAGACAACCGGGTGCTATCAAACCGGCAGTAGGCATCTTTGTTTAATGCAATGAGCACTCAAACTATTCCTGTTGTTAATTTTATCAGAAAGACAAATGCAGAGATAATGTAAGGTGCACTCATCGACAGGAAACGAATGAGTGATAAAGTGAGAAAAGTACGAGATGCTGAAAGACCGTGTATAGGTGAGTCTGACAGACTAGACAGAAACAACATGGATGAGACAAAGATGGCCATAAGAGACTAAAAAGAACTGTCAGTAAAAAGAAAAATATCATGCAGTCAGAAATTTGAACCAGCTCTTTCTCTGAACCTTACTTTGAGTCTGCAACTATTTAGAGAAGATAAAACATGAGTTCTCTGTGCAAATAGTAGGAACACATGCTCTGACAAGAAGAAAGAGTACTGAATGCTGACACATATATGCACAGTAAAGCAAAAGGTAACTCTATAAGCGCTCATGATCAAGACCATCTTGCGAGATACATCAGACAGTGTGAAAAACACCCAGACAAGGACTTAATGTGACACCATCGAAATGGAACTCGTCTTTAAAAAAAACAACACTGAGCAGCTCATTAAACGTAAGTCCTGGCAAGGTGGCTGATATATAGTAGTTAATGCACTGTTATCAACTGATACATATAATTCTAGTAAGAAAACTGTTTCATGAGGTTTTATTCAATGATCTGCGAGTAGCCACGTTGGCAGTGTTGCAGACATTAATGGTTGCTCCCTGGCTCTCTTTTAAGATGAGTCATCTGTCCCTTTCATAATCTTGCCTCTATTTTTTGTTTCCCCAAGACGGGGCCAGAAAGAGTTTTAATTGCTCAGGATCACACATACATGGATGTGTGTGTAGAGCAGCTGATAGAAACTTAAGCAAGTCTCACATCATCTATTCACTGCCCTTAAACACTGAGGGGAAAGAAAAGAGAAGGGCCTGTTGAACACACTCAGCTAAAGGTCTGCAGCAATTGAAAGTCTTGGTGTTTCAGTGCCAGATGATATGAGGATGCGGGGAGCAACTTGGCCTTTTCTATAACCCATGAGTGGAGGCTGTGAGGGGGGCCTCATTATGGGACAAGAGGATGTTGGGATAAAACAGCTCAGGCATTTTGCCAAGCCTTCGGGGACACTGGATACCAGCCCTTTTGAAAGTCTGCTGACCTTACGTAACAATTTGTAAAGATCCCCATGTGAACAGCATAACGTTGCAGTCACATTCTTGAAACCCGAGGAAACCAGACACTAAAGAGGCCAAAGAAACTCACTTTCCCATGAAGCACTTGGGCACAATGCTGAGCTTCCTGCGCCTATCCTTAATCAGGTGCCTGCTCTTGGTCATCATCATGTGGTAGAGCTTCTCCCCCTTCTCTGCAATCATTACATAGGCGTCTCGTTCCATTCCCAGCTTCAGACCTAAAAGAAAAAAGAGAGAAACAAACCAGGAAGATTTGTCACGTTTACTGCTGTTACCATCAATAGAGTAAGACTCTGTTGGGGTGAAAGTTGATAAATAATGTGGAAAGGGAAATGAATGTGTAAATAAAAGTTCAGCAAAGAAAATACAGCAGATGCAGAGATTTCAACTTGCTTTTCAAAGCTATCCAAATGTATCAAAGCGTATAAGCAGTTGCATGTCATGGTTGTATTACCAGAAACAAATGGGCCTTTGCCTGGACTGCCTGGATATGTTCTGGTATTATGCAGATAGTTTATAGTCAGGAACAGAGTATGGAGGCTCGAGTCTGCCTCAAGCTTCTGAAACAAACCCAGATGTTAATCTCCCCTAGACTCCAAAGAGTGAGCGAAGTTCAGGAGGGCAGGGCGATTTTAATCGTGTTTAAGTGTTGATTTGTTCACTATTACTCCTGTACTGTAGCGCAGAACATGTAAGGGCCCATTGTAAAGCCTGTTGCCCCAGCAAAACCTCTTTATAGAGTACACTGAGCTGCTTAACCTCATCGTGGGCTATGATCAACTTCTGAACTGCACTATGAGACTTTCTGACTCAAGCAACTCAACTCCATTGCACTGTGACTCCCTAATCTGCTTAACTCTACTGAGCGGCACATCAAGCTTCTAAACTCAAAACTAAAGTACTCTGTTTTACGAGTTGTAATGTGCTCTATAAAGCTCTTGTTATATGTGTGGCACCTTTATCAGGTGACAAGGATCCTAAGAACTCTATTAGGGCCCAGACACACCCACTGTGTTATCAGCTCACTGTTGTGCCAATGCATGTTGCTGGCTGGCTGTTAATGAATGATGAATCCATTTCTGCCATTTAGAGCCATTTCTAGTCCCGTTTAAAATTGTGATTACATCTTGTTTATATATTTGTTTATAATCATTTCCATAACTGATTGAATTGCCAATTCTCTTTTATTTTCTATGAAATACCAACATTTCATAATCATAATCAGATAATCAGTTTGTTAGCATATTAAAAAGGCAACAAGAAAGGCCAAAACGTATTGTTATTTGTACCTTATGGATCTTCACAACTGCGCAACATTGTTGAAAACTAATAATCTCATCATGCATTTAAACCGTTCCAGGTTAGAAAGTTGATTGATGGAGTGGGAGTTTAACCAAGTGAAAGGGATGGAGTTGGGACAAACAATGCAAGAAGTTACAAAGCTTAGACTTGAAACCAATTTTCCCATTGAATCTTTGGGGATCTCCACTGGCAGGCTGTGATGGAGGTGGGATCATATTACATTTGGCAGCAGCTGGAGTAGAGTTAAACAATGAGTGTCATTGAACAACAGACGGAGTCTGTCCAGTTGGAGAGCCCCCACAGCTTCTGGTCCAGCTGTCAGAGCTTGTCTATCGCTGCCCCTCATCTTCCTGTGCTTACTGGCACAAGATAAAACCATAACACATTTTCTGACCCGTGCGTTTAGCTAAACTTCCATAAAAAACAGAGATACGACACAACACCTCCAGCTGGCAGTTGTTGAACAACTCAAGTCCTTTGGGAGCGCTGAGGGAAGCCACATGTCAAAAACAGGAACGAAGAATTGCAGCAATACATGGAGAAAGGTCACACTAAATACAGCGTGTCTTTAAAAGTAATAATGCATGCAGGACTTGAAGTGAAAAGAACTGTTGGTGGGATTTATTGCAGGAAAACTTCAAGTCGTTGCCGTCTAGACGGGGTTAAAGAGGTTGAGAAAAAGGTAAGCACGCTGAAAGTAAGGCATATTGTAGAAAGGGTAATAGAGGAGGAGAGAGTAGGGAAACTGGGCACTGTGACTGATCTGGCATCTGTTAGCCTCAGGTCGATTTCCGCTGGGGTTGAAACTTAACACCACAAGCTGCAGCACACTCCTTCGTACTTATCTGTACTGTGAAAACCTTTCATCATGGGATTGGAACACAACAAACTCGGCTGCAAATACTAACTTACACAAGATCCAAAGAATAAATCTTATTTCAGACACGCCAATATTTATGTTAACAATTATCCTCAGCTAAACCGCAGACACCGCTGAACCTGTTGCATTCACCCAAATCATGTTCAGTTAGCTTAGGGGATCCAGTTTTGAGTTTTAACCATCAATGCTATCAAGTACCCTCTTGTGTACCACCACAAATCTGGTCAAAGCCTTTCAGACCGTCTAATGCACAGAACATAATAAAGACAGATGGCAAGTGCTGAACAGGTGGGAACATATTTCGAGGAAAAGGGATGGAAGTCACAAGGACATCAATTTTCATTACAATTTTTACATCAATGGAGGTGGTGCCATGGATTCAATTTACTATTAACAACAGACCTTTACAGTAAGAACAAATGAGGTTGTGCACATTAAACAAAATACAGTCGGAATAATCTCCATACGTCACTTCAGTGATCTTCCTAAAAAAAAAATGTCCCTGTTTTTTGGTCTATGCTAATCACAAACATTTTTATGACAATAAAAACAGATCCAGATAAATTAAATGTGTCGGATGTGATGGTGCTTCACATTCTTTGAAAAGTGAAGGCTTCTCTATTTTAAGCATTTGATGAAAACTCTGTTTTTAGCCTTTCTACTGTTTGTGAATGAGACATTTAACAGTCAGAGCACAAAAAGGCCATTGATTAACCAAACATCTCTGCAGCACAGATTTCTTTGACTGTGGAAAATGGACTGTTGTAGCTTCCTCTACAGCAGGGGGAAAGCAGGGAGACCAAAAAAAAGATTATGTCACGTAAGTCTCTATTTTATAAACAAAGGTAGACAGCTTGTTCAAGGTAGGACATGGCTATAGGACATCAACACTGTATCCAGGTAACAAGCGCACGCACAGTTGCTGCAGTGTGCCAACTAAGGCGGCAGTTTGTGCATGTAGATTGACGCCAACATACACAGGAACAGAAGTTGCACACTATTTGGATTGACAAATGATCAGTTCGGGGTAAAGCACAACAATGCAATGGACTGCAGGAATAGCACAGGTGTAACAACAATTATATCTGCATTCCACTAAAAGAGCATCGTGGTATTGTTATACTGTGCAGGCAGGTTAACTGAATATTTAGAATTTCAGAGCATTTGCTTTTCTCAGGCTTTCTGAAGGTGTTTCAATGCTTTTCTTTGGATGTTAGCTGTTCTTTTGCAAATCTATTTATTCATATTTTTGTAAAGCCACTTAGCACCAACCTATAATTCATGCATAAAAAAGGCCCCTAACTCAAGAGATGAACACAAATTGTTGTGTCTACACATACCAATTTAGCAAAGAACCAATTTTAAATAGTATCTTTAGGCACTTTGTTACCAACAGCCTGCTGCAAAGACACATAATTTGTTTTAATTTATTTAGTTGCAAGAACTGCACATCTTAGCATGGTGCACAGCGTGTCCCTTAAAAAAGTATGAGGAAAAACTATCATCAGATCAGAAAACATCAGATGAACAGTATACAAAAGTAATATCCTTAAGAAACAAGAAACCTGACACAGTCCGAGAGATGCATCTGTACCTCACGTTTATCCATCTACTGTTCACTAAAACCTCATCAGAAATGTTCTCCATAAAAGAGTGACTGCCAAGTATCTGAAAATCAGTGGTAACAGGTCTGATGGAGGGATGAATCCTCCCCAGAGCCCGGACCTCGTTTTGTTGAAGCAGTGTGGGACCATCTTGACAGAGAACGGAACAAAAGGCAGCCTTCAAAGGAAAATCCTTCAAGAAGCCTGGAGAACTATTCCTGAAGACTACTGTATTCACATATATATGTTTGCAAATGTTTCAATAAATCACTGTCTCAAATCAGTACAGACAAGAAATAAAGTAGAAATATCACTGGGTTGAGGGAAGCACGCAGCACCTCTAATTTTTTTTATATAATAAACTCATATGACATAAATAATTGAACGCCCCCTTGGGTTTCCTTATAAGGCCTCTTTGATGTTGAAATGTCTTTACTAGCAATACAAAAGAGAAGAAAAAAACCCGCTTGAGGTACCTTTAAAAATAGCCTTTAAAAAGCATTACTTACTTTCCCTCTGCTCTCGTTCCCTCAAGATGGCATCCAGCCACTTCTGCTTGTCCTCTGCATTTTTGGCCATGCAGACAAACCACTTGTTCTTAGCCGTGTTGTGGATCTTCCAGCCATTAGTCACCGTGTAGTTGTTGCTGTGATAGTCCGCTGAAAAGCAAACGAATGAAAGAATTGAAAAAACGGGGGTCAACATGGGGAACATTTTGACATATCATTCGTATGTTATCCGTCTTAACTGTTATTTAAAAGACAACTAAAAGGCTTTTCACCAGCTCTTACCTGTCAAACTCACATTGGAAAGACCTTTAAGCTTAGCAATATACTTGAAATTCTCTGAAAATGACTTTTTGGAACTTTTTTTCAGGCCCATTTTCTTCTCTTCTCCACCTTTTAATTCTGAGGACATGCCGCTCATACATTCGCAATGTAAACACTGAGTTCAGTGGTAAGTACAGGAAGTAATGAGTGTAATCAAATCATGCATTTCAAAATGTTGAATAAGTTAACATTAATGTTGATCCTAAAGAGAATTTATATCTCAATAATTGATTTAAAAGCCAATTAAAAAGAAGCAGAATGCACTTTAAAAGCAGTAAAAGACCCTATTTTCACTAACTCAACAAAATCTGTATTTGTGTCCATTTCTAATTCCATCATCCTTTTAGCTGCAGGTGAGCGGCCACTGAATAATTAATGGCTACTGGTAATGGGGTACATTAGTCTCGTGCTCAAAGGTCATATAAATAGATGTGATACTTTCTGCCCCACAGGGAGCAGCTCCTCATTTTCTAGGAGAGCAGGAAACTGTTGAAACACATGTAGTGACAGTCTGTTAAGTCTCTTGTCAGCCACTACGACTGAAAGATTGGATTCTGTTAGAAATGTGTCAGTGCACACCAAGATCTGGTCAGGCAATACAGGAGTGTGAATCTGTGGAGTTGGGAGATTAACACACTTCTAGTCAGTTTAAAGTGAATTAATCAAACATGTTCCCTGTGAAGTCAACTTTTTTTCAAGTGTGTGTGTGTCGACTATCAAAAATAATTTTTCCACTTATTCTTCCGGTCATGTTTTCAGCTTGCCTCACAACTTTCACAGTTGGTAATCAGATAATCTGTGCTCGAAGTGTGGTGCCCCTTCATTTCTGTGAAGGAGGCATGTTTTTCTTTGTGGTTTCCCTTTCAGCAGCCTAAATGTGACAACCAGCAGCCATCAGACAGAAACAAGTCATGTGAGCTTGCAGAAATATTCTGCCAGCACAGAGAAGAGAAATAAAAAAAATAAAAAAAAGAGGAAACGTGAGATGGAGGAAGACCAAGTGTTTCTACATTGGTGGACAACATGCACCAAGCACTGTGTGAAGCCTTACAGCAAACCACAATAACAAAATGAGCTGAGTGAGGAGCGAATCACTTCAAGCCACACAGATGAGCCGTTTATCTTTGACACATCATCTCAACCAAAGGCAGAGCATAAAAAGTTTATCTCCTCATTCAAGGTTGCTATTTCACTTCAGATTTGTATCAACACATCCACCCATTGCTGAATAGCTGCAATCAAAAGGTGCTACATAAGGTTGCAAGCTACATCCTGTTTGAAACTAGGTATGCGAGAATGATGCTCCACCCAAACTGTCGACAAGTACCTGATTCATATCCAAGCAGCAGTCTGAAAATGGCACATTTTCATGAAGTGCGAGGTGAAATAAAAAGTGAGCACTGTATGCAAACAGAGTAGTAACTGTTGCATGATGTCATTTTTCTATATCAAATCCAACAACAAAAGTCGTTCAAAGGAAATAACAGAAATAACCAGAACCTCATGAGAAATAGTTAAACAAATGCCCCCGGGAGAATTTAAATGAATGGGTATATAGACAGTCTCCAAAGTTAATACTACTGAACAAACACAAACCTGTTCCATCTTCCACATTTTCCACCTCCATCACCTCTGTGTTGATTCGGCCTCTGAACACATAGTGAGGCCCGTTGATGGACTTGGTCCTCTTGGTAGACTTCTTTCCAGAAACCCTTGGAAAAGAGACAACACTGTGGTTACTCACTGCAGGAAAACATCCGCTGATGCCAGTGGACCAAGGTAAAAAAACAGCTTGTGTCCATAACATATGCTAATTCATACAGATGCATGTATGGGTGCAGAACACTTATGCATGTGTTTTTATTTAGCTTGCATACTAATAATTAGTCTATAATAACAGAATGTGAACATTTGTAGCGTGTTTCCATGCCTGGGCTCCTTCCATTAGTCAGGCAATAAAAACAGCTTTGAATGCTTTCTTGTTCTCATTCCTTTCACGGACTTTTTGGCCACGACTGTGTAGTAATCCAAACGGCGCATTTCCTCACCTGGACTTTCTTTTACAGTAAACCAAGAGGTTGTCAAAAAGGAAGAAAACACGCTCCTGGATATTGCCAGCTGAGATTTTGAGGAGATTTCCACGAAGTAGCAACTCTGTGCAGATATCTGTCAGGTTTGTTCCCTGAAGAAAAAAAAGAAAACAAGGCAATGGAAGACTTGATTTTCATGCACTTCACTCAAAGTTTTCACCGTCGTGTGCAACAGTTAGTTTATTTTATCTAAGCAGAGCATGGAAACTCAAATTGTAGACCTGCAAAGAAAGAACTGTTGTATAAAAACTTGGAAGAGTTCACAACCTCCTTCAAACAATATGAAAATTCGACTAACATTGAGAGCTACTTGTTTTCATTCCAACGTCAATGATAGGAAAGACTGAACAAAGCTGTCTCCAACCAAACTCGTGTTATGTTTTTGCTGAGCAAAACCACATATATTAACTGTTCTGTCAGGACAGTTAGCCTCCTGCCAGTCAAACACTGAACTATTGCCAAATAACACTTCAGCTTAGCTTTCATGTGGTGGTAAAGCACAACAGCAGATTAGCAGAGTTTTGCAGCAAAACTGCAAACTAGATTTTTCTGACCCATATGTACATGAACACATAACATATAAATACATGCATATATCACTACAAATAAAAAATATAGCTATATATATACACAGAAATCAGGACACAGTACATGTCTACTCTATACTCTGATCTCCACAGAGAAACCTGGTCCAAAGACTTTGTACTTATGGCAAAGGGGAAATTACAAAAAAAAAAGAATGTTGTAACAGCTTAGTCAGCTTCAGTGTACTTATTCAGAGATATGTATTATGTTGCACTACAGTTTATCATCTTAACAGGATATGATCAGCTCAACGTAAAAGCCTTCTCTCGTCAGCCATCGAATGCGCCAAAGCCTGTTAAGATTGAAACTAACTTTTTCTCTTGAAGAAAATGGGGCAAAGACCAGTTTCAGTCATCACACCCACATCTGATGTTTAGAGCCGTTTCTCCGCTGATCATATATCAATATATTTATGGATAAAATGATTTGCATTCATTATTTTTAATCAAAGAAAACCATCCCCCTCATTTTAAATGTGGTACTTAATTTTCAACATCTATTCCAATAAAAGTGATCAAAATAAACCTCTCAGTCTTTATTCGTGATGTTGTTGACATCACTGTGGGGACTGTTGAAAATGAAAAATTCTCTTTGACTGATGACAGCATGAAATAAAGATGGCAGCTTTATTTCAGTGACTAACATTATTTGGATTTCATTATTTCTAGAAAATCATTTAATTTTTTAATCTTTTTTTTCAGTTTCAACTGAGGAACAGAAACCGATTTCACAGATACATGCTTGAGCAATTTTTGCTCACATTTTCCTCTCCAAGTTGTGAATGACAGATAAAACCACTTCCTACATATCAAAACTAAAACAGCAAGGAAATATGAACTGATTCAATGTAACCTGATAAGGGCAGGAGTGAGAATACACACTTTTTTTTGTTTGGCAGCTTAAATGAGCAGTCTGCCAATAAATTAGATAATAAAGGTAAAAGACAACTCATTACTCATTGTTAAATGGATCATTCCACTTCAAATCATCCGGAACTAAATGCAACCATGTGTGGACTCAGAACAACATCCTCTCTGTGGCCTGCAGGGTACCTATCATCCCCCACCACGTCCCCACATATGAGATTTGGGCTTCGGTGTGTCTTATTTCTGACATGAGGCCCATCAAAGACCAAAATCAGATATGCCCCTGGGCAGCCCCACCCTCTGCCTCCACCACCACAAAGAAGAGCCACACCATTAACTTGTGATTACTATTTCTGTGATTGATGCTCATATTCCCAACCATCATGGAGAGAAACATCTTTCTCTAAGCATTTTGTGTCTTAAAAGTGCATTCTTACTGAGCTGAGGGAGGGGCTTGTGTGTCAGACAATCGATCCAACCTCATGACAACTAAACTAAGCTGTGTTGGGGGTGTCGATGAGCATGTGGTATACTTGTACCTGCACACAAGCATACATGTCTAGCAGTATGTGTCTGCATACACATCTACATTACGGTCTAATGTGTATGAAAGAGTGTGAAGTATACAAATGTGTAGTAGGGGAGTGTGTGTGTGTTTGTGTGTGTCGACACAGAGCGTATCCAAGAACTAGTAATGCGTCTGGGACTGATTTGACACTACTGGCGGTCTCCTCCATTAGGGCTGGAGGTGATTAGCCGTTGAGAGTGGCTGGAGAAAGGAAAGAAGAGCGAGACTAATGCTGTTAGGTTGAAGGTTTGCTGGGGGTGGCAGGATTGGAGTAAAGTGCCTTCTTAGGCTTGTTGTTGGGGAGAAAGCAGTAAAATCTGAACATTTACAGTCTACTTGAGGCTTTTTCCTGAACAAACCAGGGATGTTTTCATTTATTGTACGATATAGTTTAAATTTGTTTTGGAAATGTTTATGCTACTTGGGCAAAAGATCACCATACCCATTGTGAAGGTGATGCTACATGCTGCTTCGATTGCATCTAGTATTTATCTCCAGTTTTCAATCTTATCAATAAATGATTGTTTTGTGCTCCAAAATCCTACAGTGGAGTCTCCAAATTTATTGTTTTGTTCTGTTTAAGATGGAAAAACACACGTTTTAAACTGAGCAGGGCAGATTTCAGTTTAGCATTCTAAAGTACAATTTCAATTATTGACGAAAGCTATCTAATAATTTATCCGAAGTATTTACTACATACAAAAAGAAACACACATAAAAAGGACTTGTTCTACGCAAGACCACAAAACCCTCATTATGGTCTTTACCTTATTCAAATTAAACAACAATTTATCGTCTTGGAGGACAGTCTTTAGTCAAATTGTGACTTCTTTTTTTTTTTTTTTTTAAGAAAGACGGGAGTCTACAGAGACTGGGTCGTCCCATTGGGGCCCACTCTGTGCTTCATCAGTTTTCCTCTCTGTCCCCTCCCAAAGTTCCACCATATAACGCTCCTAGGACATGTGAGACTGGAGCTCTGCCTCTTAGGTCTCTTTTGATTGGGCAGTGAGCCTGTTGGCAGCCTGTGGGCATAGATTGTCCCATTGGTGCCCATAAAGACAAGGCCTCTGTTGTGGTGGGTGAGGGAGGCGTGAAAAATGCACTGGACCTTTCCCTTGGCTCCCAAGCCCCGTCTGTGGCCCCTGCGCTCAGAGCAATGATTTAACTGCAGTTGAGTTTAGTTGTTCAGACAGTTGATGATTGCGGTAGTTGATGTCTTTCTAAAACAAATCTGGTGGTTTTTTTATGTGGTTTTCTTGTAGAATTCTCTTTCTCAGTTTGCCGGGAGCCATGCATGTGTTGCATTTATGTTTGTATTCTTATACAAAATGCACCTATCAAGATTTCCTTTCCATCTCCAAATTGTATAATCCTTCCTCTTCTCCATCTATTTTACTCGGTCTTTGTTGCTCTCACCTCCCAGCCTTCAATGTGGGACTGCAGATGTTCTAGAGCCTCCAGCCTCTCCATCTGCCTCTTGGTCTCGTTGATGTTGGAGCAGACAGCTTTCATGGCCTGCAGAGCCTCTTCTACTGCTGGATAATCTGCATGCTTCTTAGGAGTCCTTTTAAGTAGTTCCTACATTGTGGTAAAAGGAGGTTCAACACATGAGCTATAGAATTTTCAAAAGCATGCAGAAGAAAATGTCTTAGAGGGCGGTTATGTGGCGTGTGGGAATTATACTAGTATAATATATAATCTGTCTGATTAAGTTTATAAATGAGTCATCTGTGTCAACAGAGACATGTTCTGCTCTGCACTCGAACATGCTTTTTCAGTTTTCAAACTGTCAGAGCAGGATGGGATATGACCAATAAAGCTAGTGCTACTTGACGATAAGACCGTTGGCATCATTGCTGAAACTATAAGTTACCTTCAGCAGCAGAGGGTACTTGCAAATCCTCTGAATGGGAGAGAGAAGGTAGCCCTCCAGAGGAATATCTGTACTCTTCTTCCCTCCAAGTAGCATACAGTGCTTCAGAAGAAAGAGGGGGAAAAAAACAGCATCACAAACAACTTTACCCAGATATATGTAATTCTGTTGTTTACGAATGTGTATTTAAACAATGATTAAAATATGGGTAGACCGAAAAGATTAGAGAACAGAAAGTGCTAGTGATTCCACAAAAACTGTAACCACTGTAAGCAAATCTGTGCAATGCTGGAACTGAGGTTAAGACTAATTGAAAATGAGTTTCCTTGGTAAGGCCTTGCTTTTCAAAGTGTCTCTTGATGTAGTTACAGAGTAGTGGGGTATGTCACCTTTACCATCCATGTTGCATAAAGTGCTATGAATTACACAGCATCAGTCTGCAGTCCACAACTATTTTAGGACATTTGCCAATGTTTTCATAGCAATTTTTCCAAAATTAAACTTTAATTGCCTGTTGTTTTTTATTTGCATTCTGTGCCAATATGTAAAGGAGGCAGCCAATCTATATATGTCCAGATGCAGCAAAAAATCCCTCTTAGAGCAATGCCTGGGATGTAGTATGTTTTCCATCTGTCCTTTATAAACAAGTTGTTAAACCTGTATGGAGAAAGGGCTTGTGTGATTGTGAAACATGCGTTTTGCTGCCTTTGAATGGCAATGAATCAATAGAGGAACTCATTATTTTAGAATGCATGGTCTTGGTTATTTGTGAGTTTGTTTCTTCTTCAAACATCATCAGATTACATGACTCTATATGGAGCAATTAGAATGATCAACTTGTTTATTCAATAATCACATTGTTGCTGGACCTCTGCACAGGACCTTGGATTTGGTCATTCAAAACCACAACAGATGTACTTGGTCAAATTGCTTCAACAACATTCTGCAAGCTTTAGTTTGACGAACGCACATATTATTACACGAATAATATGTAACACAGGAAATTACATTTTCTGTACAGCTGCAAGCAGATTTGGGGATTTACTGTAGGTTGTTTACCTGTGACATTTATAGCATATTCAACTGTTTATATTTTGGTCTTGTTAAACCTAATGCTGGGTAACAAAATCCACTCAAACATTCTGATTTTTATTTGAATAATTTAATGAACTCCATCATTTTTTACTTTATGTAGGGAGTTATTTCACCTTTAATTTTCACATCATCATCAAAGCTCTAAGAGCTCAACTTTGGCTTCATATGTCCACAGAAGATTATCCCAGAAAGACTGATTTATTTCTGAGTTTCTAGAAACATGAACCATGTCGTGGGCTGTTCCTTTAGTAATGGTGTCCCTCTTATCCTGACTTTGTTCAGTTTGCAGTGTATGGTATGGGCTCAAAACTATTAATCCAAATTGCTCTAGGTCAGCCTGAAACTCTTAAAGTTATCTTGAGTGATTTTTTTCCCCCACACAAACTTAACAAACTTTTCTTATCGAGTTTCTTCTCAGCATCATATCCTAGAAGCATCTTAACTGCAATCTTTTATGATACAGAAGAAACTACAGTTCTAACCGAGTGTAAAAATCAAACTCTTTGATCTAACTGGTCTTGTTTTAGTATGAACGATTGTCTGATGATCTTTTCATCGCAGTTAATTTAAAATTATATTCATCTAACATTTGGCCTAAAATTTGACACGGGCATTTGTGAAAAAGACTGAAAACGATTATCCTCTTGTCATGCAGTAATATGCGCATCTAAACACTGTGTGAACAATTATAATCATGCACAAGTGATGTTTTGTTTGGGATTTATTTCAGCTGAGAAACTACTCTACAGTTATCAAAACAGTGCTGATAATTGTGTTTAATGAAAATTTCCTGTTTACATTCATTTCTTTCACAATCTTTTTTTTTTTTGTTGTTCAGAATCCTTGGACAGCTGTCAAAATTTCACAAAAATATCCACACTTTTAAATAAAAGGATCACTGAGAAACCACTTAAATGTATCCTCGGTGCTCAGAAAGTTTGGGCTTTAAGATACTGTTCCCCAGAACCAGCTGAGGTGTCGGAGGCAGTGCAGTTGCAGTCATGGTTTCTCTACGCTTTGCATTTTGTTGGAGCGCAGCCTGTTGGTATACTATGAGCTCATGGGATGGGATAAAAGATCAAAAGCAACCATGCAGATACACCGCTGGTGTGTTCTCAACTGGGAAGTAAGAATGGAGATAGCTGAAGAGCATTACAGTCATATGGCAGTTTCTTTCAAGTCTAAACAGAGCAGAAGAGGCTGGTGAGAGTTGTGAAGCATTTCTATTGAAAAAGGCAAAAATGAAACTTTTAAATTCTACAGATTCCTACTGTGTTAATCTCTCTTCTCGACCATTTCTCTTCCAAACCCCCACTTCCACCGCCAATTTTCCCCAGTTTCCTTTCTCTCTCATGTTCTGCTTATTTGTAATCTGCCTGCCTGAAGCCAGAAGTCTCGCTGCTCATCACTCTGACCTCCTTTTGCTTTTACTTCACTCCTCTCATGTCTTACAATACACCTAACACATCATTTCACCATATTTCTATCATGATAGAAATTCACACAAAAGCTGCAAAGAAGCCAGTTTTGACTCATTTTGGTCATCACCTTGATGCTTCACTTTTCTAAAAATAGTATTTCTTTGCCAGATCAACATACAGAACCTCGTGTTTCTGTCTAAATTGCAATTATCAAGTCTTGATGTTGCAACGCAGAACACAAGTCTTTATCCTGTTTTGAGATTATATTGAGCAGGTCGGACTGCTTTGATACATTAACAGATGTTGCATACATTTTTTTTTTTTGGAAGCAACAGTCTTACATGGTCTATACATACAGTCTATACATACCTATTACCCTCTACATGACTAGACCCGGAAGAGCAAAAGACTAAAGCCCAAAACAACTCTGTTTCCAGCCTGTAGATCAAAATAATGCCATGGAAGCAAACCAGACAATGACAAACAGGGGCCCTCGGATTTGACTGCCAGTCCCAAAAAAGCTGCCAACTCTCCGCAGCTGGCTGACCCAGAATCTGCAGATGATTTCATTGGTTGGGACCCCGCTCAAGGGGCCCTGTCACCATTCTAAGTTAATTTCATTGTCCAGGACCCAAAGGTTTGGGTGTCAAAACACGGAAACAGCTGGCAGCGGAAACACTACAAGTGTAACAATACACAAAAGTGACCTTGATGGGGGTAGCATCCTGTCCAGGCAGGAAAAACCCCCTGACCTTGTTATGGTTTCTGCCCCTTATCCAAGTGTTAACATGGAAGCAGAGGTGATACAAATGAAGAAAAGGGAGAGGCATGGATAGATGCCAGAAAAAAAGCAAGTGGAGAATCACAGGGGGAAACAAGTGTAGGGAAAAGGGAAAAAAAGATTACAAAACATTAGTCCAGCAACAGCTAGAGAAGAGGATACCAACCAATGTGACATGCAAAATTGGTAACAATTAGGTGTTTTCATACTTAAGTAATAGAAGAAATGTCAGACAAAGTGGGAAGAGGAAGAAAGAGAGTTAAAATGCAGAAGGCAGATTTAATGACTCAAAGAGTCAAACAAGTGCAGGGTGAGCCATTGGAGATATGCAGTCTTACCAGTAGGAAGGTCCGGATGTTGGGGATCTTGTTTAGCTCCATGAGAAGCCTCAAAGCCTTCTCGTGGTTACTGCAGTATTCGCCATATACTGAGAAACTCTCCCTCTGCAATAAAAAAATGAAAAAGAACAGGTCAGGACTCTACAACAGGGACCTGATGGTATGCTTTACTTGTGTGCTCATAAGAAATCAAATTAGACACCTAATAGCAGGAATTTTGACAATGCAGAAGTGGGACTTGGAAAAATGTTCCCCTATTTCAAAATTTAACAAGGTTCATTTGTACCATCACAATAAAAGTGGTGCAAATATTGGAACTAATGCTGTATATTTGTGACTTAGAAAACTATCATCTCTGATCTAACCTAATGAAAAGTGACATACAATAATGAGCAAATCATATGCACTTATAGAAAAGAGAGATGCTACTTCCTGGACATTGGGCAAGCTGAACACACCTGTTTTTAACAAGCAATTCATGGCAGAAAAAGTCACCACTTTATCTTTCAATGAACTTGGAGCAATCATTTGATATTTAACGGTTCTTTAGAAATCTAATGCTTAGCCATTGTAGTCTTGTTTGGTCATGGAATGTTTTAACACACACAGCCCTTGTAATACATTAAATTTATGCAACATAGTATATTACTTTAGTGCATCACACCGTTTAAAGATGCATTAAAGATGAGTTAGGTAAATCATACTTCTGTTATTTAAATATGGGCCTATTTTCTTTGCATTCAACTAATATTTCATAAATTTTCATCATATCAAACTTTAAATCTTTACATTTCCTATTTGACATGACAGAGTTTGTGCAAACTTGATTTACTGAGATCATAATTTTAGCCATAATAGCCTAAATAAGTAGTATATCTTATTTGAAAAATGCTAAATTATGTCATTAAAATGTCTACTTCATAGAGTAAAAGACCAATATACTATTCACTTGAGAATTTTCTGATCACGTTTGAGAAATGCAGACTTGGAAGATTTGTCTCACATTGTCTAAATAATGGATGATGACATTAATCAGAACTGACCCTAAATGTGGTTACTTGAGCATTTGTTAACCACAGATATTTTCTAAAAGTTTAACTCAAATAGTCTCTCTGAGGACTGCTTTTACTTGCGTGTATGCCAGCTTTCACGAGTTGAAGTGCTTTTAAGGTTTTGGCTACCCTTCCAGCATCTAATCGTGCAAGAGTGTAACTACAGCAATGAATAGTGAAGAAATAGTGCATCGCATCAAACTTTTTAAGACATGATGTTCTAACATACATGGACATCCTTTGTCACACTTCTCTTTTTTCAAAGCAGTCTACGTCATGGTGGAAATGAATAAAAAACAAAACACAACACTTCCTCTTTTTTTTGCCTCAGGTGATCGCATCACATTAAAAGCACAGCTTTTGTTAAGCAGGTATTTAGGTTGGATTATAACATCATATACAACACCTGAGCCTCTGAGCCTCTGAAGCTTGAAATGCATTATTAATTAAACATATTGTAGACAATAATGTACACACAGTGTCACAGCTGAAGCTGACTGTACGTCCTGTATCTTACTGAAACATATTGTGTTTTCTTAATTATGGGGATCTTCAGAGATGTGAAACCATGTGTGCGTGGTGGAGTCTTTTCTTCAAGTTTAAACACTGTAACCGTCATTTGAAACAGCCCAAAAAGTGAAATCTGAAACTGCAGGTGTTTGGCCACCGCTTTCAACCTCAACTGAAAGGTTGCTTCCCTCAAGGTTTTGACTCTGAATGGACAAAATTCATTCAGAACAATTAGTCTACAGAGTAATACAATAAATTCATACTTTTGTGGGTTCTATAAAGTGAAACATCTTTAAATGGTTGCCGTTTCAGCATTGAGGACGAGCACAGATGTGCAAAATACTAATGCATGCACATAAACAGACTCGACCTTCAAGCAGTGTGTCCCTGCTTGGTGCACGTTCTGTTTAACAGGGAGTCCCAGTAGTGAGGACAGAAGTCAAACAAAGTTAATATGTTTTGGTTTTTTTAACACCTCCACTTAATCCCACTATCTTGACGGGTGTGAGCTGAAAATCTTCTGTACTTGTGTGACAGTGTAAGCGGTGGGGAGTGTTTACCACACAGGCAGGAACAGAAATACACCCCAAACCACGTTTTG
This sequence comes from Odontesthes bonariensis, assembly GCF_027942865.1. Classification (NCBI taxonomy): domain Eukaryota; kingdom Metazoa; phylum Chordata; class Actinopteri; order Atheriniformes; family Atherinopsidae; genus Odontesthes; species Odontesthes bonariensis. The sequence goes on along the minus strand of NC_134515.1, from coordinate 6,472,950 downwards.
GCAGGAGATTCCAGACCCAACTACCTCTGGGAGCAGCAGCTGGGCAAGCATATGGTGTGAAACCCCAGTACACTCGAGTTAGATGAATACAATACACAGCTAGGGGGGTCAGTTTGCTCTTTTTGTCCACATGTATGTAAAAGTGTAAGAGCAAGAGCAAAGCAAGAAAAGGCTAGATAATCTGGTTATATGGGTAAAGCAGTAAACTGGTGCTCTGCTTATCTACTCAAAGCCATGCAAATTTGACTTTCTACATAGGCGTTCGTAAGACAATAATAAAGAGGACAACAAATGTAGTGCTGAGAGTTTGTCCACAGCAGTGTGCAAAATGTTCCAAAAGTACATCACATCACATGCAAATTTTGCATAGTCAAGCAAGTCTGTGTTTTCTTTTACCAAAAGATACTCCTAAACTTCATGGTACGCTTTATGATGATGGTGTTGGAAAAAAAACTTCATAATTTGGAGGGTGAAAAACATTTTAAAAAGAACACCAGCCTAGTCCTTTTAAAGATATGCTCCAGCCAGACTGAGCACATCTAAACATTCTCTCCAATAAGCTGCTATTCATTACACCACTAAACTAAACTTAATACGTATTCTGCCCGTCTGCTTTCCCCAGTTATTTAGATAAACAAACAGCCGACCCTGACTACATTGAACGCGCACCAGTAGGAAAAACAAGCAATAAACAGAACACGACCATCTGGAATACTGATGCTTGGAAACATGTCACAGTATTCCACATAATCTTTTGAGGTTCCTTGTACCTGAACTAAACTATTCCATGCTATTGTAAAACAAACCAAAGCTAACTGACTGTAACAGGAGTGTTATTGGACATCTAAATATAGCTGATGTGTATTAGTTTGAACTTATAATCTTCCTGGATATGTTTAGTGGCTAACCATTTCACCTCTTAATCACCATCTGCAACTGGACCCTTCTGCTCACAAAAAAAAAAAAAAAAAAAACTGGCAAGCCTGTTTCCAACTATGTTTACTTATAAAGCCCATACCAAGGTATTTCCTTTACTTGGGTGACAACAGCTAGTCCATTTGGGCACCTTTAAGGTAGCTTGCAAGTCTAACTATGGCCAAAAAGGGGATGCTTTCATTTCTGCAGAATTCATTCTAAACATCAGGACTGCTCTGAAAGACAGCAGTTGTGCCCAGAATAGCTCAAAGACTTTGCTTGTTCCTTTGATAAACATAACTCTTTATTTGAATTCTACAACATTGGAATGTTGTTACTGAGACTTGGATGGCAAGGTAGTATCACAAACCAAGAATCACATCAAGTGAAAGCCTAATGGGTGTGGCTCAGAGATTTAAAAAAAATGCATAATAACTACAGTGTTGCCTCTTGCACAGTGGAAGCATATACATGCCCTAAAATAGATTTAATATCGATGTTCCTTGATAATGAGTCACTCCTTCATCTTTGCAGAAAGAGACATTATCTGGTTAAAAGTGGAAAAAGCTATTTTGTCACATCAACTACTGAAGGAGCAATATCCCGTATCATGTTTAAGATGACATGCAAAAGTTCAGTTTTATTCTTCCCATAAATTAAAAAATGAAAATAAAAGATATTAGTATTTACATGCTCAGCCTCCCAAACCACCTTGGCAACATCTGACTTTGAATAGCAATGAATCTTCCCTGTTTTCTTCCCTAACTCTGACTGGCAGACAGTCTTACGGAACAATGCGGGAGGTTAATCAAATCCCAGTCATGGTGTTGACCTCTGGTCGAGGTCAAGGGCCATGGCTGTAGGGCGCCAGACGGGGCCACCTGATTGGCTGAGAAGTGTCAGCGCTGAAGGAGACAAAGGTCATGTGTTCGTGAGGGAAGTGTAATGGATACACAGGAACAAAGGTGCTGTGTGGGAAGCTCAATACCTCAACGAAAGAAAACAAAAACACACTGGCACATTTAATGCGACACAAAGACATCAAATCTATACATATATTAATGAATGCAGACAAAACAAAGATAAATGAAAAAGATGCGAGAGGACCAATTCAACAATGTGAAATAAACTACAGCACAAAGAAACCAGACGTATCAGGCTTTGACACAGGACAATAATTTTTACTTTTTCCTTCACCAAGGCTGGATTTGGCAACATATACAACATTCTGAGAAACATTCTGTATAAAACTAAACTAGAAGTCCTGTTTAGGCCATTATCTCTGCCTCGCTTCAGCTTCTGATGATTCTGCATTCGCTTTTTCTCTGAAGTGGGAAATTGAAATTCTGCTCTACCAGTCCTTTATTGAATGTTTTATATCCCAACAAAGAAATCAGACTTCTAATTGGCGTTCTCTAATTTTTCACTCGTTGGCAGTTATAAATTCAAATTCTTTTTTTTTGGTCATTGAAGTCACCATTGGTACAGCACCCGCAGCCAATACAGAAACAAACATGGGGGACGTATTGGCCATATAAAGAGCAGTTCTTCAGTTAGCCACTACAACCTTGAACAAGACACAGATGAATGGGGTGACAAGGAAGTCAATAATTTATGGAGAAAATGTGTGACACAAGAATTATGAAGCGAGTTCTTAATTTCGTTATCAACTGCAAGCAGATGTTAAGTTTGATGATGCTATTTTAACAACCTGGGCTGTTCAACAGATGATTCCCAACTAGGCTGTGCCTAAAAGAGGGATCAGTAGACTCCCAACTGTCCACGGTCAAACTAGGGAAATGTAAGTATTCAAGAATAAAACTGACTGTCAAGTATTTTTCCCTCCATTAGGTCGGCGGTCTGAGCTTTCAGGCTATCCACTGTATGATCTCTCATACCATAATAACATGCTCCAAGGGTCATTGAGTACTACAGATCTCAAAAGGGGCAGACCCTGAGGAGGAGAGGGGCAGAGTGGTGTTGAGAGGGTCACTCCACCCACATCCCTAAAATTATCCACTTGACTGGAGGGGTAAATTGATTGAAGAAAAAGGATTTGTACTGTCGCCCTGTGTTACTTTGACTAAAGGATTTGGATACAAAATGTCATCACATTAGCACGTTGTCCAAGTAGTTGTTTGTGTAACGTTTAAAGGTTTAAATTCCTGAGTTATTACTACTACTACTACAAAAAAAAAGCCTTTTATGAAAGCTAAGTGATCTTTGCCCACCAAAATTTAATCATGGGGAGGATGTGAGGTCACTTTAGACCAACAAAAACTCTTCAGTTTGTTCTCGAGTTAAAAAAAACAATGTTGAAAAGATTTAAAGGGTAAATTAAATTCAATTTAAAGGGTATTTTACATCATTACTTTAATTATATTAGTGTAACAGTAGCATTTATTGCTAATTTCTTCTCTCACAACTAGTGATCATCATACATTAGTTTGATATCAAATAGTTTAATACCTTCAGTCAAATCAAAATTATGTAGAGATCAACAATAATAAACTGGTTCAGATGGAAATGCAGGCACCTGCAGCTCTCTCTCTCAGTCTGCCCACTTTATTTCCCAGTCTGAGCACAGAGCGATGGGGAAAAAAAACACGTTGAGCTGCTCTAATCAATTCTCTGTCCTGACACTTGGCCTTGCACCATGACAGCTCTCAAATGTGTGGAGGTACATTTTGATGAGGCAATTCTGCACAGGGGATTAAATGTTAGGCTTACTACGAGCAGGTAGCAGAAAGATTGTTACCGACTGTGTTATAACATCACAACAAGGTTTGGTGTATCTCATAAAAACAGTAAATGGAACAAACTACCAGCAGAACTGAAATCAGCCCCAACTGTAAGCACTTTTAAATCCAGGTTAAAAACATTTATCTTTCGGTGTGCTTATGGTTGAGTTTATATCTTTCTTTTTCACCCTCTTCTTTGATTGCTTTTAACTGTGTTTTTAATTTTTATTCTATTTTTTTTCTCTTTAAATTGCTGCTTCATGCTGTTCTTTTAAATGCCTTGTCTTTATGTAAAGCACATTGAGTTGCCTGTGGTATGAGATGCGCTATATAAATAAAGATGCCTTGCCTAAATCAGAGCCAAAAAAGGAGATGTTGTCCCACCTCTAAGAAACTAAAATTCCACTTTTCTTATGGCTGTGCTCCTGCAACACTGTCCTGTGAGCTGGTGAGGCACATTGATGGTGGAATACCAAGCTGATGTATTTTTGTACCTTAGTGAAAGTAAACTGAAGATAGATTACCCGATCAGGACAAACAGAAAGAGAGAGAAGGAGCTTGAGATTGAGTGCTACCAGCAGAAACATTGTCCCCTCGCTGAGTGACACACCATCTCTTCCTCCCCGGACACAGACCCTTCTTTGTTTGTTCCCTGGGGCCATACGAGTTCAAACTGAGGGGAGCTGGGTGAGTGGGGTGGGGTAGTGCGTGTTAGACTTGCAGAACGGAGAGATACCTCTTTATGGAGTGATGGAGTGGCAAAAAAAAGGGGAGATGGTAGCAGAGACTGGTGAAGAAAAATGGAGCAAAGGGGCAGCCTTTCGCATGACAGGATGCAGATCTGCTCTGAAAAGGAGGAACAGTAATGGAGGTGGTCCATGAGGCTGTGTGGGTGAATGGGATGTCCAGGAGATGGGAGGGGTGTTTCATGTGAGAAAGAGAGAATTAAGGAGTATTTTCACAGCAGGCTTTACACGCTTTCCCTGCATCTGTGGTTACGGGTAGCCCGTGAAAAGAGTTGGTGTGTGTTTTCTGCATGGAAGTGGTATTCCCACATGCAAGTGCTGCCACATGCATGCCTGTGAATGCGCGTGACAGCTTGCTGTTTAATGTGCTTTTGTGCGTGTCGTGCTCTTACAAACTGGAGGAACACGTGTCCCAGTTCATGATGAGGATAGGGTTCGGGCTGCAAACTGGCCTCCACAGCAGACAACACCTCTTTGTGCAGCTCCAGGATGTCCTCAATGTTTGAAAACAGGATCTATATAAAAAAAAGAACGATGCAAAGGGAGGGGATTCAAAGGAAGGAAGAGATAAAGAGGAAGGGACGGAGAGAATGAAAAGGGTGGTAGAAAAAGAACATTATGGATAACATATTTCATCTGAGCGTCTCTGTCCAGAGTTTCCAATACATTAACTTGCTGGCTTGGTCTTTTAGGTAAGCCACCTACCTTGACATGTTCAGGTGAGAGACACTGTTGGTCATCTGCAGTCTGTCTGATTCTGTGCAAAAATGCCTGCAGAGGAAACAGAAACAGGTTGAAAAATGAGAAATGGGTTTCACTGTTGATGAGGCAAGAGGTTGACACATTGTGGAACATCTCCTGTGCATACATGAGTGGTCTGAAAGTGGATGCCCAGGTTCTGTCAACTGATTATTTCAAAATGTAGGATGGATGTGTTCTTTGTTTTGAAGAAACTGACACTATACAAATGGATTTTGTCACATCTGTGTGTATAAACCCAAAAACCTTATAGCAACAGTCACGCATATATTCATACTGTATGGATAATTGCCTTTCGTGAAGCAAAAAAGACGTGTCACAGTTGTTTACTCTCCCTTAGGTGCCAGAGCTTTTCACTATATGACAAAACGCGATTTTTTTTACATCAACTTGTGACACTTAAAGCTCACTGTATGGATCTTTTTAAAGAGGAAGCCAAATCATCCGAGCATTCAGGTGTAAGACATCCGCCAAAATTGTACCACCTCTTTGTCATTGCGTCTACACACACCACTTCACCAAAGGCGGATGTAAAAAGCTCACATCAAGTTGAGCTTTGCTTATGCGAGCAGTTTTGTCGGTGTGCTTTCATAGCTGCCAATCAGAATCCTGACTTGGGAAAAAAAAAAGAATGGTGAAGAGTGAGGAAGTGAATCTGCAAACAGTTTCTTTTATTGAATCTTCCTCATTCTTCCGTCTATCACCCTCTGCTCAACAGCCTTAACCTGCTTCAGTCTGACTGTCTGCCTCTTCTCCAGATGTCAATACTGTCTTGAAAAGAAAGGAGATATGTGTTCCAAAACAAACCCGTGAATCCTCATACTCTTAACACCTCCTTCATCTTGCAGGCTACTGTTGTGTCTGCCAGCATTCAGCGCCTCAAGCCGGAAAAGCGATAGCTTGCCATGTGCATATTTCACAAAGGTTCAATGAAGAATGTACATGATTGTAAAAATCTTCAATTTACAGAGGATTTCTGCTGTTCTTCTATCATATGTTGAGACATGTACACATTTTTCATGGCCATCTTTTTAAATATTTGACAAAAAGAATAGTGGATATAAGAGATGAAGTATGGACAAAGTAAGAAAGGGGGTGTGACACATTAGAGAGGCCTTTCTGATCGAGAGAAACAAGGGACGAAAGGCACCTTTATCTAGGTGGCATGGATGCTGACCACTAACACGGATGATTGGGGTTAGGGTCCAAGGCACAAAAATACATCCTAAAGTTAGGTTACACCATTTAGAGCAGGAAATGTATTCTCGAAGCAATGAGGAAGTGAAAATACCTGAGAATTTGCCTTGACATTCGATACCAAAAACTGAGATTTTGGATCCTTTTTTTATTTAGTCAAGGACTGAGAAGTATTAAGGTTCAATATAAGGTGCAAACAATGTTAACTTTGAACACAACCAAAGACTAATCTACCCAAAGGTAGCCTTCACATAAGCAGTTGAACAAAGTACCCCAAACTGCCTGCTTGGCTGGATGTCGACAGTGGTAAGGAAGAAAATAAAACATTAAAACCATCAGCTTAATACTGTGTTGGTCTCTTTTGTGGTGCCAAAACCGTTCAGATCCATCAGAGAATGGACATGGGATCTATGGGGGCGTCTTGTGACACCAACACATTGCCAAAGGATCTTTTGGGTATATTGGGGGGGGTTATGTGGACCACGCTTTTTCCAGTACATTCCACAGATGCTTGGATTTGGATCTTCTATGTTTGGCAGCCATATCAATGCTTTTGTGTCTTTGTGTTGTTCATTAAGCCATTCCTGCACAGTTTTTTCAGTTTGGCAGGACACACAGGGATTTAGGGAGTGCTGCTGCCATGACTGTTCTTCAACAATGCTTAATTTGTGATCTGTGTCAGAGAAACTTTTTTTTTTTAAAACATGTTTTCTTCGTTTGGTAAAGCTGACTTTCCATGGGCCATTTCAGCATCTGTGCAAATCTGTTTGGTCGTGGCACGCAAGTAAGACCCTGCTAAAGTCAGCTCTCAAAGTCGACAGTTTAATCAATACAGATAGCCATGAAAATTCAAGAAATACAGCCAGTCCTGTCTTCATTGAAGACAAATGTTTGGTTGACCTTTGTTTTCTTCAATGTTCCAGGGAAGATACAGCTGTATGGGATTAATTTAATATGTATTGTTTGCTGAATAAATGTTAAGTCCTACAGAATAGCATTATTGCAGTTCATTCTTGAAAAAAAATGATTCATTACACTAAACTGCAGGTTACTAAAACAGTGCAGTAGCTCTAATACTTAAAGAGGTATGAGTTTACATAATCTTTCTCAATATTAAAACTCCAAAAACTTATGTACACTTTACTCTGCTTTCAAGTCTACTTCTGCTTTTACAGTGGATTTCTAAAATCATCACTCATTTAAAAAAATAAAAAATAAAAAAATAAAAAAACAAGAATTGTCCTGAATCTAATTGAGACTCAAAGAATTGCAATCAGATTGAACCATGTGAGGAGTTATGCTTTCCTAAAGAAAGTTGCATGGTGACAGGGTAATCAATACTGTTCATTGTACCTGCCAATGGTTTTATGATTTTTCTTTTTGGTAATCTGGGTGAATTGGAGTTTTTTAAAGAAACTTATTGCATGCTTTATGGAGTCACACACAACATGAGCATGTTGATTTACTTACAGTAAGTCACTGGTCTATAATAAAAGACTGGCACTTGTAATCACACATTTGCTCTAAAGATAGAACCCAGCTAACCAGTCAATCAGGAAGCAACTTTATCATTTCCTCTAAAGACTGGGTAGTTTAAGGACTGTCTCAATTTTTTCCTTTTTTTTTTTTTTTACAAGCTTTTTCACTAGTTGTTCCAAAATAAAAAGCAAAGGTCGTTTGCAGTAAGCTGCGACCTTGATAATTAAGACCAGTATTAAAGTGAAGCAGTTGTTATCGTGTTTCTGACTGGTTTTGAGAGGGAGCTGATTGTGCTTGTGGCATACACTAATTAAATCTTCCATATGGCAGCTTGTATCGTATCCACACTGGTGGAGTAAATCATGTGAGGGATTGCTCTCCGGCAGAGGAAACAGGAAGTGGCAGGAAGAGGCTTTTCCTCAGTTGCCTTCAGTCAAGAGAGAACATAAGAGTGTGGGTTGGGGTGGCTGTGGCTGTGGAGGAGAGCAAAAGAGGCTAATGATGAAGATGAGTAAGGCCAAAAGTGGAACAGGAGTTGATGTGTAAAGTAACTCCAGTGTCAGTTCTTATTGATATCTTAGCTACCATTAAGACAGTATTCAAGCAAATGTGCCACACAGATGTGTTGACAGTAGCATCAGCAGGGAGGATGGTGGGGAGGAGAAACAAAGAGATCCTTTCAGTCCAGGTCTCACCCAGGGTTGTTATGGCTGTCTTCATTGTTCCATCACAAAGCACAGGTTTATTTGGAAAGAAAATTGGAGGCTTTCTCTGTTTGCCATCATGACTGATACAGTGGTCTCACTGGAGTCAGCAAGAGAAGAGGACGGTACAAAAAGCATAAACTGGGCATGCATGCCATGCTTGTCCATGTTTACTCAAACTCTAAATTTATACAGACTGGACTGCAATACTTTAAGAGTGGTCAGAATCGACAACAGTGAACTGCTCTAAAAAAAAATAAATAAAAAATGAATATCAAGTATTATGGTTAGAAATGGAAAGATGTTGGCATCTGATGGATACCAGTTCACTGTACCGAGAAAGCCAAGTATCATATGTAGCAAATTGCTGTCAGATCATTTTCATATTCAGTCAATTCTTAAGTATTTTATAGTAATGACCAGCGGAGAAACCCGCTTCCTGCCTTGATAACAGGCAAGTCAGTCATTTTTGCAGAAGTGACAGACAATGAAACCTGATTTGTTTTGTCTAAGTCCGCAACCTAAATCTGAAACTTGGAATATAACTGGTTGTCAATACTTTCAATTTAGATTCTAATTCAGTGCAATTTAATGTGACTTTTGTAAATGTGACGTAATTGGTATGTTAAACTAGCAATTGTGAAAAAGAAGCGCCAGTAAAGCAGAATCAATATTTCTCCCTCTACTGCTTACAAAAGAAGCAGACATGATTGCATCTTCAATATAAATCATGCACCAAGTGCATTGAGAGGAATTGAGATTATTTTGGAAACACACAAGAAGACCCATTCTTTCCAAGGATGCAACTAAGCCATGGTTGATGAAAGAAATCCATCATGACGGTCATAATTCATGAAAAACACTGTAACTCTACCCACTGCGTGCACTTTTTAAAATTATTACTTTCTTATCAAGATGCAGAGAGCCAGATGGATGCAGCCCATGGTCCTTGTTTACTTTCAAATGTCCATCTCAGGTGACCTTTTTTGTCCCTCGTTTTATATCAGCACATTGTCATCAGTGAGCCAAGTGTGTTTAATCACATTTAGAGGAGCATCGGACACTGCTAAATAGCATTTTGAATTAACTATGTCTGTGTTAGTTCAAATGGAAACATCTGTTTTCTTGTTGTCAGAAACCTGAATCAGACACAAGATATCAGAGATACTTGTGTTTTGAAAGCCCACTACCTAAAGCAAACTCTTACTTTGAATGATGGATCAGAGACCTCACTAGGTAAAGCCCAGCTGTGGCCTTACTCACAGCAGAGCCATGCTGTTGCAATACCTGGAGTGCATGGCTTGGCATCCTCTTGCTGAAATAAGCATGGCCTGTGCTGGAAAAAGAAAAAACTGCATGGATGGCAATCCATGTCACTCCAAAGCCTGTATCTATAGTTGGGTAATAATGGTGCTTTCACAGATAATTAAGCTAAACAAACCATGAAACAAGACGTGACAAGGCCTAGTTCCTACCGCAGAGAATATTTTCTGGACACATTACATTTTGCTATACGTTAAACACTTTTGGGAACACTCTTGTATATCATATCGTTGCACACAATGCAATTATAAGATCCCTTGTTATCCTCCAGTACCTAAAAATAGCAATAACATCAATCATGTGATAATAATAGTCGGTCAGATGGGACAAAAACACATTTTTTGATACCCAAGGACTAATAATGAGTTAGACAGGCTCAGAGAGGGCTCAGCTGCAGCGTGAAGTACAACAAAGATTTGCGCATAATGGTCTCTTGCCACAGGGATGACAGGCAGTAAGGGGAAACTGCTCATGATGCAATCCCATCAGAGACAAGTAACAAAACCATGAAGCTCATTGTTAGACCACAAAGCGGCTGCCAACTACAATACAAAAGCACAATTACAACCCCGATTATTCAATATGGTAAACCCAGGAAAATCCAACATCCTCTTCGAAGGAAGTGGCTTAACGCAACCCTAAAAATGTAAAATTTTATGCTCTAAATTCCATTTATTTCATGAGATTATTCCTGAAACAGGCAATAGCTGAAGTCATATGATTTTCCGACTATGCAAATTGTTTTTCTCATATGACTGGCCATCAGTTGCGCAAACACTGCAGCATGTTTGAGCTTCTCCTTCAAGTTGTTCCTGTTAATTAATCATTTTTAAACATGACGGTCACCTTATTAGCTCTAGTAAGCCAGTACCCTCCAAATGCATATGTCTACAAAGGAGGTAACATAGAGTGTAGTTGGGATGGCTGTGGAAATAACAGGTATTAGCAAAATGTCAACCATAACTAAGATGACCAGGTTTGATATTTTTACATGGATCTGACAGTCACTGTAACAGTGCCACAGTGTAACAGGCATGACATTTATATTTCCATTTCATGATTCACACAGTAAATTAAAGTAGTTATTCATTATAAAAACTACAAACTTCAAGACCATGGCCTTAAATTGTGTAGATTGACTTATCTTGCATAAACCGTAAGAGGCATTTCTAAATAAGGCTTTTGGGTTTGTCGCACACTAGCTTTTTGTTAGCCTTCCTCTTCTCTTCTAAACTGTTGAAAAAGGGTGTTTTTTCACACTTGAACCAATAGAAGATTTCCCTGGACCCAAGGCAAGTAGTCTGAGAGTTTAGTTTACAAGGTGTGAAATGTCCAGCCAAAATAGAGTGCAGTTCAGAAAATTACTCTACAGTTCACATGAAATTAGGACACCAGCTCTCAGTAGCCACCAGGACCATTTTAAAGTGCAAATGATTGCAAACTAAAAAGATCACAATGCAACTCATTGATGTGGTTTAAGTACGTGCTGTAAAACTTACTTGAAGATGCATCTGCATTTAGACAGTCTAGCATGACTGGTCACAGTGTTATGCAAGAAGCAAGGACAAGCAAAGCACCAATGGAGATACAACAATAAAGCGTAATCTGTGTTAAAAAGAAATGGCCCAGGCAGCATGCAGTTTTGTCTTGGATGCCTGTTGCACAGTCTGTTCACAGATTCTATCCACACTACATGCACAAGCAGCCGTCACAATCACCCAACTACATAAAAAGCAAGAAAACTTGCCACTTTTTGAAAAAGCATGACTTACAATTCTCTTAAATGCAACAATTTATGTGCAAGAATAGCTGAGGATATGTTAAAAAGTCCAGTGCTGCAACAGCAGAAGTGCCTGCCTCTGTTAGTGTGGCTTGCAAACAGGAAGTAAAAACAGTGCAATCACACACAACAAAAGCCAATGCTTTTTTTTTTTTTAGACACCCAAATCAATGACAAGAATTTTGTTTCTTTTCAAGAAGATAGGCAGTGGTTCAACTCAGCAGGGAAGGAAAACAAACAGTCAACAGAATGAAGCAGTGCCTCTCAACACAAAAGCAGCAGATGTCATTTCTGGACAAGATGGGTGGCTTTTGTAAAAAGGAAGTATATGACATGTTTGACTGGCCACCAACTCAGCCGTGTCCGCAGTAAAGTTTGACAGTTTGTACGATCATGGAACCAAACTCTGTCAAGAGACAAATCACAATGTAGCTTTAACTTTTACTTTGCAGCATGTGGCACTATGCTGTTAAATGTGACCCAAGGCCCTAACGTGGCAAGTGGAAGGTAATGGGCTGAAAAGAAGAGACAAAAACGCAAAGGGACAGTTGCATTCACACATTAAATTGTCACTATACTCTTGCAAATATCCCAATTCTCATCCAACACGTCCAACACATTGGAATGAATGTTGAACAATAACTAGAGATCATCTCAAATGGGGCCTCAGGCATCATCTCATATGACCAACAGCCAACGTGTCAACGTGGGCAGGGGGATTTGCTAAATGCTGAGGTTTATCAGAGCGAAGAGGAGCCAGACAGTAAGGTGTGAAGATACAGATGGACCATATGCTGGTGTGAGTTCAGCATTCGCTCCACTGGACAGGGAGAAGGAGGCCCGCTGCCTTCACGTCTGCCTCGTCTGCCTCTATACAGAGTTTCTACAGGCAGCCAATCAAACTTACATGATTAATAATTTCACCATTTCAAATGAAAGCCTACACTCTGGTCTAGACTCCTACATACAAGTTAATTAATTTGACCTTCAAACAAGCTAGGCGTCGAGCATTCATAGAGTGTAATTATCACTTATGATTTCATAATGCAAGAAACTCTGCACAGTTATGATTACAATGGCTGAAAGCAATGAGAAATAACTAGAGAGAAGTAAGGAAAGGCATAACTGTCAAACTGGGTCAAGCTGCAGCATGGGTACCACTCAGACGCATTGAGGGTTGAAGCTGTTGGAGCTGGTGTCACACAGCTCGTAGGGGATGTTCTTTTGTGGGCCAGTTGGGGATGTCTTTCAACGCTTACCTTAAACAAAAGTTACTGGTAATGAACATGAATTAAGGGGGAAACGAATGCCTGTGATAACAAGATCACAACTTGAATGACATTTCTGAAGCTGTTCTGTCGTGGACTGCTTTACACTGAAAAAGTGAATCATGTACAGAAAAAAAAAGGTAAAGTGTCACAATTATCTAGGTCTGTATCAGCTGCATGAATTATAAAATTAGTTGAATGGATAATTAAGGTTCACCAAAAGAGAGTAGCCTATTTATCACATCTAATTACATTTATACATTACATTTCAAATGTGTGTTTCTATGGATTTTATTGACCCAACAGGACAGAATCAATAGCATACTGGTAAATATCAAACTTTATTGGTCTTCTTTACAAGCAGATTAATCTAATTCTAGTAGCCTCTCCATAATGACAGCAAAGACAGTGTAAATGGGAACAAACTTTAGCCAGGCTTTTCTTCTTTTTTTTTTTTTGGCCCCAAGGCTACATCAGCATTCAGCAACAATGCTGGCCCATCTCACTCAATTCAGATATCTCACAAGAGACCCTGTATATCAAGAGCAAGCTCTAACACTTGTCAAGGTTTTTCCAGCAGACCCTGAGAGCCCCTTTTCAATTCGCTGCGGTTCCCACACCTACTGAAACAAACCTCAAGCAGAATCACAGACCGACACATCCAGGACTTTTCTATGCAAGTTCTCAGGACACCACCCTTAAACTCTCTACCCCTCCTCAACCAAAAGAAAACAACAACATACTAAGAACAATGAGCCATTAAGCGTCTCACTTTCAGGGGAAAGGATTGGGCTGACCAGCCACAAAAGGAGACAGGGCAGTTTTTGGAGAGGGAGTGGGGCCATTTAGAGGTCGACATGGCATGAAATTGAATAAATAAATGAAGAAATCCCTTCTTTGTAGCCTGAGTGCAGCAGCGCCAGAGAAAGGCCCGTGGCGTTGCCACAATAAGGGACCCCAGCAAACCGTAGCAGACTTCTTTCTCTCTGAAGCTGTAACTCACATCTCTCCCTAACACCTCCAAAAACCTCCCTCAGCTCCCCCTTCACCCACCAGCCAGTCTCTTGCTGTCTTCCAAGAGAAACTCTTTTTGGCAGAGCCAATCACCAAAACACAAAGTCTTCTTTGAGACTTGGCCAGTCTTTTTTTCCCCCTTCTCATCACACTCACTTCCGCTTTGAAGGACTTTAAACTTCAGGGCTCTTTGAGTTGCTCACATGGGCGGAAACTAAACACGACAGGGGGATGAGACGACAGCGGATGGACAGGCAGCACTGGACCAGACTTCCTGTCTGAGGCTGCCTACTTACCAAGCCCACATCAGCTCTGTTGCATTAATGAATAGATGACAGACCTTATGAACATGGGAACTACAAATTATCACTGACAAAAAAAATCTGAATCTGATACAGAGTCTTGTTTGGCCATCAAAATTCTACTTCCAAAAGGTGTTACCATGACTACAGTTTAATTACAGTTTCTCGGATTGTCAGGTTTTGTCACCAAGTTGGCACTAAAACATGTAAAATTTGTCATTTTACTGAATCGTTTTTCATTCTCACGTTGTCGGGATGTTTGGCAGGTTCTGCCACACGATTACAGAATCCCTTTTAAATTCTGCAATGCTCATTACAAACATAAACAACAAACAGAAGCATTTATTTGAAGATGTGTATTTATAAATGCCAGCGATTAAGACTTCAGCCTGTAAATCTATTAAAAGCTTTTTAATAACTATTTATATTCATCACTTCTGTAAGGACATATTGTCTTCATGGGGAGCATTCAACGCAGGTTTGCCTGCAACTCCTTTTTCTACATGGCTTCCCTGTTGACAGGTGACATGTGGTGATCTGCAGATAACATCATGGACCAGACTGCAGAGGCCATCTGGACGTTTGGACGCGTGTATTTTGGAGCCGACAGACGTAGCGATCACAGACTGCATCACAGTGTGGTGAATATGGTGTGTTGAGTGAGCCATCAGAGCTTTGTGCGCCTCAAACAGACACAGGACCAGAGGTAGCACATCTACGGTAATCATTTTGAGATGAACAATTCCAAGAAAACTTTTCAGATTTTGCTTTGTAACTTCACCAAGAATGCCACACTTGCCATTCAGCTAGGCAGACATAAACAGTCTGCACAGATATGGAGGAGATGAAATGGTGGCAAAGAAACTAATTAGTGCCTAACACTCCACAATTATGGTTATTTGGCAAAACCAGGTGGGAAGATAATAGAGATTACCCATTGGTTTGATCTCAAACAGTATTTACCAGTATAACAGAGAGCAGTATTTAATGGACACCTGGTTAAAGCCTCATGGAAAAAAAAAAATCTTTAAAGCCCTGAAAACACTTGTGCAACTGACCTAAATTCGATCTCAGCTTCGCATTGTGGCAGCCACTTTTGCAACCAACAGTGGTGTTAGTTTCCACTTGAAGACGTGATGCTTCCAAAATAGTTTCGACTCAAAATATTCTAGCAAAATGGACGGCAGAGAGATGAAAGAGAGTGGGACTTATTGTGAATCACATGCATTCACATGACAAAAGCACAACAGTTATGGTAATAGCAGCATATAAACAAGGCTCCATTCACTTCTGTTTTTTTTTTCCCAGTGAGCCATTTATCTAGTCAACAGTCTTGCAGCTGTGGAGGTTTGACACATCAAAATGTAGAACAATTTCTTACAGGGTTTCTTATCAGCATGAGAGAACAAAATCCTTGCAGCAACAGCTCAAGCTAATATGACTCAATCCTTTAATAATGCCGTATTAGTAAGTAAAAAGGCCAACACAACAAATGGCAAAATACAGGCTCTTTAGCAACAACGCCAAAGAGGTAGTCAACTGTTAGTGCAAGTGTTTTTTTTGTTTCTAGCATACGAGAGATTTTTTTTTTAAGTAATCTTTTTGGTATTTTTTTAGCTTGTATGTAGAAAAAAACATCTAAAAAAAACGCTATTGCCTCATCGTGCACAATTATTTATATCCAATGCAACACGTGCAGGATTTTTCTTGTCTGATATAGCAAAAACCTGATGCAGTACCTGCTCTGGCCAAGATCAGGGTGGCATCCTGAAGCCTCTTAGGACATACTGTGCACAGTCTTTCAGAGGAAACAGGGAGGCTAGAATATAACAACAAATCCATTTAAATCCATTTCAGCTTTGTCATCAGACATTTATAGAACTACTTCTGTAGCTTGGCACATAGCAATAAGAGTGTAAAGCTGCTCTATGGTTGTTCAGTCGTCCCGCATCTTTCTGTTGAGCCAATGGCCTTTCAGCTTTGAAAGACAACACAAACACACATCTGGTTGTATTTGAGAAAGCAAACAAACATTGTAAGCCTGCTGCCTCAGTTCATAAACCAAATCCAAAGTTCTCTTGGGAGAGTCTGTGCCAAGTCATTCTCTAGATATCCATCCATCCTGCACATTCAGCACGTTGAGCTGCTACTGCAGCCTATTTGTAAGGAGAAAGTACTTGTCCCAACTTTGTCCAGGCCATGATCTCCAAGGGGACATTGGAGATCTCATGTTGCCTTGCTTTTACAATTCAGGCCAGGTCAACCACTGTATCATATATCAGGCTGCTGAAAAACACTTCCCAGAGCTCTTCACACACGCATTTTTCTTGCATGCTCCAGTCAAAATCAGCAGAACGTCCCACTCAATATATC
The DNA here is from genome assembly GCF_027942865.1 of Odontesthes bonariensis. Taxonomy (NCBI): domain Eukaryota; kingdom Metazoa; phylum Chordata; class Actinopteri; order Atheriniformes; family Atherinopsidae; genus Odontesthes; species Odontesthes bonariensis. The sequence goes on along the minus strand of NC_134515.1, from coordinate 6,456,349 downwards.
TGACAAGTTTCTGCAATCTGGGTTCTTGAATTTATATTATTTGATGCTCCATACTTTCTGATCTGCTTTATTTCTTTCTTACGTTTGCACAGCTCAGATGTCCCAGAGTCGCTTCTTCAACCGCATGATTCATTGTGACCAAAAAAGTAGGCACTCTCACCAGTAGCTGCTCATGTAAGATTCTATTTCTTCTATGCTAATTCACGACTGGAAGAATCTGCAAACGCCTTTTGATGAGGGAGGGTGTAGTCCCCCTCCTTTTCTTTTTTACATCATGCCTTTGGGTGTTACAGTGGTTCAGACTTGTTAACTTGAATTCTTAAAATTCCTACAGCAGTCTTATCCCTCAAAGAAATGGCTTATCAACACACATGACTATAAAAAGCACAAAGATTAAGTTGGAAACTGACAATTACCCCCACTGCACTGTAATGACTTAGACTGGCCTGGTGCCTTCACTGCAAGGTACCAACTGTCCGGAATTATGGGACGGTAGGATTTGTAACCAAACTGTTTAGTCCCCTTCTTTTCATGAATTCAAATGTGTTTCAGGATTAAAAGGTTCAGGCTGCAGGTTATACGCTACATGATACAGTGTCCCCTATCCCAAGTCTGAGGGAGCAGAGTTTAAAGCCCAATAATAATAAAACGCCTCACAAAGCCGCAGCAGTCTGCCACAATAACTGTTGTACCTGCTGTTAAAACTTCACAGGCAGTATCCCTCCCCTCACTCTTGCTATATGCGTCTGTGTTTGTATGACTTCAGCGCGGTTGGGGCTGCAGTGAGCTGAAACCACCAGCGTTGTGGCAAAGATGAGAGTTAGAATCTTAAGCTATTTATACTGCCCAGTCAAGAGAAATTCGATGCTGGTCTTTCCCACAGAGTGGGGAGGGCTGGAGAGGTGGAAGAGAAAAAAAAATAAGAAAGGAAAGAGGCAGACACATGCTCAAGCTCGCAGAGGAAGCTCAGTGTTGACTTCCTGCACGTCTTCCTTGGCATCAGTCGGATAACAGGTTGTGTGTTTGTATGCGAACCTGCACACGTCATCCTGTTTGCTTAGCTATTGTCTTACTTAACGGCAAGAAAATATATAAAAAAGTCAGCAAAAGGCAGACAAGAGAAAGAAGATTTAGCATATATGCCTTCACACATCTAAACATTATTTAATGTATTCACATGAACACACATCTGTGTTAGAACAGTAACCTCATTTGCGTGTGGCCCAAAGCAGAGGTCACAGGAGGCAGGATTTCCAGATGTTTCCTATTATACCACAGCAGTGACGAGACCTTCCTAGTCACTCAACTCTTTTCTGTCTCTCCCCTCTTAGAATTAAGAGGGAAGGTCAAAAGCTGACTGATTTATTGGCCACACGTTTCCACTGTTGTCTTTGCGGGACAAGATTCACCGACACATGGGTCACTGTGGTCCAAAAAATCCAGAAGATTTCAAGGTGACTAACAACCTTTTTTTTTTTTTTAATGGTTTTGGAGGAAAATCCCTCAAGCCTACCAGGTATGACACCGCTGACCATATTCCTTGTATAGATAGTCTACATCCTGGTGGACACTGTCAGGGGAAAACCCAGCTCCGGGGATTAAATCAACAAACTGCCTTTTTGAGAAAATACCCACAAATCTATGGAAGTAAGAAGAGATCAATTCAGACACAAACAGGGGAGCGTATCACAACAAAGAGCACAGTTACCACCAAAACTCTGAATTGAAAAGGGATCAGCTTGTTTAAATGAAGCAACTTTCACTCCACTCAAAGAGTAAATAGATGCGGAGATTTGCAATAATCCTGAGCAATATTAATCCTTTCGTCCCTCTTTTCACACTCCCAACCCCCTTCTCACCTCTGGTCCTCCCAACATCCCTACATGCTTTTCTCTAGCTCACTGGATGAGCTTGTTGGCGCTGATAATTGCCAGGGGATGAGAGACATGCAGAACAGCTGAGATGCCAAAGCCGGATAACCATCTCTTTTGTGTGTCATTGCTATCGTTCTGATTGAGAAGTATTGCTGCGCAGGAGTGTAAGTTCAGGAGGTTGTGGAGAAGCACAAAGGGAGGTGGAAAATAAACGAGGGATGAGGCAACCGAGAGGAATAAGGCAGTCGAGCTACTGTTCAAGTTCTGACATGGGTATAATGAAAATACATTGATATTTAAGAAATAAGCATCAGGTGGCTAAACAGCCCAAAATTATGGAGCTCTGCAAAAAAAAAATTAAAAAAAATCATTCTTTTGCAAAACATGTCTAAGAGGAGGTAAAAAGTTCCACATAACCATGACGCCATGTTGAGGTTAGTGGTTGTAGTGGAAGCTGACAGCAGAAAATCTCTTGGTCACGTCACTGTGTTGGTTCCACATGATCAGATTTTACATACTGCGCTGGCATTCAACATAAAGGACAGAACAATGGCATCAGAAGAGTCGAAAGCTTTTCAACTGCAATCCGTCAGTCCACTTTTCATGACTTGGGTATAAACCTCTCACCGTCTGGCTCCCGCATTATTTCTACTCCTGCATCCGCCTCCGAAACACACTGAAAAAGCAGAAATTCAGCAGACATTTTTAAATGAGCCTTTGACAGTCATTCTGAGAAGTGGGGGGGCGTCGTCTGACTGACGGTGACGTCTGAGAACAACGAAGACGATTCTGTGCCTTCGCGAGTTACTCGCTTTTCATCCCCCCGTCACTGGGTGGAACTACGCATCCCCACCTCGCTCACCCCTATCCTGAACCATACTTTATCTTTTACTGAAACCATATGCTGTGAGCTCCCACAGCCAGACTTCCCTTATCAACACCACAGTAAGCTGCATGGTGACAAAGCCCTGGCTCCCACAGGGGGAAAGGGAGCAGGCTCAGCTGGACCCGAGACAGAACATAAGGGGGGGATTTGCAAAGGATTGGCAGCATTGGTGGTGGGGACTGATGTTTTTTTTTCTATTTTTGCTTTGACTGCCCATGTACTACTTACCAGTGTAAACCCCAATGCCAAAACACTCCCCAGGTGGAGTATTCATGGACAGCATCATATATAGGGCAGCTTCTCTAAACAGTCCTTTATTTGCCAAAATATAAAGATTGTTACAAATAATTCTTATCATACACATTCCAACATACAGAGACAACTGTTCAACCAGTCAGTTTTTACAGCGTGCAGTGGTGCAAAACTCACATATTCTTTCTATCCAGCAGACAAAAGTTCTCTTATAATGACGAGAAAATTATGGACAACCCATTTGACATAAATAGCATTCTATGCAACTATTTAGGGGACAACCAAATACCCCTTAGGCTGGAGCATAATGCTTGTGCATTTATTCAAACTGGAAAGCCAAAATGAAAAGACACCAGTTTATGCCATGTTTAGAGCACCGGCACCAACACATTTCTGATGTCCACAAGAAAAACCTCCCAGACTTCACTGATAAATCTTTTGGCCTTCAACATTATGCCAGAACAGGATTTTTTGGGGGGAAGGAGGTCAAAGCATGTCCCTTTGCTGCCTGGTCTGTCTTGCAACAGAAGATAAGCCTCGACTGACTCTTGTGTAACCGAGAAAGGAAGCAGCGCCAAGGAGCTTGCTATCCAAAGGCTGAAGGCGACAATAGTAAAATCTAAATCCACTGCATCGTACTGAAGTTACATTATGTGGGTATAATGTTAAGAATGTCATGCAGCACTCATGCGTGACACTATGCAACAGTGAGCCGTCTGTTCAGAAGAATATAATCTTTTTCCACGAAATTTTGGGGAAGTTCCTTAACACGTGACAGCGCAGAGGAACCAACACTACGTTAAACAAATATTTGTCAGAGGTTGAAAACAGGAAAGTGTGAAGAGTCATCAGAATGTTAATAAGAAACAGCCTCTTATCGCAGGTAAGAATGATAACATTCACTGTTTACTTCAACTCAGCAGGGTGCCAAAGTGAGTAATAGAATAGCCTAAATCCCTACATGCTTGAGGGTGAGGGTTTGCAGCTGACCCATGACCTTTTTGTGCACAGGGCAACAAAAGAGGGAATTTCCCCATCAGCAAACAATGCTGTATTAGAAAAAAAAAAAAAGAAGAGGTGGTGTTATGCTGTCATGTTCAATGCAGTGAGGCTGGAGCTGACCACACACAGATTTTGATCACAGCTGGAGGCAGGAGCCACCTGCACTGAGTACCAGAGATGACAAGGCAGGGCGAGGGGAGGGGAGAGCACAACAAAAAAAACATGACAGGAGAAAGTGACAAATTGAATAGTCACCTGCAGGTGGGAGGCCATTTATGCTGGCAGTTTGATGGCTGAAAGGAGCCTGTAAAATTACCGGGACGTTCATTCACCAAGCAACTCAAACTAGAATGAATAGCTGTGCTGAAACGGTTTCTTATCTCTGTCTGGAAGGCGGGGTGCAGTCCAATGCTCATGAATATCTATTTATTTGCAAAGCCTGTGTGAACTGATGTCACCTTGGAGTATTTAAAAGCCTGAGCTTTAACACACAATGGGGAGGTGTGAATGGGCTATACCTCTGCATTCATGGCCATGTGATAAACCCCGCGCAACGACTCAACAAAACGCACCAACTTCTAGGTTTGTGAAATAATAACCCGAATGTCTGATAACCTCAGTCTTAGATGCGTTAAGTTGGACAAAGGCATGTCTGTGCGTCCCAAAGCAGAGGTGTCAGTCAGACAGAAGCAGCGATGTGCGTCAAACACTCCGTTTATACACGGGGGGGTTTGTGTTTCAAGTTAAAATCCAAACTGCTGAAGCTGTCCGCGTGGACACCGAGTCACGCCAAAATCCAAAACACAACGCTCGCGGTTTGTCATCATATCCCGCTGACTTGCAACATGAAGGAAAAATATTGTTTCCATTTACTTGCAAGCCACTTCATCTGAGCAATCTATGTCAAAAAGCCAGCATTCAAGCGAGACAAACCAAAGCTGTGTGCACTTTGGTGAAATGTTAGTGTCCGTGTTGGAGAGAGAGAGCGCACCGGCAGCCAACGCGAGCGGTGTTGTCAAACTTACCGACTGGAGGAAAAGCAACGTCCGAACATAATCCCTTTCGGTGTTCAGTATTTCATTTAAAACGCAGAGCCTGAGTCGCTGCTGTCGGTCCGAGTCTTTGGCGGTGTGGATACCGTTCTCCGGATGCCCGTCGTCCTCTTCCATGATGGCAACTCAACCCGCAGAAAGGTCGCACTCTGTAGAAACACGCTTATTTTTCCCTGAGTATCCACTCTCTTTGCTGGACGGTTAATTCAGTCCATCTTCCAGCAGCGAGCTTTCCTAAACCTTTGCAAACTAGTGATGCGCAACGCACCACGCACAGATACAAAGTTCACCAAAAAAGTACCAAAAAAAAATACAAGCAGGAGAGCCCGGGTGGTGTGGTCGCTGCACCAGCTGAGAACAGGCAAGGCTGCAGAGAGGAGAGACGGCAGCGCAGGAGGAGGAGGAGGAGGAGGAACCCACAGCTCACTTCTGCTCTGAACACAAGCAAACAACTGCACCCCACATCTTAGCTTACATTTATAAACCGAGTGTTTCACAGGAGTCACACCAAGTAAACACGTTGTGAGTAGCTCTAATCCAGCTAGAAAGATGTGCGACCATAACAGACCTTGGGGCCAAATCAGTGAACAAACATGAGCTACTGTGTGCATAAAAATGTTTGCTCCAAAAAAAAAAAAATGAATTTAATGCTGAACTGAAAACTGTTTTGACAAAAAGCACCCCGTCAAGATAGATTTTAAGTTACTTTTAGGAAGATGGAAATAAAGGAAATAACATCCTTTAGGCTACTCCTAAACAAAAAGCAAGGTGTTAATTAGACATCATTTTAACAATTTCCCTTTTTTTAGTCGGATTATCTACAGTATATGCTAACAAGGTAAGACAAACTACACATCATTTTTCACAAATCTGTCTTCTTGAGTGTGTATTTTTATCGTGAAAAAATTTCTAATCATGCACTGCAACTTTCGAGTTGTCAAACGTTTAAAACATATATAATTGTCTTAAATTCAGGCCCCTTCCTTCCACAGCAGGGTCCCTCAAAACAGAGCAAATTTTTGAGGAAAGCGCCCTCTGGCGGGTACTGACAGAAGTGCTTTGCTGAACATTTCATGTTCAAACTGTCACTGTTGCAAAGTTTGGCTAAGAAGCAGTTTTTTACACCAGCAGTGATACCCACAACCCTTGGCAAAAGGGTGGAACCATCCCACTTGGAGGATATTAATTTAGTTATTTAATTTAAAAAAAAAAAAAGAATAATTTACAGCTAAGCAGTTTGGCTTTGTAAAACATGCCTAAAAGAAAATTATTTTAATTCATGGGAATGTTTTCCTTTTTTACATGGCATCGCTCCATCATGATTAAAAGAATATGAAATAATGACCAAAATAATAAAAACAGCACCTTGCTGCAGATCCTCTAGCTTTTATAACAGCTTGAATTCTTTGTGGCATGGACTTCAGTGATGAAAACTATTTTCTTCTTGAATTGGGTTTCCAACTTTTTTGTTGTCAGATGACGGATCGGTTTTGCAGGATTGAGTCTTGTCATAGATCGTTTATCTCACTTTCCACCACTAATCTTTCATTCAGATTTAAATCTAAACTCTTTGCTGGCCTTTCAGTCAATGAGTTGATATAGTCTTTCCTTAAAAAAAAAAAAACAGTTTAAATCCTCTGAACTTTGTGGCAAGATGTTTTATTGTCCTTAAAAATGGCCTCAGCACCACCAAACCTTTCAGCTGAAGGAATTACAAACATTTGTACATTTACTGTAGAGGTAATGCAATCTCCTCTGGTCCTTTATCTGACATCACCTCATCAATGTTGATGGAAATTGGTTAGTTTTTTCATTTTTATATGTTTCATTGAACCTGAACTAAACATAAGTTCCAGCATCATCTCCATGTCCAATTTATACTTTATACTGATGATTCATCACTGAATATCACTGTCGTCCTATCCTCCAGTTCTTGCCCAGTTCTCTTCAGCCTGCTGTAACCCTCTTTTCTTCTGTTTAATCTCAGTGTTGGTTAATGCTCGGCTTTTCTGGATGTAAATCCCATTTCCTTCACCCGGTTTCTTCCAGTGAAGTCGCAGACATCAACTCCTGTTTCTGAACATTTGTTTCACCATCTCTTTCGCCGCACATCATCCATCGCCAGGAGTATTGCTTTGAGTTTTCTGTGCTAATTCTTTGAACTCCTCCTCCTCGGGTTACCTGTGCGTTTCCCTTTTACAACTTTCCCATTTTGTTTTGTACTTGTTCCAAATTGTTCTAACAGCTGACCGGAACCCAAAATCTCTTTTCCAGACTCGGGAGTTAAATTACATTCAGGAGTTTCCTAATTCTTTCCATTCTTTCAACTGACAGCTCTCTTGTTGGGACCATTTACAGTCAACGAGGTTTGCCAAGTCAGTGCTCTCTTTTAACTAATATGGATATATTTTTGATTTATAAAGTGTTAATTTTAGAAATGCAAATTACAAGATCCTTCCATAATCATTCCTTCTACTTGCTAAGTTTTTTGTTTGTTTCAACAAAATGAAAAACAGCTGAATGACCATCCTCAAAAAGTTGTGCGCCCATATTTCTTAACAAGGAGTTATTTTTGTCTCAGTCACGTACCTTAAACATCTCGCCTTCCTGCCACAGCCTCCGATACCTCCAGATCATCCAGATCATCTTTCCAGTAAATCCAAAAATTGTCACTAGGTCTTCGTCAGCATCATGCGATCACAACTGGTCTGATGCAGTTTAAAGACAAACTTGGACATGGTTTTCTTGTAAAAGCAAGATTCGACGCTAGTCAGATTCGACCAAACTACCTTCCAAACAATAGGCCATAATCATACTGCCGACAGTGCAAATGTTTGTAAAAGAATGACAGAAATTTCATACGAAACCATTTTTGGCTCAAACTAATTGCTTATGGAGAGATGAGGCCTGGACATTCGAACCTTCTTACATCCTGTGTGGAAAAAGTATTAGGAATAGAAAAAATTAAAATGTCAATAATAGTTTTAATTGATAAATGTTACATTCAATACCCATTGTGTTCCCCCAACACACAATTGCATACATACATATTTTTTCTGTCTTCTCAAAGGAGGAATGCAACAAACAACTTGTAAATGTCTTACACTATCTTATATTTACATATCATCCACTTCTGTACATGGCGAGTCCTTAAATACGATCAAACATCAGAAGAGTAACAGGATACAATGTGTGACTGATTGTATTCAGTTTCTTTGAAACATATTTAATGTACTGTCCTTCCAAAAAGGCATGTGCATACAGCACTGTCGTAAAAAGTGAGTCACAAGTAGACATGATAGGTTAAAAACTCCACAACGCCTCTTCTTCATTCATGTATCACAAGATAAAACTCTTTCTTCAGCAGGGTTTTTCTTCCACAATGCTCAAAAATACAAAAAAAGTAATGTAGAGTGACCAAAGGAAATTAAAAAACAAACATAAAATGTGCTCAGTGCATTAAGACTTTCCAATATATGAAAGAAACGTCAAAGTGTTTGCCCTGTTCCATATCTGTGATAAATAAATTCACATTGTTACAGGCAGACAGTGAGAGGGCTTGAATCAAAACCAAAGTACAGTGAATGAACAGTAGTGAAATGATTTTAGAAGCAAAAAGAAAGATACTTAAACATTTATGAAGGCAAAACTGCAAATTCCTGTACTCCAAACAAGTTAAATATTCTTAATCTAGGTTTAAAAAAAAACAAAAATCGCAGCTTTGATCAGCCAAAATGAGTTATATAATGCCGTTCGCTACAATATTCTGGCCTGTGACTTTAACATATAGATTTAGCTTTGAGGACCAAGACACTTTAAACTGTGCTATGGTTCTGCTTCTGTTTGGTAGTGGCACAGACTTCAAACCTAAAATCTGTCCGTAGTCATCTTAAATTAGCCCAGCAAACATTAAGTGCAAACTCCACGAGCTCTGTAACTGCTCCCAGATCAGTAAACTCGAGCACTGAGGGTAAACTCACTCTAAAGTTTTCTTGTCCGAGAGATTCTGAAGACAAATGGGACATTGTTTAAAGTTACATAATCCCGTTTTTAAATGCCACATGCAGAGCTTTTAGGACTCCTAGAATCCTTGTAGTGTTAACTGACTGCCTGAACGAGCAAAGGAAAAGCTATGTACACACACACAGAAACACACCCACACACAGCGTGGTGGCGGTTGTGCGATATGATGGCCTTGCACAGAGCGCAGGTGTCAAAAATGACACCCGCATCCAGTCAAACCACACAGGAGTCCTATAACTTATCTGAGACATCCGACTGCTGTGATGACCAAATGTGTGCTCGCACTAGGAAGACTATAGCAGGCATGAGCAGGTGTGTTGATGTGGATGATGATTTGTCGTAAATTCGATTATTTATGGGTTTATTTCTTCTTTTTAAGCAAGTTCTATTGCGAAATATTATTACGATGCTTCTGTGTTCATATCCTTGGCAAAAAAATCCAAACGTAAATTTGTTTGATTGAGACAAAAAAACAGATTTGCAGATCTGGATTTTGGACACAACTGTATTACCAAACCTCGGGAAAATTCACTCGTATCACAGGGTTTAAAGAACAAACTTTTTACAAGTTCAGAAAGGCCAACAGTGTTACTAATGTATTGCATTTAAAGACAAGCAGGAACTCTTTGTCCACAAAGCATGAACCTAAACAAGTAGAGACAGTCACTGTTGAACTTCAGCCATTCAGATCTCCAGTGAGCAGCTGCAACACAGAAATGCAGTTTTTTTTTTCCCCCCACCTTGGCATGGTTTTTGACACTTCGATCTCAGAGTCAAAGGCAAACAGTGTTGATATAATGTATTCATATAAATAACAAAATAGTACAGTATAAATATAAAGATTCTGTGTGTAAGTGTGTGTATGAGTGTGCAAGCACAGTTGTAAATGGTATATACGGGGAGAATAAGAGTGCGTGGTGTGTGTGCGCTTGTGAGCCAGTGTTGGGACAGGACAGGGGGGTTAGAGGTGAGGCTTTCCTTCCCCCACCTCATGGAAGAGCGAGGTGTAAAACTCAGGCTCCAGTTGCTTGTTGCGGTAACGCTGGACAATCTCAGTTATTTTCTGTTTCCGCCTCACATGAGGAGGGTTGTACAAGTCACTTTCCAGGCGCTTCCGTCGGCACAAGCTGATGACGGTTTGACGCACAAGGAACCCTGGGAGGTGAACACAAAGACAGAAGCTGATCGGCATTCAAATGTAATGACTTTAAAAGAAGAAAACTGATGAATCCCGTTCAAGATGAATGCATAGCTACAGATAAGCATGTTCACAGTGTTTCACTTTAAATCTACTTTCGTACTTTTATGCGTTGTCAGAATGGAAAACATAGATAAATTGTGCTATTTGATGGCCACGAGTTGCATTACATGCACTCAAAAGGGTCGACTTTCATTGTTTTCTTACATGCAGCGTCATCCACACAGAAATTTGATTCCATGCAAAAGTTAGTGAATGGATTTTACTCTTTGACGCATCAGATGAATCTGAATAAAAAGCAAAGAGAGGATGCGGGGAGGAAGAAAGGACAAGTTAAATGACCCCATTTGAGCTGTTACCTAAGGCTCTGCGGCTGACCACCATCCCATCCACGAGGGGAATCACCATGCCAAATTTGCCCACAGCTCCATGTAACCGGATCCTGAACAGTCCTGTCTTCAGAGGATGGATGAAGATCAGAGGAACGTCCTTTTCTAGTAACCCTGACCTGCAGCAGGAATTACAAAAGGGTGGAGAAGACACTTGTAAGTGATTTGCCACCAACTTAAGGCTAAAGAAATCCTTGGCTTTGGGGTAAATTAGAAAGGATAATGACTCGAGGTAAAGGTTTTGGTGAAGATACTCAATAATCATTGCAGTTTGCTTGTGTTGTAGTTGTACACTTAAAACTACCTCCACAATCATTTCTGCTACAGTAAATATCTTCAGATGTACATTTCATGATAACTGACGGATGCACACATGGTGAGTTCAACAAAACCGTTAAAGTACTGGAAGGTAAGAGAAAAAGAACCATTAAACCTTAATGATACTGAACCCTGCACATAGACTCAAAACAGCAGCCTCTCTATTGAGGCTATCAAATATTAAAACAAAATAACATTTAATGCTCTTGACAAACAGAGGGAGCATAAAACGTATAATTGACACGATTATAGAGACAAAATAACACCACAGTTCATCATGATTCAAAACCAAATGACTCAGAGCTGAGCAAATGAATGTGGCGACACATAAAAAGCAAGGAAAACATGTTTAAAACTTTGCATGCATTCATGGTTCTGTTTAGTTTGATAACTCATTAAGACCCAATGCAACATATGCCGCCTTTCTCTTTTAGAGCAGGAGGGACATTAGGATGTTTTTACCTTCAATGCTTAGTTTTGTTGTAATTTTATGAACACACACATTTTCTTAATAACAAACGTAATAATTCAATAAGTGCAAGTGTCAAGATGTTTGAAAGTAAATATGAAACAACACCAGATAACAGGCAGATACATTAGGTATTTTCCTGTCACTGATTAAACAGATAGTTGAGTATTATTGGAACACATCTTCAGATAACAACCATTCACAGCATTGCGTCTCACCTAAAGTATTTTAGAACATTAAAAAGACTGACTAAAAAAAAACCACATAATTTTTCTGAAAAGACAAATTTGCATGTAGGACACTTCGCCCTCAGAACAATTGTCAACTCTGCCACACTTCCCTTTTTCTGCCAGCGTTTGCACACATTGCATGTAAACTTCCTGTTTGCGCTGCACGTTGTGCCACAATTCAGTTTAGCAGTTCTTTTTTTTTCTTTCTTCCTTTTTGCACCTGACCAAAACCAGTACACAAACCACACGTTCTTTATGCTGGTGCCAAAGTGCATTGAGTGTTAACTTCTGAATACCTGCAGGAAGTGCTGTTGCTCATGCTAGCCTCCAAGCCCGTGCTGGTTTCCGCCAAGAGATCAGATAACGGGAAGTTCTCTGAAAACAATAACATACAGGCACCGCAGTTCATTTAGTACACAACCACATCGTGTATTTGAGAAACACCTTCTTTAAGCAACATCTTAGTGTTATGGAGGTTTATAAAACTCACCAATATCGTCAAAGCGTTCCACCCAGACCACAAACACCTTCGTCTCAGGGCCCAGTTGGGGGTAAGACTTTCCAGTCGATGACCTCTTTGTCTTCACCAAAGGACTCAGCTGCCAAAACAGGACGAGTTTAAGCAAACACGACATACAAAACACAAATCAGAATCAGTGCTGCCAGCATACAGTTTACATAAACACAACAATACCTTTTTGGCAGACTCCATGTTGTCAGAATGGCTAGGGAACAGTTCCAGTGTAAGATTGGGTTGTTTGAGCATACCAGGCATGGGGTCTGTGTTGGTGTCTGCCTCCACTGTGGAGTCACTGTGCACTGATGACTCCTCTGCAAAACAAATTTCAATCTGTCAATTCGTTATGCCACACTGAGCCTCAGATATCTGTGAATTCATATTCAAACTAGTGATTACAGACCAGAATTTTCAGTCAGAGACGGAACAACAAAGGCAATCTCAGTCAGAGCATCGGCATAGTATAAAACTTTCTTCTCTCCGTTGTAAACTGAGCCTCCCGTGTCGTCAGGAGTAGCTAGTTCCTCTAAATGAGGGGGGGGAAAAAATTCAGGCTTAGTTACAGCACTACTAATTTCAGGCAGGTATATAAACAGCGGCTGCTTTAATGTAAATTCATCCAAATTATCCCTACATCTAATGCAATTGTAGAATTGGTAGCTTACCTCCTTGTTGTATATCATTGTTGTCAGAGCAGGAATTCAGGGACCAGCTTGTATCTAGTTGTCCTGTCCATCCTGGGTGTCGTCCCACATCCACAGGCCAGCCCAAGGACACCAAGAACTCCAAAAAGTGGGGCTGGACGCTAGCTGATGATTCAACATTTCTCAAGATCTGATGGATCAAATAAAATAAAGAAAGAAAAGTGGGGGGGTTATACAAATATAGTAAAAGAAGTCAACACTTGTTACTTTTCAGGCAGGTCTTGTAACCAAATGTCAATCTCCCTAAATACCAAAGGCCCACTGACAACCCACCAAGGCTGAAGTGCATCAGATAGCAGGTCATAAAGGAAAGTATAGAGCATGTACACACAGACTCACCATTTTAGGAGGAAGATGATTGAATATTGCAACTAATTTTCCCTATCCTATATCTGATTTGCTCAAAGCAGTCAGCATGTATTCCCTCACCTCAGGGCTGCTCTTCTGTCCAGCCCTCACATAGAAAATGAAGACTGTGTCAAAGGGACGGCAGGGAAGCAGGTCAAGGTAGCTGATGTCATCAAAAAATCCTGGCAAGGACGAGTCCAAGCCAATCAGATGAGGAGGTAGACGACTGTTGTTAGGTTCCTATCGATCATGAATACATACGTGTACAATTTAAATCATCTTCCTCAAAGTGTATGCAACAAAACCTTTACTAAATTTGTGCTGTTATTCATTTGTCTTCATTTCATAGAAATTAAATAGTATCACGAGCAAAATCTAATCATTAAACTTTACAGAAAGTCAATGGAAGGCTTGTATAAACCACTTAAAATCTCAGAGATATTCTAATAAATCGATATTTAAAAAAATGTTTTTTTAACCAACCTTAAGTGCCTCCAGAGACAGAAAACCAAAGTGGGAGAGGAAGAGGCGTGCTGTCTGGAACTCCTGCGACGGTGGAGGGGGTTTGCAGTCCGTCTGTGGGTCTGGGAAAAGCTTGGACTTCCAGATTTCGTCGCTGTGTCGCTCCAAAGCATTCTCATACTCTATCTGCTTACTTATCAGAACACGAAGCTTGTCATGCTGTATTTCAAGCTGCAAAAGAGGAGACAACAGGATTTTAAAACAAGGATATTGTGTCTGATGAATAGCGGTCTGCATAAAATTCAGCGTTACCCCCACAGGGAAAGTCCCTCTGCCCAGACAGATGCCACCTCTCAAAGTTGATATGAAAACTTACCACTTGTATCATCAATGCTTCAAGTAGAAAACTTACAAACCTAAACCTGCACAATCGAATCCAATCCAGTGCCAATGCCCTTGAATAAATCCTGTTTTTGTTTTAAAGCTGCCGCCTGCAACTTTTTTTTTGTCATATTAGCTTGAACTGTCATGAGATTCTGAAAGGAGAATATTAAATAGGCTGTTTAGGAAAAATCCCGAATTCTGTAGCTCCCTCTGAAGCCTGTAATCGTGCTTGCAAAAATCGAGCGCTCCCGGCTGTTTTTAACCAATCACGTTAGGTTTATTATTTATCTATTATCTGAGCAGAACAGTCACCAACCACGTCTTCCATGCTGAGCGTGAGTCTGCCCCCAGCTTGTGTGCGCGCACACTGGTGTGAACTCACGTGCACAACCTCGTCCACAGAGGGGGAGGGACCTGAAAGTTCTATCAGTTCGAATTTTCTGACTTTAGACTCGGAATTTTGAAAACCTGCCGAAAGCAGCTTTAAGCTTGAACTGTTCACTTTTTTAAAATTATTTCTCTGGTGGTTTTCAAAACTGACGTTTGTGGTGGTGGAAAAGAAACAATTACAACAAGAGCAATGCACTGGATTAAGAAAGCACACAAAATGATCATCACCAAACCAGATGATTTGACCCTTTTTTTTGCAAGAAAAACCCAAGTTAAATTCCATCTCTCTACAAAAAAAAAAAACTCACGTGGGGGTATTTACTCATCAGTGAGCTTGTAGCTCTTGAATCATCCTGCCAGCCCATACAACACACCTGGGTTTGTACAATAACAAATATGATCAATAAAGGCTTTATTTCAGCCACAACATCAAACAGCCCTGGTACTCCTTAACCTGTAAAAATATTAAGTTAGCGTGTATTTAGTAATAAAATTCATGTATATTCACTCGGTTCATCAGACAGCCATTTTCTCACCTCTCTACTGACAATGTCGTCCAGGTCAGGAATACTGACATCAGCTTTAACAAGCGGGATCTTATCCACTTCCTCGGGGAAGGGTCTTTGCTTGACGTTGTATTTGATGCCCACGTCATTGTTGGGTTTTGGACGACCCTCTGGAACAAACATCTGTTAACGGAGGAGAGAAGCAGACAGATAGAGAACAAAGTTGTGATATCAGAGGAGCAGATATGGGAAGAGAAGTTTTACACAGCCATTGACAATATTTGAGCTATTATGCAGCTATCTAGAATGTGAACTCACTCTCTGATTGGCACGAGCGCCTCTTGGTTGATGGAAGAGCTGCATGGTCCAGACATGTCTTCCAGCTGTCCCTCGAATCAAAACTGTCACTGATGGACTGGGATCTGTGAGAACAGATATGCTCTCATTTACCAAGATTAAGATAGCCAACTGGCTGTTGATTTACATATTTGTAAATTTTGTAAATTAGTACATAAAGGTAAACCTTTAAAAGGTATATATATATATATATATATATATATTCTAAATACATGAAATAATATTAGGTGCATGGGCAGATAGTAAGCCACTCACTCTGCTCATTGCCAAGAGGTTGCTCCAGCATTGCAAGGATGACCGAGTTGTCAAGGACAAAATAGCGGAAATGACTGGCTCCTGTAGCACTGAGTCTGGCATAGCGAATCAGGGTGTCTTCATTCAGCAGGCTGCAGGTGGACGCAGGCCCACTAGGAGAAGGGAAGGCCCCCAACACCTGCATGATACTGAGGAGAACACATAACGAGAACACAAGCAAGCATATAAATAGAAGAACGTGGGTCAATGAGTGGAACACATTTTATGTTGGAAGAGGATCAGAAGAACATCTGTGGAAACAGGGACACAGCATTTAAACAGCTAAGATTAAATGTCAAAATCCTTTTTCAAATGGTGATATTCCATGTAGAGGCTCACCAGGACAGAGTCGCCTCAGCAGCGTCTTTCACCCTCATTGAAGCTGGATTGTGCTCCTTCTCCCCTTTATGACGAACTTCCTGTTCATGACGGGATTTGCTGCCAGAGATTCCAAGTTCCACTATCTCCAGCACTTCTACCAAACAATCCTAGTCCAAAAAAAGAAAAATAATAACTTAAACAAAGTACTAATCTTCTAAATTTAAAAATATATCCAAGTCTTAAAACTTGCCTTTTCATCCAACATGTCAGGGTGCTCTGTGAGCCACACACACAGAAACTGAAAGGCAGCCACAATCATAGAGTGGAGGTCCCTGGATTGTAGAGGAGCTGGACGGCTGCACTGGTACACAATGTATCCACATATAGAGCTGACGGCTCGCTTACGGTCTGCAGAATCTACTCCCACCTTTACCTGATTAAACATACAAAAAGACACGCAAGATCATTTCAATTGTTTATTCGGTAAATATTTAAAAAAGACCTCTGGAAATGGTGCCAATTTATTAAAAAAGGACACTATATGTTGTATTTGACTTTTTATGTTAAATTGTTTTATGTTACGTTTTTTTTTAGTAATATACTATGCAGACAATTGTGTCTCTAGTGGAGGTGGGTTATTCAAAATAGACTGTACAGTCTTTAAGAGGCAAAGAAAGTGCAGTCTGTCAAGAATTTTCCCGCTTTTTTGGGAACTATGAGACTTGATAAAAGCTCTCACTTGCTGGCAACGCCCTCATAATGAACCTTGAATTTTCAGACTTTTCAAGGAAATTACATAAAAAGGAATTAATGTTAAGTTAATATGTCATAAGAAGCTAGTTACAGGATAAAGGTACCATAGTAATAAGCCTAGACTTTAAATGAACCTGCTTTATTGAATTTCTTTGGTTAATTTGCAGTGTCCCTGTAAAAGCGTGATGCTTTATAAATGTGTGCTGCATTGTTTAAAGTGGCTAAAAAAACTAAGGCTGTTTGAGACCTGTGTGATTCACAAGGGTAAAGCGGAACATGCACAATGGCCACACCAGGGCCTGGCCAGTATGTCGTGACTGCAGATTGCTCCACTTTCTATAATGTTTACCTTGGCAAGTCCAGCTAACAGCTCCAGGGCAGCAAGTGAAATGCTCATGTCTTGCCTCCACTGGGAGTTGAGTCTTTGCGTGACCAGGTGGATGCTGCGCACCAGCAGGCCTGCCGCAGTATCTGGAAGAGCTAAACCATATAACACCCCGAAATACCAAACACCGCAAAGAACAGAGCAATGCAGGATTAAGGCAACAAAGCCATAAAATTGTACAAGACAAATGAACTGGATTATCAGTTAGTAAATAATTCTAGACACTGACAACATGCATTAGGAAAGATTAAAGATAGCACAGCACACAATACTGAGTCGTGTATGTGTAAATTGAAGAATTAAAGATATGAAATAAAGACTGAGCGATGCCAACAACATAATATTGTCTGGAAAAAAAGGAAATATATATATATATATATATATATATATTTCCTTTTTTAAAATTACTTTAGAATTACTTAACACTAATTATGCTGTTGAATTTCCTATAAATAGCTAGTAGGCACATATTGTGGCCATGGCTTAAAGAGGTGTAAACGATAGAATATGATAGAAGTGAGCGCTCACAATTCGCCTACCAACTACTCTGTTTGATCAACTATATAGATGGCAAGAAACTGTTAAAAAAAAAAAAAAAAAGTAATATGCACTAAAACTAATTTAGAACAAGAGCCCTGCAAGCTCACCTCCAGTTTCCTGGTTGACATACTTGCCAATTAGCGACTTAAAGCTACAAAAAGCCTATTTAATCACAAACATCACTCAGCCCTGCAGAGGAAAAGACTACTACATTTCTGAAGAATCTCTTAATAAGAAAAAGTTTGGGGAATCCAAATAACAGCATCACAGCAAACAAATGAATCACCTACAAAGACATTTTACCCAGCGCTTCTTAACTCTGCAAACCACTTTAACCACGTTAGCTATAAAGAACAAACAAGTTAATTTATTAACTTTCATGCTTTGTGCAAATTAGCAAGCAGGCAGTTAACATTTTTAACAATCCTGCCGTAAGCCTGTTAAGCAACATCTGACCAAAGCTGCATTATTGTGTTAATTCCCCAAAGACCGGGATATTAGCATCTGTTGAGCAGCTGTATGTCTTACCATAGTCTCGGAGCAAAGCCTGTGCGGGACGCTCAGAGTCAGGACTGGTGGCCTCTGTGCTGCCTCCACTGGTGAAGCTGATACCACTGTTGGTACGACTGTGACTCTGACTCCTCAGTGCCACGTGGCTCCCGTCTACACTGCCCTGCATCCACAAGAAGATTAGCAATCCTGATGTCCAGGCCAGGTCCAACAGTAAGAAATCTTAATTGTTTATAGGTAAACAGAGGTGATCTGAGCCTTACTGTTTCAGTTTGTGCACCTATGGACTCTAACAAGGCTGAGTCTTGAACAATGTTCAGCATTGCACCTGAAAGAGGAAAAAAAGGAAGTGTTTATACACCGAATACTGGCAGGCAAAAATAACTAGATAAAGTGTAGAAGATGAAGATGTCAGTCTGTACCCAGGATGAGCTGCGTGTTGGTGGGGTCAGTCTCAGTCTGCAGCGCCCCTATGAGGACATTGACAAGGCGAAGCCTCAAGGATAAGAATGACACAGGCTGGTCATGGGGCCACCCATCCTCCTCATTAAACTTCCCCTCCAAAAGCACCTAAAGCACACAAAGTTAGTGAAGTTTGTTAGTACACATTTTAGAACTATTAGATAATCTGTTAACAATTATTTAAGATGACAGTCATTTTGTTTTTTCCAATCACAACAGGTGCATGACAAAAAAATAGAAATGGCATACTCATCACATCATTTCTCCTGTTTCTTCCTCTGATATTGTTTGATCTCACTATCTATCTATCTATCTATCTATCTATATATACTATATAAATCTTTTAATATTTGACCAACACCATTCCAACAGGCATCTATGGAAATAATCCATTTTTTATTCAAAATGCAGAAACACAATGTGGCATTGCCCCAATACACTGTATAAAATAAACAAAAATCTATTCTAAACATTAAAATATAACTAAATCATTAAAATCAGATATTCTAAATTTTTAATTATCAAAGAATGCAATGAAAAAAAAAAACAGTAATGGGAGGATTGCAATGGCTCAATTGACCAAACCTAAGCTTTAGTTTTTGAGGATATACTGTAATGTAGCAAATAAAGGTGGGTTTTTAGTGTTGATTTAAAAATTCAGAATGAATGTGCATCTTCAACATGTATTGAAAGGTCATTACAGAGAAAATGTTATGCATTAATATCAGTTTTGATCAGTCAACATAAATGTTATGGATTATGCAAGATTATGGCATAGGTGTGGGCACATTTTAAGCACATTTTTTATGTGAAAGGACAGTTTTTAATGTGAATAAGTACGAGACACTGAAGCAGTTACCTCCGATTTGATGTTGCCAAAGTGATGTGGCAGCGGCAGCATGGCAAGAAGAATGTTGATGGAAGCTCTCCTCAAGTCGGTGGGATTTACGTACATCTTGAATTTGGACAGCTCCCTAAGAGATGTAGGAGTTGTTTTTCTCAATCAATCAGCACACGACACAATGAGGCACATCAGAGGTGAAAGAAGAAAATCTTTCATAATCTAAAATTGCTTTGAGAAGCCAACTGTCTAACCTGTCTGGCACAATAGTCTCCAGAGCTGCTATGAAATAGGGCACGACAACATTGATGCCCTTCAAGTCAGTACAGAAGAGAGAGGAAGAGTTGAGAATGATAGAAGCCAGAACTGGTCGGCAGATGAAATCCGATATCTGGAGTCCCTGAATCAGGACCATGTAGAACCTGCAGGCAGAGATGAGGAACGGTACATTATCGTCTATCCTAGGTGCAGTTTCATGTAGTTTCAATCATTATATTCTTCTGACACTAGAATCATACTACTATAGTTAGGCTCATACAACTGGGTGAGAATTTTGTATCATTAAAGAAAAAAAATAAATAAATAAAACATCACCTGGACAGGTAAACGGGTAGAATCTCCTCTCCGGTTTTCTTGCTACAGAAGATGCGACACAGAGTCCCACAGGCCTCGGCTCGTCCTGCCTCATAGCTCTCTGGGAACTCATTAATATCAAATAATGGGTTGGGCACCATGGAGTCAGTGGACATTTGGGAACCCTTTCTTCTCAGCTCCAAACCAACCTGAGTGGCTATTGCTGTAGGGAGCAGGAAGAGACAGAGAATGAAAGGACCCTGAATTGTGTTGGGAGTCAATTGCATGCATGCATGTATGAGAAACAGGCAAACGTAGATATATCTACAATGTGCACAATTAAAGGTAAAACATTAGAAATTTGATATATAAAAGCAACAAAAAGCAGACATTTAATCACTATTACAAGAGAGACTTCAATGACTGCAAACACACACTCACATCCTTTAAAAGCATTCAGTAAAGGAAACTCTGACACAAAGAGTTTGACGTACAAGTTCCACCTATCACTGTCACAAAGTGTAGTGCGCTTGTGCTAAAATGTGTCATTCACTGTAGCATATCCACAAAGCAAAGTCCCTGTGTCAGCTTCCTCAATGTGGCAATTATATCACTGTCATTCAAGATACAGATCGTTCACTTCATGCATTGAGGCACCAAACTAATAAAATCACAACTCAAGTAAACTGACAACACATAAATAAAATACAAAAGGAAAAAAAGGAAAATTAAATTAATGCTGAACTGGGGTCTGAAACGCAATAGTAAGGATTAGCATGACTCAAAGGAAAACAACTTAAAATGCGGTGGCATTGTCACAAACTGGCAACATTATGGTTGAGACAAATGGTCAGTTGGGGAAATCCATTTCATCACCTTTGTAAAAACGCTGAAATAACGCTGGAGAACTTTTATATATGAGGAGTGGGGACATAAAACGATGGTGATAATGGCAATGATAATGAGGAATTCAACTGAAAAGCAGGAAGATTTGTCAAGAAACGCAAATCAAGTGAGGAAAAAAAAGCTGCCGTTCCTACTTACAAGATTTATAAGAAAGGAGAATTTGGATAAAAGAGGCTGCAAGATAACAGAAATAGTGGAGAGAGACAAAATCAAAGCAGATCCAATATTTTGGGTTCAATTCATATCAGGCATGAATTGTGCTTTTGTTCTCCTCAATACATGACGTTTGACCCATTACAACTCTTTGACATTCAATCAGACATGGTAGACACGTGCAGGACACTACACCAAAAAGAGAGATATAAATGAAGAGCCAATTCCATTTAAAGTATAAAGTTCTGTATATGCTGTCACAGAGCGCTCAATTGGTGGTTTACCAATAAAATGACTGCATATAAATCCTTAATGAACAGTTTTAGCCCGTATACAAATTTATCCAGGTTTAGATAGTTGGCAGATGTAGATGGTTTAAAAATCAGATGGGAATCTCATTTCAAGGCCACTTCTAACCAAGCCCTCCAACACACAGAAAGGCACAACAAAGTTCCCGAGAAAATGGTGAAAAAAAGGAAACGATATCCCAACGACGTACAGTAAAATAAAAAAACAACACTAAAAACACAAACCTCCACAAGAAACACATAGTAATGAACAGCAACATAACACCCACTTGCCCATGCATTAACAGAAATTCTATTCACCACCATTTCCAACTCTTACCGGTCATGCTGGGGTCTCGGCTGAGGCCACTGTGCAGCTTACAGTGCACCAGAGCAGCATCGAAAAGCCACTGGCCAAACAGGTTTAGGATGCTGTTGACCTTTGGCCGCGCTGGGGCTGGCAGTGGCCGAGACTCCCAACCACTCTGGTTGGGGCTCGAAAGCAGAGTCGGGGAGGACGACGTTTGCTGCTGCTGTTGCTGCTGGGATGCTTTGGTTGGTTGACTGCCACTGCCCTGTGGGGTGGGGTGGGGTGGGATGTTTGGTTGAGATTTATTAGTTTCACTGACAGATCACGAGCAAAGATGATGAAAAGATGATTTCTTAACACTTTTTCACGTTAAATGAGAATTAAGAGGTAAGACCCCCCTTTTTCTAACAAGTGCACTGTACTAATAGCCTGGGAATTCCCATGCTACTTTGTGCGCGATTTCATTCACACTGCAAAGGCAGCCTGGAAACCACCGCCCTTATTTTTGCCTGAGTTAGGGAACCAATCATAGAAGGGGGGGGGGGGGGGGGGGGGCAGCAAGACGATGACGACGTCTATGCGCTACACCGAAGCTTGTAGAGTGTTAATCCAACATGGCAGCGGACACAACGTTACCGTTCGATGCAGCCTTAGAAAGTGTTTTAAGTAGCTTAGAACGCAAGTTTACTTTTAAAAAAGAGCAACGTTCTTCTTCTTCCTCGTCAAATTTCTGTCGCTCTACATACGTCATCTGGTATAAGTGATACAATTGGCTATGAATCGCGCGCAAAGCAGCATTGGAAGAACCAGACGCCATTTGATAGACATTCGTAGCGCCGAATAAACGGCTCTAGGCATTCGTAAACCACGCCTCAAATACGAGAAAATGCACACCTAGTTCCCAGACCACCATCTCATCGAGATGGGGACTCGTCAGCCAGGCTACTGTACTAAAAAAAAAAAAAGTCAACAACAGTTCATAAAAATATTATCAGCTCAGTTCAGTTTATATACCCACATCTAATAATGACTTCAAACCTTGATTTTATTTCCCATCCATACACCAATGAAATGTAATGGCTCTGTAACACTTGCACTTACAGTTGAACTCTTGCTTGTAGTTTTGGTGACCCCTGCATGCCGCTGCTTGCGACTATGAGGGGGCGTAGTGTTGGCAATGGAGGGCGGCGGGGACATGCTCATTCTGTTTACTGGGGTGGGCGGGGCGCTGTCCGCCCTGGGACGTGATATACCTGTTGACAAGAAGGTAAAGTAAGTGGGGCAGTTTTAGCTTTTTTTCCCCCCTCTCAAAGCAGTGGCGTTGGGTTCAATTAGTCTCAGTAAATGACATGAAGACAAAAGAAAATGATTTGGCATCAGAGACTGTGAGTTAATCAAAGACAGTTTTCATTCATAGACATGCAAGACAATCATTAGGTACGAATCACAATCATTGATGTGCATCAATCTTGATTGACTCTTTATGCCTGCAGGAGTCCCCTTGTTGATGATCTTGCAGTTTAGTCAAGTATGTGGGATATTTCATTTTGCAGATGCAAGACTACCCACAGTTCATAAAGTTCCAGTGTGTAACATTTAGAGGAAGCCAATTGCAGAAATGCAATGTAAAATTCATAGCTAGATTTTGATCAAAGTAGAATTTTGTGTGAAAATTAGGTTGGTTGCGTTTTCATTACCTTAGAAAGAACGGTTCTTATCCAGAAACACTTAAGAAGGCCCTCCCCGGTACTACCGTAGCTCAAAAGGTGAAACCAAACGCAGACTCAAGCGCAGGCATTTCAAGTTTGTGGCCACCATACTTTGGGAGTAGGTGGGGATATTCATTTGTTTACAATTGTCACTACATCCTACACACTGGACCTTTAATATCATCACCACAAAAAAACAAACCAAATGCCCAAAGTATCTCATTACATGACGTATCAGCTGATGTCTGTACCATGAGAGAGCAGCACTGGACAAAAAGTGAACACCCGTACATCCCGTACATCTCTCTTTTCAACAGAGACACCTACAGTGTAAAGAGAAAAATAAATACCAACATGTTTCTATTCAGATATTTAAAAAGGTATACTAATTAAGAGTCTCCTTGTCCATTATTTAGGGGTTGAGCCAGAATGACAACTGTAAAGAGGAAAAAAACTTCCTAAAAAGATCATGCTTGGATTTGCTGTAAAACGGTAATATGATTCAGTGTTTTGCAGTTAACTCTTTCCTCTAATAATAACAAATATTATGCATCTTATCTTATATCACCTTTAATCGTACTTTGATTTTAAAACAGCATGAAAATTAACTTTCAACAAATTTTAAGTGTGCTTTAGATCAAAACAACCACTAAGGCTACGTTCAGACAGCACACTGAAGTGACCCAAATCCGATTTTTTTGGCCCCATGCGACCTGTATCTGATCTTTTCATGACAGTCTGAACAGCACAGATCGGATTTTTTCAAATCCGATCCAGGCCACTTGGATATGTGGTCCTAATTCCGATACGCATCTGATCTTTTGCCATGCGAATGCAGTCTGAACGGCCAGACCGCATTTATCCGACCTACGCGTCTTAAAAAAGCCGCTCACATTAGTCCCACCACTCCTGGCTACGACGACGCACCCAAACGTGTCTTTTGATAGACGATGCCACTGCCCCACAAAAGGCCAGGGCCAAAAGCCTAGCTCATTTTTCTTTTTAATATCCTCTTTAAAATTATGCCGTGATTAATGTGTTGGCTCCGGCTGGACAACAACTTTAAAATCGCAATATATGCATTCCTACTCTTACCATCCATGTTTACTTCCGCAAACACTGGGCACGTATGACGTCATCGTACGCTCTTCTGCACATGCGGGATAGTATGGGGCGGTAAGCCGTTCACACAGCAGGCCAAATACAGGTCTTATTTCATTGCAATGTGAACGACCTCACAAAAAAAATCCGATTTCACAAAAAAATCGGAATTGAGCATCAAGGCCTGCAGTCTGAACGTAGCCTAAGTCTGCTTTTACCCTTTCAAATGGACACTTCTTTTGTATGGTGAAAAACCTCAATGCCTTGTTTAATGATTTAATTTTGACATTTACACTAAAGTTTATTTACTCATAAACCAAAGTCTTCAATGTCACACAGCTGAGCTTTTCATTTTAACTCGCATCTTCTTACCCAAGAAGGCATCCACGAGGCAGCTAACCCCTCTCATTGCCCTGAAGAAGATCTGGGGAAGCTGTTTCAAACACGGATGTAATACCACTTCGTGAGGGATTCCGCTCGTGTTCAGAAACTGTTCTTGAAACTTTGGAGTGGTGCTCACTATCACAGGGTTGCTCAGGTCCACTGGGTTGCTGGAAAAAAAAGAAAGGGAATTAAGTATATTAATTCAATTTGCAAAAAGCTTACAGCTTCCACTTAAAGTGAAAGAAGAGAGAAATAAGTGAGTTGAAGAATAAATATATACAAGAAGGATGTAAAAGACGACAGAAAATCATAAAACTACTCATGATAAAACTTTTATGTAAAATCCTTTTCTTAAGGTACAAGAGCAAATCGAAAACTTCCAAAATTCCACTTAAAACATACAAAGATGTTGAGATAAATGTATTTATATTGAGGTATCACATACCTGATCATGTGAAGAAAGCGATACCATGTCTGTGCCACACAGTCATTGTCCATCTCTAAAGGAATTAAATTGGCATCATCATCAGCAACTTTAAAAGGTGGGAAGGATGGACCATGGGTAAACCGCAAAAGTCTGTGTTGTAGTTGGGGACAAGAATACACAGATTATTACAGTTAGTAAATAATATGGACATTTAAAAAAAAGACTTTTTACAATCATCATTTGTGAAGTCATAAACATGTGTTTAGTTCTCTTCTCGTTGTAACTTTGTCTTTGCTGCTAACTTCTATGAGATCAGTTTTAGCCCTAAATCTAAAACAACATGAAACTAAATCTACTCTTACCTGGAAGTAAGAGCACAAGCCACTCTGCTCCACTGCTCTACAACAGGAGGATGATGTCTCCAGTTGGCCAGCATTTCTCGTGCGGTTTTCCAATATGGCGGCGTGGGAAAGCAGCGGGCACACGCAAGCAGCCACACTTCGAACAGCACAGACATCAATTTCTCTGCTAATTTTTCTGCTACACCCACTGCAACAAAAAGCAAAACAAGATCATTGTTAACCATCACAACCAATAGCTGAGTGGTAACTGGGTAAATAATTTGGGGTGGGTTTACCTCCAACTGTGGGCGGTGCAAGCAATGTATCATTGATGCGAAGCAGGAAAAGCAGCAGCACCTCCCAGGTTTCTCTCACCATGGAAACAGACTCTCGTGCCAACTTCTGGACAGCAGTCAGTACCTGCTGGCAAAGCCTGATGTGGTTCAGACTATGCTGTTCAGGCCTGGAGGTACGCACAGTTGAGTTTGAAATTGGAGGATAAAAAAAAGCCGCAATGAGACAAGAGACAGCAGACGCAGTTAAAACACTGTATTTTAAGCTAGTGGTCAACCAATTTGGGCTTTTCAATGGCCAATTATTTAATGCTTGAGTTAATGATTTAATGTCTTCATCTGATAAAATACATTCGTACAATAATAACAAATGACACAGAAAGCTCATTAACTTCGATAAACATATATCACTTTTATGTCTGTGATGTCTCTGCGTGCTTAAATTGATAAATCCAGCATACGGTCTGCACTACACTTATTCATTTTTTAAAAAGTAAATGTACACAGATTATTAAAAGCATTACTACGCCACCGTCAGAAGGCCGCCTGCACTGCAGATATGGCTGGCTGCATAAAGTCGGCCCATTTAATTGGCCAAAAAAAACTGCAAACACAAACAGCTGGCATTCTCAGCAGCATTGACAGTTAAAGATTTAAGTACATTATAAGGGCATCAAGATTAAGGCTCATCAGAACTTCTTTCACATACCTTGGTACAAAGACGTTGTACAGATGTTTGAGAATGGTCTGAACGTACATATTGGGCTCCCTCACCACAGGCTGTGGCATGGAGTCTCTCGGCGACACCAGGGCCATCATCCAGTCTGTATATACATCCACACACAGCTTGACAGTGTCCCCTTCTAGAGGAAGGGTCAGGCCATAGCACAGTACCTCCATGGTCCACTTGACCTGGGGACCAGAGTGTTTTTTTTTATTATTATTATTGTTAGATATGAGCAATGGGTTTGCAGCAGCATTTGGCTTTGCAGCATACAGATGTGGGATGGTCCCATAAACACTCCACATTAAAATAAACTATTTTTCAATATGCTACTGTTTTTTTTTCTGGCAGTGAGAACTATCTCAAGTGAGTCATCATGAGGACTTTCACACTTCTCATAAAACTGTCTCAAAAATGAAGGACAAAGATTTAAGTTAACAAGATGACAGCAATAAAACACAAATAAAACACATACGGTTCATCTTTTTTTACATGTTTCATCATCTCTTGTTCAATCAAAAACAGGCTGAAAGTTAAAAGGTGATGAATAAAATGGCAGTGTTTTATATAAACATCATTGCACCACCATAAAACATGACAGTAAAGTCACGGGATGTTTTCTTGCCCATAATCCTGATCCCAATCTTGATTTAATCAGTAACTGCAACAACTTAATGCTATCCAAAATAATGTTTCCACCATTTAGAAGGCTGCACAATTCTACTAACCTCAGCCTAAACAAAAAAAAAAAAAACTCTCTTTAACAATTCCCTGCAAAATTTTGCAGAAATTTGCTAGCATTAATAGAGACGTTGGTTTGGATCAGTAGTGAGAAGTCTATCTGCAGCTGCAGCACTTCAGATATACTGTGCACCCAACACAGTTCCTCTCACATCCCTTCCTGACAGGCTGTCACATCATTAATTGAAGCTGCTTCCTCACTGTGTGTTGGCTGATGTTCTAGTATCATTTTGTCCTTTTTTTCACCATGAAGGGGGAATTCTTTGACAGCTCATTCTTGTACAGCTTGCACACACAAAAAATAACAAAGTTATCTGGTTTTTAATAGCAAACCATCAAAAAATGGTTTGAATTAGCTTGTCAAGAGCCTTCCCAATGGGTCAGGGCATCCCCATAAAAGACTGCATATATCTTGATACATAGCATGTGTTGTGCTTGTCAAGTAGTTCGAGATATAAAATAGGCAACCGAAATATTGCAGATCAATAAATGCACAACACGTAGAAAACATAAGCATACTTTAACTGGGTGTCATCTGTCCATGTCTACTCTGTTTCACAATGAAGCCTATAGCAGAGAGAGAAAAAGCTATCTTTGTAGCTTTTACATGGTAGACTCGCTACAAAACAAAGGTCAAAGATATAGGACAGCCCTAGGGATTTGGCCTAATGGAACTTTCATTGACTAACAGCATGAGGGAAAAAAACTCCATGTGAAGTGTATGCCTATACACATACTAGGGGTGGTAGCATTGTGCCATGATTTAAACATAAAAAAGTGAAGCTGGTCAGTATAAATGTCATGATGAATTAATCTAAATTACAAAAAGATCCTTTTGGAATTCCTGTTTCAGAGAAAAAGCAAACTCACAGCGCTCTGAAGATTTAGCACAACGACAAAAGGGGCAACGAGGCCAACATAGAGATGGCGTTTGTCCAAGAAATGTCTACCAGTCCTGCTGAAACATCACTCAAGTGTACAATACAGAAGAAAATAACAAGCTACCAGAATGTAGACATTTGAATGTGATGACAGCAGTAAAATTAACTGGCACTCTCATTTTAAATTAGATATTTTTCTTATTCAAGTTTTTGGGCCTATCTCCCCCATAGATCATCTGAAGAGTTTTCAAACTGACAGCTTGATGATGAAGTCGCTGCTTGGCATTGATGATTCCAAATGACATCATTGAAAATCTAATCAATAGTGTAGACCACTCACCTCTTTGTCTGTTTTAAGGATGTTCTCTGTGGCAACGGGGCTTACAGCTGTGCCCAGAGGCTTGACCACAGCATTTGCCACCTCTGTGCCCACACTTGTGGGATAGGTGTGCAGAACGCTGAGGTGGCCCTGGTCACTCTGCACCACCAACTGCAGCGAGCGCCACTCGGAGTACATGCTGTTGATGTATAATGCTTTCTACTCGCACCACCTGCCTCCACCTGCAGAAACACAAATACAGCAGTCAACTTAACATAGCAATCCGGAAAAACTGCTATTACACTATTTCTTCAATTTAATTCTTGAAAGTTTATACGGCCAAAACTATCTAAGTGTTACACTCCTAACAGAGAAAAACTGTTCAACTTCCACCAGATTAACGAGTGTATTTTCATAATCTCACGAGGCTAGACATGGCATGATATAAAACAATAGAAAAGATTAATTTTGCAATTGTAAGCCAACTGTCAAATGAAACCTGCATGCAAAGCTAAATAAAGACCTTTTAGTAAAAGAGTCTACTGTGGTTAGCTGACATTAAACAACCCAGATGTTTATGTTGCTTCTTGCGTTTCATTCCCCTTTCTCCAGTTAAAACAACATAGCATATGTAAAATACCTACTGTGTTTTGTCTTTTGTTTTTTCTTAAGCGAACTGAAGCAATGATTAACGTTTTATCCACGCCTTGGATCGGTAAAAAGCAAAGGAGTCCCAACCAGGAAACGGATCTTGATTTGAATAGCCTGCTAGCGTTAGCTAGCATTAGTATCAAAACATCTTCCTCATCTTTTTGATGACATTAGCTGAAGTTAGCTGCTGACTTGCTTTAGTTTTACAAATCCATCTTGCTAAATAAATCAAAAGACTATTGTTAATATAAGAAAAAACTAACAATGCCACATGACCACTTCTGAGTTATTTTCGACTACGTTGTAGTTGATCTGACGTTACTAGCTAGCCTAGCTAATGTTCGATAATTTAGCCTCTTCGTTGACATTAGCTTGCTGAACTGGCTAACAGGCCAACTTTGCAAAGACGCTAACGTGTCTTAGCCAGCCAGGAGAGCTATTTAATTCCTTACCTGCACAAACTGCATACGTTGTCATAACAGAGCTCCCAAACTTGCAGTTTCTGCTTTCAGTGCAGACTAGTCTAAACCATAACAGCCTCCATCGTCGCAATGTCAGGGCTCGGATATTGTCGCTTGACGGGCTAACGGGAAACAGAATCCGGAGGTTGGCGCCCCCTAACGTTTGGTACAGTCAGTACACCTGAAGGCGGATCTAAGGGGGAGAAATATGTTAGTAGACACAAAAAGGTTTAACCAGTGGTGTTCAAAATGACAAAAATTCTTCTATGCAATATGTCTTACAAAACTGAAATTAAAATGAAAAAGTCTAATCAGGAACGGAAATGTGTGGTATGTTTTTCAATTAGAACAGTCAATTAGAACAACAGTATTGTAGCCTGATCCAAAGAGCTATTCTCTCAGTGTCAGTCACTTTGTTGAAAAATAATCAAAACCAGCTTAAATCATCTAAAATCATCTGTTCTTTTAAAAAAAAAAAAAGTATCTATTCCCGAGCAAGATTTGCCTAAATGTTGGCATTTATTTCACAAGCACACTCTTTAGCCGGAAGCATCTGTGAATTCAAAATCCGTAAACGCTGAGTCAAAAAGCAAATACATTCATCTTATTACAAGATGGCACTTTAAGATATATAGCTTAGTGATACGAAGAATTGCTAAACATTGGTTACAATTTTTTCATATTTAAACATTGTTGATTTACAGTTTTACATATTCGTGTGTGTCTTTATTCATATATGTTACATTTAATGCAATAGCAAACACTCAGTTGAGGTGTTTTTTTTATAAGATAAGAACATGAAACAGCTGCAGTAGACCTGACTAAACACAGACAACAAAATTATCAGATGACCCATTAACGCTTTCATTGAACTGCAGGGGGAGCCTTGAGACAGAAAAGCTGCATCTCAAGTCATATGGCAATCTCATAAATCATCGTTTCATGAGTTCATCTGCGTACAATATATGCGATAATCAAAGTCAAATTAACATTCTAGCTCTACATGTGTGTCATTCCACCCTCTCAAAAAATGTCTCTATGTGGGTGTTGAACATTAGCTTCATATGAAACTGTAATGGCACTTTACTGATATCAAGGTTTCATTATTTTGCTCTCCCTTTATCCCTTTATCATTTTATGGTCTCTAAAATAGATACAGCATATGGAGAAATAACATAGTTTTGACCTGGATAAACAACAGCACAACCATAAGAGACAAGAAAAGATTGTTTATAGCATTCACATGGTTTTGATGGTAAAACAGGAATGAAGTGGGAAAACCGACTTTGATAGTTCTTTAATCAATCCTTCAGATGTATTGTAGATCTCAAACGTGGCCAACTACATCAACAACTTTGTAAAGACTGCATCTGGAAAATTATTCATAGCATTTTGAAACAAGATAAAACCTAAGAATGATCCTAAATGCTGTCTCCCAGCATTTATAAGATGAGATGGAATAGAAACGTGTGGTATTTAATGAAAAAAAAACTCTTACTTTCATGACTTTACATATATTTCCACACATTTCCAAAAATATTTTTTTTGTATGGGTCAACTTTGAAAATGGATTGCACACTTTCACAAAGCAAATAGGAGCAGCCAGATTTTATTTAAAAGCTTTTGCTTTCCAACTAGTTTTTGCTAGCTAAATGGAACTCTTCAGCACTGCTGTAATTACATTAATGTGTAAAATCCAAGGAGTACCCTTTTAAAAACATATACATAGTGCATCTGAGCTTTGTTTAAGTCACTTATTCCCCTACATTCTACGATAATTAACAACAATATATACAAACAAATGTATTCAAGGACTTTATTGAAAGATTTTCTCAGATTTTAAAAGTAGTCAACAAAGACAAAACAATACTTTTGCACAATATGTAGTACAGGATCAACAAGCCAGTACGGATCATTACAGTAGGGGGCAGTGAAGATGGGCTGTAAAACGGTAACAGACTTATAATGTGAACTGCATGTCTGTAAATGCTGAAAGCTATTACGTTTGCATACTTAGATGATTCTTGGTAAATAAATATGACTGATCGATTTACGTCCGGATATCAGTACAAGGTCACTTTCAATTGCACACATCTGTATCATATACAGCAGCTACGGTTCATGGTCACTCTAAAAACTTCAAAGTAATCATGAAGACCTTATTTTGATGTTACCTCGCTGCACACTCCAGTATGCACAATTAAGTATACAAAGTATTTTGTGAAGCATGCGGTGAGACAGAAGTCTTTAGAACAAATTAGAAGTATTTACTGTAGATATCATATGTTCTCTGTGTGTTAGCAGGGTTTGACAAAAATGTTGCCTTGGGCACATAGCGCACATATGGTGCAAAGCTTTTCTCCAAAACAACCTACATAAAATGTTAACATTCCCAGCATGCCGTGCTCCAAGTCTGCAAAACATGTCTAAGAAATATCTTAATCTTAAGCTTGCATCTTTAAAACAAAGTATTTTACATTAAGTACAGGATAAAACCTGCTGAAGCAGTAAACATAGTAAAGCGGGCAATCCTCTGCGTTGCAGTTTGTAGCAATCAACATGTGGAAATAATGTGCCACACCATTCTTAAGTGTCTATGACTTCCACATGAGAGCTCACTGAGCCAAACCACACATCTCTCCTGGATCATGTCCACAGAGGGGGGAGGATCGCTAAAGAATTACAGAGGGAAGTCAGCATTCTCATGATCCTTCCTCCATGTTTGGTAAGGTGCATCTGCAGTTTGGGGTGCTACGATTGATAGCCATACGGTTGTGCATCTAAAGAGAGGAGGAGAAAGAAAAATAACAGCTGAGACACTGACTTGTTAACAGTTCATTTGTATAGCACTTTCCAAAGATTTTCTACAAATCATAAAAGGTCTTAAAACAATATGTGCAAAAGAAACAACTGAAATCCGTTTGGAGTTTTTCATTTAATTCATCATCTTTCAATGAAGTGTTTCTTCAAATTACTAAAAGCATTTTTTCCACTAAATTGGGCTGAAATGAAGATAGATTTTATTTGTATGGATTAACTATCTGGGATTTCTGCCTTCAATATCACATAGGTTTATTAAGTTCCATTTGCAAGTTGCCATTTTAGAGACAATTGCTATTTAGAAGTTACAAATAAAATGTTCACAATGAGATTTGTGGTTTATTCACTTTAACCAAGAAATAAATTCTGACATAGATGCAGGTAAAAAAAAAACAAAAAAAACCCCCTGAACAATAAAAAAAGATTGTATGATTAAAAATAAACAAGAAGTACATAAGGAAATTTAAATTTAATGAATTGCTTTATTAAATGCAAATCCCTTTGATTCTAATTTTGGACAGATAATATTAGTTGTTTCAAAAGTTCTATTTCTTCAAATAGCACATTGACCGAATGAACTCTTCAAAGTGAGTCTACATTGTCGGCACTAACCTGAGTGAAACTGTGCCGTGCAACACAGGCCGTCTCCCCGTGCTGTCCGGTAAATGGGTGACACACACACTCGAGCAGAGGGTGGGAGGTGTGAGAGCCGTGTTGACAGAGAGTCAGGTGGCAAATAGAGGGAGGAGCGCTGGCCAGGGACAGAGCTTTGCTCTGCCTCCCAGGTGAGCCAGTACCCCCTCAACCCATCCACGCCGCCCTTCCAGTTGACCTGCACTGAATCACTTCCCACCGTGGTCAGCTGGAGGTCTGCCAAAGCTGGAGTCACTGAATATGGAAACGCCAGAGATTCTAATCAGGGTGTGCATCAAAAGGAGAAGCGAACTCAAAAGAGGACTTGAATGAAAAGGCTGTTCTGTGACTCTTTGATTGGCCCTAGCTCCACTGACAGCACAGAAATGCCCTGGAGTTTTTAGGCCTGGATGAAGTTGCAGCTAATTATCACATTTTTAGGACTCAGAAAAAAAGAAAAAGCTGTGTTATATTGTGATTAAAGCACAGTAACTAGATCCTCGATCATCATGCTTGACTGCTTTTCTTTATATAACTCACCTTCTTGAGTGCATGCTTTGACAGACATAGCCTTCTCTTTTCCTGAGGCATACCGAGCTGTGACTGTGACCAAGTACGTGGTGTCTGGCTGGAGGTCTCTGAGCAGAGTAGCGTTATGAGTCTGGCCCACTGTGACTGTGTGGAGCTGGCCCCTGGGCAGGGCAGAGTACTCAATGTTGTAACTTGTGACCGTCTCTGGTTGAAGAGGACCCCAACTCACCCGAACACTGGTTTGCCCAGACTCAGAGACCGATACCGTAGATGGGCTCAGCACCTCTGTGTGTGAGAAACAAGAAAAGTAAATGAGAAATAAGAAAAAAACTCATACTCCCATTTTGTGGGTCTGAAATGTCCTTATTTCCCCAACCATAAAAGAAAGAACTGAGAAACGGTTTCCATAAAAGCTTTTTCATTTTTACTGTCACAAATATTAGATCATTTGGAATATTTTGGGGGAAATTGTTGGAGCATTGTCGTATATTGTCAAGTCACATTGTATTATCAATATAAAGAGTTCAAAGAATACAATGCAACTCTTAAAATTCAGAGGCAAGAACAAAAAAAGATTTTTCATTTTTTTTACTTATTTGCCAAGCCGTGAAATAATTGTTCTGGTAAGTTTACAATGAGGTGTTTCACAAATAGGATGAATAAGAAGGAAGCAGCCCAACCTGGCTTTGTTGTGAAGGTGACAGAGAGCATGTTAAATTGTTCTTCGTTGGACTCTGGAGTCAGTGTGGCGATGTAGGTGGTGTCAGGCTTCAAGCCTGTCAGCCTGGTACTGCTAGAGTCCGCAGACTGAGTGAGTCTCCGGTATGAACTTCCACCAGTGCTCGGACTGGTCCCGCTTCCTGCTCCACCGCCACCTCCCGCCCCTTCAGACGGAACCTGACCAAAGCGGATATCATAGTAGCCCGTCAAACCGGACAGAACGGGTCGCCACTGGAGAGTGGCTGAGTTTGTAGAAACGTCTCGGACGTGCATGCGCTCGGCCCTGATAATCTCTGTTGGAGGCAGAATGAAGAAAACTGACGTTAGTGTGTGCGCACAACATTTCTGTCTCATAAAGGAACAAGTGAACATTTTGCAAAAAGACAGAGAAATTAAAATGGAGACATGGAAGACAGCAAAACAGAGTGCTAAATTTGTCTTGTCTTCAGACAGCCACCCATGTAGTCAGCCAGACTTGGCTTTCTAAATGCATTCATAATGCTTGAAATAGCCAACCCACTGAGGCCCTGCAACAAAATAGCTAATACCATTGGGATACTGATATCTGTGAAAAGATCTTTGGGCACTAAGGACGGACTTATTCATTTTGTTCTTGTTGTTCACAAGCCTTATTTATACTATGCATCATGGCTTACAGATGCAATATGTACTGTATAAATGCTTAAGTGTCTCTTGTGTGGATTATGGGAGTTACCTAATCCAGCCTAAGAAACGGGCATTCTCCTCGGTCTATATTTATAAATATATACATGTTTCATATCTGGCATAGTGTTGGAAGATGCAGAAAGGGATGTTGAATCATTAATCCAATTATAGATCAGGATATCTCATTACAGTGACTCTTACACAGGCCCTCAGACACTCTCAGTGTACTGGCATCCTGTTTGGTTGCCACTCACTCTCTTCAGGAGCATGTGTGGAATTGGGGAGAAGCACAGAGACATGCAATACATCTGTGCCTTACTGGCAGATCACTCGTATGAGTTCAGCTGTTTGAATAAAGGGTGTTTCTCAAAGGTAAGTGAAGAAAGGTGCGGGACTTTTTTCTTCTTTTTTTTTTAAACAACGTTGCTTGTTCCCCTTGACACTGACGGAGCTGACAACAGTGCACCAAAGCCAAATAAGCAAAATCTTGGCACTAAAACCAAAACAACGAGATAAAAGATGCATAAAAAGAAAATGAAAGTTCCACATAATTAAATAAAGCTGCAGAATAAGGTTAGATTTAAAAAAATATATATATTTAAATTTATATATATACATACATATATTTTTCCCCCAGACCCTTTATGAAATCATCAGAACATAAGCAGGCGAGATGACGAGCAAATGTAGCTGCAAATTAAGTGTGTATCTGGTAAGAGTTGCTACCTCATTCTATCTGCTTGCTGTTTCTTGCTACTGTTGATACTGTATGTTCGGACAAAGACGAGACAAAAAAGGCAGAACGTGCAGTATGGCAGGGCTATCTTGTAGATATACATAGTTTCAACGGGTTCTCAGTCAGATCCATGAGGGAGCAACAACCAAAATGTTGAACTTTAGCCTCTTCGTTGATCTTAGGTCGCTAACAGGCCAACTTTGCAAAGTTATATATGCACCGTCTATGCCCATATCATACTTACCAATGATGGCATTCCGCAGGTCATTTGTGATAATGGCCATATCATCAATGTCCACAAAATACAGGTGGTCGTCCACAGGTGGAGAGACCACCTCCCTCAACACCAGATAGTTGCTGTGTCCAGTGGAGACCACCAGCACTGCCACACCCTCATCCCGTAGATCAGCCATTGGTCCAATCACATCCCCAGGGTTTATCCCATCAGTCAACCACACCAGTACTCTTGGAAGCCCCGGCCGGGCCCCACCCGGAGCTCCAGGTCTTAAAACCCAGTCTTTTGCCATTTTCAGCGCCTCCACTGTGTTGGTGTCTCCTCTTACAGGTGGGGTGTTTTTCAAATCTCTCTGGAGGCCACTTTGAGTTTTATGTTTGTCAAAGCCAAACTCAAGACGGGGTTTGGTGCCCACCTGCAGGAGTCCTACTCTCACCTGGTCCTCTCCAAGTGAAAAGGGGAGCAGGAGTTCAGACAGGAAGGAGAGCATGCGGGAGTGTTCGTAGGTTGACACACTCCCTGAAGAATCCACTAAGAAGAGGACGTCACCCTCGCAGCAGTTCAGCACTGTGGAGGAAAAATAAAGGTTAAAACAGACATTGATAAGCTAAATCAAATATGTGTTGGCTTTTCGATGCTGGTGTGAGAACTTTACACAACTTCCTCCATAACTCCTTTCCACATTCACAATTTTTTCCACTTTTCCACATCTCTCTTCTCAGGTCTTTCTTGCACACACCACCCTCCCTTTCACAATTCACTTTCTTGGAAAAACACAGAACACGCAAAAATTGTCAGCATGAAAGCAGCAGAAATTCATAAACTAATCCAGGCAATTACAGTTCGGATAAGCAGCAATCAAAGCAAGTAGAGGAAACTGGTAGGAAGATAACTTCAGAGGTGGTGATGTATAAAAGGCATTCAGGCACTGAGCCAGAGGGTAGATTTTTTTTCCTCCTCAATTTTCCATTTTTCATAACTAGAGCGGAGTTTAGAAGTAAATGCCAGCAGTGAAAGACAAGGGTGAAAGAAAACAGTAGTTGTCAGGCTGTAGTGGAAGAATGAAAAAGGAGGTTGTACAAGGAAAGTCAAAAGGCGTTAAAAGGATAGGAATGAGTTGGAGGGAGGGGGGGGGACTGGTTGTTCCATATGAGAGACAAAGAGGAATGCTGGATGGCCATATGCAGAGCCAGAAGAGGGCATAAGAAACAAAATCTTCACTCACTGTTACAATCTCCGATCAAGACTTCAGGAAAACGAGAAAATAAACTTGTGGGAGTCAGATATCATCGAAAATTACTCTGGGTTACCACAAGATTATTCTGACTTCATAATACCGCAAATACACACACAGACAAAGACCCTGAGCCTGCAAAACTCTCATTTTATTCGGATGCCTCTTGAGCTCTTGAAAACTGAGAAAGCAGCATGCCATACACACATAAATCAAACATTTACACACACAAGCCAATGTCCGTTTCATTCCCTTTCTCTCCATCCATATGAAGCATTACCAACATCTTTCTTGTTCTTTGGACTTTGAAATGAGGAGGGTGCTTTCTATCACAGCCCCCACCTCTACCTTTGTGCAGGTATGTATTTATCTACAAACCTAACACTGACGCCTGGAGCTAGCCTCTTTACTGTCTGTGATCGATTAGACCTATACTGTTATCTCACAGACTTACTGGTGTACTGTTAGTGTTTGAGCGATGTGATAGTGGAAAAAGCTCACATGGCCTCTTAAGGGAGCAGAGCAGGTCTTGCAACTTGCAAAATGTAGGCTTGTGAATCTAGCCCTGACAAAAACACATTAAAACTACTACTACTACTACTACTTTATTTATAAAGCACTTTAAAACAACAGAAGCTGCGACAAAGTGCTGTACGGACGAAAATCAATAAACATGCAAAATATGGAAAAGACAACAGAAACAATAAAACAATAACAAGCTAGGATTGGATTTGGATATGGATTTTTTTTTTGACTGGATCTAAAGAAATAATGAAAACAAAACATACAAGCTGTAGAAAAAAAAAAGAATTTGAACTGTTTGCACTACAAATTAACACAACAAACATAAGGCCATTAAACAAACAAGCATCCGATAAGATAGTAAAATGCTTTTATCACCCCATAACTAATTGTAAAGCATGAATCCATCATGATCGCTTTTTTTTGTAGGTGTTGGTGAAGCAAATTCACGTATTAAGTTTATTTGCTGTAAACATAGTTGTCTCATCAGGTCTCTAATAATGGAAATGATTGTAATTACATCAATGTTTAAAATATCAAAGTATCCGACTCACTATTAACACAGTTATAATGATCCAATCCCATTAAGAAACCCTCTAGTATCATTACCACTAAGTTTAGCCTCTCATGGTCATGAGTTCCACCGCAGGGTATAAAGGCACTGCCGTAACAGCTGATTGTATTTTCTTATGATTTGTTCCGTATAAAAAACTACCAATATGTGGGCACTGATAAGTACTTATAACAACAGTAAAGAGGCATTAAAACAGCCTAAAACTCACTAGGGAGTGTCTCAGTGTTAGTCTGCTCGACATGAGATTTTATCATTTCTCAAGAAATCTGTGCTTTATGGGATTTCATATATTGCAAAAGTGAAAATGTAGATAACAGTAAATCAATATTTTTATTTCTTCACTCATCATTCATAAAATGACTTTCATTAATCAAAATATTTTTTTTTCTTGAAGATTAGGAGGCTGCTCTGTCCTCCCCTTAGAAACCACCACTGTAAATCCATGAGATTTCATCAGCTGGTAATAACCTAGGAATTTAACCCTTTTTTATGTTATATGGGAAGCACCTGAAGTCATCCCCTGCATGCCTGACAGATCCCTGAATGCCCCCCATTTTTGGACTCACAGCCTAAGGCTGCGGGATTTCATCAACAGACAATTTCTTTCCTGGAGTCATGCCATTTCACTTGTTTATAATCAACCCCACCCTGGTCCACCCTGAGTTTAGATAGTCTCTCCCCTTAATGAAGCAATATTAGTACTTTTATTAACATCAAACTTATTGCATCTCATAGCATATTCTGTAACATTAATGCCTTTAAACTCACTTTATTTGAACTAACTGGGGGTAAACTACAATTCAGACACTGATTATTATACTATTATTATCTAACTGAAAGCCTAAATATTCACTAATGGCAAGTTTCTATATAATTCAAACTATAAAAGACCAGAAATTTGTTTCCACTGGATTCTTGACACTTACCTCCTTCAGATGCAGGGTTCTGTGTGGCCAATGGCCGCAGGAGCACACACATAATCACCCATGTCAGCATGATTTTTTCCATCACAATCGTTATGAACAAGTTCCTCTGAAGAAAAATATATCACAACGTTTATTGGGTAGAGTCAATCATATATTCACCACAGCCCGAAGGAGCGCACTCCCTGTCTTTAAATCATTGGCAGACGCATAATTTACGAGTCACATCCAGTCAGACTTTTCACTTATCCTTTTATCTTCATTCTACCCTGAGCACGATCAGTCTGTCGGCAACAGTACACCCTGTGGGTTAAACTAAAACTGAAGGCAAAACTTCACACCGTGTGCGCAAAGTTTGGACGCAAAAGAGCTTCCCTCTCGCTCAGAGCACGATTATACAAGCAAGGCGAAATACGCGTAGGCTTCCAGGGTAAACTTTCAGAATAAGTCTCATGAACTAAAAAGAGAAAAGGCAATGGTAACACAGTCACCAAATGTGACTGGGCTATACATTTTGTTTGAGAGGAATCCAAATATGTATAATCATTCAAAAATTATATTTTGTTTTTTTTTGTCACATTTTTTTTTACCTTAAGTAAGTGTCTAAGTGTCATCTGTCTATCCATCCATTTTAGAGTCTATCCCAGCAGCTGCTGGAGGAGAGGCAGGGTACACCCTTAACAGCAAGATTTACAGTATAGTTAATTTTATTGTTTAACTTGGGCATCTTTATTCTACAAAGTGTAAGGTGGGCCTCCCTGGGGAGAGGCTCCAAACAGTTTGAAGTGAGGAAATGTTACACAATATATTAAAAGAATGACTTAAATGTTGGTGATGTAGTTGAAGATACTCATACATTAGTTCTGAGGGAATTTAACTATTTTCTGAAAAGTTGGAAACAAAGAAATACCTTAGGTCAAATCATTTTCATAATCAGTCAGCACATGTCAACAGCAATATATGCCATAATTTTGTTTGACTTGCAGAGTGTGTATAGGAATAAACAACATAAATCTAATTGCATAGACAACTAGGATTTAAGTGAAACTCAGAGAAAAGACAAGTATGGTGTCAACTATAATAGCTCATTAGTTATACAGATATCATACTGAGTTATATCTGAAAAGTATCTGGGTTTGAGACAGTTTGCCAGAACTCAATTCTAAAACTTGAGAGAGAATCTAGGAATGCATTTTACTGATGTAATGACAAATATGTAAAACCAAGTGTGCAGGTGTAACAAATATGTGTGCCACCACAGAAAAACGTAATAAAAAAATCCTTTTATTTTGATGGTCAGGTTGCATCAACTTCCTTTTAGTTTCTTGAAATTGACACAGCTCCCTAACTTGAGGAGCTCCTCATTCCTCCCTTCTCCCTTCTCCTCTCCACTCTCCCCAGTAACTCAGAATAGTAAATAGGTTCACCATCAAGGCGTCAACACTTTAAATTTGAACCAGAACTACATTTTCTACTTCACGTCACCTTATTAGCAGGGACAAAGTAATCAGAAACTCGTGCAGTGAAGGCTCTCATAGAAATTTTTTTGCTGGATTTTCAAAATTAGATAAATACTCAACAGGGATAAATCAGCTGGTGACATGTCTGAAGCTGTTAGGCATTACAAAGTAATGAGAGCTTAGTAAATTAAATTGGCTCAATGCATTTTTGCTTACAAATATGGGAAGAAATTCTCTGCTCTTTTTTGCACTATCGAATTAGTCTTCCTGGTGCAAGAGATACATTTTTGCACTCATTCTCTAAATACTTGTGAAAAAGAATTCAATTTATATCACCACAAGACACCACAAAATCCTTCAGCATTTAAACCACATAGAGTTAATCTTTGAAATTATGCAGAACACAGTCATTAAGTAGGAAAAAGGTAAACACGCATGTGGGCTGTTCCCTGTGGAGAACCAACACTCAGCGTTTCAAAGTAAAGTAAATATATATATTTAACAAGTGGACAGTAGAGCATTGGCCTGTATTCAGTCACAGATGGATGATTCAGCATGGAAACTATTAATACTGTTTGCGTTGTGGTGCGTGTGTGTCGTGGGGATCAAACAAAAAGAATGTAGGAAGGGATAAATGGACGTAAGAGGATGTAAGAATTCAAGTGGGATCAGAAAAAGGTCTGGATTCCTTTGTGATGCCTCTTGTCCAAATAATTCTATTATTCCAGTGAGACACGGACAATAAACACACCCTCTGCAAACACAGAGACGTAGTGACAAACAGAGCAGTACAGTCAGCGAGTGGGATGATTATGATAGCTTTGTCTGAGCTATATTGCGCTGCAATCGTCTTTGTAAGATAGAAGACAAGCACAAGCACATAATTATTCTTGTGAGTTGTGACTCACCCTTTGATCATTTTATAAAAAAAGAGATTTTGACAGAAAATTTATGTCTGTGACCAGTTACTAAAACTTTTGGGCTGACATTATTTTGCTAAAAACTGAACTCTCAAGTTCCCCATGGTATCATGATCCATTAACACCCTGCTGCTAATGCTCAACAGACATGTACCATTGATTTCTTTGTGGTTTTTGTTCACCTCCCCTGGTGGGCTGAACAAGCTTTCACATGCACAT
This sequence comes from Odontesthes bonariensis, assembly GCF_027942865.1. Classification (NCBI taxonomy): domain Eukaryota; kingdom Metazoa; phylum Chordata; class Actinopteri; order Atheriniformes; family Atherinopsidae; genus Odontesthes; species Odontesthes bonariensis. The sequence continues at coordinate 6,414,428 of NC_134515.1, read as the reverse complement.
TTATGGCCCCTGAAGCTCATGGTCACTTACACTATACTGGATGTTACTACAGTTGGGAGTTTCCTCTGGCAGTCTGTTGGATACACATAGTAGATCCCCACCTGGAACAACTTTGTACTGGTGTGTGCATGAGAGCAGTAAATAGCTCAACATGTATGTACACAAACCATGTTATGAATGCATACTGTGCGAATGAGCGCATAGATTCACGTGAGATCTGTCCATACTTCATCCTGTCAGGAATTGCATTAGTTGTGCAATAACTTACTGACCTGTTTCAGGCACTGCTGCTCATGTTAGCATTTGACACTGTGCTGAAATCCACAGACATTTCCAGCTGTTTCCACCCAGCCCAGCCTCATGTCAGAATGCTGTCTCCACTGTCACAAACACTAAGTAATATTATGCAACTGAATGGGGATCTGTTGCAGCTCTACAGCACTGCAAACTGGACTGTGAACAGCTCTGGAAAGACAGCAAGTAGACTGGGAGGATTGGGAGGAAAGGCGAAAACAGTAAGATGTCACAGAGGCAATGGGAGGGTTTTCAACATTATGTTCATTGGAACATTCACAGGGTGTGATAATACAGATATTAAACAGTACATGCTTTGGGAGAGGACAGAAGCCTGAAACACTCTTTAGGCATGGCCTTTTATACAGACTCTTGTAACTTTGGCTCATAATAGCAGCCCATAATTATCCATTTATATTCTGGCAGCAGAGTGTTTTGTTGTATATTGGAATGCTACTGTTGGTGGCTAAGTGAATTCCACAAAGTTATATTTGCAAGTGTTTCCCTCCCCTCTGCCAGTCTATGGTATTTTAAATGTGGTTTACAGCAATGTGAAGCTTTTATGCTAATTTGAGGAAGACTAGTAGAAATACGGCCTCCCTCTCAGTAAAAGGCACAGCGTTACAAAGATAGGAAATGTGGATGAGAAGAGGCCAGATGACAAGCTGAATGTGGAGAAAGAAATTAAAAAAAAAAAAGTTTAAAACATCAAAACAGAAACATTCAACAACAGATGTTGGCAGTACTGAGTAAGTAATACTTAGGAAATTACTTAAAATCAAAAACTACTGTAGTATGCAGCTGAGACATAGCACTCTGATCCTTTGGGGACAAACCCTATTTTATTGTTTTCCCACTTTGTATCAATAGATCTGTCACCATAGTGTGTCGTGTCCACTGCAAATTAATGAACAGAGCAAAGAAATGAGTAGAAGTTTGTAAAAAGCACAATAATTACAACGATGGCATACAGATGCTTTTGGCAAGGGAACATTACCAAAGATACAAAATGACAAAATTAAAAGCAAAAACAAGAGCAAACATTGCTGTTGCTTTTATTTGCAGGAGATAGCTTTTGGGAATGAAGGACTGAAGTCTGACGCAGAACTTGCAACTCTTCTTATTGGGAGGTAAGTGAAAAGTTTGTAATGTTGTGGATGCAGCTTATGTTATTACTATATTAACTGATGCCCATCTTTCTGCCTGTAAACACACATTGATACAGTACTGACCTGGCTCTGTTTTGTGTGTGTGAATTACCACGAAGGAACAATGGCGAGTTAAGGAGGACATCTATTTTGCACCGATATGGCAAAATAAAAATGTGAAAAGGGCTACAGTGTTGGCTACCATGTTTATGCTGAAAACCAAGATAGTTGTATCATGTAAACTTTGCACGTGTAAAGGTAGCTCTTTTATGTTGATTAGTATCAGACGAAAAAAAACAAAATTAGTTTATGCTTGTCTATTTTTTCATTTTTTAGACAGCTACTCTCTTGTCATTGTCATTTTTTCAGTTAAAATGAAAGAAGCCTTAGGTGAATGAACAGGCAAGTGGGCTGATGAAGAAAATGTTTTTTTTCCTTTCGTTGTCTTTCAAAAGACTAAAAAGAAAAAAAACTTGCAGAATTTACATTTGCCCCTCTCAAGCAAATGGAAGTAAATCAAGTGGAGCCTTGAAGGAATGCCAGCCTCTTGTCGGTGTCTTTTACACATGACTCAAAAATAACAGCCATAAACCAAAAATATAGACAGAGAGGGATTTCCCATCTATGGGATGTTGAGAAGAACAAAAACACAACAAGTACCCACTGCCTTCCTGAGAAACACTCACCTCCGGCCCTCCACCAGTGGTACCTTCCTGCCTCCACTGATCAGCATCCTGTGTACGGTGTGTCTTTGTCTTGTCTTTAAATCTGTGGGAAGGCATTTCCTGAGCTTTTAACTTTTAGATGATCTTTTGTTTGTAAAGACCTGTCAGCCTCTTGGGAATCTCTGCTTTTCCTAAACAAATATGACAAGTCACATCAAACACAAGCTATCATCTAGGTCAGGGCAGGACTAAATTTTCATAGAATGAATCAGAATGTGTATTTAACTTTGTACAGAAGATCCCATGTCTGCTCACTGTCTCAGACTAAAACTAGGTACGACTAGAGCCATTTCATTCGGTAGAACATCTGTTTTGCAATCATCGACAGCCAGTGAGTCTCCACACTGATGAGGCCAACGCCCACTGCAACTTTCCACAGTAAAATGTCACTGGCTGCCTATGGTTCTGCCAAGTTGGGTTGATGGCTCAATAGCTGGATCAGCTCCTCTTGAGAGATCTGTACAGACAATAGTCTTATTGTGACAAGAATTGGCAGAGGGTCCTCATTTATACAATAGAGGAAAAAGATACTCATCGTTTTTGGTTTGTTCATGCAAGATGATCAATGTGTGGTGGGATTAACATTGCTGAAATGGTAGGGTAAAAGATTTTTTGCATCTGCCACCGGAGGTGGGAAAAAAGACCCATTATTTATTAAGAAGCTGGTAAAGAAAGCATTTTATGGGGAATTTTAACAGCACACAGGGGTCTGACTCAAGCAGCATGTTTGAAACCCCAAATGCGCCTGATGTCCTCTGGAAGGGCTCCATTGGTTGCTTCCAAAACCTTTAAAGAGAGGGATTGGGGGATTGAGGACTAAAACTCTGCTTTGTTGTGTAAAGTTCAGCAGAAGAAGAAAAGGACATTCCATTCACAGCTTAGCTTGCCCTCTTGTGCTCTCCCATACTATGTGAAGGACTTCCATCCCACGGCCAAAGCTGCTCAAAGAACCTCTATTTCTCCCAATAAACTAAGACAAACTAAAACTCTACTCATTCAGGAACCACATGAAAAAGGTCAGTGACTGTGACTCATCAATGTCAGAGTTCTCGGAGCGCTGGCTCCACTCATAGACCCTGTGGGAAGGAGGATGGCTGGATGTTACAAGCATTTCTCACACACATACAAACACAATCCACTACTGTGCTAAATAGTGCTTGTGTCTGTATTCAAATCACGAAGACTCTAGTAAACCCTATCTCCTCTTTCTTGCCTTGTTTTCTCAACATCATTCATTTTATCATAATTTTCTTTTCACTCTGCCCCAGGGCACCCGTCTTCCAGACTGTTACAAAATTTCAGGCCTCTCATTATTCTTTCTCTTATGCACCATATTCTTCTCAGCTTGTTTACCAAAGCGTTTTGGCCACGGTGGACAGCAGCTGGATTTTCCATTGTCTCCTCCCTTTTGTGATATTCCTCCCTATTGCTCCTCACTTTCTTGGGAGTCTCAGCTGCCTCCCACCCCTAGTTACACTTCTGTATGCAAAATAAACACACAAGCACACTCCCAGAGCCTTACGTTACCACCATAGGAGGTTAACAAGCATGGGTATAAATGCACGCGAACATTAGCTGAGGTCATCATTGTGGTATGTCTGGAGGTTTACAGAAGCAGGGATGTGTTATAATTACAAGTACATACACAACAGAATCTGTTAGGGCAGGTTGAGATGGGGAAGACCTGGCAACCCATCAAAGGACCCCCACTCTTGTATCTGCTTGCTCTGAAGGAGTTCACAGGCAAAAAGAGAACATACACAAAAGCTTACATACTTGTGACATTTTGTGCCGCTGTCTTATCATGTCAGGAACAGCGAGGTTGAAACTTGTGGGGAAAACTTTAGCTGAAACACTCAACCAGGTGTGACGAACACCCCACAGTGCTTTACAGATATGAAGATGACAGCCTTTCTGTCCGGCCCATCCTGCCTGTTAACACAATCACCTGTCTTCCACATCCGCTGCCTGCCTCCCGATTTAAGTCTGTGCCTTTCACTTCCAGGCACACTCTGCACATGCTCAGCGTTTCAGCTTTCTCTGTTATCTCCTACCTATCTTGCCACTTCCTGCCCTCTGTTTAACATACATACACACCCTCCGAAAAAGTCCCACAGGTCATACAGTCCATTCAGTCTTGGCTAAGCTCCCCTCCTGTGACAGAAAAGAGAAGTCTGACACTGTCTGTTAGCGATACGGTATCAGGGTAGAAGGGAGGGGTGGTGTGTTTGAACTTGTCTGGCTTGAGCTTTGCCTTTGTTTTTTTTTTGTTTTTTTTTTTCCAATGAGTAATCCATTGTATGACTTAAGACCCACACACACATAGCTCAGGTACAAGAGAGAAGAGGGATTTTAGCCCCAGGGTGATGGGTGAGACTTAAAGACTGCTGATTAAATTAATAAAGAGTTTGTCCTCTTCAAAAGAGGCTAAAGGTTCTGAAGTGGGAAAAAAAGAGTCCATATTGGCTGTGAGATTTGTAAATGCAAAACTTCTAAAGGCTCAGACAGTTTGTTCTCCGTTTAATCTCCTGTTTCCTTTCATTAGTCACACCTGTTGAGCAGCAGCAGGGATGGTAAAGTCAGCCACTTTTCTCTGTTGACATTTGTGGTCAATGAGATACTGAACATTATAAACATTTAGCTACAAAACATGCCAACACTGCCACTGTGGACAATTCATCCAGCTCAATGCATCATGTACATGCTCATAGAGCAGTTTCTGAAACCCCACACTTAACAGATAATGCTCATTATTATTTTTAAGTTCTGAATCATCTGATACAGACACTGTATATCTCACAGTAATCAGACATCAAAATAAACAGAAGTGCAGTGAAGAAATTTGAATTAGCTCCATCCCTTAAAGCTGAATGATGACAAACAATGAAATATGTGAGAAGACATAAGAAGGTTAAAGGTTTTTTAACTGATTAATTTACTAGGAAGCTTTTATAACATTTCAATGACCCTACATTTGAAATAAAACTAGACTTGTATTTTTTTTTTTTTTCAATAAATTTGCAAATTTAAGCATGTTTTATACAAATACAAGTTTGGTTTATGGAATTAATGTCATAATATTTTGCCTGCCGAATATTTCGACACTCAGCATTGTTGAAGATCTGTTATCTTTATCCCACAAAACCTCCCAAAATTAAAGCCAGTTCTCTGGTTAGAGCAGAAATGTAAGCACTTTTTGCCTGGCACATTGAGCACAGGTGTGAAAATACACAGGCGGACTTTTATGCATGGTGAGGCAGCAGTCATGTCATATTATCTTTTCCATCACTGTTTTTTCAACACTTTTTTTTTGCAGGCTAGCCTTTATTTTTTCTTCATCTCAAGAGCAGGAAAGGGTGAAAAGGCTAAATCGATCAAGGGAAAACTCATTGGCCTAAATGTTAAACAATTCTTATTCCAGAATGCATGTAGTCTGTATATCATCAATCGTTAGATGACATTTCATTTATTTGGATTGATTGATAAATCATTAAATATATCACACAACAAAGAGGTTCCATCTAAAGACATACCAAGGCGGTATCTGATTTGAAACTAAGCTTTGGTTTTCCTACATACGAAGACTTGTTTATGACTGTTGAGACAGTTCAGCCAGCAGTATAAACAGGATGACTTTCAGAGAACGACAAACCCAGCTCACGCAGGTTTGCAGATTCCTCTGTGACAAGGCCAGGATATTATTTTGACAAAGTACCCACACTGTACTAACTACTCCTCCACATTCAGTCCTGATTGGAAGTTCAGTCCACCCTCTTGCACTTTTTTTCCGCTGTTCGCCTTGGCCCTACATCATCGCTGAGAGTTTTACACTGAAAAAGACAAAAGGAGGAAGAGAAAGCCAGTGAGCATATTTAAGCTGATGAAGCAGATGGGAATCGAGTGGAAGAGGAGCAGTTAAGAACAGGCATCAACAGAACAGAGATCACAGATTACAAGATAAGAAATGTATTTTCTCCAACCAAACTGAGCTTTCTCTTACAGCTTGTAAATATCAATATTATGTGTTGTATGCACTATGTTGCATTTTACTCTGTACTACACATAAAGTACCGTCCTATGCAGTTTTATACTGTACTACTCATACTGTACAACTACACAAACTGTACTATAACTGAATTGAATAAAACTATAATTTTTTTATTCATATCTTTCACCCAAAAATATTAAAGAATAGAATAGAAAAAATGGGTAAAAAAGTCATAGGAAGTCAAATAAGACTATTTCAGTGGGCCGCAAAAACCCTCTGTTTAGGTCCTTATGGCATCGGAGCTGAAAAAGACTCCAACTGCAAAAGCATTTTCATCTGTATGTTATGTATAATGTGTGCAGTGTTGTCGATTATGTTGAGAGGTTTGTGCAACATTCTTCTTTCCACCATCAGCTCCATTGGCTCAAGAGCACTTCCCAGTACAGAGCCAGACTTCTTAATTGATTTGTTCGGTTTCTTTACTGGCTGTGATGCTGCCGCAACAACAGATGGCTGCAAAGAAAATTGACATCTTGCAAATTCTTGCACCAAATGTTAAATGACCTACATTTCTATTTAGTCCTTTTTTAAAATAAGCCTCTAAGTTGCATTTCCAGAGCTGTCAGTGTCATGGTTTCCTTTTGGTTTTATTTGAAATAACTATATATTCTGTCTTCATTGTCAGTTCTTTGCTAATTTCCCTGTTTTACTTTGCAGCTGATTTTATCTCACTTCTGTTACTTTTGCTCCCTGTGTTTGTCTCACACCTGTTTTGTGTTTAGTTGATTACCCCACTCATCTGTTCCCTCCATTCACACCTGGTTGTAATCAGTCACATTGCATAACCATTCCCTGGTTTTGGTGTTCCTTGCCAAATATTCCATTCTCTCAGAGACTTGCTCTCAAGCCTTTATCCCTCGTGTTATTTCCTTGTGAGCCTATGACCTCAGCTCATCCCCAGTTTTGGCATTTAGCTTTTCCACATTGACATTTGCTTGTGGATTTTTGACAATTGCCTTGTTTCTGGATTCTGCCTTTCATAGTTTTGAGCCCTACTTCATTTTATAAACCTCGCCTGTTGGATTCTAGCTGCCTGTGTTCTGTGTTTGTATCCTGCGTTTGGGTCAATCATTCTTTGGAACCATCACAGGTAGAATAATATGTGTGAGAACTCACAGCTGACAGTTCAATGTCTGGGGCACAGAGAAGCTCCTTTACAGTAACAAGCAAGTAACAGTTATATCGTAAAGAAATATAATATTACACTTTAATACGTATTGCATACAAAACCAAGGCCGGTAAAATGTGTGTAAAAAAAGAAAGCAATTGTTTAAAAATCTCGGAAATCAGTATTTTATTCACAGTAGAACAGATAGCAATTGAACTATTTCATGATAAATATTAGCTCGTTTTGAATTGAATTTGATGGCAGTGACATTGCTCAATAAGTGTGGGTCAGTGCCATATTTACCACTATGTAGCATCCCCTCTTCTTTTGACAACAGTCTGTAAACATCTGGGAACTGAGGAGACCAGCTGCTGGACCTTTGGGAGAGGAATATTGTCCCATTGTTGTCTGATATAAGATTCTAGCTGCTCAATAGTAATGAGTCTTCTTTGCCATGTTTTACATTTCATGATGCACCAAATGTTTCCAGTTGGTGAAAGGTCTGGACTGCAGACAGAGTCTGTCCAGCACCCAGACTCTTCTACTGTGAAGCTATGCTGCCTTCCCTCAAATTGACAGCATCTAGATGGGAGCATGTGTTACTCTAAAACCTCTATATACCTTCCAGCCTCAATGGTGCCTTTCCAGATGGACAAGCTGCCAGTCCCAGAGGACCTAATGCACTCCCAAACTATCAGAGGTGCAGGATTTTAGAGCGATTTCCAGTTTTCCATTTGGCCTCAGTCCAATTTAAATTAGCTTTGACCCAGAGAGGATAGCGATGTCTGTGGATCATGCAGCTTCTCTTTTTGCATTACAGAACTTTAACCTGCATTTGTTGATGGCACAGTGACATGATTTCTGGAAGTGCACAGATTTCCATGACGGAATCTGTCTTTTTTTAATGCGGTGCTGCCTGAGGGCCCGAAGATCACAAGCATCCAAAATTGATTTTCAGCTTTATCCCCTACACACAGAGATGTCTCCAAATTCTCTCAATCTTTTGATGATATCTTGTACAGTTGAGAGACATTATTCTGAAAACCCTATTGCTGAGCCTATGCCGATCAGCCGCCATCCCAACTTCTTTGAGACATGTTGCTGCCATCAAATTCAAGATGAGCTCGTATTTTTCATTAAATAGTTAAATGCCTAACTTTCAGCATTCAGGTTTGAATGAAATATTGCTTTCTAAGATTTGTAAATCATGTAATTATGTTTCTGTTTATTTACACTTTACTCAACACCTAACTTTTTTGGAATTGGGGTTGTGCATGAATACATACTAAACATGCATACATGCATACTAAATATAATTTATCATGTACTAATTTATTATAAAATTGGCTAAATCTTACATGTTTTTTGTATAGGCGACAATACTACACTATATCACATATACTGTAATCTTATGAGATGACTGTACTGCACTGACCTCAGTCTGAATGTCACTTGCTCTTTTTTTCTTTTTTTGGATCCTCACACTTTCAAATCAAACATTAAACTGTGAAATAATTTAGTTTTTAACATTGCTCTCTGCTGCATACATATTCAAAGGCCACATCTATTCAGATTACTCAAATGTGCTTTTTAAAAAGTGTCCTTGAATTAGCTGTCTTAATTGGAGGACAGACAATGTTTTTTGCTATAGGCTATTGTCACCAAGCATCTGAGGCAGGGCATTCAGCTGGTGGCATACTGTCTTTTACAGGCCTGAACAGGTTCGTAATATTAATTGTAATATTTCTGAAGAAGGAAAAACACATTTTAAAAATATACGCCTACTTTTTAAATGATAAATTCCAAAACGGATAATCACAAGGCTAGTTTATTTTGAAGTTTGTGGCAATATTAACAGCTAGAATGAGGGCGAAGGACATGGATCCGCTTTAAAAAACAATATGTCGCGCAAAAAATAAATGTTACACTTACACCTACTGGTCAAAGTTGTACAACACTAGTATTTTATTTTCTGAGGGGGTTATTTGTTTCATATAAAACAGTGTTTCTTGATACTTTGGTTTTAGTACCCAGTTAAAAATAACTGTTAAGTCCTCACCACAGTATGATAAATGTATTACTGTCATAATAATGATCTATCAATAATTTCATGGGTCGGTTCAGCCGTAAACCTCTGCCCTTCTTTAAGAGTACGTGGAAGTTACGTCACTTTAAACTTGAGAACCAATGATGCCTTTGCTAAAACCGTAAATATGATACACTTCTCATTGTACAGACCACATTTAGACTAAAATGTTTTTTATGATGACATACAACGCTTAATTTTAGTAAACATACTGATGATAATTTATTTTAATTATTTTTACAACAGGTTTTTCTAAGTACGCTAATGATATAATTGTTGAATTCTGTTTGCTAACTTATATTCACTCTCTTTATTTTACCGTTTCATAACAGACTAGTTTCGCGAGGATTCTAATTTCACACTAAAATAATTTACAAGAAATAATTGTATTGTCTTGATGGTTTTCAAAAAAATGTACTAAATGTTTTGTGATTCAGTGAGTGTCGTTGAAAGCATAATTTCGGAGTTCAGGATGAACACTGTGAATGCGACAAAAGTTCGGTTTGCAGAGTTGTGACACAAACATGGAGGAAAAACAGAGCAGTACGGACACCAGTTTCTCACCAGGTACAACATCATTTATTTATTAAATTAAATCTAAATAGTTACTGTAGTGAAATAGAAAAACTTAACTTAGCACGTTAGTGAAAGTTACTGTTGTACCGTTAGCTTGTGTACCGCCTGAAGCACAGCTGCCACTGACAGCCAGCTTTTTAGCAGCTAGCACAGTTGCAGACTATGATTGAAATTCACTAAATTTACTTTAGATAAAAGATAAGAAACATTGTGATATAAGAGATTTGGGTCACATTTAAGCAGACTCGGTGTGCTGAATTCAGGTCACCTCATCAGAGAGATGATGAGAAGCTCAAATTAACCTATTCTGTGTGTGGCTTTTTACTTCTGAGGTTCGAAGAAAATGAAAATAAACGACATTCAAAAGTCGGGCGGTTTGATGCTGAAATGTCAGTATATGATATTACATTTATTTAGAGGATTTGTCAGAACATGATACAATACCTAATTTAAGGCCCTGGATTGCTGTGGTAAATTCGGCAATAAAGATAATTAACTAAACTGCATTAAAAATTAGTTAGGGGTGTTCTTTAATTTCATAATGACCCACTCTTTGAGGTTTAGGGTTATCACAAATATCAGTTAAATGTAGCCTAGTATGACGCATGTATCTTATTATGTATATCTCGGACTTTAACCTGTGCACATACATACATATATTTGCCTTACTTTACTTTATTTTGTTCTCTATTTTATTCTGCACTTTGAGATTTTATTGTAAATGTAAAGTGCGTTATAAATAAAAGGTATTATTATTATTATATTTTTTAATCTTATTTAGTATTTTAATCTTGCTTATATAGTTTATATATTTTATTTGATATTCTACTATTCTAATTTAGGAATTTTTAATTTTACTTTAACTTTCTATTAATGTTACTTTGCTACCTAGTTTGTATTTTGTAGTTTATAGTTTGTATTTTGTGGACGGCGGTCAAAGGTCATTTCACTGCATGTTGTACCGTGTATAACTATGCATGTGACAAATAAAACTTTGAATCTTGAATCTATCTTTCTCTGGAATTTTCATTAATCATTAAGCTTTGTACATTTATCACCATAGACCCTGGAGGGGCAGGAGCAGAACAAGAGGCCCCGTGTGACCAAAACCCACAGAAAATAATCAGCAGACAGTTGACAGAACAGAGCCGTTTTGCTTTTGCAGCACTATGTGGCGTCTCTTTGGGCCAGTTGTTTGCTGGATCTGAAAACAGGTCGGTCAAGAATAATGTCAACGTGATCTTCTGAATGTGTGTTCAACTTTCAGTCTAGTCTTTGTGATAAAGAGCACTTGTTTTTCTGTTTCTCAGTGAGTTTAGAAAGCAGTATTTGCAGGGGTTGGTTCGCTGGCTGGACCTCGATGAGTCGGTGATGCCGGTCATGGGGGCTTTCCTGTCAGGGCTAGGATTCGAGGGCTCCGATACCTTTCTCTCCATTCTACACGCTGATCCGCTGCTGGCTACTGGAGCCACACCAATCATACAGGTGTTTGACACTCAAAGGATGAAGAATGAAATAATACTGAACTATCTTGCTTTTTTTTTTAAATTTGATGTTGCAATAACCAAATAAAAATTTTGAGCAATTAACGTACATACATAGTCATAATGTTATATTACACAATAAAAACTAGAATTGAACTTATACAGCACTTTCTTCCAACAAATTAAGACCCTCCAAAATGTATTGGGGTCTAGCTTCTTCTTATCCAACTCTTCACAAAGTTGCATGATAATCAACTTTGTAGCTTTTGTATAGTCTTGCTGTCAGACAAGCTAAAAACCGCTCTTTTTGGTGAAGGACGTATAGCAGAGGGAAGTGGAGTTTATGTGTTAATTGCAACATGTGCGTAGAATGTGCAGGAGGCATATCCAAGTGTTGACATGCTTGATCTCATTCCATTATCCTCTTTTGCAATCAAAACAGTTTCTTGTTCATCAATAATCAAATTTCAGTCGTAAACATGTCTACAAGCATGTCTGTTCTAACCAGCTCTGGCTTTGTTTTACAGGACCTGGTGTCCTTTTCTGTCAAAGATGGTAAGAATCTTAGAAAAAAGAAAAAAAAAAGACTTTGGAAGTGTGTGTAAATACACAAAACCCTGTTCTCCTAAAATAATATTTATTTGTCATGTACACAGGCCAGTATGATGCCAGATCGAGGGTTCTCATCCGCCATGTTAGTTGTTTGCTACGAGTCTCTTCACAGCAGCTGGAGGAGTTTGAGGAGACACTGGGAGAGAGGCTGAGGGAAGCAGGAGAGGAGAGCGAGTAAGCTATGGTGGCATGGAGCGATGGATGACTGATTAATGTGATTGTGTCAGATACATTTACATTTCTAAGCACCGTAAATCTTAATTCATTTAAAAATACTCAATTATAACACTGTATGTGTTATGCTAACCTTACTTTGCCAGATGTTGTATGTATAAAACTGCACAGAGGGAGTTGCAGTCACAATGGTTTGATTGCATCATTAATGATAGCACTGGTTTAAATAAGGATCCTGTTGTATTCAAGATGCAACCCTAAACTGATTACAAGTCATATGATGTCTTGTAAAAGCAAAGTAAATGTTTTAACTCATGCAGATGATCTCTCTCACTCTGCCTCCACCAGAGAGGAATCCTCCCGGCGGCTGAGGAGAGAAAGAGGGCGGAAGTTACGACGTTACCTCCTCATTGGACTAGCCACAGTGGGTGGTGGGACTGTGATTGGTGAATATTCCTGTACTCGTGTTTCATGTGAAAGATTAGGCTTCAATCAAAGATCACTTGAAAAAAAATATTATCTGGGGACTTCCAACAGTTTACCACAGATTTTTCCTTTCAAATTCTTCCTCAGAGCAATTTGCACTTTTTGACTTTTGTATTCCTGACTGCCTGTCATCTTTTCTGCTTTTGCCAGGTGTAACAGGTGGGCTGGCGGCACCTTTCGTGGCAGCAGGAGCGGGTGCAGTGATTGGGGCGGGAGGTGCTGCTGCTCTGGGCTCAGCCACTGGCATTGCAATAATGGCCTCTCTGTTTGGAGCAGCAGGCGCTGGACTCACTGGTAAGAGCACCGAATTACAATGTGCAAAAAGAGGCCTTCATCTCCAGACTGTTGACTAATTTTGATGAATAGATGTGTTTACTTAGCATAATCTGTGCCTTTTAACAATGCTCTTTCATTTTTATACATTGTTTGGTTAGGTTATAAAATGAATAAGTGTGTTGGGGCAATAGAGGAGTTTGAATTCCTGCCATTGACCTCTGGGAAGCATCTTCATCTGACCGTCGCAGTGACAGGTTGGCTCTGTAATGGTAAATACAGTAAGTATAACTTATACTGTCTAACTACAACCATTTCCAATTTCCAGTACTACAGAATTGACAGTTTGTAAAAAAAATCTAAATAGTGTGTCATCGATAGAATAATGATACAAGAAAATATAGTTTTGGCAAATTAAATGCCTGACGAATCTTACTTTATTTTTAATACACAAATTTGAAAAAGCCATCTTGCACATCCCTTTTACAACATATTGTGCTGTAACACAAAAACATTTAGTCAAGGCAAGGCCAGTTTATCTGTACAGCACAATTCAACAACAAGGCGATTCAAAGTGCTTTACAGACACATTAAAACAGTAGAAATAAAAAGCATGATTTAAATTTTAAACAAAAAAGAAAGAAATAAGAACAATAGATAAAATCACGAGTTAAAATATCATAAAGTTTTGAAACTCGAGCTTCAGATTTGGAGCTTTATTCAAATGCAGCTGAAAATAGGTGTGTCTTCAGCCTGGACTTAAACACACTGAGTGTTTCAGCTGATCTGAGGCTTTCTGGGAGTTTGTTCCAGACATGTGGAGCATAGAAGCTGAATGCAGCTTCTCCATGTCTGCTTCTGACTCTGGGAACTGATAGAAGACCGGATCCAGATGACCTGAGGGGTCTGGAAGGTTCATACTGGGTCAGGAGATCACTGATGCATTCTGGTCCTGGACCATTCAGAGCTTTATTGTATTGTATTACATTGTATCTCTGGTGAATAACAAGTTCATATTATTTCATGAAACATACAGTACATTGATAAACACCGTTGTTTATCAGAAACTGTTTTGCTTTTGTAAAAATAACATAATCACTGACATTAAAAAACGTTGATATTTAGGCGGAATAGACAATTTAGCTCTACAGATGTGTACAAAATGTGTGTGGAAAAGCAAAAAGCTTGACCTTTAAACGGCTGAGCCTACTCGGTTCAGTATGCTGAATAAATCCAGCTGGATCAGTGCCAGAGAATTATATCCACACACACAAGGGAATCAAAATTCACCAAATCATTAAACCAACAAGCGAACAAACTGCCAGCCAAACTCATTTTATGTTATCTTTCTGTAATTCATGATTCCAAGCTTCTGTCTATTGAGCAGAATGCGGTAATCTCGCTCAGTTACCTTTACTGTTAATTACTGTTCAAGAAAAAACATTTATACAAAAAAACAATACATCTCTCCCCAACCACTAAAACATACTCAGTTACAAGCTTAATACCCCTTCACATACAATGGCTGGAAAAACACTTAACATTCAAGTGCCGCTTAGATGTTTCCCTCCATAAAAACACTATTACTGTGTTTCAGGTTCATTCCAGGCACCGTGGTGCAGCTTGGGTGAGTGTGGAGAACAGTACTGCCTGGTGTGGGAGTCACGTTTTCTGAGGGATCTGGGCTCTGCCATGACCTCTCTGTTGGATGGGCTGGTCAGCATGGTAGCTCAGGAAGCCCTCAAATACACAGTGCTCTCAGGTAGGAGGATGACTGTGCAGGAAGCACTCAGCCCCTATTCACTGGCTATTCATTTACATGCACAAGTGGTATCAAAATGTTTATGTTATTGGTAAGCCAAGCCTTTTGGAACATTTACACTTGTAAATACCTTGAAAGAATTACATTCTGATAAACTATCTTATTTGATTATAGTCATTTTGTTGTACTGCATTTATGGATTTACACCATCCCACTTTTTCAGGTATTGTGACAGCTCTGACATGGCCTGCTTCATTGCTGGCAGCGGCCAGCGTCATTGACAACCCTTGGTCTGTTTGTCTGAACCGCTCGGCTGAGGTGGGAAAACACCTGGCGCAGGTTTTGAGAAGCAGGCAGCAGGTATAGTGCAACCTTATCATCTCTATTAATACCCCCTTTGCTACTGTCTGACCCAGTCTGCTCTCAGTCTAGAGGTATTTGTGGTACATTAGTATTTACTTAATATTTATTCAGTTAATATTTTCTGTCACTTTTCAACTTTATTTGATAGCTGCAGTACATATGAACAGGAAGTGGGGAAAGAATTGCACAAACATGACATATTATGATTATATTCTGTTGATATATGCGCTTAACCGTGGTAACACACTGTTAATTACATTAGATTAGATTCAGTCATGCTATTTCAGTTCTTTGCTCATGTAAATGTAAAGCTAGAACATTGGAACAAAACTTAAATTTCAATATGATATTACTTTAAACATTGAATATTGCAATCTTATTAGGGAGAATAATTTGCCTTTGTTTAGTAAGTACTAAGACAATCAAAGCTACTCTTCTCCTTTTCTCTGTATTTGAAGGGAAAGCGGCCTGTCAGCCTTATAGGTTTCAGTCTTGGAGCCCGAGTTATCTACTACTGTCTACAAGAGCTCGCCACTGATCAAGGTATGAGGCATTCCTGACATGATGTCATTACTTTCATAGGCAACGCTAATCTTTGTCATTTCAGAGAACAATGGCTCATGTTGATGATGGATTATGAATAGTGCACAGTTATATCTCACAGGTTTTCGGCCCAACTACAATAATCAGTGTTTTTTAATTCTCAGGAAGTGAAGGAGTAGTGGAGGATGTGGTGCTTCTGGGGGCTCCAGTGGACGGCTCTGAGAAAGCCTGGGAGAGAATAGCGAGGGTAGTAGCTGGAAAAATAGTGAACGGATACTGCAGGTGAAGAAGAGTTCTTTATAAAAATGTTTAAATTTTACAATAAGTCCTTGCTTAGAAATTACATTTATACCATCAAGGCTTGTGGAGCTGCATTAATAAATGACTTTCTGAACTTTCCATCTCTCAGAGGAGACTGGCTCCTGGGGTTTTTGTACCGTAGTTCAGCTGCACAGATGTCTGTTGCCGGGCTGCAGCCAATCAACATCCAGAATCGTCAAATAATCAATGTGGATCTCTCCTCTGTGGTGAGTCAGAGCTTCTATTTGAATTGCGTTAGCAAGTTAAAGTACAGTTGAAAGTGAAAGAGCTGAAATTTTATGATTAACATTTTTATTCTTATCAAAAAGCCATTGTTAAGAATCAGCTCGTGTTCAGTATGAAAAGGGCTCAGTTGGATTGGATTGTTATTTTTTATTTGTGTTTGTTTTTTAGCTTAGGATCTGGTTGTGGTCTACAATTGAAATCATCTTGATTAAATTATTGGTTTATTTGCTGCTGTTGATACTGACATCTGTACTGTTTCTTCACATGATTGGTAGCAGAAATGTGTTGGCATGTTCTATGTTCTCCGCAAATGGAACAGGTGGTATATACCATGCTAACACAGTACATTTTAAGGTTGTTATGGCTAAGATTATGTTTGCAAACACTTGCCTGTTATTCAGCAGACACAGAATATCCTTTAGTCAGAGATGTCTGGCACCCCTGGAAACTGTAAAACTGTTGAACAAATCAAACTATTTCCACTTCTGAGGTCATAAATACCATAAGAGTAGGGCATTCCTACGGACTCCTCGCATGAACAGAATAAATACAGCCCCATTTGAAGGCATCTTAAGTCCATTTAGGCTGTAAGAAATGATGATTGGGCCTCACGGATTCTTGTGCTCCATGGTTTTTATATCCAATTTGTAGATGCCCTCACATGTCCTCATGTCCTTACAGTCAGATCAGATGTAGCACAAAGGAGTTGGATATCATATGTCTTTGTTTAATGCATGGAGTTAGAAAACAACCGCTAAATAAGTCAAATTCCTGTGTGTCTCATGTAGAACACACCATAGGCCTTTTTCATACAAAGGCACTAAAAAGAGTCGCCATTACGCTGTTGTTGCTATTCTTATGTCATTCACACTGACCAAACAGAGGCGGCATACTGATGTGCCCATCTGATAAGCCATCTGCCATAACAGCTCTTTTCCACACACACACACACACACACACACACACACATACACACACAAATGAATGGCTTCGTGGCTACTTTCACTACAGGCTCAGCTTTACTCCCACATTACAAATAAAACAGCAAGATGCAAAGAAATGCACATCACTCCCATCTTAACAAGCTGTGTATAGCCTCAGATCAGGCTGATGTTAAGCTGCCATGTTGCTTCATTCACCTGGAACAAACTGGGTTTCAGCTTTTTTGTGCAGTCGCTGTAGTTTCTCCTTTACACTTCATAGGGACGAGTAAGAGAAGGGTTATTCAACGGATGCCTTCTGAAACTTCACCATTACATATTAATACATTCTGCAGTGATTCCACTGGTTCTGTTGCCAGTAGTTGGAGCATTGACTAGACAGTGGAGTGGCTACAGCTTTTTATTTCATGGTAAATTATTTAAATGGACTACGCTGCCATGGACACACTATTGGACAAAAACTCAGAGGCTTTTTAGTTTAGCATTGCAAAGGTTTTCAGAAATAACCAGACAAGATATCATGGTAATCAGATTTATTACTTGAGAATAATGTGCTAAAGGTAAAAAAACCTTTAAATGTCAAAAACTGTGCCAGAACTTCTCAGTTTTAAAACGATTCTTGGAGTCTTTTTTGTAAGACTTAATATGCCCCTCCAAAATGTTATTAAGATCAGATTTATTGGCCATGCATCAGGGCTGTAGTACTCGAGTCCGGTCTTGGACTCCAGTCCGGACTCGAGACCGTTTTTTTATGGTCTCGGACTTGTCTCGGTCTCGGTGCCAAATATGGTTCTTGGTCTCGACCGAGTCTAGGCGTCTTTATTTATTTCTCATTAGCGCACATCAAAATAACAAAATGATACAATATTGTTTTTCCAGGGATGGCTTAAACCAACCATAGGAGTACACTGGTAATACTGGTCATTCTTGTCTATGTCTGGAGTGAAGCTTTATTGTAATTTAGTTGCTCAAATGCTCAGTACTAGTACCTAGCAGTGGTAATAGTAGTAGATTGGTGTTTGTATCAGTTGTAACTATAGGTATACCACAGACCCTATATAGGTATAACTATATCACCTTATATCATTCTGTTTTCTTTAGATTAGATTATGTGATATCAAGGGGAATGGTTATACTTACAAATCCTGGGTGTTGTGACATTTATTTTTACTTTTAGAGCAACAAATAATAACCCAAAATGATTGACTTTATACTGTCATGCATACAACTTGTTCTTTTCTGTCCTGGACTCGGTCTTGACTTGGACTTGAACCTATTTGGACTCAGTCTTGACTTGGTCTCGAGTGGTCCTGGTTTTGGACTTGTCTTGGACTCGACAAAGGTGGTCTTGACTACAGCCCTGCCATGCATACATGCATACACACGGAATTTGTCCTCCGCTTTTAACCCATCCAGGTTGGCACCTGTTGACACACTCATGCTCATGCACAGGGTCACACACTCAGACAGGTGCCATACACCATTCACAGCGCCCGGGGAGCATGGGGCACGGTGCCTTGCTCAAGGGCACCTCGGCCGTGGCAAGGAGGTGGACTGACACCCCTCCAGCTGTCAGTTTCACCAATCTTTTTGAGTGGTGAGAGTGGGAATTGAACCCGGTTATTGGACGACCGACTCTAACCACTGAGCCACGGCCGCCTCATACGCCATTATACATGGAGATTAAAAGTGCTCCAAGGATGGCCTCAATGAAAGTTTCTAGAGACCCCTACCAAGGCATTTAGCTCATGCAAATCTTTATATCAGTTTTCAATTTCTGAGTTTTGTGTATCCCTAACTCCTCAACAGAGTTAATATAAACATGCAAATTATGCCACGGACTCCCCATTCAACAGACCCAAGAGCTTTACCATTTAGCTTTCCTCTCTGTGCAGCTTAGTTTTGGTCACCGTTGACTTATGAGGTGAGGCCAATTAAGCCTTAAGCCGCTTTGTAAATTCTCCATTTTGGGGTGTTTATGCTTGTAGGTTGCTCTGCTCACTGTGAGTTTTTATAGCTGAACACAGCTGCCTTCATCTCCTGGAAACAAGGTCTTTGAGAGTGGGCTGATAATAACAAAAGAAAATTTTACAATGACGCACAATTTTTGAGACACGTTATTAATCAGTAGTTTTATTAGCCGTTTAAAAGAGACAATTGTGCTGCTTAAGTTAAAAGTTAAGAGAAAATAAGGCCCTCGTTGGTCGGTTTCAGTTCACATCCTGCCTTTCTGCCACCTTTTGAACCATGTTGGTTCCACATAAATATCACTGTAGTTGTTTGTTCGAATCACATTTCACTCATTTAAATGTTTAAAAAGAAGAGCAGTAAGAAGATATTAGACATGACTGTCGCACCATACAATAAACCAGTTCATGTAAAAGGGAGAGTATAAAAATGTTGTTGTACAATAAATAAAAGGATAAACAATAATTACACATTTTACACAAGTACTAAACTTTAAAATCAAACCCTGCAATATAAAGGAATATGAACAATTTTTAAGTCATGAATGATAAGATAATATTCATCTTCCTCAGGTTAAAGGTCACTTGGATTACATGCGTCAGATGGACACCATCTTGGTCGCAATAGGAGTTCCCACCAAAGAAGTCCCAGGAGCTGTCTTTGCTCTTCCTCAGCCTGTAGCAGTTACAGAGGGGGCTGTGGACATCCCTGACCAAACCACCAAGGAGCAACAAGAGGCTCAAAACCCTGCTGAGAAGGCCAAGACTTGTTCACAAAAAAACAATGACTGCAGAGATGTGGCAGAGACAGAGGAGATGGGTGACGGCTGGGATATTCCAGATATTTCAGATCTACTGGACTCATTAACTGAGACAGAGACGGAAGGTCAAATCTCTGTCAGGAACAATGTATCACTCACTAATAATGCCACATCCCCAGATTTGAATGCACAGTGTGACGACAAAGAGGAGGCTGACCTGGACAATGAACACAGTTCATGGAGCTGGAACGATACACACTGGACTACAGAGCAGTGATACAAATAAAAGCAGCCAAACGTGTAAAGAGCATGTTCCAGGACCAGCTGCTTCCTTGCAAACCTTCATCTTATCAAGTTTTTTTTTTTCTCTTTGCAACATCAAAGCCTCGTTGGAGAAAGTGTCTGTGCACACATGTGGCAGCTTGAAAAGAAAACCTTGTGAATTAACAGCTTTTCTTCACTACTTCAGTTTTCTTTAGATGTGCTGAAGTATTGATTTAATAATCATTTGGAATTTTGAAATCAGTGTAATTTTTTAAATATTTTTTTATACAAACTGTAAATCTAGTAATTTATTCTATTTTGAAGGTTTGAATGGATGCTACAAGATAGGTGATAACTCTGTGCTTTTTGTTCCGCTTATTTTTATCTGTTACCTTGGTTGCTATGGATATAATCACAACAAGTTGATTTCCATAAGACTGGGGGAGTTCAGCGAATGTGCCGTTTTCACAGTCTTTCTTTTTTTCTGTTCAGGATAAGAATGTGATACACATTTTACAAGAAAGTTTAGTTACATTGTATACTGGCACTGATAACTCAAAATGGTCTTGAGCTTGTCATTATGGGACATGTGAAACATTGTATTTTCCTTCTTTTCTTTCCAACACACAGCTGAAGAAGAACTAGAGCTGAGCTTGTTGAGTTATAGTTTTAGTACTTGCCATGAATCCCTCTCAGCAGGGGTGGAGCAGTGATTTTAAATGTGGGGGTGTTCCAGGGGTGGCACACGAGCACCACATCAAGCCCATAGACAAGACGCTGAAGTTGGCCTCCGATTCGCAAATTAAATGGATGGGCATAAAGGGCCATTTCACTGCATTTTTGCATTTTGATCGCCCTAAACAAGGTCCTGTATGGAAACTACAATAGTTACTCTGCTTAAATCTGGATGGAATTATTCTAAAGAGGCTGTAGATTAATTAAAAACCTTGTTCAGGATTTGTGAAACCTTTTTTCTGATTTGTGAAAATGCAGAACAGGGCCATTTTACTGCTTTTTTTTTTGTATTCTCATCACCCTAAACTGGGTCCTGTATGGAAACTATAATAGTAAGACTGCTCAAGTCTGGATGGAAGTATTCTAAAGAGGGTACAGAGTCTTTAAAACACATTGTATGTTGGTGCACTACGACGGTGGGCAAACCGTTAATATAATACATCCATGGGGCAAACCTTTGGAAAATGTGGGGGGGGTGAAATCATCTTGCTGTAAAAGTGAGGGTGTCGAAATACCCCCATCCCCCACGGGTGCAACGCCTATGCCTCTCAGTATAAAACCTGACGTGACTTATTTGCTGCCTTTACCCCTGTCATTATTCAGTCGAGGGTGTCAACCTGATTGGGAAGAAGCAGAGGCAACTCAATGCCAGCCTGCTCAGCATCGAGCAGGTTGACAGCATCAGTAGCAGTGGCGGGGGGGTGGGTGGGGTCAGAGGCCAGAGGTGAGGGGGGGTCGCTGCCGACTTTGGCCTCTCCTGAGTTGCGTAGAGAGATGGAGAGCACTGGTGAGGGTCTTCTGGGTGACCGGGAGGAACAGCAGGGCAGGAGCTTTGCCAGCGCTCGCTTGAAGTCCCTCATGAACAGCGGGTAGATGATGGGGTTCATTGTGCTGTTGCAGTAACCCAGCCAGGTGATGGCGTCGAAGAGTGCAAGGGGGACGCACTCACACACCGCCTGGGTGAAAACAGTGAAAGGTGTTGCAGGCATAAGAATGTAATTACATGGAAAAAAGAAAAAAAAAAGAGAAAGGTAATTGCTCTTTACAAAACAAGTCAGAAAATATGTAAATCATGAATACATTAAAAAAAAAGAAGCTTCAAGAAGCACCTGGTAAAGTGCACAGATATTTGAATTTGATTAGCACATTTCAGTCCCAACTGTTTTATTTTTCTACATAGCTGTTTACTAAAAGTGAAATTAGAATGATTCATAAATCACTTAAGCTCGATATTTGATTAAAAATGTCCCAAAGACACAATCAACTGTTCACAATAAGACATTCAGTGGCATTTATTTATAATAGAGAAAGGACAGGGAAGCAGACAGTGACAAGGGATAGTTCAACCGATTTATGCTCATTCTACATATAATGCGTCGTGTTTGAAAGAATTTGATGTGGTATATTTGCTACAGTGCGTTATGTCCTGTTTAAACTGTAATTTAGGAACTAAGAAGACCATTTGGTGTTGTTTTGATGGCAAAAATGTTTTCCCTTTCTAGCTTGATATAGGATTTCAGCTGATCGACAGTTTGGGGCTTCCTTTGTCTTAATGCTCCAAATGTTTTCAGTGGGTGACAGGCCTGGACTGTAATTAAGCAGCCACGCTGTTTCACCACTGAACTGTGCTAATATGCTGCCTTCACAGATATACAAGTAATCCGTGCTATGTGCACCAGACCAGCTCCCCATGTCATCACAGAGGCTAACTGTTGAAATATTTGCTGAAAACAAATGGGACGGCCGCTCTCTCCAGCTGCCCAGAGGACCCGTCCTTGATTTCCAAAAAAGAAATGTGAACAGATGCTTCATCTGTCTGTCCACGGGGCAGTTTCCCACTTCACCTTAGTCAAGCTGTCCGAAGGCAGGAGTGTTTTATGGATTTTAGCTTGCATGTGCAGAAGTAGTGATGAGCTGTGTCCACTGATAATGATTTTTGGAAGTGTTCCTGTGCCCACGCAGTGATTTCCACTTCAGAATCATAGCTGTTTTGAATGCACTGCCAACGAAGGCCAAAAGATCACGAATCTCTTTGCACATTCCCTGGGCAGAGATTTCCCAAGGTTCTCTAAATATTTTTGACAACTACAACTATAGATCATTAAACCGAATTTCTTTCAAAAATTGTATATCAAGAAATGTTTCTTTAAACCGTTGAACCGTTCTTTTACCTTTCAAGCCTAGAGCAATGCAAATGTTGCATCAATATTTTCAAGACACAAAAAGTATTATCATTTTTTTTTTTTAAATTGATTAACATAAGGAGAGACAAAAACATTTTTTTTCTCACTAATGACACACTGTCCACCACTTATTTCCTTACAATGTATTTAACATGTAAATCTTACGGTTAAGGACACTGATCTGGAACATAACGACTAGTTTTAAAGAGTGACTCTGAGGGAGGAGACAGCTGTTAGAGGAGAGCTTCCAATACTATCAAGATGAGACAGAGAGGCGGTGGGAATAAGACAGAAAGGGGGATGTGTTTCACACACCACATTGAGTGTGAAAAGAAAGGAGAGTGCAGTCACAGTCAAGTCTCTATGCTCTGTGTTATGCAGGGGAGAAGCAAGAGGGCACAGATGGGAAATCAAAATGACTGGATCATTGAAAGCTTGAAAAACAGGACAAGTGTCATTACTAATTTAGATTAAGCTGTTTTTTTGACATTCATTTAGTCTCAGTGAGGTTTTTCAAGGCCTTGCTTGTTTGTTGACTCAGTAATTAGTCTCTATATTGAGTCCAATCAAATCAAAAGCAACAAATTCAATAGAATACCGATTGTAAATGGTACTTTGGTGCGTTGCTTTCCGGCCTTTGAAATGAGTCCTCCACACAAAGCTGAAATGCCATTCTATTTCCTCATTAGCTTGGCCAGGCTGAGACGAAAAGGCTGGCCTTAGCAAAAATAGATGCAAATGTTGATAGTGAAGAAATGACTTGTATGTGTATGAGAGAGCAAACTGTGAAGAGTCTGAAGTAAGTCTTTTATCGTGTTCTCTGACCACTTCTTTGTCAGGTGTTTCTACTGACCTGAGCCATGTTGGTGATGAAAAAAGGTAACCAAGTGCTGAAGAAAAGTCCCAGTAGGACTCCTAGTGTGAGGCTGGCCTTCAGTGCCCTCCGACCCTGCCTGTGAGCCAGACGGCGCTCACTGTTCACTGAAGGCTGCGGACAGTAGAGAGCAATAGAAAAAGTGACTCTGCAAGGCATAAAACTATGCAATTCTCCTTTGACCACAGTATTATTTCAATAGAGCCAGCTGTTTACCTGTTGGTCTCTTTGATGCAGCAATTACAATATTAATACACTTTCTCTCAAAGGACACCAGTTTTTATCAGTCAAATATTGTGAAGTATATTGTGTATAAGTGTCAAATGAGAATATTCAAACCTACTCAACTGTAATATTTCTCACCCATAGACTTGCATGGACTACTAAAAAATACATAACAAAGTGCATCCTTCGTTAATGTAACAAGGAACACATCTTTTAATTTTCAATTACACGACAATTCTGTATTTAAAGGGAAAGCTGACAATCCCAGGCTAAATATAAAGCTAGAGCAATCAGCTTAGTTTAGCTGAAAATAAATCACTTACAAGCACCCCCATTAGTCAGCACATAAGTAGGTTAAACAAATACTATGTTTTTATGTTTGTTTGTTTGTTGTAACATACTTTTATAAGTTCTGGCAGAACAATTTATGGATCTTAGGACAGGGACATTCTTGCTGTTTCAGGTCTCTAGGTTATGCAAAGCTAACTGCTCAGTGGCATAGTGGTGATTACTTAAATTAGCTTAGCAGATCTCCTTAGCATAGCTCCTGCATATCATTATCCCTTTGCAAGAAGGCAAATATCTCTCTCTCTATATATATATATATATATATATATATATATATATATATAGATAGATAGATAGATATTATTTTCAGTTCTCATAGAAATTACAAAATGACCCAAAATACATGAATTCAGGTAAAATTTTGGGCATGCACACATCCAAGTTTGCGATATAAGATATTTTGGTTATTCAGTTAAATATTGGAACAAGCTCATACATATTATGATAATGATTTTACACTGGAAAAGTTATATCTAAGGCTACTTAGATTGAGTAAATGGATTTCAAGTTAAAGTATACCTCTTTATTTGATTTTGAATAGAACTAACTGCTTTGATGTGGTTTGGGTTTTGCAGAAGGATAAATGTGACAGACTGTGTGGCTGTGATCATGACAGATGAGGACTACTTTTTACGCAATATGCTATATTCATTCATACTATCTACAACATAATCACATGAGATTCTCTTGACAGGCTGAAGACAATTGCC
This sequence comes from Odontesthes bonariensis, assembly GCF_027942865.1. Classification (NCBI taxonomy): domain Eukaryota; kingdom Metazoa; phylum Chordata; class Actinopteri; order Atheriniformes; family Atherinopsidae; genus Odontesthes; species Odontesthes bonariensis. The sequence goes on along the minus strand of NC_134515.1, from coordinate 6,389,192 downwards.
TTTTAAATTTACAAAAGAAGTTTCTTTGACTTCCTTGTATTTGCAGACAATGGCGCAGGGAAAAAAACAATAGAATCTAATGTTTGCTCTGCCTCTTAATTTGCTCTATAGAAATCCACTCTCAATGATATCTACTACATTCTCAGTTAGAGTGTTTACCAGCACCACAAGATTTTTGCAAAATCAACAGCTTCTTTTTAATCAGCCGTCTTGGTAAGGCTAATGATTAACACAAAAAATGTTTTTTTATCATTCTTTTTTAGATCCAGAGTTATAGAAACTGTATGCGATTCCAAAGGTGACTTTTTTGTTATAGAACTTCAGTGTTACTGTCTTTCTTACCAGTACATTTTGTGACATAGGAGGTGCGTGGTGATTGCAGTCATTTCCATCCTGCTGAGCTTGCCCTACTGCAACCCCAGATGAAGGAGGTCGAGAAGGTTCTCCAAGGGAAGGATGTGGATGTGGGGGGTTGCTCAGTGCTGCAACTCTCCTTGCCTGTCTTCGTGCTGCCAGAAGGATCCGACAATAGGTGAAGCAAATGGCGCTGGACGGCAGAAAGAAGGTGAGCACAGATGCCACCAGAGCAAAGGGCAGGGTGACCTGTAGGCGGCACTGAAAGGAGGGGCCTCCTGATGGTGACATCTGGAAATAGGATTGTGGGTATAGTTTGTCAGAGAAGGAGCTGATGTTGCTGATGACTTCAGGAAACAGTGAATATCCACTGCCATAACCTAAACTGTGCCACTTCATCTCTATGGGGAGGAAGGAGGCCAGTGCTGCCAACCCCCAAGCAGCACCTACCAGAAGTAACGCACGAGGTGGGGTCATCCTCTGCTTGTAGCGCAGTGGCGAGATGATGAAGAGGTAACGGTCCAGGCTGATCACGCACAGGTTGAGGATGGACGCACTGCAGCACATGACATCAAAGCAAAGCCAAACTGGGCAAAAGGCAGGCCACAGCACCCAAGCCCCACACAGCACATTGAGCATGGCTGGGGGCATGACCACCAACGCCACCATTAGGTCAGAGAAGAACAAAGAGACCAGGAAGCAGTTTGAGGTGCAGCGCAAAGAGCGATGCGCAAACACCAAAGCAATCAGCAACGTGTTGCCACAGATGGTCACGAGGATGATGACAGTCAGCATGAAGGCCAACAACCAAGGTCCGCTGCCAGTGATGTTCCAGTTACTGGTGGTGAGAGAGCTGCTGTTGTAGCTGCCCGCTGAGCCAGAAAGGTGAGAGTCCGTCATGCTGGTGGCTGGCAGTAGTCAATGAATCAGCTCCTGAGGGTTGATCTCTCGGCGCCACCTAATGTCACAGACCGTTTCTCCTTCCAAGCACAAGGGACGCTGCTGAATGAAAAGAAGCCACTGATGCCTGGAGTTGAGTAGCCATCAAACTCTTTTCCCCTTCATGGAAAAATATCTCCATAATCCTTTAGCAGGAAAACTCACAAGTCGAGTGGGCTTTCTTCCAATGATCCAACTCACCAACACTATTTCCCCCATCTCTCCATCCTAGCCAGTACACCCCTGCCACATCCACAGCTAAGAGCCAGAATGAGGCATTCGATAGCTGACAGAGGGTTTTTAAGCTGCATGTAACAATGATGACAGGCACTGGAGGAGGGCACAAAGAGAAAAATAAGCCTTTACTATGCATAAGCGAGCAGCGCTGGTGAGAGGACCCTCTGAAGATGAAGAGGACACGGAGCTATTCGCAGAAATATACCTCACCTCACAGAAGTGGATTTTTTTTCAGCTTTTGCAAGTCCTTGGCTGAGCTGGAGCTCTGCTGCTACACACACGTCCTCTTTTTCTGGGATACAACAAAGGGGAGGAAAAAAACCAACACACACAAAAAAGTGCAACTGTCATTATCGAGCAAGGCTCTGTTCAAAAGTGCTCTACAGGTCTCTTGGCTCTTGTAATGAAGCGTCCCTCGCTGCTGTTAATCCCTGTGGCGGCCACTCCAGCGTGTCTCCCAGCCGGAGCGCACGGCGACTGAGGGAGAGCGTGTCAAAGCATTGAGCTGTTAATGCATAACCATGCACAATCAGAGCCAAGACGTGCTAATTCTGCATCATAGGAACTGTGTGGGTGGTCTTTCTCCTTGTTTGGTTGTGGTGTTTTTATCTACTGCGTTACAAAGATCATACATGTTCTCATAAAAGGGTTTTTTTCTCTTAAAGTATAGATGTAGTTCTCATGACATGTTTACAGTTTAAAGATGATGTAACAAGTGTTGAAAAAACTGTTAAAGCATTAAATACTGTATTTTTTTTTACACTTGCTGCCCCCACCACAGATGCACGTGCATCTCACCTCAGATCACTTTTCACACCTTAATAATCAGTGGCAGAATTTGAATTTAAAGACATTGAGTGATAATCTGAAGTGCTTGTGCTTTGAGGAATATTGCAACGCTACATTGATTTTAGTAACAAGTTATTTTGTAGATGATTTGAATGTACTTATTTATATATATTATCATTTATATGACGCATTTTCAATTCAAAAACTGATTTTTGCCACACTTTGACCAGCTAGCAGTTAACTGCTATGTATCAAATGCAATTTTTTCTACCTCACATGTAGTTTTACTGATATTTTAAGCACATTTTGGCAATAATTTTACTAGCGTAACATTTTTCATTACATGACTTCTATGTGTAATCAAACATCTGTGCAGTGGTCGGCACTTTCGCCTGCAGCAAAGAGGTTCTGGGTTCAAATCTGCTGGCCTTTCTGTGTGGAGTTTGTGTGTTCTCCCTCTGAGTGGGTTTTCCCAGGATGCAGCGGTTTGCTGCTACAGGCTAAGACTTGCCCGTTATTATTATTTTATATATTTTTTTCGTATAATTTCTTAGTAAAAATTCTATTGTGATCCACGACTGCATTTATTCACATAAATTGGTGATAGTTTCCACTGCTTTCTCTTACGCCGACTGTTTTAAAACAAAACATGAACACTTTGAATGGACATATGTGTGAATTTCATTAAACAACCCATCGGTGACATTTGTCACGCACAGATCATGTTTAGAAGTTTATTTTCTGAAGTATTTTTCCGTTTCATATTTACCAATGGAGAACAAATCCACATTCCATATCCAAAACAAAAAAAACAGTGGCCACAATGGCTCGTCCCATATTTCCTAATATACACGTTGAGTTGATATCACCGTCATGATTTTTCACTTTCCAGCAAGAACAGTTACAAACTACATAAACGATGAAGTCATGTGCGTCATTCAAAGTGCTCGCTTTTCATGCCCCCTCAGGACTGACTAATCTTCAACATAACTACACTCCTGTCATCTGCCATTTCAGATCAGCCGCTGCCAAGATTCTGACCCCTCCATCAAGCCCATCACCTTATGGGACTGCAGTCGCATTGCTGTGCACAGTTTTCCCTCTGGCAGCCTAGATGATATTACTTGAAAACATTTTTAAAATGGCAGCAACACATTCCGCTCTTATCCCTCATCTGTATCCTTTGGATGTTAAAATATATTACATTCCTCTTGCTTTTTTACATTACCACCTGCAGAACCAGTCACAAGTTCTGACTAATGTTGTATATCAGCATAATATTACATGATATTTTCATCCCCATATAAGGCACACAGGGAACAATTTATCACCAAGTCATTGCTTATTTTTTTTAGTAGCTATGATTATTTTATTAAATAGACACAGATGTCCTGATCAGGCACGAACAAATCATACAATCGTACTAGGAAAGCATTATTAACAGGGAGCATGAATCAAACTGTAGAATGGTGCAAATGGTGAAGCTCCCTCAGACAAAACAAAGCCAAACAGAATAAATGCAAAAATGAAAATTAAAAAAAGAAGTCCCCTGATGATGTACAGTTACTGCGCCTGTTGAGAAAAACAGAAATAAGTTGCATGAATTTATACAAACAATGACACAATTACTTATGTGACTTGCTCTTAACCCTCATGGATCATGGGCATTGCTTTCACTTTGTTGGCGACTAAACTTTTGCAGAAATTCAAATTAACATGGAGAGAAAACACATATGCTCCCATAATGTCACATTTCAAAGTGTTAAAATGTTTAAAACAACTTGAATTAAAATTGGTTTATCTTGTTGTTTTTGTTAACACATCTATGTGGTTGTGTTTGGACCCTCCCAACTTGTTGCTTCAGGTAAAAAAAAAAAAAGCATCAGCTGCCATCTGAGGGTTAAGATCAATGTGTATTATAACGAAGGATTCACAGATGACCACACCCACCTTTTCATGTCTGTGCTGCAGATAATGTGACCTTAAGTCATTTTGACAGTTGGCATACGCCATGCCAAGTCCAGCTCCTGAGCCAAATGAAATCGGCCATGTGTGCCCTACAAATAAAAAAAGATACTTTATTTCTTCTCAAACAATAAGGTAAGCACAGCACTCCAGGTATGACCTGTGAAACCCTGTCATACTCTATACTGTTTAATATTTCTGTTGCACCTCACTTTAATATCTATGTACTTCTTGGTGCTCTTATCTAACTAGATGGACAATTAATGAAATCACAATGATTTACATCTTCTGTTTGAAAAGAAACTTGGCAGAGCACAAAAAAACGGTGGCGGGGAAAGAGAACTGCATGTGTATTGAAGTAGCAACAGCAGATTGTGACAGCAGTCCTGCTCCTCTTCTCAAAGACATCGGAGCTGATTTAAAGCCCCAACATACACTCAAAAGATAGTCAGGACACATTTTAGACTGAATGTTAGCAGAAATGTGTTTGCTCAACATAAAAGTATTGAGTTTAGGATTGTTAAACTCTAAAAGGTTTATGTTAGCAAACCCTCAACTCAACATATTTCTACTCTATCGTGTGCCTTTGTTATTTTGTTATTGAGAAACCCACTAAAATGACTTACTTTTGAAAAACAGGACAGAAAACACAATTCCTAAACCCAGTCCGGTACCTGAAACACAGAGAGACACAGATGACAATTAACCTGTAACTTAGCAACTTATTTGTGGTGTATATATGCTGTCCTACATGCCTTTTACATTTTGCTTTATATTGTCCCCCGGATTTTTGTTGCTAAAATATAACTTGTATTGGATATGACAATGAACATGAATGCAATCGCAGGAAGAATTTTCCCCCATAATTTCCCTCACAAACAGGCTAATAACTAGCTGTTATTACACACATAAATTACTGAACACTGTTATGTATGTTATGATCCACTTGTTTGAGATAACAGTGACTCATCAAGTCATGGCTTATTTTAGTTGATCAACCTCGACACCTGTCATCATTTCTAGCTTATCTCTGATCCGTTCAAATGAAAACGTCATTGCAACTGAAAATGAATAATACATGTACAGTACACTTATGATAATCCCACAATTGTACAGTTTAGAGCATCTCTTTCACCTATTATTATATTATTGTACAAATATTCCAAAGTAAGGGCCGTGACTATCACTTTTGCAGTAAGCCAGAAAGCCGGTTGGAGACATTTTCTATTTAATTTTCTATTTACTCAGTGTAGACCACATAAAATAATCCAAAAATGAACCTATAATGAAATTTGACTATTTTAATTTAATTTTAGAGACAATTTTGGACTTGTTGAAATTCGCATCTGTTAATTTAACCAGGCAAACAGATTCTAATGTAGTTATATCATTCCATTCAGACTCTCTTTAAAGCAGGGGATGCATTTCTCGGAAGGCATGCACTTTTCGGCTTAACACCGGCCAATTAAGACTTTTTGGAAGGCGTTTCCCCACTTAGTTTCTTACCAGCAACCTAAATCTAAAAGAAAAGTGCTCAACAAAATTATGCGTAACAAAAGTACCAAATGTTGGCACTTTAATGCGGCTAAATAATCAAATTTAATTCATTTATAGTATAACAGATAGGTCATGGATATATATGACTGATCGTTTAATTGTCCTTTACAAGCCCTTTGCGGCTAGCTAGTTAGCCTCACTCCCAGTCAATGACCGCTGTGGACTAAAGAATACATTGCTGCTTAAAGTGTCCTTATTCTGGGACATTACAATGATATTATATGCTAAGACTCGGGCATATTTACCTAGTTTAATGGCACCGTCTGCTAGGCACCGGTCCCACTTTTTTCCCAGCTCCTTCTCAGACATACCGGATTAGCTTTTTGCTTCAAGGCTAGAAGTGTCAAATACAGCTTCGGGTGATGCTTTCAAGTGCTGTCGAAAATGTACTATTCCATCAGAATTACACGCAGAACAACAAAGCCACGCAGAAACAAATATTATCTTAGGATACTCTGTTTGATTACAAAATTCCTCGAATTGATTTTGTTTGACAGTATGTGTGGAAAAATCCACATATTAACACAAGATCTTTTGTGCTTTTTTTCCCATGAACGCCGCATTGAGATACTTTTGCAAGCCTCGCGAGAAGTTAAAATCACAACGCTTCAATGTCGCCATCTTGTGGTAAAGAAAAGAACAGCCCAAACTTTTTTTTATGATTGGCAGGGAAAAAAAGAACAGAAATTTGTATTGCAGTTTCTTTTTTTGAAATCTCTTTTTATTAAACACAAAACAGAGTTACATTGTTGGCTTAAGATACAGATTTTTGTTCTTTTATACATTTCAAATTACACCCCCCACCCCCACCCCTTAGAACCTCTGTGCGTCTTCCCACATGGTCAATCAGCAATAAAACGTTACTGAGTCATTAATATACACATATGTATCTTACACCAGAAAAGTGGAAACAAAAAAAAAAAATAGTTATCATGACAAATAAAAATACAACTATCAGAGAGTAACAAAACAACAATAACAATGTATATGCATATATGTACACACATTCCTACCATACAAAAAAGGAAAAAAAAAAAGGCTTACACAATTTATATGTTTGATATCTGTAGGTCTTGGCCATCAGATCTCAATGCTTTACTCTTAGGGGCTCTCAGGAAGTGTCTTGAGCTTTTCAAAATAATTTATTAATGGGTTCCAAATACCATAAAAACGGTCATTGGACCCTCTTAATGTGTATTTTATCTTTTCTAATTTTAGATACAACATTAGATCAGACATCCATACAGATAATTTTGGTGGGCAGGAAGATTTCCAGTGTAAAAGAATTTGTCTCCTAGCTATCAACGTTGAAAATGCTATTATATCTTTGAACCTAGAAATACTTATACTATCAAGTGGCATGGTTCCGAAAATTGAGGTATACATATTAGGCTGACATTCTATTGCTATTTTAATCCTAAGATTTTAAACTGGATTAAGGCTAAACGTGCACAGGATGTAGTCCCATTCACCCTACGCACAGCCTCCTCCCATATACTATCTGGAATTGCCTCTCCCATTTCATTATCCCACTTAACTTTCAACTTATCATGAATATTCTCCCCTTGTGAGGTGATTATAGAGTGAATTCTAGAAATGAGGCCCTTTAGATCAGTAGAAAGTGCAAACATATCATCCAAAACAAAGTATTGCAAAGTTTCTACATTAAATTTTATTTTACACAATCAGTACATTGTCACTAAATCATTATATATCAGGTTTAACTGACTAACACTGATTTCCTGAGATGACAATATGCAGTGCACGCACAAATTTAAAATACACAAAAAGTTGGCATGTTTGGAAATTGTTACCACTATCAAAGAAGTGCCATCAGCTGGTGCCACATAACTCCGCCTTCAAATCTCATTATTAGAAATAGAAAACTGGCGTTCCACACGATAAACGTAGCAAACATGAAAATCCCGTTGTATGCTGTCACTGGCAAACCTATCAAAACCCTAAATTGACAATCACATAAAAAGTTTCCACTGTCGCTCCTCAGCTATCAAATTCTTGTGAAACAGCCAAATGTCTTTTTCTTGGCAACGTGCACAGTCTTGCATGGTGTCGAGTAGAGTACCAGTGGGTTTCTTAATATTAGGGGTGTTTGTGGAAATTTTACCCAGCAGAAATGTTTGTGTGAGAACAGCAAAAGGGAACCCAAGAGGTAGAAACCGTGTCCTTAAAGAATAAATGTGTCTTTGGCCAAAAAAAAAAGAAAAAGAAAGAAAAAAAACTCCCCTTTCCCATTGCAGCCTTTACTCCAGTGTGTGTGTGTGTGTGTGTGTGTGTGTGTGTATCTGAAATATGTCATATGTCAGTGACAACACAACACCTCATTCAAATTCACTCCAACATGACTGCAGTGATTACACAATTACTGTACATAGTGATACTTATGATGATATACCCCGTGTACATGTTTCTGATAGCTACAATGTTGTGTTTGGGTGAAAAAAAAAAAAAGAAAGTATGCTTTGTGACTGCATTCCATGTTGTTAAAAAAAAAAAGGTTGCACAGAGGTGACATAACATCAACCCTGTCTTCTTGTCTTATCAGACTGGGCCCCCCCACAGTTCACATCACAGTTCTGATCACTCGTTGGAACCTGGCTGAGGGGACTGTTCCCATGCTGTTACTGCTTTTGCTGGCTGGTCGTTTTCTTCTCTCAGTATCTTCACAGACCCCTTGCTGATGTCCAGAAGGTCTCGGAGCTCCTTGTTCTCAATCTGTGGGTGACAGGGCAACAAAATGTCACTTCATCCAAAATACTTATAAAAGATGGAGGTAACTACAATTATGTCACCTGATGAGATGTGGACTATCTTTTAAGAGAGCTTCGAAGTGATGCTTGAAACTCAATTTAACAAAAATGCCATATCTTTGAGGCCCATCTTCTAAATAGGACAGGAGGATAATGAACTGAAAAGGGGAATTTATATAATTAAATAGTGACCAATATGTAAGTTTATTGATTTAATCATTCATGAGACAAACTGAAACTATATATGGCACCCCATGTTCCCAGCCTATCAGTTCAAAAACTACTGATTTCTTGAAGCCTACCTTCACTTTCGTTTTACCTCAGCTGAGGTCACATTGCTGAGCTCCGTTTGAGCCAGAAAAGCTTTAGAGATGGCTCATAGTGGGCCTCAAATATAGCATTTAAAAAAGGCACTTCCTCGTTGGCTTCAATTTTCAGAAACAATGCTACATTCATCTTTTATATACAGTCTTTGTTTAGGAGATTGTTTTGCATTTACCTTTAGCAATGCATGTAGTTTTGCTCTTATATGGAAATGTTGTCCTTTATGTTTGAACAACTATATAATGTGAAGAACTTTAACTTGATTTTGCTTTATATCACATGTTTGGCATCCCTCTGTAGTAATATCTGCATTTCTTGTGGCTCATAGAGACTGCACTTTATTACATAATAGGAGCTGTGACCATTCGGGCACAAGACTGCAGCATTTTAGTTGGAGAGATATTGTATGGAGTAAGCTTTCTCATTGACCACTGTGGGGGCTGACTATGATTGTTGTGGCTGATAACTGCCGATAATGTAGCTGCCACTGTGACCGCCTCTGTAACAAAGGCTGTGCTCGTGGTTACAATTCTGGCTGTGACAAATGAAGTTTTAATGGGTGTACACTGCTGTACGTATTTGCAGCAATGGCTGTCCTGTCTGAGTATGCACAGGACTGTGGAAAAGTCTTGAACCACCCCTCATTTCTTTATATTTTGCCTCTAAGAAGTCAGACAATCTTGTAATCTTTTACAATGGTCTTGAGCAATTGTTCTGTAGGCTTTATTAAAGTCTTTCAAAGTATCTCTTTAGACATTGGCTATTTTTTTTAAATTATTATTTCTACAGCAGATGAACAGTATATGAAATTTATCCAAATCCAGCAAAGACCTGACACAGGACCTGAGACTTGACCTTTCAGTTGATCTATCTACTGTTCACTACACTGCTCTTACAGATGGGAAACAGGGAGACAAGGCTGAGGTATGCCAAATGACATAAGAACTGCACTGAAAGTCAGTGTGATGAATCCTCCCCAGAGCTCAAACCTCGACATTACTGAAGCAGCGTGGGACCATCTTGAATGGAACAAAAGGCAGCCAACATCCAAAGAAGAGCTTTGAAATGTCCTCCAAGAAGCCTGGAGAACTATTCCTGAAGAATACTTAAAGACATGAAAATGATTATGCTTGTGATGACATGCTTATGATTGTAAATGCTCCGTCTTTGCTTTATGTACAATTTAAATAGATTGCCGCAACTATTTCCAGAAATTAAGGGGTGTCTCAAGACTTTTTTAAAGTACTGTAGGTTTGTGAGACTGTAGTATTATTTTGATTTCTAAAAATAAAGTAATAGATGGTGTCAGGATAGGGGTGCGCGATCTGACGATATAAAATCGTGACTGGCGAGGAAGAGTGGAGAATCGCAGGCGATCTACCAAATTAGAGAAACCGTATAGATCGCCTTTGCCAATCAGCGCAATGTTTTTTTTTTTTTAATGCTGGTTCCCGCAGATGCGGCAGACGTAGGGCGTCCTTATCCAACCAATCATAGCGAACTGTGCGTCGTGACACTTTCTTACACGCCTGCATGTTGTGTTTGTAAAACCTTAGAAAACGCATGGACAGCCATGGCTTAAAGCCAAGCCGACGAGCTGGTGAAGAAGAGGAAATCCACTTCTGTAATTTGGAATTGGTTCGGGTTTTCTTCTACCCTAACCCACTGCTGCTGGTCCACATCAGGAATGGGAACAGCAGCAGCGGCACCATCCACAGCACATCCATAGCGGCGCACGGGAGAAACTCACGGCCAGCAGCAGCACTCTTGGGTCGGATGAGGAAACCGCTAGCTCGTAAGCTAACTACGGTGCAAGAGAAAAGGGATGCACCGCGACCGTGACAAACATTACACAGTTGGAAAGTATTCCTTTAGGGCGCTCTGGTGATGGCAGTGCGTGGCTGTGGCTGCAGTAAAAGAACATGCAGCGTTGCTCATCTGTTGCTAAATGGCATCATGAGGTGGAGTCAAGTCGTCATCAGTGGTTCGTTTTTCTATTTCCGGTTGCTTCACTCTCACTGTGTCAGATGTCATTAATTAGATCATTATTTTTCATCTTGAATTGGGTTACAGTTGAATTACAATGTGTTGATTGCCAAATTCTTTCTTTTACTCCTTAGCTCTTCTGTGGTTCAGCATGTCGACTTAACTCTACTGTAATTGGTCTTTTTTTTTTTTTGGATGGAAGATCGTGATAAAAAAAAATCTAAATCGTGATTTTATGCAAAAAAAATCGTGATACAACATTTTTTCCACCCCTATGTCAGGATATGAGCTGTTGCTCTCGATTCTGCTGTGCTCACCTCTAGTTGAGCGAGCCTCTCTCGAACCGTGCAGTAGCGCTGATCATCCACCTGCACAGCTTTTCTCATCACCTGGCCCATCTCACATATCCGCTCCACCTGGCCCTGCACTTCCTAGAGAGGAGTTGAAGAAAAGTGAAGATTATTTTCACTAAACCAAAGTGCAAATTTCATAGTTTTGAAAACTACCTATGACTGAGCATTTTACAAGTACTAAGAAAGCCAGTTTACTTTGGCGTGGTCTTCGTGAAGGCTGAGCACTGGTTTGGTGTCCAGCTCCTTCTTTGCCATCATCAGCTGGAGCATCTGCTTGCGATACCGGCCCATGATCAGTTCCAGCGTGTACTGGTGCTCCTCAAGAGACAGCCACAATTCTGCAGACAGTCACAAGGAGGGTTAGCACAGATATAAAACATCAAACGTACAATCAACAGGCGGATTGTGGGATATTTTTTTTACCTTTATTCTCCCGCTGCAGTTCCTTGATTTGAGTGTTTTCCTGAGTCAGGAGGACATGAGGCTTGTACTTCGTAAGCTCCTGAATCTCTGAGCTGTCTTCTGTGTGCTGAACGAAAGCAGTAAAGAGCAAACGGGAGGATTACAAGGTCTCCTTTTTTACACCGACAGGGAGGATTAAGTACAAGAAAGTCCTGTTGTTTCACCTCTACTCTATTTGTATACGACATACCAGGTTAGCGGTGTTTAGACGTTTTTGCGCTCACCTTGTCTGGAAGAGCATTTCCCACCTCCGTCATGCCCTGCACTCTCCGGCTGAGGGCCCCGGACTGCTCTATCAGTCCCTCGGCGGCCGTGTCGTGCTCTTTCAACCTTTCGAGAAGGGTCCGAGCATCGCCCAACACTTTTTCTAAAGTGCAGGCCATTTACTGGAAAACTAACAAGTCGTGTCCGAAACGTAAACAAGCTACTTCAAAAAATACCAAAAAATACCTCGTAGTGTTAGCTTACAGTGGCTATTACGCCAAGTTCTTTACAGTAAATTATACATACTGTTGAGAGAACTCAGCAATGTTTTCAAGATAGATAGAAAATTAACAAAACATACAACAAACGGTATCACTCTTGCGGTTGTCAAGTTCGTTGTACCCCTGTGAAGCTAAATGATGACGTCACTTCCGTATCTTCAATTTCCTCTCATATGCACTACCGCGATAACTCAAATGAAACTTGAAAAAAGTGGTGGATTTTTACGTCGATGATGTAACTATTTTATGACAGTTTTCAAATAAATTCTAACTGTTTTCAATTTTATTTCGAATGGATAAGATGAATTAAGAGAAACGTGGAATCACTAAATTGTGTGTTGGGGGGTGAATTATGGAACCCATCCACCCATTTTGCATACTAATCCAATCCGCTTAATCACACTCACTCCTGGGGATAATTCAGTCAGCAAAAAACAACCTAATATGCATGTTGTTGTTGGACGATGGGAGGAAGCTCAGAGTAGAACCCACACATACACAAAGAGGACATGCGAAATCCACACAGAAAGACCCCAGCGTGCAGCCCTGAATTATTACTTTGTCAATTATAATAATAATAAATAAAATTTATTTCACAGATTCAAGGTCCAGATAAGAATATGCAGTTCATTAAAAAGACATTAAAAGACATACAACCCCCCCCCCATTTCCAGATGTCAGAATTGTATTGGGTGTCACTTTCCTTTATATTAGACAAACACCTTATGATTCATTTCTTGATAGATTTAATCTACACATAAATTTATACATAAGGCTCCTCATTAGAGCCTGAAATGTGGGTACATTTGCATTGACAAAGAGAGCACTTGCACTTTCCCACCTTGGAGCCTTAAGCAAAATTCTAAGTTCATCATTATAAGCCACCTTGATCTTATTCATCTTAGTTCTGCTGTAACTACACCAAAGATGAGCTGTATATAGTGGAGGACAGTAAGTTTTAAAAAGAGATATTTTGACCTCCTTCGCACACATATAAACTTTTCGTGCCAGCATATTCGCTTGAGCATACAGCTTGCAACACTGACGCTGAATATCATCATCATCACATAAGTCATTCCTGAGAATATGACCCAGGTATTTTGCTTTAGTTACAGTTGTCAGCTCACTGTCATTTAGATAAAAGGAAGGGAAGTGTAGTTTTTTTTATCCTCCTTAGTCCTGACAATCATTACAACACTCTTTTTTAAGTTGTATTTGATGTCATACTCTACACCATACTCTGAGCAGGCTCTGAGCAGTTGCTGTAGACCAGCACTATAGGGAGACAGGACAACTAAGTCATCACCATACAATAGATGATTAACAATTATATTCATAAAAACCTTCTAATTTGAATTTCTAAAAAGGCAGGGATAGGATAAGTGTGACAATTAAATGCTTCAAGTGGATATTTTCCCTTAAATAAATAGAAGTTGTTCCATATTTGAATCATACATTTATTTAATTTGATTATATATTCTATTAATAATAAAGAAAATTTTTAACTTTATTGAAACTCTACTTTAGGGAGGGAACTTTTCTTCTTGGACATGAGACATTCTTAAGCACCACACTTTCCATTTGAATAAGGATAAATAGAATAGATTTCTAGGTTTTGAGTATTGATGGGCTTTTAACGCATTTTAACATGTTTTTATGTGCCTTTTTAAACTTTTATGTGTGTCTGATTGCATGTTGATATTTAGTTTCTTACCAATAAGATATTTATATGTATTGGGCTGACAAGTTCAAGTGGAAACACATGATATAGTAAAATTTATGAGGTAACAATCTCATAAATGAAAGGCCAAACAAGTGCATGCTGAATCTACTATAATCATTGCGGGACATGTTGCGGGACCACTGATCCAGCTGCAGTGGCCTCTCTTTCCGAGCCTCTTTGTTGAACTTCACGTTGTGAAATATCGCGGGATCTACCTCCCTAATCACTACGTAATGTGCCGTGCTGCTTCTAGCGGCGCTGGTGACAGTGCTGAAAGCTGTTGGGGTGAGTTTTTATTAATTTTCCTATTTCGTTAAACTGTACAAATATTTTTTCATGCTGTTTTGGCAACGCGTTTTCTTTTTTTTTTAACTCATCTTTTTTATTGGAATGGGTTATTTTGCGCTTAGTCTTGCGCAGAACTTGGGCCTGGGTGGGGGCGGCCGTGTCTTTTCCCCTTAGCATAAATCACACAAGGGCCAAGCTGTAAAGCAGCGTGCTAACTGTAGCATGCTAACGGTAACCGCTGCTGCTAGCCAACTAGCATCGCAAACGGCCCGACTACCTTAGAAACAGTTTAAACGCTCACACTGATGGTGATATTCATAGAACATGCACAGTATTCCAAATAAATAGTACTTGTGTGAAACCGTTAAATTACATGTTGGAGACAGAGGTTGAAGTTTAGTAGAAATTAGCACGAGCTTTGTACGGAGCTTCTTTGTTTTCCAGTCCTCGTGCCATTAGCTCCATTAATGTTACACGTTGTCGCTCTATGAGAATAAATTCTGAAATTATGTTGGTTGTATTTAGTGGCAAGTGAACATTAGTCGAAAAAAACACTTTGATGCTCATCATTGCTCTTCCTCTCACTTTGAAATTTGTCTGGTCCCAACCCGGCGTTTTGTGTTAAATCAGCTGAGGAAGTCTGTTGGATAATTGTCAAGTGAAGTTAATCTTGTTCCCCTGAATAGTTTTTTTTTTCTTTTAGCATTAAGTTGTTATTCGTGTGTCTTGTGAGTTAGTCGGTGTGAAACGAGCATCCACTAAGTTTTTACCAAGTGTGTACATTTGAAATCAACCTCCAAACGTCAAAATTGTTAATTTTTCCACATAGAAATCGGTATCGCCATGTCTTAAAGAAAGAATGTCGTGGTTTCTCAACTATTTCTAGCAAACTATTGAATCTGACACCCTAGGCAACATGTCTGTCGTAGCAACATTTAAAAAAATGCCTGATGTAATTCTGTTTTAGACGTCCTTAGCGTTGGCTCAGTTTGTTGTGTATTTATTTATCTTTAAAGAGTCGGATACGCCAGGCAGTGATGGCTGTTTACGGCTTCACCGTTAGCAAGATGCTAATCTACCAGTATTTGCTTGTACACGCAAGGTCATTAAGACGGCGAGGTTTATCATCCTAAAGTGTCTTGATATTGTGCTCAACACGCAGCAAAAAAAAACAGAATGTAAGCCATTTTGGATTGTTTCTACCTATATGTTTGAGTTTGTCGAGTGTTTCCACTTGAACTGGTTAGCCTAGTTGTGACGTTTCCTATGGCGTAGCATACCGCAACGTGTTGGCTCAGGCCATATTGGCTGTTCCAGCTGAGGATAACGGATTGTCAGGAAGTCACATGATTAGCCATGTCACAGCAGTTGTCTTTCTGCCCGAGACCACGGTCGCAACGTGTTATAGTCGGGGGTCCTTGTTATATATTGACTGCTCTGTCGAAACTCATGGCTTATACTATTAATAGTTTTTTTTTTGTTCTTGAATGAATAACGGGCTAAACTGTGGTTACATGCTGATTTATAAAGTGGCTGCTGTTTGTCTTGTGGGTGTAACCTGTTTCTATCTTTGCCCTGTCAAAAGTTTACAAAAGGGTTGGCAGCCAATTCTCTCCAAGGTCATGTTTTCCACTGAAAAAGTTCATTGTGCATAACCCTTAACAGACTTACTCAACGAATTTCTTGTGTACAACCACTTGCTTTAGGGCTTTAGTTCCTGTCTAAGTAGCATTCAACCGGTTTGAAAATGTACACAGAGGGTGTTTGTTCTGTTTTTTACATTTGTTTATAAATGCAAAGGAGGTAATTTAAAATGTGCCCCACACCCTGTTACATATAATCCCATTTGAGGCTTTTTACAACCTCGTATTGTAACATTCTGGGATATAGGACAGTTATTGGGACATAGCCACAGCAGCGTATCGTGTGTCGTAGGAGGGCTCACCCAGCTTGTTTACAGTGCAGAGTATTTAGGTCAACATGCTACTCTAACCTACTGATGAAGGGGTGTTTCTAAATAAACTCGGAGAATTTCAAGCAAGCGTTACTCTGATTGGTTGCTAGATTGGCCTCCTCTGAACATGTGTGCAGTTGTGTGCAAAACAGTTGAGAATTACATTGCAAAACACAGTGCCTTGGTCTAAGAGTTGTAGCCTGAACCAAGGGTATGCACAATGACCTTTTTATACCCAGCTCTTGTCTACTTGTCAGCTACCTGTGCTGTGCACTTATCAAGTGACATCCAAAGAAAACTTACTTTGTAATCGGTGTAATTGCATTTCTCAGGATTAACTGCAGACTACTGTGGGTATTTGGGCCTTTTTTTTTTTTTTTTTTTGCTTTTGTTTTGTTTATTTCAAGTCTAAAAGTAATTGTAAAGTCGAAGAAATGGAAATTCTTTATCTAACCAGATCTGCTCTTTTCCCCACAGTATGAAGTGAAACAACAGAATTTTTGTACCATCCGCAACTGCTTCAAGTTCAGATCACGTCAAAGAAACCGAAGATAAACCTCCCAGAAAAAGTTGCAACGCTGAAAACACGTGGGGGAAAAGGATCTCGTCAAGGATTTAAAATACAAGAAGTAACCAAATCCTGAAACGACCAAAGAAAACGCACATCGGCCCAACTGAAATCCCGAAGAGAAGCAATCCTATGCCCAAGCATATTCTGAGAAGATAACTGATCTGAAACCAGAAGTTTGTGCCTACTCAACAGCTTTGACAAAGCACACGTCCCAACGCTGCTCCTAGCCCTCCTCATCCTCGCTGCACCGCCGACTCACCACCAGGTGTGGAGTGGGCTGCTGTCTGCTAGTTTCCCCCCATAGTCCCCCCTCATCTATCCCTCCCTCTTCTCCTTCTTCTGTTTTCTTTGTAATTTTTTTCGAAGCGGTGTTATTGCACCTGCAATTGCCTTTTGTGCGCTAGATTTCTCCCCATTTTTTACTTTATGCAACCGTCTAGAACTTGTGCCAGAAACCTGTAAGAAGTGTGTGTGTGTGTGTTAAACTGTGTGTGTGTGCGTGCGTGTGAAGAAGTCTGCTAAATCATCAAGATCCAGACAATTGCAACATTCAAGACGACCATTAAAGGTAAGGCTTAGTTGTAGGCCTTTTATAACACAAAATTAGTCATGTTAACAGCAACTGTATCTTTACTGTCTTATTGTTGTGGTGTTTTTTTTTTTTTTTTGTTTTTTTTGTTTTTTTTTTTTACCCTGTAGGAGGTTTAAGATTTGTAATTCAATTGATATTGTAATTTTAGACTTCTGAAATTTTTTTTTAAGTAATTTTTTATTTTTATTTTTTTACATATTACCCTATAAAGCTGGTTTAAAACATTGTGACACCTGGTTCTGATTCAGTTATGCAAGCTGCAACGACCCGTCACAGCAATGCAGATGTTTTTGTTTTTTTTTCCTTTTATTTATTTTGTTTGGTAATGCCTTTTGACCCGGCCTCAAAAATTTGTTTTTGTTTTCTCGGCTTTTAAAAAGGCAGCATCCTTGGGTTTTTAACAGCTGATTTCACAGATTAGTACACCTACGAAGCAGAAAAAGGGACACCAGTGAAAGCGGTTATTACAGTGTTTGGTTAGAAATTAACTGCTGTTTGTACATGATTTACACACCCGTTGTTTGATACTGTGGTGAACTTTAGATTCTGTCATCTCAGTGACCTCTATTTCTTAAAGACAGCTCTTTCTAAAACTTTGTACAAACGAGCTGGACTGAACAATCACCACCTTCTCGATGCAGTCAAACTGGAAATTTCAGTTCAGTGGAAGAATTATTTAATTGCTTTTCCACACTCGACCCGCACCCTCTTCCTATTCTGTCGTTTTTTAAGTCATATCCTCCCTAATTTTTTGCCTTGTTAACCATCCCTGGGGATAAAGGCCCAAACGGCTATTTTCCTTTGTTTGTGACACTTGGCTCACTGGCTGACCTATCTTCCTCACCCATTATGTTTGTTCCTCTCTTCACCCTTGCAGACATCCAGCGGTGTATCATTGGGTGGTTACATAATTGTTCTAAACAGTCAAGCAAAAAATTCAAACAAGTATTCAAGTGCTCAAGCAAGTTTGGTCCAAGTTTATGGGAAAATATGGGCAGCCCCTGGAAAGGCTTTGTTGAATTTACCTTGCCTGCGTCGCCACCCACCGCGTTTGTTAGTGCTGACCTGAGCAGCACCTCCCCTGTCGGACTCAGCCTGTCGCCATATGGCCGATCCGTAAGTTTCACCTTCCCACCTCTTTTCTTCGTGCCCCACCCCATCGAGCACCCATCCACCCACCTTGCCCTGCATCTTTGCTGTGAATGGCCTAATCTCTTTCATCCTTCTTCGGGCTCCCGAGACAAGCCTCTACTCAGCTGTATTAATGCAGGGTGAGGGGTGTTCTGGCGGCTAAACTGTTGAGATTTTGTCTTTCTTTTATTTATTTTTTTTGTCTTTTTCTTTTCATTCCCACAATTCATTGAGAAACCTTTCATTTTACTTCTTGCCATCGTTTATGTATTTATTAATTTCCCAGGAAAAAAAAAAGAAGCTTTAGTTGGGTCATGACGGGTAAATCATGTTTGCGCACACGCTGTTCATCTTTACTTTCACTTGTATCAGGTGACGCATATGCAAGCAAAATTAAATATTCTTTGAAAAAAGATTGATACACATTTTGCAAAACCCGCCCATCGGCACTAAACTAAAGCCATTCATTATCGCTTTGACCAACATGTTTTTACATGTTTCAGAATTATTGCCACGCTGGCAACTGAAATCCAATCAAATGTTCAGGCAGGCTTGCTTTTTGATGGTAGGAGACCCTTTTTCTTTTTTTTTGTTCAGTTTTTTTTTGTTCCATCTCTTGTCAAGAGTAGCTTATTAAGATAGTGCTACACAGGGTGTAACAGAAGAGGCTGCTCTGGGATCCCCCTCATAACCCATAATCCATCACCAGCTCTGTCCACTGTAGATGCACTGCTGTTTGACCTGTCATCTGCATCTCCCAGTTCTCCATCTTCAGTAGTTGTATTTTACTTGAGTAACATTGGCAACACTGCGCTTAAATCACTTCACCTTAACTGGCTGTGCCAAGAAGACCTTTTCAGTTTCTACTTTGCTTTCTCTGTAGAGAATTCCCTTTTACATGCACTGGTATTTTCAAAACTGCAGTAGTGTTATAGATTACGCCTTTTTAATGAGAGACTGTTTTGGTTGAGGGGCCAAAAGCGAGTGGCTTTTCTGCCCTGATATTTCTGCACATGGTTTCAATTTTAATGGAGACGACTGAATATAATGAAATTGCATTTGGGAAGTCTTTGTACCCAACATCATGTTTTTTTCTGGTGTATTGTGGAATTGATATATAGAGGGGCCTCAAAGAGGTGCATGGACAAACTGTATGAAAATTAGATCAACATTAATTGGACAACTGTGCTCAAAACCAACTCCACAAGTTGTGCCATTTAATTGAAAGTGTCGCCTTTTCCCACCAGCATATCCCAGTCCTAACCACTGTGTCAGAAATGGAAAGGGGCTCCTCTGAACCCCCAGTGGCTCGCAACACTGGCCACTCCCCACATACCTCTACTGGTCCCATGCCTATTCCCCGTTCCTCCTCTGTCTCTTGCCGTCCCCATCCCGGAAGTAAAAAACACAAGCGGACTCCCTTGTACCAGAGATCTGTAAGAGTAAATGCTGTGTGGCGCCCATACTGACTAAGCAGCTCTGTTAGCTGCTGTTGTGTAATGAGACCCTTGCTAACAGCATGGTTTGTAGATTTGTGGAAACAACAAGTTTAATCATGGTGTTCATGAGAATGTTGAGGGATTTCTATTTATGCCCAAGAAGGCAAATAAGTGAATTAATCAATCTGCATAATCCCTGTTTTGTTAATGTGTTGAGGGAAGTAAACGGTTTGAACAGTCCAACCAGAACTGCATGGAACTCTGGGACAAAGATTTCTCAACAAATCGAGTGGATTGTAGCTTTCCTTGCATGAGGAAGCATCACTATGTTGCAGAATTTGTTTTGTCATAGGCTTAATTGTAATCAAACTACCTGGTGGCTCAGAAGGCTCAGATTAACCGGTTTGTTTTTCTTTTTTTTTAATTATTTTTCTTATGTTTCAATGTCTTAGCCTCACAACTTCCCTCGAAAGTGTGTGACAATTGCATGTTTGTGAGTTTTATTTGTTTTGGGTTGACATCAAACACTGCATTAAACCCCCCCCTTTCTTTTTTGTCTGCTTTATATTGAGCCACTACTGGACACATTTTAACACATTCTCTTCCTTTCCAGATGAGTTTTGACCCAGGCATGCTTCATAACAATGGACACACTGCATATGCCAATGGCACAGGACCTGGCATTAGAGAGACTGGTGTGGTGGAGAAACTCTTGACATCCTATGGGTTCATCCAGTGCTCCGAACGTCAGGCCCGCCTCTTCTTCCACTGCTCCCAGTACAATGGCAACTTGCAGGAACTTAAAATAGGAGGTACGAGACCATAGACTTGTTTGTAAATTATTCTGGTAAGGTTGAAGCATCTCTGTTCAAACTAAAGTTGCCCACGTGTCAGTTTGAAGGGCTCTAAAATTGTGTCTTCTTCTTTCTCCCATTAGATGATGTAGAGTTTGAGGTATCCTCTGACAGGCGCACTGGCAAGCCCATAGCAGTGAAGCTGCTTAAGATAAAGCCAGAAGTGCTGCCAGAGGAGCGCATCTCGGGCCAGGTGGGGCCAGACCTGCACGCCTATCCCTTTACTGTGCTGCATGGTTATATTCATCCAGTTAAGGAACACGTTTTATTTTTGGTTATGTCCTTGTCTGTCAGTTTTACTCGTGTGCCCCCTCCCTTATTTTGAAAGGGAATGTTTTTTTCTCAGGAAGTGAAAACTTGTTTCCCCTCCGCTTCTGCATCTAAATTTCTTTTAAAGATTCACATTGCACTTGAAGTCCACTTTGGCTTTAATGTTGCTGGTGTGCATGTTTGCTGGAAGTGATGTATGTTTGAACAAATTTGGTCGAGATTTAGCGTAATTTCAGTGTGTTTGTGCTTTTTGCTGAATCTCGTGAAACCAAAAATAATTTTTTTTTTGAGTAGTTGTGATACCCTTATGTAAGGAGCCAGTGATCCTGATAAGTGCATCTTTCATCTTAGATTTGCAGATTTAGGCAAAGGTGTGTTTGCAAGACTTTTGTAGTCATTGGCCTATGTTGGTGTGGATGCACAGAATTCTGATTTTAAATGCAGGACTCAACATGAATCCATGTGTTGCTTACACACTCTTTTATTTATTCACTCATGACCTTGTTGATTCAGGCCATCAACATGAAAAACACCTGTTAAAAGAATTGTTTTTTTGTTTTAACGTTTCTTAACGACATAAAAATCGTTTAAGTTACTGCACCATTTGAAATTCAGCCATTTTGTCCGTTACATGTCCAGAAACGATTATATTTGTTGTGTTTGTGTGTATATATGGAATATTTAGCTAAGATGGGTAAAGCAGTGTGTTAATGGCCTCCCCCTGTTATTTTCCCCTTCATTGCAGGTGGTTTCATCTATCCCACTGCACCTGGATGGAAAGGCTGCTCCTGGCCAGGTGCCCAGTGGCAGTGTGTGCTATGAAAGAAATGGGGTAAGATGAGAGGCATGATTTCCAGCATGTGTAAAATAAATGTAACTAGAATTTCATCTTTTCATCTTTCATCATATCTATTCACATCTGCTCCTGCAGAATAAACTAAGTGATAATCAATCATGCTGCTAAGACTCACAGTATGTGAGATGGGCTGAAGGAAACTGTTCAAATGTTCAGCCTCATAAGCTCACTGGTGGCTAACCTTTTAATTGTGTGCACTTTCATACTTTGTTGATGGTCTTGCATGTGAAATAGTTTATTTTTATAAGTTTGTCCCGATCCCATTTAACCGTGATGGTTGCTGTTGTTACTTTTCGCAGGAAGTGTTTTATCTTACTTATACCTCTGAAGATGTTGAGGGTAACATCCATCTGGAGACTGGTGATAAAGTCAGTTTTTTTATGGACACCAACAAGCAGTAAGTCTTCCCACCGTGGCATTAACACGACAGCTCGCAAAATCAATCGTGCGATGTTTATTCATTGTTTGCTTGTATTTCAGTACTGGTGCTGTCAGTGCTCGCAATATTCAGCTTGTGAAGAAAAAGCAGTCGAGGTGCCAGGGTGTGGTGTGCGCTACAAAAGTAAGTGTCACGGATTTCTTTAAACATTTAGTTTTTATGAAGCAAAAAGAGGGAATAAAAAATCTTTCTTTGAGACATTTAGTTTTTTTTTTTATAGTGAGATATCTAAAATGGTTAAAAGTAGCTTCACTCTTTCCCTATGACCCAAACAGAATTTCTAAAAGAACTGCTTTTAGAGAGGTGCTAACCCATGAACCTATTTAGAGAGGATGTGGATCTGCGTCGGCTCATAATGTTCAAACTTGTGTTTTCTGTCAGGAGGCCTTTGGCTTTATTGAAAGGGCAGATGTTGTGAAGGAGATCTTTTTCCACTACAGTGAATTCAAGGGCGATCTGGAAGCTCTTCAGGCTGGAGATGATGTCGAGTTCACCATCAAAGACAGAAATGTAAGTGCCATGTGTCTTAACTCTTTATAATCATTTGAACTTTGGATAGATCCACTATTAACTATCTCTTATAGCTCATACTCTTAAATTACAGGCTTAAATGTTTTTTTGTTTTTTTTTCTTTGTAACGTTCTATAGGGTAAGGAAGTGGCTACAGATGTGAGGCTGCTCCCCCAAGGGACAGTTATATTTGAAGACATCAGCATTGAGCAGTTTGAAGGCACTGTTGTCAAAGTCATACCCAAGGTCCCCACCAAAAATCAGGTTTGTAGAGTAACCTGACAAAAGTCAATTCAAAATAAAGAAAAGAAAAGACCGTGACTATAAAAGCTGGCACAGAACTGATCTGTTAGATGAGACTACACTGTAACTTTTAACCATTTACAAATCTTTCCTTCCTACAGAATGACCCTCTTCCTGGTCGCATCAGTTCAAGGATTGGTTTCACAGACAAGGAACTGCCTTTTGGAGAGAAGGACACAAAGTCTAAAGTGACCCTTTTGGAGGGAGATCACATTCAATTTAACATCTCCACTGATCGCAGAGACAAGCTAGAGAGGGCTACCAACATTGATATTCTCCCAGATACCTTTGACTTAACCAAGGAAACACGTGAAATGGTTAGGATTGCCCAAAAAAAAAAGTATTTTAAGCAATTTGACTAATCTAAAACTGAAAAAGAAAAACCTATTGGAAAGAATACAATTACTAAACTCGGCTAACTATTTTTGTCACCAAATCTTCGTGTAGGGGGTGATTGCGGCTATACGTGATGGCTTTGGGTTCATCAAGTGTGTGGACCGGGATGCCAGGATGTTCTTTCACTTCAGTGAGGTTCTGGAGGAGAGCCAACTTCATATCTCAGATGAAGTAGAGTTCACTGTTGTGCCTGTAGGTCCTGTTAATAAGCTTTTCACAAAAGTATGTATTATCTGTTATCATTTGAGCAAGTACACTGATTATTTGTCGTTAAAGTAAGAAATGTAAAGTAAATGTCCTGTTCTTTTCCAGGATATGCTGTCAGCTCAGAGAAACCATGCAGTGCGAATTAAGAAACTCCCCAAAGGAACTGTGTCCTTCCACACTCAGTCTGAGCAGCGCTTTATAGGCGTGGTGGAGAAGGAAATTGTTGCAGCCACCAATAAGAATGCAAGTCCCACCAAGGGCAAGGAGAAGGTACAAATATTGCACAAATGTGCTAAATATTTCACTTAAATCTGCCCCTCCATTTTTTTTAATTTTATTTTTTATTATGAATTTATTTTTTGTTAAAAGGAAAAAAACATTTTTTTTTTTTTTTTTAATTCTCATCAGCCCTCTTTATCTACCCGCTTTCCAGTTTCTGCTTTAGTTCTAATGTTGGTCTTTGTTTTCTCCCTCAATGACCACCTCCTGCTCATGCTTCTTGTCGGTTAGAAAAAAGACAAGGTAGGACTGAGACTTGCATGAAGCCTCATGGCTGTCTCTCGAATGAAGACACTAATTTCCTAGAAAAACGTAGTGTCCAATACGCCTTATGATGGACTAACCTTTCAGAATAAGAAATGCTTCACTTTGACGACATATGTCCTGTCTAGACGTCAAGAACTGACTGATAGTCCGGTGTAGGTATTCAGTATTTTAAGTGACATTTACAAACCTTGCTGTTTAATAAATTTCTGTTTCTATTATTTTTCAAGGGTAAAGTTGTAGAAAAGGTTGGTTTTTACAGGCCCTTGGCCCACTGATTTACTTGAGTTTAAAGCATGGTGTTTGATCACCAATTAACCTTTGAACGTATTTAATCAATTCTATCACCCACTCATTAAGTAGCAGGGCCGCACAATTAAAATAAAACGATGGCTATCGTGATGTAACATCTAGAAGGTTATGGGGTTATTTTTCCAGCTTTTTTTCTTGTCATAATTGCACAGTGGACCTGTTTTTTAAGAGAACGTCTCTGCAGTTTGACATTCAGAACAATTTAAAGGAATAAAAGTGGCAGCAACGACTCGACTAAAGATTAAGATAAGAAAAAAAAAATAGTCTGTCCATTTTCTGTGATCTGTTAACCTGGCCATTATTAACTCTCGCACTCTTACAGTTGGAATGAAATTCCTCATGTGAAAATGCCAGAAGATTGCATGCTGTGATTGGTTCAACCAATTACTGCTCACTGTAGTTCAAAGCTAGTTCTGCAGCCCCACCTTGTAGGCTGTAACTCGGAGCTAACCACTTACGCTACTACAGAATAATACACTTTGCACACTTGTTTATACATGTGCTGCCCATGCTTGTGTAGAATATTTGCTATCCTCTAATGCATAACATTCTCTGGAATAATCTTTGTTAGTTTAGCACTAGGTCATTTGAGGTGGCGCACTCTAAAACTTGCTTTGCGAGAAACGGTTGTTTCATTGAGACATTTGGCCTTTCCTGGAGTGGACTTGATCAAACGCTGCTTGTATGTGGACAAGTAATAAGTTTGATCTGTTGACCCCTCTTTAGGAAGCCGAGGAAGGAGTGATTGCATATGAAGACTGTGGAGTGAAGCTCACTGTGCCATACCATGCCAAGGATCTGGAGGGAGGAAGTCACCCTCTGGTTGGAGACAAGGTATCTAATCAAATAATTTTGCTTGAGATTAGATAAAGACGATACAAAATGGAAGTTCCCTCCGAAAAGGACATTTATTATTATTATATTTATAACTATATATTCTTTATTGTTGGAAACTCTGCTTCTTTGTTGCTCTGATTTTTGCCTGTTTGACGTACTGTAGTTTGTTTCGCTGGTATGATCTTTAAATTTTTGTCCTCTAGGTGGAGTTCTCAATCAATGAAGTGAAGCGAACTGGTCAACAGAGTGCAGTCTCCATCAGGCTCCTCAACCGTAATGCCTCCAACACCAAGAGACTGCATGGATTTGTCGCCGCTCTGAAAGATAACTTTGGCTTCATTGAGACGGCAAACCATGACCAGGAAATTTTCTTTCATTACAGGTAGAGGTTTATGTTCAAAGATGGCTTTATTGGACGTGCAAAGAACTGTTGATTCATATTTGTATTCCTTTTTTTTTTCTTGTCTCCTCAGTGAAATGTGTGGAGACTTGGATAACTTGGATCTGGGTGACACAGTGGAGTACAGTCTCTCCAAGGGGAAAGGAAACAAAGTCAGCGCTGAAAAAGTTACCAAGGTTGCTGCAGGTATGAGAGGGTTAATTCCTTTTTAATTTACTTTGACATGGTGTAGGTTTGAATCAGCCGCGGCTGTTCAGAGACAACACGGGAAGCCGGGCAGCCTCTCCCATTCTCTGGCGAAATTGCTACATCTTCAATGTTAAATTGACGATAAAACAGTTATTCACAAAACACAAGATATGCCCAATACTGCATTTACTTTCATAACGACAACATGTTGTCCTGTAGCTTAATGAAGTGATTTGTTCTGAAATCGTTGCCGTTCACTGAGGAAATCATGTTATGAAGCCGCCACTAACAGCCAGGCTTCTGAGCCGAGGGCTGCCCGGCTTCAGGAGGGGGCGGGAGAGTCAAGTTTTTTTTTTTTTTTTTTTTTTTTTTTTTTTCTCCCACAATTCTAGGTCATCATTGGCTAAATCCACAAAAACTCATCACTTCCGAGGCTGCTCGGCATCTCTGGGGGTAGATTAGACGTGGGCGTGTCAATATGAGGGGCTGTGTCGTGATGATTGGAGTTAGTGTTTGTCCATCATGAGAGATCTTGTGGCAGTCGAATTTTTAAGCGGGGAGAAGCACGCTGGAACTTCAGTCCCAGTGTTTGCCACAGAATTTTTGGAAACTATGGGGGGTGGGGGGGTAAATTCACGCGGCGTGAATTTGTGCGGCGTAAATTGGTGCGACTGCAGATTTTATTTTAATTGATTGATTTGCACACATTCATTCAAATATAACAAAAAAATACACAATAAAACACAACAAATTAAAAAAAAGGAATGTGTGCTGGAGATGTCAGAAACCCTTGTGGGCTTATGAGGAAACCTCATCTTGTCATTAAAACCCAATGATAACAATTGTAATAGAAAATATTTACAGGTTAAAACTAAACTTCATGAAAAATATGAATGGATCATATACAGTGAGGACTTATGCCTTTTTGAGAAACTTGAAAAGGTTTTCCTTGATAACAAAGGGTGTGGGAAGTACACAATGAGTTCAGGAACACATCAGAAGTGGTTTGGTGTTGATATCTTTAAAAATAAGAGAGCTATTACAAAATAAAAGTCTAAAATGGAATTAACTATGCACACTGAGTAAATGTTCTACCTAAAATGATTTTTCTGGAAACTAAAAGACTGTGAAAGCTTTATAGTGAGTTCACAAACCCATCAGAAGTGGTTCACTTAGAAATATATTCGGTGCGGTTACTCTGATCTTTCAGGCTTACTTTGGTGAGTTGATAAAGCCTGTGGTATGTTAGTCTTAGTTTTCTGTAAATATTAATACCATCCTGAGGCTAATTGGTGCGGTTTTCGTGACGCTATTACAATTACAAAGCTGGAAAATAGGCGAATGTCGAATATAAAACCAACTTCACCCCGCTCCGCCTAGTCGGGACGGATGAAACACCTTATTTTAAACAGAAACTATTGAGCTTACTATTTTTTTTAAGCAACATACCGGACAACATACTAGTGTACTCGTCATTGCTCAAATTTCACATTATTTCTCAGAATATAAATAAGTCAAAAAAATATGTTTGTCAACGAAATCACGATGATTACAGCTGACCTTTATGCACGCGCACCCACTGATCTATAACGTGTGTCAATCGCCCCGACAGCGACTAATAACACATAAACCTTTTTTGCCACTAAACTTCAAAACTCTGACATTGCACACTTTAGGACATGTTTAATTACTAATTCACCTGGTGTGGAGTCATATTGGTTGGTTTTCGAGGAAATCGCTGTGTTTCAAAAAAAAAAAAAAAATCGCTGTGTTTCAAACGATTGGGATTCGGAAACTATGGCGGCCAAAAGGAAACTATGGCGGGCCGCCATAGTTTCCTCAATGTATGGGAAACACTGAGTCCCAAAGCGGATACGAAAGAGACTGGTTGTCTGTGAAAGTGCTGTCGGAGTTTCACTCATTTCCATCCTTACACACATACACTTTTGTAAATATTACACTGTAAATAAGAAACACATCCTTGTTGTTTAGAAGTTTTGTCAATCATATTCCTGTTGTGCATTTGTTTGTCGTGTTAGCCAGTAGTTTTGTCACAATGGCGTAATATGGGCTTCCCCTGTTTTAAAAGTCAGCAGCCGCCACTGGTTTGAATACATATAAAAATAAATAAACCGTCTTCTGCTTGTAGTAAACGGTGCAGGTGACGATATTGGTGCTTCAGTGATGACGGGGAAAGTCATCCGTCCCATTCGCAGTGTGGATCCCTCGCAGACGGAATACCAGGGGCTTATCGAAGTCGTAGAGGAAGGTTAGTGTTGCGTTAACAGTTGGACTTGTCAACTCGAGCTGCTAAATTTTGCGGAAAGTAAAGTTATTGTTTTCCCCAGGTGGAGGAAAAGGGCAGACTTACCCCTTTGGAATCATGGGAATGGCAAACAAGTCAGACTGTCTGCAAAAAGGAGAACTCGTAAAGTTCCAAGTTTGCACAGTTACCCAAACCAGCCAGAAGATGGCCTGTAATGTGGTCCCTCAACGTAGAGCCATGGTGGAGTGTGTCAAAGACCAGGTAATGCTAATTCATCATCAGTTTTATCATGTATATCTCATTAAAGTGCAGCTAACGATGCAGTGAGGGACTGCATGAATTTGAATCCTGAAGGTATTGTTTTATTTTTTTGTTGCTTCCAGTTTGGTTTCATCACCTATGAAGTGGGTGATAGCAAGAAGCTGTTCTTCCATGTAAAAGAAGTGCAAGACGGCCTGGAGCTCCAGACTGGGGATGAGGTGGAATTCTCTGTTGTCCTCAATCAACGCACAGGAAAATGTAGTGCTTGCAATGTACGCAGAGTCAGGTAAGATCCAAGACACCAGTCCCAGGACCATGAAGGGATGTAGAACATAAATAAGTCCAGTTCTGAATTTTGATTGGATGTGCTTATTTTTATGCCCTATGTAACAGCGAGGGGCCTAAACCAGTGGCGACGCCACGTCCCGACCGCCTGGTGAACCGACTGAAGAGCATCACTCTTGACGATGCCAGTGCTCCTCGTCTGGTCATTGTAAGACAGCCCCGTGGTCCTGACAACTCAAAGGTACAGGTTCGTCTTTATTATTGCCTCAAATCTTTGTACAGTGGAAACCGCTTATAGTGGTCACGGATATAGTAATCAACCGCTTATATGGATCAAAAGGCTTGGGACGGAATCATTTCTATACAAATGCTTAGGGATGCGCCGATCAGCATTTTTGGGCACCGATCACAGGAATCCTAAATCTGCCGATACCGATCACAAAATCGATGGGCGAATAATAAAAATCCTCAATGTTGTGTATTTAAAATCTAGCCTTGTGCACCACTTAAAGTGTTAAAAAAAACATATTTGTACTAAAATAAATGATAAAGACATTTATGTACCACCATCAGCTTTTTATTCATGTAAACATTACATGCCCTTTCAAGAGCAATAGATACATAAAAAACCAACAACTAAACCTTAACTGATGGAATAAGCAACCAAAATGAATTCGGTTGCTCATTCTTACTTTCTTATTCCCTCATAACGATATATAAGAATAAGCAGTTTTTAAATAACCTTAACATTTTTAAAAAACATTGGCACAAACCAACAACTAGACCTTAACTATGAGGGAATAAGCAAGTAAGAATAAGCAACTGAAATGTATTACATGCGTCCGAAGGCTCCTGCTAAAGCGTCGGCTGTGTGTGAATTCTTGGCAGTGCAGTACGAGGTTGTGTCGCTGGGAGTTCGGGTCGATGAAATGCGCTGTTAAACTTAACATCGACATGTGACATGCACTCGAACTCCAAATATCAGTTGTAAAACTGATTGATGTGACATTGTCTCTCAAAAGTGTGTTGACGTGTGTGTATACTGTCTCGTACAGCTGAGGGAGACATACATCCGTTGGATATTTACGTCCGGGGGGGGGGGGGGGCATAGCGTGGCTCCTCCAGGCACGATAACAACCGTCGGAACCCTGTGTCCTCCACCACAGACAGAGGCTGTTCGTCAAATCCAATGAATTCCATAAGCGTTTTTGTTATATCCCTCCACCTTTTACTGTCCCTACGGCTCCAGGCGTTGAAACGTTTCACTGACGGTGAGCTGAGTGACGGTTGGGGTTTGTTTTCCTCGCGCTTGTTTTTCATAAAACAGTCGCCGGTAAGTTACGTCACACGCGGGAAAGAAAACCGTTTAATTCATGTCATATCTCATTGATAATTTCATATAAAGTCACGCGGAGAAAAACAGCCTCGGGGGGGAAAAAAACAAAAAAAAACTTTTTTTTTTTTTTTTATAAATATGCAATCGGCTTTTCTGATCGGCACTTCCAGAGCCCACCGATCATCCTGTTTAGGGTCCATATTGGCCGATCACGATCGGCGGCCGATCGATCGGATCATCCCTACAAATGCTGTTTAAATAATTTGTTTATAGTAATCAAGAAATCCGCTTATGTTTATTTTTGGCTATTTTATGAATTTAAACCTGTGCAAAAATAATTTTAAAACTACGTGTAGCTATTTTATGTTTTACTCCCTTGATTCCTTTCTGGACGTCTGCTTCTGCCTCGCTAGCTAACGTAACGAGTTGACACCGGGCAGCAAGCGCGCGAATCATGGCTGGAAAAAGGAAGTCATTTTCTCTGAATGAAAAACGTAGTCTCCTCGAGGCTCATGACAAATTACCAAAAACGAGCCAACGAGATGCTGCGGCGAAGCTTGGCAAGGTAGCCTGAGGAATGCCAAGCTTCGCCGCAGCATCTCGGCTTGCTGCCCGGTGTCAGCTCGTTACGTTAGCTAGCGAGGCAGAAGCAGACGTCCAGAAAGGAATCAAGGGAGTAAAAAATAAAATAGCAAAAAAAATAAAATAATATAAATTCGGTTTTAGTAATCAACCGCTTATAGTGTTCAAATTGGCTCTGGACCAACGTGATCACTATAAGCGGTTTCCTCTGTACTGTGATAAATTAGTTGCTGTGCCTGCAGTTAAACACAGTTTAACTTTAGCTTTGCCTACCAAAAGAGTTAGTAGAAAGTTGAGTTACAAAACCTACTTCAGAACAAATTCTAATAGTTTTCAATCCATTCACAAGGGCTCAAGGAAGAAGCCGTAACCATGTGCTTCTCCTCTCTTGTGCAGGGCTTCAGCGTGGAGCGCAAGACTCGCCAGCCTGGTGTCATCGACTGAGCAATATGTAGCCCGCCCTATATGGTGTTGGTAGGATGCTGTCCCTAAGGGCAACAGCAGGGGATAAGGGAAATTGATTTGACACATGCTTGTACACCCAACTCATCCACAGATCATACACACACATGCAGCCATTAGCGTGTGTAATGTTTGCCCCTGTTGATACCTGCAAGGGAACTTTTCTCATTCCACTGCTCCCTGCCTCCCATGTATGATGTACTTCATAGTTCCACTCTGCAGTGTACTTGGGCTCTCGAGAGTGTGTGTGGTGTATCCTAGAGGTGATTAGTGTGTAATGAAAGTATTTGTTTCTGAGGGCCTTGTCCCTCTAAATCAGAGTGACGACTGTGTGGCTGTTCATGTCCTGATCTTTTGAATCTGCTTTGTCTGGAATTCTGCACCTGTAATCTGTCCATTAGTTTGACTGGTCGGATGTGTGCGGTTGTTGGCATGTCTATAAACATATGCTCCATTTTTTGTTCCTCACGCTCCTCTACTCATGGAAACTCGAAACTATTTCATTATCAAGTTTCCACTACTGTATGCTTTCCTACAAAATGCATAGAGCAAAGTTCCCTCCATAAGGAGGATCATATTTCTCATATGTGCAAGCTTAACTTGAGGATTCTTCTCTGCTCGGTTTTTTTGAGCAGTTTTAAAATGCTTTACTGAAGAACTGAAGTGAAAGCATGGTGTGCGTTTGTGATGTATGTGAATGTCAAAGTAGTTTACTCTAATGGGATTTACTTTTACCAGTCTAGAGCCATGAGATACCTTTCGGTATTCATACGCTTCACTTAAGCAATTTTTCCCAGGTGCAGAATTCCTTATGGCATCTTCTAACTGCGTTTCTTTTATACAATTTTTTTTTCCTTTTTTTTTTTTTTTTTTTTCTCGCACATACTTTTGCTTTTATTTTATTTTTTTTAAACTCAATCTGCTAATATTGAATAAGTAAGAATAAGGTGCCTAAAAAAAAAAACCACGAGCAAAATGAAATGATAATAAAAAAAAAAATTAAAGAAACAAAAAACCTAATAAAAATTAGATGCATCCTCTGTTCCCAACCACCAAAATATTCAGAACAATGTTAGGGTGGGTTTTTCTTTCTTTCTTTTTTTTTTTTTTTCCTAGTAAAATAATACTGATATGCATCCCAAACCTGTGGGTTGAACTATACTGTATGTAATGTGTGCTTTTTTTTTTTTTTCTTCCTTTTTTTTTTTTTCCTCAGTGAAAGTTCAAACTTCAAATATAATGAAACAAATTTAATTTAAAGAAGGGGAAACTACTAGAAAATCCATTTAGGAAAAAAAATAAAAAATAAAACCATTATGAACCAGGTTGTCAGGTTTTGAGCTCTGGAAATGAGATGGGTGAGCTGTTGTGCCTCTGCACATTAAGTTACAGTCAAAATTTCTTTCTTTGGAGATCACCGGGTTTCAGTTGAACCACATACAGAGGTTCCCATGTACTTTTGTTAATGGTCTTGAATGAAACGATTAAAGTTCTATGAAAATCAACAGTTGCTTTTTGGTCTTATTTCAGTTGCAAGTCTGTCTCATTTAACACAATTCTATTGTGATTGACTTAAGGGAGAGAAACGGCCTTGCCTTGTTTTTTTTAGATCCGCGTATATCTAAATATCGTCCGAAATACGCCGGCTTTCACCAAACTGTTATCGGTAAAGTACATGAATGTATTTTATGCCAAAAATAAGGTCCAAGTTTAAAAAAAAAAAAAATAATAATAATAATTATCCTTTAAGAGTTTCTCAGCATTGGAGAGCAAATTCAGAAAAAAAAATCTTGTGTAGTCCTGTCCTTTTTAAGCGTGAATACTTGCACCAGCTGTCCATAAGCTCCGCCTTCCTTCCCTGCTGTCCTCCAGCATGAAAAATGGTTCAGCAAAACAATTCATGAGTTTGGACTAATCGATAAAACAGAACCTCTGAAATGTACGAGTGAAAGCTGTGAAATCTCAAATTCATACAAAGCAAGAACAGCCATTGCTAAAATTATTTACAAAACATCAGTGATTTAAATCATACTACCCAAACATGTTCTGTAAGTGTTTGATACAAACAAGGTAAGAGAATATTAGGAACAAGGTTGCAGTGAGGTATTAAAATCGGCACTTACACAGTTCAAGTTCTTTTAAAGCATTTTTTTTATTTATTTTTTTTAATCTTTCGTCATTGTAACTGTTAAAGATGTAATGCAGTGAAACAATATTTCTTTGTGCTTTGAACATTTCATCCTAATGGAGTTACCACAGCTGTAAAACATTGAAGCCTACATCACAGTCACTGAGTCCATATTTGTGTCCTCTGCTGACTCTAAACCTTGGTATTACCCAGATAAATGGTGAGTTCAGAGCGGTGGATCACCTCCTTTTTGGCCTGAGCATTTTGGGCTTCTGACCAGCGTGTCCACCACTCTCTTAGCTCGGTGGGTCCTGTGGGTCTGCGCTCCTTTATCTGGTGGGGAGGAACTAGAGCGTGGGGAGGGTTGGAGCGTTCCCTGGGCTGGAACTTCCTCTTAACGTTTACATCCCTATCTGAATCAGATTGCTGCAGATTGACATCTGTCGTCCGCCCTGCTGAAAATTCACTGGCAGCATTCGCATCAACTTTTGAAACCGTTTCCGATTCCTCTTGAACAGTGTTCAGACCACCGAAAAGATCAAGTCCCTTCATTTTGCGTCTGTTCTCCTCCAGTTTAGCCTTACACTCCACAGCCTTGGCTTTCATCTCCAGGAACTGACATTGCAAATCGTTTTCATAACCTTCCTCTGCTTTTAATTCGTTTTCCCAAAATTTTATCTGCTCAATATCCTCTTCAACCATTCTGTCGTGGGCTTCCTGTTCAGCTCTTTTGGCCCTCTGTTTTTCCTCGAGCTCAAATATTTGTTTGTCTGTGTGTTTTATTTGGACCTGTAAGTCCTGCAAACACAACAGCTGACGTATGATGGTTTCTCTTAGAACATTTATGCCATCCTCGTTTGTAGCACAGCTTGAACTGCTGAGTTCAGATTTTACCTCCAGAGTTTTTTTGGAGTGTTTGACGTCTTTATCCCTCGTCTGACTTCCTATGCAGCAGGACGTCTGATGGTCCAATTCTGTTTTTAAACTTTTCTGTCCTCTGACTTTACCTCTGCTACTCCGACCTGAGACATCTTTTTCCGAAGTGAGAGACATGTCTAAAGAGATTCGGTTCCTCTTATCCGTCTTCTTTTTGCTGTCCTTATCACAGGCAGTACTGTAGACCTTACCTTTCCCAAGGCTTTCCAGCCATTCCCAGGCCTCCTCCATGAGTGTTAGAGACTTTCTTTTAGGCCTTTTTAGGTCCTCAGGTTTCTGCTCAGCTTCTTGTCTCAAACATGACAACGGCGGCAAGCTTTGGCGATGTGAGCCAGTGCTCCTCCGAAATCTGGCACCTGCATCTTTCCGTCTTAGTGGCGGGCAGGGCTGGTATCTGCCAACTTTTGCCCTGCTCATTTCATCCCAGACAGAGGGCCCGTTGTGGACTAGGGTGAGCTGAACCTCCCTGGCCTGCTCACCATACTTCTCCAGGGTCCCAAGAAGATGTTCATCAGGCGTCATGCAACGCTCAAAGTCTTTGAATTTCTCCCTAAGTGTGTAGCGTCCAGGCTGGCCTAAAAGGTAAAAAAACGTGGTTGTACGTTGGTCAACAGGTCTGAACATGAAATGTATTTTTACAGCGTACACAGCAGATAATGTAATAATAATAATAATAAAATTACCTAAGGCTTGAGCCAAAGCTAGGACCACGTCTTGGCATGTTGTCTCTTCTGTGACTCCACAGACAACACGTGGGATGCCTTCCACAGATACCCTCACTTCCATTGTGCTCGGTATATGATCTTAAAATGACCAAAACCGAATGTGGCACATCGGGCTGGGCTGTTGTTCTCTTTGCTAGAGGAAGTGGTGGAGACAGCAAAATGACCCTAATTAACTTTCACTGTAATCTGTCTGCCTGTCATGTTTTACCCAAGCCTGGGGATGGTTACATCATTGTCTACAAATCCTAATTGTTCCAGTAAAAAAAAAAAAATCATCAGAAAAGAAGAATTTGTGAGCTATAGGCAAAATTTCAGAAGAACCTACCTTATTGTCCTGTTCGCAGTATAGATGCTCAGAGCTGTTTGTTCTGGAGGGGAATGTTCTGGTTGGGAGGAACAGTAGTGCAATTAAGGCCAGTTAAAATTCCTGCAGGCATCTACCACAGGGACAGTTTATGATCCCACCCATCTTGCATAATTTCGATTTTGAAAAAACTAGAAAAGCAAGATTCAGGGCGGCATGGTGATCCAGTGATAGACATTTCATGTACAAAACAATTCAAAGTGCTTTATATAAAATAAAAGCATTGCAGCAGGGACTGTAAGAAACGTTAAAAATACATAAAAGAACATAAAGGGAAACAAATCAAATGAATTAAAATGATTAAAGACAAGCAACAGTCTGGATAAGTTAAAAGATACCGTGCAGATTTCATGCATAGACACATGAGAACAGAAATGTCTTTAACCTGGATTTAAAAATGTCTCCATTTGGTGAAAGTTTAATCTCCACTGGCAGTTTGTTCCACTTGTTCGCAGCATAACAGCTAAATGCTGCTTCTCCATGTTTCGTCTGGACTCTGGACTGGACCAGCTGACCTGAGTCCTTGGATCTAAGAGCTCTGCTGGCTTTATATTCTCTGAAAAGATCACAGAAGTGTTTTGGGCCTAAACCGTTCTGGGGTTTGTAAACCATCAGCAGGCTTTTAAAATCTATTCTGTGTTGGCTCTGTGGTTGACTGGTGACCTGTCCAGAGTCTACCCCACCTATTGGTAGATAACATCTGAGATAGACTCCCACTCCTCTGGGAATTAACAAGGCAAAGCGAAAACATTTAAGGAACAAGGCTGAATGTCTGTGGATTTGTTTTAAACTATATGACACAGAAAACAAAACCTGTGCAAACTGTTTAAATATAGACTGGATTTATCTGATACTTCACACATCATAGATTATCGGTTGATGAAGATTAAGTTCCTGTTTCATCAACACCAAATTAGCTGGTTTCTACAAACATACACATTTAATTTTCGTGCCTTTGATGAGCTTTTCTGTAAGACGAACTATACTTGATTTTATATCAAATATGAAGCCACCTATAAGAAAACAAAATCGAACATCAGAAGTAAATCTTCGTTTATTTATGATCGACGTAGTACGGTGGCCCTGTGGTACGTAACCCGGTTAACAAAACAAAAGAATCGTAGCCTATAAAACACATAAAGATTTCATTATTTCTGAACTGTTCATATATTTTGTGTGAATTAACATTCAATAGTTGATGGTCAGATATGTGGGTCTAACCCTGGTAAATCAGGAGGAGGTTTAGCCAAGTGGTTTGAATAGTTCTTCCAGCCTTCAGTGAAGATTTTTGAATGATGTCTTCAATGTTATCATGGAGAATGATTTGTGAGCCATTAGTCATAAAAGACGGTTTCAGATCTTTAACATTTTAATTTAGTTAAAGATCTGAGATTTCTTTCTACTGCATCATACAAGAGATCACAAATTGTAGCTGCTTTTACTGTTTATTGTACTGTAACATTGGCTGTTCAGTAGAGAGCAAATAAATCCTTTGCATGATCTTTTACATGTGTAACACTATAATGATAATAATAATGATAATATAAGGATTAGTGTAAGTTGATTTTCTCGTACTTGTATTATTGTATTATGTATTATTGAATGACTGGCTTTGTTTTTAATTGGGCTTCCATCCGCCCGTATTTGTCTCAGCTTTTCAGCCCGGCTTGTGACACACGAAACCCTGCAAAACGTGTGCAGTGGGAATGTTTTTAGCTCTGGGTGTTCCTCTTAGCTCTGTAACAGGATGTGCGAGTACAAGTCAAAGAGAACACGTAAACAAGCTACAGCCCTGCCTCAGCAGAACTGAGCAAATACTTGTTTGTGCACACTGTTCTGAATTTCCACATTTTTAAATTGTTCACCCTTTATTTAGCCGGTCTCATTGTTTGCATAATTTCATTAAGTGTCATTATAAAACCTGTTAAAACAAGCAGCATGCAACTGACTCCAAAACTAGAACCAACAAACATAGCACTAACAAACTACAGGTACAGTTATTAGGCAGGTGACTGTTCTGAGCTCATCTTTATTTCAATGCACACTTTCAAACTTCAACTTATATAAAAATGAATTCTTATATGATTTAATCATTTTCGTATTCTGATATGATATGTAATGAGGGAGTCCATTACCTAGTAATTAACACCCTATATTATGCAGTGCTAAATGATCATTTAGCCTCTTTACCTTGGGTGAAATGGTTCAAAAAGCATAGTTTATAATGGAAAATCAATATTTGAGCCTTCAGACATGTGCAAAACTCTTGAGTCCTGTTGTCCTTCACTGTCACCATGTTCCTCAACTGCAGTCTACCTGGAAAGTCTAGTGCAAGGTGTTGGGGCTCATATAGATGCTGAGGTAATGAAAGCTGAAACACAACCGGGACTAATTAAGATTCACAAGCGAAAGCTTCATATCTGGCGGAGAAATATCTCAATACACATTGTTCAAAGGTAAACTGAAATAAGGGATACTGTAGATGGAGCACATGGACATGTCAATGGAGGGGTATTGAACACAAGGCGCCATACTGAGTCAGACACTAGCAGGAGGCTGATATGGGCTGCTGCCATTAAGGTTGAGCGAAATTTAATCCTATAGCCAGTATATGGAACACACTTTCATCAAGCACTGTAACACGAAGTGTTCTACAGAGCTCAGTAAGGCTCGTTCAGAAAGCAAAGGCCTTAAAAATGACTGACTAATGACCTGTGAACTTCCTCGCCTAGCATATACCGTATCCTATAGAGAACATGTAGTTCCTGTTCAAATGTGAGATTTACAGTGAGGGAATACAATATAGCTGCTAAACCATTTTGGAGGCAGTGGTTGCTGTTTCAGTGAAAGTTGATCATGACTCCATAGATGGAAAGTTCATGGCAGTGGTAGAAAAGAAGGATGGCTATATTGGTCACTGAACTCAAATAATGTTATTTGTCATTTTGTGTCACACTTACCCAAACTGATGATAATAATGATAACTGTGCATGCCTACATATTCCCCTCAGTAAGACTAGGTTTAGGTTTAAGGTTTACGGTTTTGGACTGACTGAGAGCATCATATCTGCCCAGCCATAAAACGGATCCTGTGGAGTACAGTTTGCTTAAAAAGCATAAATGAAGTGATGCGCTGTTAGATGACACAAACTTGTGAAATGTTTTGTTGCCAAAGTGATACATTTATGGTTGTTAAAGCTTTGACTGTTCTTCTACATTATATGATCTTTGAAAATGACAATAAACATGTAAATCTGGGGAAACTTTTCGCATTACCAAGTAAAAACAACTTCCAGAGCAGAAGCTAGACAGAGGAGCACCTGTTGTAATCTTGTAGTGTCAGACAGAGACGCTGATGATGATAGGAGAAATATGAGATGGACGAACTTGGACTACATGCTCTCTCCCGCTCATGTAAACCAATCCAGTCTCTGTTAATCTCTCAGGTTCATGGTCAAGTACAGTCTGCCTGTGCCAGACAAGGAAAGAGAATTCCTCAGAGATCTTTTCATTGATGTTTACTAGATCCTTTGTTGCTACTTGTCTTTGATGAGAAATCCTTCAAATTCACATTCATTTGGCTTTTGGCACATTGTAGTATGGTTTTTCACTCAAAGAGAAAATGTTCAATATGAAGCTAGATGATAGCATAAGTTAAGAAAAGTAGTTGATGGTTGATTTGTGAGGGAAAATAGTCAAATTTCTTATTTATTTATTTTTTTTCAGGAATAAAAAGCTGAGCGAAAAGGCTCAACGGCTGCATAAAGCATGTGGCAAATCTCTGGTATTGCAAATCACAGTCAAATATCTTATGTGTTATTATAATTATGAGGGTACCGAGCACCTAAATTGGAATATTTGTAATATATTCTCATGACATTTATCACCCTCAAAGATCTGTCATTTAAAAATGCTCTGCCTCATGTTTCAAAAGGTAAAACACTCTGTTTGGCTTTTCAGGTTTTGAGGGCTGAATTGAAAGGCTGTCTATTTCAAACTTGATCTCTTTCACTAGTAGCGCTGTAAGAGGCACTTTGACATTTAGGATCACATTCCCTAAAAATAGATGTTCAGTTAAGTGTTCTCAAGCTGCTCGAACAGGATCAGCAGACACCAGATGTTTGTTAAAAAAGACGGATTTTTACCAGTATTTTGGGGTATCTAAGCATGCAGAGTATTTTTCTTTTTTTGGTTTTTGTCAGATTTATGGTATTCGAAGTTGAAACACAGCATAGTTCATTTTTTCTTTTTTTTTTTTTTAAAAAACGCTGAAGAACCGCAAAATCTTTTCTGCATCTTATTAGTTTCCCTGGTTTGACACCTCTCCCTCCTAATCTTTAACAATAAAAGATTCCCAGATCATCCCTAGTGAAATGATTGTTTTTAACTTCCATCTAAGTTTCTTTTTTTTATGCTAAAAGACAGTATAAGTTATGTAATGGTGCCTTGGCTGAATATTTCCAGAGAGGATTACAGTGTACCGGTGGGAATTCACTCATAACAAACCAAAATAACCTGTCCCATTACCACGCAGTGTAAGACTATGAGGTGACTATCAGAAGCAAAACTTGCCAAACATTATGGATAACTCTAACATCATGAGCTGATTTCAACTGCTTGTTTGAGCAGAGGAAAAAAAACAATTGTAACTACAGACAGGGCTAATTTTCATATTCCTACAACTGTGCATATTAAATGAGGTGAAGTGGAGAGAAACATCAAAGTCATATTTACACAAAGGAATAAAACCATGAATTCATTATTTGGATGGCTAGAGATAAGCCTTTAGGGGTTAATTAAACGTCTGGTGGTGGAATTTACGTAACTTGGAGTGTGAACAGGACAGAGTGGATTTAGAGTTTGTCATGGTATAGAAAGAAGACATATAAATGAGCTACATGTAAAAGCAGGTTGTTAGAAGTCATTCCCACTATCTCAGGGCCATTTGCTACGACAATGCCAAAAATTCAAGCTTAATGCTGGGAGAAGATTTATAACATAAAACCACTACCAAGGTAGGCAGCAACATGTTCGGTATCATTGTGCAAAAATCTCACAACTTTCCAGTCAAACAGATAGTTTGAAAGTAAGCTAGGTGTCAGTACTTCTTCATGTACAAATTTTTACCTATGAAGGCGTTTTTTTTGGCATATCAAGGAGTTTTTTCAGACCAGATCAGTGAGTATTGTAAACAGCACCAATTTTTCTGCAGTGTCAGCTGTACTTTGCATTTGTTACTAATAAGGTAAATGTTAGCATTTGACCTTATTAATCTAAGATCAACAATACAGCCTTCAAATGTTGGTTAAGTTTCTTCATTGGTGTTGATAGAAACTAGATAGCTATGAAGGACATGATGAATTAAGCCATGTGAAATGGTAAGTACATCCTCTTTCAATTCTAAGGTTTAATATATCCAAACTCAGCAGGAAAAAAAATTATCTGGTCTTGCAAGGTCTGAAAATCAGGTCAGTGCAGCCTCAGTTGAAAAACAATACATGATACATCAAAATCATGTCATTTTTTAACAAGAAAATTAAGCAAAATGCAGAAGTAGTGGGTGAAAAACTAGGTTAACCCTTACTGCTTACATAGTAGAGAATAAATAAGTAAGAAGGTAAGTAGCAGCCAGGTGCTAAAAGCTGAAGTGTTTTCTCGCAGGTTAATGAAGACTCACAAGATTTGGGCAATAATACAGCTCCCAGACCAAGAAATCTCTTTAAAGGCTGGTCTATTTTAAATGGAACAAGTCCTCCAATCGATTTTTGAGACCTTTTGAAGGCTTTGGCTTTGCTTGGCTGATAAAAAGCAACAGAAACATACATGTTAAGTAAATGATCCCAGTTCCCAGTTCCATTTGTCGCAAATTCCATCTTTCAAATCAGCCAAAGGCTGCTTGTAGTTATAATGAGCTGGTCCATGTTTGAGTCCCATCCTGTGGTCCTTTGCTGCATGTCATCCCACATTCATGTCCAGTTGCAGTTGAAAAAAGGCCACTTGTGCCAGAAAATAAAAAGTTTTTACCTGATTGCAAATGTAATAATTATTTTATCCTTTTGTGTTTTCATCTGACAGAGAGGTCTGAAATGAATTTGCCCAAAGTCGACCCGTTAGCAGCCACCTAAGTAGCTACTTAACAAGTTCACTGCCACTTGTACAGCTATCAAGATGTTATATAACACAAATTGCGTCATACACACATGCCCATCTCTTTGTCAAAACATCGTGCCTGTCAGTGAGTCCTGGTCGCACATAGACAACTTAAAATAGATGTGAACACATATCAGGTCCCCATTACATCAAGGCATGTTCCTGGGCACAGCCGGTTCTGGTTACACGAGAGAGTTTAATACCGCACACACCGAGCACTGAGCTCCACACTCCCACACTGCAGTGGTCCAGTGCCTGACCATCCTTTAACAGACCTCAGGAAGCGTTTCCCTGGAACAGCATCGCCATGCCTAAAGTCTTAGTGCCAGGTGAGTTTAGGCAAAGGGACTCTGGGATTGAATGTGTGTTTCACTCATAAGAAGAGAATTTTGATCACTTTTTCAAAAGTTTGTTTGGGTCTGAAACAAGATTCGAGACTTGAACTGTGGAAAGTCTTCACTAATAGTGTTTCACTTCATTACTGTTTTGCTTTTCATGGGAAGTCCTGGCCAGCACAGGAAAAAATACCATCCTCCTGTTGCATGATTGAAATGATGGCAATGAGACCTTCCAAAACTTTGCAAAAAGCTGTATGTATATATCACAAGTCTCACGCTTTTTACTCAGCAGCATCAGGTGGTAAATTCTCTTTTTTTCAAGCAAGGCTGCCTAAATGTGTTTCTCTCTAAAGAATGGAACAGGCATCTTTTGACACGTTCAACAGCTTTTGGGACAGCAGAATTTAATGAGTGTTTTGATATCAGCTGTGAAAATGTCAGCAGAGGATGTATAATGAATGTGACCTGCCAGTAGATTCTCTCATGAGTATGATATTACAATAGCTCTACAGTAACTTTTGCTCCATTTTTTTATTCTTCTTTTAGGTCTTGATGACATTGTTTTTTGGAGAACATCCCCAGCATAAAAAGCTCTACATTTTATGCAATTCTAAATGCAGTTGATATAGTTGCTAATTATAGGCTTGCCACAAGGCAACTGGCAAGTCACAGTGCCCTGTCAAGAGTTTTTCAAAGGGTGCAGTGCAAATGCAAAGGTCTAAGCAGCTGGTGCCAGGGTAGGATTTTGCACTTGGTTGGTGGAAGATGTGATTGAGATATCATGCTGTACAGTCTGCACTGGGAAATTTAATATCTCGCAGATGTGAAGCAAATATTCAGAGTTATGGAATGCTAGGAGAGAGACAAAAAGAAATGTAAAAGAATAAGAAAATGAATGTGGAAATATAAAAAGGAATTTAATGTGGAGATTTAAAGATAAATTAATAATAGGAGGAATAAATTGAGAAAAAAAAAATCAGTTTTATCTTTATTGTATATATAGAAAAAAATGTATTTTCCACATTGCTGTTGCTGTTACCATTTCATACTGCAGTTGTTTTTGCTCTTTACAAAGAATTTCTCTTTGTGCTGCTGCTCTTTAACATCAAAATGCAGTTGCCTGCTCCTTTTCAGCTATCTGTGATTCCCATGCTGACAGTCAAGCTGACAACGAGACAGTCATTTGACCTCAGATGAGTATTAAATCCCTGTGCACATAAATCCTTTCTTGGGAGGTACTTCAGCAGACTGTGTTGGATGGGTGCACACAGGAAGTAAACCCCCCTCCCCTTAGTCATAGACTAGTGATTAGCTCCACTGACTTTGAAGATAGAAGAAGCCAATACAGCAGCGGAATAGCAAACGTAATTTGCAGTTAACAAAAACAAA
This sequence comes from Odontesthes bonariensis, assembly GCF_027942865.1. Taxonomy (NCBI): domain Eukaryota; kingdom Metazoa; phylum Chordata; class Actinopteri; order Atheriniformes; family Atherinopsidae; genus Odontesthes; species Odontesthes bonariensis. The sequence goes on along the minus strand of NC_134515.1, from coordinate 6,345,937 downwards.
TCAATTAACAAAAGCAATATGGAAAAGAATGGGAAACCCCATTTATTGATTTTATTCATTTCTCTCTCTACATTCATTTTTCTAAATAAATCAATTTAATATATTTCAGCCCCCCCCCCCCCCTTTTTTCTTCTTTCACTGATCAAACTTAGATGAATCAAATACAAAATACAAATACAAATAAACACATTTCTTCCAGATGCTGAAAATACTAAACACTTTGCAGAAACAGAATGAATGTCCCAGCTCTTGGCCAAGTCCGTCAACAGGATTTTTGTGAGGCACACCTTCTTTCACCTTCTTTTTTTTGCTGCTTTGAGGTATAACCACACGTGTTTTGTTTCCCCCATTTACCATGGACTGTCCCACCCTGACTGGGATTTTTTGGCAGAGGGAGGAAGTAAGTATCAAGCTGGGAAACGATTAGGGAGTTTGTAGAATTCAAATGCATGGGTCACAGTGCGGATGTGAGATAGTCACATCAGCATTCTTTCTGTGCATTTGAATGCAACCGAGTAAAATGGACCTTGTTGAATCAAACTTAGTTAATAAAAGTATGATAAAGTGGAACTGGACACCATTTATTAATTCTCTGTTCACATTCAATGTTTGTGAGGTCATTGTGCTGTAATTGCAAAGTTTGGCACGAGCAACCGAAACGACACAAACAAACAAACTGAAAGTGAACATTTGCATTAATAAATGACTTTCTCATCAATTACACCTTCAGACTGGTTTGAACTGCGAAAGAACAGGCAGCCTGCTTTTCCTGAATGCCATGTAGATAATGTGTCTTCACATGAAAGAAGATGTTTAAAAATGATGGCAGAGCAGAAATTTACTCAGTGTAGTGACCCGCATATAAGCATCCTGCATATTTGCTTCGAAACTTGTTCGTTCTACTGAGAGGCTAAGAGAAAAATCAGCCTCTGCATGTGTTATGAAAATGCATTTACCAAATCTTTGTCCAGCTGCTGCATTCAGTTCAGAAGGAAACCATGGACTCGATATACATTTACAGGAGTAATTGTATATTCCATGTAACATGTCATGTGTCCTCTTTGTTTTCCATCCTCTGTGGCCCCTTAATCCCACACGTTCAACACACATATCCACATGGCTTATTATGGCATGTTTTTCTAATCTATATTGGTATTCCTCCAAAAAAATGTGTAGTCATATTTATGGCATTTCATTTGAGCATCTATTGTAATCAGTCTACTGTAAGTTGTATTAAATTTTTAGGACATATCAACGTATAACACCATTAAATTAATATATTTCTAACCAATGCTTTTCTAACACTCTCTTCTGGGGTTTTGTCCCGCGTGGTTCTACATTCCTGATGGGCATAATCAGGTCAAGAGAGTAAGTATAGAGGTTGACAAGAGAAACCCCAACATCAGTTTGGTTGTAGATGTCTTAGAGTAGACAGCCTTTGTCTGGTCTAATAAGTGCATGTAACCGGTAGTTACATGCACTTACAGTAGTTACATGTTATGTACAATGTTAAGCCGAACCAAATCATCATCTTGTTCACAACTCCCGCCATCTCAGGCACTGACCCTCTTTTCTCATAACCTTTCTCAATCAAAATCATTTATGTGGAGCCTCGTCAGACTTTGACTGATGGGGAGCACACAAAAAAATAAAAAGTACAAGAAAACTGGGTCTGGAGTTGTGCGATAAAGTCTGTGTATCCGTACAAGCCTATTGTGTGTGTCAGTGCTTCATTTGTGTAGCTTCTCTGTATGCATGGGACTATCTTTGGTCATGTATACAACGCATGTGCTGGAGTCTGTACACCTCAGGTTGAATAAGGTATGTGCTTTGTAGACATAAAACTTCATGTCCACAATTCGTTCATGGTGAATCTAATCAATCACAGCAGTCATATTCAAATATTCGCAGTCAAGAAGTCGTAAATGTGGCTGGCCTAGTGAAGTTCAGTGTCGCATGGTGTGATGGGAGCAGAATGCATCTCTGTTATTAAAAAGATCAAACCTCTGGCATGGCTGACAGAGACCGATGACAAAATGAGGGCCTTCGCGGAGAAGGTCTTTGCGTCGGAGACCAAAGACGAGAACGTCCGTGACGAAATCTCCATGTTTGATGTGGCTGAGGACTGCCCCATCCTTCATCTTGAATTGGCCCACCATCTGCACACTGATGATGATGCAGCGAAACGGTGAGGTGGAAGATATTGAACGGTCACTTTGTGCTTGTTGTGCAACTTAATCTAATGAAAACTGTATATTCTATATTTGTGAGTTGGTTCGTTAGCTGCAAGAACAATCCCAACATTTTAATCAAATGCCTGACATTAATTGATTAGTTAATGGGTATTAGTTGGATAGAATACTTTCAGAAATTTTGACTGTGGATAAAACAAACTTTAAACTTCCCTTTTGATTGATAGCAAGAGGCTTCAGCGCAGCCGCACTATGGCTGTGCCCAAGACAGCTGCTGCCCCTGTAGTGTCACTGGAGGTGGACACGCCTACCTACCTGGAAGTTCCTGATTTCCAGAGGGTGGCCATAATTGGAGATTATGCATCTGGGGTAGTTATTTTTCCCTTTCCCTCATGGCTGACATGACTGTGTGGGGTGATTACAGGTGCAACAATCAAAATTTCCCATTAACGTGGCAGGTGTGGTCAGAGGTAAAAGAGATTGTATTATTTATCATTATAGTTTAATTTAAGTTGTTATCATGCAAAAACAGGCTTTGTTATCTTGAGATAAAAAATATAATCAACTTGTGATCTTGAGATAACGAGTACATAGGAGTTCAAAAAAATAATTGCGGCCAAGCTTGCCCTTAGCTTCCATACTTTAGTTATATTTACTCATTTGCAAAAATATTTGTAGAGTATGTAACTGTGCTGATGATATACTAACCATGTTTAGGACCTGATTCTATTATATAGAATATGAATTCCAGGATTTTGGTTCCTAAAAGCTTGAGGAACCTAAAAAAAGCTGTGACACCAGTTTAAAAACGGTACCTAGACACATGAAATTGACAGCATTGGTGACAAACACCTCTGTTTACCATTGCATTGCACATTAGCAATGACATGGGTCAAGTTCATGGATGCAGGAGGTGTTGACCTTAAATTTCACTGACTATATGTGTTTGTGGGACAGTGTCCACCCAGGCACCCTCCCGTCATCAAAGGTCCATGAATGGAGCTCATCTGAGAGCATGCCAAGTTTCAGATTTCATGACTGTGGGTTTGACATTTACAGTTCAGAGGGAAGAAAACTTTAGAGGAGCTGGTTATCGTTTCTTGCACAGGGCAGAGGGCCTCACATCTGTTAGGATACACTTCCAAGTTTACCTGTCACATAATACTGCACAATCACCGTGAGCAACTGGCTGCTCACGTAGCAGCACAAAAAGAAAGTACAGAATGTAAAAAATGCGTCTGGCATAGGCGTCAATTTTTTTGACCTTGTATGTGTTTGTTAAACTTTGTTAAAATACTAAAAAATTTATTTTGTGTTGTATATTTTTGCTTACTTTATTCAAAATACAAGCAAGACAATTGCAGCCAATATGCTTGTATGTGCTAACCAGGTGACCATGGATGACTTTGAGCTGGCATGTCGGGGTTTGTACCGTGCCTTGAGCATCAGGGAGAAATACATGAGGCTGGCCTTACAGCGCTTTCCAAGCACAGCTTCCCAGTTCCTGCGTCAAATGGAGGGAGAGACGTTCAAAGTTGAAGATCAGGTGCATCCAGGTAAGGAAAGAAAGAGTCGATGAGCACAGTGTTAAATGAGCTTGGATCTTTCTGTGTCGCATTTGGAGCTCCCAAATGTTTTATTCATGTTTTGCATCTATCTTCAGTCTTCACCCCTCCTCCAAAGAATGGAGAGGACCCTTTTGACACCAAGGACCTGCCAAAAAATCTGGGCTACGTGGCCCGTATGAAGGACGGACTTATCTATGTGTACAACGATGCCGCAGCTGCTGACAAACATCAGCCCAAAGACCTGCCCCACTCCCACTACGACACCTTTATCGACGACATGAACTTCCTCATTGCTCTCATTGCACAAGGCCCAACGTGAGTCCTTTAAAAGTGTTTTTTTCTCTCTGACACTTAAAATTCAAATTACTTAGTTTTCAAAACATCCCACTACGATTTCCCACGTGCAGTTTCTCTGACAACCTTACAATCGATGACTAATACATTTACAGGAGGCTCTAATGATCATTGCTCCCTATAGCCTTGATGACAATCTGTGCTTAGAAATTGATTGTACAGCAAAATTAAGCCAGCATCCTATGCCACTTGGTAAAATAAAACTATAATCATCTGGTCTACTCCATGCACCGTAGTCCTACATTTGAAAAGTTTCAATTTCTGCTGTAAACATGAACACAAACTTTCCATGAGGGCCTTTCAGCTAAAGAGGGTTGTCTAAATAAACAGTGAGGTATTTATAGGTACAGACCTGGTTCATTCATTCATCGTGTATTACCACTGGACCGTCATTCCTTTCTGACCTATGTTCTCAGTCTTTATGATATTAAAAAAGAGATAACAGGGAACAAAGCACTTTCATTGGCTGAGGTACTTATGCATTCTGCTGTGGATAGCAGTGTCATCAGAAAATATTAAAGTAGTGCTGCGGATGACTTAAAAAGAAGGATTATGTTCAGACTAAACAGAACCAACATTTTGTCTCAAGAAAATGAAAGCTATTTGAGATGATTCAAGTAAAAAGATATCCATCAGCTGTTTAGCTGCAAATGATCTGTCAGGCTTTATGGACCTTCAGCACAAATTTCAACCCAATTCAGTGAAGAAAAGCAGTGGCTAATGATTTGCAGTAGAGCTTTACAGTTTTACAGGCTCCTAAGAGCTGACAGGTAGTTTTCACACAAACTTATTTTTTAAGGAAATCCATGACTTTAAATAGGAGGTGTATTAACTTTGCTAATTTGTGCGATAGCTTTTTAGGTGCAACAATATGTTACAATCACGTTAAAAGTTCCAATCTAAGCACGACTGCTGCCTCATGAACACATTTTTGTTTTGCAGCAAGACATACACTCACCGCCGTCTAAAGTTCCTCATGTCCAAGTTCAATGTCCATGAGATGTTGAATGAGATGGAGGAGATGAAGGAGCTGAAGCTGAATCCCCACAGGGATTTCTACAACTGCAGGAAGGTAAGCATTTACAGAAAGCTACACAAAGACACCAGTGCACAGCAAGCTTAAATGTGTTGGTTTTTTTTATTTGCAGCACCACAACAAAAGTATACTGTGTTAGATTTATACAAGGAAAACTGCCAAATAAAATAGATTATATGCCACTCTTCGTTCCTTTACTTTCTTAGAAAAAGAAGCTTTTTTTAGAGCCACATATTGTAATTTAGCTCCCTCTTGTGACCATTTTAGTTATCACACCAACTACAGGTTCAAACTCAGTTCATCCACTTTCCATTATGTTTCTGCCATTCCAGGTGGACACTCACATCCACGCTGCCGCCTGCATGAATCAGAAGCACCTGCTGCGCTTCATCAAAAAGTCTTACCGCGATGATGCCGACCGTGTTGTGCACAAACTTAAAGGGAAGGAAGTTACAATGAGAGAGCTCTTTGAGAGCCTCAACCTGCACCCCTATGACCTCACTGTGGATTCACTGGATGTGCACGCTGTAAGTTTTTCAATGGAAATAAATAATTGTCATAAGATCTGAGCCGACTGTATATCAACAGTGCAAATCTGCAGGTAGAGTTGACATCACAAAGTGATGTTCTCCACTGTGTAGATAATCGAGTCAAAGCCTGATCAGTATAAAAACTTACGTTTAAACTCAAAAAGTGTTTCTTGGTCCCATAAACTCACAATCTTATGGGATGTACTTTTAGAACTACCATGATCTACATCTCTTTTCTTGTCTATGTTGTTTTTCTGAAGGGAAGACAAACCTTCCAGCGTTTTGACAAGTTCAATGCCAAGTACAACCCTGTAGGAGCCAGTGAGCTGCGTGATCTGTACATGAAGACTGAAAACCACATCAATGGAGAATATTTTGCCACTATCATCAAGGTTAGTTTTCAGATGTGAAGTTCCTATCCTATAGATCTTTACTCTATTGACATCTTAGTTTTGGATTTGAATTTAACTAGTGCTTAATGGAAAAAAAACAAATCCAAAAGAAGCTGGGATGCTGTGTAAAATGTAAATTAAAACAGAGTGCAATGATTTGCAACTCTCACAGATCATCATTCTATTACAATACAACAGAAAACAAATCACATATCATCAGGTAGACATTTTACTATTTCATGAAAAAATCTGCTCATCTTGAATGTGATGGCAGCAACACATTTAAAAAAAAAGTTGGGATGGAGGCACCAAAAGGCTGGAGAAGTGCAAAGTACTAAAGAGACACAGCTGGTCCTCCAGATGTTGCAACTAATTAAGTTATGTGGCAACAGATCATCTGCAAGAATGAAAAAACACGAAACAAAATTGCAAATACATATATCTTCATCTACAGTGTATAATATCATCAAAACATTCTGAGAATCTTGAGACACCTCTGTGTGCAAGAGACTTGGCTGAAAATCAATACTGCCAACAATCTTTGGTCCGTCAGATGGCATTTTATGAAAAACAGGCATGATTCTGGCACGGAAATCACTGCATGGACTCCAAAACACTTTGAGAAATCGTTGTATTTGAACACAGTTCACCATGCCATGCACAAATGCAGGTTAAAGCTCTCGTGCAAAAAAGGAGACATATGTGAGCATGATCCAGAAACTTGCCATCTTCTCTGGGCGAAAGTAAATTTAAAATTGCCTGAGGCGAAGTGGAAAACTGTTTTGTGAACAGACGTATCAATATTTCAAATTCTTCTGGGAAATCATGGACTCCAGTTCCTCTACACAAAAGAGGAGAGGGACCATCTAGCATTTTATCAGCTCTCAGTTCAAAAGCCAACATATGTGATGGTGTGGAGGTGCGTTAGTGCCTGTGGAACTGGCAACTTGCACATCTAGAAAGGCGCCATCAATGCTAAAAGATATATAGAGGTTTTAGAGCAACATGTGCTCCCATCCAGATTATATCTTAGGGAAGGCCTTTCGTTTACCAGCAAGACAATGTTAAACCGCATTCTGCATCTATTATCCAACTTCCAATCCAACTATATTTATAAAGCACATTTAAAACTACAGAGCTGACCCAAAGTGCAAAGTCCATATTTATAGAATGTATTACAACAGTATGGCTATGTAGTAGAAGAGTCCAGGAGCTAGACCGGCCTGCCTGCAGTATAATTACAAATGCTGAATTTAAAAAAAAAAAATATATATATATTTTTCACTGATAAGTGTTTTGTACATGAGACTAAAATTGATCTTGAGCTTAATTTGACTTTTATGTACACCAGGAAGTAGCCAGTGACCTGGAGGATGCCAAGTATCAGTACGCCGAACCCCGTCTGTCCATCTATGGTTGCAACCCAAATGAGTGGACCAAGCTGTCCGGCTGGTTCGTCAAGCATAGAGTCTACTCCCCAAACCTCAAATGGATGATTCAAGTTCCCAGGATCTAGTATGTTTTCAATCACTACTCTTTTTGCCATGTAATCTAACCCAGCTGTGGGACAGATGGAGAACTGTTCTCCTGTTCCTACATTATGATGTTAAGGAATATTCCACCAGAAATCTATTTTTAGATATGAGATTCCATGTCTTTAGTCCTGAAAATGTTTCAGAAGACTTGAAAGATGACTGGAGGCTAGGGTTAAATGATATTGTTTTGTCTCTCCTGTTTCTTAGTGACATCTTCAGAGGCAGAGACTTTGTGCCCCACTTTGGCAGGATGTTGGAAAATATTTTCCTTCCCGTGTTCCAGGCCACAATCGACCCACAGTCCAACCCAGAGCTCAGCATCTTTCTTAAGCATGTGAGTCACAGTTGAACCAAAACAAAATACTAAATCTTAGCACAGCCATGAATTAATTTAAAATCAACTAGTAAAAGGATATGGTTGTTTTCAAACTGGCATAACCACACATGGAGATACCAAATTAACATGTTACAAGTTAATCTCAAGAATGAATTTTAATGTTTGCTGTGATCAAGTTATCCACAGCTGTCTTTACCCAAGATTTAAAAATTACCAGGGAAACGTAAAGATCCACAATGTATAATAAGCTGTTCCCTCATCCTCCTGTGTAGGTGACAGGTTTCGACAGTGTGGACGATGAGTCCAAACACAGCGGCCACATGTTCTCCACCAAGAGCCCCAAACCAGAGGAGTGGGACATCGTCAAGAACCCTTCCTACACCTACTACATATATTATATGTATGCCAACATTGCTGTTCTCAACCAGCTGCGCAAGTGAGTAACTTTATTTTTGTAAAAATGTTAAGTCTCAATTGCTTGTTGGACTCCTAGCTTAAGTTTTAGGAATCTACTCTTTCAAGGTTTGTTATTTTTTTCACATCAATATCAACCAAGAGTATGTCTCTACGCTCTCCAGACAGAGGGGGATGAACACATTCATGTTCAGGCCTCACTGCGGTGAGGCCGGTGCCATCACCCACTTACTGGCTGCCTTCATGACTGCTGACAACATCTCTCATGGCCTTAATCTCAAGAAGGTCAGTCCTCAGGATGCAGCAACTTACAGAATCAAACAATTACACGCACTCATTTCATCACGCTCAAGCACCTGCTTTAAGCGTCATAGTTCTGCAAAGTAGCTGTAAGCTACACCACAACCGCTATCCTGAAGCACAAATTGAACATATTAAGAAAGTGAAGAATAGGAGGAAAATCCTTTTAGGTCATGTGAACAGATGATACATGTTTTTGATTACTTTGAACTGAAACCCTTGAATGTTGTTTAAGGTACTCACAGGGTCTCTTTCAACATTTAAGATGTTTTTTTCCCCCAATATACACTGGAAAAAAATCTAAATCTTACCAAGTATATTTGTCTCATTGAGTATCTCATTACACTTGATATAAGACACAATTGCCTAACAAGTACCATTTCAGCCAGATATAGGGACTTGTTTTAATACAATACATATTGAATATCTAGTTAAGTGAAAAAGTCTTGAAAACATCTTGTTTTGAGTCATATTTCACATGAAACAAGCTTTTTTTTTCATTTGAAGAGGTTTTTAAGCTGATTTCAAGATCACTTTTAACTCAAAAGTCCTAAATATCACAATTTATTTCAAGAAATCTTGACAAGCCAATTTTCACTAGTTCCATTGGCAATTTTTTTTTCTTATTTTAAGCAAAAACGTCTTGTATTTGTTGTTTTTTTTAACTTATTTTTGGAGGGGCATTTTTTCCAGTGTATGTTCTAATCTGGATATACTTTGTTACTTTACTTTTGGATTTCGGCCATAAGAACCCTAAATTGGATCCTAAAGGGAACTGTTTGATGCCCAGTGTTTGAAACTTAGATCTAAGTAACAAATCTGTGGTACAAAAAAATTAGAGCAAGAGCTACTTAAGAACTTTGAACTACTTTCAGTTCAGTAACTTCATTACATGTTATTGTATTACTGCAACATTCTTGAACTTTGACAAATATTCTTTAAAATTTCAAAGCTGGTTGTGTAACCTTATTATGCATCTTGATCTTTTACAAACAGAGTCCTGTGCTGCAGTATCTGTACTTCTTGGCCCAACTCCCAATTGCCATGTCCCCTCTCAGCAACAACAGCCTGTTCCTTGAATATGCCAAGAACCCCCTGCTGGAGTTCCACAAGAAAGGCCTGGTGGTGTCTCTATCCACCGACGACCCCATGCAGTTCCATTACACCAAGGTCTGACACCATGGGGAGAAGGCCTTTGATGAAAATGTAGACAATGATGCATTTTTTTGCTGCTTATAATGGGTATTGTGTAGATCTAGATGAATGCATTTCAGGTTTATGAGGTCAGAAGTTAGTCTTTTGGCTTCATATTTCATGATCTTCCTTCTCCAACAACAGTAAAACTCAATATGTATTGAACTAGCATGCCATGTAAACACATAAAGAGGCCTATTGACGTTCATAAAGCATGCTGACTCTGTTTGCAACATTAATTGCTTTGTATGTACACATAAGTCTAGGTAACTTGGTCTTTGTGTTCACAGGAGCCCCTGATGGAGGAGTATGCCATTGCCGCTCAGGTCTTCAAGCTGAGTACTTGTGACATGTGCGAGATTTCCAGGAACAGTGTGCTGCAGAGTAGCTTGTCTCTCGAGGTAACAAAAGTGCAAAAGACTGTTTAGCTGATCCTGCATTTAAAGCATTTAGTGTTTGTCTGACGGACACCTGCTGATTCTACATACACAGGATCACGCATCTTGTTCTTCAAACTTGACTTTTGGTTTTCTTCTCCTCTCCAGGAGAAGACCCACTTCCTGGGTTCGGATTTCCTGAAAGAGGGTCCAGAGGGAAATGACATCCGTAAGACCAATGTGGCTCAGATTCGGATGGCATACCGCTACGAGACACTGTGCTATGAGCTCAACCTCATCAAGGAAGGCTCGAAGACTGAGTAGACACCGTCAAATCAGAAACACACTTGGCCAAAAACTCATCTCTAATGTGATGTAGAAAGGTTTCTACATTAGTTTTTATAACAGTTACTTTCGAACAAGTGAACCTTAAAGAAACAGACCTTCTAATACACAGATGTGTTCTCCTTTGGATGAGGAAATGCTTTGATAATTGTCTTCACTGTAAATCATCTGCACATCTTGTTCAAGTGATATTATATGTTACATTATGTGCATGCCAACTGGAGAAACCTCACGTATCAGAATGAATGGAAATAAAATGTAAAATAACAAGGGAGCCTTGAGCTGTTTTTATTACAGTAATGGATTTCTTGTTTTATTTAGCTCACTTTGCTACATTTTAGAAAACCTTTAGGAACCTCCATTATTAAGATTAAGATTAAGACTTACTTTATTGATGTCTGCCAGTCCCATTACCAGAAGTGAAAACTGGATGATAACACATGTTATCACTGAGTTCAGATTTAATTGTGCTCCAAAGTTCAACGCTAATCTAAGATCCACTTTGAAATCTTATGACGTAATTTCAAGGAAAAGTTGATTATAAAGGAAAAACTACATTAGAAGAACCTTAAACTAATACACTGATATTAATGCATCAAAACATCATATCGGCACTTCAGAAATCTAAGCCCCAGATGTTATTTATTAACGTGTGTGGTCGCGCAGGTGCAGCCTCAGTGTCAGTAGAAGAGACCATTATTTATTCATCGCTGACAGCTGCAGGAGTTGATTTGGTGACGTCTTCTCTCATGGTGGATTCAACCAAACTTTCTCACAGTTGAAAATGCGTAAAGCTCCTCGGAAACACCGTGAGTGACACCGGAAGTCAGATTGAAAACGCTGTAAACTTTAAATCGAGCGCATATGGTATTACTCCGAAGCAAACGGTGAATAGGTTCTTTAAAATTAAAATTGATTTAAGATTAGTTAGAAAAAACACACGTAAAACAACAAGCAAAATTTGAGGCTATTTTTCTCAGATACACAAAAAAAGGGCAATGAATAGAAAATGACAAAAGGTTTTCACCCTCAATGTCTATGCAATCCCACCATGACAGTCCTGCTCTTTCAAACCTTAGTCCTCAGGTAAAATGTTTGCAACAGATTTAAATTAACTTTTCTACCATACTGTATCAGTTACAAACTATTTCAGATGGCAAGAATTGTTTGGCTGAAACAGTCCACATCTGCAGATTTCTTAGGCTCACATCAGGCCTTGAATAGCAGTATGGGTGTGGCTGCCTAAACTCAGCCATAAGTCCATCACACATGGAACATATCTACATTTTATTTGAGCTTTTTGGCTACACCTAACACTTGCCGTAGCCCACGTTAAAGCCATTTTAAGAAATTTGGGACACATCTGGCCCAAACAACACATGTCATCAACAAGTTAGTGACAGCTCGCCGACCTTTAGGCCACAGAACACTGGTCTGTGTCACTCATAAGCTTTAACATGTGCAACATGTCGTTCAGTATAGTAATAATATAATAATAATAATATATATTTATTTATAAAGCACTTTAGAATAGAATAGAAAAATACTTTATTTATCCCTCAATGGGGGAAATTCAAATTCGTCAAGTAGCTCAACATTTTTTTTTTAAATATTTACAATGATTGAATTAACAACAATAAAACAACAATAATAATACTACTACTAACTAAATAATAATAAATGACTAAATGGCAAAATAAACAAACAAATAAAAATCAATCAATCAATTTGAGAAGAACTCAGCAGTCACTGTTATTGTTATTGTTATTGTTATTGTTATTGTTATTTACATCAACTTAATGACCTCAGAGTGCCATTAATACTTTTCGGAGTACCTGGTCTAACACACAATGCTGCTGAATTTTTAATTAAAACGCCTTTGCCTTTAAAGATGTTCTTTTTTTTTTCAAATTCAGGAAGTTTAGGAAACTTCTGCTAAATTTGGGGAAAATATGGCAAAAATCATCAATCACTTCTTCCTTTTATTTTGGAAGCCACAACCGGAAGTTAAAAAAAAATAAAAATTCTCCGTCTGACTTAATACTAATTGTCCCGAAGGAGGGCGAGGAGTGCTCTGCTTTCTGTTCTTTTCGGCTCTGTGACCATTTTTAAGAAAACAGTTGTTGATGTGAGCATTATCTAAGAAAGGGTAGGACTCTTTTATGCCCTTTGAACCGTCAGTATCTGTCAGAATAAGTTCCCAGATACTTTCTGTAGTCTGGCTCGCCACACCAACGGTCGCCTGTTAACGTTATTCAGACTTGCCACCTCCTCAACGATGAGACCGAGTGGATTTTATTTGTGATTTATTTTTATTTTTTACTTAATCAGACGGAAAACAAGGGAGATAACATGAGTTTTAAAGCTACACCGGTAAGTAATGTGATGTTGTTTTGTTATCTGGACAGCTTGGGTTTTCTTACTCTTTCCACCCCCCAAGTTATCTCAACGTTAGCTCATACTTTTAACTATTTTCATTTTGTTGCATTTCATATTGTAACATTAACTCGCGGTGGGCCGTACATATGTTGCTTACTTACCTTTATGCTTTTGGTATCGTCATGTGGAGAAAAGTCAAACTAAGTTTAGTCACCTTTTCACAGAAGTGAGTATCACCAAATCCTTTTGTTCAGTTGAATCCCTTAAGCTAATTCTTTTTAAACAATAAAATGTACCTATATTCCTCCTCAGCAGACGTATTCAGCTAGTTTCACCGTGGTGAATAAGCAACAGAGTTTCGTTTATGTTTTATTACTAATTTGTCGGCCTCGAATACAGTAAGAACACTTTTCAAGCTAGTTTGTTTGGCATGTTTTCTACAGCTTGTTTTATCTCTCAGCCTCTGCACGTGGTTTTATTGGAGAAATAAAACTCCTAATTCAGCCCACAGAGTCATCTTTGGTCGTTGGCTCTTTATTCTGAGAGCTGCTGTATGGAAATCATGTGCAGGTGATGTCAAATGAAGGAAAACCAGTCGAGCTAATAGGAAACTGACAGCTAGGAACAGCAGCTTCTCATGTGCCACTACCACTGAATTAGCTTGTGCAATAAAAATATGAATTATGCTCTGACCTGCGTTTATGAAGGGATGTTCACAACAAATGACCCTAAATGATAAAACTGTCATATTTAAGTGGTTTCAGTGTGGCTGTCAAATTGAATGCCTACGTGAACTGAAGTGGTCCTGAGGGCTGCTTATGGATCAGTCAATTCAAGGCATTTTTTTTTTAAATCTCGTTTCATCCTTTTATGCTGGCATGCAGCAAGCCAGCTCTTTTCTTTTATTATAGCATTAACTGTCACTGTTGATGATAAGCTACACTCCTACAACACCTCACCTACAACATGTCATGTCATGCTGCACATCTCTGAGAGGGCGTGTTGTGGCGGTTTTGAAGGTGCAATTAGCTTTAATTTAGTTGCCATGTGATGATGGGGTTGTTCAGCTTCTTGTGTACCCTGTCTGGTTTCTGCATAGGATGAGTTTCACAATAATAGGAATACAATTCAAGGATGGCTTTCAGCAGAACTGACAGCTTATAAAACATCAGGGAAATGAACTCTTGACTGGCATATCTTCATGATATAGCCTAATATCCCAGCTCTTTGCAGATTCCCATTGAAGTTTGGGATTGCAAGTTTTAGACCTGCTTGTAGATGTTACTGTGACTATCCAGCGGCTGATATATTTCTGGATTCATTGTATTTTAAAGCCAATACTTGATTACCATCACAAGGTTTAAACAAAGCTGACAAGGGCGGTTTGTCCATAAGGGCGACCGGGCGATGCACCAGCAAAGGGGAAATTCATTTTTTAGGGAGGGAAATCTTATAAGCGAGGATTTTCGCAGTGCTGGTAAGAGTGGAAAACTTGGCTAGCGGTCTGTGAAACAGCCAACACTTTATTCTGCTTTTTCATGTAAATAGTCTGGTGGTGTCTTTGATTAACAACAGAAACTGTAACTACTTGTAATGGGAAATCAGCGCTAATATAAAGTCAAGAACTGTAAATAAATACTAATTGCTGATACATGTTTTAAACTTGTATCTACTCCCTGTCTTAATAAATGATGAAGCAGATATCTCTCTCCATGTTCAAAGGTATTTGAAGGTAAACTGATTGCCTACTAGTATGTGGCAAACGTGGCTAAAGGGAAATCTTTATTTTGCCATCTAGTGCTTAAATGTGGTGTTGGTAATGGGAATTGATCAGAAAAAAAACAAACAAATAGTGAACGGGTCACTTTAGTCATCATCGCTACTATTGCACCCCCCCCGCCTGAGAAATTTGTCAGGACCCGCCACTGAAAGCTGATCTAAACATAGATGAAATCAGAGGTTGCAACTTGGTGGAAATCTCTCTGCACCATAATTATGGACAGTCTGCTGATCCTTCTTCCTGCCACTCAGGAAACTCAACTCATGCCTTCCTGTATAACATACCGCACAGACAAATAATGCAAGTGGGTCAGTATGGGAGTTGCATTGTCATTGAGAGGTCTGGCAATGATGGGAGCAGCATTCTAGGGCAAAAATACGTTTGATTTAGGTCAAACCAAACAAAAGCGGCACTTTCAAGACTGACTGAGTGTCTCTTGTTACGTCGATTTCCCGACTCTCCTCTGGTGCAGCTCTGCAGGAATGCAGCTCATAGAATTATTGTGATCATGAGCTGTGTTGTGGAATTTTACCATGTCTCCCCTTCTCCAGATACTCTCTCAGCCTCTTAATGTGCAACGTGTCCAGATGGGTTGGTTCCAGCTAAAGGAGCCGCTGTGCAACAGCATACGGCCACTGCATCGGTGTTGACTCAGGGAATATGAGTCAGAGCGGATGCAGTATAAAACTTTACTTCACGTCTGTGTTTGATAGCTTTAGATCAGATGAGTCAGGATCCTTTGCTGTAGCTTTATCATGCATATAGCAGAGGAATTTAGTCAGACTCTGTAGTCTTTTTTTTTTTTTATTGTGTCTGAGAAATAGCTCAACCTTTAATATTCCAACTCTTGTCTTTGACATATGAGCGTACATATGTGTGGTTAATCTCATTACCATCATGAGTCTTCTCTGGGCTGTTATGTATGGCTCGTGATTTATGTATTTTCAAGCCCACAAACTTCTTTGAAATCACTTAAAATGCACATTCTTCCCCATCCTATGAAAGACCTGCTTTGTCCAAGCATTAAATTGGATGCAGTGCTTTGCTGTATCACTGGCATTTTTGTATTTGGCCAGCAACAGGGTTTAGAATGACAGCAATGCAGAATTCCCCTGAGGCTAGAAGAGGATTTGGCTGGCTCAAGACACAGAATCACTGCCCTGTCACTGGCTTTCCTTATTCTATCTAAATTTACAACCTTGATAGGAGCCCACCCTTCCTGCCTGTTTAGAAGTAGCTGTGTCCTTGTGTTGCCTCAGTGCCCCCTTGACCCTGCAGTGTGCTGCCTGGGCTTGTTTTTGGTTTTTTGGAGTGTTGAGTAATTTTGAGTGTCTTGTCTTCTTTTTAGGTTGCTTACAAAAAGAGCCGAGGAGGAAATGACAATCTGCTAGTAGAAGAGGACTAATACAGACATTAAAGAAGCAACTATAAACCCTGTGGTACACAGACTTTTTGCTGTTATTTTCTGTGCTAATAATTACCCGAAAACGTGGATATTTTTGTTGAGTCTTTGCAAAGAAATCCGAGATGCATTCGCTAATGGAGAACTGATCTCGACATGCTGGCTCTGAGACTGGAGCAGAGGAGGCGGGGGCTTGGTGAGGTGGATCGCCCACAGAAAGAGGCCACCACCGCTGCCTGGCAGGGCCGCCAGGCGGGGAGATCGCCCTCTCATGAGCAGGGCATTAACATCAGGGAGAAGATCTCCCAGTGGGAAGGTCGCAGTCAACAGGGCAGCAGCCCGGATGCCGGGCCGAAAGCTAACCCTCCCGTTGTATCCCGCAGTCTGTCTGCAGACCTCCTGGGAAATGGATGCCCCAGCAGGAGTTTGGGAGGGGAGCTTCACGCAAAAGCCAGCCTTTCAAAAGCAAAGAGCTTGGGATTGGATTTTAGGGAATCCCCAGCACATGTCGGACTCGGTATGGTTAGTCGCAAGTCTGAGCCTTTGCACAAATGTTCCACTCAATTTTCAACCACATCCCCTGAAAAAAGACTTTCAACACAAATATTTGCACCTTCTAAACTGGAGACAAACACCCCTGTTTCCACAAGTAAACAAGTTCTTTCTGCCTATGGTGACCAAAAACTGGGTCGCATCTTGGATGTTGAAATAGTTTCTAAACCTCTACCTCTGTCATCTGATGACCATGAAGACAACATGCCCGCTGGAAACTTCTACACTTCGCGGGGTTTCTGGCGGAAGCTTGAGGGGAACCGACTACTCTGGGAGAAAGGCAGAAGTTCTGCAGAAGAAGCTCACCCCCCTCCAAAACCTTTGCGGACATTCCAGTATGGTGGTGCTAACAACACGGGGCACGCGGTGCAATGGAACAGCAAATCTCCTCGTAACAATCAATCCAATGTGAGAAGCAGGAGGGTAGCGCACCCACCTAGCTTCCCTCCTCCCCCATGTCCGGTCACAAAGAATGAAGGACTTTCAAGGCATAAAAAGAACAGGTGAGCCAACACACTAAAAGCAAAGCACATGTAACTCTTAAATAATTAATTAATGTTATTGTAATTGTTTTGCAAAGCATTTTAGAAACTGACCTAAATGATATTGCACTTTGCTGCAGATGAGATGCTTTTGGTGTTTACAGAACAGCAGCCACGTTTTTAGAGCAGTTTTGGAGGGAGGATACTGTTTAATTGCTGGCTGGGGTCCTTGTGTGATGTCACATGATATCTGGCAGCTTTGTTCTCTATTGTCTGGATATGGCCTAGTTCCTCAGCAGCCATGGTCCAGGGTCATCACCACCCACACTCATGCTCACATTTAAGTCTGAGGAAAACTCTGCAAAACGTCTAAATAACTTGCACATAATCTCAGTGGTGAGAATCTCCCGTTACCTAAAGCCTGCCTAAAAGTATTTCAAGGAATATTATGATATGCTTTGATGCTGAAGACGAAACAAAAAACATTTTGTAGTTGGACAGACCCGTTCAAAAGTCTTTGTTTTTATCTTGCACCCAAGCAGTCAGACTTTTTTGTTATCTTTAAGTCGAGAGCAATAGTTCTCCAAGCTTTCTGAAGGTCTTTCAAAGTTTCTCTTTGAACGTTCGCTGCTTTTTCACTCTTTTGTTTAATTTTCATTTAATTTAACTTCATTTTCTGTACAGTTCTTGTACTTAACCACTTAACACTGACCTATAAATCAATCAAATGTAGAAAGGCACTTAACTTAAGGAGTGAACCAGTGTTGTTTACCCAGAACAGACAAATTGGCAAAGAAGCTATTTTTTTTTTTTTTAAAAAGTGTCTTTAGGCACTTTGTCTGTAGCAGCATAATTTCATTACAATTTTGTTTGTTGCATCTATGAAAAATGTCAAATCTAACACAGTTGGACAGGATTAAATAGCATTTTTGTACCAACAAGGTGATTCCAAAAAAAACAATTGGCCTAAAACTTGGTATTTCTGAGCATGGTGTGCAGTGTGTAATTAAGATATTTAAGAAACTGGACAAGCAGAGGACAGAAGAAAAAAATGGGAGGCCTAAAAAAACAAAAACAATTTACAGTAGATGAACAGTATCTGAAGATGATGTCTTTAAGACAATAAGAAAAAATCCTGACATGGGACCTGAGCATCTGGCATGGGACCTGTTCACTGAAGCCTCGTGAGACTTTATCTCACTGGAAGGCTGACAAGAAAAGGCTGCCAAATGACACAAGAACTGCACTGAAAATCTTGTCAAAATTAATTCAATTTTTAGCTAAAAAAGTAAATCAGATTTTGATCCATCATGCAGTACTACCATGAAAGCATCTGATTCACGATGTCATTTTTCAGCATGACGACGATCCCAAACATACTGCCAACACAAAAAAAACAACCAAAACCTAAATGAATAAACGCACCATGAGCACCGTCAGTCATGGATTGGCATCTCCAGAGACTGGACATCACATTGTTGAAGCAATCTGGGGTCATCGTGATACAGAACAAAACAACAGGCAGCTGACCTTAATAAGAGTTTTGGGATGTCCCTCAAGAAGCCTGGAGAACTATTACTGTGGACTATTATAGATTACAAGAAACCTTGTCCAATATGGTTCAGGCTGTGTTGAAGAATGAAAGTGGTCATACCAAACATTGACTTTCGAGCTTGTTAGAATTATACACATTCTGGTTTTTCCCTAATGTACTGTTTTCAATTCATGCTTGCATGTTGCTGCTCTGACTTCCTGTTTTCCTGGCAGTATATTTAACAAATGAGTAGTGGCTCGTGACTTTTGCACAGCACTGGACATTGCTGTGCTTTTGGCTTTGTCAACGGACCCCTGAGCCTTCTTGTCACACCACGAGTACCCCCTCACACATACAACAATATTGATTCTCCAAAAGTAGAGCAACACAGTGGTTATTACATGAAAATCATTTTATTTAATATCCTTAACTTGAACATAAAATTCTGAGGCTTTCTCTCTTTTTTTTTAACCTCAGTTGAATTCAACATAAGAATAAAAAACATTTTCTTGAAATATAAATAATTAACCAAAATAGTATATTAAATAAATGGCATATTACTAAATTCCACAGCAGACATTATTTTGTACGAGCTTGGGACTAAACACTTTTGTGTGACGCCTTAAAAAAAAAACTTCCCATGCGCCGCGTACCCCCTGCAGTACCTCCGGTTGGGAAACACGATCTAAACTTTAGTTTAGAATCTAAACTAAAGTTTAAAACGGTAAAGATGGGAAAAGAAAAATCATTTTTCAGGCAACACTTGCACAACACAACACTGTTGCAAGATATGTGTAACACAAAAGAGTACATTCATTGTCTGCTTTGTGGATTTATTTAAATTATTACAAGACTGCTTGATAAAACTCTTAATTTCCACTTCATACAGTGAATTGTAAACAAGGGCTGGGATGGAGCCTTGTGTCACATCACTTAATAAGTGCACAAGATATTGATAGAAATGCTGTTGTATTGTTTTGTTATAATTAAACAAATCTAATATCACGATATCCTCATCTTTGACAAATTAAACTACACTCTTGTCATTGAGCAGGTACTAATTTTGTTTGTAATAGTTCAGCCTCACTGCAATAAAATGAAACAATTGGTATCTTTTGGTTCACATTTATCCCTGATTGCATGTTAAAGCATTTTTGACAATTTCCACTGCAGCTCTTTAAGGAGAGGGCGTTTTATTAGGACGAACAGTTAGATTACCCAGATTATCAGGGAGCCCTCAAAACAACGTTGACCCATCCTGTAAAATAGTTGCCCCTCTCTGTTGTCTTTAAAAATAAACATTTTAAAATCCTGGTGATTTCAGTTGAAATTTAGGGTGTCATTTTAGCTTCTAATGGACGCTTGTGGCCACCTCTAAAATCTCATATTTTTGACCATTAAGACCTGGCGTGCATGTATATTCCTCTCAGACGTGGAACGATACTTTCATACCTCTCTGTTTCCAGCTGGCCATGACTTGAGCACATTTTATCTGTCATTCTTTTCACGATTCATGACAGATTTAGTTGTGCAGATGTACATTCATTGCTCAAAGTCTATACTTTCAGCTTGCATCAACTTTTGATGAATGCACCGGGGCTTTTCGGGGTTCTGTACCCTTCCCAAGGACACTGATATGTGATCTTTGGAAGCGGTGAAAAGATCCACACAGCCTCTGACGAATGGACAGCTGCTGTATCTCCTGAGCCACAGCTGCCCAATGTTGACAATTCTGTCATCAAGTTTTTCAGAAAACTCCCCAGCATTGTTCATCAAACCTACGTTTTAGAAGGCTTTTTAATCTGGTTCCGAAGGTTGATTCGCTTTAGTAACTTTATTCTTCATTACTACAAAGATAGACTTTCAGAACAAACAAACAATTTTCCTCTTTAATTGTTTTTTTTCTTTACAATTTACACCAATATCTTAACATCTAAAGGTCCTGCCATATCTGCACACATAGTTTCCTCATGGCTCCATGTTTACCTGCTTAAAAGGAATCCAGTCGCTGTCATTCATTCTTGTACATTATGAAATGCCTCCACAGGGCAAAGGATTACATCACACTTCACTTGAATTATGTAATGGTTTGTTATTGCACTGTGCCAAACTGTCTGGCTCAATTTTAAAGTCTAGTGTGCATAACAGAAGGAGCTAAAGTCAAGTGCGCGTAAAACATTTTTACCCTTAAACAACTTCCCTGTACTATATGCAAAGTCATTTTCTTCCATGGCAGCTTATCACAATTTCCGTTTCGCCGGGTTTGACATCAACATGGGGTTTTGTGGTGGGACATTGGCTCCACATACAACAATAGTATGGCAGCTATCTTTAGGACAACAGCCAGACCCCTCTTATTTGTTGCTTTCCCTTCTCTCCCTGTCACAGGAAGTCCTTCGAGTATGAGGATGCGGCACGTTTGACAGCCCAGCAAGGCACTATGGCAGACGGGACTGTGCACTCAAGCCTGTACCATGCCTACTCTGACGACAATATTTATGAGGATATTGTCTGTAAGTCAGGCTCTTGGTGTCATATATTCGAGAAGACGGCGTGGAGCAGATTGTTAATACGTTTCTTCAGCTTTTAATGATTCTGTCACAAAGAGACAATGACTGGGAGCCATTAAAAACTGTTGCATGGCTACAAATAGTTAGATGTGAAATACAAATGGAAAATTAGCAATTGTTATCATCACCATGTTACATGCACGATACTTTAGCTTATTTTATATGCTCTATCTGCTCCTCTTAAATAGCTTGGTCTTCCTTCTTGGTTTTTATGGATGGATCTCACTTACTTGTCAGTACAGGTAGTCTGTGTCCTTGTAAATCATCCAATCATCCTGTCTAATCCTTCTCCTCACACTGACTTCCCTCAGGTGAAGTGGCCAGGAATGACCCTTATGAGGATGTCAAGCTGTCTCCCATGTGTCTCCCCACTACAAGGCCTCCAGTCCCAAAGGTAATGAAATATACTCAATCTGTGTCTTCTTTTCACGGTAGCTTCCCTTTTTTTGTGTGTTAGTTTTATATCAATTTACCCATCTATCCTGAGCTTGTAATAGAGGAGCAAGGAAGAAATGTACTTTGACACCTTGTCATTTTCTTCATTTTTTTTATTTTTTTTTGCCCTCCAGCTGCTTCCTAAGCCCCAAACATTGCACGGATATGCTGGCAAAGGGGAGAGAAAGCCATTCCAAGCATTAACAACGTCCAAATCCTCAACCCTTGCAGATACTCCAAAACCAGTGGCACCTCGGCGCACGAGCACTCAAAAAATCCACAGGACTCCTCAGGTAAGTGATCATTTTCACAAATCATTGTATCTGGAGACTATGGCTGACTTTTTTTTTGTTTTTTGTTTGTTTTTTTCACTTCTATATGTTAGACAAGTGGTGTGCTTTCTTTTTAATGATGAGTCATGTGTTAAGGAAGAAAGACAAGACGGGGGTGGTGACTTGCTGAGCAGGAAGGAGAAGATACTGAGAGAGAGAGATAAGAGTAGGGTAACATGCGAGTGCTTCTCGCAAATTTGGATAGCACACGCTGTAGATTCGGGCTTATAACTCATGGCTGTTGAAAGCTGGTGGACAGGGAGAAACTTTAACAACAAGGTAATAAAACTGACGTTTTTTTTCTTATGTCTGTGAGGGAGATGACTAGAAAAGGATTGTAGCTTGAGAAACTACCTGTTTCTAGTGCTGTATCTGTCAGCAAGGTTGAAAAATGCCACTAAAGTCCATCCATCCATCCATTATCTATTCCGCTGAATCCGTTGATCGGGTCGCGGGCAGGCTGGAGCCTATCCCAGCAGTCAATGGGCGAGAGGCGGGGTACACCCTGGACAGGCCGCCAGTCCATCGCAGGGCCACATAGAGACAAACGAGACAAACAACCATGCACGCTCACACTCACTCCTAAGGACAATTTAGAGATGCCAATCAACCTAACATGCATGATTTTTTGGACAGTGGGAGGAAGCCGGAGTACCCGGAGAGAACCCACGCATACACGGGGAGAACATGCAAACTCCACAGCCACTAAAGTCTATTAAGTCTATCTAAAAAGTTTATTCCCTTTTAAGATATGAGAGTGTAATATATTGGCAAAAGAGAGACAATAGGTGTAGTATTTAGTTAATTTTCTATTCTTCAACTATTTTAGCTTTCATCACATGGTTATAAAAGATGATGTGAAAATGGTTGCAGACACAATTACCTTATTTATTCTGCTGCGCAACAGCTGTGTTATGAGGTTTATTTAGTTTATTTCTCTATTCTGTCACACAAGTTGAATCCTTCAAGTGGCAAATGCACTTCTTAGGGATGCATCTGAGCTTCCTCTGTGTGCTTGTTTCTGTGATGAACTCCTTTAATTCAGAGCCTTATTTGATTTCAAACATTCAGCTGTGTTCTCTCTGGGTTTTAAGAGAAGAACACAGGAATTTAAAGGTAAAAAAAATGCTGTAAATCTTTAATTATGCACTTAGAAGCTGTTATATCACAATTCCCCGTAATGATGACCGGGCTCACAAATATGTATGTGTGTGTGTGTGTGTGTGTGTGTGTGTGTGTGTGTGTGTGTGTGTGTGCTACACAGTATGTCAGTAAGATCGAGACCATTTTTGACGACAAGCGAGGGAGGAAGAGAGTGAAGAACCAAGGGCTCGCAGTGCGAGGTGAGTCACACATACATGCTCAATGTCGCAGATGCCCAGATGTCACCCACATCAACACTTAAAGAAGATTAAATTGAGCCTCTTGGTGGAAAAACCCAGCTTTTGATGATGCACTTAAGGCCAGCTGTGGTACGCAAAGCCACCGATTATAAAACAAAGGCTGACTGTCTGCATCTGATTATGGCTTGTCAAGTCTTTTCCATTCCTGTGTTCCTCACTAATCTCTCCCTCCTTCTCTTCATATGAGCAGAGGAGACCAGTGGGACAGAAAGTGACCCTGAGGACAACACTAAAGGTACCATCAAAGAGCAAACCTGGCTCTAATGTCCTTTTATGCTCATTATGCAGCAAATTTGGAGGTATATATTTGAAAAAATCAAATCAAATCATGGTAATATGTGTAAACACTTGGGTATAAACCTAGTGTAGAGGCAAAAGAAGAGCTAAAAAAAAAGCTTCCCTGAAGAATCTATTAGCTCCATGGAAGTTCACCGGTGCTGATTAATGCCAGCTGTGTTAATCAAGTGACTCGTGTCCACAGTGGGAGGAAAATTCACCTGTACAATGTCCATAATAGACGTCAAAAGCTAGTATTTCAACTTTTAGTTGACTGAAAATATATTAAACAAATGTTTTTGGTTAACACAGAAACATTTGCAGTTTTTAGCTTTTTAAATGCGAAGAACAGTTGCTTTTCCTTGTGATTTCTATCATTATGAACTTTGTAACCCAACAGAAGGACGTTAACTTTTTTTTTTTTCCATTTATAAAGAGAACAATTTGATTTAAACATTGAACAGTTGGTCTACTACTTTCTAAACGTTGTCACACAAACTGTGCTCTAACCTTGCAATCATTTTAGTTAACAGTTCAGCCTTTGGTTATTCAGAAAATTGATCGATAACTTCCTCAGTCTATGACAGGACAGAAATTATTAGACAATGTGTTATAATTTCTCCGAGCAAACAAAACGTGATTACATGGCTTGATTCATTTCCCATACGCCCACATCAGTTTGTAATTATGGTGCATTCCATTTGAACTTGGAAGCTGGAATATTCTGAGTTCCCGGTAGGAGGTATCAACTAAAACGACCCTCAAAGTGTGGTCCAAGTTGGAAAGTCAAAGAAACCTCACTCCAGAAACTCCAGCATGGCTGTGCTGTGTGTAAGAAAGTGGCAGCAGTAATAAACCGTCTGTTTGCACATCTGTCAGCTTGTGTCACACACGTAGTTCTGTCCAGCCTCTGTCAATAAACAAACTGCTGTTCTGCATTTATGCACAAAATACAGTACGATGCATGGTTACTGTTATCTCGATTAATAGCTACTTGTTTTCCAACTTTTATCTGGAAAGCGGTGGACTGGGGCGTATTGTCATTCCCAGTTTGATAACTTAAAAACTAAGACGATTGAGCCATTAACAACGGCTATTCTTTGAATGACAAGTTGCTCCTGCTTGCATTTCTACATAAAAAGGCATTTCTTGACTTTTCGGTGCTGGAAGGGATATGTCCCATGACATGCATTACCACATTGTCTCACTGTGTGTTGTTTAGCAGGTTCCAGAAGATCAGTTTATATCCAGTCTACACTGAGACGTCGGCCAGGATATCGCACCCTTGAGAGAGACCTGATCCAGCTGCAGCAGCAGCAGCTTTTCCAGATCTTTGTGGTGGTGTCGCTGAGAAAAGGCTCCCCAGGAAACACCTATTCCCCTGAAATTACGCAACAGTTCCCCAAACTGGTTAGGAGGAGCCTTTACAGTAACATTATTCATCCATTCTTCCAGGATTTGAACCCACATTTATTTTGAGCACATTGATTTAGTTGAATTGTATTTGTGACCAGTTTGGTCTAAATTTTAATCTTGTTTGGCAAAATTGAGTGAAGATGATTCTTATTATACATGACAAGCATTCCTTGAAAGGGTTTCCCTAAGGGGAATTTCCCAGGTTGACATGAGTCAACAAACATGAGAAATGAAGTCTCCATTTGATCCATATTTTCACATTACAGTTTGCCCATCGTTGGGAAAGGTTTTGTCTCCTGTAGCTTGTTTACAGAAATAATTTCCAGTGAATGAGATTATAATTAATCTGAAAAGTGCTTATCTCAACTGGATCCTGCAGGAGTCCGTTTCATGATGTTGTTTGGAGACCTGCTGCTAAACTTAACTTGAGTCTCTTTGTTTCAGTTTGAGAAGTCATCACGGATCTCCAGAGAAGCTGAGGATCAGCTTCGGGTGATTCCCAAGTTCTGCTTCCCTGATTCTCAGGACTGGAAGCCTGCTTCAGACACGCCAAGGTTAGCAGTAAGGTTTTGATAAACTGGTCTTCCTTCCTTCATTTCCTTTGTGATTTTGGCTTTTACGGTTTTTTTTTTTTGCTCTCATACACACCTTGCATGTATTTTTAACAAATGTTGTCTTAATCCTTTCCATGTTATGTTTATGACCCCCATTTCCTTTATTTAATATCCTCAGCCATCGGCTGTTATCCATGAATGTGATGCTGCAACAACTCTGATTTCCCACAGGGATAATCATTGTAAATCTAATTAATTATCTGAGTGTTAAGGGGCATTGCGCAGTCGTTTTGTTTTTACTTGGTATGTTTTTGTAATGATGTCTTCGATCTCCACTTTTATAGCCTCCCAGTCTTCATAATATTTCTCTATAGCTGTACAAATAATTGAAAGACATACTTGTCTGATGTGCCTTTTAAACTTCCAGAAACTGAACGGTTCCAGCTTACCCAATTTTTCTGTATTTACATGTTGTAGACAGTCGGATTAAGTAGCACTTCTGGTGTTTTGTCAATTTACAGTGAGACCTTTTCCTTTGTTCTGACTGGAGAAGACGGCAGTCGTTGGTTTTGTTACTGCCGCAAGATCCTGGTGAGTATGGATGTGCGTTAATATTTGTGTCTGAATCATTGACTGAAGGTTTGTGTGTGAGATGACATGGCAGCCTGCCATGTGCTTACTCAACATCTCTGAGGAGATGTGAATCACAGACCATAAACCACTTTTCAATCTATGACCGAAGGCTAAAAGAATTTCATCATTTTCCCCTTTATTTGGCCTCATTGTCAAAGCACTGTTGTTGTCTTGTTAGGCTCACTATTTTGTGGCATTCTTATGTTGTGTTTTATAGTTTAGACACTGCTATCCTGGAGATCGTATCTTTCATGGGTAGATAAGCTCCGTGGTGCTGCCATAAACATGGCAGGAGTTTTTACTTTGGATTCTATGCGTTTTATTTCCCCTCCACAGTACAGAGCGGTCTCTTAAAAATCTTAAATTTATTATCAAAGGAAAATTTGTGCCCCGGTCCTAATTGTACTTTGCTTTGAAATGTATTCGATGTATTTTGGATGATGTATGTTTTTGTTATACCCTGCTTTATGACTTTCTGTCTTTAAGCCCAGTGGAAAGGGGAAGAGGCTGCCTGAGGTGCATTGCATTGTCAGCAAGTTGGGCTGTTTCAACCTGTTTGCAAAGGTAAAGTAACCTTACCGTACACCTGCTCACATATTTCTGTTGATAGAGGCCTTTATAGGAATATGAGAGGAGCTGGCTTGACTAAGGTTCAGCACTAATCCTTTTAAAGAGTGTGAAAGCTGCTGCCTTGAAATTGTATACATTAGCATGGAAGCTACACTAACACTTAATCCTGAGCAAGCACCGTGTGTATTTTTCAAAAAAGAAAAAGTATGCGTGCAGCGTCTCTCCCATCCTCTGGTCAGCTGAGGGAAATTTGCAAATACAAAGTGTGAAATGTGGTCAGAAGGAAACATTTACTTGAATGGGCACTAGTTTCTTATTGAGTCACAATGATTGGTCTGGCTCTTTGTGTCCAGATTCTGGAGGAGGTGGAGAGGCGTAGAGAAATTTCCCCAGCACTGGTTTATCCTTTTATGCGCAGCGTAATGGAGGCCCCATTTCCAGCACCCGGACGCACGGTCACCGTCAAGAGCTTCCTCCCTGGCTCCGGGAATGAGGTAACACCAAAAGAGGAAATGTTGATTAGTAGTTGCGTTCCTCTTAACCTCTCCCTTCTGTCTATTTGGAATGATTCAGAATTGCATCTGTGGAAACAATAAAGCTGGACATTTCAGCTTTGATGGGTTCATTTTGGGACAGCTATTTGTGTTTAAAAGGTTCAACAGTAATCAACACCTCCAAGACTCAAAGTCAAGAAAGTCATAAAATTACAGCCGAATCACTGCTTTGGTCCGACTAAACAGTTCTTTAAAAACAATCTAAAAATATTTTAGTTTATCGTAAGCTTGTCTGTCACTTGCCTATTGTCAACATGCTAGCTATTCACTCACACAGCGTTAATAGCCATAAGTTCTACTTTGCTCTTCTTGTTTGTTGCCAGGTACTGACTTTGTGTCGCCCCGTCGACTCAAGACTGGAACATGTGGACTTTGACAGTCTGCTGCAGTGTCTCAGTGTTGGGAAGCTCCTGCAGGTATTCGCCTCCCTTCTGCTTGAGAGGAGGGTCATCTTAATCGCTGACAAACTCAGGTAAAAAAAAAAATTTTTTTTAAAAGGAATAGACTCCCACTTAATGTTTAAATCAATGTTTATTATTTCACAAACTCAAAATGATAATCTGTGTGCATGTTCACCTAATTCTAAGCTGTTGCAGAGTGGAAAATTGCAAGTTTAGACAGGTTTATTTGTTCAATATTCCCTGCCCGAGCTCGATGTCATTTTGATAAATTTAAAAGCAATGGTAGATGCAGAACATGACATAGATGATGAAAAACACTTGAAATGACAGTTTCAAAGTTGGACATAATGAGGTCATTACAAGTTAACCTGTTCATGCTAATCTTACACCCAATGAATTGCTTTCCAGAATTTTAAAGTCTGTAACCTGATCAGGGTGTAATTTACCTTCCTTGTGTTTTTATTGGAAATTTGAACAGTGGCAACTAACATTCATAGGAGCTTTGATCTGTCATCTGCACTTTGTTTTTCTACAACAAATTATCAAAAATAACGCTCAACTAAAGGTTGTATAGAAACTGTGTCAGTCATTCCTGGGTCCTGGGTCTGCCCTGAGGCCTCCTTAAGGTGGGACATGTACAAAACGCCTCACCAGGGAGGCATCTGGAAAGTATCCTGACCAGATTACCAAATCGACTCTACTAGCTCCTTTAGATTCAGAGGGGCTGCTACTCCTGGATGGCCCAGCCACCCATCAAAGGAAGCAAATTTTTCGCAACTTGTGCTCACACAGTCTCTTGCTTCACCATGACATCCCGCCTGTCAATCTCCTGCTCTTTTCTGCCATCATTTGTGAACAACACCCAAAGATACTTAAACTCCTCAAACCTTTTCTGACTAAGGACCATGGCTTCAGGCTTGGAGGTGCCATTTCTCGTCACCGCTCGATGAAGCCAACAGGACCACATCATCTGCAAAGATGCAGCCCTAAGCCGACCAAACAGGAAACCCGCTGACCTTTTGCTGCGCCTAGAAATTTCTGTTCATACCTTTTATGTACAGAATGGGTGACAAAGTGCAACCCTGGTGGACTCCAACAAGCATTGGAAATGCATCCGACTTGCTGCCGGCAATGCGAACCAAGCTCTCACTCCAGTTGTACAGGGACATAGAGGCCCGATATCCCATACTTGAGGCGCACCTCCAACAGGAAAGCACAAGGGCACAGTTGTAAGCCCTTTTACGTCCACAAAACACATGAGAACTGGTTGGGAAAACCCTCAAATATCCTTGTGAGGGTAAAAAGCTGGTCCAGTGTTTTGCAACCAGGATGAAAAGGGCATTGTTCCTTCTGAATCCGAGGTCCAACTAGCTTCTCTCTCCAGCACCCCAGCATAGATTTTCTCAAGGAGGCTGAGAAGTGCGATTCCCCCGGTATTTGGAACACACCCTCCGATCCACAAGTTCCAAACCTCAATGCAATTTTGCACCAACATCCGGGGCCTTGTTGCCACGTAGTTGTTTAAGTACCTTAGCCACTTCAGCCCTGATGAATCTCCTTGGCCTCTGCTTTCGCTACAGAAGACATATCAGTTGGGTTGAGAAGATGCTCAAAAATTTCTTTCCCCTGCCAGATTTATACCCCAGTCGTGGACTGCAGGCATTCTATCCCTACTGTAGACAGTGTTGGCAAAGCACCACTTCCCCCACCTGAATCATCTGACAGTTTCTCAGAGATCGAAAAGGGCATTGTTCCTTCTGAATCCGAAGTCAGAAGCAAATGCAAAGCTAACCAAGTTCGGTTGGACTCTTTCTTCAGCCTCACGACTCCCTTCACCTCAGGTGTCCACCACAACAAACATGAGCGACCTGGCGACAGCAGCAATGGAGGCCCAAAACATGGCCCGTTCGGACTCAATGTGCCTCACTTTCCTCGATGGAAGTTGAAGATCTCCTGGACTGGTCTCTCTGCCACACGTTCCCCTCCCACTTGATCCAACTCCCCACCAGGTGGTGATCAGTTGACAGCTCAGCTAGAGTGTACACTTGCAGACAAAACAATTCCAACAACAATACACCACTTAGGTTCAGTGGGGACAGGCCGTTCCTCACACCCCTCCAGGTTTTACTGTCATCGCCCACATGAGCATTGGAGTTCCCCAGGTGGCTCCAAAAAGGCTGGGTACTCTGAACTGTGATCAGGAGCGTAACTGCAAACAGTGGGAACAGTGGGAACCTTTACCCCAACCCAAAAGTGCAGGGAAACCATCCTTTCGTCCACTGGGGAAAACTCAAACATAAACTAGGGGCAATAAGTAAGCCAACTCCAGATTGGAAAAAGCCCTCCACCACAATAAGGTGACAGTTCATGGAGGTTAATCTGCTACCGACCAAAAACAGATTTGTAGAGCAAATCTTTTTTTTTTTTTAATGCAACACCTGGTTTTGTAGGTGTCTGAAATCAAAGGGGGGGTTTATGACTAAGGATAAACTGTTGTGCTTAAATCAAAATGTAAAAGGTTCAGATATGAAGGCAACAGTGTAACAAGAGAGCTCCTATGTAACAATGTGTCTTAAACTTCCAGGTGGCTCAAAGAAGTAATTAGAAACACAAAAAGCTGTCAATATCATTAAATATTCATGGACTTTGGCGAGGAAACTGTGAGAAATTGTTTAAGTTTAGAAAGAAAAAAAACAGCTGAATTTAAAGTTGCCTTTATGGAGTCTCCAGAAGAATAGTGGCTTCATAAATTTCTCCCATCAAAAGAAAGACGAGAAGGAATTTCACAGCATGAAGGCAACTGGCCTGACAACAAAAGAGTCTCAGCAGAATAGTAGTAATGCTTCACAAAGAGGATGAAGACATTTGTTTTACTTATGGAGAATTCTGTCCTGCCGTTACAGCTGATCACTGAAAAAGTGGCTGTTTTCCATCTTCAGCGAGCCATGATTGATAACTTTGTGTAATTTGATCAACGTGAGAACTGAAGAGCGTTTTGTTAAACCTCTCCTTTCTTACTGCAGTGTGTTATCCCGATGTGGCCACGCAGTGCTGGCGCTGCTGTACCCGTTCACTTGGCAGCACACATTTGTGCCCGTGTTACCAGCTAGCATGCTGGACATCAGCTGTTCCCCGACCCCCTTCCTTATCGGTGTGCTGGCACCGTGCCTGCCACAGCTGCTGGACCTGCCCATTGAAGAGGTACATCTGGGAGGGTTGTGTAAAAATAGAAAATCACTTTGCAGTTTAAATAACTAAGCCATCTGTGTCATGGTTATACAGCCATATTGTCATTTGGCACTCACTGTAAACACAGTTGCAGTGAATCACCTTTTCTTGTTGCGCAACAGTGAGTAACTGCCATTCCTCTTTCTTGTCGTCTTCCCAGGTGCTCATAGTGGATCTGTGTGCAGACAAGTTTGTTGTTCAGGTGTGTACACATTGTGCATAGTGACACAAGTGGGTGTGGTCCTGCTTTGCCTACACTTGTCCCATGTTGGGTTTCGGGTGGAGTGCTTTAAGGGTGACAAAGAAAAGTGAGCTACTCACACACAAGCAGAGATAAAACTATGTGGGATGTAAAACCACTGCAGAGTCACGTCATGGTACAAACCTGTTTGATTCAGATCTACAGGACTGACAGGGTTTTTTTATTTATTATTTTTTCATTTGTCCTTAACACCCTTGTGCTGTACAAGCGTATTGGGCATCTGGTATATTTAGTTTAAGTGACGCTAGTGGTTTACACTTGAAAATATTCAATTACAGGCCAAAGAATTTCACATACCATATTTTTTAATGGTCACTGGATTATATATCAGTCATTTTCCCAATGCTTACTGCCTGAAATAATTAAAAACATTTATTTGTTGTCCTTTTTCTGTGCACCTGATGATCAAAAATAATGATCAAGATATATCCAAATAAAAACTTTTCTATATAATGTGACGGACTTTCACCTTTTCTGGTATGTTTGTTAGCTGGGAGATGAAGACTGCATCCTGCCCAGTAAACTGCAGGCAGCACTGCAGCAGATCCTGGAGGAGAGGGAAGATATCCTGAGACAAGAAAATGCAGAATCATGTGGAGGTTGGTACAGCAGTCATACCCGGATGATTCACCATGGTCTTTGCATCTCATGATCAGTTGAAGTTAGCAGGACCAGCATCAGCTTTTCTATTTGTTAAAGTTGCTTCTGTCGTGTTTTATTTGGCAGCTCGTTCATGCTCGCACTATTTTCTTAGCGGTGGCGGAGTAATATCAACGAACATCCAGTACAAAATGTCAAATAAAACACGACAGAAGCAACTTTTTGCAACAAAATTTGATATGGATTACCAGTGCACACCAGTAACCACTCCGGTGAGTTGATTATTTTGAAAACGGACGTTTATGGTGCTTTTACGGACCTTTTTGGACATGCGCATGACTTTCCATTCTGAAGCAGGTTAAGAAGAATCAAAATTAGGCAAATACCAGAGACAGCAGTAAAATTAAAAAAAGCGGTGAGGGGGGTTCTAAAACATTGCAGACGACTCATAAAAGAGGCTTAATGTTGAAAATACCGCAGTTCCCCTTTAAGTCTAAAACTATGATCACATGTGGTTTGCACTTAAGCTGCAAACGTGAGCTCTGCAATAGGCCTTCGCTGCCGATGACCTGCAGATCATTACATATACATCCTTATTCTGGTTTATAACTTGTCAGAGCCACTGATGATCTATCAAGGTTTGTAACATAGTTTCACAAGTGTGTGAACCACAGAACTTTTAGTATTAAGTCATAATAGAAGCATGGGTCTTTGTTTTGTTGTAGAACTAATAGATCTTACAGTGAATCTTTTTGCCGTCCAACGATTCATCATCTCTGTCAACCTCCGTCTTAATTTAAATTTGGCCCTTCCAGGCCTGCAGGCTGACCTGAGCTCCCTGGTGTCAGAAGGTTTTGTGCGGTTCTTTGTGGAGCTGGTGGGCCACTATCCCCTCCACATGGTGGAGAACTCCAACGGAAGCAAGGAGCTGCAGCGCGACAGTTTCCGTAAATCCCACCCCTCCCGTGGAGCCCGGCAGTTCCTGCAGCTCTTCATGGACACGCAGATGTTTGCTGGGTTCATTCAGGACAAAGAGCTGCGCAAGGGAGGAGGAAAAGGTGATTATGATTAATACAATGATTTATGCTGAGAAATATTTCAATGCTTTACCATGAACTGGCTTATTTGTTTCCATAAATTCTGAGAAAGATAAAATGGAAATTTACAGCTCTGCACAGGTTACTTTTCATAATTGAATCCAGAGGAAAGTAAATGGGGGGGGGGGGGGGGGGGGACACACATTCAAAGGCATTGTCCTCCAAGAACATGGTAACTTTGATAAGCTGCATACAAACTTTGCAGACTAAATACGTTAAAAAAAAGAATGGTCTGAAAATTAGACTGAACTTTTCTACATTGAGCCGACGGTGTTGAAGAAGATCGATGTTTCCAATCACTCCTTTAAATGGATAAAATGTTGTTTAATTTAATCAGGTCATCCGACCTCAGTTTGACTTGCGTCAGAGCTGGCAGTGATATAGAAGCTCGACATTTGAAAACAGGGTTATAGAAAACATGACTTTAACTTATCTTATTTCTGAGAAAAACTGTAGACGAGCAATTTTCTGCAGGTTATGAAGGGATGCTGCTGTCTGGAATGCACAAGGGTAAAGAGTGCACAGGCTTTATGAACGGTGCGGGAGGAATTTCCATTTAAACGTGTGCACAATTAATCATTCCGCAGTTGTCATTGGGTATTTCTAATTCGAAACACGATGCAAAATTCCTTTAGTGTGTCTAAGTTTATTTCAGATTTAGATGTGGTCTTCTGTTTAAGTCATTCTTGAGAAATCAGAACTGGCGTCTTGTGAATTGCAGTTAAGCATACTGTCTTTAATATTCCTTAAGATAAGTCTGACAACATTTTTACTAACAAGGCTCTGGACAATAAACTTGAAGGCAATCTAAACCTTGATAATTTTTTTTTAGAAGTTGAGCTTCTCCAGCAGTAAATATCCAGTGTGCACGGCTCAACATTTTGCTCTTATTCTCAGGTCTCTTTGAAGCCAGAGTGGCTGAGTATCTGGATTCATGCCCTGAGCCCGAGCCAAGTGGTGTGAACAAATTTCTCAAAGGGCTGGGTAAGTGTCAGTCTATCAAAAGTGGACTTTTAAAGGTTACTTTTCAACGGTTAATTGATCTTTTACTTCTTTTAGGAAACAAGATGAAGCTCCTACAAATTAAATGAAAAAGACCAACATCTTGACTTGTAAATGAAAGACTTTGTAATTAAAAACAGAACACTTGTTGCTGCTGGACTGGCTGCAAGTAATGAATGTAGAGAAGTCTCATTTGGGCGTGAATGGAACAGTAAGGAGTAAAAAAAAAAAAATGCATGCCTGAGAACCGTGCAGTTCTCATCGGATCAAGACTGAAAACACGTTTTATATTCCTTTTTCTAAGCCTTGAGAATCACGTGTTGTGTCTGTGAAATTCCAAAAACATTCCAGCTACTGATGTTCTCAACGTTCAACTCTGGTGGTAATCATGATCTGCAATTGGAAACTTGTTTACTTGTAACTTCTCTAACATTTGTTCAGGAAATGTAAATAATGTGTAGTTCCAACCTGGAGCATGTTTTTTGTACATCCCAATGTTAATTCCATTGTTGCTGAAACAAAAGCCTCTCTGGTTACTCCGTTTCACATTCAGGTTTATTAACTCTGATCAGAACATTTCTAATTGTTTCCATGTTAAATCAAACCTTTTTTTTATATAGCTGTAGTCCTTGACTTTCTTCCTGTTG
The DNA here is from genome assembly GCF_027942865.1 of Odontesthes bonariensis. NCBI lineage: Eukaryota > Metazoa > Chordata > Actinopteri > Atheriniformes > Atherinopsidae > Odontesthes > Odontesthes bonariensis. The sequence continues at coordinate 6,311,254 of NC_134515.1, read as the reverse complement.
ACTGGATTTTTTGATGATTATGATAATTATTATTTACATTTTGCACATGTTCAAAACCAATGTACAGTATTTGGAATATTTTTGTAATAAAGCATGACATGCCCTACCTACTTTTAAAATGAGTTCCTAAGGACAGTAGGAAATGTGCACCTGTGCCAGTTATTATGCAAACCCCTCAAAGAGCGGACCATGCATTAACCCTGCATAATTTAACACTCGTTATTAACTAATTGAATGCTTGGCTATTATTTTGGTTGTCCAGTTTTATCATTAGCAGCGAGGTTAATGACACAATGAAGATGGTATGCTTTAAAATGAGGCCACACGAGTATGATTGAGATTTTTTAATCATACTTTCCTTTTTAAAAATATATATATATATACACATATACACACACACACACACACACACACACACACCACTTAATGACTCACAGCACCTCAGCCACTGTTAAGCAGTGCAAAGTGTCACCTTTGCCTGGCGAAGTTTCAGTAATGGTCTGACCTTTAAAACTTTTTCTTCATATGGATTCCTGAAACGTAGCGCCTTAATGACCGAGTGTGGTTTCATTTCAGAAAAGCTTAGATCTAAAAGTAAAAAACCCTTAATCTCAACGAGTTCCTCACTTTACAAGGAACTAAAGTTAAAAACATTTTCTGTTTGTCTATTACCCTTATTTTTAGTTGGATACAGATTTGACTTAATCCCCATTTTGCCTCTTAAAGGATAAGACCGGTTTTTTGACATTGGGCCCTTGATTTCACATTATAACATGATGTTCTACTCACCCCTGCTTGTTGTTGAACATTTGGAGCTGTTCCGAAGATATTCGCGAGGCGTCTGGCTGCTCTCTTGAGATATTCGGCCATGAAACGGTTTCCTATGGGCAAGCTTATACAGGCACAAACTATGCTGTTTATAATTTATTAATTACTCTACACTAGCACTGATAACGTGGAGGTGCGTCGCTTACTTAAAAAAATCCGGGTTACTAATTTTGAATTTTAGCCAAATAAATAAATAGGCAGCAGGTCTGTGGGCTGCCTGTGGCAGTAGCACGATGAGGACGTCAGTAACACCCACTTTACGACGAAAAAAACAAAATTACAATAACCCGGATTTTTTTTAAGTAAGCGACGCACCTCCACGTTATCAGTGCTAGTGTAGAGTAATTAATAAATTATAAACAGCATAGTTTGTGCCTGTATAAGCTTGCCCATAGGAAACCGTTTCATGGCCGAATATCTCAAGAGAGCAGCTAGACGCCTCGCGAATATCTTCGGAACAGCTCCAAATGTTCAACAACAAGCAGGGCTGAGTAGAACATCATGTTATAATGTGAAATCAAGGGCCCAATGTCAAAAAACCGGTCTTATCCTTTAACACACCACCATATTGAGCAATAAAAATCCCAGCTGAGGCAGAGTTCACGCTGGACAGACCAGTCCATCACAGAGCTGAAGCAGACAACCATACATGTCAATGAAGAATAGTTTAGAACACTAACTGCATGACAGGTTTACCTCGATCATGCTAGATATTCCAGCTTGTCCCTGTGTCCCCACCTCATTAATTACTCCTCACTCAACCAGGGCCCTGAAACAAAAAAGGCAGAAAATGAGCTTAACTCATCTGTCCAGAGGAGTGGCGCATTGAATCTGTTTAACTCTTTCAGACACACCCTGTGACAGATTAACAAAAGTGACAGAACTAGTTTTTCTGAAAATGGAATTTTCTTCCCTGCACAGGGTCTCTCAGAAACTTTCCCTCGGAATATAATTTACCACTCCTCTATTGAGACTTATCTCACAGTCCCAGATTGTTGGAGTGGTGCGATGAGGTGTAAACTCACCCTCTGAGGCAGTGTCCAGGTCAGGAAAAGCCATTTGTCAAATATTCAAACAGTTCACCCCCAAGGCCACATGAGGGCGCTGTCTCCACATCCCTCTGCTGTCAATGCCAACACCTGCAGCAAAGCATTTGTATTTGTTACCTAGAGAGATTGTTAAAGATTTGCCTTTAGGGGCTTAAAAGCTGTTACAAGTCTGATAATTGTTACTTTTATTACACGTTAACTGAAGTGCAATATTTAATTAAGTCTTCCTAAATATAACTCAGGTTTGGGTTGAATATTACAGATGGGCTGAAGGGAAAATATGATGTAGTACTACAGAGAGATGTAGGTTTTTGTTGACTTTTGGACAATAGGATTGTAGAATATCAGCAGATTGTGAACATCAGATATTTCCTATCAGCCAACTTCTGCTCTTTGAATAGTTTCTCTCAGTGTCCCATGGTAGCCTACTTTTTAAGGGGGATTTGATCAATCAAACAAGTCCTACTGATCTACTTATAGAAACACAAATCAAGGACAGTAAATCCAAAAGCAGGTCTGTGGATTATTTTTCATTAGGTCTGGCAGATGAGAAAAAAAAAAATAATAAAATGGGTCTGGGCTACAATGTTCATGTCAAGTATTTCCAATGCTTTTCTCCGATTGCTCGCAGGGAAGGAACAGTTTCTATGGCCGAAACAGATAAAAACTCCCTGTGATATTTACACTGTTACATTCTCAATGCCAGCCGGGACTGACTGTGACTTTCTAAGAAGTTATTTGCTTCATTTGTTTACATGTGAGCGAGGAATAACACCACTGAGATATAAAATCTCAGTTTTTAAAAAGTGTCCTGACCAAACAAAAAGGCAGCAGCAGTTAGAATGGCACACACAGCAATATACAGTCAAGCCCGAAATTATTCATACCCCTGGCAAATTTTGACTTAAATGTACTTTTATTCAACCAGCAATTTTATTTTTGACCGGAAACGACACAGGCATCTCCCAGGAGATAATACGATGATGTACAAGAGGCATCATTGTGGAAAACAATATTCCTCAGCTTTTATTCACATTTGAACAAAAAGTGGCATGTCCAAAATTATTCATACCCTTTGCAAACTGTCACAGTCTATGTGAAAATCCAAAGTTCTATACCATTCCAAATAGTCCAAGCTGTTTTAAAACATCTTAATTACCCTGATTCATTGGGAACAACTATTTTAATCAACTCAACAGGTGAAAAACAGCAGCTCGCTGCAGTTGGCTTGTGGACAGTCATGGCTAAGACAAAGGAGCTCACTAAGGACCTGCGACTGTGCATTGTGGCCGCTCACAAGTCAGGAAAGGGCTATAAGGCCATATCAAACTGTTTTCAACTCCAGTGGCTAAAGTGCAAAGTATTATTAAAAAATACAAGAAGTTCCGCACTGTGGAAAATCTCAGTAGATGTGGTCGGAAGCCAAAAGTGACACCTGTGCTGGCCAGGAGGATAGTGAGAGAAGTGAAGAAAAATCCAAGGATCACCACCAAGGCCATCCTGGTGAATCTTGGCTCTGCTGGTGGCAACATCTCAAGGCAGACAGTCCAACGGACACTGCACACTGCTGGGTTCCACGGACGCAGACCAAGGAGGACGCCACTTCTCCAGAAAAGGCACACAAAAGACCTTTGCAAATGCTCATCTGGACAAAGAAGAAGACTTCTGGTGTTCTGTTTTATGGTGAGATGAAACAAAAATTGAATTGTTTGGCCACAATGATGTGTCCTTCATTTGGCGTAAAAAAGGAGAAGCCTTCAACCCTAAGAACACCATCCCCACTGTCAAACATGGTGGTGGGAACCTAATGTTTTGGGGGTGTTTTTCAGCCAATGGACCAGGGAACTTGATCGCAGTAAATGGCACCATTAAGAGCAATACATCAAGATTCTCAACAACAACAACATCGGGCAGTCTGCAGAGAAACTTGGCCTTGGGAACCAGTGGACATTTCAGCACGACAACGACCCAAAACACACTGCAAAAGTGGTGAAGAAATGGTTAGCAGACAAAAACATTAATGTTTTGCAGTGGCCCAGCCAGAGTCCTGACCTGAATCCAATTGAGAATCTGTGGAGGGAGCTAAAGATCAGGGTGATGGCAAGGAGACCCTCCAACCTCAAAGAGTTGGAGCTCATCGCTAAAGATGAATGGGCAAAAATACCAGTGGAGACATGCAAAAAAGCTGGTCAGCAATTACAGGAAGCGTTTGATTGCTGTAATAGCCAATAAAGGCTTTTCTTTTAATTATTGAGAAGGGTATGAATAATTTTGGACATGCCACTTTTTGTTCAAATGTGAATAAAAGCTTAGGAATATTTTTTTCCACAATGATGCCTCTTGGACATCATCGTATATCTCCTGGGAGATATCGTTTCCGGTCAAAAATAAAATTGCTGGTTGAATAAAAGTACATTTAAGTCAAAATTTGCCAGGGGTATGAATAATTTCGGGCTTGACTGTACGTGTAGACATATCAGATTAAATCAACTGCAAACAGAAATGTAAACATCAATCATAAAATTCGCAGCCCGTCTCCTTAGTCTAACCAGCTTTCAGATATTCAGATGATTTTGAAGCTGAACCTTTTCCCCAATTCAGCATGAACCTAAAGAAGTGATTAATAAATGGTTTGTTTGAAAGATGTACGTCTGTAAGTAAGATGAGAGGATCAAGAGTAGCTTTTTACACAGAAATATTCTAATGGTTGAGTCTACACAAGGACAAAGCAGACTGTTTAAGCTGAGCCTACAGCACACAATGCTGAGGAACCGTTTTAAGGTTCATGATAAACCTCTATGCTCCGGGGTAGACTGTATCCAGCGTGTCATTGGCAGACTTAAAGGTCATATGAGAACATATTCTAAAGGTGTAGTTTTTTTTGCACGTTTTTAGGGCTACTAAGATTTCAGTAAAGGAAATTCAGCTGTTCAAGGGAAATTGAAAAACCTTGAAAAGTAACAGTGAATTTTGGCTTTTAAATGAGGTTTTTTTTATAATTTTGTTTTAACCAGGATAGAAGCTCAAGATACTTTTTCCATCCCCGATTATCATTTATTCCCATCTCTTCTTTTCTCTTTAGAGTGTATGTTTTCATTTATTTATTTAAATCTAGAAGTCCTAAAACTACATTTGAAGCACACGTTGCTATTTGGTTGGTAATTTGACATTCTGATGCATTTTCTTATTTAATAACTTACTTTTGCTTTCAAGCCTGTTCTCAGGATCTGAAATACTGATTATTTGGTGTTCACGGAGTGCAAAAAAACCCAGAAAGAAACATGCAGAACTCGCTGTGAACTCCCTCTAGCCAGGACTGATTGTGACAGTTTAACAAATAATTTAACCTTGATAAGACCCAAAGCTGCAACGTCCTCATATTTGCAGAAATGTACTTTGTTTATAGATGTGACTCGCCCGTTTTCTTAGAAATACAAAGATTGAGCTACTTTATAGACAGGTGCAAACACAAATTAAGTAATGTTAAAGAAACTTAAAATAATGCTTAATCTTATTATCATTAAATCTATTATGGCTGCTGTTCTGATCCATTTTGTGTTCCTTTAAACATCTGCTGTACTACACCTTACTCAGAGGGAAGGAATGTACTTTTAGTTGAATTACATTTACCTCACTGACAGCTTTTTATAAATCAAGATCTTTTCTAAAAACAGTGAGATTGCAAATCAGCCCACAATGCTCGTTTTGTTTTTTAAAAATTCTATAAAAGTACTTTCCAAACATTTGACATCTTTCCCAACCTCCACCTTAAAAGCCACTGAACCAAATTCTCTACAATAACTTCAGGCAATTTGTTGTCCCATTTTGACAACAATTGTTTTTTATAGTATAATTAATGACTCGGCACATGGATTTTGCAAAAGCGACATAGGCAGAATGATTTGAAATAAGAAAACTCACACTTTCAGATATCTGGAGCTGGGAGAGTAGGGAGCCTTGACAACTTTCGCACACCTGTACTCACTTAAAAGTGATTTCATCTGCTGGAGACATGCTGGTAAAGTGCATCTTGTTCCTCTGGGGGCAGCATTTCCCAGCCAGCACACAGGAAGTCAGCAACATTGGTTGTTTGCATGAAAAGACATCTGCCATTATAGTACAGTGGATGTTAGTGGAGTATGTTATCATGTGGTCATCTAATGTGTGTCCTCTGATGAGGGACTCTTGTTTGGGCCTCACTGTACGCTTAAATTCAGATACAAACAAATGTTAAAGATCACTGTGGATAGTTACATTTCAAATTACACACACATTTTGTATGTATGCATGACAATAAATCTGATCTTAAAGTTAGTAGGAGAGCTGATTTCCAAAAGACATAAAGATAAATATAAAACATTACACTCAACATTGTAAGCATGGTCAGTGTGTTAGTTTTTTTTTTTGAGAGTGAAAGAACAAGGAAATTAGTGATATGCAAAAGATTTGAGCTATCAGATCATTTTAACCAAAACTTCATTTGCCTGTGGATTATGGCTCGTTTGAATGATAGACCTGGTGGGACACCTTTCAGAGCTTTGTAAAGACTGTCATTTGTCAAAGTTCGTAAGAATCAACAACCATAGGATTTAACAAGCAACAACCAAGCACTCTAATAAACTTAACTTACCATTGCTCCCAAAGTAGGAGGAGGCTATAAAAAGATAGCAAAATACTGTAGGTATCCGTTTCCTCACTATGTCATTTAAATGGAAGTTAATATGAACAGTGAAGGTTAAGCTGAAGGTCTGGGAAAAAAAAAAAATAAAAAAATCCAACAGAATAGCTTGTACAATTGCTGGAGCAGTGAACCAAAATCCCAGCTTGAGTGTAAAATAACTACAGTACAGCAAGATTTGCAGGCTGAAACATTAGAATGCTGCACAGCCACACAAATGGGACTTTCGTGGAAGCCAAGATATATTTGGAGGGGTGCAGACCTTCATAAAAACAAGTGCAGGATGAATCTATCACAGTTTGGGCTTGTGTTACAGGCAGTGGCATGGGGAACATTTTGACTTGTGGGGGGGATGAATAGATTGAAAAAGTACCAGCAAGGTCTGGAAACAAACAATGTTAATTAAAAAGAAAAAAAGAAAATGTTTTTCTACAACAGGATAATAATCAGGCACACAGCACAAAACTCACAGTTTGCTACATCAACAAGCTGCAGGTTTTACACAGCCCCAGGAGCCAGACATCATTAATAATCTCTGATAGATCTCAAATGAGCAGCACATGCACGACAGCCCAAGTATCTTTTGCAGAAAGAATGGGGTACAAATCTCCAAAAAAAAGTTTTATATTAGGTTGTCCTTTTTTTTATTTCATCCCCTTTGGTTTGTCGTTAATGTTTTTAATCGATTTCTTTTTTGAAAATGGCGTTGTGATAGCAGCTCTGTGCTTAAGTGCTATGAATAAACTTGACTTACTGCAGCGACTGCTGCTGCTATCTGAACCGCTACCATCACCACTACCTCCTACTTTTATACTACTTCATGGGGAGACAGAATAAAGCTGCTATGTGGATCTTGTTGCAAAAACAAGCCGTTGGCCCCTTAATGACCCTGCCACTTTCTTTGCACTGTACAAATATCCTCTTGCCTTATTCATCAAACACAGAACATAAATGTACTGCGGTCAAACAATACACAATGTTTTATCTCTGGGCTACTGTTTGTTTTTAACAGATAATATAGGTGTTAAAACTTCATCCTGACAAAGAACCCCCATAAGAAAAGGATATTAGGATGTAGTGGGGCCTTTATCACTGCGTTTATTGACCCTTAGACATTTGCAGTTACAGCTTTGGAACACATTTTCTTGCCAAATGAGGCCAGTAGATTTCATGCCACATTCTTTAAGCTGGAAAAATAATTGCCATAATCAATTTTAAAATATACATCAAGAAAAAAAAAGGTGAGCCCTATCATTGAACAGTTTTCATTTCTCTTTTATAGAACAGCTTAAGTGGTGCATACAAAAACAGACTAAACGGAAACAAGGACGGCACCATTTAATGAAAATAGCATCTAGAGGAAAGAAATACTCTGCATCCAAAACACAACACCGAAGGCTATGCACATTAAACTCTGTGTAGTCTTCATTAAAACTGTGTGTACACATTAGACAGAAATGTCCATATGCATTCTTTTCACAAGATTCACCTCATCTCCAAAAATATTGGGACGCTGTGTAAGTTATAAATAAAAACTAAAGGTAATGATTTTTATGTCTAATACCAACATTTTATTCACAATACAGCATACAAAATATTTCAAGTGTTGAAAGCAAGAGGTTTTAAAATTTCACGACAAATATTTGCACATCTTGAATTTAATGGAAGTAAAATGAGTCAAAAAACAGTCCTACTTCACACACTGATTGCGCCTCATAGGCAAAAAACAGACTTCCTTGTTGAACCGCTGCTGCTTTCCCCTTGTAATTTACACATGCCAAACGGTGACTCAGCACCGCGTCGCAGTGTCCTTAAGCACAATGAAGCCTGCATTGTGGAATCATCTGAGTGACAAGCACCATTGGTTAGAGTGGTGAGCTCTGCAATGCCGGGTTGATGTGTGTAAGAACACACCAGGCAGCCTGTTTAGCCTCTTTTACCACTTCCCTTGCCAGCTCAGGTCAACTTCAACCCCCCATTCTGCCTCTTTACTTTCATACGAGACATGATGTGCAACGAAAGAGCATCAGTTCTGGCTTGAAGAGACATGTGTGAAAGGAGCTTGTAAAGTGTTTCTATGAAGAAATAGCAGGAGGAACATGTTGCTTCTGATTAGGTTAACTGGCAACAAGTCAGATTGGGCTTTAAAAAAAAAAGCACCTCAGAGAGGTTGAGTCAATCAGAAGTTCATGTTCATGCATTTGGCAGACGCTTTTATCCAAAGCGACTTACAGGTAGGCAGGGTCTTGCCTAAGGACCCTTACTGGAGGTAGTAAGGGAAGTAATGCAGGGAAGTAAAAATTGGCAGAGGTCCTGAAATCTGCAAAAGAAAATAAATTGAAAAAAAACAAAAACATTTCACAATAACATTGAACAAATGATTCAGAATCTGGAGATGCACGGTACTGCATTAAAATACAGACATGACCATGTCGTGGAAATCACTGCATGGGCTCTGCCTTTCACAAAATGCAGGTTTAAGCTCTTTCATGTAAAAAAGTCATATTTAACCAAATGCTGCCGTCTTCCCTGGGCCAAAGCTAATCTAAAACGGACTGAGGCCAAGTTTAAAACTGGACCATCTCCTAAAGATGGAGCTTCTGGTCTCCTGTGAGTAGTTCTCAGAGGAGACCAGAAGCTCGATCTTTAAACATGGTAAACATGGTTCTTCCCCAACTTTTTTTCAGATAAAACTTCTCACTTTAAATTTTTTTTGTTTGTTTTCCGTGTTGTATTGCAAACAAAACCATTACCTTTTGTTTTCCAAGCCATGCATGCTTATTGTTTCAATTCTCTGCATCCCATGATTGTGACATTTTTTGCACATGTGGAAGCCTGATTTCTACTTCATTTTTAAGCTATGGACGTATAAGGACACTCGCCCTGCCAAAGCATCTGCATATAAACCACAGTTTGCATCACAAAAAAAGATGCGTTTGTTTGGTGGTCTAAGTTCTGGAATCAGAGTAAAACTTGACATTTTGCAACAGGGTCTGGGTTGAATGTTCCGCAGCTGGGAGAAAAGGTAGAGACAAACTATCGCCTGCAGAATTGACACATAATGCAGTTTTTTTTTTTTTTTTAATAACTCAATTGTAATGAAATTTTTGAGGTCTGAGTTGGTTTTGATGACAAAAAAATTCACTCTCTTCATGGCCCCCTGCTGAGTACTTCTTAGCTTAGCTTGCCCATCAGGATTTGTTTCCCCAGACTGAGAGAACTTTTACTGCAGGTAAGATACTGACTATTCATCAAGTCCTACACAGCCCCATTTAAAAATAAATAAATAAATAATTCCTTTAAATTGTGTGCATGATGTGTAAACAATGAGTCACGCGTGCATATTCTCACCCTACGTTCTTTCTTCATGAATGCTTTGTGTGCTTAAACATTATTTTCCAGCGGTCATTTTGCCTGTGTACAATATGCATGAAAAGTGACTCAGCATAACTGAAAAACCATAAATATCACATGGTGACCGTGAAGGTTATTGCTGCGGAAAAAGATCATTTCCCTCTTAAAAACATCCTTGATCTAAAATTAAAAGCAGCATCATCATGGAAAACTTTGCCCCAGAGTTAATGACTACCTTTTTTTTTTTTACGCGGGCACGTGTTTCTGCTTTGTTTTCAGCTCATCTTACTTTGTGTGGAGGCCCTACCCATCATCCATAGATTGGTAACATTGTTTTACTTTTATGTTTGTTATTAACAACGATAATGTGAGACTGATATACATCCTCCTTCCTCTATAAATGATGGTAATAGCTGCCGGGCCAAAGATTATTCGATGAAAAACGTGGCTGTTTTTCAGTTGTCGGCCATAAAGATAAAAGGATGACTTGCACAAGCCTACGGTAAATTGTAAAATAGATTCTCCCAAGGTTGTAAACCAGCATTCTTCAATGTTTATCGTCTTTTTTTTTTTTTAACTGCTTTTGAGCCTCACCAACCAGCCCTCGATAGGACCAGTGTTGACAGCTGTTTAAGAAGTAGGTTACTGAACCGTTCTATGTTTAGTTAGTTTTATGAATTTCTAATTAGACTATCAAGAATCCACTTTGATTTGTTATAAACTTAATCGTGTGCAAACTTAATACAGAAAACATAACCTTAAACTTAAAATATGGTAATGTGCAATTTTTTGCGGCCCTTAAATTTGGTATTTTAGTAAAAATGTATGGAATTGTTCCCAACTTTGAACTTTTCCTGCTAGTACTGGTTACATGGGCTGCAGCCCATCTCATCTCGACCATAAACTTTATTGGATGTAGACAGTTTAACTCTTCTCTCATCTCACTTGCAAACACTAGAGACAGCAGACAAGCTGGATTTATCTTGTGAAGAACGCAATCATGTTCCAAAACAGTTTGGCCGCTGAATAAAATGAAAATTCACAACTATAAAAAACTACACCAGCAAATAGTTCAACAGCTAGTTCGTTTAGTTATGTTTCTCAACTCAACAAAATGATTAATCACATGGTAAATATGAATTCTGTTCAGCTTTTAAGTGTTAATTCATCCAACTGTTTTAGTTCACTCCATCAGGTTACTGATTTTGTTACATCTATAGCTTTTTATTTGGATTAACACAATCAACTTTACATTTTTTCAGTTATTTATTCCTTGGCGTCTCAACATCTCACTTTTAATCTTTACAAATAATTCTACAAAGCAGCTTCTATACATTTAAGAGGGTTTATTTGTAGGGGATATTTTGGGATAAAAGTAAAAATATCATCACTCATTGTAAGTTTTCAAGACATTCTATTCATTTATTCTGCAAAACTGGGTTACTGCAATTCTATTTCAATCTACAGTACAACATTTTTATAATTTACTATTATTCTAAAATAACATTGATGTGAATGTCTTCAGACTTTCTTCCCCTAAAAGGATTCAAAATACCATTCAAAAACCATCAATACACACCACATTCTGCCATTCTGTGGCCTTGAAAATGGACATATTTTCGCACAAGTTGATGAAATACAAAACTGACAAGAGCTGACAAGATCCTGCAAAATTCTAGGTATTCAATATTTTTAGGCAGCATTTTTCAAGACTTAACTGGCTCAGAACTTAATCAGCCCTTTGCTCTAACTGCACCCAATTGTATGTCACATGGATTTATGTCCCACCAGAAAAGAAAAATAACAAACTCCAAAACTGAATGCATATTGCTGAATGATTTGGAAGGTGCACGTCTTTTGCCAGAGGTGCACCTTCCAGATCTTTCACAGGATATATGAAAACTTCGAACCTGATGATGAATAATAGACAGAAGCAGTCATACGAGTGCAGGTAACAAGTGTCCTGACAAGCCTTTTCGTTGAGCTTTACCTTCTTTATGTAGCAGAATTATTACATGTTTCCACTTGAGTGCATATATATAATAACCCTTTCTCTGTCAGGAATTTTCACATTCAGTTTTTTGGATTCAAACCAAGGAGTCAGGGATTTTTATGAAATATCAAAGGTAAATACCCTACACTAGAAACTGTGCTTTTTTTTTTTTTTTTTCCTAGAAATTTCACCAGCAGTCTTTTTTGGGTGGGTGAGCAATTTTTGGATGCACTGCATAAGCCTATTTGATGTACCCTGGTGGGGCACTATAATGATCAATGATCAGCCAAAAACTATACATTAAAGTAAACACGGTGACCAAGGTCAATGCTGTACATGTACCAGCTGCCACAAACGTAACATTGTGTATTTTTCTCTTGAAAACAGCTGAACACACATTTTGCCCTTGATGGCAGAGGTTGAAAAAAAAAAAAATAATCATCTTTGCTCTTTAGTGTTTGAGTAAATGCCGGTTCAAGTAGGGCGACAGTCAACATTGTGTCTTTTTACGGCCCGCCTGAACACACAGCTTCCCTGCTCACGTGTGCCCCTCGTCTAGCCTTAGTTGCAGCGTCACCCAGCACTCCACCCCACAAGATAACTTATTGCTTTATACTGTCACCCACTGATCTTTGTCATGTTTTTTTTTTGTTTTTTTTTTAATGACGCCAAGTCCATTCATTCACGAAAGGAGGAATAAAACAGCACTTGATCATATTCCAGATCCTTCCTATAAGTAACCAACAACCCAACGGCCAATAAATGACTTTGCTGATGTGATACGGCACTATTTGTGTTTGGATTACTAAATAACCGAGTCAGTTAGGCCGCTGTTATTGCGGAAACATGCTAGTGCTAATGGCCCACAGCCATTAGTCATTACCATAAAATCAAACGAGTAACCAAATAAAATAAAAAATCTCAAACACAGATTCTTCTATTATTCTTAATTAGAAAAAGCCTTGTTACGGTGCATTTGTTATTTTAACGTGTGTTTACTTTCCAAATTAAACATTAGCTTAAGGAGAAGGAAAGGGTTGCTTTTCTAATCTCCCACTCCGAAACCACATATTACACTTTTTTCTTTTTCCCAACTTCCTTCCTGGAGGAACATGACTTCAAAGTAAACAAGCGTCACAGAAAAGAGACAAAAAAAAAAAAAAATTTGCACTGATGTGTCATGTTGACCAGCAACTCCCTGTGCAGGCAGAGAAGTGGAGCAATTGATTCACTCTGCTGAAACAGGGCTATTTTCACTCTGTTACCTCATCTCTAAATACATGGAAATGATTCTCTTTTTATATGTAACGCACAGTTTAAACATACTGACTGACCCTAAAGTCATGTAGCTGGTGTGTCCTTTGTGTTTAGTGTAACTTGTAGACTTGTTGTTTCTAAGGATATACACGAAACTTTCAATTGAAGGGTTTATAACAATAGATTTTTTGAGGTGAGGGGTATTTGCATTGTATGCGTTTCGGTGAGACAGTGGAGACAGGTAGACAGATATCAACATAAAGAAAGATAGAGGGAGAGGTGTTGACAGGGCAAGAATGTATAGTGCTCTCCTTGAAGTACTGAGCGCCCCCCCCCTCCCCCTCCCCCTCCCTCCTCCTTTCACTCCTCCTCCAGACACTACCTCAATGCCAAACACACTATTTGCATAGAGAGCTAAAAAGGGAGCTGACAGAGCAGGGCAGGTGGCAACGACGCTCAGGACGGAGGACCCAGCTCTGACACCGACACAACGAGCCTCTGAGCACACACACCCATTCTCTTACCTACACACACACACACACACACACACACACACACATTTAAACACAGTTGTAGCTCCAGCAGAATATCAGATCACAGAGGAGGACCTTAGTCTGAGCAGAAACACAATTTCAACCCCAAACTCCCTGCTGAGATCGCTGAGGTCAGTTAACTTTGACCACATAAAAATGCATTCTCAAGCGGAAAGGGAGTGAGCTGAGCTGAGCGTACCCAGTGAGGATCATCTGACATCTTCAACATCTAACAGGTAAGCTGAACCTTTGCAGCTCTAAATGTTGCCTTGAGGCTTTTTTTTTGCAGTTTGTGACTTGCAATTGCTTTACTACAAATCCTAAAAATAAAAAAAAAAGTCATTTTTACCTCCTCTGTATATGTGAACATTCTATTTAAAGTAAATATTGTAATTACAACACAGCCTTTGATTTTAAATGGTGCAAAAATACTTAATTTCCTTTCCTTAAAAAGACTTAGTTATGTTTGGTGGACTATATACACCTTGAACTCTTGTAGCACATTAGTAGATTTCTATGTTCAGTAAGGATTCTGGAGTGTCTGTTGGCTGCATTGTGTTATGTGTTCACACATGCTATCTCCTGCTCCCATCTGTTTCTGGCTCGGCCAGCCTCACATTCAGTTTAACTGTCTGTGGCCTCACATTCCCAACTCCTCATTTCAATGATCAGGAAGATCCAGTTTAATTTACCTTTCACGTTGAGAACAGGTAGTGCAACATCCCAGATGACAGTTGGGTAGAATATACAGCAGCAGACAAACACAGCTGAGCCCGACACAAAGGATGGCGAAAAAGAGACGACTCGAGCACTTTACATGAAAAACAAAACTAAATTCTCCAATTTGACTCGCACCCAAATGAGCTTCGATTCATTTACAGGTCAGTGGGACAAACAAGAAAAGCAAGTGCCTCTGACAGTGTTGAGAGATCATAAAGTGAGGCTCAAAGCAGAAAAATACACATAAGCAAAGAGAGACCCAACCTATGTTTGAAGTTTGTATTTTGGGTTCGGCAAAGACTCAGTCCGAGTTAATATTTGACCCTGCTGGGGAGTATAACAGCTGGAAATTTCCAGCCCAGATATCCTTTTTTGGATTGCCCTTCCTTCATGTAGTCATCGCACACTTTGTTTAGAAGGTGGGAGCATCGCTTAACTGTTCTCTTTACATTCCACTTTGAACAGTTTGTTGCGTAAACAGACTGGAAGACCTTCAACTTAGAGTTAAACCACAGCTCATACTTTAAATGATGCGAAAAAAAAAAAAAACTTTTAATGGTCTCGCTAATCTCTTCGCTAACTAGATTCATTTCACATCTTAACTATTTACTTTAATAACCATCTGAAAAACAAGGCTAATAATTTCATCAAGCAGGGGGGATTTATTGAGCAATTTTACTAATATTTTTACATTTCTAAGTATTTAGAAGCTGCTGTTCCTTCCAGCTGGCCAGCAGATTAAAAATTGTAAACCTTTAACAAAGAAGCCAACTTTGCTACTAAATTACTAGCGATGGAGACACATTTAGTTCTCACAGAGGTCACATCTTGCACACTGAAAGTGAAAACTCAAGCGTAGCAGTTCAAGTTTAATTTCCATATTTTCATTGTACACATTAAGCTAAGGTCAAAGACGCAGTGTTTATATGAAAACATGCATTAGTCCAACTATATCAGGCAGGGAGTTTGGTGTATGATGTGGGCTCACTCGTATTGATGCTTTTCTGATTCTTTGTTGGTTGCTTATTGCATCAGGATACAGGTGGGCTTACTCAAACCAACCAGAGAATTTGAAAAATGGTAGCTCTATAAATCATGGAAATTATTAACCTCTAGGCATGAGAAAAGGCATTGAAAATGACCAAATGCCAGAAGTATGTGGCTGAAGAGCCAACTAGCACAAATGTTATGGTTTATATTCCAGGCATGTTAGGATTTCATTTGTATGAACACTTTTAAAGCTGCTTTACCATCTTTGTAAATATTTGAACTTGAAAAACTTCATGTAATTTTTTAGTTAGCTGCTCATCATTGGGTGACAGGTACTTTTCTCTACATTATTGCTTGGATCTGCAACACTTCCTCATAGCAAGTTATTAAGGAAGCCCACTGAGGTTTTGATTCATCACTTACTGCGGGGAAAAAGGAGCACACCCTGTATCTGAACTTAGAGCAAACGGGAAAAGGAGTCATAAATGATGCATCAGGGAGGCTTTAAAACTGACACTCATAACCATAATTACACAAAAAAAACCTGTCCTCATTCTTCTGAAACATATTTGAATTCAGCGGGGATGTGGAGAGCAAGCAGGCCATGCAGGAATGTCAAGGGTAGATGGAGCGATTAGACAGAACAAGTGGGCACTTTGTGTATATGGGAGACCTGGGACTACACCAACCCTGAGGGCAAAGTGAGAGCACCTGTGCTTTGACATCTTTCATTCCTCATTCACAAACACATTCTCCTTCATATTAAAGGCTTTTAATACCAAACTCACAACACCAGCAGGCAGTAATTTAAATCTTTGTTGTCATAGATCATGAAACAAGGAGACCGCACTCAAAAGATAGCAGCAAATGTCTACGGTGCTACACGCAAACCTCTGCAAGCACCCTAAAACTTGTTTCATTAGTTTCTGAAAAGTGCCCTGCAATTGCAAATGTAGCTGAAACTAATCAGCCCGCATTTTTACACCATACTTAAACCGGTAACTCACCCACTTAAATGTTAATTAGCTGCCCAAGGCAATGAGGACTTAGGATATCTTGATGTGTGTGCTTGTCACTCCTGCAATCCGTATGTAAAAACTGCTCCTAAAAGAAATATAAACACAATAAATAAGTCTTGCATATAAAATCCAGCTGCGCTCTTTAATCAGCAACTATTAGGAGAGCTTGTGTGTTAATTACATTAACATGATACAGTCTTTTGTGCAAGTTGTAAAACTTAATGTACAATGAAAAATCCAAAATTTAAATTGGGTTAAGGATAATGGGTTGAATGTCCCAGTTTGTGCATTCATATTATTATTAGTTTTTAGTATCCTATCAATTACTGTTTGTAGTTGCCAGTTAGCTTGATGCTATCTGATGCTAATCCTATAAATAGCCAACATACTGTAAAGGAGGAGCATATAATTAATCAATTCATTTATTTTTGCTGTTTTGGTGCTTCTGGTCGTAAAACTCAATATACATTGAAAAAAACACATAAGCATGGTTGAAGGTTAAAAAAAACAAACAAACAGATAAAGTAAAAATGTTGAAACCTACAATCTTTTTTAAAGTGCCTATATATGTATATATATATGATAAAAAGCATTGCATGAGTGTCTGTGTGAATAAGTGAATGAGCATCACATGTAAAGTAGAACCTATACAAGGTTAAAAAGGAGCTTTAACTGCACAATAAGTGTACTGTCTTTCAGTACCCTGGGATCTAGGAACAAATCCATTTTGTGCTCATGAACAAAGAAAACACATAAACAATGCACCCTAACATGCAAAAAATGGTGGAGAGTCAGGGTTTCACTGCTTTTACACAGGTAAACTGCAGTCAGAATACATTTATTTCTTCTACGATTTATGGCAAAATCAAAGGTCTTATTGTATGATTTGTCTTGGCGATCCTTGCTCACTCTGAATGTTTTCATGATTGGAAACTCTCTATTGAGGTCATCATGTTCATCTAGATATCAAATAACAGCCATGCTGTACCTGCAGAATTGCCCACACAAAAAAACGTGGGTGGACATGTTCCTTTGCCCTCCTGGGTGCTACTTATTGACTTTTTTCATATATGTACTTGTTACCGTTGGCTGAGAAAATGCACAACGTTGAACCATTTCGCATCACTCCCGGGACAGAGTTACTGACCAGCAAATAGAGATCCTACCAGCTTTAGTCTAAACATTAAACCGGCCTATATAAAATCTGATTGACTTGTCAGGATTATGGTTTTGATGACAAGTGAGAGTTTGTGGCAACAAAGTTACTATATTATCTATGCTTTTCACTCTTTTCTTACAGGAATTAGATTGCCCAGAAAGGAAGAAGAGAGCAGGCAATCTAAAGAAGACTGGACAAAAGGGAAGAAAAAAGGCTTACATATATCTGAAGATGGAGCAAGACACTCACCAGATTTGGCACATGCAGGTCGCCTCCCAGGAAGTGTCTGGAGAGCTACAAAAAAAGGTGTCAGTGGCCGGCCAGCCAGAGTGCTCCATCTGCTACAACAGCTATGACAACGTCTTCAAAACCCCCAAGCTGCTGGAGTGTACCCACACCTTTTGCCTCGAGTGCCTTTCCCGCCTTATGGCGGTCTCGCTAGCTGATCAGGACAGTAATGGTGGCAGCACACGCCTCTCTTGCCCCTTCTGTCGTCACCCCACCATGTTGCCCGAGGAGGGACCCCCGGCCTTGGCCACCAGCCGCGAGGTCCTCTGCAAACTACCCAGCCACCAGCAGCAAGAGGAGCCGGTGTGGTTAGAGGGGGAAAAGCTGTGCTACAAGAGCTCCATGCAGGACGCCGGCTCGGGCGCCCCAGAGTGTCCCACAGCCTTCTGCGTCTGCATTGACATTGGAGCCAAGAAGTCGGTGGATGCGCCTGTCCAGACAAGCCCCGGGACTTATAGCAGGCTGAGCAGACTGGCAGACTGGAAAAGGATGGTCCTCTTCATTGTGCTCATGGTGCTGCTTGTGGTAGTGGTGTTGTGGCCTCTGCAGTGCGTTTTCAGCACTGGAAACATGCGCTGTATTAAAGAGATGCAGCCCCCCACTACCACACCTACAACTACTAGCCCAACTTTCCGCTTTATCGCCACACCTGGCCTAAAACAGTGAACTGCTAGACTGACTGGACTTAAAATGTAGATGATAATGTATGGGACATTTCTAATATTTTTAATATCTGACACCGTAAATTAATTGCACTTTTGTTCGGTGCAATTATTTATGTTGACCACAAATGACAACATATCAGATTACTAACCTTCAGCAGAACCACAGATGTTTTGGTCGTGCATCAATCAGACTACAGATACAAAAGACCGTCAACACACAAAAACATTCATAGACGTCACTTTTTTGCACTTTTATATCCACCGATATTTTGTGATTGGTTAAGAATTTGATGTTTGATGGGTTGAGCTGCAGATGGGTGATTAGTGGCACGTGCCCAATGAACATTCAGCATTGATGTGGAAACTCCTTGTTGTGTCCAGGCCATAGAATGAAGCCTGAAATGCTTACTTTTACTCATGAAATGTGAACTTTGATTTGTCAGAATTCCAGCTGGCTACAGAGACTGCAGTGTAATCCCAGTGTGCCAACTAAAGACTGTATTGCGTATATCTGCTTATATCTGATTGAGTCCTTTGACATGCACTTGTTTACAAAACGATAATACAAGAATGAGATATCAACACAAGTCGTGAAAAAGCATTTGTGCTTGACAGCCTCGTTATCAAGATTGATATGTCATTCTGGTTTATCATGTTAATGCCTTTTCTCAGCATTTAAAAATGACATTTATTGTGGCAGTAAGCCTGTGATTTTTTTTAAATTTTTTTTTACATTGTCTGAACAGCAGCTGTAGTTAATTCCTTCAAACACACAGCTTCTGACATTCTTTATAAAAATTAAAACAAAGCATTTGTCACATGCTGGTAAACAAACTGCCTGGTGTACATTTCCTCCCTACACAAACCTTTAACCTTAGAGTAAAAGCAACCCTTCCTTTGCCCGAAAAGGAAGTCGTCTTTATTTACTCTACGACGAGATGCGTCACAGAGAGGAAAAGGCTACGGGAATTCCCAAATTGCTCAATGATTACATATAGTTCAAAGGAGACTTATAAAAAGAATCAGAAATTCAATATAAGTGGCCATAAAAGTAGAACTTCCTGATGCACAATTCAAACTGCCAGGAAACATGGTTAAACATTGAATCCAGATAAAAATGATCAAAGGTATACTCACACCTTCAAAACTGATAGTTAAAATAGTTATTAAAGATATACCTGCAAAAAATGATTAAAAGCTTTTTGTTAACTGCTATAATTGGGTTTACAACATATAAACTGAACTTACTTAGGAGAGTAACATGTTAAATCTGCAGTCTGCAGGATTTGTTGTTGTCATACGTAAAGTCCTAATTTTTGGCATTTTAAGAGTTTACATGATCTAAAAGAACGCTTGAAGTTGAAAACGGTGACCTCCGTAGTCGCAAAATGCAAGAAATGCTTATTTTTTAACCGAAAAATAAAAAGTTATCCAACTTCCTGTCCCGCCCCATCAAAACACATGAGAACTCGTGCACGTTTACGTGCACGCCAGATGCGCCTACACGACTCCTCATTCATCAACTCACCTGTCATTTGCGATCATGGAAGACACAGTAAGTAGACTAGCCCGTAATGAAGTTCAATAGTCCAGATAAATAAGCGTGGGGACGAGCCTACCTTGTATCGCGCGTGCACAATCGGTGATTGACAGGCAGCAGAGCCCAGCTCGTAACCTGATTGGTTACCTTTTACCGGTCCGGTCTGCAATTTTGTAAACAAACCTGCTGGCTTTGGAGGGACCTAGCGGGACATATAGGGGACCTAGAGAACTCATTTTTTTTGTATTGGGGTATTTAATGTACTACTTTCAGAATCCCCGGACAGTTCCAGGCATTATGCTTGAAAAAGAGTTGCAGACTGCAGCTTTAACTCTTCCCCATCTTCACAAACAAGGAACAAAAAGCACGTTTTCCTGTAAGACTGCTCATATAAAACAAAACAATCTAAATAACTTAATCTTTAAAACTAATTTTTGTGTCTATTTTATTTGCTTGCAAGTCATAAAGATTCTTCAGGAAACTTCAACCATGACCATCACCGTCATTACAAGTTAAGTTTCCCACTCCAGTGATTGCACTGGGAGGCAAAACAGTCCAAAATGTGGAAAGCTTGCTCACACAGGACCTTTTCCAGAACTATGTCAAGGGGATTCCCATCTCATTCCGAGTTGATAAACTAGGAGTGTACAACAAAACAAGGAAAAAGCATGTGCAGCCTTATAATGTGCCATATAAAGTTTTATTAACCTGTACGATAAACCATTTTGATGCAAGTTCTGTCAGCAGTTGTAGCCTATACAGCACAAAGGCGTCTGGGTGGAGCCAG
Source organism: Odontesthes bonariensis (assembly GCF_027942865.1). Lineage (NCBI taxonomy): Eukaryota > Metazoa > Chordata > Actinopteri > Atheriniformes > Atherinopsidae > Odontesthes > Odontesthes bonariensis. Next base: position 6,290,394 of record NC_134515.1, on the reverse strand, counting down.
TACAAGAAAGAAAAGGAAACTGAACAACACTTAGAATACCACTACTCACTTCAGGCTTTCTGCAACCAACAGAAGGTAGGAATCAAAACAAAGTCACATCAACATGTTCAAGTTAAGTTAAGAGGACCGACAGAAAAAAATACCGCGTTACAACTGCAAACCTCTGCAGACACTGATTCAGACAGAATATACTCAATGGTAAAATTACACCAATAAAAAATAAGAATAGATCAGGTACAATACAAAACGCAAGAATGAATAAAACAAATCAATTTGAAGAACATAAGTTCAGAGAACACGAAAGAAATAAAATAAAATAAACAGTAATGGCAAAAATCTAGTGCACTACCAAAAGTACTTCCACACAGCCTGAGGCCAAAGATTCAGCAGTTTCACACTTTCAAGTACTGATGTTTCACCAAATTATAAACTATCTGACCCAAAGAGGCATTGTGAAATACAACGGAAAACTGTATCTAAATTATCCACAGCGAATGATCAGAAACAGGGAAACACTTCCACAAATCATTTTTCATTCAAAGATCACAGTTCAGAGAGGGAGAGAAAAAAAAAAAAAAAAAGAATTCGACCATGCTTAATGTTCCAATTTAACTGGAGAACATCAAGTAGTGCAGCATTTTGACAGACATACTGAAGGCCTTCACTGACAGATGGCAGCAATGGCATTCAATTCATATACCAGAGCCTGTAATCACAAAGTAATCAGTCATTAAAACACACAGCAACAATTGACACCAGTTAAAACCTCTAAATTGTGAGACGAGTGACGGAATCAGTAGTCTGTGCTTGAGTAAGCCTTCAAAAACAAAAAAAAGGGGTTGTCTCACAGTAAGATATGGCTGCCACAGGTTACATTCAAATGTATATAATAACTTTTTTTTTCTCAAATATAATCTTATCAGTATTATTACCTATAGTCGGTCTGATGGGCTTAACTGAAAATCCAGTTGTGTTAACCCAAAAGCTGCTAATCTGGGACTCTTTATTTAGATGGTTTAGAATGAGAAAAGGGCCTTTCAAGACCTTTAAGTGATTCCATTTTAAAGAAGTGAGGCAAGATTTCACCAACCTACTGTACCACGAGTCAGCAGCAAAATGTAAAACCACCTGCCTCATTGTATGGGTTCCACTCATGCCACCAAACGCATGGACATGGGACCTCTTGTGTTGTTCTGGGATGTCTGGCACTAAGATGGCAGCAGCAGATCCTTTTATCAAGCATCTGATCCCAGTTTGGTCAGAGGTTTAATCAAACTGGGATCTGGGTTGATGTGTTAGCTTCTCTGCCATGTTCCTCAACATGACATTCCTGAGCAGGTCTCGTACTGTGCAGGGTGCATAATCCTGCTGTGGTTGAAGTGCCGTTGGGTGAGAAATGTTTGGTATGCATCAACCTTTAGGTGGGTGGTTAATATCAATGTTACAGCAGGTTTTTTTACAGGTTTTTTCAAGCAGAACATTATACTGTCACAACACAATCAATGTTATTCACTTTACATATTCATGGTTCTATAAATGGTGGCTGATCAGTGAATCTACTTTTGTACAGAAGCAGGATATTTTGGTGCTAGTTCTGATGCTAAAAATAGCCAACAATCTGCCAGAGAGCACAGAAAGCTCTACACACCACAGCACCACCATACTCCTTATTACATCAATGACGTCGGCTTACTCCCTGCTATCATCAAGCCTGGATTATCGCCATTTTTTAAATCACTTTTTGGAGACAAATCTATTCTTCAATCTCAGGCAGATGGCCATCTGGCCCACTGTAATCACCTCCTTTCCTCGTCTCCTTGTGACGATCTTGTCTGACAGATGTTAAACTACATCAGACCTGCTGATTAACGAGGACAGCCAGTCAAACCAAGCTGAGAGGCGGCAGCGAGCCAAGCTCAACTCCCATCATCCATTCAGGATTCCTCCTCATCCAAAACGTGGACTTGGAATTACTATTACAATTTAATATCGAAGTCTGGCTTTGACATAACCCTTTCGACGTGGTCTCATCCAAAATAATGCTCCTGTACAAATATACGGCATATATTTAAATAAGCATTTTCTTTTATGTTACACTTCCATGATACCAGGCATCCATGAACAAAAACAAAGTAACTCACAATATACTTTTGTAATTTTGTTCACAGTGGGGCCACTGGTGATCGTGCTCAAATGATAGACAGGACAGATTTGCATGTCCCTGAAATCAGTAAAAAAAATATATAGAATTTTTCCAATTTTGTCAGCAGAACACCTGATTTTAATTCCCAACAGAATAGCTGATTACACCCAATTTTCTCCGCAACATTACTTTCATAATCAGTCACAACTTAAATAAAAATGTAATAAAAATAGTTAGCTTTTACACTCAAAATTAAGAGGACTTAAAAAAAAAAAAGGAAAAAAAAAGAAGAATAATGAGAGTAAAAAGACAGGGCTAGCTTGCCCTTCCTGAGCCTCAGGACTTTGTCGCAGGTTGCATGACTGCCCTTGCCATCACTCAGCAGCTGCATTAATAACCGCCACAGCTGGAGAGACAAAGTGCAGCAAAAACAGTCTAAAGTCGGAGTTCAACTGACAGCCGGCAAAGACAGAAAGAGGGATAACGAGCAGAGGGATTTCTGTCAACAAGCCGACAGACAGCTTAGCTTTGACCTCTTCTTAGGTCCCGTACAGCTTTGTTAAGTGTGCTGTGGGGCAGCTCCACGTTTAATATCTGTCCCCCCGAGGAACTCCTTAGTTATCAGGTTAGCTCGGGCTTCCAGGGTTTGGAAAGAAGCAACAGTAGGGATGTAAAGGTAGGTTTAGGCAGCCTAGATTTTAGATACATCCTGTCACAAGGCACTTGAGCTGGTTAAGAGGGGAGAGGCTGGAGCATAGATGGGAAGAAAAGTGGAGTAGGCAAGGCCCCCCAGTGAGGGCATTTTTCTCCTTTGCAGGGGGTAAGGTTTGGAGCTAGACTGAGAGGTCCAGTGGCAGGAGAGGGTCAGCTCGTCACCTACAGGCTAGGCCAAGGTCCACCAACGTGAAGCAGAGTGTGGAGCGCTACACACTCCCTCCACCCCCAAGGGATTATTAGATGCTGACGAAGCAACACCCCTGCTGAAGCTGCACAAAAAGAGATAGAAAAGGGGATTTAATTTCATTTCGTGCTGTCACTTTAAGTAATGATCAACAGAATCTCATGTAGTTTCACAATATGGAGCTAAAAACACAATTAACTTAGTGCGCACTTCACCTCATGGTTTATCTAAACAGGCAGGGACAGAGTACATGCTGGAATGTGTACATGGACTCTAACTCGGGGCTCTTGCCTGCAGCAAGACTTTAAACCTTCCACCAGTGAAAGTCCTTAATGATACCTTCCTGAATACTTCTATATCTAGGTCCCCATTTGCGACTGTCTACTGAAATCAGAGACCCTAATAACCCCCAGAATCTATGCTGCCATTATTCATTTGAGATGCTTCAAATGAAAAGAAACCCTGACGGGAAGTCAAGCTGCTAATCTTTGAGTTAAGAGAAACACACTCCAACTAAAGCAGACAAACCACCAGGAATGTTGGGGTCCATATTCAAATTCTTTGCATACAAATGCTGTACAAAGAGCATGTGTGTTGGAATGACCAGTAAAACCTTTTTTTTTTTTTTTTTTTTTTGCAATAATCCTTGTGTTATATGTTAATACAGACTTAGAATGGACAGTGACTTAAACAGTGAATGAGGGCTTGAAAGATGACGAAGGGACAGAAGCGGACCAGTTATGTTGGTGTCCTGATGTCATATACAATTTGTATGCACGGGGTGTTTCATTTAACAAACTGATAGGATTTTCTCTGCAACACTCATCTGCTCAGTTTAGCTTGACGTGTCATCTATCAAAAATAAACTAGGTGCATGTTTTTAGCACACTGGAACAGGGAACTGCTCCTGAAATGCATTGCTTTGTCTTGGGTGGATGCAATCAGCTCATATGATGCAGTTCTCCCCAGTGAAATCCATTATTGATTTTCCATTTTCTTTTAAATCTTCAGTTAGAACTTTCCAAATCTTGACAACTTTTAAAAGTTCTCGCTGATGTTTGAAGTTTGTTTTATTTACCTTTTCTCTCTTTTTAATCATATATGCTTTACTTTAGCATTGAGGGCTGGCGACTTGCCCATTCCAGAGCTAACGCAACGACAGCATGCTCAAACACGTCCAAGGCAAATATAGAATCGTCAATTGACAGAACATGCATGTCTTTGAAGAGCACATGAAAAATCCACGCATAAGAGCACAAGCTGACCAGCAGGTTTCGAAGCCAGAACTCTTTTCTCTGATGTAAAGATGCAAACTATTGTACTACTCTGCTGTGACCAAATCTATTTTGATAAAGCTGTTTTGGCTGACGAATGTTACTTGTGAATCACTCAACTTCCTTCACTCTATAATTTATTCTAAGATCCACAGAAGTTTCAACTAAAAGGACACAAAGCAGTTGAGTAATTTGACTGACATAAGAGCTCCATCTTTAAACACAAAGAGCTGCGGAGAAATGACAATCTCATAATTTCTCAAATATTTCAAAACAAAATGTATTAAATTACTTTCACACACATTAAAAAACATTTACAGTTATAAAAACAGTATTTATCATGTGATGTGCTGATGGCCTGTGATTCATTCACATTAACGCTGCTTGATATTAGTCACTAAGAGAGGGAAAAAAATGACAGTGTGAATTGAGGTTAATTATAATCAGAACCTAATTTAAATCTTTTGTGTCTTTCAAAATGGAGCTGTTCTTTATGAGCTCAGCTGCTTCTAGCCACCCTATAATTTGAAACTTGAAAATAAAAGAGCATTATCCTTCTGCGTACAAGTGGAAAATAAATGTGACTCAATGTATGAAACTCAGTTGTCTCCCATCAGTGGAAAGAAGAAAAAAAAAAGTTTCAATTTCCGGGGAAAATTCAGATCTACTGAAATGTCACCCTAAGCCATAAATTCTCAATTTTTCCACCGAATTACAGCTTGTATTAAAAGCAACACTCGTTTCCTTTATGGCGATGCTGTCATTTTATTACCATGATTTTAATAAGAGTGTCTTAAGTAGAAATGTACTCAATTTTACAGGCGGAAAGAGACAATTTCCAGTTTTAACACTTACAGAGAGGCAGACGAGAGAGGAGAGGAAGTCCACAGCGTCAATTTTACCTCCTGGTGTTACTGCTAAAAGATGTCTGAGGGCTTTTGAAGTTTATGTTCTCGTACACACTTGAAGAATCATCATTTGGCATCCTACAATAACACACAGATAAAAAAAAAAATTTTCAAATAAAACAAAATGTTTTAGACCTCTTTTCTGCTTTGACTCTGTGATCCTAAGTTCAGTAGTGGTGTCAGTCTCATCATCATATGTTACACTTACACAGAAGAAGAGCGCGAGGACGCAATGTTGTGTTTGGACCTCGAGTTTGTCATCTGTGGATATTTGATATTGGAATATTCTCTCTCCTTCGTCTTATTCCTCTGAAAAAGGACAAAATAAATCAGGGTATGTTAGAGTGCATCTAAAGCGTAAGACTTAACCAGGACTTGAGTTTATACTCTGAGGTCAAACACAAAGCCTAATGTCTGACAGGAGAGCTTGAAGCAAACATATGTCACTAGTCTGTTTGGTTATCCAGTTGCTTGTGCAGAAAGGAAACTCAGTGCCAATTTTGAAAAAAGTTAACAAGGATTAAACCAACTATTACAATTCATTAATGTACAAAACTTGCCATGGCTGAGGCAGTTTATGCAATTGCAACATGTGGAAAAAAGGATCATCAAAATAATTAATTAGGTATTCATAAAACCTGCATCTGTCAAGAATGACACAACAGACAAAAGGAAAGCTCAGTACAAATGAGGGCCGTTTTTCCTTTTCAATCAAAATTAAATGAAAAGTCTCAACTTGTAAAGTCGCTGTAATTAGTGACTTAAATGATAAACTTGTATCTGGCATTTTGAGCCAAAGTATTCATCTGAAGCTGTTCTTGTAACATTTTTTATAATCATTTCTGGTTTAATCAATCCTATGAAAAACAAAAACAAAGTAATTTGTCATTATCTGCACAGTTAAACACCGTTACAGATATCAGCTACATGCCAAAGATTACCGACCTAATCTAAATTTCAGTTTAACAACTGAATTGATGCCAGTTAAGTTCAACTTCTAAAACATTTGTAATAATCTTGCCGATACTATACCATGACAATGATGAAAACTTCCAGCACAGTGGAGGAGATGCTCTTTCTTGCTGACAGTTTTAGTGATGTTGGTGTTGTGTCTTAACCCATCTTAGTTTATAAGGAATTTTGAATTGAAATGTTTTTTTTAGCTATTATAATATAAACTCAAACATCCAATGCCTTCTTTCTTCGAGAACTCCTGTAGAGGTAAGTTGTGTTATTCTTGTGATTCTAACCCAGGGAACCTTTTACAGCCAATCGCTTTGTTCTCATGTCATGCTGCCTTTTTCAGTGCAAGTTTTCTTCCATTTCATTTTAACGGCTTTTTAACAGGAACTTTTTACAGGCAAAGCTTAAATGGTCTCAGAGTACTGACTAAATGGTATTGATCCACCTCAATTTCTTTTCTTTTTCAGAAGACACTATGGTTTCAGCTTCTGGTGTTGCAGAATACCTGCTCCTCTGCTAGCCTCTTCTGAGCTGTGTCTATGTACTGCTGCACCGCCATGTAAATGAACTTATACTGGGCCTCCGTCTGCACCATGCCCGATCTCTGCTGCCGTACCCTCTGGATGGTCTTTGGGATGTCAATGTCGCAGTGGAGACCTATTAAAAAAAAAAAAAACAAACAAAAAAAAAAAAACACAAATCCAGAAATTAGAAGAGCTGCAGAACAAAGTTTAAAAGGTAAATCCAGTGTGTTACAGGAGTTTCATGGTCAGATACCTACCTCTGCGGTTAATAATGTCAATCAGGATGTCAATGACGATAATAGTGCCGGTTCTGCCGATGCCTGCACTGCAGTGACAGCAGAGTGATAGGTCAAAACAACATGTAGTAACACTTGAAGAAATGAAGCAAATGTATTGAAGTGAAATATAGACACTTTTGTTTGGATTCAGTTATATGATTGTTACATAGCAATGGAAATACAAATGACAATACAAGCAATTCATCTTTTATTTTCATGTATTGCCGTGCCACCAAGAAAAATGAAGTCAGACTGAGTACAATCTTCAACTTCCTATAACCTTATTCTATCAGTAGCCAAGCAATCATGAGTCAGTCTGTAGCTCAGCAGAAAGAGCCCACCAATCGGAAGGTCGGTGGTTCGACCCCGGCTTCCCCGGGCTACATGTCGAAGTGTCCTTGGGCAAGACACTGAACCCCACATTGCCTACCGATAAATCCATCGCTGTATGAATGTGTGTGTGAATGATTAGAAAGCACGTAGTGTGTATAGATGTAGAGTGTTGTATGAGTGTGTGTGAATGGGTGAATGTGGCATGTAGTGTTAGAAGTGCTTTGAGTGGTCAGCAGGACTAGATAAGCACTATAAAAGTACAGTACGTTTTTTCAGTCTCGTCATCATGTTTGCAGTACGTTTGAGTAGTGGGTGGGTATGGAGAAAGACCGGAAAGAACACCAAAGTGGAACAATCTATTACGACTATCCACGTGTTTCAGTGACCTATGCAAACAATGAAAGTAAACAAACAAAAAAAAAGACATCTGACAACTTATCTGGAACTGTTTTATGAGGAGATAAACCTAAAATCAAGCCAAATCTGAGGAAGGCGATCTTCAGCTAGTCACTGATGGTACTTATCACGCCACAAATTGTATGTTTTAGATGTATTAAGCATATCCTAACTTCAGATGACTATTCCAGACAGATTCTAACATTTGTTTGAAGTGATAAACAGAGTAACGACTAAAGGAAAACTTTGTTAACACTCAGGTAAATGTAATGGGATATAAATGCTGAGGGGGTATGTGTAATCAAGAACATGTGTCAATACCACTGCTAACTCAATCTCTTTAGATGACAAAGGGCCATTAAATGTCAACATGTGAATGGAGAACAACCTAATTTGTATCAAATTAATTTCCTGAAAACTTTGATAAGCTGGTTAATCTTATTGAAAATCTACAATGAAATACAGCGTTTCTTGATTGTTGACAACTTTTTAATATTAGGGTCAAAGCTCAACCTCAATTATAGCACAACCCAGTGGCCAATTGAAACACTCATAAAATACTTGCATTTGTAAAAATTCCAGTATCATCAATTTTCTGTTTGATGGAAACTGATGCAAGGTAAAGAGGTTGAAAAAAGACAAATGGGAAAATACAATACAATTCTAAGATTGAAAGTCATTAAGATAGTTCTAAGTGATCATACCATAATCACTGAGATCTATCTTAGACAAGCTTTCAAGTAGTTTCTTTAAGCAGTCTTCGGGAATAGTTCTCCAGGATTCTTGAAGAACATTTCAAAGCTCTTCTTTGGATGTTGGCTGCCTTTTGTTCTTTGTTTCTGCTAAGATGATCCCACACCGATGGACTCTGGTTAGGGCAATTTGTCCCATTCTCTGAGACAGGTTTTCTAAATCATCCAAAGGCGCTGTATTGGATTCAGATCTTGTGACTAGGGACTTTTGCTTTGTGTCAAGGTGTAATGTTGAGGCATTAAATGATAGTAAAGTACGACTATAAAGGGATGCACATGCCCTGGAACTACCAGATACTCAGACTGTGACATTCAAAGCATTATTGGTATTAAGGGGCTGTTACTTTCCTACAGCAGCACAGCATCACTGCCAGCTAGAGCCAGATCCCCTAATAATTGAGTTGTGGTCCAACCAGTATTGGCATCTTTTGTTCAGACCTTATGGATCCGGTTACAAAACATTGCTCCTCAGTGCTCGTACCTGCAGTGGACGACAATGGGTCCAGCGTCTGTAATGGAGCTCTGAGTGCGGTTGACCTCCTCCAGGAACCAGAGGACACCGCCGGGTTCATTGGGCACTCCATGGTCTGGCCAGCTCAGGTACTGATAGTGCCAGATGTACCTCAGAGGCTCTTTCTACAGAGAAAAAGAAAAAGTGAAGTAAAAAAAAAAATATATACACTTTTGTACAGGTTTTAGAAATGCTCGTGTTTGTGTAATGCCTGATACAAAGTAGCCATGTGACCCCTCTGTATCAATTAATGAACACAATTTATAATCTTCTTCCACAATTCATTTTAAGCAAAAGTTCTGCCAACTCCAGTATAAAATAGTTTAATTTAGCAAATTAAAGAAGCATTTCCTAAAATCATAGTTATAAAATTCAATCCGGTGGTTGACTGGCTCTTTTCTTTGCGGCTTTAATTAGACATAATGTCTGCTTATCACATTCAGACTTCGTTGCTCAAATCAGCATTTAAGTAACACTGCAATTAAACCAGTTCTTATCAGCATTTCTGAGTGCGGAGATGTGTTTTTATCCAAAATGATAATTGTGGATTGTGCTAATAATTCCTTACAGATGAACGTGCAGGATTGACTGCATAGGGCCAATATGATAAATTGCTTTAATGAAACCAATTATTTGTTTTGGAGCTGAATGTGCAGAGCCATGGACCAACTACTGTCCAATGTGAGTCACAAGTATCTCCAACAGACTAACATTAGTGCTGATTAACCGACACTATGCTGTACTCATAAATGAGTGACTCAGCTGTAACGCGCTTAAATACATATTAGGGTTATTAGCTACTTAACACCACCTGATGGCACTTTTTAGTGAAAATAATGATAAGATATTCTCAGTCAGGCTTTGTAGAGCATCAGCTCCATTTATGCAATTGTGAGTAGAATATTATTAAACACTGGCGGCCTGTCCAGGGTGTACCCTGCCTCTCGCCCATTGACTGCTGGGATAGGCTCCAGCCCCCCCGTGACCCGACCGACGGATTCAGCGGTATAGAAAATGGATGGATATTATTAAACACAAAAAATAATTATTATAATATTTTCAATCAAAAGTTTTATCTACACTAAAACTGGATAACAAGCACAAAATACAATTGCAATTTGACCACTAAAATAAAAAAAATTGTTGTCTTTTAAATTATTTTAAAACAGTGTGAGAGCTGTTATCAAAGAAAAAAGCTTCTACAAATAATTAAATTGTGTGTGAGATGTGTGTGATTTAACAGCATCAAAAAGATTAAAACACCCCATAACAAAAAACAAAACAAAAAACGTTTTCTTTATAAACATCGATTCCAGTCTCTCTTGCTTCATTGCTTCTAGGTACTGAAGACAGAATATCTGCGCGGAGAAAGCCTCCTAACATTACTACATGCTACTTAGTCTGCATATCAATCACCGAGTAAACATGCTTTAACAAACATGTCCTCAAAGAGTTTTTACTTCAAGCTTTAATACATGAAAACTGTCATTTTTCAAGTTTCTATACACTTTTCCAATTCATTTTATATTCCTCTCGTGTTCTTGGGATCCATGTAGTTAATCCTCTCATAAGTACAAGCACGTGCTGTGACATTGTGTGTACGCATGATTTGATAATCTGAACCCAGGTCAGTGGGTCAGCTCAGCCTGAGCACAGAGCTCCGCCTACCCGGTCGAGACGTGTCACCTCCAGCTTCCTCAGGATATAGTCTTGAGCCGGTTGCTCATCCACATTCCTCAACAGCACCTTTCCGAACTCCTTAGTGCCATGAAGGTCCGGCCAGTAACGGACACATTTGTTCTAAATCAGAGCAAAATCAGAGAGGGTGAAAGGGTGAAAGAAAAAAAAACAAACAAAAAAAAAAAAAACAGAGAGGGTGGAAGGTATTAGACAGTCTGAAGAGCCAAGCTCATCTTGTGAAGCTTTTCAATCAGCTTAACTGTAAAACTATCCCAGCTAGCCATCTTGATACCCAACCCCACCACAGAAACATGCATGCACAGACACAGTAACCACCCAGATTTCGTGGAATCCGTTACTGCTATCCAGTAAACACTTTCACCTGACAAAAACATTTCTTTACGTCTTTTCAGGTTTACTGAATTTTATGCTATTGTGCTTCTATTCCTGCATTTCAAGTCAGCAACACAAAAAAAGAAAAGTTGAGATGATGAAGCTTTCGTCACTTTGTATCGTTTCTGTTCTTCTCACAAAACTTGAAACACATTCTTGCACAGAGGATACCGAGTGGTGAAGTTTTTTAGGCTTGAACTCTGTTACAACCCAATGCATCACAGAGCCTGGCTTTTGGACTTGTTGCTGATAACAGTCTGAATTGGCCTTTATTTTGGTCCAGAGCATAAGACATCCATTTATTAGAAAAAGAAGTCTGGCATACTGATTGGTCCAACCACAATATTAATAAATTCCAGATGCCTTAGAGCCCAAAGAAGTTGATGACACCTCTGGACAAATTTAACACAAGGCTCCTTTTTTGCACAGTAAAGTTTTAAGTCAGTTAATTCAATATAACTTTGCATTGTAGTGCTTGAAAAAGATTTAAAGACATTCCTTACCCAGGTAGTTCTCTCATTTATTGATGAATGACACAGGCTTGTGCCCTTGCCCTCTACACACTGAAATTCTTCCAAATACCTTCAATCATTTAATGATTTTATACACTGTTGCGAGTAATATGCAAATCTTATCCAATCTTTCACTGACAATCATTGTTTTCAACATCTTAAGTACTTTCTAAGGGATTTGTCCTCAAAACTCTGTATCAAATCATCCCAAGTTTAGGCGTGAAATTCGGGAATACATGTAAATCAGGGATGTCCGAAGTCGGTCCTCGAGGGCCACTAACCTGCAGGTTTTAGATGTTGCCCTGCTTCAACACACCTGATTCAGATCAAGACATCATTAACAGGCTTGTGCAGAACTTAACAATGTGTTGAATAGATCCATTTAATCTGAATCAGGTGGGTTGAAGCAGGGCAACATAAACCTGCAGGATAGCGGCCCTCGAGGACTGACTTTGGACATCCCTGATGTAAATGAACAAATCACTTAAAGTTAATGAGAATAAACTAAATATTTTTGGTTGACAGTAGTCAGCGATTAAATGAAAGTAATTTAAGTATCACTGTATTTTTTCCCCCTTTCTGAAAATATGCAGTTTGCATAAAATCCTAACTTTTTTCTAATCTGGGGTTAGATAGAACTTAACAGTAAAGAGAGACAACAGTACATATATATTTTAGATTTTTATAACTGATTGTTTGAGGGAGTTGCACCGCCAACGGAACCAGCCACAAAGCCTGAATAATAATAAGAAAAAAAATAAATAAATAAATATAATAATAATAGCTGACGAAGACGTACATGAATCACTATGAAAGTAGTTCAAGCAGACCACTCTTTGCTTGACTCTATGGTTGTTTGACCATTTATATTTTCATGAGAGCAGCTTAAATAAATCATTGATAATACATTTTCTGATGTCTCTTCTACCCCAACAATTTGTACTAAATGCACCTTTACTGCAAACTGCTTACCCTTCCCCGCTCCATTTCCTTTGTGGTCATAACGATGACGTGCGTATTCTCCTGATACACCATCTTCCAGAAGTCAACGACTGTGTTCTGTAGACATCCCTGGGTGGCAATGAAGACTTTGCCCTCCTCCACACGGCGCTCCTCTTCATGCATACTCTATAAGAGTGGATAGCATAAACTGTGACGCACTCACATTAGCATTCTGACATTAAGGTGAAAGGTTTTTTAAAGAGAATATACTATGATGAGGAAATTAGTTATTAGAAATGAATGAACACTTTTGTTTCTGAGTGCAAATATTTAGTTACAGTCAACATTATGAATAAATAACTACACTATCTACATCATGCACAATCATTCTCCATCAAGATAGGTCCTTTAAATCACAATTATCTGAAGCAATCGCTCAGTGTTGATTTCAACTTCTTTATTTGATTAAAGCCATTGTTGTTTATGCATTGTTATGTTGCTTTCTGAACACACTCACTCTGATGTAGTTGGCGTTGATGTAGTCTGCACCAAGAATATCTGGATCTGTTTCTCTAAGTACAACACGTGTTGTGTCAACTGAAAACACACAATTAAAAAAAAGGTATTATCGAACAACATCTACAGTTTCCTGAGATCACACGTTAAATGTCATCCAATAGGCAGCAAGTGATCAGAAGTCAAATCTTTATGCGCTGCTCAGGCCTCTACGCTGTCTTTCTGTTTGTGTCATTCTTTCCACAGGAAGTTGGAGAGACAGGAAATGGCAGGTTGCAGCGTGACTCACAGGGGAGGATATTCTTGTATCTGTTTTTACTCTTGTTTTCTGGCTTCTGTCCTTCTTTCCTGGGATACAGCAGTTTGCATTCCTGCTGCTGAAGTACCTGACAGAAGGGAGAAAGAAGTTTAAAAGATTTTATTTCTATCATTTTTAGTATAAGAACCAGTTCAAGCAAATTTCTAACAAAAGAGCCTCCAACTGACATTGACAAAGACATTTATATATTTTCAGTACTCTGATTAACTGTGTAATAGGCCTTCATTACACCAGGGGTCACCCTGGAGTGCAACAACAGGAAAACTATATTTCAGAATTAATGCTATAAATGCAGTGAAGCATTTCACCGTGCATTTTCCTTCAGCTGCAAAAAGAGCTCTTTTCTCATTCTTGCCAAGTAAGGTCAGAATATGTCAAGCAATTACAGCAAACATATACAGTCCCTTAGCTGCAAACACAAAAACCAGGAGTATGCCAAATATGCAAATACAGTCAGACTAGTTTAAAATGTTTATTGGCTTCCTGATTTGATTTTGCAAATATCTTAGTCAGCGTTGCTCATATGGCCCATGTTAGGCTATCCACACAAATTTGAAAGTGTTGAAGCAAATTTACAAGCAAATAGTCATCACAAAACAGGATTTTAAATGTGGAACAGACAATCAAATAGCCAGACAAACACACCTTGTGGAAATCGTAGATAAAATTCAATTATCACTTGATAACGTTACATGTTCAATACACAATATGCATATGAGTTCTTATGAGTGACTCATCAGTTGGTTGAAAATTGCATTTCCCGTACATGAGGACAGAAGGAAAGCTCAGTTGAACATTGAACCTTGAAAATGACTGACACATTAACAATAAAATAAATCTAAACACAGTCATGTCATAAATAATGATTAATTGGAATGTCTGTTTTATACATACCTCAAATTCCTCCCAGAATCCTTGTTTAGGCTTCTCAGAGTTATCTGCTACTTCGTTAAGTTCTTGTACCCGGTTCTCAATGTTGGCTGCATTGATCCTTGTGGCATTAAATGGCTGTCGTTGCCACATAAAGGAGAAAAAAAGATCAAAACAACATGTTTTTCTCAATTCTAAAAGCATAGGTACATGCTCAATACATGCCTTGAAAGTACTATATAAGATTCACCAGATTTGATGCTTTTGTTTGTGTCATCGGCTTCTGTTCCATACCTGTTTGAGGTGCACTACAATGCCACTCGTTTCCACCATGGGGTTCTTCTTGTAGTGGTCTATCAGGTCAGCCAGGGTGTCAAACCTCTCACCGCCACCTACGTCATACTTGCCGTCCTCCTGAAGATGGAAGAACAATTCAATTACACCAACAGCTGGTCTGAGGGGTTCCTCACATTGTTTGAATGATGAACTTGTTGCAAATCTCCCAGTTCAATCCGTTAAATCAGTTATGTAGATTTGGGATATTATTAAAAAATTACGTAGACCTCTAATTATCTGAAATGATTTATCTCACCTGGTAGCGAATCCTAACATGGGTAACCTTGGTCTTGCGGTCCACATTCTCCTGTTTCTCCTCATTGGTGAGAACCGAGAGGACGAAGTCTCCCAGGGTGCTCTGGCTCTCCCGTACCAGAAAGCTGCCAGCTTTGCCTTTTTCTGTGAGCATTTTCTCTGCATCTCTGCCAGAGAGGCGCCCGTGGTACCACCTGGACAAGAATGAGAGAATCTGATATTTATGCAGGAAAACAGAGACACAATTCAGAGGGAAAAGAACTACTGAAAGAATGGTATGTCAATTATTGCAACATCTAGGAATAACTCAAAGATGCTGCAAACTCTAAATCTTGACCTTGTGTGTCTTCAAGAAATAAGCTCATATATAACCGCACTATTAGATGAGCATTGTTATGGAATATCAATTTATTTTATTTAGCAATTACTGTTATCTCATGTTATGATTGTTTTAAATAAAAAAAAAATGTATTACATTTTTCACATATTAAGCATGAATACCTCCAGCTCCTGAACCAAAGTGTCTAAATTCTTCTCAATATGAACTCTAAGTGATGTTAAAGAATCTAAACCTTTCAATGTGGGCATGATGTCATATTAGCTGCTGTATCAAAGTGAATCTCGCAGTGACAGATCACTTACAATGAGAGCAAATAGAACCAAGTAAAAATGTAAGACAGATCTGTTCAAAAACACAATCCATTTCAGTGACTTGCTTTGTTTGGTCTTTTTTTTCCTCCAACTGCCAAAGTCTGAGAATCCAAGTTGCATGGTAGACAAAATTACAAGACAAGTGAGAGGAGTTGAGACGAAAACATTTGGAGCTGTGGGGGAGGATTAGAAATACGTTTCACGTTTCCTGAAAAATGTTCTTTATTGCATCTTTGGGGTTTAACTTAATGCAAATCTATATGTGCATGTGAGCGTAAACTCCTACTCAAATGCCACATTTTTCACACTTTTACTAATGTCAAGAAGACTTGTGTGTCTACATTTTTTTCCCCCCTTTGTGGTGAGCAAGAACATGGAGGAAACGCTGACAAGAGACGCATGTAGAATGGAAAAACCACAAACCAAAACCATAGATTGCAAGTTGCCTGTAGACCTAAATAGAACTAAAGACATATACTCTGCAGTGTGCAAATGTGCAGAAGAGGAGTTAAGCACAACCTGCTCAGCACAAATCTATACGAGATGATTTTGTGTACAATGTGTAGATTATGGTACAAGTATGATCAGGTCACTTTCCATTTGCATGCATCAAACATTAAAATATCAGCTGCTCTGGTCTCACGTCTAAAAAAGGAAGCGTTTTGGTGCGATGAAGAGGATAACTGCATACAGCTGATGTATACTCTGAAGGATGTTTGCCAAGCACAGGCTAAAACACCACCATCAACCACTTAGTTTGTTCAAACATGCATTTAGGAATGTGCTCCTATTTATGCCTGTGGATGGGAGCAGTATCTGAATTTAATGAGTGGGGGAGTGCGTGTACAGAATAGTGCATCCTCTCTTCAAACTGGATGTGTAAACATGTAGGTGCACTGGTACATAATTAATGAGTTAATGGCAGATTCTTCCCTACTGCCAGTCCATTGAAACACTTTACTAAGTGGTAATGTGGCCATGGGCCAGTAATTCAATGTTTTTGTTGATACTGTCAGCTCTGAGTGGAATAGCTGGAGTTTGTGATGTTG
Source organism: Odontesthes bonariensis (assembly GCF_027942865.1). Lineage (NCBI taxonomy): Eukaryota > Metazoa > Chordata > Actinopteri > Atheriniformes > Atherinopsidae > Odontesthes > Odontesthes bonariensis. Next base: position 6,273,888 of record NC_134515.1, on the reverse strand, counting down.
TTGTCACAATGCAAAGCTTTGCTTTTTTAGGTCAATTTCTTGTTTTTCTCCCCAACTTCCTTTATAGTCACAGCAGACAACTGTTTAACATGTTTTCAGCTCTTATGTAGAAGTACAATTATTAATATTAGGGCTGGGCAACGATTAAAATGTTTAATCTAATTACTCACATGATTTCCCTGATTAATCACATTTGTACGCAAAATCTAAAAATGAATCCAAAAGTAGTGTATAGCTTTTAGCATTTAGCTTTATTTTAAATGTGCTGCCATATGAATGAAAGTGCCATAACATTTGTTGTGCAAACACACTTTTAACATCAGCATCTTTCTGTAGTTTTTATGTAGAAGCCTCGCTCCACTGTCTGTTTCCTTGAATGACTTGCTGCTATCAGTTGTGTGTTTTGCCTTTAAGTGATATTTTAGACTGGAACTACTACGCTGAGAAGACAATTCAACTTGGCAGTGTTTACAGATGACTTTGGTTCTGTCGACTCCGCCGTCTGGAAGAACTTTCAAATGAAAATGACCGAGTAAAAGTTCCGTACCCTTCTCCATGTTTGGTGGATCCGCCGATTACTTTCTTTTCCGGTTCCGCAGCAGACAGCAACAGACTTTTACAAAATAAAAGCCTGTGAGCAACAGACTTTTACAAAATAAAATAAATAAAACGTAAAAAACTGCATTAATGCGCGATAAAATATTTATCGGCGTTAAATAAATAGCGAATTAATGCGATAATAATGAGTTAACTCGCCCAGCCCTAATTAATATGTATCATGAAGCACCTAAGCGACATTTACACAGAGTTGAGCACTTTGTACCACATCTTTTTCAGGAGCTGATATAAACCAAGACATTTGCCAGTGTTTTTGCAATTTGCAAAATATATTTGAGATATTTCATTAAATAGTGATATATATACACACTTTGTATGCAGAGATGATATAATATACACCTGTAATCAGTAATAAAGCACAATTGGCAATTGCTCAAAAAGGTCCAACTATTTCAATATTAATGATGATCATTATGAATGCAAACCAGGTTATTTTTCAAAGTTTACATTCTTTGTCCCTATATTAGTGAATCTGACCTGCTTGCTTGTAGTGAAATTGTAGACTGCCCTCTAACTTTTTAAAGTTTTAATGGAAATGCAAACAAAGTAATGAAAATGATAAATGAAACCAATTTCATGCACATAATTAAAACAAGAATGCAATATTTTGCCCACAGTTTTTACTTTCTAGAGAGTGACGAAGCTTCGCCGGCAGAATTTAGACCTCATCAGGTCGAACTGTCGTGGATGTTCTCAGGTGGCAAATTGTTTCTCATTGCAGTATGAGGTTTTACAGCCCCACACCTGAAGCTATTGAATAAAATTGGTCTGTGGTCAGGAATAAACTCTCATACTGTTATAATAAGTTTTGATTAAATATATCTGGCTGAGCTGAGATTTACATGCAAACCTGTGCTAATCTGCCTGATTTTAGGCTGATTTTAGGCTGTTTGAAGGTGTTGGGTTGGTATGCAAGTTAAACTTCACCTCTCTGAGGTGGGGTCCTTGCAGTTGAGGGGATACTTGAGCTCAATGACATGGCCATTCCTCTCACGAAGGAGATCCTGCTGTTCAGTGTAATACTGCACCAGCTCGGCCAGTGTGGCAAACTTCTCGCCTCCATACAGGTCGTAGAATTCTTCCGTGTTCTGGATCTTAATGTGGGTCACCTCATCGTTCCGCCTGAGTAAGAGGGGGGAAAAAAAAAAAATGTCGGATTTTAAATCACTGCAATTTTTGTGAGGCATGAAAACATTCTAAGAAGCATTTTTTCTGTTGAAAAAAAGTCCTTTTTACTTATACCCTGCAGAAATGTAAGCATTGAACGCACAGAAACAGCCACCCACACACATGCCAATACAGTACATGCTCACACAAAGAATATCAAGACTTCGCCCACTCTCAGCATTAATGTCTATACACTATGAACAACTCCAGCTTATCAAACCATCTGCTCACATTTCAAGACTGAGCCTCATTTCCAACAAACTGTGCTCAAGAAGACACATATCAAATTACATTATTCAATCTTTTGTCATGTCATCTGTTATTTACTTGAAATATTCTGTGACAAATTAGTATCTCTGATATGTTGGGCCTTTCTTGCAAAGTTTGTTATTTAAAAAAGTATAAATATGCAACTAAACAAATATAATTTAGAACATGATCATTTCATCTGCCTAATAAATTAGCTCCAAGCTATCGCAGGAAAAATCCAGCGATGAAAGATGGATGCATTATGACACAAACTGGATATTTTTTTACTCTCAATCTTACACAAATCTTCTCAACAAGGGATCATCCTTTTTTGATATTCCGTAGTTTTTATATAGAATGTATTTGCATGAAGGCTTTACTATGATTGCAGCACTGTAGAAAACAAACGCATTCAGATGGGGAGAGTGAGAATGATAAACCAGAAAAACACAACATGGTACCGGTTTGCATATTCAAATTCCTCTGGCGGATTGAAAGGCTGTACATACTTCCAAATGCAAACACACACATACAGCTTTGATCCATAAGATATTTGCCTGGTAGCAAGAGAAGAAAAGGTAGTCCACTCTGGGGCCCAATCGCTTCATGATTTTTTTTATGCAAATTCACTTTTCCATTCTCCATCTCCAGTGACGTTTGCTAACATGTTTCATCAGCTGAGATAAACAAAACATTCTGTAAACAAATTAAGTATGACGACTCAGAGCCCTCAGAGGACTTAGCCAAGCAGTCAGCACTTACTGATCTGCAGGCTGAGATACAACAGTCTGCGTTCTCTGTCAAACTGATTATCAGCTAATGGTGATATCAAATGGCACAAATCCCATTTCCCTCCATCACTTTCCTTGTCCTAATAAATTTCACATTCCTTCTTTCACTTCCCCTCCTCCTACTCGGTATACTATAAATCCTCTCCTCTATTCTTGCATTTATTTGTCCCATAATCCATCTCTCCCTCCATCCTTCTCCCTGTATTTTCTGGTAATTGCTTTATGGCTCTATTAGTGGACGATGGCCGAGTGCCACAGGTCTATGAGCCCTTTGCAGGCCCCTCCTCAACTTTTAGGCCAAAACCCTCTTTTCTCTCACAGTTTAACACCATTAACTCTGGAATGAGGCAAACAAAACCCATTAGATTTAAATTCAATTCATGGCCTCACACTATGACACACAGATAACCTTTATGGATTTATTGCAATTTGGTCTTCTTTAGAAGACAGGGAAACAGCCTCAATTTTGCTTGGCTTAGGATCACTCCTTTATATGCCAATACAGGAAAGATGACCTAATATAACTATGACAGTATAATCAAAAAAGGGTACAAGGTTAACTATGACTGGATGACGTTCTCAAAGAAAAACATTGTTCTATACCATTAATTTAAGTGATGGGATTCACTCATCTTTACTTATCTTTTGAAATAAAGATGTTGTTTATTTGCCTCTCAGCTGTGTTGAACCAACAAGGTTATTTAACAATATTGTGTCCTTAGTCAAAATGCGCATAAGCTTGCAGATGGCAATTCTGGACCCCAGAGCACCAGTTTTTATTAGTCTATGTGCCATTTTTTGCACTTTTAAGAATATAGGGATACTTTCTTCCAAAACATGGTTACTAACCAAATCAATATTTTTTGCAAGGTTCTTCTGCAGTAGTTGAGTTCAACATGCTTATCCGTCTCAGATGAAATCAGATGGACCTACATTTAGATCCAATCCAATTCTGTGTGTAACACTAAAGTCAACCTTCAAAGATGGGTAGTAATAATATTAATCTAAGTGCATCGGTTGAGAATGCCCAATTATGATACAGTTCTTGCATGACAAAGTCTTACCGACAGTTAAAGTGGATGAAATACTTTCATTTCGTGGGTCATCATTAACAACATGTCCAATCTCTAATTTTCAGGAGGTAATAAAAAAAAAATAATAATTTATTTTTTTTTTAAAAAAAAGAGTAGTTACAGTTCAGAGAAGCACCTCTACAACATTGTTCTTCCTCAATGAATGATGTTCTGCATTTTTAAATGTTCCCATCAACATCCTGTTTATTTCAGCTGTAAAATATATGCCTGAATGAGCATGTCTGGAACATGACTATTTTTTTTATGTCTATTAACTATTTTAACTACTTAGGACTCTGCAAAGTAGGTACAGTTACAGAGTCTCGTGAGAATTTACACAAATAAAATGTCCCATGAAAACTCTCGGGGTATGTGGCTGGACTATTTGTTGAAAAGCCTCTGCTTTAATCCTTGCCACTCTCGGATTTGTTCCAATGTGCCTGAACTATCTGTAAGCCAACAATGGGAACGGGGGGGGGGGTGAGTGAACTAATTTCTGCAGCCTCGCTTCTGTGTAAGAAAAATACAAATAAAAGGACACAATCTCATACTTCATATAGTCCTGCAACATCCTATTACCCAAAACGATAGAAGGGATATACAGCTCTTAACACTCCTGTTATTTTCTGTTGCTTTCTCTCATCATTTTGTTGATCTTCTACATTCTACTTATGTCCTGCTCTGATTTCTTCAGGGAGGTTGTTTTGTCTGCTACGCTGGCTGGTTTCAGCATAAACAGCTGATCACTGGTACAAACAATGCAAGGAACAAATAACTGGGTGACAGCAGCGCTGTAAAAAAAGATAATAGCAATAAATAGAGCAGAAGTCTAACAACCAGTGTGTCAGGAGATGGCACAGCTCAGAAACACAATCAACAAAGTGTTTTCTTTTTATGGGCAAGATTATTCTTTGAAACAACCTGGCTGTCACATTGCAAAATAAGGAAGTTCAATGAAATAAAAAACAAAACAAAAAAAGAACAACTCTTTCAACAATTCTTACCCTTTAACTTTGGCTGCTCTCCCCCTAAAAGTAGTCGACTTTTTTTTAGCAGAAAGACGACATTCTCAGCACACCTGTCACACTTAGACCAACCCTGCAAGTCCTGATCTGCAGGTGTGCATTAGTGAATTCCATATGAGCCCCTCTGCTTTGTTCAAACAGTGACCTTCAACTTGAATTGTATATCACAAAACAAATAAAGATCACAGGGAACTAAAACTTGCAGGTGCAGTCAACAGCTCTGTTGGCATGGCCATAAAATCTTTTTTTAAAGTCTCTGTGACAGAATGAGGTGTTGTGATGCAACCTTCTGTTCAGGCACTCTTGGTTGAATGTTGTCTCTTCATTCAGCAGATCATGGGAGGGGACAGACAAAAGTGCAAGAATTAGACATGGACAGCAGAATACATAGACAGTCATGGCCTGTCGCCTTTGAGGTAAATCAGAAGACAGTTTAGATGGACAAAGATCAGAAAGACATTGACCTGGTGAGTGTAAGATGCAACATGCGGGAGCATTGCACTGCTCTGCTGTTTGCTCCTACCAAAGATGAACTCGATGACTTATGCTCGTCAGTGAATAGGCCTGGCCTACAACTTTTCACTGACCCCTTCCTGTATACAAGACGCATATGAAAGAAGTTTCTCAACAATTAAGTCCATCCAGCATCGTCTCAGGTGCCGACTGTCAGGACAACTTGGATGCCGTCTTCCTGATGAGGTCCTTATGCATCTGCACTCAAAGTTGTGGGGAAAGGAAAATCTTTGATAGCTTGTTAACGACCTGATGGTATGACATTTATTACTAATATAATACTGTAGCTGTGCAGTGTTTCTTTTATTCGATCATAAAGTGCTTCAGTATGCACCGTGGCTGTGTAGTGCTCTAACAACATGCACTGTTGCTCTGTATTGTGCTTTTAATCTTATATACACTCCTGACATGATGTTATCTTTTGTTTTGAAGACTGCAAAGTTTCACCAAAGTCTGGCATTCAGTGTCTGAGTAATAAGCTGCAGATCCAGCTCTCACTACCAGTGATTATTGCTCATATGAGGGCTGCTTAAGTGTCACATAGAATCTGAGGTTCGCCATCTGCTTAAATTTGAGGGCCGTGAATGCACACCTGCAAGGTGTGAGAACGGGATTTCCAGGGAGCGACAGAAGTGCCCACTCAGAAGTATGCGAACAAAATCCACATATGCATGTATGTACAAGCACAGAATGATCAAATTATGGCTTGCTTTGACTAGAGTCTATTCCAAAAAATACATTTCAATACTGTATATACAGTTAAAAATATCAGTGAGATCTTTCTTACTTTATCCAGTTCACTTAAAAGAATGAGGTTGACAGCTGAAGCTTTGGATGAATTTCAGTTGGCCTTTTGTATATTTAAAGACAGCTACAGTGGTATCAACCTAAACTATAGAGAAAGCATGTTCAAATTCAAAATTAAATGATTGGACGATAGGGGAGTGTGTTCTGTATCTAAAGAGTTTCCCCCTGATATACTGGACAGAAGTCATGGATCATCTAGTAAAAAGTTGTGCCAGCAACAAGCATCCCAAAGGCGTTATATCGTAGGGTTGTCTTTTTCCATCATCATCATGGATGTGATATCAGGAACACCTGGAGGGACTTTAATAACACACAGCAAAAAATATGCATTTGGAGTTCAGGATAAACCGATTAGAATTTGTTGGTTAAAGATCAAATGCAACCTCACAACGAAAAGGCTAAAACTGTGAAAGACAAAACTGTGACAAAAATGTACGCATACATCCAATAGGGCAAAATTATGAAGTGTTGACATTTTATACAAAAAAGAAAGTCAAATGACAACTCCCCTCTGACATCAATGTTCTGCAAGAACAATATCTGGCCATTATCTAAAACCATATCTCTGGAACAGGAAAGGTGGATGTGAGCTCCACTTTGACCCCGATGGTGGAGGCATACAATAGCGAGGCATCACCTCTCAGCTGCCTTAAGGCCACTTCCAAAGGTTGGCCGATGGAACAAAAGAAGACCAACAAGCAAAAAATCTTTAATAATACAAGATATGCTAGCTCAGAGACGGGAGCTCATCTTTGATTATATAGAAATTATATTTCTACAATTGATAACTGGCTAAATAGCAGAAATTCTCATCTAAAGAACAATAACTCTTTTTGATTTTGGAAGGGGTCACTTCGTCTTCCAAAAACAGCTCTGCTACATTATTACTATTAGCAGCTTGTCTTATCAAACAATGGCTTCCTATGCGAGAGCAAAAAAATTACAATGCACAGTTTTACGTCTTTGTCCATGCCGACTAGGAGATCAAAGTACACCAAATGCCACTGTTCGCTGAGAGTGTAAAAGACTGTATAAAAAGTGTATAAAAGTAACCCTTGTTCGTGTTGAAATTTTCTTAACAATGTTCCAAAGTGTTGTTTTCATTTTAAAGAATGACAGAACTTAAAACCAACAAGGCGGTACAATTATAAAGGCCAAAGAATGTGTGTAAAGAAGACAGACACTTCCAATGACAAAGGTTTGAAGAGAGGTACTGGAAGTAGCTAGAGAAGACTTAGTGGGCATGAGGTCTTTTTTTTAAGTTAGAGGGCTTCAATATCAAAAGTTAGAATCCCATTTGTCACAAAATGTGATCTGGGGATAACTGGCAGGATTCCATGTATGGATCTTAATGGTCGACATACCTCGGTGATGGGTTAGGGGAAAAGTCAGAATCTAATATTAACATTAATAGCCGCTGATGAAACATTTGAAAAGAAAATCAATTGTAATAATTAATAACTAGCATTTCTCTTTCACCCTGTGAAATTACACAGTAATAAGGAGGTTGGAATGAAATCAATTCGCTCTCTGTGGTAATTTGCCCAGCAAAATTCTCTTTTAAGATTGCCCTTAAATTCCTCCTTTGGGTCTTCAAAATGCAAAAAGAACATGAAAAAGGACAGATTAAAACTTTTCCTGACTGAGCAGAACTTGTATTTAAATTATAGCCAAACTTTTTCTGCATAAAACTTTATCCTTCTTCTTTGAGTTTCATGAAAATCTGAATTGATTACATTTTTTAAACCCTCAAAAAGCTCTCATTAGCATTTCAGACTTCAGAGCAGTAGCTCTGTCTGACCCCTACTTCCTCTGTCAACCTTGTGGATAAGAGAAGAAGGGAGGTCGTGGAGTTAAGAGAAGGATATGCAAAGACTGGAGTGATAAAAACAAACGAAAAACAGACTCCCTCAGCACCCATTACTATATGCACATATACAGTGACTGCTGAGTCAGCCATTAGCAAGAATGCCTCGAGGAAACTACAATTTGTGTTTCCTTTCAGTCTCAGACAACTTGCAGAAATCATATCCATTTGGACAGCAGTAGAAGGATCACATTGTTATCACTAGTTGGTGGTAAATTAGGTTGGATTAGATGAGTAAATTAGCCAACAGTTAGACATGTAGAGCAGATTTGTGAAGTCTGTTAACTGTTTAACAATTTTAGCCATGATGAGGTACAGATCACAGCAGTCAAAGTAATTCTGCATAGGCAAAGCCACTGAGCTAAAGTACATTTTATTGCTTATAAATTAAAAATTGTATTTCTTAGCAGAGGATTTAGTGCGTGCATTTATTTTCTATTTTTTCCTTTCACAAGTTAGATAACCTGCTCAATACAAATTCTGCTTTATCCTCTTTCCCCTTTGTTTACAGTGACCTACCTTCTGGAGCAGGTGGCGGGGCTTTACACTGACCACTTGACCTCCGTGTGCTTAAGTCTCTGTGTGTGTTTAAGTCTGTCAAGACCACAAGCTGTGGCTACAACTCAACCCAGCAACCTTCAGGTGGTTACATACGACTCCCTCAACCACAGACCACATTCGGTGAAGGTCAAAGCCTGAACAGGTCCCCCACTCATGAACATCATTTAAAACCCACTGCCTGTCTAACTACCCTCATTCTGTCTCCCTCACTCAGCCTCCTCCTGCTCGTGTCACTCGGCAGCTACAGTCACAGTAACAAATGCGTCAGGGCCCTCTTCCAGGCATTTTGCCAACTGATGTATGTCTTAAAAGCTTCCGTTGCCAAGTTAGAGCCACTCTTCAAACTCTCTCTTCTTCCATTTCAGTTGGTTTCCTGCTCTATATAATCACAAGCGCCAAGTATTCTTACAAGAAATTTCACACCACCCACATTTTAAATATCAGGTTTCTTAATCTAATAGACAAAAGACAAGTCAGGACTGCCAAATTTGACATCTGACTATTTGATTTACTCACTACACCAAGTTGACCAATTTCAAGCGTTCTTTCCATTTTGTGTCAGAACATTACCAAATCACACATTCCAAATGTGTTATCTAATATAATCCCAGAAACATTCACACACAACAACTTCTGTTTAAATGCTATCTATTCACTTGCAGACAAAAAGTTGCGTCACCGCTGACCGAAGGGAATGAATTTTGCGGAATCTAGGGTCTCGTCTACATCTGAGTGGTAAACGTTGGGCTTTTTTCTTACCAACACAGACAACCCTTATTCTCAGACTGAGAATAAGGGAACGCAGGGTGGAGGAATTGTTTTAAGGGTACTGAGCAGTTAACCTTTGCACCTTTGTCTTTTTTGTGTCATCTGGACATTCAAGCTTACTTACGCAAGTGTATATATCTGGATTAGCTTTGAACTGGTCTAACTTTGACTAAAAATGGTCTAAACACAGACAAAATTTGACCATTTTCGTTGCATTTATGGTTTAACCAGCCTCTCAAAATGATACTAACAGTTTGTTTGTTCTCAGGATTGAACTTTGAACCAGTGAGGTTAAATAATGAGGCTGGTGGTGGAAACAAAAACAATGTCAAAAAAATGTAAGCATTGGCTTATGTTACCTGACAGAGAGGGTATAATCCCCCTTCTTGCTCTTGCTCGGCCGGGCCAGGAAACTGCCGTGGACGCCCCGGGTCAACAGGAGTTGTTCTGCCTCGATTCCAGTAATGTTGGGATGGAACCACCTGAGAATTTGTTAACAGAAAAGGGGTATGAAAAAAAAAAAGGGTCAATTATACACCAGTGTCAAAGTTCATTTCATTCTAAAGTCACTTTCACAGGCTAGCTGACTATGACAAGCTTGCAGTATTTCATATAGAGCAGTGATGATGAAATGTTAAATGATTGTATGATAACAATACGTCTTACAAACTGATGTATGCTTATATGCACAAGTTGTTGCTCATAAAACTTCTCTTCTGACGGTTATATCAGCCAAACACATAACCCTGGATTTTATTGAGGAGGAGGTTGATGATTTCACAGAGAGCAAATGTGAGGTCTGTTCATGACAAATCATGTCCATAAGTTCATTCACAGCAAGAAACTGATAACAGTAGTACTGTCAGTTAATTTTCTGTGTATGAATATTAATCCCAATTATTTTACTTTTGGTATACAAATATAATTTACCACATTTATTGGCCTTTCCATGCGTGACCAGACATCGGAGTAGTAAATTCAAGTCCATCCAACCACTTTTTATTGATTAATTTTAAAGTCCCTAGCCATCTTGAAAGCATATTGATGGAGACACGGGCCTCTGTATTGTCACTTGCTCCGTCTATGCTTGTGTGCAAGCTGAGTTGAGAGGTTGTGCCCGAGTGAGATTAGTGCAGAGTGTTTGACAATTATTAGCAATTACCTAAAACATAAGGGACTGCACAAACTGAGGACCTCCTCATTACACGTTGCAACTTGTAAAGCTGCAGATTATTGTAACTACATTACAACAATCGGGCAGGAACACACTAAAATAAGCAATAATTAAGAACAAAATAGATACTTTTTCCTCAAAGAGTTTCTTCTCTGTGCTGTATCTTTGTTAATTTCCCCTTGTTAGATAACACTTTAACTACTAAGCCGATTGTGTGTTGTAGGCCTCTACAAGTAACACGTTATTTAAAAAAAAATAGTTTTACGAAACAGACAAACTGCAGAAGATGCGGAAAAATGTTGAAAGTTCTATGCAGATTTATTCAATAATGTTTCAATGTCATATCTGTCATCATGATAATATTGGCACATAAGAACATATAATAATGTGCTTCTTTCTTATAATCAAAATGAAAGAGGAACACAAGTTCTTACTTCGTGTATCTGTGGATACATATAAATGGTATGTCCAGTCAAGGTTTAACGTGATGAAAGAAAACGCTCATAGATACATGATACTTCCTCTACTGCAAAACACTTCACGCAAATATTTATCCCGTCCACTTCTCTGGACCAAATACACAGGCACTGTGGCACTGGTACTGACAAGCTGTATTATGCATAAATTTAAAGAAGAAAAAAAATGTGTTTAATACATGAGTGACTAACTATCCATGAAGAGGCAGCAATTCATGCCCCAGTGAGCGCCTGCATGTTAACCGTTTGGATTTAGAGCTCGTGTTTAAACAGGGATCGCTGGGTTAAACCCCCCCTAACTACTGTGTTCCATTGGTGGTTAATCCAAAACACCATGAGCAATCCGGGCTCCATTTATCTGCCAAAGCAGAAGGTGTTTACAAAACTGACTTCAAGCAGCACAAGTATGGTAATTTGAGTTGCATCGGTGGTGACCAGAAGTGCTTCATGGATCATAGCCTAATCACTTTCAGAAACATTTTAAAAGTAAAAATAAAAACTGACCACCTTGACTCAGTAAGCAACACAAAGGCTATACAAATTCAGTGACGAGAATGTCACCTAAAATTTGTTTTGTATTGTTTGACTGTATGTTTCAGAGGGTGATTTCATAACTATAATGCAGAAACACATTTGGATCTTATTTGTGTTATTTAGGTGTAAGTTTGAAAGAATATACAAGGACCAATCTGGGAGTGACTTAGGATTCCTACATCACAGAATATATCCAATCAACTGTGCAGTTTTATTTTATTTTTTTCCCCATGTTGGGCACAAAAGGAGCTATTAACTAACAGTTAAAGTTATAGGTCAAGAGAGAAAATTAATCACTGACAATACTGCTAAATACACATCATCGTATAAACACTAAGAAACATTTGATTCAATTTGCTGCTTTCTTTATTTATATACTGAAGACAAAATACTTTAACTGAAATGAGTCAACTGAACATTACTGACTAACAAACAATGAATTGATTATCAACTGATATAGAATAAATCCTGAAATAAAGAGGTATTCCCAGAGGCATGAACGTAGAAACAGCTCTGTGGATCGAAACCATCAGGTAGATATCATGTTACTGGGAACTCAGTAATATTATTCACAATAATGAATATATGTTGACACCCAAATCTGATGTTTTATCATCATATTTTGATATTCGTTGCAAAAGTTGAATTAACTAAAAAAAAAAAAAACTCTTCAAGATAACCTGTCTTCTGCAAGTCTTTTTCTATGGAAGACTTTCAACAAGAATAACAGCAACAAGACAACTTGTTTTTACAATACGGAAATGTTTACAATGTAGCTGCTACTATTGTGCAAGTTTAATTACATTTCTCTGTAAACCATACAGGCAGATATTCTTTAAAATCATAGATCACTTGGATCTATGATTTCGTTTAGAGTATTTCATTTAGAACTGCACACAGATTATCTGCAGTTCAAGGTACTCATTTCTATGGAAAGAAAAAAATACATCAGATTCAACAAGAATGGGGAAAAAAAAAAGTGAATTATATGAACAAGTGAGTCATGAAAATCATGCATCACGCATACCAAACCATAACCTTTTACTACCTCCCCCGAGACATTACAAAAAGTTATTACTGATTAATATAGCCCAGTGGAGAGAAGGCAGCCAGTGACAAGAGTGCCGTCATGAAGCTCATGCTGAGTTGATAATATCTGAAAGCTGTATGACACAAACCCATGACAGTAAGATAAAAATAATAGTTATGTGTCAGCTCAGCAGATCTTGTGTCACCGTCGAGAGGCAAATACAAACTAGAATACTTTTTAGTTTTTAACTTCACTGTGCAGCTTGCACAGGTCTACATCTCTGCACCTTATCCGACAAACTTTAATCGATCTGTAACAAGGACATTAGAGCACAATATGCTCCTTGTTAACTGCTGGAGCTTATGTTTGTCAGAGCGACAACTTTATATCACATGAAATGAGAGTGATATTTACACAAACCAAAAAAATCTTAGAGGCTTGAAATCTGCTTTTTAGGAGCTAAATATAACTGCTGTGTTATTTTTCCATGTAACACATGAATCAAAAGCGACACCGACTGCTGGTCTATAACAATGTAGCCTGACCTGTTTTGACTTTGACGGAGAGGAAACACGAGAAGAGACATGTGGGTGAGAGACAGACACTGCAGAGAAATCAGTAATGATGCCAAAGGACTGGCAAGACTTGTATATAAAAACATAAGTTTACAAATTAACAGAATGACAGAACTTAAAAAAGGGAATTGACTCTGTGGTTAGTGAACATTATCTTGGTCTTAAACCATAGAAATAACCAAGTATGCAAGAAAATGCCTCTATTTGGTTGATATAAAGACAATTAAAGTACAAGTCTAACTTATATTGAGCAAAATGAGACTGAGGCAAAGTCCTAGACTAGAATAACTCAGAACAAACAGATCACACCATCCAAGACATCTGACCCAGACTGCAGCTGACCCTCTTATCGTCACCGATCTGCTGCACTCATTCATTCCGAGAACTGAGTGAGAAGATTATAGGAGAAACTTTACCAATAATAAATTGTAAATGTTTATTAAGGGATCGGTTTGAAAAAAAAAAAAAAAAAAATCTAAGAACAGAGGGTGATTTGGACAAAGTCCTCCCTGCAACACTGAAAATAACTACATGTTGAGCAGGGATATTGGACATCAAACAGGAAAATAATCAATTAGCCATTTAGCGAGTGGTAAATATAATGGTAAAAATCCATAAGAAACCACGATATATAGACAAGACATGACATGTCTGCATGGCATAGTATCCATTAACAGTAAAATAAAATGCACCACTACACAAACTATATTTGGAAAAAACAATATTCGTTTTCAAAGATTAGAATGTTTTTAGACTGAAAAACTTTGAATGCTGTTTAAATGCTAATAAAGACATATTGCAGTGATTTGCCATGTCCATGAACTTCTAACTGAAAAGAAAAATTATATCAAAGGTTGAAAAGGTTATGTCATATATGCTTCAACCAAAACCTCAACCAAAGATTTAAAGCTCACTTTGGACAGAAGTTTAAAAATAAATAAATGGTTCAAATGAGAAATAAATGACTATTTGCCTTAACAACAACAATTCATCTAGATACCTGAGTACCTGAGTTACGCAGTTGCACTCATCTTGAACAACCTGCCACATTTCTATGGATTTGGACTGAGTGTCTTCTTTCTTCCTATACTCACTCAAATATATATAGTGCTTAAATTTTGATATTTTATTACATAAATCAAGAATGTTAAGTATTCAAACAAATGCCTTTAATTCACTTTTTAAAATCCATTACACTCAAAGCAGAGTGTCAGTTGGAACCGTATATTTAAAAAATTCAAAAGCAGAAACTGGGGGGGCTGCCTTCCTCCTCAAAAAGCCTAACCTGACCTGAAGTGATCCGCTATAATGACCTGATCATGTTCTGCCCACAATATTAAATCCGCTCTGTCAGTGGGGGTCATGCCTACTGTGAGAGACACACACACACATGTGAGAGCACTGTGAAGTTATGTAGATCTATGCAACTATGCATCGTTACGTGAAGAGTTTCCAAATCAAGTCTATGCTGAAACTTAACTGCAACACCTGAAAATCCTGATTCAGTAAAAACAAACAATGTGTGTCACCATGTTTGTGAAAGCTGATGGCATCTATCCAGAGATGTCTCAGGTTGTGGCCATGTGTCCCTCTCCTTAACTCGGTTTAGTTTATTTATATACCACCAGTTCACAATGCGTCATCTCAACGGAGAAAGAAAACAAATACACTTAAATCCAGTTATCATCCAATTCTCTTTACCAAAGTTTAATTAGCCGAGTAAAACAGTCAAACAAGGTGGTTTTCACATTCATAACAAACTTTAATAGAATAAAGGGAGTTGCAATTGATTTTGTGGACCAAATGCATGTTGACACAGCATACAGATATCAGTTTGAAGCACCAGCCACCTTCTGAAACATTTTTCTCAAAACTAAAAAACAACTTTTTCCTTTTTCTTGGGACAGATTTGGTGTTAAGGTGATGCTTCATGCAAAACAGTTCATATATAAGCACTTCAGTATCAAATTAGATTTAATAGAAACACAGTAGACATTGAGTTAACTGAGTAATCTCATGTAAATCAACACATTCTGCAATTTCTTGTTACTATATTTACTGATTAGTACTTCAATAACAAAAATAATTCTAGTAAAAAAAAAAAAAAAGTACTAAAACTAACCAACATTTTGAATGTTATAACTGCATAAGGTAGTTTTCCATCATATACTTATTTCACTATAAGCAGGCACCTTTCCATTTATTTGACTATATTTGGACAGTCCTGACATGTTCTAACAGTACTGGGTTAGTGTGCTGAAGAGCTATTGACGAATCATGGGTGTCAGCTGGTGGACAGATTACTTGTGTATTGTTTTTAATCCTTCCCTGATTCATACGGAAAAAATAAAAACAGCGGGATAAAAATGCCTTGTGTCTAATCCCTTATGACAGTCCTGCTGTCACTCCTCAAATTATCTAAACAACAGTTGATTGGCTAAAATCACACACACAAACACTGGACAAATGCTTCAGAAGCCACTACTGTTCACCTTGTCATTTTTACAAAAAGCTGAAACCAGGAAGCACCTAATCTCAAAAGTGTCTTTAAAAAAAAAAATTAAAAAAAAAGCACACAAACAACTCAACAGCTTTTTGACAAAAACCACACTCCTCGCCTCCTCTAACCTTGCAGCCACTTTTAAAGCAACACACACAGAGATGACCTATAAGAGAAACATTGTTACTCAAGCGTACACACTTCTGCAGAACTATAACCTTTCACCTGTTATACTTCAGCTCTGGATTTGGTGTATTAAATTCAGAAATCCACAGAAAACTACAGCTAACGAACTAGCAAACTACAGCATGATCTAAGAAAAGAGGGCGAGTTCAAAGTAGTGAGACGCTTGTCAAAAAAAAGGAGAAATTTAACACAAGTAGGGTGGGATTGTTTTTGCCCTACCTCACCATTGTTGTCGAAGCCAGCCCCAGCCCCAGCCCCTTGTTTCAGCAACTTCAGGTTTTAGTAATCCAGCAACTGGGCACTGTTACACAAGGGAGGGTGGGAGGGAGTGAGGGAGATATGGAGACTCAAGGAGGGGGGTGGGGGTTGCTTGTAAAAGTGTTACTGGGTTAGACAGAGTGAGACAGAGACAGTGAGAGAAATGACAGAAATGGAGGGGGTGCTTCGAAAGAGTGCTAGAGAGAAAAATAGAGAGAGTGTGTGGTAGGAAGAACTGGTGAGGGGCGGGGGCCTTTTAATCTGGGATTAGGATGAGCGTGAGCAGGCCTGATACCAGCACCCGCTAGTGCTATCAGCTGTCCCCCCCGCCTCCTCTCCTTTCCCACCTCAGACAAAATGTGACAGCCGCTGGCAGACTGGTCCAACCATCCTCAAGCCTCTTTTCTCAGCCTCACCATCACTCCCCTTTGGACTAAGAGATCAGGGAGGCTATTATGGCTCCGTTCCAAAGCCTGCTCTGTGATCCTGAAGCTAACAGAACTCTCTCTGGGACTCGCACAGGCTCAGCCAGGTCAGATCAAGGTAGCAGGTCTCTACAAGGTCCTTGCCATCTTGTTGGAGGCTAAATACAACAGCTGTGTTGCCTGTGCCTGGAGATTACATGTGTTGTAGTTACATCGGATCATAGTTAGGCCTCGCCAAGCTAAACCCCCAATCCAGCCAATTCAGCAGTATGCCATTAGGCTATTAATTTACTGGGGTGGGTCAGAGAGCTTTGCAGTTGGCTTAGAAAATAATTGGACAGAACAAAAGCATGGCACAATTTCACTGTAATTTGTTTTCAAATGACTGTATTTTAGAATTTTACAATTATTTTAAAGCACAGATATAGTTTCAATCTAGTCATAGATGGTTAAATATCATCTATATTCAATTAGCTATTATTGAGAATAATTTTGTTTCAAGCTCAGCAATCTATTACTTACTTACTTACTTACTTACTTACTAGGAAACATCATGCATTTATTAAACTTAAAAAAATACATTATTTTCAAATATATTAAAGGCGATATAAGCACTGGAAGTTAAAATTGTAAATGTTGGCAATCCTTTCATGGGAGTCCTTCCGACCGTTTCAATCTTGTTAGTGACATGCTGCAAAATTAACAAACCCCAAGGGCCTTTACTACAGCCAGAACACTGTAGAGATCAATAAGCTGTTATAGATATTTACAGCATAATGGAAATTCTGCTGTTAAGGCCCAAATCCAAAGCCTCTTTCCTTCTGGGGATCAAAGAGTAGTGGTCATCAAGCCATCGAAACAGCCCCTGGTGTCCTGGCTGGGCATCAGACTCCAAAAGAAAGTCTAAGGCTGTGTGTGTGTGTGCGTGTGTGTGTGTGCGTGTGTGTGTGTGTGTGTGTGTGTGTGCATGCGTGTGAATTCTGCACAGTCAAAATCAGTTTGCAGCCCTATTCATCCAACCTTTTGGGACAGCTGCACCAAAACTTCTCTTGGATGGTCAAATTATGAGTACAGTACATCATAAATGGACTGCCTATAAGCAGTGCAAGACCAGATTACTCAATAGCCGTGATTATATAGTTCTTTTAAAACTAGCGCATTAACGGTGTGAAAGAAAAAGTTCACCAAAAGTCATAAATGTTGTATTCTACAGCTTTCTATTGATTTTATAGAAACAACCAGACAAAAAAGGTCTAACTTTTCACAATTGTTCCTCTTCAATTGCTTTAACAGTTGTGAGAGTGCTGGAAGGAGAGTAGACTGGTATTTTATCTAGAACAGAAAAACAAGCCCCCTATTAGAATCAGTCTGAAAAACCAAGCTTGCTTTAAGCCAGTTCTATTACTTTGGCTTAATTGAGAGAACCATATAAAAAGCGGTTCAATCAACTTTTAGAAATCAGATGAAATACTAAAAATCCAACTGTTAATTTGCTCACTATTGTGTGATGCAAAGCAATGCCATAGTAAAGGATCAATGAATATATGCCAAGTCCTCTATTTAGAGTTATGTTTGTCATTTAAGCATTTGTAACCTAATTAAACACGGGCAGTTTTTTTTTTTTTTTTTTTTTTTAATGTGCCTACAGCCCAAACAGTTACAATCACAAATCAAACTCAAATCAAATGATATGACATTGAAATTTACCAATGCATTGCAAGTACTATACAGACTCAAACCCAGAAAATACTTCCCCGCTGGTTACACAACTAACATTCCATAATGCATGTATACATTTATAATTGAATTGAGGAGATGCTTTTTGCAAAGCACTGCGTGTGAATCCTTACAGCAGACTGAACAACATAGCCTCCCTGTACAACCTCATCCATTCTCCACCTCCCTTCCCTATTCAGATCATGACTGCATGAGCGGGAGTGACTCAGGGCTTTCCAAGAATAGGATTCCCTTTGACAACTACCAAGCACGCCATTTCCCCGCATTTGGCCCTGGGCAGTAAGGAGAAGAGAAACGGAAACGAGACAAAGACGGCAAGTTTTCAAAAAGCTTGAATTTATCTGATGAGATGTCGACATGGAGGAGCTAAATAAAATGGATGTACTGTGGGAGAGACAGAGGCAGCTGGGAGCCGCAAGTTGCCTCAGGGTGGTTGGGGGGGGGGGGGGGGAACAGCCCCACTGTGCATCCAGCCACCACTCTATCCTCTTACATAACGTCTCAAGTTGAATATAGCCCTAGTTGGCTATTTAAAGCATGCATGTCTAGGCTTGCTGACAAAAAGGTGATATACTTAGTAGCCACAGCACAGCATGAAAGCCTCTGCTGGGGTTATATTTGTCCCACGCAAGGCTTGGACTGTGGATTTTGGAACTGAAACAGTTATTTTTAGTCTCGCTGATGACAGGAGTTATACTTACACAGGGTGAAAAACCGGCCACCCACATTCGATCACTAGAAAGATAAATTCTCTGTGTTGCACCATGCATTTAAATTAGCAGAATTGGCTAAATGAGTAACTTAGGCATTCACGGCATGCATGCATATTTCTTTTGCACATGCATACCACCAGAAGCCGGGCGACTATTACAAAAATACCGCTTTTCAAACATTAAAAAAGCTACTTTTACCACAGAGTAGAGTGTCTGAGGCTTTTTGTGTTTACATAGAGTAAACAAGACTTGAGCAATCTAGTAAAAGTGACTCTGGGCATAACAGGTTAATAAATTACTTGTTTTTTTTTCACAAACACATACAACCTTATTCTATACTGAAAGTAGGGAAAAGGTTTACCACCTAATTACAGATAAGGTTAAGTCAGTTTTACAGATTACAATTCTAGAATTTAAGAACAATACACGCGTTAACTTAAAGACGTTTATAGCAGTTGGTGGGCGATCACTTTATCCATTTTTTTCCCAGCTTACTTGTTTCTCCAGCCAGGGATATTCAAAAGTGTGTGACTAATATTCAAGCAACAGTAGCACTGACTGTGTGAACCCGGGCAAAGCTCAGCTGGGAGAGAAATCTAATTCTGAAATGTTAAACATCAACTACTTGACATAAACCTAAGAAAGCATTTCTTTCCATTTTCTATGCACATTTCCCTTAAATGGTGCAATTCAGACGGTGTTCCGTGGAGCTGACACAGATGTCAGAACACTTCTGGAAATGTTTGCAGCGCTATCTTATTCCTCCACATGGGCTGTTGTTTTCCTGTCGGCTTATCGACCAGACTGACTCACTGCTCTCAGCTGGTCAAAAGAGTTTCAGTGACAGATGAGGTCTGTTCCATAAACAAAGGAGAAGAGGTGGTTTCCAATCATGGAAAGTCTCTACTAATACACAGGGCCAACTAGCAAAGAAAAAAAAAAAAAAAATGGAAAAGCATCATAATGTGATTCATTATTACGAATTTCTCTGGGCCCACACTGAACTCGACACATTGTTTAAATGCTGTTATACTGAATAACAATGAGGGACAGTACAAATGTTCCTTTTTGGCTTAACCGCTTCACTACAAAAACAATAATGACAAAATAAGGGGGAATTCCAGCCCTCCCCAGTCCTGTGATGAACTAAAATCCTTCCTGAAACGGGTAGTTTGACTGAGGTCTGTTAATATTAAGATGGTAAGAGTGTCGTTCTCTTGTGGCATTTCAGCGCAGGAAGTACAAAATGAGCCACAAAGCAACAGTCATACGTGTACCGACTGGCGATTAAGCATGGAAACTTGCAGATGAACACATCTACCTTAGTTTCAGTGCGTCTGTAAATCTCAAATCTTGACTTGCTGGTGACATTGGCCCTGGTGGAAAGTGAACACCTGGCCCTCAGTCAACACAAAAGTGTATATTGTAAATCTTGTGCACATCTGTGGAATGAATCAAATTGAAAAGTGAATCTATCAATCAAGCGAGAAACAGTTTTTGAATCGAGTTTTTCATTTATTTAGCTATTTTTTCCCCCCACTTTTCCGATCAGGTTTGAAAACATTTTACTTGCTGTGCAAATTGGTGGCGACACATTTTATCCGACATTATCAAGAATCATAAAATATGTCAACTTGAAAGTGAACGTCAAGTAAGTTCACATTTGAGATAAAAAGGAAGTACTACTTTGCAAAACGTGCAGAGACAAAATTCATTATTCTTTGTTCCGACGCGGCACAAAGCACATGTTGCCGAGTTTTGAGAAACTGAAATAACATTCTTTTCTCATCTTTGCCTATAGAAAATACAAGTGCATGTCAAACACTATTTCCACCCATATACTGGCAGATAGCTTGTTTCAACTGTAAACTCTGACATTGCATTTTCTGATGTGCACATCACGCATAGTGCTGAAGTTGAAACATTTCGTAGGTCACCTTGCATAGAAACAAAAACAATGTGCACAAGAGAGAGGGGCTTAAGTTGACATTGCTCCGTCACCCTCGCTCTATAATATTTCAAGAATCACAAAAATAACCCAAGCTCCATGTATTACAAATGTTTAAACATATTTTTACCGACACACTAATATATATATATACATATATAGGAAAGTAGCTGGACTAGATTATCTTGGAAATCTTTATTGGAATCAAATACACAAAATCTGAATAAGTACAACAAGCAACACATGCATTATTTTTGATTAAGGAGTTCAGCAGAGCTTCCTGTGGCTACTAACTCCTCCTCTCCTGCATAATCTTTCAGGAAGATCTTCAAATCATTACAGGCCAACTGATGTACAATGGTAAATGATATTAAGGGAAAGGCCCAATGAAAAATACAGCCTCGCACACACATATGATTAATTCAATGCTTTATGGACAGCAGCAAATGGTCTTGGAATTAGGAAAATTTTGTGTCATGATGGTTTTCAAGCACTCGAAGTGTCAGAAACTTAAAACTGATTGCTTTAACATTACTCGAGGTTTTAGTCTGATTTTACTCAAGTGTAGCACTCCGTGTCAGGGCTTGTATTTCATAGTAAGCTATGAGACAACATCCTGCACTATGTGAACACACAAAGACTCTTAGAACAGAAAAATCTCAAACACTGGTTAATAAAAATGCAAAAATCAGGAAAACATCCTGTGTTATGAGGAAGAATCTGCATTGAGTTGAGCCTATAATGGGAGTGGGGGTGTTGTAGTAGTACAAATCCCACGAGCCACACATGCACTCAAAATGCACATATTTGCAGACTTAACAGAGACAGCTGAGGTAGTTTCAGAGTAATTATCATCTCTTTCTGCAGCAGGTAGCGGAAAACGACGTCTTGTCAACGCTTTTAAGCGTTCACATTTGTGTAAGCGCCATAGTAGAAATCAGTGCAACCTTAAAACGCAGTGCCAGTATTGCAGTAGGTAATACATTAGGGAAATTTGGTAATATCAGGCGTCAAGTGTAACAGGGATCTGTAGCGCTTTAGAAAAAGTTGGGGCGCCCCTGCTGCCGCCTGTCTCTGGCCGCTCGCGCACAGACAATTTTCAGTCCCGCTCGTGCAGCCTGAAGAGCCTGAAAACAGCCTGGCGGGATAAATGACATTTTAAAAAACAAACTGGACTTTACCTGCGGGATGTCATAGCAGTCTCTGAAAGTTGTCAAGTATCCTCAGACGTTCCTCTCTTCCCTCCGTTGAGTCGCTGTTAGGATTGAGAGCTCAGTGAAACCTGAATGTTGAGCTACACATGATTACCGACTCGCCTTCCGGTTATTACCTGTCAAAACAAAGGCCTTTTTGGAGACCGACTGTACACAGGAGTCTTCAGCTGGGAATTTTGTGTTGTTTCCTAACAGCTGCCAATCTGAATATTCCTTTTTAATGTCGTGTTTTAACATTGTTTTACCTTGTTTTTTTATCGTATGTATAGACTGCATTCCCTGAAGTAATGCATATTGATCTTAACCGTTTTATTTATTATCAAACATAATTTCCCATGTCAAACTGTAATGTTGTCATCTGTAACTGAGTGATAATTATTTTCTCCGAACTGACCTCCCACGTTGCAGCTCACTACATTTCCCCGCTTATATGATGCATCGCTAGACAAATTGAGAAATTGATCGTTGCGTCCTGACCTCTGATTGGCTGAGTCTTTATCAAATTGATAACTGGGCCCCACTTTAAACCTCACACCTGTCACTATTTAAAAGATCATTATCAGGATTACAATCATTATCAGCTGAAACATACCACAGCAACACTGTCAGCAATAATAGAAACTTGTTTGTTCCAATATTAAGCTTAAGCATCAAATTCACAATACCTCATTTTAGATAGTTGAATATTAAATAAAAGCAGAATGATTTTACAACAATTAATATTCATATTTCATATCTACCAATTATGCATTTGCAAAAAGCCCTGCAGGGTATTGCTGCGCTATTGTCAGCCTCAGCTATTGTCACGTGAGGGATAAGGCTGATCTATACTTCCTCTGTTACACAATCAGTTTGGGGCAGCCTCTTAGCTCTTCTGAATGTGCATGTTGGTGGTGCAGATGAGGAATAAGCATCGAGGCAGAGCAACATTGACGTCACTTGCCTGGTGGTTATCAGTGTAGGTTAATCTACTCTGGGATAGATGGGCTTATGCAATTGTCTGTGAGCCCACAGGCTCTACATCTATGGATTTGCTTTTGCACTGTTAGACTGAGTGTGCAGCTGCAGCCTACAGACAAGCACTTCTTCTCTCTGTGGAATTTCAAGTAGATGTTTTTTTCTATCTGTCACACACTGCTGAATGCATTGTGCCTCAGAGTACCTATAAATTTGGACGTACGTGCATTGTTTGGGTCTGGTGAACAGTTAGAAATGAACCTAAAGCTTGAGCCAGATAAATAGTTCAAATTGTTTAAGATTAGAAAAATAACACATAGTGGAACAACAAACAAACATCTAGTGCTTGATAATAGATATGATACAGGACTCAGACACTTGGATAACACAGTCATTGTGATCTATTAGGGAACATGCCCTCTGTGCATTTTGTGTTTATTAAGGAGTGATCAAATATAATTTTGTGCAGCACCCGTTTTAGTGAACAAATGGGAGAAATTGACTTTGGCTTCCTTATGTGTTTGAGAAAAAGGTCAATCAAGCTGTGTGAGAGTTTGTGTGTCAATTGTGTTGGAAGGGCAATTACAAATGGCCTCTACCTTGTATTTTGTAATTGCCCTCACTGAAATCCTTTGCCTGATACAAATGAAACTTTTTGCTGGTGTGAAAATGGTGTGAAGTTTTGAAGTGTCCACTGGCTCAGTGGATCTGTGTTGGAAAGAGTCACCCTGCCAACCAGAAACAGTTGTGCTCTATTGATTCAAGAGATGGGTCATGACTTATTTGCATGAGAGAGAATGCACATATAATGACGCAATCTAGAACAGGGGGTAACAAACTCAAATTGTACTTTATACAGCTGGCAGTTACAACGTTAAATCCTGTACAGTTTGCATATTTATCCATATCTACATATTTCCATATACCGCTTTGTGGCATGGTGTGGGAACAATCATCTCATCTTGAATGTTAACAAAACAAAGGAGATGATTGTAGATTTCAGGAGAAACAGGGTCAGATCAAACCCTGTTTCCATCATGGGAGAAGAAGTGGAGGTGGTTGAGGAATATAAATACCTTGGTGTTCATGTGGACAACAGACTGGACTGGAGACACAACAGTGAAGCAATCTACAAGAAAGGACAGAGCAGACTGTACTTCTTGAGGAAGCTAAGGTCCTTCAAGGTTTGCAACAAGATGTTGCAGATCTTCTACAAGTCTGTTGTTGAGAGCGTCATTTCCTCTTGCGTCATCTGTTGGGGCAGCAGCATCAGAACCAGGGACCTAAAAAGACTCAACAACCTGATAAGCAAGGCTGGTTCTGTTCTGGGGACGACTGTGGAACCTCTGGAGACAATAATGCAAAGAAGGATTTTGCATAAAATCAAGAGAATTATGGACAACCCTGAACATCCTCTCCATGAGACTGTTATCGGAAAACAGAGTCTCTTCAGTCAAAGGCTTCTTCAGTTTGGATGCAAAACGGACCGCTACAGGAAATCTTTCCTGCCCACAGCCATCAGCATCTATAATAACTCCTTGATTTAATTGAGTTACATCAACATTTAATTTCCCTCTGGGATAAATAAAGTATTTTTGAATTTGAATTGAATTGAATATACATTTAGGATTTCAAAAGTATATTTATATGTGTCTAAAGCTGTCATACAGTTGAATATAAAAGTTTGTTCATACTTGATCAAAATAAAATTTCAGGTTAAAATTTTGCAAAAGTATAGATACCAAAAAAGATTTGAACTCTCAGATTACTTACAACTTAGTTGGCTGAGGGTCTAGTGTTTCCCCATCGTTTTTAGAAAAAACAGTGATATGGAAATTCTGTTTGATAAACCAAACCAAGATTGTAGTGAAATCTACAAGGCAGGAACAGACTAAAGGAAGACAGCAAAGCATTTTCAGATCAGTTTCTTATGTGATTGAGAAATGATAGAGGTTTGTGAGACTGACAAAACTTTCAAAGACAACAGCATGTAGAATTGTTTAAAAGACAAATAAAAACATCTGACTGCAAAAGCCCTTTGGTAAGGTTTAGCAGATGCCTTTTTACTGTTCAAAACCCAAACATGAATATGTAGCGTCATCAGTGGAAAGTTTTTTTTAAATCCTTATATGAAAATCTTTGGATTAGAAGTTTAAAGAACATCTAAAGAGTTCTGCATTTAGAAAGTTCTGTTTTCTGATGAGGTTAGAATAAAGTTTTTGGGTAAAAAAAATGACCAAAGCTATGTGTGGAGTGAAAAAGAATGCAGAATCATCTTGAAATGTTAGGCACAGAGTTGAATCGATCTTGCTTTGGGGTTGTAAAGCAGCCAGTTTCTCTTGTAGGAATGTATTCTGAAATGGATGGATGGATTTCTCTGGTTGGAGGAATGGACTGATTCTCCGGGCATTGGTAAAATCCTGAAAAACAAACCTACGCTCATCAAAATTACATAGTTATGTTTTTTTGTCCATGAAAAATAATCAATCGATCCCTAAACATTGCGAAGAAGTAAAACTATGCCACTGCTTCAGTATGTAAATTTGCCCCACATCACCCGTCTCTCATTGATGCACTGCAGTTCCAAAGTTGAAATGTTCAGCCAAGATGTCTACTGCCTGTTTCACTGTTTCATACCATAATACACACTATAAATATGTTAAAATAGTTCAATACTAGATTTTAACAGGGGGCAAGCTTTAAATTCCAGCAAATTCTAGAACCAAACAGCACACTGTCTTAAAAGAAATTGAGGCTATAACAAAGGATTTGGATGATAATCCTAAACATGCCTCGGAATCCATAGACTGCACACAGATCTGTACACAGCTTTAAAAATAAGAAAACAGAATATAGTTGCAGGTGAAATATTACTTAGTGCATCAGCATTTTGAGATAACTTGAAACAGTTTTCATCTTTGTTCCATATGAGCATTATATCTGAATGAAGCAGAATTATATATACACTCACTATACAAGTGGACCAGTCACAAATGTTTGAGGAGGTTACAGCTTAGCATACAGGATGAGGCTGTTAGGCTCTTCTCAATCTGATTATGAAGTGTAAGTTACATTTAAGGTAGTTACAGAAACCATTTCCAAGACATTTGGCAAAAGGGGTGTTACTAAAAACTGGGTGCCCAAAGTTTTCTTCAGACCTTATTTATTGGTTTCAAATTGTGAAAGAAAATGACAAAGAAATGATGCCTAAAATATCAAGCAAATGTGTCATTTTGTCCCTTTTGGTAAATAGGTCATCTCGAACTTACATTACCAGAAAGTATGAAGACTTTTTTTTTTTAAAACCATATACAGTTTAAAAATCAATCACTTAATTACTGGAACAGAAAAAAAGTTTAACAATGCAATAAATAAGTACGCAATAACCGTCAGTTTCTGGACTCAAACATTCCGTTTTTATCACTGTGCAGACTGATGTCCTGTTGAGTCTAGGAGTGATGAATAGACTCAAGAGTACAAAGCCCAGAAATGGAAACCAGGATGTCCCATCTACCCTGAGGTGACTCCCTCTAGTGGGTTGTGGCCTCTGACCTTATGTGCCTTGAAACTTTTAAATCTGCCTTTCCAAAGATGGAAAAAAGTCTGAAAAGGAAAACAAAGAGGTCTTATACTGGGAGTGATACAACTGGACAGCTGGAGCCAGAGAGAAAAGACTTTTATTATTGTGTGGACATGAAAAACTGTGCTAGAGGGAGTTTAAGGCCGGGTGAGGTCTTTAACTGTCCAAATTTTTAGAAAGAATTTCACTGCGAACATCTTCTAACATTATTAATGTTGTTAGGATCTGGTGTTGTGCTGAGTTTATTGCATAACTCTTTAATTCATTTTGACCTTTGATCAAACTGAATTCCTCTACATGTGCTTTAAAACACGCATCTGAAAACATTCTGCCTGCCTCAGAGCTCCTTATGCTGTTGAGTTTTTCAACACATGAATCGAAATGAGCTTTTTGTGTCATCTTGTTTCTGTGAATCCAGTGTCCTCAAAAACACAAGTTTCAGTCAAAACCAATTAGCTCCCCTGGGTGCCACCAAAAGAACGATCCTCTTTTTCTTCTTCTTCATTATTTAGTTCTCTATATGGATGTTGTGTTTGGTATTGATGTAATCCTTGGGAAACCCTTTAATCAAACCACTCTCACTTATAAATGTGAAAATTATGTTTCTCCAGCAGCATCCCTCGTTGGGCAAAACCATTTAATCTAAACCATTTCATTGAGTTCTAATTAACACAGCACAAGATGCAGTGTCCTTCTCTGCCATTAACAAGAAATAAATTAATCTCATTAAATCTCAGACTTAATAAAAATGCTCAAGACAGATTTGGGATGTGCAGAATGGTGTAGGAATCTGTGCAGCATTTTCTTCTCTTGAATTCCAGGCTTTTAATCAGCATTAAGCCACCAGAGGTTGCTGTGTGTGATTTGAACTATAAGAGGTAAATATCACAATTGCCGGAAATGCTGTTCATCGATGTGTGTGTGAGTGTGTTTGCTTCAGTTAACACTGAAGCCTTGGAAATCCAAATGTGTGAAACGCCTAATCTAAACAATCTACAGATTGAACTCTTTAGTGCTCACAGCTGTCAGGAATCTAATGACGAAGACTTACACTAAAATAATGAGATTCTCACTCTCTACCACCAAACTACTCTTAGGTCTTTGCAATATGAAAGATTACCTGCAGCTGGAAAGAGCTGCCACGTTAAACCCTGTAACCTCTTTCCTTCCATTTACTCCTTGAATATAGAAACTCGAAATGAGTACTAATTTGGAGCTCAATCAAATGCATTACACCATATTAGCATTGAACTGTCCCCTGGCGAAAGGAAACATATGAGTCTAATAGTTAAAGTTCAATATCTGGGTAAATAATCTTGACAAAATGCCCACTCGTTAGCTTTTGAAAATCTCTCCTCGGTCTTCATTAACAAATGGTTGTCATGGGAACAGCTCAAGTTGTCTTCTACAATCCAAGTATCTCATTTTTACATTTGATCTTTACAAGAAATGTGTGCAAACAGTTGTACAGTAAAACGCTAGATTGCTCAAAATAAAGCCAAACAGAC
This sequence comes from Odontesthes bonariensis, assembly GCF_027942865.1. Lineage (NCBI taxonomy): Eukaryota > Metazoa > Chordata > Actinopteri > Atheriniformes > Atherinopsidae > Odontesthes > Odontesthes bonariensis. The sequence goes on along the minus strand of NC_134515.1, from coordinate 6,245,634 downwards.
AGGAAAAGTGTTCCATTTGGTTGATGTTTTATTTCATGGTGGTAGGAACACAAGACAAAGGTCATAAAGTTAGTAATGTTCAGGTCATGCCACTCTTACTTGGTGCACTGCCCTTTGACGAGGTTTGCGCAGTCAGACAGTAGTTTACAGAGGTCAGACATGGAAGATAATCCACATGTAGACATAAATAGGGAGGAGGAAACCGGTTCAAAAACAGTAAATAGATGATTTTTTTTTCTTTGTAAAAAGCCAGATGGAGCATTTGCAGAAGCCCTCTGGGATATTTTTTTTAATGCATGGGGATTATTACTAATATAGTTATCATTATGTCTTACTCATTTACATTATTGGGATGAGGCTAATACACTGACTAAAGAAAGGAAACAGTTATATGAATGACGTCCGTCACCTGCTCACAGTCAAGGTAACAGGTTATTAAGGCAATTCATAGTTTCCACCCAAAACCAAAGACTGCAGTTGTCTTTATTGTTCTTGAGTCCATCCAATTACATAGGATTCTCTCGATTATTAAATGTCCGCACCTCAGTGGGTCAAATTCAAAGAACAGTGTGTTAAAATAAGACCAGTCCATAGTTAAAAGAGTGCTGGAATATCAGTGTCTTGGGACACCAGAAAGGATTTCCTGGTCTGGTGTGGACACCTAGAGCTTGAATACATACAACATAGTTATAGCTTAAGGGTAATCCCTCCCCCATGTACAGAAGTATGTCATTCTATGGGTGAACAGACAAGTCAGACATGGCTCCAGTGTATATTACTAAAAACATAAACCTCCACAGATCACACATTTGCTAAATTTACACTTTAAAATCGCAGGGCTGTACAAAAACAGGTCGCTTGATGATTTAAGGAAGGAAACATAATTAAGAACTTAGAAAAAAAAAAGTACAAGACCATTTGATACTCAACCACAAACAGGCAGGATTTGTCTTAGAATATTGCCAAGGTTCTCATATCAAAACAAGTGTCTTTAAGTGGGTCATTTTAGCTTATTGCATTTAGCTAAGATGACTCCACTTTGCAACAGTCCACTGAAAGTTACAGAATTTGCACTAGTAATACAAACCCATGCGTTGCTATCTTAACTTGCAAGTACTGTAGGATTATGTATCTTTTCTCAGTTTTTGCGGCTGTTATGGCTTCAAAAGGTCACAAGAACATACCAGTCTCTTTCTCTCTTTCATTCAACAGCCGAAAAAAATAATGTGTTCCTCCAGGAATGTGAAAAACGAAAATGAAATGAAGTCTCAAGCATAGATATTTGATGCTTTTTGTCTTTGTGTTGACAACTGATTGTTGTTTAACAGCACATCCCCAAGAGTAGCAGCTCTTCTCATGATAAGATCTGTCCTTGTCTCCTCTCTGTCTGTCCTTTTCTTCAGTCTTTGCTTTCAGCACCTCCTTAAGGTCAGATATGGTAACAACTCTTCCCTTATGCACCATTCAAGTTCCTGCAAAACTAACTGCTCCCAAGAAAAATACAAACGATGAAAAAAAAAAAAAAAACAGATAGAGGGAATAAACAATCTTAAAACATAATTCCCAAGTCTGTACTTTCTGTAATCACATCAGTGGAAACAAGAAGGAAAAAAGCCAGAAACAGTGATATTTTTCAAATTAGATTTTTTTTTTTACCATTTTTTTTTTGTTGGAAGAAAAAGGTAAATTAACAAACATAAACCAGATTCAAAGAATCAAACCAACACTGCAGAAGTGCATGCATTTATAGTGGTCAACATTAGTTCATCTGCTGATTGTAGAACAGAACGCACAATAGTACATGAGAAGCACAACTCTTTAAAGAGAACCCATCTTACATATTCACAGTCTCAGGTATTATTTATATAATCTATATTTATAACATTTATATGATTCATTTCTTGACTTATGACTAATGATATGGGCGTCACTGTGGAACACAGTGCTCTCTCCATCGCATTGGATTGCAGTGTTAGTGAGTCATATTTCAAAACTAAAGGCTCTGATGGAATCGGCTGGAGAGTTTTTTTTTTTGTTTTTTTTTGGCGCTGTGAGATGGGGCTGATCGAGTAGTTTTGACTGTGTACTTAGTCACTGCAGCAGCTTAACTGATATTTGAAAAGTCATATTAGGAAAATATAATAGACTGAATACAGGACTTCAGTGCTGAATTTTTTTTCACTGTTTACGCCAGCTGGCTGCAATATGAAAGAACTGCACACTGCTACGGCACCTATTGTGTTCCAGCTCTCATGGGGGAATGTATTTCTATATATTCAAGGATGTATAGGCCATGCTTGGGCAATGTGGTCGGCAGATATGGCACCAAGACAAGGCAGTAGCCAGAGATCATCAGCGAGGTCCATCGTGTTCAAGTAATGAGAGAAAAAAATGAACCAGGTTGATAGTTTTTTTTTTTTTAAAGTTAAAAATAAAACTGACATGAACAGAAGATCTCGTTTTCCACAGAGATGCCTTCTTTTCTGAAAAGATGACGGGCCAAAAAAAAAAAAAAGGAATTGTTTACTGTGTACGGAGATGCAGATAAAAAAAAGAGCAAAATATATAAAACAAAAATTAGACAACAAATTCAATCTCTTTCCATATAAAAAGCGATGAAAAGTATACAAAAATAGAAAATAATTACAGCAGGAGACATGGGCGCTATGGAGGGAGCGGGTGGGAGGGTTTCTTGTTTTTTTTTTCCATTTCTTGCAGTATTATGTCTCTGGCTGGTTATTTGGCGGCGGAACAGTGTAATATTTTAGGGCTGTTTAAGGCGTCCTCCACAAGGTGGAGCTCCACACCATCGACCACCACGTCCTTGATGCAGCCGACAAAGCCAGTGCTGTAAGCTTTGGGCAACCGACGGGCTGCTGCCAGCTCTTCCAGGCCACCTGAGGAGGGAGAGACGCAGAAGGTAACATGATTGTGAACCAGCTGCAGCACATAAACGTATTAAGGGACTATCGACATGAATCTGAGAACAATCACTGCAAACTGAGGCTAGCTAAACTGTTTGCCCTATAAAAAAGCACAATCCGAAGATAATTTCTCAGAGAAATCAAATATTTGATTGGAGCATTCCATTCTTTGAACTTCAGAACATAACAAACCTGAAAATTTGGTAATATTTTGGTACAAACTACCAAAACTTGGTTTTCAGGTGTGTTAAAGATGAAAGTTTTTTACCCAAGTCCCCTTTAATTTAATTTATGGACCATTGAACGGCTTCTTAAATGCTCCCTCTTAGAAGGAAGCTTATCCATGTTTCTGATCTTATTAATGCTTAATGCTTCACTAGGAGGCGAACTTAGTCATATTCATATATTGAAGATCTGTTATCATTTATTATACCAACCGTTCTGTTATTAGCTATATTTTTAAATGCTTCCTCTTAGAGGAAAGTTTATCCATGTTTGTTAGCTTTTGTTAGTTTACTCAAATTACCTGTTATAGTTATACCTATCTTACTATTAGCTGAATTTAATTTTTCTCTGTATTTCTGTGTTGTATTTTTTTATGTCTTTATGTAAAGCACATTGAGTTGCCTGTGGTATGAAATGCGCTATATAAATAAAGATTGATTGATTGATTGCTTAAATCCTTTGATATCTCACATGACGATGCCAGCTGATGGACATGATAAGGTTTCTCTTTCAAATGGTCACGATCAAAAAGAAGACCAGTCAGGGAAAACTCAGCTCAGACAGACAGGATTTTCCATTGACAGTGAATGAAAAGCTCAGGTGCTACAGTGGTGTCACGTACAACAATTAATACTTAACATACTCATTATTATTTCTTATTTGTTTCCATCTTTGGTGCTAAGTGCTCATTGCCATGAGGTAAACTCCACAAATCTCACTTGTCCATCAAATAGCGTATTCCCAGAGGTGACAGGGTTTCATTTAAGTTTGACGTCTGAAGGGGGCTGTGCTTGTCTTGGGCTGCTCCCGTTGGTCTTGTAACTACACATCCACTAATTTCAAGATCACAGATGTTCAGGGGCCCACTTACCAAAGCTGAAACTCATTTTTTTTTATGTTTGTTAAGTACAAAATCGAAAAAAAGGAAAATGCCTTCTAATGTCTTAAATGTTTTGTTATTTGAAACCTTTAAAACATAGAGTTTTGTACAAAGGTCTTGATCGACCCCCTCTATCTTTAGATTTAGCTTCCAAGGAGTAAGACTTTCTTGTAATGTTTTGAAGTGATCTTTAGCAATAGTTCTCCGGGTTTTCTAAAGGTCATTCAAAGTTTTTATTTTTCTTCAGCAAAGACCTCACACAGGACTCCAAATATATCTGGCCTATCAGTGGATCCATTTAACTGCTCACAGACCAAAAGAGGAGCTTTGGAATGTCCTTCAAATTATTCCTGAGAACTTTTTAAAGAAATTACAAGAAAGCTCATCCGAGAGGGTTCGGTCTGTGTTGAAGAGTAAAGGCGGCAAAACCAAATACCAACTTCCAAGCTTGTGAGAAAGGTAAATGTATTTTTCATATATGTCTGTACATGTTTCAATAAATCATCACACCTGTTTTCCTAACAATATAAAGTGGCTCAGGACTTTTGAACTGTACTGTATGTAAACTGTACATAAGTTGACTAACTTACTACACACCAAATAAGGAACAAATTGCTAATTCTTAATGAATATATCAATATATCACAGACTTGTCCCTAAAAGCAAATGTTTTGGACCTTTGTATATATTCCACTTCTTGATATATAAATATATATTATAGTATATATTTTCCAATTTTACCTTCCCTTCATTTTGCTCATTTCTTATTTAACTCATCTAAACTTCTTTTGATAGACTACTAAAACTATCGAGTTTCATAACGTATTTTGTGGGGACTTAATGCTTCTTTAACCTGTCGACGGTGTTTTAAGTTACGCTTTTAAGCCATTACACCCACATTTTTCACATCCTTCTCTTTTGCTAAATTAGCATGAAATATCTTTATTCAGAATTCTCTTAAATCTGCCTTTACTGTGTGAGAGGCTGAGCTCAGTGTTTTATGTTTTACATGGCTGCTGTCACACCTAATTTTCCCCCACCTTCTCCACCTCTCCTTCTATTCCCTGTTTTGTTGGACTGCAAGTTCATATTCCTGTTGAGCTCTTTACATCCCCTGTCCTTGTCCCCATTAATCGGATTGCGTGCCTCCGAATCAGGAGTCGACAGGGCTAATTTCAAGCGAGTAACAGATGAATTAATGATGAACGGTGAAAGGGGATTTAAAAAGAAGAAGGGCTCATGACGGGAGGGCTGTGTGAGGATTATATATTCTTGCTGCAAGGCTCGCTCAGCACCTGTTCCACTGCACTGCCTCCCTGTGTGTGGTTGTATACGTGTACCTGAGTGCACCTCTACATGCAGCGAGTCTCTTAAATGTCACTCATGCTGCTTCTCCTCTTCAGCTTGCCTTTATTCCGCTGTGCACTGTGCATTTTAAGGAACAGTCAGACTTTATTTTGTCTCTCCGTCCTCAATGTTATTTCCTTCAATCCAGCCGGGTCGTGTGGGTTCTTTCAAAAGCTATTTCTTTGAGCCAAGTTCATACTAAATTGAACTTGAGGGAGATAACAGGATGACTTTGGTCATTTTCAATTCAGGAGAGCAGGCAACTTTGGAGTTTCTGAGATAGGCTTTCATTTCTCACCTCAATACCTGAATAGGCTTTTTTTTTTTTTTTTTGTGTGCAAACTGCAATAATTTTTTCTTGCTAGACTTTCCTCGTTCTCTGAAATGCCAAGGAGTTTATTGCTCATATTTGGCATCGTTCTACTTGTAGTTGGAATGAAGAAGTACCGCACATTTATTAATTTTCTCGTGGCTCGATAAATGGTATTTTTAGAGACATTTTCAAGTCTGAACGAAAGTCTTTTCAAATGCACGTGTGGGCACCCACCTAACCAAAGTGCTCCATCTGTATCCAGCTGTGTGGCTGCCAAGGGCGATGACCCTGTTACCGCTGCCTCATTGCCAACCTGTAAAGACCCGTCTCGAAGTGCTCTGAGAAGTAAAAAAGAAAAAAACATAGATGCAGTTAGGGGAAAGTCTGATGCATACACGTCAGAGTGAATAGCTATAAATTGTAGTTCTCTATAATCAGAAACATTAAGTCTGTGTTGCTCCACTGCCAATGCACTGAGCACTAACATAACTGCCTTTGCCAAGAAGCGTTCTAAATATGACTAAAGAGCTTCATTCCATTTAGGTGGCTCCTTGGTGCACAATGTTAGACTTTAGAATTTTGAAGACAGCGCAAATTTGAACCCCCAAAAAGAAAGTCTCCAACAGAGAGTGTCATTCAAAGCAAGCCACAAACACTGACATCCATTTTGCTTTGATTTCCACCATCATCAACATCCACATTATGCCATTTTACAGCCTCTCCTGTGTTATCCCTGTAAGTCTCATGTGAGATTTGGCCAAATCCCTGTTTGAAATGGAAGTAGCGGCCTTTCAAGGATCGATTATTCCTGCCTTAAATGATGAAACGAATCCAATTATCGCCAGTGTGTCCATTCGCAGCGTAGCGTTGGAAGCAAATGCTCAGCAGCGATAAAGCAAAGAGCACATGGAAGGTGTTAAATTGGTCCCTTAGATTTTCACGCTGCTAATTTGTTTCTGATGAAGAAATTCATTAACATGACATCCCTGTGCGACCAAAAGAATTGCATGCTTGGTCTTTTTCTACTTCTAGGGTGATTTCCCATCTATCATACATAAGCAACACTGTTTAAGCCTTTATAACTGTGTCCAACACATGAATTATTCATCATTTATGTATACATGTATACAAATGCTGCAAGTTAGCACTGAATTAAGAAAAGAGACTAAATTAACTGTAGTTTTAGTTCAGAACGGGAGAGCGTACAGTACACAACACAGTGTCAGATGACATGGTAAGGGCATCATCTTGGCAGTCATTCTTGAAAACAGCATCCCCACTGACACTGTGCTCACATATTGGATCCAATTACCGCACATCAAACCTGAAGCCGGAATCTTATAGAATGACCTTGTTTTTGTCTGTTATTTCTGTTTATTTCTATATCTAATCATATTTAGATTTTTATCTCTTTTACAAATGTTTTTTAATCCTCGTTCTAATGCCTTCCTTGTATATGTACGTTTTTCATCATACAGTGAATGTCACTTACTCCATCCGTCTAACAACGAGAACAGCGAGTGTACTGCACGTATGCAGCAAATGTGGAAGTATAGATACTATTTTCGATTTATTCTATTTTTTTAAATTTAACTCATGCCCACATTTTCTATATCATGCCAAACATGTTGGGATGTTACAGCATGTTCTTCCTTTTAGAACATTAATTACCGTGCCTAAGCTGTGTCTTGACTAGCGTGTCTGCAAGTGTCAACCTAATGCGTGACCAGGCATGAAAATAACCTTAATCTGAAACTAATCAGAGTCATCTCAGACCTAAGGATCCCTCAGTAGTGTGGATTCATGCAAACATCAAACAGTTTGCAGCAACACAGATACAATATGGATTAAGTCTAATCCTGGTCTAACCGTAAAGGCTTTAACTGCTGATCCCCAGCTACCTGTCATCTCCTTTCTTACCTGCTGGCCTTGATGCGTATCCAGCTGTTAGTGTTGACGCGCACAGAGGAGCGCAGCACCACGGGCTTAGAGCCCAGGTCGTAAGTCATTTGGATGCGCCTGTCCACGATGGCCAATGCAATGTAGTCTGAGCGCTCCACACCCTTTCCGCTCCATAGCACCAGGCCCTGGGTCGCCTCGGTCCGGATGCTCAGCTCAAACTTGTTCACCAGCAGAGCCTTCTCACTATGAGGACAGAAAGTACATCAGTTAGTTACTGGTAAAATTCATTTAAAAAATAAATAAATAAATAACTAATCCTCGGCATAGCTGACGCCACATATTTGCAGTTGCACATATGAGGCAATTTCAGACACTGTCCATGATTTAAGGTTCTTTTTTCATGTTTTTACTCAAAAAAGATTCAGCTTGGGCTCTGCAGTATCAAACAGTTACAGTGATTTTTTAGGAAAATCAGGATGCAGACCAAGTTTCAGAGTAGCAGGAGGCTGTTCTGCTGTTTGCTTTAGTAAATCCTACAGAGCATGTACCGCACTGCTGCTCATTGTGTGCTGTTTAGGCAGCTGTTTGATCTTGTGTCTCTTGACTGCTACAGCTGCAGGGACGATTTGAATGCAGAAACTAGAAGAATTCCACCTTTTCTAAAAAGGCCATTGTCACCACTGTGTGAGATAAGTCTCCACAGCAATGTGCCTATATGTACAAACACTCACCAACACCATTGCATAACCATTCCGGCATTCAAATGCACTCACAAAACTTATCCGAGAGTCCAGTCGACATCCAAAAAAAAAAAAAAAATCGTAATCTAAATTTTCATTTGTCAGTTTCTGTACAACTGTTTGTTCTTCTGCCAAAAAAGGACTAATTCTACCATCTTCAATGGGTATCTAACACAAATACAAAGAGAGAGTGAAGACACATACAGAAAAGAACCAGTGATGTGGAGGAAACAAAACAACAGCAGTACAAAGTTGGAGACAAAGATTAGACGAGACAAACAGCAAGTAATCAGCATAGCAAACAGGCAAGCATATGGGAGTGCATACAGGACAGGGTAGAAGGGGATAAAAAAGAAGCACGTCTCCCTCAACCTGGAGGACAGAGTCTTCTATTAAATAATGAGCAAGATAAAAAATAAAAAAACACAATGATATTTAACTTGGGAGGCGTGGAAACTTTGACAGCTCAAGCCAACAGTAATGCAGGTTCACCTCAGCAGTAAACGAGATAAAAATCCAGAATTTAATTTGATTTTCTCTTTCAAAAACAAGCATAGCTTAGAAAGATCAACCCCAATGAATAACTAAAGCCGCTGAGGTAAACATTAAAAAAAAAGTATGATTTTAGAGCATCAGATTTTTTACTTCACCCTAAGGGGAAGAAAAAAAAATGTTGCTCAGTAAACCCTCTCCTGGCAAACCCTCAAAGGGCTTACAGGGCCCAATAAATCTCCATCGGAACGGCTTGTCAGTGATAAGGTCAAGGTTATTAAAAGAGTGGACTATAATCATGAATAAAACAACACTGACACAGCATTCTAAATCGTATATACACCAGTGAGTTCATAGATTTCTGGTGTGATGCTGTTTCCTTTTGGAGACTGAAGGGTCTTTGTCTCCATCTTATACGGAGTTAACTCCTCAAAGTGAAAACCTTTGTTTCAACTCTAGGTGGCAGTAGTGATTAGAATAAAAAAAAAAAAAGTCATGACAAAGGAGAGTTGTTGTAAAGGGGCTGCAGGACCAGTTGGTTTTGTGTTATTATCGGAGTTCTGAATTTCAGAAATAATTCAATCATATGCACAGGCTTTTAGTACTGGCGACCGTCTCAGTTTCGAGAACAATGTCGTCTCTGTGGAGAAGCCCTGTCAGAGGTCAAGGAGAGGTTGTCTGGAGAGAAGGGAGGGAACGAATAGATACGACTAAAAGTGAGATACAAGCAGACTGTACCAAAGTTTGAAAGCTTTGAGAGACTCACCTCTGGTCAGATGGGTTCTCCAGAGACTCGGGACTTAAGGGAGCAGGGGAGAAAGTCAACGGCATGCAGTGTAAGCGCAAACAGGCCACAAGGAGAAAGGGAGGGGAGGGGAAGGGAGTAGGGTGTTGTGAGCCCTCTAGGTGACTCAGAGGTCTAGCTAAGACCGAGAGCTGCAAAAAGCATAACTTATCCGTCCTACTACAACACTGACAATGTCAAGAGTTGATAACTACTGTTGTGTGATCATAGGAAGTGTTTAGCTTAACCCTGATAACACCACAACCATGAAAAGAGGTTCTCAAGGGAACCACTTAGATCATGATGGACGCACCAAAATGCCTTGGGATCCAGCATTTTCAAAGAGTGAGCATTAAGATTAAGTACATTCATGGTCAAAGTCAACATGGATACAAATCCTGCTTTAAGTCGGCATCCAATTATTGAACAAATCCTTTATATTTATGGTGCTGCACGCCGCAGCAATTATCTTCTCTCTAGAAATGAAAGCAGTGGATAAATAAAACTGGGCAGTTGTCAAAAAAATGGGGTCAAGTGCCAGATCAGTGGAGAGTCATGGCCAGATATTATTTGTCACTGAAATAATGGGGCTTGAGTGAATCGATCTGAGCTTTGCGATACGGGCACAGAGGTGAAGGAGGAGAGATCCGAGGCCGCTGACAACAGTAACAGAAACATCACTCCCAGGTGAAAGTCTGACATTTTGGCCTTCCCAGCACTTAATGGCCCCAGAAGAAATGTATTCATTTTCTTTACAAAATTAAATCAAGCTAAATTGATTGGATCTGCACCATTGCTCTTAGATTCACACTTATTGTGGCTCTTAGTGACTGTGACATTTATTAAACTTTTGACAGTCTGGCTCCAAGGACCACTGTCCCCTCCTGCTAAGTGAGATTGATGCCCATGGCTACACACTGTGGGGAGATCTCAATTGGAGGTCTAATCTACAAAGGGAGATAAATCTGTGATTAACATGTCACAGCCATTCAGCACAGCCGACTCCATAATTATTCACAATTACAGTTTGAGATCTGGCAAAAATGAAACGACAGAAGCCCTTGTGTAGATTGGAACTCTGGGCTGAATCCAGTCTGCTTAATTTGAGCTGAAATCGACGGCACCGCTTAGTGGGACTTTTTAAAAAGAGGTTACTTACCGAGCTAATGAGCAGGAAGAAAAAAATATCAAATCTGAGTAACTAAGTCATGACCAAGGGTTTTCCCAAGCAGGAAGTCCACAGGCACCAGTAACTAAGTTAAAGGGTATTTAGTATATTATCCTCTTGCAGTTTTAGAGGGGTGTAATTCATTTCCCACAAAACACTTAATTCCGTGAAGTGCACAGCAATTCATTTTGTTTATGAACGAGTTCCAACCATGCGTAAATTATTGCACATTCTTTGTACAGCAATTCATTTTCTTTGGTTGAGCACAATGCTTAACATGCACACATTCATGCTTCCCTTTGCTCTGGAAAAAAAAAGAAAAAAAGAACTGATATTGTGACTTTGCAAATGGGTTCAAAATAATAAAACCTGTCAAATTAAATTATGGGAATGAAGCTTGAATGTAAAATCTGACTTTAACAGTCAGAGATAATTTCTGTATGGAAATTAAGACCGCAAACTGAATGTACTTCAATCTTTTCATTTGGGTTAACTATCAAAAATGGATTTTTTTTTGTTGCTGTTAGTTGGGCTTGATTTGAAACTGGACAAACACCCAGTCTTTAAGTCTACTTACTCTGGGATCTCATTGGTCAGTTGGCTTGAATGAAAAGGAAAGACAGTGAAGGACATTTACATGAGACAAAGACAGGTGTGGACAACGACAAGGAAGGTCAGATTGAAGGACAGGACAAAGGGACGCTGACTCCATGGACAAACAGGAGAGATGCACATTAAGACGTGTAACTGACAGAATTTGCCTGCCACTTGTGTGTCATAGTGGGTGTGAGCTGTGCATCTCTGAGCGAGCGTGGCTATCTGCAGGCTGTGGCCTAGTTTTCACACCTTGGAGTGTTTGTGTGAAGAGCTGTGAGATATACAACCATATGCTTGATGTCGTTTCGGGTTCATCACATAAACATTTCTGTTAATGCAAACCTGGAGGCACACTCTTGCCGGGCTTGTGTATGGATGTAAAAGTAAAAAAAAATGTTTTATCAGCTGCCTACAAGGGAGAGGCTTTCTTGAGGTTGTTTTTGTTTTGTTCCACAAACCATTTTAAAGTTGCGTTTTCATCTTTTCCCCGTTTCCTGGGTTGAAAAAAAATTGCAGCTCACACATCTTTGGACCCGAGTTAGATAAAAAAAAAACAGTCGCTGATGCATTCAAAATAGGCTAAGAAATGTCCTCGTGTGTGTGTGTGTGTGTGTATGTGTGTGTGATTATTGTCCAGCAGGCGTTAAGCCCTGGACCACAGACTGAACTGTGTCCTTAGGGCAAGACTGTGATTGCTAACTGTCTCGCTAATTAGTGAATTTCTGTCAAAAACTAAAATGAACTACAGACGCGGAGGGTGAGCAATTAGCAAAGTGCCTTGTTCACCCTGAAGGCCTACCACTGATGATATCATCAACACTGTCATCACAGCCTACGAAGGGAGGACACGGATAGACGGAAGGGTTATTTGGCTAATAGCTATAACAATGGAGATGCTTGATGAAGCTGAAAAGATGACGATGTTCCACTTGTCCTCCTGCTTACCTCTTTGTAACAGCATTGTGGTACTCGATGAACGTTCGTCCGTCAAAGGCGATGGCTTCGGTCTCTCCAGCGGACTTCTCATGGATAGCTGTGAAAGAGAGGGCAGGAAGAGGAATGAGCATTGCTCAGAAGATGAGATCACACCAATCAATAAGAGTAAGGGTTTGGTTATCCAAGCCTCAGGCGATGGGGTGTGAGCAAATGGGTCGGGAGGGGGGGGGTGCGCGCGCGTTGGCTGTGTTTAATTAACGTAAAAGGGACGACCGACCACATGCACAAGGTTAATGGTGGAAGCAGTGACTGAGTATGTGAGACAGATTGGGCCAGAGTGAGTGTAAGTCTGGCAGGGTAACATGAAGATGATGAAAGGGATGTGCAACCCTTTCATTTCGTGAATATTCAACTGACACATTTAATCATTCCCATAACAGTAGCTTTACTTTGAAATCAATACATAACAGCACTGACATAAAAGAGACATCACATGCATCATGTTTCTATTATCTTGCACATAAAGAATACAACGGTAATAAAGGTCTTAAGAGGAGGAAAATTGAGGCTCATATTTTACCCTCCATTGAGCCAAGATCAAGCTGTGTTACGTGAAGCATTGCTGATTTCAATCCCACTTATACTAGGCTTTAAAAGCAGCCAAAATACCACGTGTCCTTTTAAAGCAAAACCAGATAATCTTAGACGAGGAAATTGAACTATTTGTGCTGTTACAATGATACACACTGCCATGATAAGGTGCTTAGTCCAGCAATTACTGTTAGGCGCTGGCTTATGAAAAGACCAATCAAACTGGTCCTCAAAATTGGAATAGGATGAGTTCTTAAGCACTGATATTCTCTGTCATTCATCGACTTGCACCAGCAAAAACAAACTTGAAACGCCTGCAAGTGAGATCACAATACTCACTGTTCTGACAGTTTTCTCCTGAAAAACCAAGTGGGCAAGCGCACTCATAGGTGTCCAGCTCAGGGTTGCAGCGTCCGCCATTCTGGCAGGGTTCCTGGGAACATGGGTGGCCCTGGAACATGACTACGTTGCTGGAGTTCAGGGCGTTCTCCTCCCTGAGGATGGGTGTACTCATCAGCAGAATCTGGAAACAGGAGACACAGGGTGAAAAGGGGCACTTGACTGATTTTGTGAATACATTAAAGGTCAGATGTTGTCTCAGCTTTGGCTGGAGTATTGGAGACATTCAAGCAATAAATCGAAAAAAAAGAAAAAGGCTGAAATCTAGAAACATTCAGGTATTTGTCACACAGTGAAGTTCTTCCTAATATGTTGCTTTTTGATTCTTTGAGGTTGGGATATCTCAGAAGATATCTGCCTTTATTCTTTTAATTTTGATTCCTCTTGTGTTAATTTGTTGCCTTCAAGTCCCAAATCACTAAAGCATCCCTTTAAAGGCTCTAATAACTCCGTTTTTAAGTCTTAATAATTTCTCTTTGAAGTCAAAAATTCATTACTGAATGAGAAAAAAAGTTAAAAAAGTTAGTTTAGAAAAAAAAAAACGCCTTCAAGAATCATTCATGAATTGATTAGAGCTCCAACCCCCTGAGCTATTCTGTTCCATCAATGTTGAGTAATGTGTTGTTGAATAACATTTAGCAACAAACGGCCCCAGAAATGTAATCAGAATTAAGGGGACTGAGGTGACATATTGACACCACATTTGGACAAGCTGTGTTGTCAGTAAAAGGTAGATACTGGAATAGTTTTAAGGCTCATCTAATAAAATATGGCAAAAGGAACAGCATCAAGCCTGTGATCACATTTCATTTTTGTACATTCATTATAATCTATTATCATTTTCTATTTGAATCGCATATAATTTTTAATGCATTGATTTATTTTCATGTTTATTCTCCTGTTTTTTTCTTGCTCACTCTTGTTTGTATTGATTTTTCATATCTGTCAAGGTATTATGGACGCAAATGAACTATTCTGCTATAACCCTACATGTTTACACCATGAATTTTGGTACTGATGTTCTTCAACTTGCGCTGTTCAAACGATGCCTAATCCTGATTGTAACTCAGGAACTTGAGAAAAACACTCTAAATTGAGTGTTCATGTATGCAGATAAGTGTACCAATAGTTAATATTTTGTTTACCCCATCCCCATATTCACAAAGCAGATGCAGAAATTAAGCGTGACAAATGTTACTTCAATTTCAGTCCTAGTTGTAAAGTCATAGTTAGGCAGCCAGGATTCGATGTTTGGAAACCTTCTAAAAATTGGAAGGCAGTGGGATGATTCTATGACAAATATAGCCCAGAATAGGGCGGAAGAGGTTAAGAAGCAGATATACCAAACATGTTTTAACACATGGTAAATTGTACATAATATGAATTTATTATATTCTACATACTCTTGTTTGGTTAAGATGAGAGAGAAAACTGTTTATTGCAGCTGACTTTGAAAATCTCACTTTAAAATACAGGCCAGCTTTTTACAGCCTGCATGCAAATTTATGCACCAAAACAATATTATCTCATAAGTCCCTTCTTTTTATGTAATATTCTAAGTACAGAGTAAACTGTGTTAGACCTCTGTTTGGTGGGTTGCCTTCACGATACAGTTCTCATCTTTTATGTATGTTTCTCCCCATAGCAGAACATTTAAATTTGTATCTTTAGGATTTTGATTGTTATCCAAAAGAGGCATCTAGTTTAAGGCTTTTGAGTTTCCTTCTGAGGGATCTTTAAACCAAACTATCATAAACATCCTAAGGACATATAAGGGGGTTACAGTGAAGCTGTAGATTCAGTTTAACATGTTCCTTTAAAAGATAAAATTCCACACTGTCAACACTCCAAAAAGTGCCTCAGAGAGTAGCTGTTGATACACAATACCAGTTAAAAAGTCCATCAAAATGCAAAAACATACTTTCTTCCTCATAATTAACTATTCCCTGGAGGCCAAGTATGACAAACGCCACATTTAGCTTTTGATAAGCTGAAAACTGTCAAGAGAAAGTTTGCAGAAAATAACTAATGGCAAGTTTGTGTGAACACCAACACCAGCCTTTGTTCTAATGAGTTATTTTTGGCATTCAGAGATGAGCTTTTTTTGCTGGAAAGTGGAGGATAAAAAACTGGAAAGCTGTCAGGGAAAGATCTGAGAATAGCCAAATGGAGGGACCTCAAAATGGGCATTCTATTATTAGTGCGTGCTAATCCAAATGAGCAGAGCCACTTCTCATCAGAGTGTGAGCTTATAATGGAAAATGACTAAGATGACAGTCTGTGGTTGGTCAGCAGGACAGCTAATAACTGATCACTTGACTTTGCTACATAATGGCTCAAGAGCCCCGAGTCATTAAAATAACATAGCATCCAAAAGCAGAACTTATATAAAAAAAGCTTTGCTAGGAATAGCAGCTTGTAAACTTTTTACCTTTTGGATGGTTCCCTTGAAGCCCTCTGTGAGCGCAGCTACTCTTGGCAGCTTGCTGTAGTCAGGAACTCCACCAACAAAGAGAGACTCTTTCAGGTTGAGATTAAAGTGCCCCTCCTGATGAGACACACAAACAGATTTCAGCTGATCAGCCAGAGGAGTGCAAACTTGAAAAAAAGAAAAAGAAAGAAAGCTTCACACAAAAATGTTTCAGTTTAATATATATTCTAAACATACTTTGCAGATGTTTTATGGTTCTGCGATAGTGAAAGTTATCATGTGTTTGTGTTCAAGGAGCCCGAGATAAGTTGTAATCCTTCACTTATGGTATCCAGAGTGAGTTTAATATCCTTATACCACATTTGCAGACGTGTAACAGTCTTCGATATTGCTTTATTAAAAAAAAAAACATCTATATTGTAGCCGGCAGAATCTTTAACTGGGCTTTCATGCCTTTCCACATCAATATCGTTACAAGACAACTGATTTCTCTGTCTCCCAGAGAGAGTGGTCAATTATCGCCTGTGTGACATAAAAAGAGACTACAGAGGGAAATCAGGAGCAGGCTGGACTTGATATATGGATAGTTCTTCATAGACTTCTCTAATGAATGGCTGATTATAAGCTCGACCTTTCAAATAGATGAGTGTGGAGACACATTAATTGCAATTCATTTGCGTGTCAGACGGCTATGAAATTCGATTCTTTCCGCCAAACCTTAGGGACAGTTGCTTTGCATTAGCAAAGGTGATGCTTGCCTCTGTTGCGCAGAAGAGCCGAACTACTTCAAAAGGAGGGAATTAATTACCTTCACGTTACGTAGGGCAGTAATTGCCAGAAGGATAAAATGGAGTTAATTGCTGGGGAAAAAAATGATGGAAGGGGACAAATAAACAGGCAAGCTGGCATCGGCTCGGCTTTTATTTAGGATGGGATTTGGAGTGCAGCTGAAGCCTGAGGCTCTGTCACTGCACCTTGAGCTGCTTCCAACAGGGAAGAGGCAAGGACTTTGACTAAAGCTGCGGGACCCAGTTGTTGGACGATGCGTCCAGGCTTCGCCAAGAATTGACATCAACTGTGGGGCAAAGTTTCCCACCTCAGGCTCTCTATGCAAACATTACTGCTCTGCAATATGCACTCCACAGCTAAAGCCAGAGATGCTCCTGTGGTTTCTCATCACGTTTTAGAGCTTACACTATGTGGTGGAATTTGAGCAATGTTACTTTTCTAGTGAAATTTCATGCAATGAAATGGTAGATCCTGTTAAGTTTTTTTCAAACAGGTAATAATCTGAACCTACTAAAGGAGGGCAGCTGGTTCTATAGACGTCGTTGGTGGTGTGCAGTGAGTTTTGCTGTGTGTTGTTATGGGCAAGTGAGTGGGTCAAAGAGCGAGTTTATGTGATTATGGAGGATTGTTCCTGTGTGCAACACAAGTGAGAGCAGATGACAAAAGAACTGGCTTGGCTTAGCACCTCATCATCTCCTACGGCATATATCCTCCTCGCTCTCACTTTTCGAGATGCACGAGGCACCGGCGTGATATCTCCGCCTACGCAGCACTAATGAAGACGTCTCTTTGTTGCTTGAAAACAATGGCCGTCTCAAACATGACTGCCTCTTTTCCCTCCCACCCTCCAACCCCCTTCCACCCTCGCAGCAGATGGACCGAGGTGAAAGCCAAACCATGCTCCTTGAGAGCATCTCCTCCTCAGTGCTATGTGTGCATGTATGAGCTTATGAAATGGCTTCGTTTTTTTTTCTACAGATCTGGTGCCCGCAGCTCTGCAGAAGTAGCCATTTTCTTCAGTGCTGTTGTTGCATGGAGAGATGGGGGTGAGAGGACGCAGTGAGTGGCTCAAATGAATCACGGGGCTAAGTTGTGACAGGGATTTGTCTCATTACCTTGCGTGATTTCTTATTTCCAGACAGCACATCATAGAGAAAGAAAGAAAATAAGGAGGGAGAGAGTTATTAGGGGAAGACTAGTATGTGTCTGTGCACAAAGAAGCATGCAGAGCAAGGCAGGTGCAAAAGCTTACCAAACACGCATTCACATATTACCTCATGAGTACATATATACACATCAGTGAGAGGTTTAAAATAGTTCCTGGGTAGCACAGGAAAATGACACAAGCCCGGAAAATAAAAGCATAAGAAATGGGAGTAGTGCGTTTTGGATTATATACAGTGCATTTACAATCAAAAGCTGTGCAAGAGTGAATGCAAATAAGGCGTGTGTCTAAGAAGGCCATGCATGAGGCAGATGGTGCCATTTAGAGAAAAATTTTAAGAAAAAAAGGATCCGAGACTGTGAATAGTGCCACTTAACCCAACCTCATTTACAGACTGCTGCCATTAAGCAGGAGGTATTGGAGTAGGTTTTTTACTTCTCCTATTTCTACCATTAAAGTTTGTATTTAATTACTCCGGCCGACTGAGCAGCCTTTGATATGAAGATTGCTCCAAGAAAGCAAGATGTATGCATATATGCTGCTGTATGAGTCCTGTGGGCTTCTCTGAGAAAGGCATACTGTAACTCCGCACTGATTTTTTAAAGCTGAAATAGGAGAGAATTAGCTGAGCGCCACACTGGATAGGGTCTCTGTATAGCGCACCATTACTAGTCTCAGCTCATCCCATGCGTCCTCCCTGCTCCCCCACACATCTTTGCTTTTTCTTTGCTCTCTTCTTTTAATAAGATTTTCTGCCTCTGTAGCTGGAGTAAAACACAATTACCATACAGACGATGGGAGGCAGTGGGGGAGGGACTGAGCAGCGAGACAAAAAAAGGAGGCTGTTGCATTTTATAGAAGAAGATGGATCTGACAGATTGCATGTTCATAATCAGGGAAATACGCTGTTTAATATAATTGGATAACTTAAAGACTTATCAAACTATTAGATCACCCTCACTAAGAAGTATGTACCTGCTTTATTGGTCTAGTCACTGGACTCAAGAGTTTCATTATGCTCCTCTTGCCGCTGATATCTCCCTTATCTGCCTCCACCTCCCCAGACACCACAGCGAAGGCTGAATTTATAAAACTGACTGTATGCTAGCAGTAACGGCTGCTTTTGATTTCTGCATGCAAGTTTTATCTCCAGGAAGTCAGTGAGATGAAAGGCTGAGAGTTAAATTAAAAAAAGTGCAATTACAACATTAAGACAGCTTATCAAACTGGCCTTCTACATTTGAAGCTCTTACTTTTGCCTCGACGGCTGTTTGAAGTGGCCTATTTTCAGTAAAACAAGACTGCAAAAGCACATGTTGTAAAATCGTGTGGAAAACCACGGCAAAGGGAGAGTGTTTACAGATTCAGCTTAAGTGGGTAGCTTGGAGCACCGTTACAATTAGAATTGCATATAGCAGCACTAAAGCTTAAGATTGCAGCGTTGATGAGATATGATCTCGTAGGTGATATATACAGGCAGAAGCAAGGCTGAGCATGGCATGGGTCCAATGGCCCTGCATGCTAAATGCAAGATGACCATTAGCAGAAGCTTGTTAGCTGGCTGTATCTTACTGCTGACTCTCCCATGACACGGTCCTTCTGATTAACCATGATCTCTCCTTTGCGTTGGGAGCGCTCCAGGTTGACAGTGTTCCACACATTCAGCTGGATTGGTTTCTTACTCCTAAACAACACACACACAAATGCAACCATACGTGAGGGTAAGTCAGCTTATAACAATTCCATTGTTGCAGTGATTGGTATGTCCTTTAATCTGAAAACTGAAATTCTTCTGTAACCTGATAATAGCTGGTCCTTTTCCAAGGTCATAGCGAAACTCCAAGATCCTATTATTTAAGGACAAAGAAATGAAGTCGCCTTTTCCATCAGATTTTTGGCCGTTGTAGAAGATCAAACCGTTGGAGTTATTGGCCATGAAAACGATCGTCATGCTGAGTTTTTGACTGGAGATAAAGCACAAACAAAACTCGGTAAACACACCAAATTTGGAGATTACTATGTCTAACTAAGATATAACAAATGATGCATTCTTTTTGGGCTTTGGTGCACTCTATATAAAAACTACTGACCATTTATGTAACTCTCATTATCAAGAGGCTTAAAGAAGGTTGGGCTTGCTCTTTGCCTTAGGCACAAAACAAGCTCCGTCTATAAAAACAACAATATAACACTTCACTGAGTAGGTTTCATACTTGGAAGTGAGACTTACTGCAGCTCATGGCCATAGAGATGGAGCCCCTTCAGCTGCAGGTACGAGTTTCCGTTGAACTGAGGCATGTAAGCCCCTCTCCTCTCCACCACTGGAAAAAAAGAAAGAGATGAGACTCAACCTCACGTTCTGTTTGTGTTGCTGACAGAATTGAAATTCAGGGATAGTCTACATCTTTGAGGGACCTGTCAGCATTATGGAAAGAGATGGATTTGTGTGTGTATAGCTTTTGGGATTAAGACTTACTCCCGATAGAAATTCAAACAAAAAAATTCTAAAAGCCTTATGCCAGACTGATTACATAGCATGCCACTCTAGGACAAAGAACCTTTTGAGACATGCAGAGTTTAACACACTGCTGGGACCTATAAAATAATGCAGCCATTGTATTTTGGCAGGCCTTTTTGCTAATTCATGTCTTCGCGACGTGTCTATGCCTTGCTGTCTGCAGTCATTAGGACAGGCGGTGTGCCATCCTTCTACAAGTGGCTTGACATTAAAAATCACTCAAGTGTCACCTGGAGGTTTGTGTTTATAGTGCAAAAACTACCACCATTCAGAGTCACACCATTTGCTAGACACTCACATAAACACATGAGCTAACACAAATACGTATACAGCCAGCAAGAAAGCTTAAATTCATAATTGGCTGGGATTAGCAGAGCTGAGTCAGGGTGGAGAAGGCAGACGCAGATGAGAAAGCTAATTAACTATTGTGCAGAGGACTGCTAATGATGATGACATGCACCATGGAAGAGAGGGGAAAATAGTCCAGCGCCCACAAGGAATTCTTTACTAAACTGAACACTACCAGTGATAGATAGATGACAGAAGATAGATGCTCACAGTGGGGTTTCTCATATCGCAACTCAATATGATATTAGAGGTCAAAGCCTACGAAGGAGCTGGGCGACTTTGCTTGAAGACAAAGAAAAGTTAGTCAAGCTGGACTTTTTATAGGCACCCTAAAACTCAAATGCCACATAAATAAGAAAAAAAGCAGCACTTCTGTCATTTTTACACCACAAGTAATATTTTTAAACAGCTTTTTTGAGTGAGTTCTGAGTACATCCGCTGAAACAAGCAAATTAAACCCTTTCACATTGCCAGTAGTAGCATGTTTACCCTTGGTGCTCTGGAGGCAACAATATATTCCGAACTGGTCAAGAGACTACCTCTAACTCCAAAGAGACCAGCGTGTAACTATGACAGCATGAAAGACGAGGCATGAAAAAAACATGGGCAAGACTATAACTTCTATTGCATGCATCATCTCAGTGCAACACTTTTTAATAAATATTATGAACATCTCAGATATAATTTTGCAGATTTAGTCTTTTTAAAAAGTAAAAAAAAAACAAATCAGTTTTAAAAACTATTTGCTTTAAAAAATGATGTCAGATCAGCTGTCATTTTAATTTTGCAAGCTAAACGATGGACTGTTGTATTTGTATATTAAGTGTAAAGCTTCGATCATGTTTTAAACTGATCATTGGACATGGATTTTATATATATATATATACGAAGTGACTGTAGAACAGCGGTTTCTAACGACTGACCACAAAGTTTGGAGAGGTTTTCAAAACCAGATTTGTGCCTGAACAAACACTGCTGTTCCACACAGGGATGTGTTTCATGGACAAGTACGAATTTATTTGATGAAAATGCAGGAAAAGCATTTTAAAACAGCACATCTACAATCGTGCAAACGGCTGAGTGAAGCATTTTAAAAGGACATAGTTCATGGACACATTGACTCTTTGTGATGACACCAAAAAACAAATCAAACATCATGCCATGTAAAGATGCTATTCTTTCTCAAACTAAAGTAAAGCTGTTGCAAAACTGTCAAACAGGGAGCCACATCAGTGTCCACTGCAGGTGAAGCAGTCTGGTGGCACCGTGCGCCTTTACTCACAAACCAGTCGCTGTTACTCAGCAATATAAGCACGCTTCAGGGGAGAAAATTGAGTTTTACACAGGCTGCCGCATACTTGTTGAAGCAACCGTGTGTTGGACATGTCCAGTCAAGGACTGCAAATCTCGGATCTTGAACGCAGTCTTGCAACCGGGAAAGATGGGAAAGACAATGACCCAATCCTAATTTCTCTCTGTTTGATAAAGATAAGATGCCACTTTTCTTTTAGGGATTAAGGATTAACAGTCATTGAGCCTTTCAACTCGAGGATTTGGATCCATTTGGATGGCATGATAACCACTCCTCCCTGGTCTATGTAGGAAAAGAGGGAGCTAACATCTGCAAAGTGGAGCGGTAAGTCCAAGCGGAGGGACTGGGATTGGGCAAAAGTGACTGAAGTTTTATTCGCTCCTTTTGGAATTTTTACTTTTACGTATCATCAAATCACGTGAGGCCAACTGAGAGGCCTGCGCGTTAGCCGATTTCACACAACCAACAGCACAGTTCTGCCAACAGGCTGTTTTGGACAAGAATTTCTGATAAGCATAGCTTTCTCAATTAACTAGGCTAGCTTATCATTTTTGAGCGGTCATCAGCCCGAAAGATCAGGACTGAGGGTGAGCGGCCGACTGTATTGCAGTTTGGTAAAATCTTTTCTTTTTTGTCTCCTTTTGAGTTGTTTCTGTGAGTTTCAGAACCTCCATTTGAAACTTTAACTGCGTTTTATTTATTGTTTAATTCGTAGGGAAAGACGCATTAACATAGAAACCTGAATGACTAATCCAATAAAATGGTAAACATGTTTCTGTAAGGTGAGCGGTAGTCATTTTCGTAGCCCTGACTAAAGCATCCTCAAAAGAAAATTAGCGTGAGCAGCTATGTGTTGCATTGACACACATCAGTGCTGAGCTGAAGTGAGCTGGAGCCAATAAAAAGAGAAATTTGAATGCCCGAGTTGGCAATTTTTTGACCAGTATAAAAAGGGCTTTACATACCTGTTGCACTGTTTACTGAGGCCTGTTATCAAACTCTGGGGTCATTTTGTTTAGATGGAAGGAATGTTACCACATAAGAGTTTGCATCTCATCTCATCAAAACCATATAACACTAAGAGAGGCTATAGTAAAGCAGCCGGAAGGCACATTTCATCTGATAAAAGACTTTGAGAAGCAAAAAAAAAATCGGCTTCTGCTCAATCAGCTTGTTAGTTGTTTGCAGAGTTTGTGAGATTTACACACAGATAAAGAGCGATCACTGACCTGTAAAATTTAGTTACTGTAAAACACAGAGTGTTGAAATTGTAACTCCTGCTGTATTTCATATCCAAGTGGTCTTGCTCTGTAAATTGTAATGATTTACGCTATCACAGTGTAAAAGCTCTGAGGAAAGTAGGCCATTCAATAGTACCGGAACACCCTTGATAAAAGTCCTTGACTGTGATTATTAGAGTGCCCGGCTGACTGACGAACACTGGCGGAATTGAAATGAAAACCTCAGCTCAACTGAAATTCGCGCACACACAGATGCAAACACTTCATATTCTGACTCCAATAACCTTTGGGGCTCCTGATGAGTGGGCTCTAAGCTACCTGTCTTTTTAACTGTTCTGAGTGCAGCCCTGAGAGGGGACGTCCGCCTGGCTGCCTCCTTATCTGTGAGCTCCTGTCTGGGGCTGACACTCTGGTTGACTGATGCTGCCATTAATCACAGCGGGCATGAAAGACTGATGCGATTAGTCATCTCATTGATTGCGGAGTAAAAATAGCCTTTTGGAATGGGAGACGCTCTCGCTCTCATAGCATTGATTTTGGTTCACCTCAATTTATTTTAATCACTTGCTAACTCGGACTCAGGGCCTGGATGGAGGCTATTCCCATCTGGTTTTTCTAAATTTCTAGGGGGATAAGGGTGCATGTCTCGCCTTTGTTAAGAAAGAACATGACAGTCTATTCTCTTTAATTTGCAGCAGAAGGAGTCAACTTCTACAAGCATTCATGCCAACATCTACAAAAGCAGGGCCACGAACATGAAAACACAAACAGACTTCAGAATGGGACACTGCCAAAAGTGCTAATGATGAACTTCAAAAGCGGGTGAGCCACGATCTGGTCTTTTTCTCAGCGATGTGAAACTAAGTACCAATAAACAAGTTTGAACACAACACCTGTGGGTGGATAAGCAGGGAGGAACAGATTGAAGAAAGGCTACAGTTTCACTTCTGTTTCTTTGCTAACAAGCATTGCTGAGTCGATGGGGTGAAAGGCCCGACGGGGCCAATCATCTGTCTCAGTTCTGTAACACAGCCACCATCTCACCCAACTCTGAAGGCTCACCCCTCTTTTGCTTTTGATCTCCTGCATCAATGCAGGATGGATAGAAATGTCACAGAATGTGGAATGTAAAGGACAGAAAAATATGCAACCGTCAAGGATCTACTCACCTGACTCTAGTCTAACATGCTGATGCTTGGGAGAAAAACTGAGGACTGATACAGTTCAATGCTTCGTCGGATTACCTTTCTCGCAGTGTTTGCCTTCACGGCCCATGGGACACTCGCATTTGTATCCTCCCTCTGGCAATGCCTGGCACTGGGAAGTCACATGGCACTTGCTGGGTACGCATGGGTCATGAACGTCAGCACATGTTGGACCTAAGCACACACAAATATATACCCGAAAAGAAAAAAAAACAATCAGTGGCATTCCCACATTTTTAACCACTGTCTCTTCTCTTTCATCTGACACTGGTGGGAAGAAGAGGAGAAGTGGGTATGAGGGTTTCCCGTCTAATAGAGGTCATTTTCTAATAGGATTTGGAAATATTACACATCCAGATTAAACAGTGGAGAGCCTCCCCACCATGCAGATATGTTTCCAGGCCAATGCACACTGTGGGAAAAGCTCGCACGCGTCTGGTGGATGATGGTTTTGCCCTCTGCCACAGCCCATCTGAATTCACCCGTCATTACTTTAGCAGTCGGAGCCCGTGGTGAAGAGAGCGCGTTAATGAACCCCGTCCCTGCTGAGCTCACAGGGCTCCCCTGTTTTCTTCACTCTCGTTTTTTGAAGCTGCCTTTAATCCTCAGCTTTCATTTCTTCCCCAACACAGCCTTTTTTTTCTTAATTTCTTCTTCCTTTCGACTCCAATATTCTCACCTCCCTCATTTTTCTGGATGTCCTGACGCGTTCTCCATATAACTACAGCGCTCCCCACCAAATAATTCCCTCATCCCTCTCTCTGTGATATGTCCCTCTCTTCTACAAAGGCAATCCTGGACACTTTTAAACTGACATCATGATAAAATTATCTTGAATGCGAGCCGGCAGGCCACGATCCAAACCTCATTACCATTCTTTTTTCGCAATGTTGCCAACACAACTTCATCACAGAATTGCTTCCTGAGTAGATGGTTATCTACATTACTTTTCGAGGCTTTTAAAACCAAAACATGAAAGTACTTCTTAAAGGAAATGTTATGAGATACCTTATTGATCCACAAACTAAATTCAAGCATAAGGGCTTGGAAAACTCAGATGAAGGGTGGTTTGATCACTACTCGCCTAGTTTACAATTAAAGCATGCAACTTTTCCCTAAAAACTAATAGACTGCACTATAGCACCACCACTAGAGTGATACCTAGTGTATCACTCTAGTGGTGGTGCTTATAGTTTATAGCTTATAATTAGGGATGGCTAGGGTGATCCTGAAACATCCCATAGTTAAGCTGCTATAGGCCTAGACTGCTGGGGGAGCTCATCTGTCACATCTTTCCTCACTTTTCTCTCTTTTTCACCTGTTTAATTTAGTTTCTTCCTGTTAAAAGGGAGTCGTTCCTCTCCACAGTCGCCTCAGGCATGCTCAGGACGGGAGATTGGACTGAAGACAAGTTTCGGTGCAATCTGTTGGTTTCCTTAGATAGGAAATTGTTTTTGAATTGGCTCTATATCAACGAATTGGATTATTTTATGAATAATTATGATTACAATTAATTGAATTCCAATTGGCTTGAATTGGACTTTATTATCTAAGTGCCTTGAGATGACATTTGTTGTATTTGGCGCTATATAAATAAAAATGAATTGAATTGAAATACCTTCATTGGTATCTGATTATTAGTTGCCAGAGAAGCAGCTAGATAGAAAAAGGGGAGGAAGGGATGTGGAAGAAGAAGAATTTGCTCCAAGTTTGTTATATTCTCTGAAGTTATCTTCTTGGCATAAACATCTAATCTCTCATTTTTGAGTTGGACCCACATATTTGATGGTTTTGGTGTTTACATAATGATTTCCAGCGCTTCTAATGGGAGCAAGAGTTACGCTCTTAAATGATGCTGTCAAGCTTACGAAAGATTTGTAAGTAAGGCATGTCCACAGAGAATCATTAAAGAGAAGGCAACACTGATATAAATAAACATCATTTAAAATACAAGGTGGTCAAAAAGTTTGAAAATGACATGTGATTAAAACTTTTTTTTTCCACTGAGCTCCTCAAACTCCATGACCATCAGGAATCTCAATATGACTATGACAGTGATGAAATGCACTTTGCCACCATCTTACCCCAGAATCCTTTGCTGCACTTGCAGTGGAACCTCTCCGCCTCCCTGACTTGGCATTGAGCGCCGTGCTTGCAGGGATTCGGCTCGCAGGGGTTGTTGCTGCATTCAACCACTCTGCTGCCATTAAGACGGTCCCCTCCCTGTTCCTGAAGGTTGAGCATCCGGTTGTTGACATCCAGCATGCGGATGCAGCCCGTCAGACCTTTGTCGACACCCGTCCTTTCTTTTACACTGAAGAGCAGAGACAGAAAGTTGGAATTTCTGCACTGCTGACTCTCACTGAACACTGAACTTTTTATTGTATATGCTGCTTGATATTGATACAGTTTAAGCTGCGGTGTTCCCCAGCTTCCTATTAGTTACAGTAAAGAAATCCATAGTGAAAAAAATACAAGAATCATTTAGCACAATAGACACAAGTTGATTCAAGTATGTGCTGTTAGACATCATTGCGATATTTAATTCAGTAGCAATAGCTGCATACTTTAAGCCTTTAGTTTAAAGCAATCACAGCTGATGGACTGTTTCTGCTTCTCTTTCTGCAGGGAATATCATGAACAAAAGGTCTTACTCTTTCTTCAGTTCCTTCGTCACCCCTCCGATGAACAGGTCAGTGTCGAGATTGAGGCCTTCGGTGCCCTGTGGGCTCTCGCCCCGTACGTGCTTCTCGTTGTCAACGCTGAGATTTGCACTTCGGCGACTGCGTGTCACCACAAGCTGATGCCAGCCTCCCTGACTTATTTTAACTTTGCTGACCAATGTGCCCGTGCCTGATCCCGTGTTGAACCTAAGAAGGAAGGCAAAGAGCACAAGAGATGCTGGTTTATGCAGCAGAATTCCCTCAACACCTGTGCACGCTCACATTTCATACCAGTTTGTAGCCCCAGCAGTGGAGGTAGTTTACAAGTTTATGCTTGTGTCTTTAAAATTATGCGGCAACTAGAGGAAATCTGTTCACATTGCTCAACAAACAGAGATGGATGGAAGTCAGAAGATACGATAACTCTGAACTACATTATGTGACTGTAATAAAGCAGTTACTTATTTAAAAACATATTTTTTCACACCCTCATTTTCATTCAACCTTTTATCAAATGAGGTTTTGTTAAGATTAAAAGAAGTATCATCACAGAAAAGAGTCGTCATGTATGTGCACCCACACACCCGCTAGTATTAGCGCAACCTGAGAGCAATCATCTGCCACAAATAATTAGTTCTTCTCCCCACGTCTTGGATTTGCGGAGCCGTGGGTGGTAATATCACAGCTGTATTTTTGGAAATGATGCATAGCTCAATGTGAAAGCAAGTGAACAATGATATTATTAAGTTTGTCATTGATTTCATTCTCAGAAGAGAAATCTAACCTGCCCAAGGTGGCACACACTGAAAAAGCTTTGATGGGTCGGGGTGATATCCAAAAGACAAGGTAAGCGGATGGTGTTCAAAATTCCAGGTCCACCACAAAAAGATGTGGTGTAGAATTTGTAATTAGTCCATTTGCATCTGTTCTGAAGACGCTGCCTTTCCCAAATGATTTTATTCAAACAATTCTACTGTGGGAAAAGAGATGAATACATATAATTATTTATAATACTCAGGGATTCTGCAGGTTTCTGGCAAGAAAATTGGCCAGATTCAAAGGAATGGTTAAAAGCGTGGTTACTGACAGGCACAGCTGAAATGGTAATCTAGAGAATGCTAAATGTGTTCTTCACATTTTGTTCATGCAATGTAAAATATCTTAATGAGGAAGAAGATACAATTTTAGATTGTGGATTCAGTACTTAAAACCCCTCAGGTTAAAAACCCTTAACAGAAACCTTGTGTTAGTAACTAACCCTTCCTCAGTGGGTTTAACAAATAACATCACTGTGTTGGTGCTGGGAATTTTGTGCAGAATGTTTTTTGTAGTTTAGACTTTTTTTTTTTTTCGATATTACTTGTGGCAGTTTTTAACATCTTTTATGACGCGGAAATATGCCAATAGGAAAGACCCAAAATCCTAAATGGGTTGAAGAAGAGATGTCAAAGATCAAAGGCAGGAGTAAAATGGACAGCAAGGAGGAGAAAGTTGAAACCATCTCCTTGCCTCGATTGTCAAAAGGAATGGGAGATCACGGCAGATAAAATGGATGAGGAATTTGTACATCTATCCTTATCAGTAATTATAAAGGTAGGATATAGCCACCTCAGATCTTCTGCATGTATCTTTATCTATATGTTCTCACTAGTGATGCTCCGATCAGCATTTTTTGGACCGATCACCAAAATCATGATCTGCCCGATTGCCGATCACGGAAGGAATCAGACATTTCCATGCCTTTCATCTAGCAGAGAGTGCACCATTTATAGAAATTAAACCGCCAGAGGTAGCTGGGGACATGTAGAACATGAATCTGGTGGAGTTTGCAGAAAACAATTGTTTTTTTTTTATTTTCTATTAATATTTTAATCTGCCCATATACATCATCCATTGGGTATGATTTCAACATCAGATTATTAAACAATGATGCAGTGAAATGACTTGAAAATCACCACAGAGGCAGCTGGGGACATGTAGAACAAGAATCTGGTGGAGTCAGCAGAGAACATTTTGATTTGGTTCACTTTGCACTTGAATGCACCATAAATCCGCTCACACGCTTTACCGTACAACGCGATGTAAACGGGCACTAGATTTTCAAGTGTAGCTAGCGCGACCGTGCCTCTCCGAAGCGCAGTGACCGCAGTAAGTTTCACATCTTTCGGACACACTTTGAAGAAATTCCAGACAGGAGAGGTCATGTTGTCGAGATGCACTGTAGAGGTTTTGCCTGTTCGGTTCTGTACACACGTCCCGTACCACATTAGAAAGTGGTCGCTAGTAATTTACGTCAAAAAAAAAAAAAAAAAAAAAAAGCTAGTAATTTACGTCACGTGATCGGTTTTTTGATCGGCATATTTTTCCGATCGCCGATCAGGCTATTTTTGGGCATTATCGGCCGATCATGATCGGCAGCCGATCGATCACTAGTTCTCACCACTTTGAGACACAATTATTCGAACATCTTACTTGCAAGTTTGAAATAGTTCTCTGAAAGCATGCCTTCGTGACTTTAACCTGCAATACATCCAGAAGCCTCCCTATGATTATTTATTTTCTGGAGCTAACCTTCTTTACATGTTTACTTATTTGCCTCATTATCTTCAGTGCTATCTATTTGTTTTGTTCTTATTTACATCCTCTCCCAGCTGCTGGAGCAATTGCCATGTTTTCTAATGGAGATCATTAATGTTTCATCACATTTTGTGATGAGGATAGATTGCAAGGATAAAAATTTTAAATTTTAAATTTCATCTCGCAGAAAGCAGCAGATTCAGTAGCTGAGAAGCTCACCTGAGCTCCACGCTGCCGTTGACCAGAGCCAGAGAGATGAAGTCCTTCTTTCTCAGCTGGCCGTTGAAGAGCAGGAGGCCATTCATGTCCGATGCCCTGAACTCCATGGCAATGCGGACCGTGTGGTATGCAGTCATTTTCGGAAAGGTCAAGTAGGACTCACCGTCAAATGATGGGATGAAGTACTTGATCACTGTGGAGGAAGAGAAGATACAAAGCCAGTCCTGTCACTAGAATACAATTTGTTTAATCTGTGTTTAACGGAAGTTTAATGTGCATAATTAAGTGTGAGTGGTAGTGATGAGTCACTGCTTCTTGATAGAAAAATAAGCTGTCAGTTTATTTTTGGAGCAATTTTTTTTCTCCCAAATTGCTTTTTGAGTTTAACAGAAGGTTAAGGTTGAGAGAGAGTTTTTTTCACCCACTCTCAAGTGATACACATTCTCAGATACACACATTCATGAAACCTGTATTTTTAAAGCCACTCAAAAATATCATTATCATCCATTCTCTCCCCTGGGCTCCTTTTCTCTCTGTCCACCTGTCTTTCTGTCTCTCTCTGAGGACAATGGCAGCTGATGAGCTCCTTCTTTTCTAATGGCTTGATTTATCTGGGGGAGGCTGTGTGTGCAGTCTGCGCGTGAGTGTGAGTGGGAGTGTAGATTATTTTAGTTAGCCACTCTAACGCAAAGACACCGAGTGATTCTCAGCAGCTAATCCCCATCAAGGCAATTACTGTCAATTATCTTAAGATGCAGCTGCGTGAGGTTGCTGCTCATTCCCCAAAATCCCAAAGTAGGGTAAGTGGGAAGAAACAAACGAGAGTTGTGTTTCTCAAGATTTATGATTTTCTCTGCGAAGCTGATTGGATTGAGTGTTACCTCTGGGGAACGGCCTGAGATGCTAAAACTGTGTGAATTATTAGACATGGCTCCGAATGGAGTCTACAGGGAAAAGAGGTTACGTCTGACTCACTCACACATCACGTCTTTGTTCTTGAGTGAAAAGAATAAAAAAATAAAAAAAGGGCATAAACCTGACATTCTGTCCGCTGCTCTGTTAACTCGTTGAGCTTTATATCTCTCAATAAATCCACATCTGTAACCACTTAGCACATAATTTACATAATTCAGCACTAACTGAAAGTCATTACTCCCACAGCCATTTAATGTGTCACCTTGCACTCACTTCAATTATTCAGAACTGTAACATGACAGAGGAATCATGTATATTTTTTCTTTAAAATGATTGTCTCGTTTAATAAAACAATCATTTCAAGTTTCACTTTTTTTTTTACAACGGAGTGTCTGATACTTTGTAACTACATTAAAGCTTTAAACATTTAAAACTGTCAAAACTTAGGATTGGTACAATGGAAAGTGAAATGCCTGAATCTCTTTAATGTTAGGCAATGAGGAGTGCTTTGAACTTGCTACTTGCAATAGTATAAAAGAGGAAATTATTAGAGAAGTCTGATTTAGGTGATCTTCATTTTTTAAATTAGCTGTTTGAAGTGAGACAGAGGCTGTGTTTGAAACCGCATACTTCTCCTACTACTCCTACTACTCATACTGACTTTTTTCCCGGATGCATACTAGATTCGCCGAAATGTTGGGTATGCATCATGAGGTTACTACTCATACTCACACTACCCAAGATGCAACGTAACGTGACGTCACCGATCGTTATTTTCTGTCAAAACGGCAGTTTCAAGCTAGCTACAACGAGGGTAGGTTCACTTCCTGTTTTCAAAACAAAAGCACCAATTGTATCGTAATGGCTTTCCCTATGATAAAAGGCAACGGGTATTTTATTTTGTGAAAATAACAGGAAGTGCGTTGCTCACTGCGGCTAGCTTTAGTAGCGCCGAATTCGTGGGAACAAAATTGTAAACAGCCGGTATTTTGTCAGGTTTTCAACACGTTGGGGATCTAAACGACTTTAGAGTTTAGAGCTTAAACGAAATCAGCTTCAGGCCGTCTGATTTCGGCTCGGGCAGGAGCGAAATGCATTGTGGGTAAACGCTCTGCATGCTGTCTGATCGATGAGTATGCAGTATGTAGTATGTAGTATGTAGTATGCAGTTTCGAACACAGCCTCAGACTTTGATTTCAGACCAGAAATAAAGGGTGAAACGTATAAATGTGTATATACTGTATATACATGTAAAATAAAAAAAAAAGCTGACTTACCTTTCTCACACATTAAGCCTCCTCGCCCAGCCGGGCACTTGCAGCTAAAGTCATTCCCTTCATCCTCGCAGGTGCCCCCATGGAGACAGGGGTGGGAGTCGCAGGGCTTTTGATTGTTGTGGTGAGGCCTTCCTCCAACTCGGGCGATCGTGGTCGCCGGCGGCAGAGTGGTTGTCGCAGTGGTGGTGGTGGGGAGTGGTGTGGTGACTGGGGCTGCGGTGGTGGTGGTACGCCTGCTGTTGAAGGGCCTTCGGGTAGTGCCTGGCGGGCGACGTGTGATGTATGTGGAGGTTGGTGGAGGCCTGGTTGTGGTGGTGGGAGCAGCTGTGGTGACTGCCGCTGTGGTGGTGGTGGTAGTAGTGGTGAAGATGGGAACAGAGGACGGGCCTGATAATCAAAAGAACAGAGCTGGTCAAGTATGTTGATTGTGTGGTCCTGAGATTTCCTATCCAAGACCTGCACCACCTTTGATAAGTAAGACCCCCTTTGAATCTATTAAACCTTACACACTCCTGTTAAGTCCACATTATATTACCAGAATTGATGAATCTTATATTCTGATGCTCGGGCTTCTTCACAGAGATGCTCGTGTCTTTGGAGGCCTTTAACTGTTTCAGGAGGGCTCCTTCGATGTCCTCCACAGTGTATTTTGTATCTGCAATAAACAAGAAGTAAAACCACTCAGGACAAGGCCTCTGAGGATCACTCTGAAGCAAATGCAGGACTGAAGATTCTTTAATGGTACAATGAATATATCCGACAGCCCTGTGTATGACAGGTGGAGGGTCTCCACGGACCACTTGTCCTCCAACTGTCGCCTGTCCAACTTTTTTCCAGATGAATCGCTCTCATAATGTTCGCCACAGATGTTTGTTTTACAGGCCAGGGAGGAGCACTACATAACAGCAACCATTGCCTCACATGAAGGATATGAAGGACACTAAATGATGCTCATAAAAAAAAAAGAATAAAGAGAAAGGAGAACGGAGGAGGCTATGCTTTTGTTTGAAACAAAAGGGAAGTTGAGGACAAGTTATGGCTTAGCTACCAAATCATTTGGAGTCTTGACAAGTTAAATGAAAAATTAGCTCTTTGTAGGCGTAGAAATCTGTCAGGAGTGAAAATAAAGGCCTGTGATTATATAATTAACAATAAACTCCTTAAAAGATTGAAAAAATGCCAATTCATTTGAATAACACCAGGTTGCAAACCTATAATGAAAATTGTTAGGTGTAGTTCACATGTTGTAAGTGTACAGACCAGGGGCCATTCTAGAGTCAGACCTTTAGGGGCCCTTAGCCCCTGATGAAAAGCAACTTACACAACACTGCCTTGCAAGTGTTCACAATCCCAGCTGAATCACACAATTCACTGGATAAGAACAAATAATTACCTATGTTTGGTACTTTAATTTACACTCTTAATACTTTTTTTTAAAAAAATGACTAGAAATTACTTCTACACAACTTGAGCAAATGCAAAAAATGTTTGCAAACCTATTCCACCCCTTTTATTCTGGCAAACTCCTATGCAAAAATATACCCAATATTGAATTCAGAAGTAACCAAGTAAGTAGGACTTTTACTTCATACAAACCCTAAATTTAAATTTAAAGACCAGACATTGGACAACACCATGTACCCCAGTCTCAACAGTAAATGTTTGGTAGTCCATCACAGACAGGGGCAGTTACAGAGCTAAAGCCATGTTTAAACCTGATATGGTAGTTTATTTTGCATTAATAGCTTATTTTCCTTTAGAAATGGCTCACATATTTCTATTAACAAATTTCTGACATACTTTTTTTTGCTCTACTGAAAGATCTTTTACCTGGTCTGAAGTAGGACTCGACAATGGCCAGGATGGAGTTGCTGGGTGCCAGGTTGCGGACGCGAATGCTCAAAAAGTCTTTGTGCACCTGCGACTTCCTGAACAAGTCGCTGAGCTGAAGAAGAGAGGAAAGAAGAGGGAGGAGAGAAGGGACAGAAACACGAGATGATAAATGAGGCTGGTAATGAGCCCGATGCTTTCATTCCACAAAGCTGTACACTATCTCCAAGGAAAAAAGACGTCTGCTAAAATTGGTTTGTAGAGTATAAGGCCAATGGGTGTGGGTGCACAAATCGACATTTAGCTGGCTGCCGTGGCATTAATTTGAAGAAGAAGTTTTCCGGAACAG
The DNA here is from genome assembly GCF_027942865.1 of Odontesthes bonariensis. NCBI lineage: Eukaryota > Metazoa > Chordata > Actinopteri > Atheriniformes > Atherinopsidae > Odontesthes > Odontesthes bonariensis. The sequence goes on along the minus strand of NC_134515.1, from coordinate 6,211,497 downwards.
CGAAGATAAATGTCATGCCATCCTGACATTCTGATTGGTTTTGTTTTTCGATGCCCCCGCTGTGTGTATGATGTAATGGCCAGAAGAGTTTTATGAGGAGGTTTGCCTTTTTTTCTTTAAGCTTTAAGCTTGCCTTTAGCCTTGAATCTGCACCAATATTCTAATGAAAAACTGGGCCAAAAATGTTCTATCTAGAACTTAAAATAGTTACATCACTCAGTGTTTGCCTGTTGTTCTCTCCTCGTGAGCGTGTGGTTGTGGATGACTCACATTCATAGAGTCAATGAAAAAAAAGGAGAAATCCTTTGCATCATTCTCATTTGAGCTGCTGGTTAAAATCACAGCAGCCACACGCTCGAGTGGCCATTTCTGTTGCTTACACACTCCCCACAGATTTGACTTAAGCCAGTCATTGTTCACAAAGGGATTTTATACAAAATCCACCCATGATATCATATTTCTTAGACAATATTCAGACAATATTCAATTTCAAATTGTGTTGTACATGCTTTCAATGTAGCATCTATCATGGGGGTTTCAGACACAAATGTTAAATAGACTGAATTCATAGTGTTTTACACGATATGCCATATTATTCTTTACATCGAGCACACAACTCCATCATTTACACACATTTCAGTGAGCACAATGGGGGAAATGTAGGGCTCAGTATCTTCCCCAAAGACACTTGGACTGAAGAAGCTAAGGATCAAACCACAGCTTTCTGATTAGTGGATGGTACGCCACCTCTGAATGTGGTTAGCACCAATGCAAAAAGCGGCTGATTTGGCCAGTAACACTGATGATTCAGTACATTTAGCTAAGCTTGAATATTCAGCTTGGTAATGATTATTTCCTTCATGCACTGAACACTTCTGATTTGTGGATTGAGGTGTGACAGCAAAGAAGGAGGTAAAATCCTCCAAAGCTGGATTAAGGATGGAAGTCACGGTGGACAAACTCTCCTGTGAAGACACAGATTTTTCTTTCCTTTCCACTTTTTTTCACGTGTCCTAATTCCTCTAATGTCGTCAAAGAAATGTACAATTAGATTCTTTCGTGCATAAAGCCTACCATATGATTATGTACGTACACATATATGTGTATGTCTATTTTTTTGTAAGTAAAGCATGGGCTCAGTGTTTGTGCTGGAAGATGAAGTGGGGGTGGTTGCTGTCAAGTGGCACACCGGGCTTCAAGGGACGTGCAGGCTGAGAGCGTTAATGAGGACACGCACACACGCAAATCGCTCTGAGGTAGAAGATTAGGTCCCAGTGGGGGTTAGTGACACTGATTTAACAGCTGGTACAAGTGTACTGTGTAGACACATACACACACAAGTTCCTATTTCATCCAAGGAGTGAAGCCCTGGCTTGTAAACAGAGACATTTGTTCAAAGGTCTGAGCTCCACAGAGAAAAAGGACAGTGGAGAAAGTCAATGGCATGGGCCAAACTGTGATTACTGCTCAGGCTCTGTGCCTACCTGACTTTGGCTTCCTAACAGTAACTGGCATTGTGTAAATCTAAACTTATGAATCTCATATCCACAAAAAGAACTTGAAACGGTACTTTTAAATATTGTAATGTGTCTGTCAAGCAACTTATGGATCATTCTTTGCACAAGTGTTATTTTTTTTCTTTATAGCAGTCTTATCAAGCTTGAGGAGCATATTTTAAAGCCAAAATATGTGAAAATTCTTACTTAAGAAGCCCTTTATGAAAGGAAAAAAGTAATGCTGACAATACCAAAGCATATTGTCAAAAAGAAAGAAAACCGAAATAGGTCTATATAATATGAAACCAAAATGAAGAACCACAGTTCTGTAAAAAGCCTCATTTTCATTTGATGCACCTACCTGGGTATTCAAATGGTGTCATAATCCTTTATAAGATCACCTGATATAACAGATTGCCAATATGTCCTTTTTTATTAAAAATCAAATATCAGTGAGGGCATGTTGTGTCCCTGTGATATGATGTAACACTGCAGTCAGCAAATACCTTTTTCATCATTGTTATTTTTCTATCAGACATCTGACCAGAGAAATGACTCCAGCTCAGTGTGGCAGAGTATAACTCAGCAGCTTTAGAGGTGTCGAGTCTGTAAAGTGTGCAATGATACCTTCCTGAAAGAGCTGAAAGAATTTGGTTCGTCTGACTCTCAATGAGGAGTTTCTTTGTACCATAATGCTTTGAATGTTGTTTCAGAGGCTTTTGCACTCTTGACGAGAAAATTCTTTGAAAAAGAAAAGAACTGCAGCCAGACTAAAAATCAGGAAACCCTAAGAATTGACTAAAATGGTGGTTGAGTTGAACTTCTTTGGTACTTACAGCGCTCTCTATGCTGCGGGCCGTTTCTCCAAACAGCTCCGACTTTGGGTCCTGCATCTCTGGTGTGTAGAAGATCTCCTGGCCCTCCACCTGGTCCAGGTGCAGGAAGCCACTGAACTTTGTGGTGGCTGGAAAGAAAGGAGGTGAGGAAAGATGATGTGATACTGAAAGCATGCAGTAGCTGAAACCACCTTCTTCTATCACTCAGTTCCCGCTGCTTTCACAGAGCTCTTTTTGGGGCTGTGCCAACTGTGGGTTAGTGATGGATCGTGTGTTTGTGTGTGTTTGACGGGGGAGGTTAGTGAGTGTGTTGCTGATCACACGGGAGGTTTACAACAGACTGGAGTTTGGCTGTTAAAGGTGAAGGTAGTGCCGGTGGAGGTCGTGGTGGAGGAAGAGGTGAAGAGTGAAATATGAGAGAAGAGAGGAAAGAGACAAAGGAACAGAAGGTGGAAAAATGGCCCAGTTTTACCAGATCGAGACTCGTCCCAAAAGCTGGCTGTGGCATGGAGAGCTGGGTAAAAAAGACAAGAAGTTAGACAGACACACAAACACACGAAGCAAAACACAAGGCAGGCACACACACACACACACACACACACACACACACACACACACACACACACACACACACACACACGAGAGAAAGACATAAAGAGAGAGCCTGCCTGTGTAACCTTGGGAGGTCATGTTGTCCAGCATACATCATCTCTCTATATGGTTTTTCATACTGCTGCCAGTGAAAAGAGGGTTTGAAATAAAGCTGAGAGTCAACGGGATTTGTGCGCGTGTGCGTGCGTGCATGTGTGGGTTGAAGAACGGAGGAGCGTGCAAGGCGCTGATGCCGGGTTTCCACGCCGCTCGTAATCAGCAGAACAAATTGCCCAAATCAATCATGGCTGCCCCTGCCTGAGCAACGGCAGTGGGAATGGGAAGAGCACTTGTATGATTATCGTGAAAGATAGTCGTAATTGTCTCCTAATAATGCCGCCAGACCGATGACTGACACAGTCTAGTTAGAATTGCGTAAAAAGGACAGTAGACACTACTAACACACTAAAACACACACATGCACAGGCATGGCCTCTCCAGTGTCCCCACTTGTCCTTACAGCACTTTCACGGGCAGCACAGGTCGATTCATATGTGACTGTGGCCATAAAATAGAAGCAAATAGCTACGGTTTGGCTGCTAGGAAAAGGGTAAAGAAAGTGTGGGGGGCAGAGAGTGAGATCAGACTTTTAATCTGAAAAGAAGACAAACATCGGAGAGGGTGATTTTCCAGCCCACTGCCATGACGGATGTAAAAGAGAGGGAGAGAAAAAGAGTGATAAAAGGAGGGACAGAGCTATTTGACTATCAGATTCTACTGAACTGTATAATGTTATGGATTTATCAGACTTCCCTGAGCATATGGAAGAGTTTACAGTGTCTGGAACTTGGTGTGCCATTAACTCTCAACTTATCTTTTGTGCCATATGAATGCAAATTGCCATGTTTAAATGTAACACATGTAGGCCTGAAGGGATTTTTTCAAAAGTTTAAAAATAAAACCAAAACAACAGCTTTTTCAACAACAAAAACAAAAACAACAGCTGCTTGAATGTCCAGCCCGTACTGTTCACACTCAGCTTTACAGCTTTACAGAGACAGAAACAATAAAAGAAAAAAAAGTGTCACAGATCTGATTCACCATTTGATGTCTCAATGAAACGTGGAACATGAACAACTATTTTTTTTGTCCTGCGACAGGCGTGCAGATGTCAATAGACTGGATGGTACACTGAGATGGCAGCCGAGGCACGAGGGACGTGTCATTTCACTTCTAATGAACGGAAGATCGGCTGAGCCCATCTCAGAAAAAACGATCTGGTGTATTGATCAACCAATCGCGCTGCCTGCTTTTATTGGTAACACTTGAACTGAATGTAGTATTGATCGCTGGTGTGCTGTCATTGTTAGCTGTGATAAATATTTACCATCTTTTGTTGCTTTGTAATAACGTTTATCTTCCAGCTTAAACCTGCTTCTATTATCTGATTGATTTGAGGTTGGAAGGCCAAAATTCTCCATCAACACAACATTGTATGTTTCACCTCTGTTCAACCATAAATTCTGTAAATGGAACAAGTGGCAGAAGACTTATCTGGCCTCGTGTCTTCACATCATGTTGCCACTGCAAAGTCTGCTGGTTTACTGAGAGGATTTGGGACCTTCAACACGCCAGAAATGCAGCTCCACGCATTAATTTGTAGCCTCAGCTCTTTGAAGTCATGACCTACAGCTCCCTTGGGAGCCACAGAGAATCCCTCTATTCACAATCAGTCAGACTACCGCTACTACGACAAACCGAGACAGGGATGGAGGAAGAGAGAGCAAGAGAAGCAGTGGGGAGAAAGAAGCCCTTTATCTTTATGAACTGAGTGTGGCAGAAAGCACTGATTGGTACAACAGAATTCGTCGGCCTCTGGTAGTCTCTCGACTCTCCCTGTGCTCAGCTCCAGAGAGAAATTAACTGATGCAAGACTAGACTGAGATTGACTGGGTTCAGGGAGAGAAAAGAGTGAGATACAGCTCAAGAAGGAGATAAAGAGCAGCGGCACAGACAAAGACAAAAATACATGCGTGTGAGGGGGTGAATAAAAGGAGAAAAGGAAAGAGGAAAGAAGAAGCGAGAACACAAAATATTTATAAACTGAAGCAGAGTGCCATAAAATATCAGATTGCATAACACTGAAACTTTAAAAATCTTGATAAAGACTAAGAAAGTGACACTAATTAGGGCAGGAGCATATGACTATCATCAGTGTCAAACTGTAAAGTACCGTCAAATTAGATTACAAATATCAGAATTAATGTTTAACTGTACGTGTTTTTCCTTTGTAATTTCCTGCCACTTGCTAATATGATCATTTATATTTGAGGAAAGTGTTTCACAAAAGCACTGCTGCAGAAAAAAAACACCTGTTCTGGTGATTGGAACCAGATGGTATCCTTCAAACTCAGTCTTTCCAAAGGAAACATTAAATACAGATAGATATTGTTTTTAAACAGACTAACAAATTGAAGCTGAAAACGGATACAGAAAAGAAGTGCCTTTCTGCACCCAGGACATACAAACTGTCTCCCCCTTCTGGCAGTGGCAGTAATCACAACAAAGTGTAAATATACAAAAAGCAATCCATCTTTGTCCTTGTTTTTTATTGCCTTCTTTTAGAGATTATGATCCTTCCCCATGAACTCTGGATTTCTTTAACATCTGGAGACTCCAGACTAGATGTTGTGGCCTGCTCTACCTTTATTCCTACAGGCTCATCTCTTTTGTCCAATTCCTTTCTCCTTGTCTCCTCTCTCCTCTGTCCTTCTGCCTTTGACCTGGAAATTAATCTCAGCGACACATTTTCAACTTCCCACAATTCTTAGAATACACCCTAAAGAGAGAGGAGCAAGGAGCGAGAAGGATTGCTGGCGGTGCTAAAAGCGAGGATACACCGGTGCGTCCTTTTTGACACCCCACATGTGAGAGAGGCATGACATGTAAGTCTCACATTTAGAATTGAGTATATATGTTGTCATAAACACTTTTAATACTTATCTGACAGAAATAGTGAAATAGAGCAGCGGGCTGCAATAAGAAAATGTGTCACATAAGATATTTAATTGTTATCGATTAAAACGCTCGCTCCAAAACAATGATGTAGTTTGAATAAATCAGAATTTTAAACTGTAATTTTAATAACTGTATATGTTCTAGTAAATGCTGTCATTACTAATGAAGACTGCTAAACCCCTAAAACATGTTTCACCTCGTGGAACAACGCGCAATACACAGGAGACAAAGACACAGAGAGGGAAGAACAGAAATATATGTAGCGGGGTAGAGAAAATGTTTCGTATCGACTTACAGGGGCAGTTGGAGCCCTCTGGGGTGCTGGATGGTGTCTTGCCATCGGGACAGCAGCCGAACTCTGTGTTGTCACAGGATGACCTCTCCTCAGCTGTGGGTACAGAGGTACTTGCCACCGTGGGAGCTGCGGGGGGGGGGACATATAATTTCTCATAGCAATTCATGAAACTTCAGAAAATTCCGAAACTCACATTAGCTTATCTATGAAAACCAGAAGGGAGCCTAAAATATGAGCTAAAATTTGTAGACTCCAGAGACAGGTGGTATGTTTAAAAAAAAACAACTAAAAAATGTCTAATTTTGTGCCTTTTTCTGCTGGTGTTTGTGTGTTTTCAGCCTGCTGGCTGGTGACTGAACACTAAAAGAGGCATCCATCAGGGGTGATTATATGGCATTTTCATGGGCACTGATTTTACGGCTGGAACTCATTTTGTCAGTCAGAGAACACTTAATGGGCACTGTTGCCAGTCATGTCACACACAGAGCACTTTAAATGATAGGGGAGTGTGATAACTGCTCACTGCTGACTGGCTGACACTTACCCTCAAGGCGTCCCAGCAGGGAAAAAAAAAAAAAAAAACATACAGTCATGTTTGCTTTAGTATCACAATATATCTGGCAATCTTTGGACATAAAAGACATAAAAGTGGCCGGGCTTTCTCCATCTGAGGAATGAGAGTGCGTAACAGCAGTGAGCCGGCGTCTTTGTAATGATGGTGTCGGTGGAGGGGGCGTCCTTCTTGAAGCGGCGCAGTTTATGGCCGCACAGAGATTAGAAATAATCGGAGAGGCAAAGAGCTAGCGGCTAAACAAGTCGTAAAGACGTCACAGGCAGCGGACGTCCTGCTCAAGGACTTGTGGTCAAGGGATGTGAGTGGAGAGGGGAAAGGAGAAGGGAGGAGGACAGGGTTTATAGGGCATCTGCTGGCGTGTGGTCTGCAGATTTACAGATGCTGGGTTGAAGAGGGGAGGTCTGGTTGGGGAAACAGGGCAGTGCACAGTGAATAGCAAGGGGACTCCAGTGGGAACTATGAAAGCTGTCACGCACACATGCACACACACGCTAACACACACAGATAAGTGCAGATTTCAAAAGAGCAGGGATACAGAAATGTGCAAATATACACATTCTGACCTATCTACATACATACTCAGATAGTGATACATGCAATCTGAATTGTACAAATTTCCGACTAACATACACATCCGTGAATAAAGAAACACACTATTTCATGTTGAAATTTTCACTTTTGCCTTGACACTCACATATTTGTTCACACTCACAGACACAATCAAATCCACGCAGCCACAAGAATACATGAGGTCTCTAATGCAGACAGGCTACACGCTCCTGAGAGAAGGAGCAGTCAGAGGGAAGGGGGAAGAAGAGCTAAGGTGGAGCACGCTGGGCGAGGCCGTTCCATCAGCCTAGGAGCAGTCGGGCGAGGAGGTTGGATGGATGGAAAGGAACATCATAATAATAAAAAATGCACTGATTGAAAAGTCTCAGTCACCCTTTGTCGTCTAAGCAAAGGCCCAGGAACCGAAGCAGCTGTTACAGATAGGAGGGCATGTTAGGAAAGATTTGAGACTAGTCATGTGACATAGTATAGCGTTTCCACACACACTCACACCTCAACCTTTCCAGTCACATCAGCCTGTCAAGGCAGGCTCCAGGGATCCCCGGATGCGGGCCAACAGTTTTATCTATCTGGCCTGCTGAGGGTGTATTTTACAGAGCCTGGGTTTGTTTTGCGAGCTGCTAAGAGCCAGCGCGCCGGTGCAATGGGAGAAAAAGCATGGGTGATGTGGCAATAGTGAACCATACAAATACATTCTTTTCTGATTGAAACTGACATATACATCTTATACAAATGGTAAAGACACTGACATTGTCTTCATACGGATTTTTCTTCCCGACGTGCCTTTTGTGTTTGCATACAAATACAGAGACCCGTGTCTATTTTTAGTTTCTAATTAACAGATGATGGCATGAATGTGTTATGATGTCAGCTAAGTGTAAACTATGATTCTGTCCAAACCATTCTTTGAGGCTAAAAACCCCTCCCACACAACCCCCAAAGCTTCATGGATAATGAAGTGAAAGAGCAGGGATTTACCGACAGGCTCATCTGCCCCACTGGCCTCTGATGGGGTTCCACTACCCGCTTCCTCTTCCTGCCCCTCGTCTTCATCGACCTGGTCGTCCCCGCTTGGCTCCCCGCTGCCTGAGCCCTCGAATGAGGTAGCGGGAGTAGAACTGCTGCGGATGGAGGAGGTGGTGGTGGCAGCGAGGGTGAAGTGGAGGTCGTTGGATCGTGCATGGCTGTGGGTATGGGTGGAAAAGGCAGCGGTGGTCGGAGGCTGCTCGGTGACCTCTGTCTTGACTGTTACTGGAGACGGGATGGCCCACACATTATTAGGTTGGAAAGGTGCGGCGGTGGTGATGGTGGCTGCGGCGGTGGTGGCGGAGGGGTTGGGGGTGGGTCTGTCTGCCGGTTCAGGGATGGATTCTGGTGGAGGGAAGGGGAGGAAGCAAGGAATGGATGAATGACTGAGAAAAGATGGAAATGCTTGATTTTGTTTCACCTAACTATGCAGCCTCAAAAAATAACAAAACCTCACTAACCAGAAAAGCCTTCCAGAGCCACTGAATGGATGATTGCCATCTAACCTAACAATTTCAAATTGCATGAATGAACACACAAGCATATGCAACCCCCTGTTTGTAAAAGCAACCTCTCTTAAAAAAAAACGATGTTGTGAATCTTTAACAAATCTGAGTGAATATGGAACATGAAAAAAGATGACATCCTGCAATTGGACTTATATAATGTTCTTCCTGCAGATGAGTTCTATTTACCCAACAGGGTTAAACTATTCCAGTTAGTAAGTGCATTGTGAGTATTTGCACTTGTGTAGGTACCCATATGGCCTGCATTTGAGTGCACATATGCATGTTTTGGATGTTGGGTGCTTGTTGTGCCCAAGCCTATAAATTATATATCCATATTCAAATGCTGCCCTGCAGAAGCAAAGCTTTAATCACCAACAGCCAGCGCCTACAGTGATGAATGATTGATAGAAATGGGGCAAAAAAAGCCAGCTTTGCTCTGCCTTCAAAGACGTCAGGCTGCTGCTTGCGGAGAGCACGAGCATCCGTCAACGCCACCACAAGCACACTGCTGTCAACAGATGCACACAAACAAACATACACAAACAAGCAGCCCCCCTTCAAAAAAGAGAATTCAAATGAGGTAGGGAGAAGAGCCTTTGTGCAAAGAGACCATCATCAACTATGCAAAAAGCTCTGGTGCAAAAGGACAAACAGCCTGCGATGAAAAAAAAAGATAAATAGGACAAAAACTCCTGAGGGGGGACAAGTGAGCTGGCAGGAAGATGCTAAGTGAGTGAGCATTTCAGACCGAGTTGTGGAAAGCAGACAAGATTGTATTTTGTCCTTTACATCCCACGAGTATAGATGTGTCTTGGTGAGATGGTGGAATGAACAGAGAATTTAAAAAAAAGGTAGATTTGTGCCTCATTAGGATTCACCAAACATTACAGTTTGTGTAAGACTTAATTACACTGCTATAATCGCCTACTTGATCGGCAATTATTCACCAAGGTGTGAAATGTGATACCTTTTGAGACAGGAGAATTCCTGAGAGACACACAGAGAGAGTCAGCTCTAAGCTCGGTAGATATTTGTATACGTAGAGATATGGAGTGGAGTGCAAAGAGCAGCGATGCTATCACCAAAATTGGTGGCATGCGTTGCCTTTCTCCTCTGCTACACCTGTCAGTCAGGTGCCAAGCTTAGCGTCAAGCGGCTGCCTCCCCGGAAAGTGTTTGGGTGTGTGTGTGCATATCTGCGTGAGCTCTGTGACATGGGATAAGGAAAGAAAAGCACACACATTTGAAAGAAAAGAAAAAAAGACTTGGAGCAGTCTGTTCAGCCTGTGCTTCTCTTAATCAGATTTAACAGTCCATTTGCCTTTTTTTGCTTGCTTTCCTCTCAAAAGAACAACGGACGGTAATGTCACGGGGCAAAGAGGGGAAAAAAAATCATTGTCATCTGGGATCGCTTCAGCCGTGTGGTTATTGTTGAAAGGTGGTTATTAAGACTGTTTGTAGTGTCATCCTCCCTCTGTGGGGAGGAGGAATCTGGGTACACGCAACAGGGGAGGAATGACGAGGAAACCAAAAAGGCAAGACAAAGAAATGATAGGGTCAAATTGTTGAAAGTGTTTAAATCAGACAGAAAAAAAACAGGTTAACAAAACAGCAGCGGGAGAAAATGTCAAGACATGCAGACCAAACAATGAGAGAAAATCACATGAGATGGTGAAGGCAACAGAGCCCAAACAAACAGGCAAGCAGAAGGCTGCCTGTGACATATGCTGGCAATGGTTGCCACAACCCTACAGGTGATAGCACCATATGGGAGAGGCAGCCCATTGCCAACATGGAGGCCATTCTCCTCCAGTGCCAGAATTTGCTCATCGGTACAAATGTCCTCCTGCTGGCAATGGCAACGGTAGCTCTTGCAGCTGATGCTGGATTTCTTAGTTAGTCCTTTATCTTTTGCTGAGACAGCTAAGAAGCCAGCAAAACTACTCCCTGTACTCTGCGGCTGCTTGGAGACTTCAGAGAGAGCCGGGCAACATCCCAGCGAGATGCAAGTTCTCCGTCATAAGCAGAAAGATTTGAGACGCCTTTCCTGCCAGGGGATCATTTATTTATTTTTTCTCAGTGGCTGACTGTGCAGTAGTCAAACTAACAAAAAGTTGAAACGGATCAGTGTTCTTAAAATAAAATCACTATTCACTCATTTATGTAGGCCTATGGCATAGCTCTCTTGTCAAACCACATACTGTAGCAGCACAGTGTGCATTAGCATGCCACAGCGCTTAGGCCGGGCGTCTGGAAGCGCTGCGTGTAAACAGCAGGAGGTAGATCAGGCAAGGCTGCGGCGTGGTGAAGGGTGGAGGCAGAGCAAATGCTAATTCGCACCCAGCCACACGTGAAATGAGCTCGAGATCTAACCCCCGAGCTGACAGCAGCGGCAGCGCAGCTACCCGTCGTGCGACCGCATCCGGGAGAAGAAATTAAAAGATCCTCTGTGGCTGCCGGTGGGCCCGAGCGCTCGCCTGTCTGTTCCTCCCCTGAGGGATTGATAGAGAAAAAGTCCGCTGTTAGGCATCATCCTGCCTTCTGTGTGCAGCAATGCTAGGTGAGAGATTACACAAAACCCACATCTCTATTGCCAGGCAACAGCGGAAAGTGAAACCAGACTGGATTTTGGCTCATTTTGCTGGTGACCCACCCACGGCATTGAATTTGTAATTACCAGATGTTCTGGGACTTCTCAAAGCCTTGTTGGTCTCTAGCTGAGCATATTTTTTGTTTTTTTTTAAATCAATATACCTGCAACTGCAATTCAATGCGAACCCATTGGACAGCATTACCTTCAATAGATGTGTCCTAATTTGGGCCTCTTGAAAACCACTTTGGAAAGATGGAAGAAAAAGAGTCATGTCTGATGATTTGGCCACTTGATCTGTGGCCACTAAGTGATGAGGTGAATGAACATTTTTCCACTCACAAATGTTAGACACCTGGCAGTGGCTCATGGCCACAACTACACAGCTGGCACTCCTCTTCCCTGTAGCGCCTGCCGGCATCTTCGCTAGAATCCTGTTGTGAAAGCAAGCTGGCAGTCGGAGAGACAACTTCACTATACATGAAAGCTGTGGCCTTGGCACGTGTCCCAGCACCCATTATACCGATCCAAACAACGTCCATCAGCATCTGGACCGAGGGGCAGGAGCTGCACCTTTCCTCCCCGTACACATGTTCTCTACATATGCAATCATACTCCAGCAGCATCGTGTTCCTGGCACCATAAAGCTGCAAAGGGACTGATACACTCCCCAACAGGAGGGTTTAAAGATTAAGCCAAATCCCAACAGAGGGGCGAGAAAGCAAGGAGAAGGTATCATTGCTATTTCTCCAGGGAAAGCAAGGCTCAGACTCTAGTTTTTGTCTTTACACACACCCACACCCCCACACACACACACACACACGCACACACACACACACACACACACACACACACACACACACACACACACACACACACACACACACACACACACACACACAAGTACATATTTTTTAATGTTGTGATTCGACTACCCTCCAGTTCCGGGCATGAATTTTTCCTCAGCTGGCAGTTTACAACTAAGGGGAGAGATGGAATTGTTCTACTTGCTAAATATTTCCTATAATTGTTACGGATGTATGAGGTTTTTATTACACACTTCAGAGTGCTTGGATTTGCCAGATCGAAAAGAAAACTACTTCTACGTGCAAGTGTTTTACAATTAATAATTTTGTGGTTTTACTTCCTGAGACGCAGGACAAACAACAGGAGGCGAATAATTTGAGGCCAGCAGCACAGCTCATTATCTTCTGAGCGGGACTGACAGCAGTTGGCCACCCGCTCAGTGCGTGATATATGAAGGCATCGACGAGGCTCACCTGTGCAATGTCCAAAGTGTTGCACGGTGACGTTCCTGTCCTGCCTACAGGCTATGGTCATCAGCTGGCACTGGTCGGCATAGGTCACTCCATCTGAGCCACACACCTGCTCCACAGTGACAGAGATGAAGAGATGGAAAAAATGTAACACATGTTGACCCCCATAGGCAGCCAAAGCAAGATGCTCCTGTTAATTCTTTTAAACTTTTTTTTGAAACCCACCTTAGTTTTGTTTTTCAAATCGCAGTCAGGTGAAGGGCACTCACAGTGGGCTTGCCCGTTCACCTCAGTGCAAGTTGCTCCATAACTGCACACCAACTCTTCACATGATTTTGGGGCATCAGGTCCTGTGAAAGAAATAGGTTTGCATTTTTACTCATTCTGTACACTCCCATAATAACATAGCTAACAATAACGGAGAGTAGTTGCCCTATGAATGTGGCACCTATTGGAAAGCATAGAGCTAAATAAAAGTGATGATCTCATACATATTTAAGGAACTTTTTATTACTTTTATCAATAAAATACTCCCTTAAAAATTGTAATGATGTGTGATGCTTGATGGAAAATATAGTGCAGGGTTTGTTTGGAGCTCTTGAAGCATCTATATTTACTATTAATAACATAGCTAGTGTACAGTTGTTGTTTCTTTTGTACTCGTATAATTTCTGATGAAAGGATGGGGTGATGATCTCTTTGTCTCCCCTAAACGCAATATGAGCAGCGGTGGTACGATTACATTTAGGATTATATTACAAACCCAACAGTTGTTACCTCCAACAACAGTGTGACCTTTCTTTTTACTTAAGAGTTTATTTGACAATTGTTGTGTACATGACTGTTGTTTTATGTAAGCCACACAGTCGCAGCTAACATAAGATAATTTTTAGCACATGGCTAATTAGCATATGTGCTAATCAGAGGTAGTATTGAAGCTATTTCTCAGCTGCTGTGGATTAATCTATCATTCAAAATACACACAGCATGTGTTCCATTTAAGGATAGACAGACAACACAGCAGCATGTCAAGTGAAGGGGAAAAAGAGATTCTTAAAGATTCTTAAAAAACTGGTATTGGAGACAATAAAAATATTGATAAGTACATTCGTAGTTACACATTCAAAGGACTTCTACACATGGATAATTTGTACACCTAGTCTGTGATTTGGATAAAAAAGACAAGCAGAGGAACTAACTATTTATACTACCTAAATGAACTGTTATCCTGATAATGGAACATGAAAATGTTAGTATATAATAATTTGAGTATTTTTTTTTATGGTAAAGAGAGTGCCTCTTAGCTCTCCTCGACAATCCCATGAGATAACTCACTGAGCGTGCATTTTTAAATGTGGAATTAAATGTCAGTATTCAATTAGTGTGTAAATAATTGACTATTTTTGGTAACTTGACAATTGGCTACAACTGTGTAGGGATAAAAAAAATCCCTTAATATTGTTCTATTTCTAAATTCTCTGTCATTATCACCTTCTTGTTATAATTGTAAGTTTCGTAAACCACAGCACTTCATAAAATTGTGTGACTGCAGCAAAGACAAATAAAGAGCTTTATTTCCAGAAGCGTAAAAGTGTGTACTCAGGATATTTTTATTTATTTATTTATTCATTTTCCCCCTAAAATTTCTCTTCCAAAGTTTCCTTGAGGCCTTATAGCAGCAGGGAGCAGCATCCACCCACCAGGCTGCAAGTATGGTGTCTTTGCATTGTTGCAGCATCACAGAGGCTTAAAGCGCTCCCACCTCTTAGATCCTACTTTTATGTGCAGCACCCTCCGAGTACCTTGTCTTCTCATTTAACAGTGTGCGGCGGAGTGCCGGCAGTTCTGTGCCGGGACTGCTGGCTTCATTACGGGTTTGACTTCCAGTCGATATCAGATGGTGCATCTTAATCAAGGAGCTCCAGGCCCCCACAGCATGAACTAACCTTTCCTTCAACTGTTTTTTTTCTTTGAGCTTGTGCCATCGCTGGGGCGGTTTATTCAAAAGTAATCAATAGTCCTTAAACACAGCTATAAATATGTACATGTAAGTACTGTGAATCTTCCAAAAGAAAGCATGGATGCAGTGAAATAAAAATATCAACGGGCAATGTGACATGCACAGGCCTTTTGTACACTCCACTATGTTCCCTAATCACTATCGATTAACTCTCAAACAGCCACTTCCTTCTTTGCCAATAAACCTGATGAATGTGAAGAAGAAATGAAGAAAGAGGTGGCTGCCAAAGAATGAGGCTCATCCACTAATCAGATAAGTAAAAAAAAACACTTAGGAATGATAAAGAGAGGCTCAGAGGAAAGAGGAACATGCGTGTCTGTGTGTGTGTATGTTTATGTGGTTTATAAAAGCTCCGCCGATAGCCTGGGTACTCTCTCCTATTACCGTTGTCACAGCCATTCATGCCCATCTTGCTTCCATCTGGGCACACATTGCACTTCAAGCCCCTCACTCCTGTCTTGCAGGAGCACAGACCCGACATCTGCTCGCAATCATCCCGGACCGAGCCCACAGGATCACAGCTGCACGCTGCCATAAAGAGGAAAAAAGATTGATTTGAAAAAAGTGAATTAGAGACGAAGACATGAAGATGGACGTGGATAGCTAGGCCTGTAGTGTGCACAGTGGGTTTGGAGCAACCTTAGCCTGTTTACCTTGTCTAAGATACATCTTTGTTCAGAGTCTTAGGGTTCAGCTAGCCTCAGGGGCCGCGGTGGGAGGAGAAGAACCAGAAAAATGAGTATGTAACAGAAACTCAAAAAAACAACCCCGGGGAAGGACATCAACCCCATCATGTTCCTAGAATCAATGATGTAGTTTGCTTTTTTTTTCTCTTTCCCTCCTGCTGAACGTGGTATCGGTGGTCAGTGTGCTTGCTTTGGGTAAACCTTGTTAAGGTCAGACCATGGGTGAGACACCTGCAAGCTTCCTGCTGCTAACTGAAACGGCTTTCTGGCTTTGGGAGCGTATGTCCTGCGATCATTTAGCAGTGGGATACAAGCTGGCCAGCATATTGCATCACACCAAGACAAACAAGGGATTCTGACCCTTCTCTTTACCTGAATACAGATGAGAATGGCTCATTCAAATAGAATTTTGATGGGACTAAAGGACACCCTGAGAATTAAATATGCAATATTTAATTAGAAAATAACCCTCTTGTCATCACAGACTTTATAGATGTTCATTTTATCGACTTATTTTCTATATATTTTCTCATATAGTTATTGACTGAATGAGAAATGTATTCTTTCAAAATAGCTATTACAGCAAAACATGTTTTGTCATTTACCTGATAATGTCTCTAGTTATGCAGATAGTTCTTTCTTTTTCAAAGGATTTTGAAATATCTGACTCAGAGGCCTTTAGTTTCATCCCAGTTCAATGAGATGTGTTTGTTTTCGTCAAAGAATTTGACATTCAGCACGGTTACATGCACAGTTGAGTCAAGTTATGGTTAAAGCTCCACCTGGCCTTTTGATTGGACCACCGTCTTTGTCCAAGAATACATGCATGGGAGTAAAATGAAGTTACTGACTGGAGTATGTCCAGGCTGTCTGACGCTAGCAGTTCAGAAATGCTTTGAGTTAATGCAAGTTGACACATAGTCCTAATGGGCTGCAATCTCTCTCACATTTAGCTGTTTGACAAAAGAAAAAAAAGTCAATCACAGTCATTGATTTTGCCTGTATTTGGCTGTATTTGAGTGTATACAAGCAGAGTGGTTCAATCCCCAATCACATAATCTGGGTGTCTTAGTCTGGGTTTGAGGGCTTTGATTTCATACAATATCAGTGAGATTAACATGTTTAAAAGTCCAGTTTTGTCAGACTATCACAATGATTATTCTTTTTCTAGTGTCATGCTCATTTGTGTGAGTCTCTGTGTTGCTGCCCCCACCCTTTGGAACAGTCTACCTCTCCATATCCGCCAAGCTCCCACACTGTAAACGTTCAAAAAGCACATCAAATCCCACTTATTCACTGAGGCCTATGGTCCTTAATCACCTTGGCCCCATCCCCATTTCTACCCCCTCCCCTCTTCTTTCCTCTATTCCCTAGCCCCATCTCCTTTTTGCAAAGCGACCTTGGGTTACTTGAAAGGCGCTATATAAAACCAAGTCATTATTATTATTATTATTATTATTATTATTATTGTTTACTGTCAACAGACAATGTTACACTAACACTGTTAGACACAATGTAAATAGGCAATTTTCATATTTGGTTGGAGATAATTCTGTTTAAAAGTGTCCACAGAGAGCTTCGTGGGATAATAAAGAAACTGGAGCATTGTCTTAGATTATCTCAAGCCTCTCTTACTTAACCTGAGGCAAAGGGTAAAATGAGCTTTTAATAATCGAGTGTTTTTTGTATGGAAAGAAGAAGCAAGAACGCCATTTGCTATTTTAAGGGGAAGTAAAACAGAACAAAAGCATTGCACTGCACAAACAGTGACCGGGCACTGAATCAATACAATGACACGATCCCTTACGTGTGCAGCCGCTCATGTTCTCTGTCACGATGCCACGGAAGTTCCAGAAGCCCGGCTCGCAGCGGTCACACTTCTGTCCCCCAACACCTGGCTTACAGGAGCACTGTCCAGTGGTTGGGTCGCATGTCCCCTTGTAGGAGCCATAAACGTTACATTGGCAGGTACCTGAGAAGCACAACAGAGCAGCATGGATGTCACTGGAAACCTCTGCTGGGTCAGAAAGAACACGAATACAGCACCTTGCAGTTGTTTCTCCTTCTCTTACTTCCTTAGCACTCAGCGGTCATGTAAACTATGACAAATGGATACTGCTTACCGTAATATAAGCTTGGTGTAACAGGTATATAAAAGGCTCAAATGTTTGTGAAACACTCCTCCACATGTGAGGTTGATAAAGTCTGCTTAGGTGAATTTCTTTTTTAATAAATCTTTATATATCCTTATTTCCAAACGTTTTCTCTACTTAAACGGCATCCTCTGGCTTACAGCTTGATACAGCATTT
The DNA here is from genome assembly GCF_027942865.1 of Odontesthes bonariensis. Lineage (NCBI taxonomy): Eukaryota > Metazoa > Chordata > Actinopteri > Atheriniformes > Atherinopsidae > Odontesthes > Odontesthes bonariensis. The sequence goes on along the minus strand of NC_134515.1, from coordinate 6,193,700 downwards.
TCTCCGCCATCTGTGCACTGTCATTAGTCAAGATCATCAGATGAAGAGATTTTTCTGGTGATACAGTGCCGCATAATCATAATCATTCCTTGGATTAAGATGAAACGTTTCAGCTCTGCAGCTTCAGTACTGTAATTGCAGTCAAAGACAATATGCTGTGGCAGTCAGATAGTATCTACCATGGTTTTGATTGCACACAAAATAACTCAGTACATGCTGGAGGCAAAGGGTCAAAAAAGGGGGACAGAATAGGACTTACTGGCACATCCAGCCTGTCCGACTCCTAAGGCAGCTGTCACGTTGTCGGAGCAGCAGCCGTACAAAGACAGACTGCAGTGCTGGGATGCTGTCAGCTCGGTCAGAGTTACAGCTGAAATTGCTGATTAGGTAGGAAGAGAAAAGGAGGGGAGATGGAAGATGGCACAACAAGAGAAAGAAGAACATGTGAGTGATTACTGTGGGGTGGGGTCTGGTGGTGGTGGGAGCAGGGTAGGGATTAGACAACACAATCTCTGAGCAACATGTAACTTTTTGCCAACAACAAGATCGGCTTGAGGGTCAGAGGTGGAGAGGCTGGCAGCCGGCTTCAAGATAACAATTCTATTTGCGACTTTCCCCACAATGGCTCAAAATTAGGGGTAAAATGATGCTATTACCTCCAGTGATAACAGACAATGGCATTTCTGGTGAATGTACGGTAGTTGACATTTACCACCTACCAGGAGGCATGTTCTCTTCATTTGTTCTTGTCTGATATTACGGAATTGCGCTGCCACCCTACAACCTTTTTCTGACAAGAAAAAAAAAAAAGCCTGCTGCATAATGTGGAGGAATGTGCCCAGCAGTTTCTGCCTGTGCACAGTGTGTGGAGAGCTCTTTTGTCTAAGGATGCAGCAGCAGCCAAACTAGTGTGACAGCACTGAATTCAGAGCCACATTCAACAACATAAAAACAAATGTGTTCCTAAACCTGGTGCTTCTCCAGAAACTGGAAGAGAACAACAAAACACATAAGAGGAGGAAAAGGGGATTTGTTAAAGGCCTGGGTGGAAAAAAGCTGATGATTCAAATGTTCTAGGAAGCAAAGTTGTAGATAGAAAAGTGAAATCTTTTTCTCTGTTCCCCACCTGATCTCACTTTCTTGTGTTGCTCATTTGGAGTTTGGAGGCTGGAGATACAGGGGCCATAAATCACACTGTTACTGGTGTGGATATGAGCCTCAGTCTAATGGTGATGACTCGGCTCGCTCTTTTTCCTGCGCTTTCCCGCTCCAGAGATAGGCTTTGGACACAGTTCATTTAACTTGCCACTTTCTAGTGCTCCATTCAGCTATCTGTACTGAGCCTATTAGGACAAGAAGAACTTTTAATTTCATATGTTCTTCCACCCTTCAAGGGTTTTTTCCCCTTGAGTAGCTATTGTCCAGCACAATGCAGCTCACTGTGATGTGATATATTACCTTCATGTTTTCAGGCTCTGCTGCTTTCTCTTTCCTTGCAAATATTTTACATTCCTGTACATATTAAATTTTCTACCAAACTAAGAAATATTAATTTGGATTTTTATGATATCACTTACCCATACAAAATTTTCAGGCCACTACAAAACATTGTTTGACCTACAACAAGACAAGCTTTACATATGTGCACATTGCAGGCGGCAACCTTAGCACCTTAAACAAAAAAAAACAACAATGTTGTAATAAAGTTGCTGGAATAGAGGTCAAGTCAAGTTTCTCTTCACAGAGCTAATGTAGAGGACAGTAAAATTCCCAAAGATCTGAGTGTTTCCTTTAGCCAATCATAGAGAAGAGCCCTGAGGTATGTTACCCATAGAGGGCTCTTCAAAAAATGGATTGATTATCCACGGAGGGTAGAGAAGCGTGACAGTCAGTGCCCAAGGAGGCCAGCTTAGGAAGGACAAGAATCAGCAGGGATGAGTGTGAAAACACAAGCTGCTCCCTTATTCTTACTCTCCTAAACTCCCTTCGTCCTCCTCTCTTTTAGACTCAGGAGACTCAAACAGGCTGAAATGATCACACAGAATCCCCAAGGTGCCTTTTGCTCTGCTCCCCAGCCTGTGCTGGCAAAAGCTCTTCATTTGACAACGCTGTAGAGAGGAAAATTGTTAACCTTTGCTGCTTAGCCACTGATCAGTCTGGATGATAAATGTCATTCCCTGCATGCAAAGAGAGGGTTTTATATTAAAGTAAGTGGGGAAAAGGGGTATCCTGAGGGGTTATGATGCAAGCAAAAGTTTAATGGTTTAAATTGTAAGAATGTCTGGATGGAAATAGTGAATCATTATTGAGATCAGATCAGTCCATACATATGGCTGTGAGAGAGATTTTAGCTCTAAACACGAGCTGGCCCCAGAGGAGTGGTCAGTTTCCCGATATGAGTGAAAACACTGCAGAAAGGTGCGTTGACTCAGCTTTCCTTCAGCAAATTAGACAGACAGACAGACAGACAATAGAGCAGCTGTCAGAATCATATTTCACCCAGAGGTAACTGTGACCCCCACCAATGGATGAAATGAGTGGAGAAATGGGATGACAGTGACAATGAGTAATGATGAGGGTGCATCCGTTCACTGTAATGATGTACCGACCTGCACAAGGTCCCTGACTCTGAATCAACAAGTGCTCCTGTTTCTCACATCTGGCTTTCTTCAGCTCGCACTCGTTGCTGTAGTTCTTTCCATCTGAGCCACAAACCTACAAAGAAATGAAAGAAAGCTTCAACCCTCTGGCGTAGTTTCAGCATAGCCTGGTGTGGCATGCTCGGTAGAGTGTAATTCATTGACCTTGTAAACTGTGGTTTAGCAAAAGCATCCAGAAAAGGAACATAATCAAACTGTATCACTTAAAGTTTTTTATGAGATGTTCTTGAAAGCACTGGAAATATTAGTAAGTGGACCCTGAGATAAGTTGGGCCAGTGTATCGACTGGTTTCAGGAAACATCACTACTACTGTATACATAAGTAATATGAATAATACAAGATGTCGTCACCACTAATTTCTGCTGAGTATACAAGTTTAAACCAAAGCAATCCAACAAAACAAACAAAAAATACGGTGATGTTGTCATTGCTGCTTTTCCCATTTGCATTGTATCAATGATTGTAAAAACACATCTGGCTAGCTTTGGATACTAAAACCAATCCAGATGTGTTTTGAAGAACAAGCACAAAGTTAAGATGAACTATAATTAAACCATGACTGTTTAATACTATAATTGTTCAGCAAAAATGAGTTTATCCTTAATAAACCAAGATGACACATAACATCCCAAGCAAAAAATGTCAAGTTTCTGATGTTTGTGTGTCCTAATTTAGAATAATTAGGTATCTGACAGGATGAATGAATTTTAAGGACACTCATACCAGGTTGTGTGGCACACTTTCACAGTTGAAGTCGCAGACGCAACGGTCATCCTCCGCGTCTTCGTCCCACGAACCTCCAAACATGCGACAGCGGTCCTGTTCGCAGCTCTCTGCACCTGAACCCGACCCCCCTGAGCCACAGTCTGCACATAAGCACACCAGAGAAACACAATGATTAACAGGTGGAAACAGTGTTGCGGTTTCATTCTCACTGAACACACATTTACACACTGGGAGCATAGCAAAGTTCTGATAATTTACACTTCTCTTGTCCTGATGGTGTGGAGAGGATCAAAAGGAGATGCTGCTAGTCCAAGATAATGACCCACTGCAGCAAGGGCCAAAGACTGACTAAATAAATTAGACATCTTTGCACCACCAATGAGGCATCCTTTTCATTTCAATTACATCAGAATTTAAAAAGCCAAGGGGAACTCTGGCCTCCGAGTGCACAGCGTATTGATGGCAAGGCCTGCTTTATGGGTGCCTTCTTCCTGATATGAGAATGCAACTAATTGCAAAGTGCTCTGTAAAATCTAATTATATTTAGACCTCAAAGGAAGTTGTCACAGCATCTCATTTAACTGTGACCCTGAGAGGCCACTCACTTGTTTGAAAAGTGCACTCCGCACCAAAGAAAGGGAGCTGCTCCAGTTACTGTTCGGGATTTTGTCAATTTACAAAAAAATTTAATGGTAGGAAGAAAAAGGAAGGGATGGAAGAAACATATCTGAGAGGATGATGTTTGGAGTTTTTTTTTTAAGAAAAAACAAATCATGCCCGCTAAGACTCTGGGAGGATCCTGCTTTTGAAGTTGCAAATTTCTCCTACAGTCAAAGTGTGGAGGAAGATTAGGTGAATGTGCGTGAAGGCAGGGCATGAAAGCAGCCGAAAAGATGCAGGGAATGTCAGACAGGGGAGAGGCACTCTCGAGGCTGTCAGAAAGTTCATTTGAAACAAATTTGTTATTCAGAAATGGAATGCAGTCCAACTAAAAGCTCCCAGTGCAGCCAATATACTCTAAAAACATTCAGCAATCAGGATATTTCTTCCTCCTCCTCCTGCCTTCTTTCTTTCTTTTAGGGCTCATTCAACTCTGTGTATTGATGCGCTTCCTCTAATGGTGAAATCAATGTCGTAGTGATGGAAGTACCACTTAGCATAACCCATCTCCTAAAGTAGATTATGGAGAAGGTCACAGTGCACAGGGGGGGCAGGCGCAGATGAGGCCTAGGCTGTTCTTTGATATGGGTCATCAGCAATGGGCTGTAAGAGCTTTCAGTGGTCGATACAGTGGAGGAGCTCTGACTTCATTATATGTGGACACAACAGGGGATTCGGAGTGGTGTGCAGACTTTGAGCAACCACATCCCCCACAAACATCAGGACTAGTTAAGGATTCACTCTGTCTCAATTTTAAACCCACATAACATAAAACCCTAATCCTTTTACGTGATTATACTGATGTAGAGAAGTATTGATTGTGAACGGCAGTCTGAGTTTAACATAACATTTTAAGACGGATGTAATGTGCTGCATAATGGTTCTTAACCGCCGGTGACGTTATTGCAAGTATTTGACTTCATATGGCACCAGAAAAGGGGACGGATCAGAAAGAAAATAAGCACTCGGGCCCTGATGGTTGGCCTCCTGCATCTGTTTACTGTACGCCAGCACAGCAAGACACAGTAAAAAGGAAATGCGGGTGTAGTCAATTCATATTCCGCTCAGGCCCCTTCACAGAGGCAATATAAATAAATAAAAGAGGTAAGACATTAGAAATGAATAAATAAAAGTGAAAGGCAAAGGGGGTCCTAATTAGCTGTTGTACTTTGATGTGTCCGCCACCTGCACTGCCTATGAACCTTTCAATTAATACATCCCCAGCTAAGATGGCTGCATCAGCTATTCTCTCTGCACTGCCCATCCGTTCCTTTTTACTCAATCATGTCAAAGGCCCGAGTCTATTTAGCCGAGGGAGCTCTATCAAGAAGACCGAATTCAGCAGCGGAGAGAAGAAAGAATGTGAATTGCATAAGAATAACGTCCAAGGAAAATAGAGAAGATCTGACAAAGAAAAAATATTAGAAGCGAAGGACACAACTCTATTGTTGAAGCTGTCTGATTTTGTGTGTTGAAGTAGACAGAAATCCGAACAAAAGAGAGCAGAACAATGGTAAAGAATAGAAGAAGTAGCAGACAAAGTGTGAGACTAGTCATGGGCCGGTATGAGATTCTGACAGTGTGATAACCTTAGGCAAAAATATCACGGTTTCACCGTGTTATGATCACAGCTCTAAAACGTGTATTTTGAATGTCTGTATTTAAAAACACGAAAAATAAAAAAAACGTTTCCATTAGTTATGAAATAGTGTGCTTCAGTGGACACACTTGGGAATTATCTTATTACTTTCAGGATGCAATAATGATATTAATAGATCGGTTTTATTTAGCGCTTTTCATAAAACTCAAAGCCACTTCCAGTGAATGAAACAACAGCAAATTCCCCAAAGTTCTGCCAACCTCCGTCAGCGAGTTCTGGGCGTTGACGTGGTCACTATGTTGTTTCAGTGCAGTGTCGTACTGTACTGCACTTCTTCGCTGAGTCTGGATTCGAATTGGTCCATCCTGTTTGTCGTTTTCCACGCGTGCCAAGACACAAAGTTTGATTGGTGCACGACTACGGGGGGGAAAAGTTTGGGGGGCTCGCCTCATTCAGCCATCATACAGCCTGCAGAGCTGCGGAGGTGCGTGGGGGGAGGGGCACTACGCTGCAGCTGCACACGGCGTGAGGGACCTCCACTCTCTTTCTGACGAGACGGCAAGAATGTGGTGCCTTAGTTACTGTCCCATCTATCAGTCCCTTGTGGGGTCATGATAGTTGTGACATTGTTTTACTCCAAATGAAGTTCCCAGAAGTTAGACGGATGGTGAGTCACACCTGTTGGGGAGCAAGGATGTTTGGAAATGGCTGAGGGTGGAAAGAAGTTTAGTTGGCTCAACAGAGGGTTACAAGCCGTGATTGGTCACGGATGTGACGTGATGGATGGAGCATGAAGGGAAAATTTGCTGATCTCACAGCAAATAGTTCTTTTCCCCTCTGAGCTATCTGCTGTTTTTGATGGCCTTTCATACATTTTGGAGTCTGATCCGGTCTGTGCAAGAAGAGGAGCAGAGTGTGGGCTGTGCATCACTGTGCAATCCTCCACTTATAGACTTATTTATTAAACGTCTATTCAATTAAAAAGGGTCTGGCCTCCTGTAGGTGATGCACCGCTCTTAGTTGCCACTTTGTCAGTGTCGAGACGAGGAGCTGAGGCCAGGCCTACCCGAGTGTGAAATTAAACAGGTGATAAATTTGCCTGTATGGCCAACAGTGGGAACACTGTCATTTTTCATTACTGCTAAATAAAAGGCAGACGAAAACAACTTCCATTTTTATGCTGTGTGCGCCCCCTCCTCCCAACAAGACTAATGAGGATGGTTTTTAAGGGCAGGTCTACGTAACCAAATAAATCACATGTTCACTTCCTCTCAAGGCTTATCTTTGATTTCATACTGGTGATGTAGCGCTTTGCTGAAGTGCACAACAGAGCTAGAAAATACAATATTACATTTTGTGACACGGGTGCTCTGTTTCACAATATATACTTCTAATTTTGCCAAAACCTACCTCTCATACATCCAGGCAGGAGTGAATTTATCAGCGACAAATGTTTGTAAAGCACGTAACCAGAAAGGAGCAGCAGGAAAAAAACTACCAGCATTGTTTTTTGCCAGCGTTATAGTCCCATCAGACATCCTGTAGAGGATGTGGGTCAGATTTGTGGGGGCTAAAAGAATCTGGGAAAGAGCCTGCAGGGAAAGACAGAGCTAGTAGTTGCCCCTGGGGTGACATTAATCGATCTTTAACAATCCCATCTCCACTCCTATCTGCGAAAGCTTTGGTGCCTCTTTTGTCGAATGGCACAATTTTGATGGAGAACAGTGCAAAACTGAGAGAGACATGAGTGGGTGGGACAGCAGGGAGTGATGGGGAGAGTGCAGAAAAAAAAATCTATTGTGCAAACCTGATGGTTTTCTCTGAATCAAAATGAGCAAGAGATGGAAAAAGCAGGATATTCACAGACTCCCTTGGGGAGGTAGATGAGAGCATTTTTATCTGATACCAGACAAGCAACTGGAAAAGGGGAGTGTGTGGCTGTGAGCATGTGGTGACAGTTAGTCTGCATTGAGGGCATACAGTTTCACATTTCTTCATGCCCTAAATACAAAAAGGTCACTCATCGCAGTCAATGAAACGATGTTAAATGGTCTGCAGAAGTTTTGGTGGCATGATTTGCCCGACAGGCCTATGGTGGCAGTACGGCTGACAATGGAAGTAAGAGAAAAAAAAAAGAATGAAACACCCGGGGCTACCAATCAAAATGGAAGCGGATTCTCCTCATCTGTTTGTTCAGTCCTCCATCTACCCACTCTCGTCTTCTCTCCAGCCATCCCTCCTGCGGGCAGGTGTAATCTGCTCCCCTTCACACCTTGTCGGAGGACGACTATGTTCACTGTGACGACCCACTACCCACAGGGGAAAAGCATTGCCACTATCTGCATTACAGCCGGAGGATGGCACGTTGCTCCCTTCAGAGTTGTCTCTATGAAGGGTTGAGCGAGGGACTGTGATATTCTGCTTCGGCCTGTCAGTGCGGATCAAGATATGATCTGCACGGTAAATTAGATTTCATTTCTTCAGAATGTGCAGGAACAATGGAGCTAAAGGCATGGAAAGCAGGGATACTCTCACTGAATGCCATTATTCACACACCTAAAAGTCTAATCGGCTAGAGGGCTTCATGAATTGTGTGCGGTGTGTCTGTCGTAACACAAATACTGTAAAACCCTGCCCCTACGCTAACAAAAGCCATAGGAAATAATTTGCATGTAGTCATAACTACTTTTAAGAATATGTATAGGTAATTATCTATGTAATCGGTTCATTGCTCATCTTTCTGACAGAGCTACACTCCTATTCTCTTGTGTGCTTGTGACTAACCTTCATGGGAGTCAATAGGAGTGAGTGACAAGCTGTTTGGTGAGACAGCCCAGGAAGTTCATTCACTGAAGTTTTATGCACACTGTTTTGATTCATGACTGTTATTTTGTTGTAATTTGTTGTTTGAACACATTTCCCACTAAAGGTTTGCAGTGTTTCCTGTACTTCCTGCTTGTTCTTGAACAGACAGAAGCTTTTTTTTCCGTAGGTACATATTTACTTCCATAACGGTTTACAATTGAAATGCACTTTCTGACAGTTTTAGCACTGAATACAACCTGCACAGTGCACTCCAAATGTTGAGAAAAATAGTACCTCTGTGGGTGATGCCATTGTGGCTACATCCACATTTACAAACATTCAAAGTGTATTCAGAGCCATAAATAACAGCTTCAGTCAACAAATTAAAAAAATATGGCAATGCACAAAACAAACATGAGCTTTATTAACTTCAGTCCTGTGACAGTTTGTGTTCACAGACACACGCCTAGACTTTTGTTGCAATTCTTGGTGGTGTGGGATTATTGGCATGCTGCTGCCTGGAAGCATGGCACACTATTATGAAAACCCACAGATGACTAAACACTGTACCACAGGTCAGTTGGTGAAGATAATTACACCACTTCAATGGCTGATTGGTTAACATAATTACAACATTTCAAAGTCCATTTCCTACCTTCATCACAGCTCCCAGGCTTCGCCACATCAATTCTCCTCTCCCGCAGGCAGGAGGCCCTGCGCAGTTCACACTCGTTGTCGTAGGTATTGCCATCACTTCCGCACACTGGGGAGTAGCCCTCGTTGGTGCACTTTGGGCACTCGCACAGATTCTGGACACACTGGGTGCCCCAGGGACAAACTATGCCACCACAAGTTTCTGTAATGCACACAGCAGAAGGACAGGTCAGAGCATCATGGGTCACCGCAAAAAGGATATAAATGAAGTTGATTTGATGGATATTATCAGTACAGGAATCAAAATGTATATCAGGGGTAGACATTTAAGTGCAATGTAATTCAGCTTCTGCCTGCCTGGAGTTGTCCTGTTAGTCTTATATTTTACATATAATTCCCACCTTTAATGTAGATCAAGTGGGAGGAAAAAAATTCACACAGCTTCACGTTTTACCAGTGAATGCCATGTCATTGCTCTTCCAGTCTGTCACGCCCATGGACTTGTGTTTTTTAATATCATGTTTTAAGTTACGTTTTTGTGTTCAGTTCATGTCTTGGTTTTGAGTTTTTAGTTTTGCCATTGTTTTTCCCCTCACTTCCCTCACTCAGGTAATTAGTTCATTCCCCTCACCTGTCCATTGTCTCCAGCTGCACTCACTCTCCAATCACTCCTAGCCCTCTATTTAGTCTCTTGTCTCCCCTGTCTGTCTGTTTGTTGGTTCTTTGTAGTGTTCATGACCTGTCTGTCCCATGTATTTAATTATTCCATGCCATGAAAATCTTTTGTTTGTTTTTTCCCAGTTATGTTTTTGAAACTGGCTCAGCCGCGCTTTTAGTTTGAACTTTGTTATTTTTGTTGTTGTTAATAAATCAGCTTTTACTTTGGAAATCCGCATCCGTGTCCTACCTTCCCACCTTCACCCCCAACCCCAAAACCTGACACAGTCAAACTCTGATCACTCAAGATTCGTGTCCAAGCCTGGACACTTTGACAAACTGTAATCATCAACCTCTAACTGCATAAATGTTTGTGTTACTTACTGCACTCTCCTTGGCTGACCACCCGCAGGTCCATCTGTTCTGTGCAGGCCAACACATGCAGCTCACACTCACTGCTGTATGTGGTGCCATCACTGCCGCACACGGGCTGGTGAGACTCCACACACTCCAACGGACACACACACTGTCTGCTTTGGGCATCGCAGATTGCCCCAAAGGAACAGTTGGCACAAGCCTCATCTGGATGGGGATATAAAAAAAAATCGAAAGAGCAAAGACTTAGCACGTGTGTTCAATATTAAGTTTTTTTTTTTTTTACACTGTTCATACTTTATGAAACCCTTAACGTTGATCAATTACATCTTATATCACTATAGCTGTTACATTAATCTATTGTGGTCAATATTCAGCTTATATTCTAGTATAAAGATGACGTTAGAATGGTATATAAACACACTATGGATGGAGCAGTTAAATAATAAAGAGTGGTCGCTGTCTTTTCTGTGTAACGGTTTGTTAAACTGATCTGAAATAGTAAGGAAACCTACATTATACAGTCCATTTGCATGTCAAGGGTAAAAATTTTAATTTGAAAAACCTCCACAGACACAGAAGTCTAATACAGGACATATCTATGGAGGAGGATATAAAATAATGAAAAAGCCCAATGGCACAGAGGGCTCCATTTATCAGGAATTTCAAACCACACAAAACAACCGAAGAAAGAAAAGAGCTAAACTAATTGTGAGAACACAAAGAGGTTTGGAGAATTTGAGCAAAAACATAGAAGAAGCTAAGAGAGCAACCATCTCCACAGTGCTCCATAAATCAGGACTTAATGGGAGAGTGGTCAGAGATGGAGGCTCTTCCTGTGTAAAAGCCAAACAAAGCCTGGCTGCAGTTTGCCAAATGACACTTAAAGCATTCTGAAAGCATGAAGGAAAATATTCTCTGGACGGATGAGACAAGAATTGAATGCTTTGGCCTGAATGCCAGTTGCTGTATCAACTGAAAGCTGGGCTCTGCTCATCACCTGGTTGCTACAGCCCTATGGAGAAGCGTGGTGCCAGCACAGATCTTTGAAGATGCTTCTGAGCAGCAGGAACTGGGAAACAAGTCAAAAATAAATTAGGAAAGTTACACTTTCCTGATTGTACTCATAACTTTGCAAGCTTTACATTATCTGCATGAGGTTATGTCCTATCTTCCATCACTCCTTTATTCGGATCTGGGCAGATGATGGCTGTTTTTCCCTCCAAAAGACATCATACCCAAAAGGATAGCCAAAAGGCTTAGAGGGCTTTTGAGTCTTTCCATATTAGTTTGTGGATTTACTTGGATCGTCCCTCGAGGATTTTCTTTGCTTCTAGAGGCAAATTTCCTCCTCAAAAACAAAAGGAAGACAGGATCAGACGTGTCCAGGCTGCTGAATGATACGTCGCATGGGGGCAGGAAACAAATAAGAAGGCAACTGTGAGGCCTTGAACATAAAGGTGGAAGCACCGTCCCCTCTGACACCAGTTACACCACGAGGATCAGCGCAGCTTACTATCACATTCAATTAGCGGCAGTTTAACAACCTCTGCTGATTTAGCTCTAATTGAGAGAGGCGAGGCTGCCCACTGGAACCTTCCACCATGATAATCTGTTCATTACTTCTTTAGAGCCTTGCATTTCCTTCATCTTTCTATCTACTGCTGGCACCTACTCATTTATGGGATTAACAGACTTGACCTGGTTATGGCAATATGTGGCTCTTAAAATACACTATAATGGCTCAGGACGGGAGACTGGACTGAAGACAAGTTTTGGTGCAATCTGTTGGTTTCCTTAGCTAGGAAATTAATTTTGAATTGACTCTATATGAATGAATTGGATTATTTTATAAATAATTATGATTACAATGAATTGAATTCCAATTGGCTTGAATTGGACTTTATTATTTAAGTGCCTTGAGATGACATTTGTTGTATTTGGCGCTATATAACTAAAAAAATTAATTGAATTGAATGGCTATATAAACTTGTAGAGATAAATGTGTACATGTCAGTAAACTTCTGTAAGTATGTAGCTGAAATGTTAAGCAGGACATGCAGGACCTAAAGACTGTACAGGATGTACTTTGATCCTTTTCTCCAGTTCCAAAACAAGTTCCATAAGGAATTGTTCTCAGAGTTTTATGTTGAAGACTTAGCCTTCTTTTTTAGATCAAATGGGCTGTAGATTGCTAACCAGTCCTCAGCATCAATGACAGACCTTACTTGTGCCCTTGTTTGCTGGATGGGAGCAAACTGCTCCCATCTTGTGAAATGTGAGATGGGTGGAGGACTGCAAAGTACCCTAATAATGACCCACCTTTTGGAACGGGGTGTTAAAAAAATCACATTCAAATGTTATGTTGGGATACTTGTATTGTTTTTGCCACGTTCTGTAGCTTGAGTCAAATAATTTTGAATAAACAATTTTGACTGAATAAAATTGTTATTGCTCCCTCTATCTCAGCCTTGCAGGTAGGTTTGAGGGATTGGGAAGAAAAAGATATTGGACAAAAGAGATCTGCTACTCAGGTTCTTTGAGACAAAAATAAATAAACATGAAACATAAGTGTCTGTAAAATGGGGTTGCTGTGGTCATGGCCCTTCTGAGGTTGCGACGGCTATAAATCAGGAAGCGGCTGCGGTGAGTGTTGTCCTTTATCAGGCCTCGTGTCCTGATAGCAGCCTCGCTTCTTTATCAACTCCTGCCATTTGTGCCTGGCTTTCCACGCAGCTTGATCCCCCAGACAACATGCACGCAGACAGAAAAGAAGAAGGGAGCTGCAGTTCAAAGTCGGGAGAAGTGAGGGAATTGTCGGCATTGCAGATAATGTTCTAAAGTCCACTTTTTGTTCTCTGATTCAATCATCTTCAGGTCTACCATCATTTATTTTCAGTTTCAGTAAAAAGCTCTCTGTCGGCGACTGACTACAAATGTGAAAAGTTCAGACTTTAAGGTAAAAGTCTGGCCTGGAATGATAGAGAGGACAGTAAGAAGTGAGGGGCTTGAGTTGTAACATTTCAAAATGCACCTCTTATATAAGGCATCTAACAGAAGTGGCGGAGATCAAAACAAGACATCTAAAGGCTTTTTCATGCAAGATTTAATACCACTTCATATTAAATGGATATTCAAAATTAGCCTGGCAGTAACAGATAAATTGCATCGAAACAAGCCAACCCAGGTAACCAGCATAATATTCAAGCCAATAGAGGCTTCTAGTCAGCAACAGCCTCAAGCCAGAAAAAGGCTGCCAGATCTGGATAGGTTTTAGGTGTTCAGAGATAAGGGTGAGCAACAGACATTTTTACAGTAGATGCATTCGGGGAAACACTGAGCCAGCACTGGCACCCAGATCATTGGTGTTGGGATGATACGTGCACGATTCATCATAAGCCAATATGTATTCAATTTTGGCTGGTGCTGTGGAACACCATTTTCATACCTGTGAAATTTGATTTCATAACTGTCTGAAACTGCACATATAAAATCAAAAATATAAAGCAATGTACTATCTATGGAAATCCTCACAGAAAAATCCTGACTTTATTTTTTTTTATGGAAAGAAAACAGATGATCATGTAAATAAATGCGGAGTTTGTTTTTAATGTATTTCTCTACCTCTATCTTACTTGCAAAACAATCCTATTTTGTCTTGTAGAGCACCTGCTCGACTCTCGCCCCCTTCATGTCCCCTGGACCTTAAGCTAGCAGCCATAGATGTTGTTTTTTGCTTTGAGGCAGCTTCTGTTGTCGTGCTCGGTGGCAGTGGCTGTGATTTTGGAAGCAGGAATGAGGAATAGGAGCAGGTTGGTATAAACAGTGCCCTTGAAAGCATGAGGGATTCACAGAGGAGAGAAAAAAAAAGAAAAAAAAAACCAAAGACCCTCCAGCTTTACAACATTTTGTTGATATCCTTATAGGGTATGGGAGAAAAAAAATGAATTGGAGCCGAGGGGGTCTGGGCAAAGTATTACCTCAGGATTAAGCGGAAAGAAGTAGGCTTGTTTGTGTTTTGAAGGCTTGTGAGCATGGCTGGGTGATAACAACTCCCCTGTTGATGCCTGCCTAGCCACTACACTATTAACTCGGCCCCCCACCCCAATTTCTTCACTCTTCCTCATCTTATTCACCTTCATCTCCTCCTCCCCCCACATTTATCACATTCCCCTGTCCTCTTTTCACTGTCTCTCACAAACTACTCATACTGCTGGTGTGACCTATTTTTTTTTTTTTTTTTTTACTCAACTGAGAATATCATTTCAAACACCTGTGGGAGAAAAAAAATGGGGAGTTGTTATTTCCTTTTCTCAAATGATTCAGGCACCTCTGCTCTCATCTGTTTGTGGGTAAAGCCATAAAAATGGCCCTTTTTCTGAGGCTACTGATATCCAGCTGGGGGGTCTATTAACCAAGTGAATCTCTTACGGCCCACAGTACAAGGACAGCCACCACTCAAACGCAGAAGGAGGGGAAATCTCAGAATAATAACAAATGTCACTCTTATTGCTATCAGGTTGCACCTGAGCCATATAGATAACCACTATTTTTCCAGCCCGCAGGGAAGGAAATGAAATTATGGCTGAACTCATGCGAGGCTGCAGCAAGCCACACACACACACTCACGGTTAAGTACCTATAAACAGTTATTTTCCTTTATCTGCCACTTCGTACTGTATTCTGCCCTCTATTCCTTTCCTAATCTCTGACTTATGATTCTGGAAGGCATAAATATGACAGCTCACACATTATATAGCATTTGGATGGTAATAACAAACTGCAACCATAAACAAAGCATTGTTGTTTATGGTTTATGTTGGAAATTACACACAGAAAAACAACCAAACAATGGTGAAGACTTCTTAAAAACATGAGTGTAACTGAAATTGTCACTTTGTTTAATTTCATGTCGATAACGTAACCTGGGGTTAGCATGTTTTTTTCCCCTCCTCCTTCATGCTTCATTGCACACTATATTGGTGGTGGAAATAGCCCGTGATAATTAGGTGAGATAATATCTTAAGTCAGTCAGTTGTTATGGCGCTGAATGAAACCCAGTAAAGCTGTGCAAACAGCTCAGAAATAACCCACATTATCATCACCATCATTTCTAGGCTGGCTTGCGCTTGGCAAGCTGATGCCTTAGCATTTTTATGGCACCATTGCGCTGAAGCAGGCCTGTTCCTCTGGGAGCCAAGAGCCATCCATAGTGCTGGATATCTAGCCGGGCCCTCCACTCTGCCAGCTCGCTCTGCCTCTCGCCTTTTAAAAATAAAGACTATTCATTACCGTGGAGGGACCCCGGCAGACAGATCTACCTGAAATACGGTGCACCAAATTGACTCAGCCTGCCTGCACACGGACCAAACACTGCTTTTGCTCCATTTCTCATTGGCATACATCCCTACACGCTGTTTTTCAATTTAGAGAGAACTTGGATGGGAAGATGACAGATGCAATACACAGGCAGACGGAGAGTCCAAGGAGGACCTCCATAACAGTTAACTCTGTCATACGCTCAGTGCACACAAACACTTAAACTATTAAGAGTTTGCACGGTCAAGCTCAGAACCATGACCTGTTTGCACGATTTAGAACTAAACAGTGGAGTGCAACTTCATAACAGTAAAGTGACACAAATTCAGCTGTAATAATTAGTTTGCTAATTGTGCAGCTCATCCACAAATACAGCGCTGTACAAGGCAACTGACATAAAGTGTTATGGGCTTCAAAATATGAGGAAAGCAAACCCATTGTTGCAAAACTGAGTGAATGAGGAAGATGAGAGAGCTGGACTATGGGGCTAATAACTACTGTGCTTCGGCCCAGTGAGTGGAAAGGCAACCGGCTTGGCTGTATACACAGAAAAAAACTATATCATCTGAGTGCATGGGAAAATTGGCCTCGGAATAAGACATCAAGCCGTCAAGTGGGTCTACCAAGCTGTAAAAAGCTGTCTATATGGCTGTGTGTCTGCATAGTGAATACAAAGACATTTTTAACACTTGAAGCTCTGCTGTTGCTGGTGCACTAATGACTAGCTGATACTTGAACATTGCAAGACCAAACCAAGTGACTCATGTAGCCAATTACAGACAAGTATGCTCCACACTTCATTGGGAGTAAAGTGCATCCTTACTTAAGGGCCGAAACAGGCAAATTGGAGTCTTGCTGCTGGTATAGACGTGCAGAAGAAGAGCAGTTGTGGAGTAGATGGAGAGCAATGGACCAGGGATCAAGAAATTCCTCAGCGTGCTAAGTATTGTTTTGACTTTGCTGAATGTGAAATGGGTCTCAGGGGGGTCGCATAACACACACAGCTCTATATGCGTTTATTGTTTCCGTTCATGCATTATAATTTTCCACCAAAGAAATATGGTGTGGGTTGGAGTTAGTAATTAATCTTAGTAAAATGATATTTTACAGGGAGAGATACCGCTTTAAGCTTTGATTTCCCCTATATCATAATAATTTAACTGTATTAAAAATGACTTTGTGGTGTACTATAACTCCATATTCAAATGCTCCTCTAATGTATTACTTAGAGGTCCACATCTGAATTTTTATTTTGCTGAAAGTAAATAGCAAAATATGTATCAGGGTTCCTGTACATTCTACACTTTCAACATCAAATTTCCAGATGTCTCATTTTTTTTTAATCACACCAACTTTTCAGCCACATCAAGATCACTATGAATCCCTCTCCTCCACACAATGCTGGGACCTCATTCCCGGTGGCATCAGCCACCATGAAAAAACACAGATTGCTGTTCAAAGATGGACATTTTTTCACCCCAATCTGAAAAGTGACAGCTGAGTGCAACACTTCTGGTTGCAAAAAGAAGGCCGATTGTAATTCTCCCAGTTCAGTGCTTTGTCCAATTACACATAGGGAGATGCCATGGACTGAACTGCTAACTCTGCAAATAGTAGAAAACCAGTTCTATCATCCAAACCTACATCGTTCATGGAGCCCATACAGCTGTACGGTTGTGCGAAGGGTCACTGGGTTCTTTGTCAGAAACTCAAAACATGCGGTCTCAAAAATCAAGATGACAATGTCTAAATGCTCCCTTCCAGACTTCAAAATGGTAGATAAGCCGAAATGCGGCATCATGGTGATGAAGTCAATCCTTTATACAGAATCTGCATGAAAAGCACTCAGCCCTTTTTGATCAGGTTATTTTAAGATATTCAAATTTCTATATCTATAACTATTCTAGATCTATAACCATATAATACTATATCTATAACTATTTAGTATAGCTTTACTACAAACATTTGTATGCATCAATATATGTGTGTGAGTAGGTGTAACTCAAATTCTTCTCAAATCATAAATCATAATGCATTGTGTCCCCAAACTGAGGTATTAACGGGGCTTTTGAGAAGCCCTGGTGTAATCTATGGCCTTTCTGTTTACTTGCAGGACATGAATGAGATATCATTACACTTGATTTCTTGTGGCTTTGTGGTGTTTTGCTACTGCAGTAACTCACCGCACGGTCCTTTGTGTTTGATGTGGATGGCCTTCTGCAGAGCACAACTTATCGCTCTCATCTCACAGGGGCTGGTGTAGCTGCGGCCATCGGATCCACACACGTGGTCGCTCGTTGGCGAGCAGGCCTCGGGGCACTCACACACCGGCTCATCGTTCTTGACCACGCACATTGCCCCGTGGTCGCACGCCTTATTCAAGCAGGGGCTTGGCACGTTGAGATCTGAAGGCCGACCAACCAAGAAATAGAAAACAGAGTTAGAGGGAGGACAGGGCAGATAGCAGGTGGGGAGAATATAAAACAGAGATTGGAGAAAGGTCTGGAGGTGGAGAGCATAGGGAATAGGGAGGCAGGTTAGAGAACAGCTACATGGAGAACAGTAGATTTTTGTGTTAAAAAAGGTCTGGGGAGGAAAAGAGAAAAGATGGAACATGTAGTACAGCCACACTCCTATGACACCTCTACTTCCTCAGCTTCCCATGTCATTTTCTTGCCTTTGTGCCTTCCTAATGTATCCCGAATCTTTGAAGAGCCCACTGAATCCGGTGGACAGCGGATAAAAAAAAAAACATGGCCTATAGCACAATAGAAATGAAACAGCCCACGAACAATAGTTGCACAGCGTTTTCTCTTTTTTTTCAGGCGAGTAAACGACTGGATTAATTGACGTTCCCACTGTGCTCCTTCAAAGGGAGACATTTGCATCTCTGTGAGAGCCACTGCTTCAGCCAAAGCTAGCTGAACTGGCATAGAGGAGCAAGAAAAGGAAGAGTAGACTGGATGGTATTTGTATGAGAGAGATAGAAAAATGTGGAGAAAACGGAAAAGAGAAAAAAGAAATCGGCAAAGAGAAGAAAGACCCAACTGCTTAATAATTCAAAAAAGGCAAGCTCCTGGGCAGAGGCAGATATGAAATGCGAACATCAGAGAGAGGTGTCTGCTTCAGTTTCTCCCGCTCACACACACACTCCAGCATGACTTCATTAAAACGAAGGCTGGATTTTGCGCCTATGATTCTCAGTAGTGGCAGATGGGTGTAGGCTGGGTTGATATTACACGACTCGATCAGGAGAGAGTGGAAAGCTGAAAAAAACGGTGTGAACAGGCCTTTGATCACAGCCTCCCCTCCTCATTCAATCAATTCTTAGTATCTTTATGTGTCAATGAAAATATTACATGGCATAGTGTATACTAAGACGGGGTGCAAGTGTGATTATCAGGGCTGTGTGGGTGCATTGATGAGTCCTTCATGTGGGATAGTGTACAGTCAAATGACAACAGCCTGGCTCCACGGTCATTTTTATTTGAAAAGTTTAACGCATGATTAATGGCTCACTCAACTGAATGTGATGTGTCTGCTCAAAAAAGAGCATCAAATAATTCTGATGAGAAGTGGTGATAAAAGCTGAAATAGGTGCACTCACAAGTAAAATGAAGATCTGTTCCATCTCTATTTTATATTTGGTTTCAGATATGCTTGGATGGATGGAGATGCTGTCATGGAAACTGCCCCTTTTAATGACACCACCCATGGCTCCATCATTACTGTGACCATTATGGGATTAGATGGCAACAGAGGGGGGCTGACTTTATGTGCTTGAAGCCCCATGATTCATTTATCAGCTCATAGATATTCAGCAGAGCCTCAACTCATAACGCTAATGCAGGGTTAAATTATCAACTGATAACACAGACAGGGGCAATTAGCTTGTTTCACTCTGATTAAGGCAACAGGGGGTTAGTGGTGTGGAGGGGGCACCAGATAACGATCAATGTCAGGTAAACATCTAGATACTGAGCTGAGGGATTAAAATAACAAAAAGTGAGAGGATATTAAAGATTCTTCTTCTGGCTGTAATTGAGCAAGATCTCGAGCAAGGACACAGTCTCCATTTCCGAAAAGTGTTTCAGATTAGCAGGTGGAACACTGCTGCTATTGATTTCTGTGTTTTGATGCCAAGCTGCTGTTTCATGAGAGCTTGGAGGTGCCACATAAATATGCAAGCAGCTCAATGCTGCTTAATTTGGTGCCGCTTCTGAAACAATTGATTTCCCATGATCTCATTTCGACGCCTTGTGTGTGTGTACGCGAGTGTGTGTGTGTGTGTGTGTGTGTTAGTAACAGCTGTAAGCTTGTGATCCAGGCTTAACTGTACAACCTTGGCCTCCATAGAAGTGCACCAGTCCACTTTCCACATTTTCCAAGGACGGGCTACTAAAACACAACTGCAGCCTCCAATAATGCCTTTGTCTCCTATTCTTTTTATTTCACACTCTGAAATATGAAGATTGTTGGTGGGGGGGGGTCTTACTGATTCATAAACTGGAGACAGTGTATGGGGAAACACAAGAAGAGCAATCTCGCAAAGTGTAAAAAATCTTGTGACACAGTGAATAACTGACATCTTCTTCATTTACTCTTGGACAGGGGCGACTTTAGGATCTGGTCTTTAGGGGTGCCCAGCCCCCGGTGCTCACAGAGGACTATTATTTCTCACTAATTGAGGCGAACTAGTACATTTATAAATTTTGGAGCCGTATTAGTTTTGCTTTGAGTAGTGTTTTCCCCTACAACATTCAATTTTGACCTCTTCATTTCAAAAGACTGTGGCTTGACAGGGATAACAGAGAGCCTGAGACAAACATTTATTTTGGGAGTAAAGAGTTAAAACAAAAACAAATGCTAGAAAATAAATAAAATGGTCACTAAAATAATGCATCCTTGAGCAAAAAAAAAAGCGTTTTTGCATAATATAATATTTAAAAAATGTGCTGAGCCAGAGGGTGCCAAGCTATCTCACAGTGATGCCTTGGCACCACTAAAAATACCCTAGCCTCGCCCCTGCTCTTGGATGCAGCTAGAGGTTTTCAAATGGCAGCCTGTAAAAACTAAGGCTTGTGGGAGGGTGTTCATAACCTTTTTCCTGCTCTTCTCCACTCCCTGGGCCTCTCCCCAAACACTTAAATCCAACTCTTCATGCATGTGTCATTTTTCTGTCGGGCATGTCCAGAAAAAAAGAAAGTAGCAGGGTTTAAACCAAGCTATTTATACATGAAAATTAGCTTGACAGTTGAATGGGAACATCCACAGTGCCAAGCACATAAATCAGTACCCAAGGCACAGTGGCTGAGCAGGTGCGGTGTCTGCTGTGGCAGTAAGAACAAGTCTGTGTAACAGTGAAGAAAAAAAAAATCTAAATCAAGGATTTAGCTTTGTACTGAGTCTGTACCACCATTCCGGTTGAGCAGACTTTACATTCCGAGTGTCACGTCATCTGTATCCTCTCCTGCCAGTCGCGGTGTAACTTTCCATTTTAATTAGTGTGGCACTTTAATGGCATGGCCCCACTTCAAGACTCGAAGAGGATTACTTCAGGTTAGGCCGCGGTGTCAGTTCTGCTCAGCAGAGGCACTGATGCCACGTGGAATATTGATGGGACCCATTTCTCTGTTTGCCTGATATCTGCTAACTTGTCAGCTTGAAAAATGATTGGTGCCCACTTAAAAGTGTTATCTGGCAGATAGAATGATACCACGGTGTTATTTCCAAAGCTTAGCAGTCTCCTGGTAGATTGGCATGATGGCACAGCAAACCCCAGCAGGACTCTGGTGGTGACAGTGTGGCTGCAGTGAGCAGGCATACCCTGTTAACCTCCCATAACATGTTGCTGAAATTCTGGGAGATTATATTGGCGAGCACTCCCTCCCGTCTCCACTCAGCTCATACATATGTTAATTGGACTTTTCCCCTTTGGGTTTGTGTGCAATTCGAAATCGCTCCCTGTATAAGGCAGGGAAGCGAATCAGCGTAATCCAGGTGATGCTTGCAGTAGCCAATTGGCAGGGAGAATCACCTACTAGTGCAACCCATTCATGCACAGGGCTCCAATGTGGGCACAGCCAAAGTGCAGCAAACCCCGCCTTCTGTTTTCATCACCTGCAGGGCTTTGATCCGACTCCCTTTGGCTCCCTCACATTAAAAACATTTATGTATCATATTAGTAGAGGGAAAAGGAAGTGCAGAGAACAAGCTTTATTTGCATACAGCAAAAGGCATACCCGCAGGCTGTGTCTGTCTACCACTGAATACTTATCACAAGCAGGAGGTAAGTCGAAGCCGCTTTGTGCATTTACAACTAACACTTCAAAATGGTGACAAGCAAAAACAGAACGAGGGGAGGCAAGCTGGGATCCCTAATATTGAAGCATTTATCTATCACCGATGAGAAATCACTGTTTGTGTAATCCAAACGACAAATTTTATTATTAGGAAGTTTCCCAAAAAGGTTCGTCAGAGTGATGTACACAAAATAAATATAAGTAAAGATAAAAAAGCAGCGCTCAGCATCTCAACATCTATTGCCTTTCATATCAAGTCTTGAGCTACAGCATGAGGAAAGACAAAAATGAAAAAACGCTGAAGTGGAATAACTACCTGACAAATTGCTGCCCAATGCCATGCAGCTCTCTGAAAAGCCTAAAGTCACCTCTGACATCCTGTTGATCCACATTTGTGTGTGATTTCTGTTCAATGACAGCCTGTGGGCCGCAGTAAGAGAACCGCTGGTCCCCAGCTGCTGTCAATCTGGCTCCCTGGGCACTTCCTCTAATTAACTTGATTAGCAATAATGTCACTGGTGATCTCAAGCTGACTTCTGTGCTAAAGCTCCACAACTATTTGTGAGTCCAATCACAGATGCGCGGGGGGAGATGCTCATCAAATAAACATGCAAATGATAAAATATTCTGCACAGAGTCCTGACACCTAAGGTGACTGATTTTTCTTTCCTCCTTTCCGGGGCTCTTTGTCAATGACAATGTGTCTACCGCTGAGTGATTTTCTGTTAACCTCCAGAAGCAATGCATTTCAGGCAACTTGCTTCCACTCGCACTTGAGTTTTTCTGCACTTGTAATCACGAACTCGCACACTCAGCTGCGTTTACATGAACTGACAAAAGAGCTGTGAAAAACAATTCATGTCCAAAAGATCTGTCTCGTTCATGTACTCACTTCTAGTTTGTTTATGTATAGCTTATGTGTTCCTCACATAATATATGTATCCTCCTCTATGCTCTGAAAAGCCTCAGCTGTGCCTATCTTATGAACAACCTAACAATTTAAAGATCCCTCTCCACTTTTTCTTCTGTTAATATGAGGACTGCGCATCAACAGGCTCCAGGGAGTCAAAGTGAGCAGCTTCATGTGCCCTCCATTGATTCAAAGTACTACTGAACATGCACAAAAATAGCTTGACTTAAAGGAGCTGCGGAAAAACCCGCTGGGAAGGGAAGTAAGCTGTGATAGACCCTGGGCTAAGACAGGAAAGAGAAAGCAAAGTTTTAATTATGCATTTTCATTTTAAAAGTAATTGATTTTACACAGTCTGGTTCTCTGCTATCAAATAGATTATATAACTATGAAATGATTTTTTAAAAGCAAATTCATTTCGGAAGAATACTCTCGAAATCCATCCTGCTTCCTCTGGTTTTGTCTCTTTAACTTTTTTGCATAAAGGCGTCCCAAAAATACAGCATCTATCACTGTGCCACAATATCTGGACAGTTGCTTGGAAACAACTGAATAAAAAAAAGGAAGAATAAATATTAAACGGCTGATTGAAAACATATTGGTCCCAATGCACCACCAATGCTTGGCCCTCTGACTATTATTGAACAATTTAAACTATATTTCTGCTATAATAGCCAACACGGCATTCACACTTCCCGGGGTTCAGTGTGTGCTGGTACCCTGCTGTGTTGACACCATATGGAAATATGCTTCAGTCTAAAAATACTGTTGTGTTGCAAGCTGTGAAATCTCTAATCAAAATCATCTTTATGAGATTTCCAGTCAATTACAAGTTAAATACAGACAGTATTTTCTCACTCGGAAGATAGATGCTGTTGTAGCGTGGGGCTGAGGTTAGTTTTCATAGCTTTAACTGTGTTTACTGGAGAACAGCAACATGGAGACTCAAGGCTCTACGAACAAGGACAAACAGAATCAAATAATAGGTAAATAAAACATATCTGTTGGCCATTTTTAAGAATAGATTTGAGGTAGTTGTGTCAGTCCAAATTCTTCATGCGGTTCTTAAAGTGTCTGAAGGCCTTTACATTCTCAGCATCAATGACTGAATAACTATTCAGCCTCCTTCCCAGCAGCCTGCTATGATTCACTTCCAGCAAGGCCTTCACGAGCTCACGTGTTCTTGGATGTCTGGAGGATTTGTGACTGGGTCTGGGCACGAGTTAATCAGCTAAATGCCATGGGGTGTTTGCATCTCTAAATTGAAGAACTTTCGATATCAATCAAACTGTGTGCAGAGGACAGCAGTCAGGACATTACAGACGTGTGGGCTTTCTCGCATCTTTCTCTGAGGTGGTGAGTTCCGGCAGGGTGATGGAGTGATGTCGGGTGCTTTCACCCATATGAAAACAGCTTCACGGCTGTGTGAGAAGTGGGGAATTTCATCCATTTGACAGCTGACAGAGATCGAGCATCCCGCCACATGTACATTCATCTAATGAAACAACAATTAAATGACAGAGGTCTTTTTGGATCAAATAATGATGATTTCATCTCTCGAATCTTTTTGACCATACGAAAGTCTTGACAAATTATTTGAGTGTGTCTGGTTCAGATTTGTAGGGGCCAATGTGTTGACACGGGACTTATTGACAGCAAGAATCCCAACTGCACCTTCAACAAGAAATAAAAAAAGAGTGGAACTTGGACGTACTGACAATCCTGAGTACATGCACAGCATGTTGTGAAAAGAGGTCGTTTTCCTTCCTTATACCTGGAACACACCGACGCTCAGATTCAAATTGTAGAATGAATAGAGCACAGAAACCATGAAATGTACTATCATCCAGGGGTCATTGTGTGGTTATCTTTTGTCACTGCCAGTCGTTACGAGACAAACCCAACAGCGCATAATGGGGGAGTGTGTCAAATTGCACTGCATTTGTATGTGTTCCGTCACACACTCAGCATTGGCCACTGAGTGATTTTTGACAAGCCATTTCTTGCGAGAGACGCACACAATCTCATGGATCTCGTGACAGAGAGATAGAAAAAAGAAAGAAAGTGAAAAATCAAAAGAAACAAAGTAAAAGAAAGAAAGAACGATGACGTGCATCATCATGAACACACAGGCACTTTGCATGCATATCATTTGTCTGAATAAACCAACAGTCTCTGTGGGCACCTTCGCTTGACTCTTTTGATGTTTAATTAAAAGCGTATCAGGGGGAGCTTTGTCGTTTGTGGCACTCTGTTTTGAAATATATGCAAATGTCAATAAAAACGTATTAAAAAAACATACTACCAGTCGCTGAAGGCTGCGATACGCAGTGGAAGGCAGGAAGGATGAGGAGAGAGGGAAAAGTGAAATAACTAAACAACAATCCGAGGGGGGGTTGAACTGACGTATAGAACTGAGACTCAGTTTGGCAGAAATAATGAAACAGAGCAAAACGTGCTCGCACTGCCACTTCCACTGCTTAATTTATTTACTGCTCTGACTGCTCTGCCAAATAATGCAAATGAGTTCTGGTTCCTCCCGATGCTGACAACTGGAGATAACTTTGGTACTGTAATCAAGCTACGCCCTAATGCTTGGAGGATGGACAGATCTTTCTCGTTTTATTGGTCTCTGTCACAGCAACAATGCAACTCTGGACAGCAGTTCTGGACAAAATTATTATTATTATCATGTCTGCTGGGTGGATTTTTCTTTGGTTGAGGCAATGTGTCCATGTGACATCAAGCAGCATGAGCAGATTAATTCATCTTCTTCATAAATGCTGAGCTGTCAGCGTTAGGATGAGAAGGAGCAAAAATTATTCCAATTTTGGAAGAGATTAACATACGACAAGGCCTTTAAATCACCTCGGAAATGATTAGAGAGGCGCTCGGATAAATGAACTGCAATTTAATGCCTTATAAAACACACAAAAAAACAGCGACTTCAATGTGTATTTCTGTGAGTGCATATAAAAGATATTACGGCCAGTGTGGATGAATCCACCCTTTAAATCAACCCTTTAACAGGAAGGGATAATCTAGAAACAGTTGTGCCAATTCCAAGCGTAAATTGGGTCACCTACTGAAGTGTGTGGAGCTTAGACTTGGCTGACTAAGCTTAGAGGGAAATAAATCTCTAATTGAATCTTTTTATTTCCTTTTATTCCTTTATTATTATAGCTAAGCAATTTAGAATACTTTCAGCTGCTAGGCTTCTTATTTTCTTTAGAGAAAATGTTGACTTTGGGCAGTTCTGCGTGATCTCAAGCTGCATTTAGTTATCCATCACAGGGCCTTTTCAATCCTAACTTTTAGAAAGTTCACCACACTTACAGTATCTGCACACGAGGATGAGGTGAGAGAGATCAAAGTAATGGCAGGAAAAGTGAGGATAATGGAACATCTCCACATCAGCTCTTTTTACGGTTCCTAATTATTTTCAAAGTAAAACGCAGTGACAGATTCTTGCACTGTGATGGAGCCTGCATGCCGAAAAGACGAGCTGTCAAGTGGGCTGCTCTTCATCTGCATAAAGTCAAGCAGCTCGGACAAGCCGCTTGGAAAGCTCTTCATCTAAATTTATGGTAGGCTCAGCAAATGCCTGAAATGTTTTTAAGAAACACACTCCAGTGAACCATTGCCCTTATGTAAAAAAAAAAAAGTTACTACATGCGCGCTAATGTTGGTTTGGTTTGAAATGTTGGAAACAACAGCCCAGGTTTGAGAGCGGTTGTCTAACTAGGTGCAACCTATGCTGGTCTTCTGTTTCAATGAAGGAGAGCGCCTGACAAATGGTAAATCAATCAAAAGTCTTGTTCTGGAGAACTGTACGAACTCTCTCACTTAATGACGCCCCTGCGGATACATACTGTACTATGGTAGTTAAGGTCAGCTAACGTGGCTAAGCTAGAGAAGTGTGGCAACACTGCCCCAAAATGTGCTCCGGACTTATAAGTTTCTTTGGATTCCTTGGAGCGTCTGCTAAATTATTGTCATTTTGCCAGCTGCTGTCGATGGGAACCAGAACTCAAGTGACACAAGACGTCACGGTCTGGCGATTCCTTCTATGAATGAGTTTTTCTTTTTCCTTGTTTCTTTGTCTTTGTGTGGTCCTCTGGTTTTTCTATGTTTTGTATTTACTTTTTGTCATGGATTTACTTCTTGCGTTTCAGTTACCGTGCTTCCTGTTCTAATTTGTAGAGCTTGGCCCCATGTGTATTCTGTGGAGTTGACTTCACATCAGGGTTAAGTTACTGACCGCCACACCTGTATCTTGTTTGTTCTTATCTCCCTGACTGTAAATATTCCAGGTTTTCCTTTGTTTACTGCCAAATCAGTGTATGTATGTGAATTACTTGAGCATATCTTCTGCCAGATATCTAGACATGTTTTATTTCTAAGTTTGTTTTCGCCTGGAATCCTGCTTCGCAGCGCTTTGTGTTTACTCCATCCACCAGTTTATCAAAGTATTTAGTTCCCGATCCGGCTGCCTCCCGGTGTGTTCTGCATTAGGCTCCTCATCTCCATTTCACGCTTCATGTCATGAAACAAGATTACAGTTTTGATTAAATCAGTTCAGTGGTGTGATCCTCTCCCTAAATTGTTGCATTGTAATACATAAGATGTTAAAAGGTACACTCTCATTTAACAGTTACAAATTTCACATCTAACTTACACATTTGATCACCTTTTAAAACATTGACTGAACTAAACTGAAAGCTGCCATTATTCCCTTTTTTTTTTTATCTCAGCTAACAAAGGTGGTTAAAGGCTTGAATTTTGAAGTTAAAGTTTTTTAAACTTTGGTCACTTTTATTTGTTGAAAAGCCTGGATGCAATGGGTTCAAAGCAATTCACCAAAAAAGCAGCCTAACTGCAACCTTACTGCAGCACTTATGCGCACAAATGGAAGGAAGCAGAGGCTGGCGCATCGATCGGGTAGATACTTGCTTTTATGAAATAGCCCTGGTGATAGAAAAAAAGGACTGTTTGGGAGGCAGTGAGGTTAGGAGCCGAGGTGCACTACAGCATGCGGTAAGAAGAGAGTCAGAGGTGAGCAGTGGTTAGGCAGGTAGGAACAAGACAGCCTTTCTTCTTTGTTAGAAAGGAAATAAAACACAGAGAGCAGGAAGAGGGAGAGACTTCTCTAACCTCATGGGTCACATCTTTCCATGAGGGTAAACAGAGGGAGAAGACATTAATGACACAGACACATGGAAATAAAAAAGGAGTGAGAGGAAAAAGACAACAGTACAAGACTCTCTCCTGTTCGGTCCCCACAGAGAGAGGGAAGGGGCTTCACCCCTCAGAATCCGCTTGATGAGGTCGCCCACTGGGTGACCCCACGGTCCACCTGCAGCCAGACAGCCAGGAAGACAGCCACATGGACATAGACAGACAGACAGACTGAGTGACGCACTGAAACAAGAAAGAAGAGTTTTTTTTATACAGGAAGAGCACACAAGACAAAAAGACAAAGACAGAGACGGGAAAAAAACACCAAAAGCCACTGGAGTGGAAGGCTGGCACAAGAGAAAGAGTCAAAGACAGAGAGCGGATGAATGAAACATGAAGGTGGTGTTTCGTGTTGGAGATGAAGGGATGAAGCATGAGAGGGGTGAGGGAATGGATGGGAGGTGAAGGCACAGTTTTTCCTGAAGGGAGGCACACACATTTTTGCCTGAATAACCCGCTCCCCCTCCCCTTCAGAGAGCGTCAACCAACCATTTCAGATACTGCTCGGGAAAGTTTAAAACACAGACATTCAGCCCAGAGGATTCAGACGGGAAAACACATTGAATATACGTTAAAAACAACCAGAGAAAGGCGCAGAGGAAGAAACGGTTCCAGCATCAGCTTTTGTAATTCCCCAACAGGAACTATCATCCGTCTTTCCCACCCTTCCGCTCCACTCACCACAGGGCCCCAGGTGCTTGATGGGGATGGGGCTCTGACTCAGACATTCTGCCTTGCGCCGCAAACAGTCATTGGAGTAGGTGCGGCCATCCTTGCCACACACGGGTTTGTAGGCGCCGTCACAGTCGATGGGATCACAGGAGCAGCGGGCGCTCAGCTGTTCCACCACGCACACAGCGTTTAAGAGACACTCCTCTTTGCACTCCTCTGCAGGGACAAAAAAAAAAAGAAACTGGCATCTGTACGTGGTGCTATTCAGGGATAGCCTAGCCTAGCCTTTATTCCATCTCATTTTTTAGACTATAGTATTTAGTGACCCCTTAAGCCTTGTGTAGAAGCACCTGCACTCACTCAATTATTCAAGTTTTTCCTTTAATTTGTCACCCATCTGTACAGACACTGATAAGGTTTTTTAGAGCCATTTCCAACAGAAGGTTGGGGAACAGCGTGACAGACTAATCACTGTAGTGTAGCGGAAAGGACAGAGGAAGTACTCAGCAGGCGTAAAAAACAATATTTAATGCTAGAAAAGTGTTAAATCGATTGTTCTGTCTGCTGCTTGACTCAGCTGGAAAAACCACGGGGAAATAAATCAGTTTTCATCCAAACAGTAATTACATGTTAGGGCGGACTGATGTCACTAGTGGCGCATGTAAAAGCTTCTCCTTCAGCAGTAAAGGTCAAGCCTTTTATGGGAAAACATTAAAGAAAGATAGAAATAAATTTAAGTTAACTGAGAGTTAACTGAGAGATTTTACATTACATTTGCCATTCTAAGATTCTAAAAGCTTGCTTGAGTACATATTATCAAATTAATTTCAATATGAGAAGATATGGTATACATCTACGTTTAGGGAAAGGTTCTATTTTTGGAAAATTCCCTTTTATCTTTGTTAGGTTTTATCAAAGTAAAACCCCTGACAAAAAAGGCAAACTTGGTAGAATAATATCTGAAAATGACATTTAATAACACTGTTATTAACCACGACAGCTGACTGGATCAGATTTGTCGTGCTTCCATCTAACTTTAATGATAAAGTTTCCCAACTGAAATATTAATCACAAATGAAACTTTAGATCTAGGTTAAAGTCAAACTATATATGCGAAAGAAACAATTTGGCTCACTAAGCAGAACTATACAGTTAGAATGAAGAAAACGAAAGGAATACTGTTAATGTGAAATGGCACATTTGCCACTGAAGTGAGAAAATCCAATTTGAAGAAGGCCTCTGTTCTGGAGGCACTCATTAAAGTTTGAATTCATTTGATTCCTGATCAGTGGATCAAATTTGTACAGCAATTCAATTCCTTCTCCTCTTTTCTTTAAAAGCCTGTCATGCCACACTTAATTACATCGCTGCCGTATCTGAGTGAGAGGGCTACAAGGATGTGCAATGTCACGGTTACAAGTCGAAATGGCCATTTTCATTAGTTACCAATTTGTAATTTGCTTTGGGGTATGATTTCATGGATCTCTCTTTGAAAATGAATTATTCTATTCTTTGAAAAAGGCCCAGCACAAAAGGGAGGAGAAAAAAAAAGTTCATCCATTGGCTCACACGCATGAACCCTTTCGCACACATATACACAAACTCATAGGGATAATTAGACTGGGATTTATACAATTTAAGGCCCTCGCACTCCTCCATCGGTTTGTCAAGCAGAGCACGAAGCAGAACCTGTGTGTCAAATCAGCATATATCAGCCTTCATTGCTGACTGTACCAGAGGACACCCTGTGGTGATTCATTCTTGTCTTTGATGGTGCCAAGGGGTCTTTGTACATGGATAAGGGTCTTCCCACATTACATCTGTAAACGAACACAGCTGTGGCTTTGCAGAGCCCCGTTGACAACACAGCAGGAAAATTGGATTTCTTCAGATGGCTATCTGACATACTGTAAAACCTGACAGCACTTTGTTGAGTAAGCCTTAAACCCTGTACTCTAATAGCACAGATAACAGCCTGGAGGATCTTATCAGGCTGGACGGAGCGAGTGCTAGCATGGACACAGTTCAGACCCCGAGACCTCAGAGTCATTTGTCTCTGTATCATGAAGGAAAAAAAAATAGTTAGAGTTTGATTCTATGACCAGTTTAACTGCATCTGTTCAATTCTTCAACAGAAAGTGTTACATGTGACGCTGCTTTTGCATATAAGGCGATGTGATGCAGTTATACACACACACAATGCTTACACATCAGGGGTGCATGATTGTATTTTGCTATCTTTTGAGTTTCTGTCAGGCCATTAATCTTGGACATAAAGTTCCCAACCATTTATTACAGTTTTGAAATGCCAGACTGCTTTGTAAGATCACAGAAATTTGTGTTCTCCCCTGACCATAATGACTGTTTCATCTGTCAACAGTTCATGCAACATGTTCATCCATCAAGCTGCTCAGTCACTGCGCTTAGTCTTGAAATTTAAAATGAGAAACAAGCCAGATGAAATTTGAGTCTTTCTTTTTTTGGTGTTTATATATCAGAGTCACACTTGACAAAAAATGTCTTGATATTAAATCTGAGTTGTGTAATCCCAGTTCGACCCGTAAATTTTCAGCGCACTGGTAGATACCACAAAGTCCATCCTTACCCAGCCATCTGCATTGTCCTGTGTGGATTCTCCTTAGCTTGATCCCTTTCTGAGTGGCTGTCGCCATCATAGTGCACTCACTGGGATAAGTCTGGCCGTCGCTTGCGCACAAAGGCTCATCACCTGGGGGGCAAGACTCCAGCAGACTAACCATGAAGGGCTTGCTGGTGAGAAGATCCACTCTGCACATTACGTTCAGACTGTTCTCACTGTCCTCACACGGGTCTGTGGAGACGGGGGACATTCAGGAATCTGTGTGCAGCATGATGTTATACATGCAAAATAACTTTGATAATAACTTTATATTAATCAAACTTTGGGGGATTGAACAAGTACACTTCAATCAAAACAATCAAAACAGTCGATATACTGGCAAAAGAAAACAAACACATTTACAACATTACAGGAATATAATGTGTCCTGGCTAAACTGCCCTAAAATTGGCAACTATTCAACTCCTGTCAAAGAAAACATCTCACATCCTCTTAGACAGGGCTTTGGTGCACCAGTAATATACTGGTAACATACCGATTATGTGTTAAATGTGCTAAATGATCATCTGAATTGCACTGAATACATAAAAAGAGGAGAAGAGAAGAGAAGAGAAGAGAAGAGAAGAGAAGAGAAGAGAAGAGAAGAGAAGAGAAGAGAAGAGAAGAGAAGAGAAGAGAAGAGAAGAGAATATGCTTTACAGTTATTGTCAGTGGAACGGCAGCTCAGAGCAGCACAGTGCGGGACCTTGGATGTGAAGGGTAGACAAGGAAATAGATGAAGAGACGATCGGTTTGATTTGCTTTCTCACACCTCCCTCTTTCCAGGGGAGCGTTGGTCTGGCACGCTCAGCCCTATCAGTCCGTGATCATAATGGAATTGGTTTGTGGATGTGTGGGACGGGGGTGTTACTCCTGGAAACAGGAGCTCAGGCTTTATCCTGCTCGCCACGCTTCCACCATAAGGGAAGACAAAGGATTTATGTAGCACCATGACATATTAAATTACTGCCAAGCTGTGGCGAGTCATTCAAAACACACCAAGGATGAAACATCCAATCATCAGGAAAGGAGTAGAAAGGAAGAGAATGAAAAATACAAAATCTGGGGAAATGGTTTGCAAAGACCTCTGGCAGCGATACAAGAAGGGACAATGCCGGGGCATAAAAAGGGACAGAGCGGTTTGGATGCAGAGGACTGGGAAGCAGAGTGACCACTGGCCAGGTCTCGGATTGATTTGGACCAGCACAATGCAAAGGCTTGCAGAGACCTGCAAGCAAGTAAACAGGGGTTTTATCGTAATGCACAGCATGTTTCTGCATGACGCAGTGCCTCATCCACCTGCCAGACCATTATCTGAGAAAAAGACCATTACCTCCCATTAACTGAGAAGAGCAGCTTCCAGGAACCACGCTTTGCTCTAGCTGAGCAAGGATGGTAATTACAAAAAGACCGGCTTATTTGCTGTGAAAACAAGCAGTGCAGATAAATCAACTGTATTTGGCCAAGGTTTCAGATGGAAAGGCTGTAGGAGGATTTAGAGAACCATCAGGGTCAACTTGTCCCCTGAGCTTTGACCCTCACCAGCGAGAATACGGCAACGCAGGCAACTTTGGCCTAAACACACTGCATTTATATGACCAATTTCCTATCTGTGGTTGTACATATCCATCTCCAGCCTGCTTTGTCTCATGGAGGTTTCTGCTGCTGAGAGACAGAGTTACTGTCTGCTGTTCTATCCCCCCATCTGCTTTGCCAGGAAAGAAAAGTTGAGTGCGTTGAGAGTAAACAACCCCTGCCAGATGATAACAAGGATGAACAAGAAAAAAGAAAAGAAAGGGGGAAAAAAGACAGCTCTGAAGGCGTACTTAGTGAAAACAACAATTCACACCACAGGAGTGCCTGCATGAAGCAAAGCAATCTGAAAGAAAAATGAGAATTAGCCGAGGTGTGCCATGAGTAAGTGGGGTACTGTATGTGAGGGAGAAACAAAAGGCAGTGGTAGTAAATGGAGAACGGAAGAGAAAGTGAAGAGAGAGGCAGCGAAAGCAGAGGAGAATGTTTTTTTCAGAGTAAATTGTCAAGCAAATGTGTCTTTTCCGTCTCCTATATCTGTGTAAATCTCATACACTGCAGGTGTGGCTTCTGTAAACAAATCCCATATATTTGTCTGAAATAAATAGTAATGGGCTTTCTTCCCTTTTTAGATACAAATGTTCAAAAAGATAAGAAAGAAAAATGTTTAAAAGGTAATCCCAAAGTAAAATATGAGGAGAGAACTCACCGCAGAGCCCCGGGTATTGCACGCGTATATTCTTCTGGCGCTTACAGGCATGCTGATGGAGCTCACACTCATTGCGGTAGTCCTTTCCATCACTGCCACACACCGTCTTATTGGGTTTGCCATCGCAGCCAAGGGGGCACATGCATTTAGCCGACAAACCGTCCGATGACTGGACACAGGTGCTGCCATAGCTGCAGGTCACCTCAGTGCAGGGGTCCTTCAGAGCTGCAAGCAGGAAAAGACACGAAAACAAGGCTTAATCAAAAGCAAAAGGGATTTTTGCATTAAGGAGTACATCTGTCACGCAGCAGTGGCAGTGCGCTCCATGCTGCTATACACTGGAAACGACGGGCCATCTTATCTATGTGGCTGCTGGCGCACTTTTAGAAGCCAGGCGCAGTTATTTGAAGAACTACTTGCCACCCCTGGGTAAAGATGCACTGCCGCAGATGTTGACTCGTGCCACCATGTTGCATTTATTTTGCAGAACAGTGTGAACTGGATTAGAAGCTTCACTATTGCTATGCTTGAGCATGCTTTAATTACCACAGCTGCAAAGTGACCCTCTGAATATTTACCTTTGCAGGAATTGGACCATGAAAAAGGAGCCAAAAGAACCCCCCCCACACACACAATTTGTTTACACCCCTATTAAATGATATGCCACTTTTTACTGAGTTGCTTATTCCAATGACAAAGGTGAAACTTTTAATTTTGCCCACATTTGCTGTCAGTGGGGGTTTTCTTTGGCCTGGTATGCTTGACAAAAGGCCGACATGAGATTACAATCGCTGTCATCTAACAGCGTGATACATATTTATGACTGTCACGGACAAACATGCTCTCCCATGAGGGAGAGGACAAGCATTGGCAGACTTTTCATTTCCTAAGCCTGCCTTTTTTGTAATAAATATTCACCAATGTCTGGTATTGTTCCCCTCCTCTGTAACAGTACATCCAGCATTGATGAATTTAATTTAAAGCATGTATGTATTGAATCGCAACTGGTGCATCTTGCTTTGTTTTCCGTCTTCCACCTGCCCTCATTTCGAAGTGAAGACGATTGCAAAATGTCTGTCTTGAAATTTCGATGCCTGCCTGCAAGATGGAATGGTGCTGCCTTGTTAACAGGAGCCTGGAATGTGTGCTGAGATACGTATATTATGGATGTGTAAGGAGACAGGAGTGCTATGAGGAGTGCATCTGATCAAAGGATCCCCCCCACCTTGGTTTCCTCATCTTCATGACACATTCTTCCTTCTTTCCTTTTTTATTCAGTCCCCTGTCAAGTTCTTTTGAGGTTTGGTGCCTTAGAGTTGCTAATGAATGCTTCTCTTTTTCATTTTGTATTTGTGCTGCGTTGCAGCAAGAACTTTGAAACTACCTCCAGACCTAATTTACAAGTTACTTGAAAATAAAGTGCCAAATTACAGCTCTAACCAGAAGAGACTGGTGGAAAATGACTGAAATCATGAGTGATTACTGGAAATCACAAGTCATTGTGAGCCACTGATGACGGCTTAATGTCAGCCTGTTTGAACCAGACAGCCATTGTGATGCTTTGTGTCTTATCATGTGAACAATGAGACACTGATGATCTGTTGGACACAGTCCTGCAGTAATAACCTTGTTGTATCTGCCAGAGCCATGTTAAATCCAAGCGGTAGAAAACACGTACAACCTACATACACAGGTTACACAATTAACATGCACAAAGTAACTTGGGCCACAGTACACACTAATGGAGATAGCATTCAAAGCCATATTGTTTTAGTGTGTTAGTGCGCTAGTGGGAATGGGAGGTGTATTCCGACAGGAAGAATTACCTTGTCGGAACACAAAAGGTTTTCCGAAAAAAGCTGGTTGTTAGGGTGGAGGTGGTAGTAACAGCTTCTGAGGAAAAGGAAGAAGATGAGGTAGACACCTGCTGAGCTTCCTGTGCTGCAAAGTGGGGCCCTGTGTATTTTGTGATAGTAAACAGTATCCTCTTCACACTTTTTTGATCTTATTGAACAGCAACGACTTTCTCTTTATTCCCAACCTTCCTGTCTTCTGAGCATAAGCAGGCCTGCCGACAGGCAAAGAGGGGTGGGGGTGAAAGTAAGGGCCACGAGAGCAAGGTAGCATAGGAAGGGGAGGTGGGTGCTCTTGATTTGAATGCTAACAGAGGCCGATTGGGATAGGAAGCGTAGCCTTGATGGAGCGTTAGTGCAGATAAGCCTCCCTTCTCAGACTCAGACAAGCAGGCAAATTGCCTGGGTGAATGTGATCGGTGTAACAAGCGCAAATGAAAAAAAGATGGAAAAAAACATGTACACCACAGCAAACTTCAGGGGATATATTTTCTCATTATTATTATACGAAAGGTGGCAAAAAAGAGGAGAAAGCAGCTCATAAATTTTTTTTTAAAAATGTAAGCAGAATGATATTTGTTAAATCAGAAAAATTTACGCTGCCAATTAGATTTGTCTCCCTTGCTGGAATGAAGCTCAGCAAGGTTTAAACTGCAAGGATAACGAGAATAAAAAGTCAGATAAGGATATAGATAGATAAAGATGCCATTTCAGCTCAAACAGCAAGATGACACCTGTTGCTTATGATAAGGGGAGGAAAGGACGCCCCCCTCCCATGAACAGCCAACACTCAAATCAAAAGATTAAGTTAAATATATTCACTTGTGTTCAAATATTGTGAATGGAGACTAAATCTATATTTATCTACATTCAACAGGGGTGATAGATTAACTGGATATAGGATAGATGAGGCTAATTATTTTCTTTTTTTAGTTGGCGGGGAAACAAAACCAACAACAAAAAAAGCAATTTTCCGTTTTTATAGTTTGATAATCAAATTCTTCTATTTTGTCAGGTGCAAAAGCAGAAAAAAAACAAAAGCATGATATTGACATTATAAATTGATCGTCAGCCAATTAGCTCCCTAATAAATCTGCACCTGCATCAGTCATCGAAAAACCCAGTCGACATCTATTTTCTCATTTTCTAAGATTCTGCTACTTTTAGAAGCATTTCGGGCTCATTACTATGGATTTAACCGGCTCTTTTCAGAGAACAAAATGCTCCAGTTCTTTTAATCACAAGCATGCAGTGTTTGAATGGGCACACCCCCTGAGAATATCTACACCCAGCAGGTTTCTTTGTCTGCCATTCGGGCACATACTGTGACTGGACTACCCGTGTGCCTAATTATGAAGAAACGTGCCTTGGCATGTCACCTTCACAAACGAGTATATGAACATGTATAACTTGAGCTTTAATGCCAATAAACTGGTGTTTGAATTAGGAAAGAAATTAGTCAGTGTACTGTAAGACTGTAAGGACTGCTTACTATGTGTGTTCAGACTTAAAAAAGTGGCAGCACGACTACATAGAAAGCAAATGCAAAGGGGACATAAAGAGATAAAGACACTGTGCTAAAACTGTTTATCCCAAAGCTGATCCACGATAAGGATAAAGTTGGAAAGGTCTACATTTGAAAAAGAAAATATGCCCAATTGGAGTTTGAGTCATATGGTACTTTGTACAAAAATTAAGCATACATTTAAAAAGAGCTGTACCTACAGTAGGAACATTTTTAATTATTATTTAACTGATAAAATTATAGGACCAAGGCTCAACCACTCCCTTTTGCTGTCAAGGTTTTTTCCAGCAAAAATAAAAATTTCATTTATATTAAGTAAATCCTTGCAAGCTAATTTTGCCTGTCCAACTGAAAAGTTTGGCAGAGTTTGTGAGGTCTCTTATGGCTCTTTTCCACTCGTACCTACTCGGTTTAAGTTGTTTCCATTACAATTGAGTACCACCTCAATGTGGATGGGGTCATCATAGCAAGGTAGCCTGAAAGTCCTTTCAGGACACATCCAGTGACGTCACTCTCTGACCAATAAGGGGCCTGCAGTCTATAGACGTCACATTTTCGGCTCGACTCAGCTCACCTGACACCTCGACCAGGTAGGTGCTAAAAAGGCACCTGGTATGAGGTGCTTCTACCTAACGGAAAAGTTGAGTAGGTACTAGTGGAAAAGGGCCATTATAGATCTAATATGACATCAGAATCACGAAAATTTAAAAGTACAGAACCTTCAGCAAAGTAGCGAAAAGTTGGGCAGAGGGTTTGGGAAGATGGGGATTACATTGAGCAGACAGCCAGGCAGGTGGGGAGCTCTGCTACTCTCTGATCCACTGTTTTGTGCGACAGTGTATTAATGCTTCATAAGGGACAGGGAGCTGTCAGTGCCGTGCTGACTTTACTTGATGCCCTGCCACCACAATTGCAGCAACAATCAAGGTGTGTGTGTGTGTGTGTGTGTGCGGATTCATAATCGCCAGCGCACGTTTACAGGCACCCATGGAGTTGAGATAAGTCTGGAAGGGAGTTTGTGATATGTGGGTATGTATCTGTGCATGCATGTGAATGTGTGTTGTGCTCCCTGTTGCGCTGATAGTGATATGGGAGGGAGCAGGGGGTTGAAGAAGCTAATCAAATGCAATGATGCAATGTGTGGGGACTTGGCAGTATGTGTTCTAATCAAGAGCAATTTCCCTTCGTTCATTCTCCATCACCAGCAGGAGAATAAGAGTGAAAAACAGCATGCAAAAAAGAACGTGTGACACTGTGTCACTGTTTCAATTTTACAGAAAAGAAGAAAAAAACTGTTTTGCCTCGAGTTTTTATGCTGAACAAGAGTTAACGTGTCTTGACACCAGCTCTATGGTTTCAAAGAACCATATTTGGACTCTTGAGTATCCAGTTCTAATCAAAGCAAATATCCAGAGTTTGGGGGTAGATGTGCTGGCTAAATCACAAATATGAAGTTGCTTGACAATATCCTCATGTATGTACCTAAAGTATAGTTAATGGCTGTGCTGATATTTTAAGCAACATATACATATTAATACCAGAGGCACCTTAAACACATGCCTCCAAAATGTCACATCCCACTTCAGAGAAAGTCAGCTGAGGCAGATAGGCCATCATTGCTCAAATGCAGTACACAGACCTCATCTTGATAATAAGCCACCATGACAACAGTGTGCATGTGTAAACGTCTCATTCACAGGTTCTTTGCCACTAACAGAAGAGAGGTGAGTGAAAGCAGCAAGCAGTGTGTCCCTGTTGAGCGTGCAAGACATCACACTGCAGGGCAATGCTGGCAACTGGTCTGGTCTTTCAATTTGATGCTCAACACCTTTCAGGGGAAAAAGTTAGTCAAAGGATCTGAAAATATTCTAAATCTACTGACAAAGCCCCTATGTTGGCAACACCGAAGTGATTTGAAGCATGATGTGCACTGATGTCAGTGTGGATGATGTCAGACAAGCAAGCAGCCCCAATTATTTCATGACTGTTTCAAACACGTGCACCCAATTTTAAAGTACATTTCTAGCTTCAGGATTACTTACTGTTTAGTTTGTTTTAGACTCCAATACTACCTGCTCAGGTTTAGGCATCAAAATCACTTGGTTAGGGTAAGGAAAAGATCATAATTTGGGCTAAAATAGACCCTTTTTAATCCATATTTTCTGGACACTAAATTGTCTGGATAATGCATCCACCATCGAGAATAATCTGCACAAACCATCTATGACATTGTTTTCTCTTCACTGGAGGACAGTATGAGGCACTCCTTTAAAATATACACAGATCAGCCATAAAATTATAACTGCATACCAAAACAGCCCTGACCAGTAAGGGATGACCCCCACTAGTTGTGGTATTGTTGCATTTTTAATCACAAAGCCATCAGTAGCGGAAGCAGAGGTGGGACCTCCAAGAGTCAGACTTGTTCGTCCAGGACATTCCATAGATGCTCGATTGGATTTAAATCTGTAGAATATGGAGGCCAATTCAACATCTCAAACTGACTGTTGTGTTCCTCGAGCTATTTTCTAATAGCGCATTGTCCAAATGAAAGAGGCTGCTGCCATTTTGGATTACTGTTTCCATGAAAGGAAACTGGGGCCATCTCTTCATCTGGTAAGCAATGAGCTAGGACCCGACCATCCTCATGATGCAAAAGAAGGTAAGCACAGGCCAGCATATGCACACAAAAAACTGTGGTTCAGTGTGTCTTCTGACATCTATCTGTCAGAACCAATATCGACTTCTTCAGCAATTTGAGCTGTAAAGGTCAGTTTGACTTCCTTATACTATTACCTTATATATCCTTATACTTACCCATTTTTTCTGCTTCCAACACCAAAACCTTAAGGACATGTTCAGCTGCTGTCTATTATATTCTACCCAGATGTTGATGGAATGAGATAATCATTGTTTTTCACCACACCTGTTAGGGGTCATCATGTTATGTCTGATGGGTGTATATATATTCAATATCTTATAAAAGAGTTCAGTTTTGCTGCACATCTGCAATTACAAAGCTAACCTAACCTAGATGGCACTTGAAAGCCTTCCTATCAACCAAATAACTTTTGATGCCTTTCATCACACATAAACTTTCAGCCTATTTGCTTTATTGTCCAAACTTTAAGAGGCCATGAAATGACCACAACAGAAAGAAAACAAAAGGTGTGCTAAAGAGAAGCGGGGCGTGTCAAATGCAGGATGAGCACTTTAAACGACGAAGAAAGTGGCGAGTAAGGAAGAGAAGTGGAAAAAAGGCCGGCTCTGGATAAAGAAGTTCTATTAAACTAATAGGAGCACACTGTGTAGAGGTGAGATAAGGAAAAGGGTCAGAGTGGGAGCGAGGAAAGGGTGGCACTATGGAATGGTCAGAAAATAAACAGACAAGATCAACAAAAAATGAAATCCAAGAACTAAATATGGATGAGAAGAATGTGCAGCCAGATACCCAAACAACTTAATGAGAAGTAGGAGGCAAGCACTGAGGGGAGGCCAAAGGATTAACAGTCATACACACCTCTCCAACATGCTGTTTGGGTATGTGTGACACACACACACAGAAAAAAAACACAGACTTCACTTTCTCTACTGTGATGCCAATGGCTAGAAGAAGATTTCTTTGTGTTTGATGTAGTTCTTCAAAGAGCTCCACTGAACTGCAGCAGTTGCTCTCTTTTACATGCTTTGCTGTATTACCCCGGAGAATGGAAAATGAACCACAAAAAGCCAGTCAATGGCCACACTCACAGCAAAGTAGCTGTGCAGTAGTGCACTGAATGTCTGGACCTATTCTAAACTGTAAATATCTTTAGGCAAAGCAAAAATGAGGTTCAAGAAAATGAGCAAAGATCAAGGTCTTCAAATGTTGGATGTTGTTTTGAATAGGAATAATGTGGACCAAAGAGAGTGTCAACAAAAATAAAACAAGAATGACAGATGATAAAATGCTCGAATGTTACTACACTCAGGTTTTTTGCACCAGAGCTGTCATTTCCGCTGGCAGATGTCTCACGCTTGAAAGATGCAGGAAAGCACAGGTGCGGTGCTGAAATGACTACACAGGGCCCATTTATTCTATTGAGTGACAGTATGAAAGCAGAACAGGATTAAATCTTCTGAATGTGGCATTTATGACAAATACAGACAGACATGCATTAGTTCTGCAGCTGCACTATTCCACAAAAAAACTCTTAAATTCATCAGTTAACCATGAAAAAAATCGACACAAATCTAAAAGGCATCTTTTGACAGATATCCCATGCAACCTTATGTAGTTATGCCATCTTATCTTTTTGGTGATAACGAGCAATAGGAATTTCAATTCAGTGTTAGCAAAGTCAGCACTGCACTATACATAATGATGATCAAACATGAAATAATTTTGCTCTCTGTATGACCCATAATGTGCAGACTTTTGCTCAGACTGTGAGACTTTTCCTGTCACATGATGTCTTTGCGGCTCGTGAGGCTTGTTGTTGAAGGTGAAAATGAAGCATGATAATGAAGATGATGCAGAATATAATGACTAACAGCTAAAATAAACTTAACTGTAATCTGAGAGTGAGCTGCAGGGTAAAAAGGGCTTCAACCTTTTTTACTTTAAAGGAGTATTTTACACATTGTTCTAATTTGTTATTTCTTGCACAACACAATCTTTCACGAAACATAATAATAATTAGTCTCTTTATGCTTTAAAATTTCCAACAAGACTGATTAA
Source organism: Odontesthes bonariensis (assembly GCF_027942865.1). Taxonomy (NCBI): domain Eukaryota; kingdom Metazoa; phylum Chordata; class Actinopteri; order Atheriniformes; family Atherinopsidae; genus Odontesthes; species Odontesthes bonariensis. The sequence goes on along the minus strand of NC_134515.1, from coordinate 6,152,144 downwards.
AAGGTTTTTTTCTCTGGGAAAAGGTCAGCTGTCTAAACCAACCAGACAGTTTAAGTGTGGACTCTGTAAACAAGCTAAGAGATAATGAGTGAGAAAAACAGATGCACTGGCTGAGAGACAGTGTCTTTAACCTCAGGGTCCTTGTCAATAGGAAAAAGTAGGAACTAACTATTGGAAAACTGTCCCTGTTTGTACCAAGAGTTGAGGATAAAGGCCTTTTGAAAGCAATAAAGAAGATGCTGGTGTCAAACTCAGACTGGGAGTGCAGTGTGCGATGCTAATAACAGCTTCTTTGTTGCTTCTTTGTTGCGGCCACAATCCCACGAAATCAATAATGCATTCATTTTGTTTTACATTGTTAAACTCTACACTAGGATTCACTGGTTAAAGTTGACATGCAACTGATCCAGTGAGCAGCTTCAGTATCATAGCACAGGCTTTACTACAGGTACGATTCACCGCTGATGTAATGACTTTGTATGCATAATAGTTTAAAAAGTTTATTTAAATCCAATGTGCAAAACGGCTTTATGCCCACAGAGGGGCAATACAATGAAAAGATGCTGTATCTAAAATCAATGAACTTCCCCCAGAGAGCTGTGTATTCAGGATGTCACCGTGGCCCCAGAAAGAGGTACGAGGACTCATGCTGGCTAAGTGGCGCATATGCCACAAGTTTCCTTTCATTAACTCCTGATTAACGAGAGCCGCTGGTGGTGGGGTGCAAAAAATCAGCACTGATGTGCAGCGAAGCGGTAGCTAATCATACTTGGCCTTTGCCATAAAAACACTTACTAATGAGTATTGGCCATTGGGCACAACATGCTGTTCGGAACTGCTGCAGTTGCTGTAGGTGTTTGGTCCTTGACACAAACACAAGTACATCTCTGTAAAGACAAACAACATACACTCTATTTGCATGCCTGATAAGCACAAAGTCGGACACCTCACTCTGTGTTATTGTTCGTTACAATATTTATAAAAATGAACACCTCTTTGAGAGTTCTCGGTCAAATTACCGTGTAGCCATAACATGAATGTAGGTTTAAAGCCCATGACCACCAATCTTAGGGACGGAATTGAGTAATTATCAAAAGCGTAAGAAGAGGAAGCAAAAACATGTTTGTTTATCTATACTTTTTTTTCCCAACTCACATCTTTTACTTGACAATCATAAACAGTTGGCAAAACTGTCCTAAAATGTTTTCACCAAAATAAAAACAAATAAGGAGACAGAACCAATGTGAGAAACGGAGCATCACTGTTTTGATGAACTGTTTACACTTTGTAGCGCATACTGTGGCTTTAAACATAATAAGCCCAAAAATAAAAATAATAAAAAAAGATTTTTTCCTTTCCTGTCATTATTTGGGATTAAACTGAGATATCAGCGATGCAGAGAGCTCATCACCGGAAAAACGAGAAATTATCTCCCGCAAGCAAAGACAGAAAGACCATTTTAATGACTGCTTTGCAACAAAGACTGCCGCTTAATTAAAAGAAGAAAAAAAACAAAAAACTAACGAAGTTCCACTGGATTAGAATTTGAAATTCATGATGAGAAAAGCACAAAGTGCTGTTTATGAAATCAAACCCCCTTTTTCTTTTTTCTCCCCCTCTCCCCCCCCCCCCCCCCTCTCTCTCTCTCTCTCTCTCTCTCTCTCTCTCTCTCTCTCTCTCTCTCTCCCTCTCTCTCTCTCTCTCACACACACACCAGCAAATACACGTATAATCAGATAAAGCGTTCAAATCAGTGTGCCCATTTCTGCTTACCAATATAGGACCCGATTTAACATGACAACAATTTAATTTGAGCTATTCTGATAAGCCTCGAGGAGACAGAGAGAGACAGCATGAAGCTGCAGGAGGAGCAGAAAGCGTTGACATTCATTCTGAGCAAATAGTCTGTGAAAATGACATGGATGGATTTTCTTCCTTTTCTGGAAAGTATTATTACTGCTGACATGCTGAATACATATATGTCTATTTTTATAATTGTGAGGTAAATCAATAGCTCTCAGAGTCAAAAACCACACATCTTAAGGTAAATAAAGGGATGAGAGCACAAAGTAAGAAGGATTTAGTAGCATTAAGGTAAACAGTAAAAAAATGCAGCTTATACATGTTCCTGGCCAAGTGATTCTGACAAACACTAAACCCACCTATTCAATTCAATAAGATGTAATATATTTATACGGTTTCTCTTTGTCTGTTCCTCTGAGGATAGAACATTGGTGCAGTTTTAAAAAGAGCATCCTTCTCTATAACGAACAAACTAAACCTGGGCCCTACACTATGACGCATAGTTTAATATATTCAGTGTATTTTTTGGTGATCTAGCTTCACTAACCCTAACAACCAACCAGGTACAAAGATGCTGGTTGACTCAGTAAGTCAACCAAGGCCCGTTCATGTAAAACAGGTAGAGCTGACATCAGCTGACCAATCACAGTCTAAAATTCTATCAGACTTTAAAGCACTGCATCTACTGCTGTCAAAGCAGGACGTAAAGTCAACAAAAAAGACCAAAAAAAAAGAAGAAAAACACAGACTAAAACAACATGTAAACAATTTAAAACAGTCAGTGCTCTGGTGTAGGTTATGTTTCTAGGGTAAGTCACCATGATGATACATGAGGATATTCTCACTGACTACAGCTGTATTATATTTAATGGACTCATCATCAGCAATTTTCTCTGATACCCATTTAATCAATCTGATCAATCTTTATATTGGAAGTTTCCATTATTGGAAGCAGAGTAGAATGACCATCAAACTGTCCTCACGCACAGGATTTACAGACCATTATGGATACTCTATACACTCTAAGTGTTAATGATTGTTTATCCGTTACGTTACCCTCACAATAAACTGTTTTACATCTCTCCCACTGTCGCGCCATATCAAAGCGTTGCAGTCGCAACTCACATCGTGGCTTTTCACATCAACGCAGGAAATAAATTATGTGTCACCAGTTGTTGCTGATTTTCTATCATGGTCATTGTCTGAGCTGGGAACAGTGAGCATTCATGAACAATTGCAGGCGACAGGCTGCAATTGTTCATGAATGCTCACTGTTGTCAAGGTCACCAATTCTGCTGGCTGTGTCCTGCCTTCAGTTAAAGGAAATGTTTTCGGAGAATTAGGTGAAATGAATGCACCAATTTCCAGCCAATTGTCACTGGTGGCTGATGTATAGCAAAAGTATACAAAGTTACTATAGCTTCATATTCACAGAAATCATTCCAAAACGCTTCCTCCTTCCACTGCCTCATTCACTCCTGCGGTTCTCATCCAATCCACAGTAAGTGGGCTTCTATGCAGTCAATTTTGCATCTATTGTGTAAAATGCAACAAAAAGCCTTAAGGATTATTAGTAGGAAGTATTATATACATAACATGCATTTAACAGTATTTTTTTTTATTTGAATGCAAGATATACTCTGAAACTGAAACTCAAACACCACACAGCATCACAGTCTCGCTCCACAGAAAATTGCTCCACATTTTCTTCTTTAATTATCTACATTCCTGATTTAGCAGGACAAAATAGTGCTGAAATTTCTTCCTCCCACTCACTTAAGTGTATTCGCAATCCAACCCAGGTGTGAACAGCATATCATCGGGTCGCTCACATGAACACCAGCTGCACTCCGGTGACCAATGACCTTGATCAATAACCACCGAATAACTTCATTTTGGCTTTCTCAAACACCAACGGCTGAACGTGGATGAATAACTCAACAGCCGGTCGAGAAAAATGGTCAAAATTTAGAATGTTTAACATCTGTTTGCTCATTTTACATCAGTACAGGTGGGATTTAAAATCAATCTCCCACCGAAGGCAAGAACCATCTAATTTGCCTACCATGGCCACAATGTAAACACAGTGTTTCTCTGGGGCACGGAAACAGTCGATAGATGGATTTTAAATAAGAAACATGACAGGAGTGAATGTACAGTAATGAGGAAACTTAGTGTAAAGGGGTTAGTGCAAAAAATATATTTTCCTAAATCATAAAGCTTGAATTAAAAAAAAGTTGAATGATGATGACAAATGAGTGAGAGATAACCTTTCTGTCCAGCATTTGCAGTATAACTAAGTAGCTACACACTGCAGAAACAGGGTTGATGGAGAGATAAACACACATCTTTAGAAATGCTTCTCCTGACTGTCGTCACCATTCTTGTTCCGCGCAAAATGAAATAAAATTAAATATCCCCTTTTGTCTGCTGAGCTGGTAAATATCCTTATATTCTCGACATCGCTCTGCATACATTATTTTCGCTCCTCTCTATCTCCTTGGAACTGTATGCAGTGAAAATAACAGATAACAATGTATTATTCAGGAGAATCCAAATGCATAAATACATTAAAAAGTCTCAAAACACACCTCCTTGCTTGGGCTTAACCAGGTGTGTGTGTGTGCACCGTATGTGTGTGCATGATCTGTGTTTTTTACATACAGAATTTGGAAAGGTGAGCACTGGAGGGAAAGACTGAGACTTTGAGATGAAGAGGAAGACAGGATTTCTCTGACAAGTATCGGTGGTCGCAGACGAGAGAAACAGCCAAGTAAAGATGGATAGAGGGTTCCAGCAAAGCCATTATCATTTCTTTTTCGTGTGTGAGTGAGTGTGGTGATGACAAGAATGTATATTTTTCAATCTGTTTGCAAAATGCCTGCAGAATGTGTATATTCCACTAAGTGTGCCTGTGTGTGTGTATGCTTGCCATGTACAAGGGTATAAATACACTATCAGCACACACGGACACAGAGACACACATTTGCACACACACAGTCAGTCCGGCAGGTTCTGCATGTTATGGTTATGAATACCAAGCAAGAGTCAATGCCCCAGGGAAGTGAAAGCACGAAAGCCGAGTTATTTACTGTGACCTCTAGTCCTGTGTGTTTGTTTGTGCATTTGTGTGTGCGTGTGTTTGTGTGAGTAAATGTGTTCAGCAATCACCCTGGAGAAATGTGATTATTTTTCTATATTTTTGTGCATGTGTGCTAGTCTATTACTACTGATGAGAGTAGCAGCGGCGAGAAACATATTTTTTTACTGCGTCTGAAAGCAGCGCATGGAAGAGAGGAATGAACTGAGAGACAAAGTGGGGAAGTGAAAGAGTGAGTACAAGCAAAGAACTAGGGTTGCAAAATTCCCGGAATTTTCAAAGACGGAAACTTTCCATGGGAATTTAAGGGAATTAACGGGAATTAACGGGAATTTATTAGCCTGACTACGTCATACTCACGATTCTAGTCAGAATGTGAGTCTGATACCGCTCAATAGAGTTTTGAGTATGGGGCGTGTTTCAACCGAACCAGGAGAAAAAATGCCTCTTCCCTCAATTGGATAGACCTACAACCAATCAGAGCAACGTAGTATGTGACGTAGATTAAGCGACACACAGGAAGGACGGCAAAAACATCTTTTCTATCGATAAAAGCCTTTATCAGGTCCCTTTGTTCGTCTTTCAAAATGAATGCAATGTGGAGATCCTGTAGAACAGACTCGATGGCAGAATCTACACACCCTAGCTCTCCAGCGGCAGCCATGTTTGTTTCAAACGAATTCAAACCAAGCGCTCTTTAGTGACGTACTCGATAATGTCCCTGTTGATCATCTGTCCATCATCGTGTAAAGCCCGCCCTGGCAATCTGATTGGGTCGACTGTTTTGATGTCGAGCATAGAGATTTCCCAACTGAGCAGAGTCAGACCGAACTTCCCGACCAAAGATTTTATGGGCGGGGCTATGTTCGGCTGGCACCCAGGCTAGGAATTTATGGGAATAAACTGGGAATTTTCAAAATTGAAGGTTGGCTCTTCTAGGGAACTTAAATATGGTTGAGGAAAGTATATTTTAGCATAATCTTGACTAAAACAAACAGATGCCATTCAAATACACTTGAATATCCATGCCATTCCTCAATCACATGCACAGAGCACACTGCTTACTGCATGGCTATTGAGACCACACACCCTACTGGCACTGTGCATGCCTCCATCACATGTACAGAAAATTTCTAGAAGACTGGACCACACTTTTGAGCCTGAAGCACAAAGACTATTGAAGGCACACATTTGAGCGTGTGGACTTAACAAAGTGAAGTAAGTTTTGAGTCTATTGACTGACCAAAAATGCAGAGGATTGCTTGAAGGAAGATTTGCATGTTTAATGGGACATTTTGGAGGAAGAGTGGCGTTTTTCATTTAACCCTAATCCCTGATAGGGGACATTTTTGTCCACTTAGGGTGAACTTTCTCCTCTAATTTCACACTGTATATAGTGATACTCATCATATTTGGTCCAGTTGTGTATTTTTGACTATTTTTTCGAATTTCAAACACACATCATATACAATGCAATTTTTCATTGTGTAAAAAAAAAACTCCTTAATTTCTGAAAAGGGACATTTTTGTCCCCTTTTAAAACGACCTAAAAACATCATATATTAATATTTTTTTCCACTTTTTTTTTCATAAATCTTTTATTCCACTTCAGTTCTGATCATAACTACCAAGTTTTCAATTATTTAAAAAAAAATTAACCCTTTAAATGCCAATTTGAACTTTTTAGCCCAATTTTGAAGCCTTTAGGTGCCAGTATTTTCAAGATATGGAATGCAGAGTGGAATTATTGAGTAGGGATAATTAGGGTCTGGGATATGTCAATGATTAGCAACAACATTGATTTTTAGGGATTTTTAATTTTTTTGTTATGCCTGATTTTAAAAAAAAATCCTTAATTTCTGAAAAGGGCCATTTTTGTCCCCTTCTAAAATGATCCCCAAAATACCATATGTTAATATTTTTTTCCACTTTTTTTTCAGAAATCTTTTCTTCCACTTCAGTTCTGATCATAACCATCAAGTTTTCAATTATTTTCAAAAAATTAACCCTTTAAATACCAGTGTATATGAGGTAAACACCAATTTTCGTTAAAAAACAGACACAAAAACTGCTGTATTTTCAATATATGCAATGCAAAGTGAAATATTCTATGGGGGATTATTAGGTCTGGCATATGTCATTGATGAGCTACAACATCAGTTTTATCAGCTTTTTAGTTTTTCTGCAATGGCAGATTACAGAAACGGCTCCCATAGACATCCATTATAATGAATACAGCATTAGTCTATGGCACCCGCACGCACGCATGCACGCACGCACGCACCCACACACGTACGCACGCACCCACACACGTACGCACACACACACACACACACACGCACACACACACGCACACACACACACACACACACGGACACCTGTGTGACCCCAGTGATGTTATGAGGTCGTCAGACTGAGAAATAGTTTGGGTTTCTTTGAGGTAACATAATAAAATAATTTAGGTGTCTTTGAGGTAACATGATGAAAGCACCCTCGTTTGTCAACGACAGATCCACCAGCATGAGAATACGAGAGCTGTGCACATTTCTCATTCTCCTGAAGGTTGGAAGGCATGGCACAAAAATTCAGCGTTGCCCAAGCCGTGGAGGAAGTCCTCAGACCAGGGCACAGCGACTCTCTCTATTCATCCTCCTCCGATGACTCCTCAGATGAAGAATGGGAACTCACCCTCCCTCCAGCAGCTCTGATTATAACAGCACGGAGGATGAAACTGATGAGACTGCTGGCCTGGATATTCTGTTGGTGTCAAAAAATGGCACGATATCCTGGTCTGACAACCACGCCAACACCCTCCGATACCTGCCCGCGCCCTGTGCTCGCCCTGGACCGACGACCTACGCATGCGCCCGCATAACCGATGTGAAGTCCACCTGGGATCTTTTTCTGACTGATGAGCTGATGGAGCTGATCATTCCATTCACCAACCTGGAAGGCAGACGCACCACAGAGGCCTGGAGGGACACCGACAAAGGAGAGCTGCAGGCCTTCCTCGGGCCGCTCATCCTCGCCGGGTGCATCACTCACGAGGTGAGAGAACCCTCAGTCTGTGGGATGCACTGGATGGGCCATGTTCAGGCAAACTATGGCACACACAAGATTTGAATCCCTTGTTTGATGACCAGCTGACACGACCCCATCGACAGCGAGAGGGCAAACTGGCTCCGATTGCAGCTCTCTGGGAGAAGTGGGAGAGCCGACTCACCCGCCTCTTCACCCCGGGCAAAGAAGTCTGCATCGATGAGCAGCTGAAGGCCTTTCAGGGTCGCTGCGCGTTTCGGCAGTATATCCCCAGCAAACCCCCAAAATATGGCATCAAAGTGTGGGTTGCCTGTGACGTGCGCAGCTCATAGCCTTCCAAAGACATCTAAGATATGAATGATATGAATGTTTCAGTACGGTCGTACATCGGCCGTTTTACCAATGAAGGGTTTGGGAGTGGCGAGCTTTAGACGCTGTGTTAAAATGTATCGGCCTACGTCGTGGGCTAATAAGCTAAATAATAATATATAAATAATAAGCTAAATTGCTATCGTCAAGTATTGGAATGAAGATCTGCTCAAATGAAAACTCGCCATGGTTGGGACCATTAGAAGGAATAAGCCTGAGTTTCCCCCAGTCCATCTGCAGGCGAGCCACAGACCTGTGCGCTCCTCAACATTGGCCTTCACTGCAACACACACTTTCTGTAATCTGCATATCGCATGTCATATGTGCCGAAGAGGTGGAAAATGTTCTCCTCCTCAGCACAGCGCACAGGGACCCAGTGGTCAGCGAGGATGAGCACCGAAAACCCCAACTAATCCTGGACTGCGCGTGTGTGTGTGCCATAGACTAATGCTGTATTCATTATAATGGATGTCTATGGGAGCCATTTCTGTAATCTGCCATTACAGAAAAACTAAAAAGCTGATAAAACTGATGTTTTAGCTCATCAATGACATATGCCAGACCTAATAATCCCCCATAGAATATTTCACTTTGCATTGCATATATTGAAAATACAGCAGTTTTTGTGTCTGGTTTTTGACGAAAATTGGTGTTTACCTCATATACACTGGTATTTAAAGGGTTAATTTTTTGAAAATAATTGAAAACTTGATGGTTATGATCAGAACTGAAGTGGAAGAAAAGATTTCTGAAAAAAAAAGTGGAAAAAAATATTAACATATGGTATTTTGGGGATCATTTTAGAAGGGGACAAAAATGGCCCTTTTCAGAAATTAAGGATTTTTTTTTAAAATCAGGCATAACAAAAAAATTAAAAATCCCTAAAAATCAATGTTGTTGCTAATCATTGACATATCCCAGACCCTAATTATCCCTACTCAATAATTCCACTCTGCATTCCATATTTTGAAAATACTGGCACCTAAAGGCTTCAAAATTGGGCTAAAAAGTTCAAATTGGCATTTAAAGGGTTAATTTTTTTTTAAATAATTGAAAACTTGGTAGTTATGATCAGAACTGAAGTGGAATAAAAGATTTATGAAAAAAAAAGTGGAAAAAAATATTAATATATGATGTTTTTAGGTCATTTTAAAAGGGGACAAAAATGTCCCTTTTCAGAAATTAAGGAGTTTTTTTTTAAATCAGGCATAACAAAAAAATTAAAAATCCCTAAAAATCAATGTTGTTGCTGATCATTGACTTATCCCAGACCATAATTATCCCCCCTCAACAATTCCACTTTGCATTCTATATATTGAAAATATAGCAGTTTTTGTGAGTTTTTTTTACAGAAATTGGCGTTTACGTCATTTAAACCAGTATTTAAAGGGTTAAATTTTTGAAAATAATTGAAAACTTGGTAGTTATGATCAGTACTGAAGTGGAATAAAAGATTTATGAAAAAAAAAAGCGGAAAAAAATGTTAACATTTGATGTTTTTAGGTCGTTTTAAAAGGGGACAAAAATGTCCCTTTTCAGAAATTAAGTTGTGTTTTAAATCAGGTATGAGGGTTAACATTTTGAATGGGACTTTGTGGAGATTTTTGGATGGGGGGGTGCATTTTTGAATGAGTGGGGTTAGGGGATGGGTAATACTGAACCCAACACTAAGTAATTAGAACGTGTTCTACTCTACTTACAAATAAATCTGTTGAAAACATTTTGTATGGATGTTTTCTTATGACTTCTGTTTATATTTATGCTTGGATATAATATATTCCCAGTTAGTTCTCCTAAATTCCCATTAGTTCCCATAATTCCCATTATTCCCATGGAAAGTTTCCAATATGGAATATATACAAAATTACCATAAGCTTAACTTCCCATGGAAATTTACCGGAAACTTTCCGGAAATTTTCCACCCCTTGGCAACCCTACAAAGGACGCATGGAAACATAATTTTGGATACGCTAACAGCAAGCAAGCAAAAGAGTCATGAAAAGAGAGATGTAGAGAAGAATGGACACAAGCTGAGGGTAAAGGAAGAGAATAGATACAAGGGATGAAAGGAAAGAGAAGGAAAAAAAACTAAAGAAAAACAAGGATGAGAAGAAGGGGAGTGGGAGAATTATAGGATAGAAAGAAAGGGAAAATTTGATAAAAGCAAATTGAGATAGGTGTTAGAATAAAAGCAGAAGACAAAATGGAAGAAGGAGGAAGACGAAAGGAAGCAAAAACTGAAGGCAAATAGAAAAGGAGAAAAAAATTAAAAGGAACAGAGGACTTCTGGATTGCGCAGAAAACTATTTTCTGCTTTGGCAGAGAAAAAAATTCATGTCACCTGAAGAATATCCAGCTTTTACTACCACTCCATTGTCACTAGTGGCAAACGGGCATGCCACCGTGGTAACAAAAGATATCTTCAGGGCACGAGGAAAAAGTGAAGAAGAAGAAGGGGGTATAAGGGGTTAAAGAAGGAATAAGGCAGGTTGGCTTTGATGGCCTCTCCGGCTCCACTTTAGAATGTGATTTTTGCTTGAAGAGGATTTCTCAGAAACCTTCCCTCCCTGTCAGCTTTGAGTCCTACGAGGGGATGAATCTCGGCTTTACCTGGCTCAGCCTGAGCACCTTAACAACGAGACAAAAGACTAAATGCACAGATGGAGTAACAAGCTGAGGCCACATCTATTTTAACTCTGGGAGAGAGTGCTTTCTCAGCAACAGTTCAGCTGCACTAAGAAGCAAAAACATTGAATAACACAGGAACAGAGGAAATGCAACCGGGGAAAGAGATCATTCTCATATGTTCTGATGTAAAGACTTAAAAGCAGGGACCTTTTTGTATCCCAAATAAATGAATTATATTGGTCGCCAAAATTATTAGTAAATTCTGGTCTATCACAATTTTTACTGATATTGGCTCAGGAGATGCTGGAGATAAAGCCCTGTCTGAAGCATCGAGGGAGTAGAGTGGACTAAGGTGAAGGGCTTTGCTGGCGGCCAACTCCCAATAACACATACATCCACTTGCACACTCACAAGATCAGTGTTCATCAATCCCTGTTTCCAACCCCATTCACCTCGCCAGCTTGCACACACACTTTCCACTTTTTTTTATTACTTGTTGCCCTCCGTCAAGATATTAAAGAAAAAAGTTGAAAGAGAAAAGAAAACTTCATGTTCCACCACAGTGGCCACACAAGATGAGTACTGCAGCACTTCTGTGGCTCTCTTTGGGAGAAAGAATATTTATCACTCTGTTTCAAGTTCAGTATTAGGAGAGCCAACGAGGTGCACATTCCCCAGCTGATAGTGGGGTATATATGCCGACACACACTGCTGTCCAAAAGTCTCTTGTCTCTCGGCAGCACAAAGTGCATCTGCTGGCTCTTTCTCTCTGCGATTGTTCTTTTCTTAACTGACTGCTTCTTTCCTCTCATTATGTTGTTATCAGGCATTCCTGCAGGGCCAATTAAAAAGTGGCTTCTTCTTTTAATTTCGATCATTTCTAAGGCCATTATGTGCTTACTGCCTGCTTGCTTGACCGCTGGAAATGTAACCCTACGGATCCCAAATCATTCATCTAGAACAAAGGGAAGATCATGAAGAAGCTGCACTGGAGCTAGTCTGAGCCATTAAGAGACAGGTTATGAATATCAGAGTGGAGCACTGGGGGAAACTAAGTGCCATAGCCTCAGCAACATGTGGGTCATTTAGTCCTGTCCTCAGGTGGGAACAATATTACCTCAAATGTCCTATTAGCCAATTCAGTTTTAAGAGCAGGTGCTAAGTGGGCTTGATGTTAAGGGGTTTTACAATATTGAGCAAAGCCCTACTAAATTATGTTGACAGAGAAGTGGGAATAGAGGGGCAAGCTGTATATTAATGTCTATGTTGTAAATGATTTGGTGTTAAAATAGACCTGAAACGTAAGACACAACAAGCAAATTATTTTACAGGTTATTTTCCTTTTTTCTCATCTAAATAAGTTGGGTTTATCATGGGAGATTTTTTTTTGGTCTAATCATGCTTTGTCTTTCAATATTCACTTATAATAATTGAATCAACTTCGTGAGTTAAATGGATTGATAACTCTGGGCTGTTTTCAGTGTGTCTATGGAATGTGGGCTCATTTTGAATTTGACGCCTGCAGCATTGTTGCTGGAACACGGACATGTTTACTGCGCTTAATCTTTTTTTTGGAAGAACCTCAAAACTGAAGAGAACAATTGTAGTTCTGAATGTAAATGGCTTTTTCAGTCTTGCTTGATATAGGATTTTGGCTACTCAACAGTTTGGAGCTTCCTTCATATATTTTCAGCGGGTGACAGAACTGGACTGCAGGTAAACCAGTAAACCACCAAACACCTGGACTCAGGAGCCATGCTGCTGGAATGAGTTTGGCATTGTTTTGCTGGAACAAGCTAAGCCTTTCCTTATAAAGACATAATCTCAAAGGCAGCATATTTTGCTCAAAACCTGTAAACATGTACTCCTTAAGAGTGCTGAACCTCTTCCTGTGCTTATTTCTCAAAGTCTCAACCATTCTGGGATTCATTTACATTTTCTCAGCATCCCAACTGTTTTTGAAAACGAGTTCTTGTTTTAAAAATTCCAAAGTCTTGCTTTAAGCGAGATAAAGATCATATGGATCAAATGCAGTAATATCGGCCCCGTGCCTGAAGGAACCACCAGGCTGATGCTTTCCTCTGTTTGCAAAAACATAGTTCAAGTTTCAGACATTTAGTGCTAACAAAACACTCTATATGGCTCCAGTCATTTTGTAAATGGGAAAATCTGAAGAATAAAACTTCTTTTGTGGCTGTACTCCGGGATACGAGATAAGACTCCAGGACAAATCTGAATTGGACATGATGGCTTCTCAGAACGGGAGCCAATTCACTTACCCCAGTGAAAACCCGCCATTCAAATCGAATGAGTCAAACTAAGCTTCTCACAAAAGCGCCAATCTGACCGCCCGCGCAATTCTTAAAGTTAAAAGCTCTACCATTCCCTTGGCTCTCTCTACTTTTGCTTGGCCTCATGCTTTTTTCTTTTTCCCGTCTTCCTCTTCCTTTATCAGCCTTGACAAATCCATAATCTCAACCAGAGTGACCTGTCGGGCCCTCCGTACCCACTGAATTTATTGGAGGCAGACAGAGAATAAAAACCTGTCACCTGCCTTCCAATAACCTCTAACCCTACTTCTGTTCATCCAACACATATCCAAGCAGACATGCATGTGTACCCCCCCCCCCTGCACATCTACACGTATACCTGCAAATACCTTCCACTACAAATCATATATTGTAATTGGTGTTGAGTGGTTGACTCCACAGATCTACCAATCGCAAGACAACCATAAAGGTTAGTTTGTTAATGTTTTTACAATTTCAACTTATATCCCATTTAGCAATGAATACATTTTTGAAGCCAGATATTTTGGGCAAGAATATTTCCCTGCATGATAGACTGACATTGAAAAGAGCTATGATGAAATACTAATGGGAGAGTGATCAACAATCCTAAATTCCATCCATTCATCCATTTTCTATACCCGCTTAATGTAACTCAGGGTTGTGGGGCGGCTGGACCCTATTCCAGCTGTCATTGGATGAGAGGCAGGATACACCCTGGACAGGTTGCCAGTCCATCATAGGGCCGAACCTGAATTGACAACCCTAAATTGTTTGCACAGAATTTAAAATAACATTCAGAATAACATTTAAATCAAGTAATTTTGTAATGGCAGACAATGCCAGCTCTGGTACCAGAGCCAGGAATGCAGCCCCATAGCATGATGTAATCTCTACCATGTTTTAATGTATGTAGGATTTTTCTTGAACATACAGGCTTCATTCACCCTCCATAAACAAATGATTGCATTGCATTTACAAACAGCTTCACTTTGCTTTGCTCTGACGGGAAACATTATCCCAGTAAGGCAGGGTTTAATTGACAAAACCGTTTGTAGACATGAGTCCTGTGTTTTTGTGCCTTTTTAAATTAGTAGCATCCTCTTTGGCAACACGGGCTCATCAGAAATAGCAAAGTAAGAATATATGTTTGCACATATATATTTGCACATAAATATATTTATTTTACTTACTTCTGCATATGCCACTTTACTTCTGATGTCAATGTCAGAGACTTTGTATATATATATCCACATTTGTACATTTTTTACTATAGTTTATTTTTGCTGTGTATTAAAGTGTTAAGTTAAATGTTACCGCTGCACTATTGAGTCAGAGAAACGTAATTTCAATCCTGTGTATGTCCTGTACGTATACAGATTTGACAATAAAGTTGACTTTGACTTTGACTTTGAACTTATATTATATATGTTATATTAGCTTCACAAATCTGACTTAAAAATTCTGAGACTCATAGTTGTTTGGTATCAGGTGGGGTCAACTCATATGACTAACTATGCGGTCTTTGACAGTGTATTTGAACATGTCTTTTGAACATCTGAACGTAATCTTATACATAATTCCTACTGTAACTATGTAATCTGAACTCCTAACCATGACTGTTTACGGATTGGAATGTATTAGAGTAGCTGATAGTGGAATTACAAAATATGTGTTCAACGTATCCTTTGGATATATATTTTTCTAAATATATTGGTCAGCAACTTCATATATTCTTTTATAATGTTGTGATAATAGAAAACTAATGGTCTAACAGAAAAATACAGTTTCTTACTACAGTCATGCTTGTCTTCATCTTCCAAGTCCTTATTTTCTGGTGGGGACATTTTTGCATCTATTCCATTGATTACATTGTAAATTCCTTTGCATATATATATATCATATTGCCTTGACAAGTCTACAAGAGGAAACAGAGCTGAAAGACAGCATGTTATTTCATGAGCTTTACTGCAGTTACATCTTTGCCATAATAATATTTCAAAGACAGTTGTTATGACTTCTTACATTGCAAGTACAAAAGGTAGCTAGGCTACTGCAGTGGATGCCCATCTGTCCTCTTCTGAGTTTCTAAAATAATATGTGTTCTCTGAAAAGGAGTCAGTGCAAACACGAAAACATAGACATAGAGATTTGACTTACCTTTACAATAAATTCTGCCCAAGTCTGCCTTGGTTGTGAGCATGTAGTTCTTATCAGGAATTACTAACAGGTGACATTGTTTGTATTTTTTTTCTTTTTTTTTTTCTAAAAGATTGCCTTCTGTTGTTGCCAGTGATAATTATGGTCTTCCTGATGGCGTCGAGCCTCTGTAAACCATCATTAGATCACCTTCCTTTCTCTGGATTCAATCGGCTCCAATTCTACACCATTTACTCTCTTGCTCTTGAAACCCTCTCTTTGTCTAAATGTTTCACTGCTCTTTCCTGTTTGACATTACACCCTCCATCTTCAAATGCTATTTTTCTTCCCTTTCTGCTTTCTTTTCTACCTCCTTATGTACTCTCTACCAATTGTGGGCAGTCACCAAGATTGCTATTAGTGCCGGACTCGAGCCCGCAATGTCATAAGACCCCTGGAATTAGCAGCAGAACCACACTGACAGGGACAAAATACTGTAGTTATTACTGAGGTTGCTAGAATTGCAATAAGCTTTGGCACAAATCTAACCATTGGAGCCTTGGATTTTGATGGTCTTCGCTAAAGAGGAGCAATGGGCACCTAACAGCAGCTACAGGGTAAAATAAGCACTAGATGGCTACCAGTGGGAGCAGTAAGTGGCACACATTTTGTTTGTGAGGGTGCAGGTGGTGCTTAAGCATTGGGAACACAGCCATATTGGACAGACAATAAAATGGATATAATGGGACGTGTTTTAATATTGTGAGATAAAGATAGAAAGGCAAAAAAACCTGTTGTATTAGCACTGGGTAAAATATAAATCCATTTAGTTGACAGTAAAAAGCAATTTTGTGTCACTTAGAGACTTGCAGCTTTATGTTAGATGAAGTAGCCATATTTGTCTTCCTTTCCAATCATGCTGATTCTATTATTTAAAGGCAAATCTCCAGCCCCAGAGCACACTCAGCATGCTTTAAGCCATTTATCCACCTATATTTCACAGCTTTTACATTCAACTCTCATAGCGGATTAATGGCGAGTGTCTGTCTCAGATCCAATTGCTTGTTCTTTCTTGGATCGATTTTTTTCTGGATCAAAGGCACCGATCTAATCTCTCAAAATGTCCGAGCACTTTTTATAGTAATGAAAACAGGTTGTAAAACACAAAAATTTCTGCTTGCTATCAATTTTGTTTAGACATTTAGGGACTGTGCTGATCTAACAAAAATAGTACAGACGATGAACAGTCTGTTGCCCAGTTTCTACGGTCTTCTAATGTGAAATCCCCAGCATGTTTTTTCACTTCTGTATGAGCATACCAACTATCTAAATGTCAAAGCTTTAACTTGACTTACCTCACTCCCTTAGTAGTAATTTAGGCTTATTTTCATACTCCTAAAAAAAAAAAGCTGAGACAGAAATAGGCAGACCACTCCACAAGTGCCAAAGGATTTCCAAAAATGAGTTACTTTGCAGTAACAGCACATGAAATTGTCTCAGATCATGCTCCATTCGTTTAAAAAGCCACTGTCAGACTTAAAATGAGACTGTGAGATTTAATAAAGTGGATATTTTCTGCAAGCGTGTCGATGAAGAGCTTGTTTTTTGTTTTGGTTAGTAGTAATTGTACTTACAGCAAGGTCCCTTGCGCAGAACCTTAATGCGCCGCTGCGTGTTGCACTGGGCTTTCTCCAGCTCACACTCATTGGAGTAGGTGGACGAATCAGAGCCACAAACGGGGGCAACCAGTGATGGACAGTCCACTCTCTTGCAAACACACTCAGCCTTGGCTGGGTCAGTTGGATCCCGCTCACATACAGCGCCAAAGCCACACAGCATCGCTTTGCAGCCTACAATTCAAAGACAAAGAACAAAACCAGTTAGACACGATTTAAAAACATTTACTCCAACCAATAAACTTGACCTATACTTATTTCAATCAAACAACTTAGCAGGCCAGTCAGTGGTTTCCTATGTACAGTCAGTTATTTTTCTCTTGCCAAAGCAAACGTCATGTTTTAACAGCAGACAGGTATATCCAAAGAGAGGCCATCCTCTCAGTATGCGTCAGCCATTGGGGTTTTTATGGAGAACTCGGTGCAGTTCAGCAACAAGAAAGCATCAAGAATTACATGTGATATTGGTGTGAAAGAAACAGATGCGCTCACTTCATTCAGGCAGAACGTATTGACTCACTCACACAGCCAGCGCAGTGTGTTGCTGGGTGCACTGAGGCTTTTGCAGAGAAGCTTCAAAGTTGTTGCAAATAGTCAGCAGCAACATAAGAAATCAGTCTACAAGCAGATATAGTGCAGTCTCTTGAACAGTTCATTTTTATCCACAGATGGCTCTCCGAAACGTCAATGATCCACTGTCCGGGAAGATGAGAAGTGACAGCAACATGGGGTCAGCCAAACAACTCAAGGCTTCACAAGTCAGGTAACAACAATTCTTAGACTTTGATCTGAAACCTCCCACTGAGTCCTTACCTCTGATCAAGTGTGAAACAGCTAACTCTCAACTTTGTCATGGCCAGCTGAATGCACAAGGAAAACAAGAAGTATTCACATGTGTACGTGGTTGTATTGTGTGTACAAAGTATCAACTTAGAGAGTAATTGACCCATATAGTGGCAGCTACAGCTGCTGTGGCTCTGTGCCCACACAAAGGGCTGTTGGGCAGCCAGCTGGTGTGACGTCCTTGCCTCGGCTCTTGGGGTGTTAAAAGAGATGGCAAGCTCTCACAGGTAGCCAAACCAGATTGGAAATCAATGGACAAAAGCACACAGAAATAGGTACACTAAAAGAACATATCCTTAGAGAGGCAAGCAGCCAGTGTCACCGCTGTGGATCTGTGTCACACACTCACACACAGGTGCACCCATACATAGCTGTTTCTTATCACTGGCTCACAGGATAGGACTAAACTTAAGTTGGCTTGGACTCACTAGCAGGTGGCTTTTGTGGTTCTGGACAGACGGACAGCCTCACAGACACCTCCACATACACTAACACACACACATACAGAGACAGAGTGTGTGGAGCTTAGAGAAATGGTCTCGCATCTGCCCCAGGCATCTCATTCTGTCTCTCCTCACACCGGAGAACACTGGATGAATGTGTGGATGGGATATGTGTGTGTGTAAGTGTGTGGAGTGACAGGCAAGGAGGCTGTTTTTGACTTGACCACTGTTTCCTTTAGGGGAGCAGCTGACAGCAACCTGAGCTCACTCTCCCTTGTACCAGAGGGGAAAAGGAGTGTGTGTAAAAAAAGCTATGCATCTGTATTCCTGAATACATGTGTGTATCTGAGAGGTGTAAGGATTAGGTGTCTCTATCTCTCTCTCTCTCTCTGTCTCTCACACACACACACAAAACCCCGTAGCCAGGTGCTAGAATGAAGGCCTTGTCATGACTGGCCTGCTCCTCTGCTATCCCTTCACACCACACGCTGAGTGTGTTTGTGCATATGAGTGTCAGCATGTGGCTCAGAGACGAAGCCATGCGAGCTGAGTGACAAGAGGTGAAATTCAATCGAACTGTGTCAGATGTGTACAAGTGAGAGGGAGGGTGTCTGATAGTGTTACAGGAAAAAAATGAGGTCTTACAAAAAGCTCTCTCTGTGATCTAAATGTATCAGCTGAGTTTTAAATGAGAAATAAATTCCAAAAAACATCATGAAGCAAATTTTAAAAATGTCATTATAGAAATCCCATAA
The DNA here is from genome assembly GCF_027942865.1 of Odontesthes bonariensis. Lineage (NCBI taxonomy): Eukaryota > Metazoa > Chordata > Actinopteri > Atheriniformes > Atherinopsidae > Odontesthes > Odontesthes bonariensis. The sequence continues at coordinate 6,133,061 of NC_134515.1, read as the reverse complement.
AAATGCAGACAGTTTAGAGAGGGAAAAGAAGAATGGATGCCAGTGGTGTAGCGTAACCAGATGCAATGTTTTCTGATAAGAAAATCTCACACTTGCCTCAAGCTTTGCTGTCTGACAATAGATTGACACTGGAGCTGAGTGCTCTGTCAAAGTGAAGGTATCGAGTTCAGGTTCTGGACTGTGTGCATTAATGGCATACTAATGTAGTGGAAGCTCTTTTCTGCAAACCCCCCCCCCCCGTGCACCTGAAAACAGATACAATTGACACTTCCAATTTCTTTGGAAACAACAGAAAAAACAAAACCCTTGGCAGTTAATATGAACAGTGTCATCTGTCCTGATGGTTGAAAACTAAAACGCACAACCAACAAAAACTTTGTCAACAACCAACATGCAACTGCGCAAGCTCTGATCTAGCCTGACTGACAGGTGATCACCGGGAGTGCAGAAACAACAAAAGAAATAGACGAGGATCCATTTTACATGTCCTGGGGAAAGATATGCTATAACTTTACAAGTCCCACAAATGAGAGAAAACGCTACTTTTTTCACCAGTTCTGCTGCATACGCATGTAAAGTGTTGGGTGTCATTGCTTTTGGCACAAAATGGATATAGATATTCAAACGTATAGTTTTTAGTTTCCACGATAAGTTCAACAAGGCCAAGGAGCTTGTAGACTTTGTTTGACAAGAGAATACATATATTGTCCAAAGTGATGTTGGTATAACATAAAGTAAGAAAATACTAGAAATTTAGAGGAATTTAATTCAACTAAATAAGAATGGCTGCATTTGGCTAGCATAGCTAACTGCCCTGAACATCTCTTCTGGTGAGAATCGAGTTTTTAATGTCGGTGACATGTACATGTGGTGATTTTTATAAGCCAGAAGACAGATAATGAGAAACAGAAGTTAAGAGAATGCTCTTGAGCAAAAGAGTTGTCAAGGGGGCCTGAAAAACAGTTCAATTTTGAGAAAAAAATCATTTTGATGACTGCTGTCTGCAACAGTATGTAAGGTTTTTCTAATTATAGTTTTAATTAAAATAATGCAGCACAAAGCAGAGTCCAAGTGCGATATGTGTCCTGTGACAGCTGTTCTTCACAGCTTGCTTTGCCCCCATTGGTTGATGGCTTGCCTCCAAGAATCTTAGAGCATTCCTGCATTTTTTCCCTTTATGTTGACCAAATAGCTTTACAGGATTTGCAATAAGGATTATCAGTTATTGGACAACAACCAATCCCTACATTTATGACATGAGAGGAGTTTTAGTGTTTTGAAAATGAGTTTAAGTTCAGTTGTCTTTTCTAATAGTTACTTTAGACAGCTTTAAAATGGTGGTCTGAGACACCGTTTACCTCTCAAAGGAGACTTTATCCGTGTGTGGTTATCCACAAGAAAGCTAAAAGCTCAAAATAAAAGATGCAGCCTGATTTAACACTAGACTGACACAATTCCACATAGGTGTTTAAAAGATAACAGTTTTATAATGATAACAACTATTCGTGCTCCACTGGATTTAGGTAGCATGACCTTCAGAGATTGTTCTGTCTCACTTGAGTGCTGAAAACAGTTTGGATTTTGCAGACATAATATGCAGAAGCAATAATATGAACTAAGCCTGCTCTGTGAAGACCAACCAAGGATATATATATTTATATACATATCTACAAAGATATGCATGTGTATGTATATATATATATATTTATGTATATACAATGTGTGTGTGTATACATATAATATCTATATCTATCTATATATATATATATATATATATATATATATATATATATACATATCTAGTTTGTTTTATGTATATCACAAATGTGTGCAAGCCATCTCAACGTCCTTTGGAGGGCTTTGGAGTGCAGTGAATGTGTGTATATAGCTAAGTGTGAATATAGTCATCAGTCCGTGTAAGGTAACCTTCCTTCGGCCTCACGTTTTTAAATTTTTTTTCCCCTTGCTTCCCATCTATTGGAGGCAGAGGGTGATAAATCCATTGGGAAGAAAAGAAAGAGAGTGCGTCCAGTTTGTACTTGTCAAGGACTACGCCTTGTCCACCTTACACATCATCCTGTGTTTGGGCGACTCATCCATTAAATATGACACAGTTTCAGAGCCATGTGGGTGCTCTCAGAGCATCAGCTGGTTATAAAAGGAAAAGGATAGTGTTGTTGTGATTAAAGCCTCAGTGAAAAATGGAACGGTTTATGAGTTGAAAGAAAGTGAAGCTTGGTTCTCTAGTGGAAATTTTCCACCTACTATTGACAGTTTTGATGCTTCAAGACTCAGTGTGTGTCCAAGAGAATACATATTTGAGTTTAGTTCTTGTGGATCAAAACACATTCATACATCCCTTCTTCTTCTTCTTCTTCTTCTTCTTTCTTTTTCTTTTTTTAAACCCATTCCTTCAACAATACAGAAAATGCATAACTTTGAATACTCTGTTTAAACAGTGGTGTCCTATGCTTTGACATTTATTTCTAGTTTTAAAATAGCATTGGGTCCTGTGCATGGTGCAAAAAGATATATATTTAATTACACAATGTACTATCTATGCAACGCTTTGAGTCAGATGCTTGCTTTTGGACAGAGTCAGGCAGAGACAGATTCAATAAATGTGCCTCCAAATGCAGAGAGTTCCTGTTTCTCTGAGATTGTTTCTACTCTGTGAAGAAAATGTCTGCACAGCCTTTGTTTGTGGAGAAATGCAGTTTCATTGTTTTGCTGCCTTGTTGCATTTATCTCAAACAAAGTGAAAGCGAGAAATGGACTGTTGTGGCAACCGTGGGTGCATCCATACACCAATGAGACTCGACACAATCACCACCATCAACTCAAAATAGCCACTTCACAGAAGGATCAGTGCTCTCTGCAGAGGAAGACGATACCTGTCTGCCTTTTAATTATTTTACAGCAGTTCAGTTTGATTCAGGCTGTGACAAAGGGAAGGGAGGGAAGAAGGGTGTGTATTAATAGTCCTGAACTTTACATATGTGACATAAGTAGCAACTCTGTTTCAGAGGTTGCAGGGGCAGTGAAGCGCAAATAGATAACCAGTTGAGATGCAGCTATTTGTAGCATGCAGATTAGATCTGCACACGGTAACTTCCACATTGATTATTTCCGTGCTGACTGTCATGAAGTTAGGATGAGAATGATGGTGGAGGCAGATACAGCTTGGTGGCAAGGAAGCAGCATCATATTAATGTTCATGGGTTTAAATTCATTACGCTCTAACACTCCTTGGGGACATCTTCCACTTACTCCTTTACAAAGCGTCCCCTTTCTTTGGGGCTGACACTAAGTAATATAGATGTGCTCCCCGACCGGGTGGCTTTTAACAGTCCTCGCTGTTTCTACCTCCTCCTCTCTGTAAGAGGGCTTTAGCCTCTCTATCTGTGCAACTGTACCAGAAGATATTCGCAGTGAGGGGAAAAGGTTGCTATGGTGACAGCCAGTGATGCAATCGGCACAGAGCAGTTTCTCTCATCAGGTTGTGATTGGAAACTTTCCATCTTGATCACAGGTGGCTTATAAATGTAAATGCACACACACCTACACAAAAGTGCAACCGAATCCGTACGAATCGGCCCTTTAAACTCTTTGCTGTGCTTTTTATAAAAAATGTCTGTTTAGGTGACACTGCAGTGATTGCCCAACATCTTCTCCTCATTTGATAGTTTAAAGAGAAATCCATATATATTGAAATGTAGGTATTCTAATATGTACACTGAGGCTGTAGGTTTTTTGCATCGGTCTACAGAACTATAATACATCTGTGCTGTATTGATCAGAAGTTGCCTTCCGCTCGCACTGTTATGATTATCTACAGAAAAGAGTTCAGAAACGATATGCTGTGTCAGTGCAGCAGGGCAGATAAAGAAAGTAACACCACGGTGGCCGGCAGTTATACCTGTAAAAATATCTGAGGAGGGGGGGGGGGGGGTATCAACGTCACCCGGCTTCTATTGATCTCTGGTTTGTGGTCCCCAGGGGACAAACGCAGTCAATTATTGATCTCGTTGCAATCATAAAGCACACAGCTTGAAGTAAAGAAAATGTCTACTCACGTAGGACCACCTATGCTCTTCAGCTCAAAATGAGAAATTCCTTCTTTAAACAACTTACAAGAAAAGAAAAGCGGTGAGGGGGGCGGAGAAAACTATTTTAAATGAGTAGCATAAAAAGCAATTTTCTTATCATGGCAACAGCGGAGCGAACAAATTGGAAAAAAAAACAACACAACAAAAACAAAACAGCAGCTCTCTACTTGATAATGGTGAGTTTTGGATGTGTAAACATGGCTTAGAGGTGTTTGTGGGAGTGTAAAGAGTAGCCACAGTATGGTACTCTCTTTCCCCTTCTCTCATATTACAGGTGGTAATCAATTTTCTTCCCCTGACTACTCTGTAAGACACACATGCTTGTGTTAGCTGAGCACCTGGGGCCTGACCTGGCCCACACGCAGGACGGACATATTTACCTAACTCTGCAGCCCAAAGCTGCTTTATCTAGCATTTTCTAGAAAGGCGAAGCTGGAGACAGAGTGAGCCAAGTGGGGAGACAAGTAGAGGCAGTAGATGAAAAAAATGCTTTATTGGGAGAAATAGTGCATGAGATGGAGAAACAGAGGTGAGGGAAGGTTAGAGCTCAACACAAGAGGAATATGAAAAATAACTAGAGTTGGAATACCGTCCATTTTGTACCTATGCGCCAAAGAAACCCTTCCCTGCTGCAAATGATCTGAAGGCTCTGAAATAACTAACTGGGATTTACTCAAAGGTTTAATGGCCATAAGGGAAAAATAGAAAGCTTCAAATATGACTGTACAGAATAAAATGATAAGTTGCGTCTATGAAAAATCCATTGGTTAAAATCAAATACAATGGTGACCTTGCTTGTTAGAGGAGATCTGCGTGTTACAAACAAATCAAATAGCCTGTAGATCCTTATATTTTCCCTGTTGTTTTTGTTGCACATGCCCCTCAAATTTAACTGTTGTTGCTGCTGTGAGATTTGCCAGTGCTATTTCTAGTCTCCCTGGGCTATGGTTACTTCTGTAATTTTAATGATGTCCCACTGGCATTAAGTGTAAATACACAACCCATTCAAAAGCTGTAGAGAGCCCAGACACGCACGCACACACAAACTGTTTTCAAAAGGATCTTTTTTTAGTTTAAAGAATGTTCACGTTCACTTAAGTGTGCCAGCAGTTCCACACCTGCAGATAAATTGGTTAAGAAACTTGTTGTGCTCCATATTTACATGTTTATTCTCAAGTGTCTAAGCCACGACCTAACTATGTGTTTCTTACATAAAATAACATAATATTTACCAACTACGACTGAAAATCTGGCGTATATCAATATATACGGACTTATATTTTGTGTCAATGACCGAGGTTACGAGGAAAACTGTCTGAAAGCTGACTTTAGTTTGAAACAACGAGGTAATATTCATACTTAAGCTAAAAAATGGATTCACATCGACAAGCTTCCCTTACCGTAATCAGTATCATTTCTCACCATTTACATCCATCTATGAACTTTCCATACAATAGTTGCATTTCAGTCTTGTTCTGTTTTTTGGCATTTAAACTACAGAGCAAATGCATTTTCACCTGAGAATTTATTTCAGACCTGAAGCAGTTCTCTGTTTTGTTCACTTTGTTTGGCCATATGAGAACCCTGTGATTGCCAAAGCAATTAGATTGAGACCTTGTTGAGAAAGCTTTCAAAATTTCTAAACCTTCCCCAGGGCCGTGTGTGGTGTGGATGTGCAGTTAGCCAGCAAACCAGAGGCGTTCATCTGGGGCTGTGCATTCTATGGCTGTGCATTTATTGGTAATCTGGACATTTAGCCAGGAAAACTGCCATCTCCCATGTCAAATATTGGTTCAATATAGGCCTCAAAGCGAGTTAAAAAGGACTTGTGGTTCAGTTCAACATGGTTCAGTTACAGTTCAACCCACAGTTGACCACATTTAGGTAGAACACAACCCTTAACTATGTGAGGACTGACGTGATGACATTCCTCCCCACCAACATATTCAGATAGCTCATAAAATATTTTCCTCCATTGTTTCTTTTATTCGTGCGATCTTTTCTCAGAATATAGCAGGTGCTGAGACTTCATAAATCAGGCCTGAAATGGGACAGCTCTTGACAGCTTCGTACATCTGCCTAATCACGCTTGTTATGGGAGAAAAATACATGAAGGGTCTAAGAGGAAAAGCGTGGCTATTTGTCTTGATCACGCAGGGAAACAAGCAGGGAAAGAAACAAGAGGCGAGAATGATTGAATGAGAATTAAACAGTGAAAAAGTATGAACTCCCAGTGTCTACAATCAGAGCATAGTCACTGAAAAAGTGAATAGGGAACTGACAAAAATTCAATGAAAGCTAAGAGAACTACTTAATTCTTAATCCTCATCCTGACCTGTTATAATCGTGCATCTTTGCCAGAGATACAGGAGTAGAATGCCAAATCCTGGCAGATATTGCTCCACATAACAACAACTCTGGACCTCAACAGTCATAGTGCCCTGACCTTTGTAATGAATCACATGGGAATGGAAAAAACGCTGCGTTGGTATGGACAAACCTCTTAGCTTCAAAGGGTTCCTGTTGTTTTTTTTTCATTTGTTTATTTTTTTTGCTTCTCTCAAAGCTTCCCTCCACCCCGTCTTATCAATAATGGAAGCATTGGTGACAGAGCCCTATTCTGTCATCTTGTATCTACTCCACAAACTCAGCAGCAGGCAGACAGAGATGCTTCCTGAGAACAGATAACAGCCAGTCTGCACACGAAGGGAAGCAGCGTGCACCTCTGAATTAAAAAACTTAGGGAAGCCAGTATTATGAGTTTGTCGTCTGACCTCACTATCACCTCCCAGAGATCTGCGATGGAATCTCTTACAAAGACTTGATTTTCATATTACACACACACAACTGTCAGATTGGCAGTATTTCATGTTTGCTAATTGGAAAAGGCTTTGACTGGAAAGGTGAGGCAACGCTCGCAAACAAGCAGCGAGCTGAAAGCGAACGTCATCTCACCTTCCCATGCCTGGTGTCTTCCCTCAAGTTAACACACTCTGCCTTCCGTTGACTCCATCATCAAATGTTTCATCAGCATTGCATTCCCCTCGCGTCATGCTTTTGAAAGGAGAGTTGGCATGTATGAGTAGGAGGATCACCAAAGGAGAAAGCTTGTCTCTGTCACAGGTTCCGCAGCATGGAGCTTCAGACAAATTTTCTTTGCTTCACTTGCGCTACACACTACTCCAGTTTCCTAGAGAAAAATTACATAACTAGGAATAAGTTTACAAAGGACCAGTTGATGCCATTTCACAGACAAAGTCCTGCACACGACTGGGAGACATAGAAGATTATCTCTGAAGGTATCAGTTAAAATTAGATTTATTCTTTTTTTTGGGGGCGGTAATCATTTAGAAGATCAGCATTCACAAAAGTTTATTCCACACAGATTGTGCCTTAAATAACAGACTATAAGTGAGTTTTGTAAACCACTAAACGCTAAAAAGATTCTCTTAGTGCAGAGTGCTTTTATGCTGTACAATTACGTGAGGCTGCGGGCTCTGCCTCCTCATACAAACCCTTGATAACAGGTCTGACTGCATAGCAGAGCTGTGATTTATTTGTTTTGAACACGTACAAAACATAGAACTGTCCAGACAGTATCTTCATGCTCATGCTTCAGCTTTGTGTGGGCGTTAGCCACCATAACTGCATCTATAGCCTTTGACTCCCATCATTCTGATATTGCACATGCCTGTAAAGCGTATGGGTTGAAGTTTGCTCTCCACGTTTTAATCAATAAGGCAATATTTTACTCTAACATTAGGAAATTAAACTTGGATCACAAATCAATACCAGACTACAATATGCATAAGAATTTTCTGCTCATGTTGGACACTCCTGCATTGAGATTTCAGGTCAATGCAATCCCAGAGAGTAACATTTCTTTTACGTAGTGAAGCAGAGTAGAAGGATATGGATGAATTTCCTTCTCATCGAGACAGTTTTTAATCACTAGCTTTCTTTTAGACAATGAATTTGAGCTCAAAATTGAGGTTTGGAGTAATTGTAATGTCTTACTTAATGGACAGGACAGCAGAGAGAGAGAGACAGGAAACAGGGGAGAGAGTGGGGAATTAAATACAGGAAAGATGGACACGGTCGGGATTCGAACTGGCATTCACTGCAGTGGGCATTGCCAATGTGGGATGTGCTATAACCACCTGACCTCTGAGCACCACATGTATTCAGTTTTTTTTCTTTGTTTCTTTCTGTTACTGCTTGCTGATTATACTATATTTTGTGCTAACATGGCAGGTTAACAGTTGAGTAACATACATTTAAATCTTTATATCACAACCATTTTCTTTTTTTGGTAACAAGCTTTGGGAGACAATAATTAATGTTTCCACCACAAAAGTCATATAAAACAAAAGTATTTTATCTAGTTTGTGCTACAAGGAAATATCAGATTGACACTTCCAAGCCCTGTTTCAGATGCTGCTTGTATGTCTGATTACTCCATAATTCCCTAAATTTCACCAACACTCGCACTGGCAATCAGTAGGAAATTACGTTTTTCATTTCGAAGCAACAGAAACGAATCATTCTGATGCACCTTAGTTATTTTGTGGTCCCAGATTCATAAGAAACAGGGAAAACACAGCAGAATACATAATGAGCAACACTCTTTTCATACAAGGTACTGTACTGTAACATTACTTTTGCATCAAAACGTGACCTCCACTGAATTGCTGAGTGCTGGTTGAAAGATTTGACATTTTATGTGTTGACAATTTGACCACTTTAAGCCCCCTATTAAAATCTTGAGGTCATTCCCACCTGAAAATAATTCAATGTTACCAATCGATCTTGCCAAAGAGAATTCAGGCCACTGGCAGTTTCTTTTAGCGAAGAGAAGAGGCGGAGAGGGAACTGGGCCTCCATACTGGCTCCCGCTACCGAGAGGAGAGAGCTCTCCATTTTTTTTCCAGGATTTCTGGAGGGAGCCCAAGTCAGTGGCAGATGGCAGCAGGATGAGACTCAGAGACAACCTGGCGGGAGCTTGGAAGGCAAGCCAGGAAGCGGCAGCTCTCAAGTGCTGAGCTGGTCTGCACTGGATAAAAGGTAGGCGGCCCCCTCCATATGGTCCTCATTGCTATGCCTGATCACAAAGAGGTGTAACACATTGCCATTGTCACTGGAAGGAATTCAGGATAGTTGGAGAAGAGCTAACCAATTTTGAAAGCAAAAGTGTGGAAGCATTTTCAAATTTGGAAATTAAGTAAACTAGCCTATTAGTAGAGATGATGCATCTCAAGGGGCTAACCTTGAAATAAACAAATAGTATTAGTGCCATCATATGGAAGACGTGAAAACAGAATGACGGATCCACTAAGAAGCAAATTTCATCCCAGGGGGTAAAGGGCTTTATCTTCTCATAAAGAATTTAGATTAATATTGATGTTCCTGGCTGAAAAGCTCCTCCAGAAAAATTGAGTGCAGAGATTCTTGCCAATATGAGATGATGAAAGCAGTGCCCCCCAGTTTTGCACCCATTCCAATTAAACCCCAAGGGTACCCCTCTCTAGCTGTCCTCTCTCCCAGACAGTGACTACATCATTCCCCTCCCCTCCTCCATCTTCATCTCCTCTCCTATCTGTCTATTCTCTGATCAATAGCCTTGACTTGCTGATCGATAAGGCCACAAATCACTTAATTTCTTTTTCTCCTCCCTCTCATTTTCATCGGTGCCCCACCCCCCAACCAACAAGAGGGGAAATTTAGGGGGAAAAGTGGAGGGAATAGGGGCGGTGTCACAATGTCTTTTTAAAAAGGGACTTTTTAAAAGAGTGGTTTATGTGCTACTTGTGCAAAGGTCGGAAGAGAAATGTAAAAGGCAAATAAAGCCTATTAGAAGGCCATCTGTAATTCAGTATAGTCTATCTCAATGCAAATCCTATCCAACACACATTTACTAATACACACAATTCTACACACGTTTATCACAGTCTCAGTCTGTTAATAGCCCTGAAAGGTGAATGTAGCATATGATTGTGTTATTTTCAGAAAATCAAAGTGTGGCATCAACTGCCTATCCATCAACCTGAACTTTTTCTCTGTGGTGCCTCTGGGGCTATAAGCTCCCACAGTGCACGCACACGCTCGGAGTGGATAGTTACAGTAAATGTAAAGGACAGAGAGGGAAAAAACCACCTGACGTAGGTTCAAATTTATAGCCGGCGTTCATGCACTGCTGGCTTTAGCGTTAGTATTATAGCACCACAGGCCCCCCCCCCACCAGCCACTGCTGAGTAATTAATTGCCGGTGACGTGAAAGTAGCACAAAAAGGGCCACGCTTTTGCGCTTTTCATTACTGTGCCGGGAGTCTTTCTGTGTGACTGTTTAATATTTTCTCTGGTAGAGGTAGTGAAGGAGAGAAGGAAAAAAGCAGGAGGAGGGTGGGAGAGGGGAGATAAGTAATATGGAGCTGACTGAAAGAGTCTTTAGCTCATCTATGTTCATTTGTCTTCATTTCCTCTGTTCGGAATGCTTAGCCCAAACTGACCCACACCCGCTGGAGCTCTGCTGTGCGCGTGAGCACACAAGTGGCGGCATCAACATAAACAAGCACAGTACACAGATTCCCCCATCCTGTACGTGTGAACACTCACAGACAGCCAGGCAGTATCAACATACTATATGACCTTTAATGCATTTACTTGTTTATGTATGCTTATGAGATCAAGTGACAGTATATGTATATATATATATAATCATATATATACATATATGAGATCCACCAGGGCCCTTCAAAAAGTTTAAAATCTAGTTAGCAGACACTAACAGGGCTTTTTTCCGTCATTATTTGGCAAACTGGTACCATGTTTTATTGCTTATAATAATGCATTTTTTACTATTTGCCCCAATAGTAAGAAATTTCAAGTTGATTTATACAAAATCTTTTTAGTGTTTTTCACACTGTCAGCAGCCACATAGCCCATTTTCTCACTGGTGATATGTACAATTTAAAGCTAAATTAATAGCAATTGAATAACCTCACCGATAGAACCATGGTCTGTCATTTGTCACCAACTTCAGATAAGAGCTGTTCTCTCATTTGAGATGTAAAAGATGATAAATGCAAATTGAAAGATGAAAAGACACTAATTTAAAGCACATGTTGCATCTTCTGCAGTGAACTCTCATGTGTACTATGATAGTAAAAGAAAAAAAAATACATGATTGTTTATTTCTGTTTATAGCTGCCTTTTTGCACGCATCTTTTCCAGCAACATTATCTAGTTAGTGTTAACTAACTGAACAAGCAAATAATAATAATTGTAGAGATTGAAAAAATGACAGTTGACTTAAGAAAGGTAAATAAAGTGGCTAAATCAAGATATCGAAAACATATGTCATCAATTATGGATGCCATCTAGAGTGAAAACATGGGCGCTGAAGCTTTTGAAATGCTTGAATCTTAACTGTTTATCTATAAATTCAAATTTTAATTGTTGTGTTAGAGAGTCATCGTAGATGAGTAAATCCAAGAGATCCACAGATTCAAAAGAATGGAAGAAAATGGCATAAAATATTACAGAGAAGTTGATGGAAAAGTGGTTCCATGGATTAATGAAGGAAAACATTGGTTTCTGAAACTAAAGTTGATTCTCTAAATGCACCAACAGTAGCTTTCCCTTCAAAGTATATAGGTTCCTTATGCTGTTTATTTATAGTACTCCTCATTTGTCAAGACCCACTGTTCAGTATTCTAGACCAGTGGCATGGAATACTTTCTTCTGTCAGAAAAACTGAATGTCAACACTTCCAACTAAGCCAAGCAAGGTGGTTGACAAGAGTGCAATTTGGTTGCTCTGGGCAACCGGTCAATTGTTACTGCAGAGCACATATTCATATGGTTCCTTTCCTGCATTCTCCTGTGTCTCTGAATATGGCTAGGCATTGGCTGTGGATGCTCTTATCAAATTACAGCACATTCCACTCCTAATGTGCTGCATATTTCCTCCACAGAGATGGAGAAGTGTTTTGTTTACTTCCATGGCGAGGGAGGGTTTTGTGTGTTGCAGGAGACAGAAGACGGGAAGGGAAAGAAAACAATCTGGAGGAGAAAAAAAAGTGAAGAGGGAATTTCAATCAGTGCAAAGCAAATGGGCCCAATAATGTCGATCTCCTGTTTGTCTCTTTAGGCTCACATTGCATGTTTCCAAGTGAGTTTGCTTAATCATGCACACAAAATCATACTTACAGCAGAAAATAGGTTGAGTATCCAACTAATATTTTCATTAAGCAAATTAATATTTCCGTTCTTCTGCTGTATGAGCAGAAAGAATGAGAAGAATTCATGAACTGCTCTTTAAAGCTCCCTCTGAGGTGTCTTCACCTGGGAAGAGACTTTGCATAATGACATATTCACAAACATAGCGGCTCTTTGCATGGATGCCTGTACTGTATATATGATAGATGTTTTGATTACTGCTGCATGAAGTCTTGAACTGCTGGCTTTAGCGTAAGTGAATCTGCATACAACAAGTGAGTGATACCCTTTTTAGCTTTAGTTCATTCCACTTTTAGTACGAGGTGTCTGAACATCAGCGGGTAGGGATTCAGTATCTGGTTCGAGGAACTTTAAGTAGAGCAGATGTTTGGATAGACAGTGGGTCTCCTGGTGCTTGCATAAGAAAGTCGCTAAGAGCCTCACAAGGCATCAATAATGCTTGTATTTGTGCAAAACACCTTAATTAAATATAAGTGGATCTAATATAATCTGGAAAATGACTCTATTAGGTCTGAGTGCTGGCATGTGCAGTAGTGCTGTGAAATCTGCACTGTAAAACGTTAACTGTGAATTACAGCCTCAGTAATGTGATAACTGCTGGATAGTTTATTGCTTCCTACTGGGGAACTCTGTTTGCTCAAGCCAAGAGCTCAAGCTTAGGAATGGCTTTGCTTAAAGACACTTCAGCAGAGCAGCAGTTGAAGGGCTCTGAATTGTGTAGATCGTGTGGTGTCACTTAGTTAAAGAAGGGCTTACAGTTCCAATATATCATGCACTCTTGGAGGCTTGTTGTGGCTTGCGGTACCACCAGTGGTATACTGCGTGATGTACTCATGCATAAGTGCGTCCAACCAAGGAAATAAGGAGACTTACTGCAACATACACTACTAATATTCACTACCGTTGAGTACAAACAGAAAACATAAAAAAAAACAGATAAAGCTGATCAACATAATGTAAGTGTGTTTACATTTAATAGTTACATATTGCTGAGATAATTAGTCAGTCAACAGAAAATTAAACAGAAAGGATTTTGGAAAACTAAAGCAATTAGTTGCTATTGTTGAAAAAAAACAAGATGAATTGGATATCTTGGGGGCACAAAAGCAAAAATATGTCATCTTAGAGGATTTTTGAAACTACTGTTAATATTTTAGGTGTAAACAATCTCTGGAGAGGCAATTTAAAAAACAAGATGGAACAACAAGCAAGATATCGGGGCTCTCTATTTGTACCATAAATGATAAACTGCGAAATGAAACACACATAAAGGTAAACACTGAATAAGGTCCTCATCGTATTGCATTGTCAAAAGGAAAGCATCTGCATTACTTTATGTTCAGCTGTGTGTCTACCTGAGCCATTGTTTAATTTCTCCAATGATTACTAACACTAGCAAGTCTCGACCCAGAGGACAACTGCATAGGTGAAATAAATCTTTCCATATGTCTGTGTGTTTATGGCATAAATGACTACAACTGAATAGTAAAGTGAGGTATGTACTAACAGCATATCCTCATTATAGCCTTAAGCCGTACAAATTTTTGTGGAGAAATCAACTCCGATTTAAATTATTCAAATTCTTAAAAATTTTAATTACCCATTTTCCCAAGACTAACATCCTTCATGGGGGCTATATTAGTAGAGGATATATTATGGAATATATTATGTAATTCTATTATTAATAAATGGTCTGAACCTATATAGCATAGTTTAACCTAGGCTAGGTTTTATTTACCCATTCCTACACACACATGTCCACGCAGAGAACATTTTCCTGTAAACACATCCACTGAGTACTGCAGGAACAGTTTGGAGTTCAGTGTCTTACCCAAGGACACTTTCAAAACATGGAGGGGTTGGGAATCCAACCATTGTAGCACCTTCACAAACATACATCTCCATCTTTCTTATCGACACACACCTTTTTTGCTGCATCCCACCTTTTAATCATTCTCCCTCTCTTCCACATCTAAGTATTGGCTTTGGGTTTTAGTGTGTTACTCCTGTGTGTGCATGTGTGTGTGGAAAAACACCCTGTGAAGAACACGAATGGTGAATGGATCTCTGATTGACCAATACTTAGTTGATTGGAGTGTTTAAGCACAACATTTAAAGTGTTCATGGCAGGAATATGTGTGCACATACACGTTCCCAGACAGACACAAAAAGTAAGACTTGGCAGTGAGCAGCCAACATGATTAACAGCAGCCGCTGCAGTTCACTTTCGATGCCAAGAGGAGAGAGCGAATATCCCAGAAAATAACGATGACACAAGACCACTATGGGTCTTTTAGTTTAGTTTTGATTAACTTTCTGTTCTCTGGTGTTCTTGCAGGGTTTTTTTTTTTGCAGTCATTGCATGTGTTGTTCCTCAAAGAGGGAGGCTAACAGTGAGAAACGCAAGGCAGCATGCAAATCAGTGGTCAATTGCAACTGAAAGGCAGTTATTGTAGATCAATTTGAATAACCGCAGGCATCAGTGCGAACAACTTTATCCATATATACATATCATTCGAACAGTTAGTGGCCCGAGGTGTTGTGTCAGTAATTCAGTTCAATCAATCGATTAACTAGAATTATATGGAAGGATATAGTTGTCCTGATTTTATCCAATTATATCAAAACCAAGCAGTACTTTAAACAAATTTAACAGAAAGTCTTCATACACATCCATTACAGTTTTAATCACAGCTTTCTTAGAATCACGGGAACAGATGATCATATCATAACAACCTGATTCCTGCTATTGAGCCCAACAATCATCTATTTGGGCGTTTTCTGTATTTTCTACACTTTTCTGACATTTTGTTAACTAAACAATCCAATGCTTGATTGAGAAAAAAGCAACCAAGAGTTTAATCCATGATGACAACAATCAAACAATTGACTATAACCATGCTTTCTCCCAAAATGAGATGTGTGAAATGACTAATGTAAACAAGATAGGATAAATCCAAAATCATATTTCAGTTGAAAATAGAACTTACAGGCAGAAAAGACTAATAGCACAAAGAAAAAAAATCATGAGGAGAAAACCATGATAAACTTAATTGGAAACTGATGAAAGGAAACTATGGATCATGAATAGTGTGCAGCAGTATGGTGAAAAAAGGGAAACTTCAGCAAAGTTTGGCTCAAACTAAAAAGACCTTCTGAGGAGGGAAATAAACTAAAACCGCTGGGTTTCAGCTGTGGCATTTCACAGCTGACCAACAGAGCATCTTACACTCAAATCTATCACAATCTGTCTTTCCATCTGCTTGTCACCCTTAGCTAAATCTCTCATTAACTTTTCAAAATTTGAAAATATGCTAAAAGTAGAACAGCATAAAATTAATAAAATAAAATAAAAGTCAGCCACTGTACGTGACTTCTATGGTCTGATGTATTCATCAAACAATGTTCAGAAAACTGCCAGTGGGCAACAGAAAGTAGTGAAGTAGATGTGGATTCTGCCTGAGCAGGAGTGGAGGCGAAACCAAGTGTTGAACTGAATTTACAGTGTACAGTTCAGAGGTCAGTCAAGCTCACTCCAATCAGTGCTCTTACACTTTTGTGGGAAAGTTCGGGTGGACTAACCCTTCAGAATTGGCTGTCAGCAGCACCTAGAAGCTTTAAGCAGTTGTAGCTGAAGTGGCAAAGTTGCTTGTATGAAACTGAGAGCAAAGATAGAAACCGTATTACTTGCATCAATCTTCCTGTCTCAATCTATTCTTTCTCATCAGTTATGCATTTCCCACTGGGATCTCAAACTAAAAGTGCATTCATTGATGGTAATTCACTCTTCAATCCTTTATGGGCATTCAATTTTTTTCAAAGCGGCTTTTGAATGACCTGTGGTGAGATGGAAAGCAGGAGGGCGATGCCTGCTTCCATGTCCAGTGGAGCCTTCACTGCCGTGTGTGTTTTGCTATGTGAGTGAATGCTGGTTTGTGTATGAGGGCGCATGGGATCCCAATTTGCCATGAGACAGCGCATTACAATGCAGGTCTCAGTCTGTGCAGTCATCGGAACAAAGTCAAAACAGCTGATCCTGTGTGTGCAAACACATGTAAGCACCTGCTGGTGTGTTACCTGTTACTGGGGCAAGTGCAGTGGCGTGTATATTTTAGCTTAAGTGTGAACGTCTGATCTCAAAAGGCAAGGTTTAAGGGATCAGACCAATTATGAGGGAGCAAGCAAAACAAAAAAAAAAAAAACTCTTTTGGAAAAACGGCTTTTAATATACTTCTGTTACCATGCGATGTCTCTCCCTCTTTGTAAACAAGAGTGTCAAAATAAAAATGGAAATGTGTAAACACAAATGGAACAGTATGGCAACAAAACATGGCTCATTCACAGACACTGGTTTCCTCTCCCTTCCAATCCTGTCTCTTTTTGCTCTGGAGCTTATCTATCACGTCGTACACCAACCAATTTATATGGAAAACACTTAATGTGCAGCAACAAACACATTGCCTGCAAACAACATAGTCTACTAAAGCATATGGCACACATGCTTCATCTATTAGAGGCTTTATGGCTTAGCGATTTAGTATCTCCCTGTGTTGAACACATATGGAAACACAGATAAATGCTTCTCTTTGTCTCCACAGTCTCCCTCTTATTCTCCATGCTTGTTCTGCCGCTCTCTTCCCTTTCCACCTTTGGGAACAGAGTGGGAAGAGAAAACCCATGGAAGGTATTCATTTCTGACTCATCATTGACTCAAAAGCATGAGATGTTTCTCCCTGAAGGGCACTTTAATGATCCTTAGCCTGACTGACATATGTCTGAGGCCGATTAGTACAGTAAATTCTGACAACATATCAGCAGGGATTATGCCAGCATGAATTAGTTCAACTCCTCTTAAGTCGGCGTGAGGTAATTTTTGGAACGTAAGACCAGGGGAGTAACATCAATAGCATAACTACTCCATCAGTGACCATATCGTCACCCTATTAAAATAATAGCCAAAGTTATTTTTTCAAGTTTTTGGGAAAACACAAAAAACTTTACCAAACGGAGAGCATATAATATTTATTAATCATTTCCATTAAAAAGGCCTTGACAGTGGATGACTGTTGACATACATAGAACGTTGTGTGTCAATTATGCAACGTATAAGAATAAAGTGACTCAGGGCAATTTCTGAACATTCAACTGTGACTTAGGCAACTTTAAATCTGGCTTAAACTGCCCTTTCATTCCATATTACAAACTCAAAACTTAAATTACCCTGACAAAATGAGACCTTGAGAAAATTCAACCTCTTTCATTGTGCCTGTTGCTTAATTTCTGGGCTGCCAGAAATGTGCTTTCCCTTTCTCATTATCCTATTTTTGGGTTTGATAGGAGCCATCTTTGGCTCAGTAAAACATGCAGCATGTGCTTATGTTTGCCAGGATTTTGTTTTCTTGGAGTTCAGCTGTATCATGCTGCCCTCAATCTCTCCTTACAAACGCCGTTCAAATTTCCAAGCTATAAATATGACTTGCCACCAATTAATTTTTTTTTTTTTTGGGTTGGGGGGTATGATAGCAAAACTAATGATGTTTTTGTTGCAACTTACTTGCTGTTGTTCTATTTTGCAAAGCAAAACTGCTGCTCTCATGAACATCACCTCTCATCCAACTTCATAACTCATATCTGCAACTTGTGAGCTTTTTCATTTGTGCTCAACTTGTCTCCAAAAGCATTTGAAAGCAGAATACGGTGGCAGCAGTATGTGGGTTTGCTGCTGCTAAACTAGGCAAATCTGTGGAGAGTTTGTCATTGGAGCGGGAGCCAGAAAGAAGCTTTGAAATTTAGATTGCGTCATATTCTCTTTTTCCATTTAAAAGAGTGCCAGAATGCATTAATGTGAATCACTTATGCTAAATGTAGAACGATTCATATGGTAAGTGTTAGGTATGTATTTTTCCAGCTTGAATTTATGACTATCTGTGAAGTAAAAATGTGAAAATATCAACAGCTTTTGCTGGGAAATCTAATGCAGAAAGAGAGTGAGTGAGAGAGAGAGGAGGACCCAGGGGCCTTGTACCCCATTATGCATTCAGCATTTTTCATTTTCATACACCACAGCAGGAGATACAAAGTAGTCCATTGGAATATGAGCGCATTTGTGTATCAGTGCCCCTCCCTCTGGTTGAAGCGTCACTGAACTCCTGTGCAGTGTCGTTTTAATGAGCACTTAACAAAAAGAGATTACATTAAGTGTGAAAAAAAATCAAGTGAAAAAATATAAGCACCCAACAGAGTCCAATTGTGACCCTCTGACTAATTTAATTCTCTAGAATATTAAGTTCTAGTTTGGTGTCCACTAACCCCTTAAAGAAAGGTGTTTATGGTGGTACATGTAAGCCCCAGAATGTGAATGTTGATGCAAATGTTTTCACAAGCTCCAGCTTTAAGAGACTTCAGCTTTCCATGCCAGGCACACATGGCTGCAGCTTTTTCTAGCTGCCTGTGACTTAAAATGAGGTTGTGGTAATGACAGCCATGAGATTTAGTCAAATTTGGGCATACAGCAAACATTATTTTCAATGTTTTGAGCAACATTTACCATGTTGTTTTAATTTCATCCAATTTCATAGCATGGGAAAAAAAGAAAATAAACATCATGCAAAAGATTGGGTACTCTTAGAAACTTGTTTAGTTTTTTGGGGGGGGTGCAGTTCGTTCACAGTCACCATTAGAAAAGCCCAGGGGATACAATTTTCAAAGCATTATGATGATTTTAGCTCCCATTAAACATTTTAATCATGTCCCACAAGAGCAAGAAAGGGGTATAAGAAGATTGGAGATGTAAATGTTTCTTCAATTTTTTTTTTATATTGAGAAAATGGCAGTTGTAGATAAAAACAAATGTCTTGAAGAATTTTATATACGATTCCAAATCAATATTCCTTCCGAATCTGCAAAATTCTTCTACCTTTCTCCTTCAAGAGGATTTATAGGACTCACAGTAGACTGACATAAGGGACTTTATTACATTAGTGAGCAAAGGTATGTTTGGAGGGAAGAAAGGCTTCAGAAAGAACACCTCTCCACCTGTATGAACAGGGGGCGATCTTTGGACGAGGAACATTTCAGCGGTAGATGTAACAATTATCTTACAGCAAGTTGTTAAAGACACATCACTGCGTCTTTAAAGGCATTGAAGAAGAAAAGAAAATGGCCTCTACAATAAGATAATGATCCTAAACAAATTTCAAACTCACCACTTGAGTTGAAGGTTTTCACATGGGCTTGACAGTTATTTGACCTACCATGGAAAATCCCTGGACAGACCTCAAAAGCTAATTAGCAGTATAATTTGATACAACTAGAGGTCTTTTGCAGGAAAAATTCCCAAAATAAGAAGTAAACGGACTTGGTTGGCAACAAAAAAGGGTGTAGTGCCCAAACTTTAGCTTCAGGTGTGTTTCTTTTTTGGTTATTTGAAATTGTAAAAAGACAGAAATGCAAAGTAATATTGCCTAGAACATTAAAAAAAACTATGCTTTAACTTTTAGCACTTTTCGGGAATCAAACTCGTCAACTTGGAAGGGATCCCAAACTTTTCCATGTCACTCTCACAGTGCTTAAGAACATAGGTTTACATGTAACAGACAAGTTTAACTTCACTTGCAGCTGTTTGATATTCATTTGAAGCTAATCATCGGGATAATCTGTTAAAAATTGTAGCTCTAATCTTCAAATAACCTTGGCTTCGTCAGTTGATTGACCTCCATGCTCTTTCTCAACTAACTCAATCATTTATAATCAGGCTTTCTTTGCATTTCTCATGCTTATATTGGTGAGTTGCTCCAGAAGCCCTTAACACCTCATTCGCTACAAAAACAGTGACAGTGAAAACACCTGCAGGATCCCACAGGTTGAAGATGTCCATGATGAATGAGATATGTGTGTGCGCGCACGTGTTAGGGATAGAGGAGAGGCAGCAGAAAGGTCATCATGAATAGTACATGAGGGTGGGTGGAAAGGATTGCTAAATGTCCATCACCTTCCTGCAGATTACCTCCAGCTGGTTTGGGTGGGGGTTTGTCACTAGCCAGACACTGGTGTGTGTCTTTGCTCATGTGCGTGAACCTAGTAGCAGTCATCTCTTCCATATTCAAGCATCGACCTTACCCATATGCATTCAGCTCCACATGAGACCCTTTACATCTTGGAAATTGGGCTGGAAATAATGGGAGGAGGCATGGGGGTTGAGTTTTGACCTTTGACCCGTGTGTGTGTGTGTGTGCATGGGGGAGGGCTCGAATAAAGAGCCTTGACTGGTGTAGATAAGTTGAATTCATGCCTTGGGTACAAAAATGTTAATATGGCCTCAATAAGAGTAAATTCAGATTGCAGCTCTGTCCATTAAATCTAAGTTCAGTTTCACATGTGTACACATGCTCAGGACAAACACATTTCACCCAGTTTTGTGGCTAATATCCATCCGTCCTGTATTAAACAGCATAGAATAACTGTCAAGATGATCAGATATATATCCTGAACAATGAGCTTCTTTAATAAACTGAGACTCAGAAGGAGAGCAGGGCTGAGATTGGTGTCAGAATGGCAGAAACATGTATTTCCAAAATTAAACCAAAAGCTACACCAATGAATTAAAGGGGATAGAGAATCAAAATCATCTTTTTCCCGTTTTTGGTGTTAGTCCTGAGTCTCCCCGCTGTGGAGAGTACGCACGAAGTGCCAGCAAGTGTCAGAACCTCTGTTTCAAGTTCTCCCCTTTTTTGAGTATCCCCCATAAGAGTTACAAGCCCATTTTTGTGAAAAAGTGACGTCACTTTTTCAGCAATCGCCCCCCCCCCCCCCCGCACCCAAGTCCACAGCCACCCCCTTTCAGACACGCCCCTTCGGCGAGAAACAGGAACTGGTGTGCCTTCCAAGGCTGTGAAAGCGGACTACGATCGTTATATATTCTTCCCCCGGAAAGCAATGTTCGCGATCAATGGCTTTTATTTATTTTTAACAGCATCCCCAACCGCCGACTTTTCCTTTGCGCCGCGCATTTCACGGACTACAGTTTCACAAAGCTCCGTTCCGAGCAGCTCATGGTCAGTTCCGACAGGGACAGGCCCAGACTGCAGCGAGCTGTGCGCTCGCTTCGCGCTCGCTTCGCGCTCGCTTCGCGCTCGCTTCGCGCTCGCTTCGCGCTCGCTTCGCGCTCGCTGCAGTCTGTGTCTCGCTCCGGTGATCAGCTGCACCTCTCCAGGACTATGGGGCGAGCAGGTCGGATCACAGCTGACCCTTCTCACGCTGCACATGGACTATTTGCATGAGGCTTCGGTCCATTCGGACTAGAACCTCTCGTCACAAAAACAGTTTTTCCCCCTTGCAGTTGGACTTATGAACACTTCATAATCACCTCATAACCTGCCCCAGTCACTTTACCATCATTAAAATTGCACTAATGAAGCTGCACTGTTGTTGCTCTGTATATTGGATACTGTGTATTGTTGTACACACCTTGTACATTTTGTATTCATATATTTTTATTCTTTATTTTTTATCCTATGTTACATGTTTGAACATTACGCCGCAGCAAATTCCTAGTTAGTGAACACTGTTCACTAACAATGGCAATAAAACGAATTCTGATTCTGATGAGCTTTCTTTTCAGTCGGTGTATTACTCTATAGCTCTGTTTTCAGTGAGAGCAAGGGCAGCCAATCAAGCAACAGCAACCTGCATTTCATAATGAGGTTGCCAGATAAGCTCTGAAACGACGGAAAAAGACGCATTCTAAACCCAGCATAGTAACAGCTGTTTCAGAGAGCCTTTTAGGGAGGTTCTGAGCCATTACAGACCCAACCAATTTATTTTGGGCTACATATCACATCACAGAACAAGGATTAATGCCCCATTCAACCATTCTCTATCACCTTTAAAGACTCATGCCATTGTGTTTTGCTTTGTGTTCAGGTCTTGAGAAGTTTCCAATGAAGTCATAGTTAAATTCAGTCACAGTTTAAGGTTTTGTGAACTAAAAATTGCTCATAAAAAGAAATAGAATCCTGAGTAAATGACTAAAGAACTTTTCTTGTTTAAGATCCTGCAGTAGTTTGGGCCAGCTGCTCAGCGTACACATGCAAGTGGATATGATTTGGGTTTAATTAAACATCTTCTTACTGATGTCACATTCATACAATGGACTGGACTAAAGATGGTATTTTCTCCTACTAATTAGAAAACATTTTGTGTTGCATTATAGGAACTGTAGGGTCCAGGAATTCTGATGATCTCCCCCTTTTTTATCCTTTTTAAATCACACACCTTTACACAACTACCAGGAAATACAAGGAATCGATTGACCCTTTTGCAAATTTATAGTTTGGTTACGTGAGATGTGGCATTTTATAGCCCCACCAAAAGAGAGCCTGCTGAACATGTGCATAATGCAACATTTAAGTTAGTTTAGCACATAACAGGGATAAACAGAACAAAAGCAAATAGATCCACTGGAGCATTCCAACTTGAAATATGGAGACAATGACTTGGAGATTATCACTGATCTCAAACCAAAGAGACTGAAAATACTCATGGCTAGAAGGGATGAGCATCTAATAATCTGGGCCAACCAAGTGTTAGTAGTGAGAAAATGTGTGGGACTGAGTTATTATCCCCCAAAGTACAAGAACAGGCAGTACCTACCTCCACTTTCCCCTACACACACACACACACACACACACACACACGCACACAAAGTCCACCTGTGCACTCATCGACCTGTCTCCATTTTCTCCCTCACACTTCTGTATTTCATTATTAATCTTTACACCAACTCTCTCTTCAATCAGAACTCCTTTCGCCAGGCTTCAGTAACTGATACATTTCCCAGGAGTCAGTCCAAAAATAGCTTTATCAAACCTGATTCACACCACGTTTTTCCACCATATGGCCTAACCAACACCCAAACAAATGTAAAACCAGGGGGACTCTACATCAGCTTATGCATTGCAGGAGCAATCGTTCATAATCCTCAACTATCCCTAAGTCCTTATCCCGCCATAAACAACAGAGAGTTTTATAAGCTACAAAAAGCTCAAAGTTCTGGCACAGCATTGACAAAACAGTGGGTCTCAGATACCAAGACCCCTTTTTGGCACTTTGAACACTTAAACTCGAAGTGGCTAAGAAAAGGTAAATACTTCAATCATTTTCCCCAAAACAAAATTACGTGAAGCAAGGGAATGATGAAACGCCTTTGAGGGTATTTGTGGGCACAAAGTTCCATTTCCAAATCACTGACTATTTTTGTCCTCTGAGCAGGAAGCTTTGATTTCTTACAGGTACTATTTCAACACAATGCAGGCTGCACCCTCCCACTTCAGCTTACTGAGCTCTACGGAACTGCTGCTGGCAGAAATTACAACAAACAAGAACAAGCCTAATTACATTTACAAGTGTATTTGTGATACGTTTGTTGATGGGGTTTACTGTCCACAGGTGGAGTTTCCTCACCAAATTAAATTGAATTTTAATAACACAAGATACCCAGCTGAATAAATTAGACGATAAACAGCATCAGGAGCATTAATCTTTAATCATAAAAAGTGAATGTTGTGATCACGATACGTTGAGCTCTGATTCTTGCCTTATTTTCCCCCCAAAAATTTGCATATCTATTTGGGATACACTTGAACTAATTCTTGTAAATCTGTGCACCCTCGACAACATGTCTCAGTTTCTCTGCATGATTTGCTCGAGGTAAGGAGCAGAGAAACAGTTAACAAACAGTTAATACTGTTTGTGATTATGGTGCAACTGCTGTTAAGATTGTAAAATATCTCCATGAGGAAATTCTCAGTGAGACTTACCACCTTATGTTCAGAGTAAGTAAAGCTGGAGGAAAGACTCACTAAATATCAGCAGAGTGTTGTGCTGCTGTTCTGACTTCTTTCACAAAAACAGTACGAGCTTCGGTGTCTTTCTCGGCTTCAACAAGATGACTGCACTTGTCAAAGGAAAATTTCCTGCAAGCTGGACATTTCATAACTGGAAGTCTAATGACAAATCTTCATGCTGGAGTATGTGTTGCATATGTTACATCCATCTGTGAAATTTAACAATCTGGACTCATTAAAATCCCCACTACGCACATATTTGTATGTACAATTTTCTATTGGAATAACTGCTATTAGTAGCAATAAAGGAAATGAAAGCTGTGATGTTCTGATGAGTGTTTGACAGAGATGTGCAGTACAGAAGGTCCGTCTGACAGAAATGGTAAAATGTGTCGATATGCATCAGAGAGCTAAGTACATTTCAGCGCTTGGTGTGAAATGACATTCAAACCTAAGCAATTTTCGAAGTCTTTTTAGGTAAAGAAAAAAAGGAAACCGACAAAATGGACCGGAGCTTGAAAGTTCATCAAAAAGAGAGATCTGTAACTTAAATTTGACTTGCTGTCTTTGTCTACAGACTTAAAATGCATTTCACAAGTCTTTATCAGCAGATGCTCAGTTGTCAAGGAGACAAATCCCAAGTGAGGAAGCTATGTGTAAAGTGGTTTTGTGATGGTGAGAAAAGAAGGTTTCTGTTTTCCAGCTGGATTGCATTTGTTGAAACAATAGTTTGCATGTTTTCCCCGTGTACGCGTGGGTCCTCTCCGGGTTCTCCGGCTTCCTCCCACTGTCCAAGAACATGCATGTTAGGTTAATTGGTGTCTCTAAAATGGTCCCTAGGAGTGAGTGTGAGCGTGTGTGTGGTTGTTTGTCTCGTTTGTCTCTGTGTGGCCCTGTGATGGACTGGCAACCTTTCCAGGCTGTACCCCGCCTCTCGCCAGATGACCGCTAGGATAGGCTCCACCCCCCCCTGCGACCCAACCGGCGGATTAAGCGGGTATAGAAAATGGATGGATGGATGGAAACAATAGTAATAACTTCACCCAAATAATGTTTTACAATATAAAATAATGTTGAACTCTGCTTGTCTAATAAGAACTTAATGAGTTAATGAGAATTATGATATAAACAGAAGTTTGTTCATCAGCTGCCTGCAGCTTTTGTCCAAACCTTTTTTTGTGGTGCGTAAGTTCACTCACACAGATGAGTATAAAAAGTAGTGAGTCTGAGTGCCCAGGTGTTGTCCTGATGATCGAAAGGTTGAGTGTGGCATGCTGCACACCTACCAACTCAATGGGTATCATCTTGGATATCAGGATGTATGAGGAGGTTTTCAGCACCGATAGCATTGCTAATGCAGGCTAGCATTCAAACTGTGACATATTTTCATCAAATATTGGCTTTTTAACATTTTTAGCAATATATGTAATGTGACTTTGCTTGTTGTTTTTTTTTCTGTGTGCCATATTTTCCACAATAAGCACGACTCAAACATAGCGATGCACTGATTGCAATCTCTGTATCTGATTCAGATTTTTTTTTTTCAGGACTATAATCAGCTGCGTACAAAGTAACTTTTGTAACTGTTGTTTTCATTGAAAATTCAACTTAAAAATATAGCTGCAAGCAGCAATGTGGGGGTCCTAGCAGAATGGCACAATAGGGAAGGCTTGGGCCGCTCAGGAAGGCGTCGTGAGTCCATGCACCAAGTTAGGCATCGATATATCAATGCATCGCAGAGATACGGCCAAATGTCCCATTTGCGCGTCGGAATGGAGTTTGATTGGCTGCCGCGGTTACACGGAAGCTAAATAAAAAAATCCACATAATAACTTATGTGCGGCTTGGTCTGAAGATTCTATGTGCCAAGTCTCGTGGAGATTGGACAATCTTAGTGGCCTGAAATGCGTTTTGAAGGTTTTTGATTAAATTCAAAATGGCGGACAATCCAAGATGGCGCAAATGACGTCATTAAGCGTGTTGACCTCGTCCTTATCCAGGGATTCTACTGGTACCTCATTTGTGAAATGTGGACCAAGGGGTCCAAAGATATGAGCAAAAATGCATTTTTGCTACATATAGCGCCACCTATAGGCCGAACGTCACCAAACTTCTTGGTCCTCTTACCTTTGCAGTCTTGAGTCTGTGTTATAAGTTTGACGTCATGATATCAAATGGTTGCCAAGATATGACCTCACTTCCGGTTTGGGGGCGTCAACCTCGAGTTTGATTGGCTTTTATGGAAAATTGGAAGCCTAATTAAAAATTCCACATGATAACTTTTGTGCGGCTTGGTCTTAAGAGTCTATGTGCCAAGTCTCGTGATAATTGGACAATCACTGTGACCTGAAATGCTTTTTTAAGCTTTTTGATAAAATTCAAAATGGCGGAAAATCTAAGTATACGCAAATTGACGTCATAGGGTGCATTGGACTCGTCATGATCCAAGGATTCCAACGATGCCTCATTTGTGAAATTTGGACCAAGTAGTCCAAAGTTATTAGGCTGAATGCACTTTGAACTTTGGCGTGTTGGTGGCGCTAGAGAGTAAGCTCTTGGGGCATGAAAATTCTTGATATTGGCTTTGGCACTTAGCTGATTACGTGTGCCAAATTTCACAACTTTTTACCATAGCGTTCATGGGGCTGCCATAGACTTCAATTGCAGCAGAAACGGATTAATAATAATAGGAAAAGCTACTAACTCAATGGGTTCCTGCAGCTTCGCTGCTAGGACCCCCAAAAAAATAAGTTGACCAATAATAACTTTTCTCTCTGACACTGTGAACGCAAAAAAAAGAAAGGGCTCCAAGTTCCTGTAATTATTTGTTCAAAATCCACCAAAACAAAAAAGGACAAACAATACATCAAGCTTAGTGCATTTGATTAACAGTCCTGAGCCTTTTTGTCTTTTTACTCTTGAAAAATATAAGAGCATTGGAGAAAAGGACAGATTTTTTATTAACCTGAAAAAACCCTTGAACTTAAAATGAAGTCGTAATGATGATGATGATGATGATGATGAAAAATGATGTATCGGATAATAAATACAGGGAAAAATCAAATAAATGCTGACCCAGCGCAATAAACACTGCTTGTTGGCAAGTGTCCGTGGCTCTGTGCAAATGGTGCATCAAGTTACAATGAAGAAAATTTGGATTTCTCAGCCCTTTGTATGTTTTTAGGGAAAAAAAATCAATTCAATCAATTCAGGTGGGGGGAATCACGGGACCGGCCATCACCAGCTGCAGCTGGTCAAGCTAAAAATCAATCAGAAGCGTGACAAGCTTCAAACATTTACAATATGCAGAAGCTGGTATCCAAAATAAGTCAGGTAAAGTGTTCATTTAACAACATATGACATTTTCATCTCTTTTAAGTTTTCTTTTTTTCACATGTGACCGTAATTGCTAAAATTTGCTACTCATAAGCTGCTTATGATGGGAATCCCTTTCTCCTCCAGTCGCTGCCTGATGTAAGACACACAACTATGAGCACTGTGGTGCAACATAGTTCTACTCCTGCATACTGGTGATGTATTGGTATCAAATTGTACTGTTTTTTTCTCTGTGCCAAAACACAAAATATAAAATATTTGAGATAACTAATGTTTGTGACCATGTTTGTGTTAACGGTGGAATCTGTTCAGACTGCAGAAGTGGGCTCATTATATGTGTCTCAAGACACAGATGAAGTGACTGAGTGTCCCCCTCTTTAGTAATATTTAATTAGCCTGATAATACATTATCAAGCAATCAGGTGGTACAGAATTTTACATATGAAGGAACTCACAGAAGAAATACTAATTAATGTTGTCAAGAGATCTAAGCCAACATAATTGTGACTATTTATAGTAAAAGATGTATTACACCCACCCACTGCAACTGAATTTAATTTCCAAATAGTAATCAACAGTTACTTACATTTATAGCAAACACAATTTAATGAAAACTGGTTAAGAATGTGAATTAGAGTTAATTTTGGTGACCAGATGCATGGTGGCAATGTATATAAACAGCCAACCAAAGATTTAGGTTCACAATGATTAACGACTAACAACTAATTTCAGTTTTTTTAAACCTAATATATTTCAATTAGGATTGCCGAGTTTATTTGGAAGGATTTACTAATTTTTTCTTGAATCATAAATCTTTCAAGAAATATCTCCAGAGAAATATCAGTGAATACACAATTCAAGACAGAAAAAGGGGCAAGAGGAAATAAGACCATCAACTGAGATTTGATATTTCATCTGCACAGTCTCCATTGTTTGAAAGAAAGAAAAAAAAGACATTAATTACAGTGATAATCCAGTTTTAGTTTTTTTTTTCTCATGTAAATTTAGCTGATTAATCTGCACTGAAAGCCATCTCTTACATAAAGGAGGGCTGTTGAAAAATTAAACAACTGACAGTTCTGCTGTACCTATGTGCTGCACGGAGTTAAGAAGAGTGTGTTGGGGTAAAGAGAAGAGTGCAGTGTCTCTGCTGATTTCTCTCCTGGCTCATTAAAACTTGATGAACCTGAACACTCCCTCTAAAAGCAGCAGCTATTTGACAGAACAGGGCTTGCCTCTGTCCATTAACATAATGTGTTCTGTGATAAAAATGGGCAGGCTTATGAATACAGCATTTACGGCAGTTTGGATTTCTCAAAACTATACTTCCTAGTAATTAAATAGCTTAGATATATATATATATATTTTTTTTTTTTAAGCAATTCAGCTAATTTACGAATAGTAGCTGAGATTTTTACTGCAAAAATGGGTCAAACCTACAGAAAATGTTCCTAATCTGTGTAGAGGGTTGTTTTTGGTTTAGCCTGTCACATCCGGATCACATCAGCGACACTTCCAGTTGCAGCTGATACTTGTTTTAAGACAAAACTGATCATTATGCAGGAGCAAATACATGCTTGAGTGCATACTTTGTCAGATTTGGCAAGAGCAGCTTTAAAATTGAGGGATTAATGAAGGTCTTTAGATTAAGATTTTTTTTTTTCTTGTGAGGTCCAGTGTTCATAGGAGAACCTAATGCTGCAGTTAAGTATGAGCTGCTCAGCTCTCCCTCGGTTTGCTGCATGTAAAACACATCATTTCCCGCATGACAGCAGACATCTCCCCTGTGTTCAGAACAACAGATGAAAAACCTTTTATGATAAGATACAGACTGAATTATTTACCATGTAAAATCCACCAACTGCAGGCAGGAGCAAGGAAAGAGTAAATTTATAGGAAAACGTTGTGCGTCGTGACTTTTAAAAATTTAAAGTTTCTCAAAGCAGCATCTTGGAGAGTTAAATATGTATGGCTGTTTGCATCATTTACTTCACAGAGACTAAGTAAGATCTTTCAGAGAACCCTCCAGTGAACAGGCCTGGATTGAGACATTATTCACCACGTACTATTGTTGACTCCATGTGTGCCAATGTACAGCAAGAACAAATCTAAACCAAGCTGGTTTGAGTTTGCACAGAAAATGTATTTGGTGAGTGAGCAGCAGGGAAAGACTAGTTATCATCTCATACTTAAATTGGCTTTGTGGCGCATCCTTTGACAAACAACAATCCCTGTTTGTGTACCTGCGTTGGCAACAGGGTGTGCTGGTGCATATTAATGACAGTGTGTGTATAAGTGTTTATATGAGAGGACGTGTGTGAGTTGTCAGTCTCTAAAGCTTGCGTTTCCTATCTTCAATGCCATATCTCGTGTTTTGCAGGACTACTGTGACCAATCCAACATTGCTCCAGGAACAGAAGGTGTGTGTGTGTGTGTGTGTGTGTGTGTGTGTGTGTGTGTGTGTGTGTGTGTGTGTGTGTGTGTGTGTGTATGTGTGTGTGTGTGTGTGTGCACTGGTTGCCATCTGCCCCTCTCACTGCCCTGCCTTGTTGTAGCAGCTCCTAACCTGTGCAACCGAACAGGACCGCTGAACCCGACTGTCCTGCAAACAGCTCTAGTTTTACACAGTGACAGATAGGGATGGGAATCGAAAACCGGTTCTTGTTGAGAACCGGTTCCCAGTGTTTCAATATCTTGGAATTGTTTGCCGATTTTGCAAACGGTTCCCTTATCGATTCCAGTGGGCGCTAATGACGTCAACACGCAACGTTGCGTGGCGAGTCCAGTGCAGCCAGCAGTCAACAGTAAACATGGCGCCCAAGCGGTACAAACGCTCGAAAGTTTGGTTACACATCCCTAAAAAAGACGACAACAGGGCAACTTGCAAAGTGAATATTTCACCAAAAGGAGGAAATACTACCAACATGCAATAACTATGAATGAATGATTAACGTCAGTGAATCTAAACCCAGCAACGTTAGCAACGTTAGCATGTCCTAACTAACTAACAAACACTGCCTATCATGTTAGGGCCATTTGCCTCATTGTAAAACCTGCTATTAGTAACGGTTAAGGTTAAATGAATGCCTTCTCAGGCATTACACTTAGATGAAATCATGAGAGACAGAGCCTGACTGGCTCAGAGCCAGAGGCTGGTGGTACTACCCCCAGTTCACCTCTACCTCCAGCTTCTCCTTTCACCAGAGCAGGAAGAGTTAAATTACCCAGGCCATGATAGACCAATGTGGACCTCACCGTTGTTGGGTTTGTAAGGTCATGACTCGTGTTACTTCTAAACTAAACAAAGTTGATGCTAATCGACCGGTTTGTTGTCCTTTTTCTCCAAATGAGAATCAATAAGGGAACCGATAAAGAACCGAATCGTTAAGCAGAATCGAAAATGGAATTGGAATCGTAAAAATCTTAACAATTCCCATCCCTAGTGACAGACAAGAAGAAAGAATATGCCAGAGAACCCAATGATCTGACTTAATAACAGAAAAATGAAGGCTTGCATCATCACCTAAACCAGGCCCTGCTCCTCTGAGCTACAGTCTAATGGAAGTAGTTGGGGGTTGGGAATGTGGCTGAATCGTAGTACGGCATCAGATGAACCCAGCATGGCACTGAGGTAATTGCACATTCTTTTTTTTCCCTCCCTTTGGTGCTTCTGCTCGCACATAAAGTCTCATTTTGAACAAGAGGAAATGTATGGCCTCTCAGGGGATTGATGAGGGTAGCATGGCTGTGAGTGCTTGGATTAATCCCCACCCCTTGTAGACATGAATGTATTGACCACATGCTGCATTTAAATTCAGCTGAGCATGTATTACAATGAGCCAAGCAATGCTTTGCTTAATCAAGCTGATTTTCATCCTTTATTAAAAGTCACCCATCACTGATTATGGCCTTTGATATGGTAGAAAAGTTAACAGCTGAACTACTGATGAAGCGCTGCTGGCTGAGACCCCTCAAAACAGTGCAGGGGACACGAGTCTCTGTGAGCACCAACAGGAAAACCTGTTTTAATTAAATTTCTTTATCTACGTCTGACAAACGCACATTCTCACTTGCACTAAAGGTGCTTAGTCCTCCGCCCGGGCTGGCAAGCCCTAAGTGCTAAGGGGAAGGGATTTCTGGTAAAAGGGGAAGGGCAAAAAAGGAGAAGGAGGGTGGAGATAAATCTAAAGCAAATTTCAGTTCAGGTCAGTTTCTGAATAATGATAACTTAATATTCTCAGCATGGAGAATGTTGAAAGTGCTTGAATTTAAGCTTTTCCTCAACCTGCTATGCTCCCACTCTCCCAGACTAATTCCTTTCCTTCTTTTCTGGTGTTTTTTTTTTCTGTTTCCACCCTCCCACACAATATTCTTCTGACAATTGGCTTTTTTTTTTTTTTACCTTATTGCTGTCTTTACCTTCTTTTTTTATTCATCCCGTTCTGTTTTTTTCCCCCTCTACATGTTTTAAACACACTTCTGCAACCTCTGTGTTAGGTCTTCGAAAATCCACGTCTTCATATTATAGCGCAGAGGTCTTCAACAGGGGGTCCGCGACCCCCAGGGGGTCCGTGGAGGTGCTGCAGGGGGGTCGCGAAATCTTTGGTTGATTAGACGATTTAAAAAAAAAAAAAAAAAAAAAAAAATTTTCAAACTGTTTTTTCTCACAAATTGTGTGCAAACGTGTGCCATTCACAGATGGTTAGAGGATTCATTGTCCCATCTACATGCATGTTTAGCTCAGTGTTGTATGCAAGATGTTTATTTATACATGGCAGTGGCGCGGCCACCCTGTACCTTGCACATGTTTAAGATAAAAACATGAATCTATTAACCTGTGTATTATTTGAATAGCTTAATATTGAATGTACAATAACAGAGTAGCTATGTTTATACACGGCACTAGGTACCGTTAAATATAAAACACAATTGTATGCCATATAAATAGTAGGGGGGTCCCTGCTCCAACTCTCCATAAGTTTGGGGGTCCCTGGCCTGAAAAACGTTGAAGACCCCTGTTATAGCGTCCTGCTGCCACTTTGGGTCAGTCTCAAAAATATCTGGAACAATTTGAGATGTGGCCTGCTCTTGGCTGTGTTGGTGCTGTTGTTGGTCCTTTAGCTTTGCTTTGCTTTGGAAATAACAGAAGTTAAAGTGGACAAAGATCTGCTTTGTGAATAAGTGAAACTAAATATTGAACAATTGTGATTGTCCAGTGTAGCTGTTGCATGGGATTTGCACTTGTGCCTCTTTGCTATTCATTGTTTTTGACAATTCATCTGTTTTGTTGTGAAATTGGTTGTTGTCGGCCCTTCCCAGCTCAAGTAGTCTCTGTCGCCTACTCTCTGTTTGTTTGTTGGAGGACCGCAGGTCTGTCCAAATGCTTTGAAAAAATGCCTGCCCGTGGATGCTGACAGCAATGCAGATGGCTACCTCCGTTAAAGTATAAGCACATTCTTAGTCTTCCTGGTTGGCTCATTGATTTTAACCTTTTTACAAGAGCGATGCTGAATTTTTTTTTCAACTGTACACAAAGTTACAACTTTTGACCTTCTCTCGAGGGCAGCGATTGCTGTGGACTGTTTTTCTAGAGAGCTAAAGAAGCCAAAGAGAAATATGTTGTAAAAAATGTACATATCTAAACGTAATGGCATCCTGTGAACCCCCTGTTTGTCTTGTCAAAGTCCTGGGCTCAATGTTGAGGATAGTCTTTTTCATATTACTGACAATCTAACCACTGGGTCTTCCCTCACTTCTATTATTACAATCTGTCAGAGAACCTGTGAGCCGGAGCTGCAGTTTGTCAGCTCTGCCACAGCGGCAGAAGCACTTAGTTATGCCTCCATTTCATCCATCTAACTGCCATGCGTGAGCTCAATCCAGGACTAATGGACTAAATTAGACACACATACTTACTATTCACAAGAGCCCATGCATATGTATTGTGTAAAATTTACTGCAGACAAAAACAAAGTTAAAAGTTGCAGCCATTTGGGGTCGGTTTAGTGTGTTTTAAGCTGAACAATGAACAATTAAATTGAGACTGTGTTTAAGAGAGGAAATCATAACATACAAGAATAGGCTAAACACTCTAGTATGGCATTTATACAGTTTTTTTCTTTTCTTTTTCTTTTTTTAATTTTTAATTTTACCATTACAATAGACGATTTAACACAGAATAAAAGTGAAATAAGCTCCATCTACCAACCAAAAAAAGCTGTAGTTTACATAAA
This sequence comes from Odontesthes bonariensis, assembly GCF_027942865.1. NCBI lineage: Eukaryota > Metazoa > Chordata > Actinopteri > Atheriniformes > Atherinopsidae > Odontesthes > Odontesthes bonariensis. The sequence continues at coordinate 6,099,303 of NC_134515.1, read as the reverse complement.
TGTTCGTCCTGATTTGATCTTTAACCTTCTGGTTAAAAAAATTCAATCACTTACTCATTTTTATCCAGATAAACTCTTTGTCGTTATCCTCGCTTAATTTCTTAAGTTTGGGCCACATGTTTCTTTTGTTCTGGATTTACCTTTGATCACTAGATTCAAATCAGTTTATACTGAGATGGAAGTTTGTGCCAAATTTTTGAAGAAAACCCCCTAAGGTTTTTGAGAGATGTGTTTGTTAGAATGGGGTTGAGTAGCACATTACCCAAAAACATAATTCCTTCCAGCAGCAGCTGTCACTGCCACTGAGACTTGAGGATAGAACTGTGAAGTTTAATCTGAAGATTATAAATCATGAGAGTGGATCAATCTGTTTCTTAATCATATAACATTACTGAAAAGGTACTAAAATAAAAGAATGTGATATATTTTTAAACTTTTCTACTCAGATTTCTGGTTGCCTGGAATAACTGATTAATTACTTTAGGAAGAGTGTCTTGCTGTGTAGTGACACGAGACAGCTGTGGGAGATAAGCGTTGTCTGACACTAGTGGGAAATGTCACAGCTAATACATATCACATGTGGACGAACTCACACTGGAAGCATTGTCTCCTACAAGTGTGAGCGTGAGACGTGAGCTCACTTGCAGTGGCATCCCACATGTGTGCAGCACATGTTGATTTCATTAATGTGTGTGATTCCCACTAATATGAATGCTTTGCAGTTATTTGATATATGACATAATGAACCATAAATCAAAAAGACAAACACAAAAAGCCTCACAGAGCTGTGCTTGTATGTGTGCTTAGATCTGTGTCATTTTTCAAAAAGTTATACATATAGCTAGGGGGCTCAAGTAATATTTTTGTTGCACTGCCATGAAATTGTGGGGCTTACGAGTAATAGAGTGACAGAGAGAGCAATCACAATTGCAGCAGAAGTTGTGAAGATATCCAATATTAATTTTCTACATGGTTCAAGCTCCAAGTGTGCTGAATCCTACATTTCCAGTACACTAACAATAGCATCGCTTTATTCCAGCTCCCACAAGCTGTGAAGTAATTACAAATAAACTGATCTTAATGTATAAAATCAATCAAATGCATCTTTAAACAGCTTTAAATCTCCTCCCTTTAAGTGTTGCATTCATTTTGCTGTGAAAAGGAAAAAAATGTTGAGGCAAAAATCACGTTGCATTTTTTTTGCAACCTCTAACACTGACCTTGAAAAATGTTGGGCTAAACATTCTTTTTTTTTACTAAATAAATCAGGGTCCTAAGTCTCAACAGTTCACACAGTGCACACATAATACGCACACTCAGTGTTTGCCTTCAGTGACACCAACCCCTGATTATGGAGTTACACAGTGTACTGGAGTTCATGAAACTCCAGCGGAAAAACAAGCTACTGAGTGCTGAGCTGAGACAAAGGCCCACACCAGCCTGCACAAGGCTTTTTACAGGAAACCTTTGACATTTTTCAGAGTGTACTCTGTTTTTGTGCTCAACACAATGTTTGATGGCTGAAACTTAACAGTTCCATACCCTAAAGCCTGTTCAAATAACCAAATTACAGAACTGCACACACATTGATGCTCACAAACCCAATCCCTGTGTACAATCAGTAAAAGTACAAAATAACCTCCTACTTTTTTCGCTCTAAAAAATAAATACAACAGCTAAATTGCTAAAATTACCCCCAATTCTTCATTCTATTTCTATTTCTCTGCTTCCCTTTCTCTCTCTCTCTCTATCATTATGGAAATGAGAAAGCAGGTGGACGTGTGAGGTTGAAAGAATACTAAACACTCTTTCTATTTGTTCTCTTTTGTGCACACAATCCCTGAGGTGTATGGCAAAAACTGGAGTAATGATGAGTTAAATGGACAGAAGGTAAACAAACAAAGCAGGCTTTGGGGGAAATTAATTCTCCTGATGTTGTTTGCAGTGCACAAAATATCACTCAATTCTTGACAAACAGCCAGACAGACACATTATTCTATATCCACATATATTAAAATCATCATTGCTCGGGTCTGCAGCTCAAATTTAGGAGCCCTGGACTACCACTATCCCAAGTACACAAAATTCTCATTAGTCATGATTTCTTGAATACTACCATCGAACGCTACCGCTGATACGGAGGATACATAGTGTACCAATAAGGTTAAAACAAAAAATGACGGCAATATGGGTGAACCAAAGAGCTCGGGGAAGAAAGTTTCCAAGAGAATTAACTTGACTGTCCTTCCCCCAATCACGACAAATGAGAGCAACTGCATGTGGTTTGTAAAAATGTCCTCCTCGATTCCATTGTAAAGCGTGAATATAGATCTGAAACATGATCATTTTCTAACCCTAAAAGCACTGATGTTACAGCTTAAACCCAACCAGGAAGTGGCTGTTGCCATATGTTGGTCTTGACTACGTGTTTTCTGTGTTGTCTCGTTTAAATAGATGACTGAAAGTGCTGCCCACCTCCTCGATCCTTATGGGGATTTTGTGGCTTCTTATAGGAAACACTCGAGAATGATGTCTGCTCTGATGTGGAAATAATCCTATGACTTGTATTTCCCCATTCGCCATTCATATTTAACGGTATAAACAAACAACCTATATAGCTGTTTTGTTTGGAGGTCGTGAAATAAATATGTCAGGATCTTAGTAACCATTAACATATCACTGGTTCTGTCAATGACTTCAGTCTCAAGTGGCTTGTGAATTTCTTTTTTGTGTAAACTCCTTGCAATTTGCTACGAAACGTACATTTTTTATTAGGATGCTGACAAAAAAGATTTAATTAACATCAGCCGTTTACTTTATCATCATTTTGTATTTTTCTGGTGGGACTGTGTACGAAGCCCTAACGAATACAACTCACTCCTCAGTGCGCACATAGATAGAAGATTATTACAAAGTGGTTTTAGTTTAAACAGTGACTGATATATGAGTTAGTATTTATAATTTGAGGGGCATGTGTGTCATATTTTCTTATTCTTGTCTATGATGTGCTCACAAATGCAAAGTATTTACAGGAAAAGGGCAACTCAAGCAATATCCAACCAAAGGAGCTTTCATGTCTTAATACATAAAGAGCATAAATCCTGCAGGGCTCTACAGTGAAGCTATTTTGACAATAGACTAAAGAAAATAGTATGTATTTGCCTCTGGCTGAGTTTATGTCAAACTGTAATGTACCAGCTTATTACATGATATAAATATTATCCACATGTGTTTCTGTAGACTGAGAGAAAAGCCAGAGCACAAGCATTGATATAACAGTGACTTACAGTCTCAATCTCTTTATTTCTCTCTTTGTCTCAATGTCTTTTGCACTCTGTCTCGCTTTCTGCTGTCATAAATCCTATTAAAGCTCCTGGAGAGGGCAGCCTGTACAGAAAAACACACACACACAGACCAAAGCACAGCTTTCTGCAGGGTGTGTGTGTCATGAAAAATAAATAAATAAATACATAAAGCTAGCAGTGCGTAAGTGGTGTCAGTGACATGCTGCTGGGCCATGTGTCCAGTGGAGTGAAACACATACATTCACACCAGAACACACGTACACAAACAGATTCTGGTTGACGTCAGGCTTCCAGGTCCAGAAGTCAAACGAAAGGGATGACGATAACATGAAGTGTCGGCATAACACTGCCCACTGAATGTGTGTGTGTGTGTGTGTGTGTGTCAACAGGGTGGGTGAGATTTCGCTACAGATGGAGCAACCACTCACACAGTATTATATGAATAGACTGTTTACCATGATTCCATGGATCGGTCCACAAGTAGATGCATGCGAGGTTGCCATGACAGCATCCCATTAATTTACTGTTACTGGAAACAAACAAACTAATATCTCTATTTGACTTTTCAGAAAATGGAGGAGGTGCTAAGGTCAGCTCACTCTACACTTTGATAGGCGCCTAACCTTTAACAGATGCACATATGTCTGAGTGTGTGTCAGCATGTGGTTGCAGGTCAGGGTCATGTTGAGGTTGGGATGTTCACAATGGATCATTTCCTGCCATTCATGGGTCTCAGAGGAACACACGTAACTGTGTTTTCTTAATGCAAACTCATCGCACAGGAAAACAAAGCACACACACACCGACATTCCCTTTGCGAACACACACGCACGCACACACACACGTACTTGGATAAAAGTTAATGCAAACTGTAAAATCAGATATTGGGGGTTTGCTTAATGTGTGCGTACGTGCTGGGAATGTGTGTGTTCCCAGGCAGAAACACACATCCTGCGGTTTAACTACAATCTGTAAACAATGTTTCTGGCTATGTAGGAGAAAAAAAAAATAACCCAAACAAGAAGCAAAGGGGTGTAATGTTTCGGACAAAGCGAGACGCTACCTCTGCAGAAAAGTAAAGCATAACAGCATCTGAGTGAACATGCAGATATTGTCAGTGCCGAGCAAAACAAGTCTTTGATTTGCGTTTCTTAATTTGGAAACAGTGACTGTGGGACTAATAAAAGGATACCACAGTGCTCTACTGTTCAGAAGCACGCTGACACGGCATGCCACTTATTTTTTGCCTAATTAACAACCTGACAATGAAATTCATCGCATTGGTTACACGTGCCAGTGCAGTTATTTTCTGACATCGCCACCCAACAATTAAATTAGTGCCTGTCGATCACAGCTTAAAGTGGAGCCACGAAGGAGCCCTGGTTTAAAATAAATTGCTGCTGTGTAAATCAGAAACACAGCTTTCACTGCTGTTGTACAGTCACACCATCAACATGCAAGGAACACATAGAGCTCATTTAAAGTGACATCAGGCAGTTCTACATGCAAATTACCTCCATTATATAAGAAAGAGCTGAACTGCACCACCATGCTAAGTGATAAAGGCTCCAATAAGCAGCTAGAGATTGCCTCCAGTGGATTCATATACTCAAACAGGTTTTATTTATCCCGCTGATCCTATTCCTTTGACTTCATTTCAAGTAAAATGGAAATTATTTTATTTTCCATTTTTCATTTTCTAATCTCTTTTACTCTTGTGAGAACAAGGAAGTTCAATCACACGTAGTTTGGATGAATTCAATCTAAATAACTAAGCAACATAAAAAGATAAACTGTCACAGCTTTTTTCCCCACTCTTATATTTGTGAGTGACATTTGAGTTGAAGGCTGCACTACAAAAAACCCCAATGAATTAATGCTTCACGTGTATATTTAAAGCAAGACGAGCTCAGTTAAAGCTGATATGTTGGTGTAGGTTTTCAGTCATCCTGATTATAGTAATCGAAACTTTCGGCAAGTAGAGGGGCCGCTCACACTTGGCAGGTCATTTAAGTCACATGTGTCACTGAACCACCTGACCAATGTATGGGTCACATATTGGTCAGGTGGTTCAGTGACAACAGATATTCCCACCAACAAGTTGGTGAAGTCGTCTTTCGGATCCGCAGTGAAACATCTTCAAGATCTAAGAAGAAGTCCAGTTGCACTTATTGAAGCTCTTAGGATCAAAGCTGATATGCCATTTGCAAATTTCCCGATCAAAGATCACACCACTAAATCAGACATGGCTCACAAAGATTCTGTCTGACAGTTTCCAGATCACAGCCACCGATAACTCAGTATCCTGCGCATTCAAATTCGATAACCACACATCCTTAGAAAGCCTGAGCACCCCGAATCACCTGTATTTATCAATTGGTCAAGTTTTCTCAAAAGTTGTGGGACACTTCAAAGAAAACCTGTATTGTTGACGACATAAACAATCCCACTTTGTCAAGGTGTCAAAAGCAAACAGTGCTGCACTTTACAGCTCTCACCCACACAGTTGTTCTCTCCTTACTGGCTAATGTTGTTTTTCTCTCTTTGGACAGCTGCCTCAAAGATATCTTGGCAGATCAATACTGGGTGAATTGAGGTGAGGCGAGGCGAGGCAAGCCTGAGTGGCAACTGTGTACAGATAATAGACGTAGCCTCCATGTTTGAAAAGCAAAGCTAATGCAAATAGCTCTTCAACGTGCCTTCTTCCAAATGGCCAGCAGGGGACTCCTGTAGTTGCAAAGAGTTAACCTTTATAAGAATCCATGAGAAATAGATCCCACTTTTTACTTTATTTCTAGCCTCAAGTCACCTTCAACATAGCACAATAAAGATGGCAAATGTTGAGTCCACTGACATGAAACAAGACAGGCAAAGTTGAGGATACAAAGTTCAGCTGTGCAGTTTGAAAGCACTGTGTATTTTGAAAGTGCAACAAACTTTCTGCTGATAAAGTCAAGGCTGTCTGCTACAAAAGCGGGCTAACAAGCTCCCCTCTGTTCAAACTGGACTTGGCAACAATTAAATCCAAACCACGGAGAGGCAACTTTACAGTGTACGTTTTGATATCTTGATGTAAGACATTCTCACCCAGAACCCCCCACTCTAGCTAAAAGATGAGGTAGATAGTTTGCCTCTGTTGTGTGAAATCTATGATGTGAAAAGATTTAATTAAGATAGGCCGAGGAGTCATAATTAATTCTGCCTCTCTCTGAGTCAGGCTTACTGTCAAGAACACAGGGAAAGGCTTTGGCTGAATAAATTACATACTCACATACACATTATATGAATATGTTTCTCCCCAATCCGAAGGGTAATGAATGTTGTGCACTTCTACATTCTCCCAGAACTGAGTAAAAGTTAGGTCAGTTATAGGTGATGCTCTCCAAAGTGTAAGTGAGCCCACTGGCACTTTATCTATTTATCTATCTCTTTTTTAGAGGCATTCCACCGTCTTAGATCAGATCACATTTCAGTCCAGGAGTTTATTTTGACTGTCAGTGAGGAGCATCCTCTGGAGAGATGTGTCAGTGACAAATGGGAAATTGAAAGGTTCACAGCAAATGGGCTTTTGCCAAGCAGGTGGTGCCGGAGACGGCTGGAGTCACAAGAGACTTCTGAACTGTCTGAGGCCCTGCTCTTCCATTACTCTTCCTTTCCTTTGGGTCTCTGGCCTATATTTAATTTTGATTGGTTCTTTGTTTAGTCACCCAAGACTCCAGTTGGTTTAAATGAAGGATATACCTCCAGGGAGCCATTCTCTGTGATTTTCCTTTTGGAAAAGGATTTTCCTTTTGGAACAATGACCCTGAGACTGAGTTTAAGAGGTGACTCCATTCTGTTCAGTTACAACTACGTATATTTGGCAGAAATGACCAACACACCGTGAGCTGAACATTAACTTAACAGATGTCTATCGTGGCCTAATTCCTAAATTCTTTAACAGTCTTTTTGTTTCTTGAGTGTGTCTGTTTCTTTTTTTTTTTGCCGGGACAGTTCCAGCTTTGGGCCAAAATCTTATTCATCAAGCATTGCTCTTTGTCACCCCCCCATTTCCAAAGTCCAATACTAATCCGTCAAGCTGCAAATTCTATGAGCTTTCTAGCTCTGACCAAATATGCAATAACTGTCTTATTATCAGGAGACGACAGGCAATAATGACTACGGCCTGAGCCAAGCAACCGCTTCTTTGAGCGTTTCAAAGAAGGCGCCTAATTAACAGCTGCTTTGTAACTTTTGTCACTTTTTTGACTGGTGATTATAGGCAATTCATTGGGGAGGTTCTGTCAGCAGTGCGTGGGCAGTTTCCTCTTTGCTTATGTTGTGTCAAACCTGCATTTTTTTTGCAGCAAGTCCCAAGATTCTCTCACTCTAATTTGCAGAACAAACTCCTTCACCTCATGGAAATCTCCTCGCGTTAATAAGGACATCTCATCATCGGCATTTCAGAGACAAACTAAGCTGTTTAAAAATGCAGGGTCCTTGGTATCTTGTCTGTGATTTCCTGTAATTAAGTACTGGGGAGCGCAGCGACCTTGGCTCTGAGGACAAGTTTAGTAGAACAAGTCGTGTGCTCTTTGGAGCAGATTTGAATAATGGCAGAGCTATATTAGCCCCCTGCTTGTCGGTGGCATCTTCTAAATCACCACTCCACTACTACCGAAATTGTACGTCACCAAAAAGTGGCCTACTGTCGTATTTGGGCCAATTCTAATTGTCTCACTAATCTCTTCAGCGTTAAATGACCCAGAGAAACTGCATCCCACAGGGCAGGCTTGCCCCACTGATTGGAGACTTTGCTTTTTGTTTTGCCTGGCATATTAAAACAGCATAGACTGCTGGTGGAAAGCCTACAGAACTATTGGAAATGTAATTAAGGGCTAGCAGCAGCTTTTAAACGGTTGACTAGTGCAGAAACAAACTGTGCCCTTCAGCCAGCAAAAAATTTAATACATGGGAAATGAGTGGCTCAATCGATAAACTGGGCCTTATTTCTTTGGTAGGGGAAAATTCAATGGCAGACAGAAATGGACTGCTTCACTGCTTGAATACTGTTTCTGCTTTCCAAGTGGAGAGTCGCATTTTATTGCTTCAAAAACAAACACACACAGACCTCACTGTAAGATAATCATTTATAGAGATGATTCCATCTGTCATTAGAACAAAAACAAAGAGATCCTGCCCACTGTGCGACTGAATCTTCAGTGTTTTGTGATGTAGCGAAAAATGGAATAAAAAAATTCCAGTTTTGAGGTGAGGCAGAACTAAAAAAAAATAAATAAATGCTCCAAACATGCACAATTATTTGTTGAAGCCAAATGCATCAGCCATTTTACACTGACAGTGAACGGTCTATTGTCGCCGCCAGACAATAACATTTGTCATTAACAGTCTCTCGTCTGATACATTTTTTAAGCTGACATAAATTGTTTTTCCAAACAAGCTGGCCTATGGAGTGAGTGATTGAACAATTATCAGAAACAGATTCAGCGAGCACACACTGTGGCCTTTTGTCCCTTTTATCAGTCGGACCCAGGATCATTAGAAACATTTTATTTTCATGCTTCCCACATCCACACCTCGGCCTTTGTAGCCCGCACACATGCAGGGTGATACGACACCTTCAGAACTCGCAGGATGTCATAAGGGGAGAAAAAAAATTAAAACACACAAGAAAAACAAGTGTTTTCCACCAAAGCTTGCCAACTACTCCAGTATTGTAAATAAACTGTTGCTTTTTTTTAAATAATTGATGAATTGGCCTGCATATAAAGTTAGCAAGACAGTGCTGCTCCAGACTCCTGGACTACAAACCCCCAGCAGGCTAAAGTACCGTAATGTTGAATACCCATGAAAAAAGGGAGGTGTATTATCCTATTAGACCCTATCAGAAGGATATGAATGCTGCTGTGGTAGCAGATACTGAACATCATCCCAATAAGCCATGTGGTGCAGATCAAATCAAGTCATCAAAAGATCCTTCTTACATCAAAGCCCTGAGCAGACCTGGCCACGTGCCTGCCATACCAACAGAGTAGAGACAAAAAAAAAACGAGCCGCCAAATCTGGCAAAGTGCACAGACGGTTGCCCACTTCAAAGGCAGAAATCCGCTATCTCTGGTCATTATTCGCAGGCAAACCCCAGAAACCCAGCGGAAGACCAAGGTTAGCGGAGAGAAACCACCGAGGACTTACCATCAAGAGGCTGGGTCAGGGCGAAGAGAGGCGGTTTGTCTGAAAGAGATAAAAGAGAAAGAGAGAGAAATAGGTTAGTTTGGGGGAAATTCTGCAACTTCCCACGGGTAAAAGCCAAAGAATTGAGTAGTAACAAAAGACAAAATTTGGACTTTGGGCTTCCAATCTAACACATTTGAAGTCAACCCTGCAGGGATCAAGCTGAGCTAATCGGACAGGAGTGCATTCCAGCGGTATCAGTTTCATCACTGAGCTGTCATTCATGGCTTCTATGGTCTAATCATTCCAAACCAAACTGCATGACTTTTGATAAGAGCATATGTGAGTTGAGAACACAGGGATCTGATTTTGCTCTGAGATGAAACGTGTGAGACAATACACACACGTTCCCTTCTCCCGGTCCTTGCAGCCAGATGCCGAATAAATCAGAATCTTTCTCCTTAATACAACAAATGACATCATGCTTCTCTCCTGGTCAACACCCAGCAGACGATGACATAAGGCTTGTAAGGTCATGGGAACAGTAAAACATGTAAAACCTGTAGTTTCAAATGACTACAACACTCAGCGGGAGAGTCACATCTAACCTGAATCCTTTGCAGCTCTATCAGCTTGCTCAGAAACATTTAATGTATGAAAAAGAATGTAGTTTGTTTTAACCTTCCCGAGCAGAGAAACAAAATAGGGAGTATTGTTAAAGGCAAAACTGAGTAAAAGCAGAGAAAACAATTCATGCCAACAGTCATTTTCGTTGCTGTTAAATCTCAGGATTATTTTTCAATCATAAGGTCAATTGTTTAGGCAACTAAACAGGAAAAATAGCAAGAAAAGCTATTTCCCAGAGCCTTAGGGGATGTCTCAAATAGTTCATATTCCCAAACAATTGGATTTAAAAAAAAAAGTGTTATTTCCAAAATTAAGCTGCCAATGTTCCCATTTCAGTGGATGCAACCAGAAAAAGTTTTGCTGAATACAAAATAGCCGTTTCAAATTGCTGCAGATTGTTCTTCAGTGGATGGAGTAACTGATTAACAACTAATCATTTAGGCAGTCAAGAGAAAACATCAAGTAGGATAATTGGGCATACAAACACCATATCTGTGGTGCCTGTACACGTAATTATGGCACCAAATGTAGAACCAACATAGTGTAAAAAAGCAGTGTTAATTGCATTTATTTCACATAAAATTGTACCAATCTCCAGGCATTTTTGAAGGGTTTTCGCTAAATGGACTGCCTTTCATAAACATGACAGGTTTGCCGTGAATTAGTAGACCGATACCAGGGCACTCGAGTACCAAGCACGACCCAACTGAACCACCATCTGCACTCTGGCAGTCCCGGCTGTGTGACTCACTAGGCAAAGCCTCAGTGAGTTGTCAGAGCTGCCTGAACTGAACAAACACACCGACATACACATTGAGAACGGCTGCACACCGCCCAGACATCTCTCCAAAAGTCTCCACACTGTGAGAGATAATGAGGAGATAAAACACATCACATCAATTACTCCACTAACACATTTTTTTTGGGGGTCCCCGTCAAGCTGCTACACTGAAGCCTTTCTCAGGACGTCTGCGATGCCAGTCGGCATCCCGAGACACAGTTGAGTTTTAAATTTAGGCTCACTTAAAATTGCTTGTCAACAGTCGGGTCTTCGGGGGAGAAAGAGGAAAATGTGTGTGAGAGAGAGAGAGAGAGAGAGAGAGAGAAAAAGGGGGGAGCACAGAGGTGAGTTGTTTCCCAGTCAGTCATGACAGTAACTGATTTTCATCTATGAGGGATTTCAAGAATGCACATAAAAAATGAGGGAAAAAGAAAATGGCATGAGGAGGATGAAGGGGAGCCTCGGCAGGCTGTACTCCCCTTCTTACTTTTGTAAGCGTGTCTAAATATGAATAAACAAACATAACAGATAGAGACGTATTGTCACGCAAGGTGAATCAGAAAGAGCCTGAGAGAGAAGGTGTAGTGCAAAGTGGGCCGAGATGCAGGGCGTAGCTAAACGCTTTCTTCAAATTTCCATAATGAAAGGACAAGATAAGGTCTCTCCATAAACATATCTGCCACTTCCATCTCCCTTTGCACCTGGCAAAGCCTGCGTGAGTTCCCGTGCCTGTGTGAATGTCACAACACGGCCATCATTCACCTTATATCTTCGGCAAATCAATAAGTGTCCGACAGTGACATTTACCCACGTGCAGGAGGAGGTGTGTGTGTGTATACATCTTTGTATGTGTGTCACCTTCCCCTTAGCTGTGGCTGATGTATGGCTGTGCAGAATGATGAAGTGAGTGTGCCTCCGTGTGATGGGCTTCATCGGCAGGGAGAAGAATTTAGAGGGGGAGGGGATCCAAACTGTGTGCGTATGTATGGACATGCCTCGTCCCATATGGTGACAACAGAAATTGTGAATCTGACGCTGACTCTTCTAACACATCCCTTCCTCCAAACACATACACACACATCACCACTACTGGCACTATCACTATCCCACCCAGCTGTCCTTGTGGCCACATGGTGAGGGCTCTTGGCAGCATAATAGAGCCCCTTTCAGCTCATCATTTTCCCCCATTTCTTTTCATTTGGCCATAAGAGAGGTGAAGATTGAGCTGCTTTAACTGAATCAGTATTAATTCTAACAGTATCCATCTGGCTCACACTGAGTGGGAAACAGTGAGGTTACAAATGACCTATACTCTTACAAAGAACCTGCAACCCCCGAGTTGGAGCGACTGGGAATAACTGACAGAGACGGCAGAGAAACACAGGCCGGTGCAATCTTCTTTGTGAGGACTTTACCCTGTGAACAGTTAAAAGCTAGATATCGGGCAGGAGAGAAATCAAGCAATAACGGGTTGACCTGTAATGACAACCAGGGCTAAAGAGAATTCCCAGGGCAATTTTCCCTCAAATTGTTGCAGGAATACCACTTCAACCTACATAAGCTAGCATTTAAAAAGTACCATGGTTGTAATTAATGACCAAATTACCTATTATATTTAAGTTACCTATTATAATCTGCAAGTGATTGTGACGCACAAGGCTTGCATAAGTAATAGTAGTAACCACTTTGCAGAATTAAGAAGATTTTACACAGTTTTAATGGGCAAAGCGGTGAGAAACAGACTAGTGTAAGTCTCTCGGAGTGAGGAGAATGAATAAGTCAGTATTAAAATGTAGGGCAGAACATGTCGGAGTTTATTGGTAGTGTAATAAAAGAAAAAAGCTAAAAAAATAAATAAAAATGTATCAAGGTGCTTTTGAAAGCACCTACTGGCCCTTTTTCCGAATATTAAACAGTTGGGCATTGTGTCTTTGATCTTTAATATATGCAGTCCCTGTCCAAACAACAACAAACAAAGCTTAATTTCCGTACCGGAACCAGGACTTGAAAGTGATTCCAGTCATGGATGTTAATGCAAGATAAACCAAACAAAGTAAATGAACTCCTCTCAGAACTCTTTCACACAACACCCACAATCAAAACTGCTGTCAGAAACTGAGCAGTTACTGTCATTTCAATAGCATGGAGAGATTTTGCTAAGGGAGGAGATGACAGAAGGGACAAGCTTTTCCAAACCAAATCCAAAACTTTTTCAGCCACCAAAGGCTTTTAATCGGCATTTAATACTTCAAAGTAAATGCCACGGCTTCGCAGAAGAGATACGAAGCAGTCTTAGAAGCCTGCATAGAGAAGGTAGGAAGGAGGATGGGGACTTTATCTGTCCTGATGCTCCTACTTCAAGGGCAGATAAGGCTGTCATGAGAGGTTTGAGTGTACTGTTGGTTTTGAATTTTGCTTCAACAAGGACATTTAATGCAAATACTGTGTAGTATGGATTTTTTTTCAGCTACATTCTGTGGCAAAAGCAGCACCGATACTTTGAATTTAGGCATATTTTCAATTGCTATGAAAAATCTATTCATTCAAGAAAATGCAGGGCAATACAGTTAAGTGCAGAGAGTTAAAAGAAGTGCTTCAGATGAACAGACGTACAGTTATTGAGGAACAGGAGCACGGCGAAGCCCAGAGTGGATGTGGCCAACAGGATAAGACAGATGTTGCAGGGGATCATGAAGTAGCGCACCACCAGTGACACTTTGTGCTGGTACCTGCGGTCCTGCTCCGGTGCTGGTGGCGAGGGATAGTGGCACCCGCTCATGCTCCACTCCAGTGACCCCCTCCCCTCCAGCGTGGAGGAGATGACGGGACGAGGAGTGCGCCGAGGGGTGCCCAGAGACCCGTTGGAAAAAATGTTGGCGGTGGGGTGAGGCCTGACGATGGAGAAAACGCAAAAATAAAACGCAAAGAAGATGAGCGATGGTGGCTGTTTCAGCTGCGGTTCCAGCTGTGCACCGTGGTAGGGATCCGGTGATTGCTTCTGTCAGAGAATCGCAGCAGAAAGCTTTCAGTGGTTTGCGAGCAGCTCATTTTTAGAGATAATAACATCCATATGGGTAAAGGGCAGACAAGGGGACAGAGACACTGGACTCCTACAGCCCCCCACCTGTCCACACAACCTCCATACTGCTGTGTCCGCTGGGAAAAAAGACAAACTAATGGGAATTTAATGTGCAACTACGTGTGTGTGTTATGAAGTGGTATATACTTAAAAGGCAGACATGTGTGTGGATTTAAGTGGGTGGTGATAATGTGTTTGACAATGTGCGTTAGAGCGCTTTTGGCATGTTTATGCGTGAGATGCACCGAAGCTAGAAATGTGTGTGTTAGGATGTGGGTGTTTTGGATTGTCAGATATCCACAAGGAAATCTTCAACAGCAGACCGAGAGTAAATCCAAACAAGGAATCCGCTCTTTTCCACAGGATGACCCTGACGGGTAATTAGTCGAATGTGAAGGAGGTCAGGGGATGCCGGCTCCTACAGCATCCCTCTGTTCTGTTGTTCAAAGCCTTCCAGAAGAAGCCGAGGTCTGGTGCTCGCAGAAAACATGTGACACATTTATTTCTTAAAGAGGTGATGGTGTTGCATCTGTTTCGGCCCCCCTGTGGCTGTTTTCCTTTTTACCAATGATCAGCCCAGTGCTCCTTCTTAAACTCAACACAACTCTTTGTATCCAAAGGACCGGCTTCTTTGGGTTATGTTCTTGTCCACATCGTATAAAATCCCTCCAAACCTGACGCTGTAACCAGAGCAACTTGTATCTGCTGTAGCGTGATTAGGAGGAAGGCTGGAAAGCAGCTGAATGCCTCACGATAAACCAGAGGGCTTGTTTTTCCTACTCGTCTCTTCAGCGCATCTGTCTCTCCTCCATGGTTCAATACCCTTTATTCCAAGTCAGGCTCGTGGAGGGGGTTAGCAGCTACCCCCCCACTCTAACCCCACTGGTACGCTGGGGCCAAAAGCAGGTCAAAGGACGCAGCGGAGAGTGGAGAAAAGTTAGAGAGGCAAGCGATCACGATCCCAACTCAGCCTGTCAGTCCACAGCTGTCTTCTCCAACAAGCAGCCACAGATTTGCAGCAAAATCCAAAGACTGGATCAACTTAAAGAAAAAAGTGATCAGAAATCAGTCAAGATGTTCAAGGGAAAAATTTCCTGGGCTTTATTCCCCCTTTTGTCAGCAGCATGCAAAGGAAATTTCAGTCAAATAATGCTTCCTGACCCTCAAGAAGAATTCAGGTGATGTACTTCAGTTTTGCCTCTCAGGAAAGAACTTGACCTGGTTTTTTTTTTCTCGTTCTCTAATTTGCCGTCTCAAGCCTCATGCATCCAGTCCCTTTTTCAGATGGATGTGTTAGTCCAGAGGTGCTCCCAGTGTCCCGTCCACGAGGATTTCAGCTCCTGCCTCTCCTCCGTGTGGATCCGACACTCATCGGCTGCCAAAAACAACAAATTAGGCTGCGGGCATTCATAGCGTGCTTAATCCCCAGGCAGCAGGTAGTGGTCCCAGTGTCAGCGCACTCAAATGAGCCAGCTGAAGCAGGGACGAATGAGTCAATGAGAGAAGTCAGTGGACAGACCGAGAGAGACGGAAAGTAAACGAGAGGGAGGAGGAGTGTTGGCAAAAGGAAAAGCCGATCCTGACACTTCGGTCCACCTCTTTTTTCTCTTTTGGTGAAAACAGCAGCGACATGTCACTGGCTTCCCAAACACTTTCCTCCAGAGCGCTCCTCTCGCAGCCCTCAGCAGGCGGAACGGATGAGCGCATAACGAGAGAGTGAGAGAGAGAGAGAGGGAGACGTGGGGGGAGTGGATGAGGGGCTGTCTTAAACAAAGGCAGAGGGGAGGAGGGGTTAGAGTTGAGTGAGGGAATAAGAGAAAAAAAAAGAAAACAAGCCAGAATAAAGGCTTTGGGGAGTAGTACTCGATTCCTGTCAAAGTAGGGAGGGGGTGCAGCAACAGTGCAGCAGCAAAACAAAAGAGGGCCACAGACTTGGGAGATGTCAACCAACTCCTCCATGTGTTTATAGCCTAATCAAAAGAAAGTCTCTTCCACAAGAGCTGGAGAATTTCCACAAAGATTTAATGAGGCAAACTGAGAAAAAAACAGGCCTGCAGAGGAGGGGCAAACTTAAATACATTAAAGTCAGTCAGGAATTGAGGCTCCAAACAGCCTTAACCCACTTATTTATGAACGATATGGCCAAGAAAGCCTGAGAAACTGGCCATGCCATCCACGTTAACAAGGAGAAATGATATCGCAAAAGATGAATGATCGGCAGACCTGGCACATGATCTAAAGTTGAAACATTTTCATTTATTTCACAGAGGTTCATTTTTCTTCAACTCAAAAGCAATGCATTGTTTTTGTATAACGTGTTAATGAGGTCAGAATAGTTGGGTGGTTATAATGCGTCTCGCTGAGACCCTGCATTCGATGTCTACTTTGAAGAAGCTTAACGGCAGCAGATGCAAGGCGGTATCTATCATCAATTATTTATGGGTTTTTCACTGTCTCTATCTGTGTCTCCATCTCCATCTTTTCCATTCACTCCCCCCACTCTGTGATTTGCACAAATGTGCTCATACACATAAACACTAACACTGATGCACACACCGGCTGCATCCACGCAGGAGCTGTGTGAGCACGTACACGCCTGCAACTTTCTGTATGAAACAAACAAGCCCATACACATAACAAAATAACTCCCTCTATCTTTTTGTCTCTGTTCGTAGGCAGCCAACAAACAAACTTACTTGGACACATCACAGCACAATCTCAAAAACCACACACAAACAGGTTGGTGATCTTGCTTCCACCCAAAGTCATTTATCTCTTTGGACAGTGAGTTCATTCCCAGACCCAAGCTGGGCTCAGTGGGGGAGACTCTAATGCGAGGGGCACTGGGTTTTTAGACTGCCCGCTGAGGGTCATAAGTTCACCCCCCTCATCAGCAATCTTGCCACCCGGAGGTACCTCCCCTCTCTCAGATCCTTCCATACATGATACCCCAGACAGTCCACATCAACTCTCATTTTGCACAACAAAACCTGATTGATTTGCTCACCGAAAGAAAGAAAAAAAAGGAATCAGCTGCTTTCTCATTTGCTGGCCCTCTCTTTTCTGTCTTATCTTTAACTGAGTCTTTATCACCATGTGTGCTGTCAATTTGGATTTGGGTTGCAGGAAAGGTATGAAATAATTACAAGCATACCTCAAACATCATCTTAAGTTATGAGTGAGTGCCAAATTCTCACAGCAGAGGGCGCTAAGGAGTCGTTCTTGCAGCTTCCCTGCTGCCACGACCCAAATAAAATCTTCCATTGACATCAAAGCTCAGCTGCTTTGATCAATTTTTAATGCCACAAGTATCTCACAAGGTTAACATCTCTGTCTGAATGCTTTGAAATAGCAATTTCCATTAAGGAGCCAAAGGAGCTGCTCTCTTGTTTAATGGTCTGGCAGAGGCAGCATGTCTGTGCATATGCACATGTGTGCGTGAGCGTGCTATTCTTTATGCAGAGGGCGAGAAATTTGTCATGTTCAATAACTAATTTGTAGTTATCATTCAATCAAACTATGTGTGTGTGTGTGTGTGTGTGTGTGTGTGTGTGTGTGTGTGCGTGTGTGTGTGTGTGTGTGTGTGTGTGTGTGTGTGTGTGTGTGTGTGTGTGTGTGTGTGTGTGTGTGTTTGTGAATGTGTGCCTGAGCAGTGGCAGCGCACATCCCGGTCTTCTGGCTGGCCGGCGCTCACCAAATTGATCTAAAAGAAAACAGTTGTTGCCCTTGCAGAATGACAATTTTTTCCCACAAAGGCCAAAAGGATTATGGAGTGAACAGAGAGAAAAGAAAAGAGACTTTACCACTGAGATTTACAGATTAATATCAAAGTAAGAATAGCAAAAAATTTCCCTCATTTTGTGTCGTCATCTGTTTCTCATACACTACATTTGAGCCGTAGGGCCATGGGGATCAGGTATGGTATCTATGTACTATCTCTATGGGACTCATGCTCTGATACCTAAAGCATTAGCTCTACATGTGCCACTTCTTTAATGGCTATAAACTCTAACTACACATTTGACATGATTTAAGTACGTTTTAACAGGCGATACAGTACATATGCTCTTGCTGCAGTAAAGCAAAACCCAGCCATCATCTGCAGAACTCTCTCCTGCTGGCAGCAATCAAAGAACTGAATTGCACATTTGCATAAGCAACATTTTAACAGAGGAGCTCATTCACCAAAGTTAATTTGTACAAGATCATAAAGGTGACAAAACACCCAGTGGATTAATTTCTGCATTTGTATCTCAGACCAGACAAATCTAATACAAGAAAAAGCCATTCAACCTGCTTTGATGACATTAAAGGTTTAGTTTTCTGTCTCTCTGTCTGTGTACGATACTTTTTCAAGATGACTAACAGGCAGAACTGTCAGAACGATCGCGGATCATGAAGTAAGTAGTTCTTCAGCTGAATCTTTTATCAAATAATGTGTTGGGGAAAAAACAGCCTGTAAAGATCTATCGCTAAATGCATCAACAACAGCTTTGTCTGCTAGGGTGTGTGAAAAACATTCTCTCTTCGATGAATACACTAAAACCCCATTAGAGTGGGATTCGGTCCATTTTTCAAAGCTGGAGCTATCAAAAGCGAAGCTGTTGCCTTCACTAATGGCATTAGAGATCATTCTTTCCTGCTGTCCATTGTAAATGAGTGTTTTAATGATGTTGATGAAAAGAATGAAGTCTGTTAAAATTTAGAACAGATTTGGTAATTGCATGCACTAAAGTCCGTCCACTTGCCCACTCAACTATTCATGTCTGCCTCATTTCCAAGACAGTTAAGTGTATTACTTGTCATTTTGTGTTTTATGTTTTTTATGCATGTAAAAATATATATAGATGATAAGAAATCAGCTGCAGTGGGTTCATTTCTGCCCGACAGGCGCTATTGATGAATATTTCCTGATGTGTACTGTTCGCCATAACATCAGTGGTATGACACTTCATGTAAATGTGTCTAATTCTTCTACGGACAATGTATTCAGGACACAAATTCTACTTTCAGGGACATTTGGTGGACATCAAAAGGCCATGTTGAATTCTTCATGTGCATCGAGCTGTGCAGCTGGGCCGGTGGAGGGGAGCCCAGACTCCCCACCCAGTGGGCCATAGCAGCGAGATGCTAGCAGGTGGGCCAATTGTCTTTCTACGGCATTAACTCCAATCATCATACGTCAGACTTTGTTGCACTGTCCAACACATTCCCAGACTTCCCAGTCCTCAGGCCTCCAAGCTGAGCAGCACTCATTTGACGATGTAGAGGTCAGTGCCTCTCACAGATGTGTGTGGCTAACAGCGTTAACCTCTGCTGAACAGGGATGGAGAGGCAAAGGAGCCAGAGGTGGCCCACAAGGATGAAATCAACATGCTTCTCTGACAGCAAAGCGTTATTATGGCAACCCCAAATCAATACAACAACGAAATGAATAGAAATACAGTTGATTTCAGTAAACATTCAATGCTTCTTTCACAATAAGAAAGTAACTGTACGCGCATGGCTGGTTTGAGTAATGGATCAATCAATTCAAAGCTGCTACAACACTACGCTGCAGTTTATAGGACAATAAGGAACACAATTAATGCATTAAACTATTGTGGTAGCCTTAGGAATTTGTGTGGGATCTTATGTTCAATGATATGTTTTTTTTTTTTTTTTATCATCTCTTTGTGAATGCAGATTTGACATTTTACAGGAGACTCCCAAATACCAATTCATCTCAAATGCTCCTGGACACCGACGCCATAACATTATTGCACTTTCGTTGACCGTGAGCAGATACTTGTCATTAATACCACCCCCCCTCCTCCCGACACAGTGGGTGATGGTACTATTGTCCAGCAGTGACGTAAGAGTGATTGAGTTCCAACACTTTGTGGGCTCCACACACTGTGACTCACAACGTGACACACTGCCCAGGACTTGGTGTCACACGATGATGACATTGAAATTCAACCCACAGCTAAACAGTCATGTTCACGAATCCTTCGCACATCCTACCAGCACTTGGGTAAAAATGTATTTAAAACTATTTAGCATTTATGAGTATTGATAATAAGCCTGATATGTGCATGCTGTAAACAATGCTGTTTAGCTGTCCACAGAGAGGTCTTCAGTCAGTATGAATCCAAGAGTCTCCACTCAACACTTCCAGCCACATTAGCTTCTTCCTCCCACTCCATCCCACGTTGCCCTGACCTGTTTCTCAGCCTACACTGAGCCAGCACTTTGCCCAGGGGCTGAACCAGGTCCTGTCCACAACCGGACTTCTTGTTCATAACATGAAAATAATATTTCTCTCCTCAGCGCTCATCTTGAGCCAGCAGTTGCCAGTTGTAGCCTGAAGGCACATGTTCTGAAGCTTGTTGCATACTCACCCTCCACCCTCCCTTTCCAGAGGTCCTCGAAATGAAGAGGAGCTCATTCAGGGGAGAAATAAGTTGCGATTAAACACATCTGATTTTCTAGCCAGCCCCTCCTGCAAATCACCACCCACAACAGCGATTAGAGGATGTTATATCCTTCCCGCTCCACTGCCTTGCCCTGTTTATTTGGGTCTCTAGCACCAACTATTTCCCCTTAATAGCCATGTGGGAAATTATTCCAATGGGCCGGCACAAACAGGGAAATGATGAGAGAAATGGCCAAAAGAGGAGCAACAGAAAGAAAAGGAGGGAGAAACGGCAACCTGGGAGTTTGGCTGTTGTTTTCAAAGCTAGTGGAGAGTGACACTTCTCCATGTGGTTGGCATATGCAGCCAATTGTGGCAGCGGCGCGGGCTGACTTGGAGCAGAGAATCAGGGTAGGAGTGGCTGGCTCTGACAGCCTTTACATTGGAAAAGAAAGGCTGATGGAGCTGAAGGACGATACCAATGTCACTCTCAGACCAAGTCAGTCATCTGTTATGGGAATCTGGACGAGCAACAGAGGCTCGGTCATACAAGGAAATCAGGTGGGAAATGATGATGACCACTCATTAAGAGCTGGGAGTTGTCATTTAAATTTAGCTCATTTTTATTCATACTTTCTGTTGATTTATAGTCATATGAAAAAGAAAGTAGACCACATTTCAGTCATAAGGCTTTACTTATCAGCACATTAGGAAATAAAATCATCTGATCCCTACCAGGTCTTCATATTAGGTATATACAACCTCAGATGAACAACAGCATATGCCATTTTACACCATGTCCTTACTTATTCATCAAATAATAAGCCAAAGTACATGTGCAGTGTGTCAAAAACTGTCTACTGTCTAGTCAGAAATTAGAAGGGTAAGTTGCAGTCAGGTTCCGCTGATTAAATGCACTTAAATAATTCATCATCAATAAGTGTGAGCACCTCTATAAAAGTAGAAGTTTAGTTAGTTTGCTGCTCAGGAGCATTCCGGCGCATGTTGACATAATGCCAAGGAAGAAAAAGAACAGCAATGATCTTAGAAAAGTCATTGTTATTAGTCATCAATCTGGGAGGGGTTATAAGGCCATTTAAAACCTATTTAGTGTCCATCATCAGACAGTTACCAAGGAGTGAACGTCCTAGCAAGTTCACCCTAAGGTCAGACTGTTCAATGCTCAGAGAAACTGCAAAAAATTCAAGAGCTACATCTCAGACTCCACAGGCCTCAGTTAGCATGCTTAAATGTTTCATGACAGAACAATTGAAAAAGTATGGCTTGTTTGGAAGGACCAACAGGAGAAAGCCTCTTCTCTCTAAAAAGAACATGGCACCACAGCTTAGGTTTGCAAAGCTGCATCTGAACAAACCACAAGACTTCTGCAACAATGTCCTTTGGACAGATAAGACTAAAGCGGAGATGTTTAGTCATAATAAACAGCAGCATATTTGGTGAAAACCAAACACAGCATATCAGCACGAACACCTCATACCAACTGTCGAGCACGTGGTGGAGGGCTGATGATGGTAGTGAAGGTAGTTTAATGATTATCAACACTGAGAAAGCTCAATGTGAGGCCTTCCATCAAACTGCTAAATCTTGTCCAAAATTGTATCATGCAACAGTCCAATGATTCCAAATGAAGCAGCAATTCTACGACAGAATGGCTGAAAAAGAAAAGAATAAAGGTGTCGCATGGTTCAGTCAAAGTCCCGACGTCAACCTGTTTGAAATCCTTTCGTGAGACTATAGGAGAGCTGTGCATAAACAAATATCTGCAAACCTCAATGCGCTGAAGGAGTGTAGTAAAAAAAACAATTATTCATGATACTGCTGCTAAAAATTGTTCTACAAGCTAAAAGATCACGGTGTGGAGTTTTTCAGCCACTGCTTCCACACTTTGGCTAAGTTTGTTGTCAGATAAATAATGACACAATAGAATTTGTCCTGTGTTGTTGTTTATATAAGGTAGTATTTGCCCAATATTAAAACCTGCAACTGACCAGATGATTTTTGATATTTTTTAAAAACTTTAGAAATGAAAAAGGGCATAGTTGCTTTTTTATGTGACTGATGGAGCACAGATATTTCAATACAAGTGGAACGGAGGGGCTCAAACTAGACATGACAGGACATGACATCAATACTTGAGAATTGTTTTTCATCTAAATGTTTTAGCTCAGGATCAAAGGGCTTCAGCATGCAGAAACACATTTTCCATTTGCGTCTTTTACAGTATGTCTCCATTTCAATGCAACTGCCTCAGCAGTTCATTTTGTGTCATTCAGAACACACTAAACAAGTTCACCCAGGCATCTGCAGATGTAAATGAAAATGTAGAGAAGAGTGAAATAATACATGAGAAATGTGTGGGAGTCCTGATTATTGACGCTGAGAAAGTTAACACTAGAGTTAAAAAATGACTTACATAACATTCAGTTAAACCCTCGTGTTACTGAGGAGGCATGGGCATACAGTGTGTCTACCCACAGAAGGTGCAAAAATTGTTATTGCAGATAAAAGATTTTAGGTAACAAGCAGCGTGTCAGGGGTGGTGTCATTATACACATTGACTTGAAAGAGATTCTTTTTTAAGATTCCATCTCCATCAAAGGCCCCGTGGTCTACTGCACTGTGAATCCCATGTGTCGTACATCAATAATCCTGATTTTACCAAATATTCATGGCAATTACTGCTGCCGTCACCTTTGAAAAACCAGAGCTTTATATTTCAGCATTTATCCTTTTGACATACGCTGTATTTCTAATACACAAGCAGGTTTACCTGAACAGCTTTCTGTCATCCATGCTGACATTGACAAGTTTTAAACACTGGAACACTTCC
Organism: Odontesthes bonariensis; assembly: GCF_027942865.1. Taxonomy (NCBI): domain Eukaryota; kingdom Metazoa; phylum Chordata; class Actinopteri; order Atheriniformes; family Atherinopsidae; genus Odontesthes; species Odontesthes bonariensis. The sequence continues at coordinate 6,076,092 of NC_134515.1, read as the reverse complement.
ATTTGCATTTCTACAAATGAAAAATGTTTTACTGCACTTCTTTTTCATCCTTTTTTCTCAACTGCTCACTGGCAGCTGGCTGCACATCGAGCTGAATCTCTCAGATAGAGGGCAGAGAGGGAATATTAATTGGTGAGCCATACCTTCTTGTTGAGACGCAGCCCATAAATGAAACGTCTATAAATTATTTATATGCCTAATCAGATGCCATGTGCTCAACGTTTTCTCTCAAACAAGACAGCTTCTGTGCATATTCTTTTTTCCCCCCATCCTAAATAATTCTAGTTCCTTTTGACAGGAGAGCTGCCAGACAAGGCTTGCGACAGAAGCAGGAGCCTAATGAAAATATGGCGGCGCAATGACGAAATAGAATTTTTCTGGCTGCAATCAGGATCAGGAAAATGAATGATCCGCTTAGCAGCAGGTATTAATATGCAACATGAGTTTGTTCTGAGGCTTTTATCCCGACAGACCAAAAACAGATAGAGAAGTCCAGGTGTAAAATGCACACAACGTACATGAGTGTGAGCAAACAGAACAGAACGAAGTCAGACCAAATCAGGAAGAACGAATGCAGCGATTCCAGGACAACAAAAAAACAAAAAGCATTAAAGTATTCAGTCAGGAGATGTAGACAAACTTTCATGTGAAAGCCACTGAAGCATTTAGAGGAGTGTTCGACAGCTGCAGTGTAATGCAAATCTACGGTTTTATCTGCAGACCTCATTCAAGCATCATTCAAACGTCAAAACATGGCAAAATCAATACAGCATGAATGTGAGCTATTATGACAGCCTGAATCCTCAGCCTTCTGAGAAAAATGTATTCTCCTGCTTGTGGATGGTGTGCGTTGCTGCATCCTAAGCTCTAAGGTTAGCAAGGTCAGTGCTGTCGGAGATGGGTTGCAGTTAGCGGGAAACCAAATCAAGGCAAGAGGGTCATTACGGTAGAGAAGAGAGCAGGGAGTAGCCGATAAAGAACAATCGTCAGGCTCCTCAGCCAGATTAAAGACTGCAATATTTCCTCCTATAACCCTGTGACCAGCTGTCTGTCAGACACAAGGCTTTAGCTGCAGCCATTTCAGCAGCACAACGCTCTGAGTCTCTGAAACATACACACACACTCGCACATACACACGATCATACAAGATAAGCACAGTGTCCTGACATTCAGACACTTGGCAGAGAAAAACAGAATAAAGAGACATAAAGACACATTTCATCTTTAAAATGCCACAAAGTTCCTGAGGGTTAAAATAAATGGACTGCTAAATTTTGCAATAAGGAAGAACAAAAGGGTTCAGTAAATGTTTTTAAACTCCTTTTAAAAAATTAAAACGGGAGAAAAAATAGAAAGTTGCTGCACAGAGATGTCTGCAAGAGCAAGCTTAGAGGACTTACTCGTGTTTCATGACCTCACTTTAAAAGTTTCACCTGCAAGAGGTAATTTACCTTACTGCAGTTTGCTGGGAAACTAAAAACCTCTGCATTGACAAACATTTTGCCTGTTTAAGTGTCCTTGAGCAAGACTATAAATTGCATCCAGCCACTGAGTGCCGTCTTGTAGCCGAGCCTTGTTACTGACCTCTATCTTGTATGAGGACACAAGAAAGGGGGGAGTTTCTCTACAGCGATCAATAAAAAGAATATTCTTTTCTCATGCTGGGTCACAGTAGAAAGACCTCAATCATACCTTATGAGTAGATTTGATTTTAGCTGCTAACTGTTTTCGGAAAAGATGGCGGCTCAGAGTATCACCCGTTTTAAAAACTTTAGATGAAATCAAGGACTTGTCCTGTGCTAGCTTCAGGAGGCACCGGCAGCATTGATAGCCAGTAACATTAGCGCAGAAAATCAAAGATTATTGGGAATTTCCTAAACCTTTTTTTAATGTTTGAGTTTTGGTTAGCAAGTATCCTCCTATTATCCGAAGTTACCCTCTGGTCTTGGATGTCTAGCTGACTTGAATCTCACTTAAAGCATCCTGGGATAGTTTATGTGTCATTCAGTGAGAATAATCAACTTTGTGGACAGTGGGAGAACAGGTATATGGATAGTTTTTGCGGTAAAGGGTCATTCAAGACTTAAATAATACAATCTTTACATATAGGACAGGGAGTACACAAACAAACAGTGCCAAATGTCCTTCTCTCACAGATTCTCCTCTTCATCTTCATCAGCTTGAGCACAACAGCCAAGACTCAATCACAGTGAGAACAGTATGTGCTGATATGTCAACTTGTCTGTCAAACAGAGGTGGTGGGAATGGAGTCGGGGAGAGGGAGAGGAGGGCAGTGGACCTGTTTTTAGCAAGCAAACACATGACAATGATGAGCTTGGTGTGTCACTGAGGCAACAAGCAACCTCATCCATTATTCATCTGGGTAACAAACTGATAAACGAGGTAAATGAAGAGGAACAACGGCTGGGAAAACCATGCTGATGGGCCAAAAAGACACATTTAGAAGCTGGCGGCATCAGCAGCATCCTGAGACGCATATTAATCTGTGAGGTAAACAACAAGACCCGGGCGCAGGGTCAAAGCACAGCGGCTCTCATCCATGAGCAGAGTAATGAGGGGCAAGTTCACACCTTCAGAGAATGAGATTCTGCACAGACATGCAGGTGTTACAAGAGGAATTCACATGTCTGCAGAGTCAACACATGTAGTGCCAAGCTGTCACATTGTCAATCACTTACCTACTCTGTGCACCGAGCACCCACCAGAGCCCTCCCCACTGCACCATCAGAAAACAACTGCCTTCTGCAGTGCAGGTTAAAGTCTCAAACCGTTGCATCAGTCAGCCAGTAGACATTCAGAGAGAATAAACGATATCCATGGTCTCACATGTCATGCCAAATTCATGCAACACGATCTGCACGAGACAGCAGGGGGATGAAGTATTGCCCTGTTGCTACGGTAACACCTCGTATTCAGAAAACACCATGCCGAGGGCTAAAAAATGGTGATTCGTTTTATTTTTCAAAAACCATTACAGTGACGATGGGGAAGTGAGGAGGAATAAAGGTTGCCAGAGAAAAAGGAACAAAACAAAACAAAAAAAAAAACAGACTCAATGTAGTGAGAACTAAAAGGGAAGAAGCAGCAATTTGCAGCAGTGCTTCAGACAATCTGGGTCACTTCTGTCACTGTATTTCTCTACAGGCAGTAGAAACAACTCATCCACCATTCATTTAATTTCCATTTCAACACCATACAACACATTTGCATTCCGTCAGTTTTCCCTTTTCCTTTCATTTCTCCACATGCTTCTATAGTTCCTGAATGATAACATGCTGGCAATGTCTACGCTGGCATTGCTCAGGCTGGAACACAACACCACTTGCATCCAAAGCAGGGGGACATTTTTACAATCTTCAGTTTCCTTCTCCTTCTTCATCACTCCACCTCAGGTCCCAGTCTGCCTCTTAGGTTTCCTGGAACAACACCCCCCACCACCACTTGATCAAATCCAGATCTTTGCCATCTGACCCTTACGAGCCCTTACCGGGCCTTGTAGCCCCCTGGGGACCTGAGGGCAGATCATATGTCCCACCTCTCCACAGCAACAAATGAACCAGAGGCTCAATGGCTTGCCTGATTGGATGTCATGAGATCTATGCTATCATTCCTTACAGCGGAGCTCCACAGGGCCAGAGCTCTTTCTTTTAAGAATATCATATTAGAGCAAAGAGGACAGCTGTGTGAGTTACATTTAACAGTTTTTAAAATCAAGTTAGAAGGAAATATAGGCCCAATTCTGCCACTAGGAATGAATGTGAAAATCAAAGCAACCGTAGTCTACGACAGGCGAGCTCTGCTTGCCTGGACTCATCCCCCATGAGAAGTACAATGCAGGAAGAAAAAACGATATAAAAAAAAAAAATTGTTCAGCTTGCTGATTCTTAAAAACCTTAAATGCTGTGAATTTGAGATATTCTAAGTGCATCCATATTCATGAGGTTTTAAGCAGCCCTGTGCAAGTATTACAAACTGGTAGACCCAAAATGTCAGACAGATGAAACTGTTTTTGAATTTCGAGGATTAAAAACAGGCACTTCTCTTTTACCAACCAGGCCAGTCTGTACAGCCTTATACCAACTGCTAGCAAAGGAATAAAAGAAAAAATAGGGATCTAACACTGTCGAGCCCTGCTTTCCGAACATGGAACGCTCACTCACTGCTGCTTGTGAGAAATTATTTCATTCCAGTTGTAATCGTTGGATTTCTTTCACTTTTAGAGATTGCAGTCATTTCTGTGGAGCCAGCTGTGAGGCCCTGTTCCTTGGATTGTCTGTCTCAATGATGTTCTTTTCTTTGTCCGCTCAGCCTTGGTGGCTGTTACTGCTGATGCTGACTGCACAGCAGTTCTATTCTTATCACACAAAGCAGAAGAATCAAACAAAGTCCTGTGCATGTGCATGTGTGTTACGCTCTAGAAAAATATACTGCCCAAAGTATTATTAACCCTCCTGTTGTCTTGCAGGTCAAAAGTGACCCACTACTAGGGGTGTGCAAAATAATCGTCATGACGATGCATCGCGATTCTAATTTTCTTGATCTACTGCATCGATTCTGGAGGCCAAGTATCGATTATTTATAAAAAAAGAAAAAGAAAAAATGTTTATGCCTTTAAAGGAAAACGTCGGAAAATTTCAATTTTCCTATTTTCCTTGACACCTGTCCCCCAAAATCGATTTCTCACACTGTTTTACATTATTCAACTCATAACCTTGCGCTCCCAGATTTTTTCACTTCTGGCCATGGGCGCAGCCATGTTCAGCCACATCCGGGCATATTTTACGTCGGAAATGCAATTCTACTTGAGCAGCGGAAATAAAATTCTACTTGTGTGGCGGGAGTGTGCTCTAACAAAGTGTAGAGTGTAACTTGGAAATACACAATGATTGAATACTACCTGTATATAGTAGAATTAGAAATTATTTTTATTTCAACATGTATGTTCACATATATCTGTAGTGATAGTCTACAACTGCCTCGTCGGCATGAAGGAAACCCTTGTAGGTCCCGTCCTGCGACTCATATTTATCCCTGATCGCCCACACCGCACAGGAGGGAATCACTCTTAGGAAGCGCTTCCCAAGTCTCCCATGGAGAAAGTAGGTCACCTGCCGGTAGGCCTGGAAACGGTACACAAGGTTGGGTATGGGGTCTGGAAACGCCTCACGGCTCGTGGATACAACCGGTGAGTCGTTAGCATTTGGCGGCGGTGTCGCGGCTGCTGCGACAGCCACTTGTCCGTCCTTATTTTTAGCCTTATCCGACCATCTCGGCTGATGGCTATAAGCTAACATAACTTGGATCGAGAGGCTGATCATGATCTGACTCGGACTCAGGCGAAACTTCGCATTCTATCTCCGGGTCCGAGTCAGACCAAGACAGTTCGTAAGTGTCTTCCATTGCTGTAGAAAAAATGTTTGCATTTCTGACGTCATGTTGAGTGAACATGGCGGCGCTAGGGAGGGAGAGCCAGAGCGGTATAACTTGAATTTCAAACATTCGCGAATGTTACTCTCTCGGGCCGACAAATGTAAACAAGGTGAGAAATCGATTTTGGGGAACATGTACCAGGGAAAATAGTAAATTTGAAACTTTCCGGCGTTTTCCTTTAATGATAGTACACATGCATTTCGCTGCAAGGGATGTTTGCAATACATGTATATATTTTTTATAGTTGTATAAAGTCTATGCACTTTTTTTGTCTGTACTGATCATCCCTTTTTTAGTATTTTAAGTTTTATAAATCCTGTGCACTTTTTGTGATGAGTGTGTCCAGTAATAGTAATATTTGTGTCCAGTAATATTTGTTTTAATGGCAATACCTCCAAAAGTTGTTTCAATAAATACAGTTATGAATTGATTTGCTTTGAGTTATGTATCACTTGAAGACACTATCCAGATCATACACAGCCAGTCAGCCACTGGTAATGGCTGTATTTTTTTTTTAAGTATGTTCAGTGAAAATATCGCAATGCATCGCGATGCATCGCAATAATTCAAGTATCGTGATGCATCGTGATAGAATCGCATCGTGGCGTGTGAATCGTGATTCGAATCGAATTGTGACTTCTTTGCCAATACCCACCCCTACCCACTACCATGTTTAGCTGTAGAAAAAATACCGTAAACTATCTTTTTCCAACTTGAAATGTTATGACTTTTCCTAAAGGGACCCCATCATTAGAAAAAGTCACACTTTATTTTTGTTTATGTTTCCATGTGGGCTGTACAACACTAGGGTACAAAGATTGTCTTATGGGTCATTTTTGACCCGTGAATTATAAAAACATTTAAACACCAGAAAAAAGTTCACTGTTTTTTTACCTTTCAATATAATTAATTCAGAAGTAATTACTTCACATTTATATAATAGCAATAATAAACCTTTAATATGTAAAAGAAAACTGAGAAAACAAGAAAACTGTGGTAAAAAAATAGTGTAATCCTGAAAACTGGTGATTGTCTTTTTGTATTGTGTAACAAAAACTACATGATAAAAAAATGTATTGAATTGAGTTGAATAAATAAATAACAGGTGGTATCATCATACAAAATAGATTTTGGATTTAAAATTCAATTGAGTTGCTTTATTTTGGGGCTTTGGTAGGGCGGGTCATTTTTGACCCGTAGGACAAGGGGAGTAAACACAATGTTAAGACCGCACAAAGGGTTAAAACTACATATGAAACCGGTGTCTTGACGTCATTTTGGGGTTGCTTGGCAACCAAGAAAAACTCAATTTCCATCTGTTGGCTGAAGATTCACATTTGAGAAACAAACATAAGAGCGTTATTATCATTAAGAAGATGGCATAATCATATGATTATTGGCTTAGAAGAATTGACAAAAGTAGAAAAATGTTCTTTCAATCAGATCTTTCAGTTGTGACCTGCTAATGATCTGCTGAAGATCAGATTGTTAGATCAGGTCGAAATTCTAACTATTTAGTCAAACTACTATTTCAAAATATTTCCCAGCAGTTTATTTTTGTCTTAAATGATTAAATCCAAATTGTTGATTATTCTTTGACACTCGTTTAAGCAAATTCTCATTTCAGCTGCACAACCTACGAGTTGGCTGAGGGGTGTTTTTTTTTTTTTTGCGGGAATCATACTTTGAGCAGTTTCGAGGTGTGTGTGATTTGGTTGGCGGTGTAGCAGTCCTGTGATTGAGAATCTAGGACAACCCCCTTAAGTGGAGAAACGGGGAGAGGGAGAGAGAGAGATCATCAGAGCCATTACTGTGTGATAAATGATTTGCTAGCTGGTGAGTTGCCCTGAGGGAAACATTGGGCAGAGTGTATGTATGTGTGCGGTGGGCGGGGCGGTTAAACCTGAGGCTTACTTCTATCAAGAATCCCAGGGCACCGACATACTCTTAATGCAATCTGCTTCATTACAAGGGGGAGGGGGGCCCGGTAGATACAACACGCACACACAACTGAACTCCAATTGTACTGAGTACACTCTGTCTTTTTCCCATATTTGTACCCATACACATAAGCTTAACTCAGCTACGTGCACTTTCTTTCACAGAAAGGCACACAAAATCAAACTTCTCCACTTACACGCACACACACCTCATCTTACGCTCGCTCTCACACACACTCTGCAGGCAATCACATCTCAGGGGAAAGGGAGCTGAAGCCAAGCTCAGAGGAGGCGGCAAATTAGTGTAGAGTTGAAAGAGCAAAAGTGGTAGATGGAGAAAGATAGTGCGAAAGGAGGTGGGGTGGGGTTGGGGTCGGTTAGAGTGGTCCAGACTTGTGGAGTGGACCCACTGCGTCAACAGAAATAGAAGGCATGTGATGTGTGAAGATAGCAAAAGGTAGGTGTGAAGATAGGGAGAGATAGAGATGTACTAAAAAACATTCAGGAACGGTAAGTAAAAGGATTAGATGTTAAGAGCTTGAAAAGGGGGAAACCGAAACGGAACAGAAAGAAGAAGAAAACACAGGGGAGCTGGAATGACAGCAAAGGACGGAGATGGCGAGAGGGTAATAGCTGGTGGGAGAGGTGCAAGCAGCTTCTGCCACGATAGAGGAAGAACCAGAGCTGGAAAATAGGGAGAGAAATTGAGCAACATAACCCTCAAGACCTCACTGTCTGAAGACAGGCACACTGTCGTGTGCCTTGGTTGATGTGTATGTGCACCTCTACGAAGGTGCGGTGGTGCACGCCGAGCTGACAGGTCTGAGAGCTGGTGTCAAGCTCCCCGGCCTGGTTAAGACCGGGAGGGAGGCATTTCTAGTGCGATAGCCCCAAGGGAAGCTCGTCTTGTTGTGGTAAGACAGCCTGCAAGCTTGTCTGGCCTCCTGGCTTCCAACTCTGGATGAAGCCCAAGAAGTGAGATGCAGCTGGATGAGCTCTGGCTCAAAGTCTGAGTACCAAATCACTGGCCAACATACATCCTGAGGTGATACACTGCTATGCAGGTGGAATTATTCAGAGACTTAAGCAGCAAAGCTGTTTCTTTCTTCATAATATACTTCCTCTACTTCCTGCACATTTTAGTAGGCATAAATATTGCATTAATCAAAAATTAAAAGATTAATTAGCTGCTGTCCTTATGTTAGCGGTAATTGTGCTCAAAACTGGCAATGACGGATGATAATCAAAGATAAAAAAAAATCTTAATTTGATTCTAAATCATTAAAGCCCTGTGCAATATTATCCTGATCTTTATCTAACAGTACTTCTGCTTTTTTTCCACCTCTGTCTGATCTGAGATGGGGTTTTAACATTGATGCAGAGAAAGTAGCAGAACCCTGTATTAGTAGTGCTAAGATAGGATTGACTATGACATGAAAAGTTAGAACTGCAACTCAAGACCCGATGTGCTTTTATCGTTGTTTTGGTCCTTCTTTCGCCTCCCCTGGTTGATTATAAGTTCAAAGGAGTGTACTCTCAAATGATAAAAAACACTATGTGGCATGTCTGGCTAAACACGTAAGAGCTGTGAAAGTCCAATTCAATACAGTCAGAGAAGCCCAGATGTCTGACCTTGGCTCAAAGCTGGATTTGGCTTCAAAGCACAAAAAGCTGATGATGCAAGACATAACTTAGAGTAAGCTTGATCATCCATTCAGCAGAGTTTATCTTTGCTTAGTCCCATATCCCCAGGTCAATAATGTTGACTCATCGACCACCGCTCTCTCCGTTGTCGATAAAGCACACTATAGCCTTTTAGCTTCTGCTTTGGCTCTGTAAAGAACAAACAAAGAAAATGACCCCTAAGGACTGATCGAGACCCAAGAAAACACGGGCTGATGCTGCTGATAAAGCTTCTTCAAAGGGCTTAACGCATAGTGTTTTCTTGCAGTACTTTTCCCTCTAATACTCAGACAAAAATTTGGTTGGCATTCATCCAGAGGGATACAATGTGATAGGAGATTAACGAGGTGATGATTTGTAAGTAGGAGGACCACGATTGCTGCTGGCGTAAAGAAAGAGAAATGATTTGGTGAGTCGTCCTTTGAAAGCTCTGTCGTATCGATCAGCAAATCAGCCTCCTAATAGACAGGTAGCACTAAACTCTGAGAGGGAAGGCTTGAGGTGAAACAGTCACTGGAACTGTCTAGGTTATTGAAATGGACAATTAAAGCGGTCCCTCTTAAAGATGGACATCAGAGGACAGAGTTTACACTGGCCTGTCCAAACTGAGGACAGGGAGAGGAAGAAATATTATCTCCCTACATTTTAGGGGTGCAAAAAATAATTCACCTGAAAATCAATTTCTATCAAATCTATTACGGACCACCAATGGACTGAGAAAATGAAGAAGAGTCAGACCAAAGGAGACTATCATCTCCCCTATTTATCCTGGCTGCATTTTTCTTCTCTCTTTCACTGACCAAACCGTTTCCACAGCAGAGTACACCGGCCGCAAAAAGACATCTGCAGTCGCTCATGATAAACAGTCCACATCTCTCTCATTTGAATCCTTAAAAACCACAGAGTAAAAACTACAGCTGCTGCCTCTTCATGGGCTGCACTCTGCATTAAATCACGCCACCAGGAGTCAAAGCATGTGAAGACAAACATTGGTGTTTGACATTTTGGAAGAGCAGCTGGTTTTTTATTTATGTCATATTCTTCAGTGACACACCGGGTTTTTGTTTTAAAGAAAACACCCAATTTATTAGACAGATTGCCAATTTAAGCTGTAATGGAGTGAAGAATCTTCTTTTTTATTTCCCAGAGCTTGTTCTTAATAATCTCTGTTGCCAGAATATAAAGCCAATGTACATATACTGCCAACTTGTGTTCTTGTTCTGTTCTTGTTTCTTTTGAAGGTTTAGACAACAAGGTTTATCTTAAATATCTTTATATTCTTTTATGTATTTTTAATGCTTCTTGCACTCCCTGCTGCAATGCTTTTATTTTATGTAAAGCACTTTGAACTGTTTGTACATGAAATGTGCTATACAAATAAATTTGATTTGATTTGATTTTGATAAAGGTTTATCTTAAAACACAGCTTTTCAAAACCATGAAAACCATTATTTGGCAAGCTTGGAGTGACATCAGGTACTTTTAGCTGAGAAATGTTTGTGGTTTCTACAAAGTAGTAGTAGGAATGCTGCACTGTGGCGACTAGGATTCCTTGTTAAGAAACCAAAGATTTAGACTGAACATGAATATCTTTCTTTAAGAAAAAGAAAACTACCCTAAAAAAATGTTCAAAAATACCATCCCAGTTTTTGCAAAGAGAGGGCAGCAGAATAGCTGACACTGATACTTTATGCTTTTTTCTTTTTCTGAAAATAAATAAATACATTTCAAAAAAAGGCTATGAAAGCTTCCCACTTGTTTAACAGAAGTAGGCTGAAAAAAAAAGGTGTGCAAGATTATCAGGACTGCCACTTGTCTAAAAGCTAAAAGGACTCCTCTCATTTTTAACATCATCCAGCAATCATCATTCTCTATTCAAACACTGGATTTTCTGTAGTTTTTTCCTCTGTCGGGTCCTCATTATGAAGTGCTTGAGCGTGTCCATGTGGGGAGAGGCGGACTGTTAGACTGGGGCATATGATACAAAGCTGAGGGACGAGAAGATGGGTGTGACTGGAGGAGGGGATGTCAGCATTTGTAGGTCAGCTTAAATGTTTAATGCTTTATGCTGATGAGCTGACACTCCGTTTCTCCATTTTTATTCCTTTTTTCCGATTCACGAAAAGATGCACTCCGATACCTCTCTCCACCACTCTCACATACACAGTTACCACATATTTGCAGGAATAAGCCACCCCAGCTTATATTCTCCCCGAACTCTCGGCACGCCAATTAAACTGGTATGTGACAAGACGGGCAAAAGTGCCAATTAGGCCAATCTACCTCTGCGACACGTCCCCTTACATCAGCCTCCCCATCGTTTTCCCAGCTGCAGCTTCCACCTTCGTCCGCCTGTTGGTTCTTAATGGATTTTTATGCTTCTTTCCAGCACTCCCATTTACCAAAGTAACAGCATAATGGTGAATCCAAATAATGTATCTGTAACACTCGTTCCAAAACAAGGTTAGATCTTTCTGCCTTAACCATACATAATTATGTAGCCTTGAGTGCACATAATTGCAAAGGTCTGATAACAATATATCATTGTCACATGCTTTGGGGAGATGGGGATGAGAATTAGTGTTATATGACAAAAAGGAAGCAATCAATTTAAGTTGGCAAGGTTTTGCAAAAAAAAAGTTCATAATGACATGTTTATCTTATCAATTAAGGAACCATAATAATCTTTTTAAATGAGAAAAAGGGCTTGCCACAGGGAGCAATCACCTCAGAAATACGGCATGTTGCTAAATAAATCCCTCAACCAATATATTGAATTTGCTTGACAATAGATTATAGCTTCATTTCAGTGATAACAGGAGTAGACACAAGGGGGAATTAAAATGGAGAACTTGAGATTTCATGAATCATTTCCAAATGACCCCAGAGAATAGAGTGGAGGAATTATTTAACCAAAACAGTTGCCTGACAAATGCTGTTTAAGTTTTTTGAAAGTGAATGCCAAAGGGCACAGTTTGCCCATTATGCCGTTTGATCAACAATCATTTTAAACACTGGTGCATTTCTGGACGCATTATTTTCAACACATCGTCATTAAGGATTCAGAGGAAGGCTGGCTGTTAATGGCTTTTAGATGCTGCCTCCCACACCCTACTTGATGGGGCATGCGTTCCATTAAAACAAAAGTATTTTGGATGCTTACAGTCCTATCATAAAGCCCCATATGTTCTGTTGTTATGTCCCCGGCTCTGTCGAAAACAAGCCTCCTCACTGTTGCAGCACGGGGTTACAACGTTGCATGAAAGCCAACATGTCAGAATCAAAATCCATCACTGTCACGGATGGTAATTGGTAGTGAAATAGGGAAGGCATCTCACACGCAAGCGTACACACAGTCTGCTACTCTAAGCAGCTTCTCTTAGCTTTTAAATGTAGCTCTAACTTACTGTTTGGGTGTCAAAAAAGATCCTTTGCATGCCCTTTTAACACAGCGCACAACTCGCACAGAGCGTTAGACCGTGTTTTGGGCCTCACTGGTGATTGTGGAAAATTTAGGGTAGCAGAGAGGCCTCCAGCTCTGCTGTGACTAACAAGACAAAACTGGGTCTTTTACATTGGGTGTGGCCTGGATTCATACAAAGCCCCCAGTGGGTCACCGCCTAAGGAGAGATTCTGTCCATGGATGGATGGATGTGTGTGTATTGGGGACAGAAGAGAGGATCCATGGTGAAAGAGGGACAAAAACTGGGGAGCTGGAGGAGCAGATAAGGTGCAGCAGATGGGTACGCTGAGTGAACAGGGGGACGGTTACAGTGTGAATCTGGGTTATTGCTAAATAAAATAGAAATCAGAAAATGCTGGTAGGCATGAAAAGTCATGTACATGTGGAATCTATATCACTTCAGTATCAGAATATAAAATCTGATGCTTTGCTCTCGAATATAGGCATAGGCCTAAAAAAATCTAATCGTGGTCTCCATCCGAATCCCATTTTCCACACTACATTTATGGCAATATACAGTATCTGCATGACATTTCCACTTGGAAACAGATTTCTGCTCCATGTGGACCAAGTGCAATCACACACACTATTATGCATCCACCCCGACATCTAACTCTAGCAATATCACAAATGCTTTTAAAACCAAATTTTTTGTGAGTGTGTTTTTTGTTCAGTTCAACACCGCTGCCTAATCTCAAGGCCAGGCCTGCTAATGGAGACCTCACCTCGCCTCTCTCCCATGTGGCTGTCTGTCCTGAGGAGGAAACTGGGGGAGTCGTGTTGTGGAAAGAGCGAAGCGCGTGGGTGTGTGTTGGGATGGGAATTGTAGGTCAGGGACTCAGTGCTGGCCTCTTAATCTGTAGATGGACAGGATGGGGTGCAGAGAGGCTACAAACACACAAACCAGATGGGATTCCCCCCCAACCCACAATCTGCACTTACCTACTTAGCATGCCCTTGCGCACGTGAGTGCATACGCAACCTCAACCTTATCCCCTTCACAGCAGCCTTCCACATACAGTAAGTGTGATCAGGGGTGAAAGAGATTATATTACTGTAACCTAGATATTCTAGATACCCCCCCCCCGATGACCTACTGGGCCACAATACAGGCGTTTCTCATAGCAACACAAAATCTGCTTCGATGCACCACAGTATCGAAGCAGATTTTGCTCTGGGTTCTCAGTCAACAGAAGTAAAAACAGGAGTTAATGCAACAGGAACTCAAATGATAAATTAAAAATGAGCGTACATGAACCGCCGCCCTCTCTTCCCTCTTGGTGTTCTTCCTTTTAATGATCAGGAGGTTGTTAATGTGCTGATATCATTACATTTCTTATTAAAAAAAAAAAAAAAAAAAAAAAACCTTCTCACACCTCTCATTCCTCATTCCTGTCACTCTTGGCCATGTTTTTCTTTCTAAAGAGCAGATGCACCATAAAAAATAAAAAAATAAAAAAACATAATTAAACTAAAATGCCTCTGTGACAGCATATTTTGCTTGAGCAGCGGTTTTTATTCATGGGAAAGTGTGTATTTGAATGATAATGTCCTCAGTCTGCTGATAATGTGAAGCACTGATGAGTATGACCCCGGAGAGGAAGAGGACGTGGAGGACAGCTGGAGGGCTGAGCGCAGGTTTGAACTCTCCAGACCTATGGATTGACAGGATGATCAGCTCGAGGAGCCACTTTCCCCACTCCTCAGTGTTGGAGCATTTGTGCCCCCTAGTGCACCTACTTGTAATGGCAGCTTGACACAGGAGAGACTGCAGCTACTTCTGCAGGTTTAGGTAGCTGTTTAAAATTAAACTCGAGAACTTATTCATGTCAGAATTAAAAGTAAATTAAAATTACCCCATGGTTGCTAATGATGAAGTTCATATGGGATCCTAATGCGCTGACAGGGTTTTGAATCAGCAGAACTTGATGAGCCTGGTGCTCTAATTCAAACTGCATTTGCATATAAGAGAGATGATGAACACATTGATGGGGTGGGATCATAGATGTTCTTCTTCGGAGCAATAACAGACAAATTCCAGAAGAAATTACCACTGAGACCCCAGGCAAGAACCAAAGTTATCTGGAAAAGCACACATAAGGCATGAGCACAACTGCTAATCCTAAGTGGAACTTGTTTTAATCTTCCTCCTCTTCTCCACACTGTTTCATGTTTCATTTGTCAGTGACACACAAATAATAGACATGTTTGGGACACCCAGGATAACAAAGAGTTTATGGTTTAAAAGGTAGGCAGGGGGAAATCTATGATCTTATTATTTATTTATTACTTATGAGCTAATCTGACAAAATTTGAATAGATTACGCATTTACTTGAAGTTTGAAATGCATCGCTATAGTGCTCAACAGCATAAAAAAGAAAAGAGAAACTACAGACAAAGCCACATGGCAAACAAAGCTGGACAACACGAAACCTCCAGCTCCTATTTCCTTACATTTACATTAACGTCACTGAATGCTGCACTGTGGATTTTAACAGGTAAGGTTGCAGTATACCGAAGGAGCACGTGTCTCCGCCGTATGATGTAGCTCACATCCATTAGATGGCAGCAGATACAAGTAGTAGCTCATTTCGTTTGCTCATGCTGTCAGAGTTTAAAGTTTTCCATCATCCTCTGGAACAACATCTGTTCCTGCATCAGCATGATGGATGAAGGAATAAATGAAAAATGGGAAACCTATGAGTTACAAATGTCAATACGCTATAACTGCGATAGATTACATTGTGACAGTTTAAGTTCACTGTCAATATCGATAAAACATTTTCCTGTAAAGACCAGACATTTTGGGCTCAGACTGTTCATTAGGATATACCGTGTAGACTCAGGCTAATATAATCTATAATGCTCCTATCTGACTTAGAGCCACTAGGAGTGGCCACATTTTGCAGGTGTGGTGCTCCAGTCTTGCATGTTTACACCATTTTCAGCAGGTTAAAGCAGTCAAAGACAGATGCAATAATACACAGTTAAGGAATAACCAGGACTGACATGACACAAAGTTCAATATAGCCCTGGAGATGGTTTGCATGTGTCAGTAATCAGAGCAGGGAGACAGACAACACAGCTGGGGTGCTGTCTCTATCTGGCTTTAGGAGGAGATCGTGAGGTTGAGCAAAGATTACAGTGTTTGGGTTTGAAGGGGGAAATGGTGGCTTGGATCACTTCAAGGATCCTTGGCTGTGCTCCAACAAAGTCAATAAAGTCGCAGCAAATTGCACGCGTGTGATGGAGAGATAGTGGCAGAGATTTACCCCACCTATAAATGAAACAATAATAAGAGACGATCCAGACAAAGAGTTGACAGCCAAGCACCCAAAATGTGCCTCTCAATGAACATGCCTGTGGCAAAACCAAGCTTACACACAAGCAGATCATTGTCAATCTGCAGGCCTTAAAATGCTTTACATAGTGAGACACTCTCGTTAACAACTAATAACTAAAACAGATTGAAATTTAGATTATGAAAGTCTGAACTGTTTAAGCATAACAAAAATGCTGTTTTTTTTAAAGGTGAATTGTAGTAGAATGACTGCAAAGAATGACTTATTTTAAACTGTGATAATGATTATGTAATAATGATTTCTATGATAATAATCACAACAAATTACAGCAGTAAAGCAAGTATAAGAACATAGATTTGCATGGAAGGGAGAAAAAAAAATCATAGCTATGCAGCAAGATTCAAACCTACTGAGATTACTCAGGCAAGTATCTTTTCCAGTTCTGCTATCATCTGTGAATGGACAACGAAAGAATATTATCAGAGTGACTACAGTTGTTTTGTAATACGCAAATATCTGCATCTAACATCTTTTTATGACAAAACTAGGATTTTCTAACATTTAGGAGTCCCTCGCGAGTTGTTATTGCAGTCGCTCGTCATTGCTGGAGTGCTGTGAGATTCAGGAACTGTCGGTACTGCCTGGCTTCACGGCACCAAACATATGCTGCTTAGAGCATCTGCTCTCTATACACAGCTGACTTTCTTTTGTAAATAAGCTCAAAGTAAGCACTCTTCAGCACTCATACGCCTATGGAAATAAACAGTCATGTGCCCTTTTTTTAAATAAATGCTAGTGCATACCAGCGAGCAAGAACTGACAAGTAAACCTGCAAGGCCTGGACACCTTGAAAATGGATACAGCACAAGTAAAAGATAAAGCTGATATTTACTGACAGGGATAAATACCAAGGAGGAGGAGGATAAACACTAAAGGGTGGGGAAGGAAGGAAATGCATTGCCTTCTAAAATGAAAAAAATATAATGTCACTGGTCAATGTTGTGAGCGTACATGGACCAGACGCACGTTTGGAAAAAGCAACCTTAAATGATGAGCAAAGGTTGATACTGATGGAAAACAAATGCTTTAAAACCTTTGACATTTACCTTTTTTTCTGCTTTTAGCAGCTGGTTTTGACTGAAGGATTGAAGTGCAGAGACCTGAATGAGATTTGAGTTATTACAATAAATATGTTGCCCTTTCCTGTGAACTATGAAATCCGAAATGTCTTGGGTGTTCTGACATGTACCACCAAGAGTTCCCAAAACAGTGTCTGTATTTTCAATGATAACATAACTTTGAGAAAACAAATAAACTTGACTGCTGTCTCACTGACTGATCATCTATCCCAAGCATGACCCTGCAGGTTTCCTTTTTATCACTCTCATCTCAAATCTAACTAAATGCAGTTTATGACATTCCTGAGTAATTAATCAGAGAGCATTTCTTTAAAGTAAAATAAATCTATTTACATGGAATATTGTAGGACTCTGAATGGATTCCTAATGCCAAACTCAAATGTACGTAGAGTGCTGATCAGCCGACTTTGCAGCACTTAACAAAAGTTAAGGTCACTCTAGTGAGAAGAAAATAAGTTGGTAAATAGTCTATTTACCTGTACCGCCCTTTAAATAAAGACTTCTCTGTGGTGCAGCATACAGTACAGGCTGTTCATTCCTGCCAAAGGTTTCCACCTATTAAGGTAAATTCACAGATAACGGCTCAAAAACAACAAAAACCACTTACATCATCCTACAAACTCTATTTGGAGAGGATGTCAGCTCATTAGCTTCTTATCAAGGGAAAGTTTAATATAGAAGGTCAGCATGGCCCTGAGTACAGAGAGGTATTTTTTCTGACTGATAGATGAGGATATCACTGATCCAAGGCTGGGTTCCTGAAGGGAGGCCTCATTCTGACCTTAATGAAAGAGACAGAGAGGAAGCCAAACAGGAGCAGGAATGAGAGGGATGGGACAAGGGGGCTGTCAGTGATAAACAGTCCATGATTTCATATTTGGCTGTTTACTCGTCTGGCAGTAAAAGGACAATCTGAGCTTCAGAAAACAGGCTAAAAAAGTCCCAAAGAACATGAGATCAAACCAGCTGGTGAATTTCCTCATTGAACTTTGCCTTCAAAACATTGCAAATCAATTCTAATCACACACATCCATTCAATGTGAACACAAATTCATCTAAGCTTAAAAAAACTTGTATTCCCACAGGTCTAACCTGTCCTGGGGTGATAGTTCAATGAGCAACCTTATAAAATAAATAGGGCAGGGCAACGATTAAAATGTTTAATCTAATTAATCACATGATTTCCCTGAGTAATCACGATTAATCGCATTTGTACGCAAAATCCAAAAATGAATCCAAAAGTAGCGTATAGCTTTTAGCATTTAGTTTTATTTTAAATGTGCTGCCATATAAATGAAAGTGCCATAACATTTGTTGTGCAAACACACTTTTAACATCAGCATCTTTCTGTAGTTTTTATGTAGAAGCCTCGCTCCACTGTCTGTTTCCTTGAATGACTTGCTGCTATCAGTTGTGTGTTTTGCCTTTAAGTGATATTTTAGCCTGGAACTACTACGCTGAGAAGACAATTCAACTTGGCAGTGTTTACAGATGACTTTGGTTCTCTCGACTCCGCCGTCTGGAAGAACTTTAAAAAGAAAATGGCCGAGTAAAAGTTCCGTACCCTTCTCCATGTTTGGTGGATCCGCCGATTACTTTCTTTTCCTGTTCCACAGCAGACAGCAACAGACTTTTACAAAATAAAAGCCTGTGAGCAACAGACTTTTACAAAATAAAATAAAATAAAAATTTAAATAAAAAAAATTGCGTTAATGAGCGATTAAATATTTATCGGCGTTAAAAATTAGCGAGCTAAATTAACCCGTCCAGCCCTAAAAATAACTGATTAAAGAAAAAAGAAAAGTGAAATCAATCACTATCATCACTTTTATTCCGAAAAACACTCCTGAACAGTCCTGAAGTGAATCTATCCATCCATCTCAGCCCTTTGCTCTTGTGTCAACGTCACCTAATGGGAGGAGGCAACAAGAGTGTTTACAGGAGGTGAAGAGCTGGAACATCTCCAAGGCTCAGTTAAAAGAATGCAAAAAAAAGAGCAATCTTCTCTACATGTTAGCTTCCTTGATTGTCAGCTGCCAGCTAGGAAGTGTGTCTCCATCAACACTCCATTTGAGTAATACTCAGATGAGATGCACAGAGGGGAAGGACTCTAGTGGCCACTTAAACTACACTGGATACGAGTGATCGCAGAGCTTACCTTTTAAAATGACTGAC
Organism: Odontesthes bonariensis; assembly: GCF_027942865.1. Classification (NCBI taxonomy): domain Eukaryota; kingdom Metazoa; phylum Chordata; class Actinopteri; order Atheriniformes; family Atherinopsidae; genus Odontesthes; species Odontesthes bonariensis. Next base: position 6,056,938 of record NC_134515.1, on the reverse strand, counting down.
AGCATCCCTTTGGAAAATAGAGAGCAAAAAATCCCCAAAGTACATGTCACCCCCGCCTGATTTCTCGACAGACTGACCTCCCAAACCAGACAGCAGATAATTGCATCCTCATGCATTTGAAAGTCACATTAAAGGGCTGATAATGGAGTTCTGGCTCAAAAAAAAAAGATCACTGGAGCGGACAAGAGGAACAACAGATCTGGGTTTGGCCAGGGACGGAAATCAGTAACAGCTCGATTCACAGCTGAGCCCACAAAAGACGAGCTCTCCAGAAGCCTTAATTGTTGAGAATGTTTTGCTTTTGAAAAGGGAAAAAAATACGTATTTCTTGTAGAAGAGGACTGCTTAAGGTAAAGGGCAGTGTGGAGATAATGAGGTGTATCACTGATAAAAAAAACATACAGCTTTACGTTTACTGGAATCTATTACTGGTGTGCGATCAGGGAGCTTTAACAAAAACATTCAATCTGACTATCCAACAGGTCACAAGTCCAACAAATGGTCATCTGCAACAGAGCATATGAAAAGTTGAAATATGGTGGGCCTTTTATTGATTGATTTATTTCTTAATTTGACATGAATAAGAGATTAAAGGGTAAAAGACTACATGGAACATTCTAAAAACAATTGTCACAGCGAATGAAAAAACACCTCAAATTCTAAAGATTAAAGCAAAAAGAAGAAAGATGCCTTTACACCAAAAGCTTATATGAAAAAAAAACAGGATCCCCGTGGGCCCTGTACAGAAATCCAATAGGATCAAAACCCATCATACTGTGCTGCTGGAATCTGAGCGAGATGGAAAGCTAAAGTGGTGGTATCAGAACTATTTACGGTGTTTCAAAGAACAGAAACAAACAAAAGCCCAGTGAGAATGCTGTCATCAAAAACCAAGAACCGATAACACCACCATGATCATATGATTTTAGGTCATCTCATTGAAAAACTTACAGTTTTACACAATCATAAATAAAGCAGCATTTACCGTTATAATCGTGTTTTGTATGATGTCAAGAACAACGAAAAAATTGCTTAAACTGGACTGAAAGACCGCCAATGAAACATAACCGTGGTCTCTAAACTCCATTTGGGTGTGAAGAAAAAGTTTCCGTCTCCACTCTGCTTCCTCTTGAGGGTGTTTGCTTGCAGCAGCTTTCTTGGGCTGGCTTGAATAGTCCTTAATGAGATCCCCCAGGAAACCAGTGCTAAGCAGGTCCCAGGCTGTTGCAAGCCCCACAGCTTTCACAGCCCCACCATGCGTGACCTTTGACTTCACCCCTGCCCTTGCCCTTGCCACACAATCTTGTAAAAGTCTTAAATATCTCTTGAGGGTTGAAACCACACATAGTCCTGCACAGGCTAGTTGGTACACAAATACACAAACTTATTGATGAAAGTCTAATGACAAAAAGAATAGTGATCATTTTTACACATTTAACCAACTTTTGCTGCTCTGGCACAAACAAATCTGCACTCTGCAGGCAAACACTGGCAAAGGTTTAAAGTTAAATATGAGCAGAAATTCAATTTGTGATCTGTAAAAATATTTCCTGTGAAAAAGACTGTGAAAACATAAAAACTTAGAATGATACATAAAATCACACCTATTAATCTTAGCAAACAAGCTGACACAAACGTGGCAATTAACCAACTGGGCCTTACATATCACAAGATGTACGTGGAATTCAAGACTCCAGCCCCTTAACTCTGTCAGCACGTACAAGTCTATAAAACACGGCTGCAAATTGCTATGCATGTTTTTCCGTTTGTCGTGCAACTTGTTAACACAGCAATGTCTTCATTGTGAGGATGTCCACTTGCACAGCTGACATACTTATCAAACTAAATCAGGAATGAACAATGTCACACAGACAAGTTTCTTTCACCCTTTTGATTGATTGAGATTCCTACAACCATTCAGCCGAGTTCTGACAGCTTCTCCAAGAGATGAGACCCGAAATACACACAGACCTCCTACGGGTGTACTTTAGTGGTGGGTATGTGTCTGCCCTCATTTGTGTCTGTGTGTGGCATTGATCTTCAAGCTTCTCATATTGACTCTCGTTTTGATTAAGCTTGCATAGGGAGGGAATAAGTCACAGTTTAAACCCATTAGATAAGCCATTTTACCAAGTAGAAAGTTCACTCCTTTTTTATTCTAATTGAGATTAAGCAGATGAGAACAAAGTGAAGAAGCACTGAAAGGTCTGGTAGGAGCAAGCGCTTACCTGCATTAATGTATTTGTGAGCTTCAGTAGGCAAAGAGGGGAAGAAAGAAGAAGGAAAAACTTGTTAGAAAATATTAGATTTGAAAAAAATAAATTACACAAGGCCGATAAGATTTATTTATTTTTGTACAATTTAGAAAGGAGCAATGAATGGAAAGTGATGGATAAGCCTGAGATGGATTATTAACATGAAGGAGATGAAGGGAAAGGGTGATGAGTCACAAAAAGTCATGAAATGGACAATCACTTACATCTGGAATATATCTTAAATACTGCTGGGGTAAAGAAATCCAAAACAGCATGAAAGAAATGAGATGCGTCCAAAAGCTCGATCCCTGTACTCCCATTTCATACAATGGTCAAAGGCCTGGTGCCAGCAAAACAAAACCAAACAAGCAGAGCAGTCATAAGGTCGGTTTATCTTAACAGCCACCTCACACACTACCAAGAGAGAATCTCTGCAGTAAAGCCAAACCATAAATCTAGCTCATCTCTGTTATGACCTGACCGCTGGGATAGGCTCCAGCCCCCCCCTGCGACCCCACCGACGGATTATAGGTATAGAAAATGGATGGATGGCTAGATCTCTGTTATATCACTCACACACATGAGCTCACATAGATCCGTCAACCTGCTGTTAGCCCAGATGATGCAGATTGAGGCCCAACGGTGTTGACATGGCTCATCCATAAAAGATGTGCTGGCCAGGCTGTGATAAGGAGCTATTTACCAGGGAATAACACAGAAACCACTGAGTTCCTTCCACTGACTATTGACCAGACATTCTGTACAGAGGTACATACTGGCTTCAAGTCAAGTTATTTTCACACAAGTTGCTTTCTGTGTCCAAAGAAATTGGACAGAGAAAACATTCTGATGTAGAAATACAGGCCAGAGGAATATGTATCAGTGTTTGGCATGATTTGGAGGCATCAAAAGTATCATTTCGTGAATAATTCTTAATGTAGACAACATGAAACCGTGCTCGTTTTTCTCAGGTTCATTTCTCTTCAAATACAACAGTCCTAATGACAGTTCAGAGAGCTGTAACCGGCTTGCAGTAAATCCAGCCGTCATGAAGGTTAATGTTAGGTTTTATTTTACTGAAACTGCTTGAGAGAGGTGACATTTTGTGTGGTCATTTCAAAAGCTGAAGGCTGTGAAATTGTTCAAATGGGTTATCACATGACCAACTTTCATTCATAGAAATGAGTAAAATAATAGTCTGTGTGTTTTCCAGTGGGCTGAGTGGATTAATCAGTGACATCCTGTATATCAGTAAGTTAATGTCTGCAAAAAAAACAATATCCTTTGTTTCATCTTTACATTACAAACATGTAGGAAAAGCTATGCGGTTGCTAAAATAAAGTAAAAGAATGGTCCCACCAAGAAACACAGCATGAAGTGTCCTTTCTGGGTAAAATCACAAAGATGAGACACAATCAGGTTTTGAACAAAGTTGGTTTTCTCCTGATTTGCTGGTTAAAAATGACCAGCCTTGTGTTCAAAAGATGTGTGGCTTGTGAAAAATGGGTAAAAGCTTTCTTTCAGAAACTGTGCTTTGAAAGAATTGATCAGATCTGTCAATCATGTAAAACAGTGTGACACAGATGGATGGAACAAGTCTTTAGTAGAGTGCCTTGTTACCAAACAGTTTCTGGGTGAAATCAGGGGAGAAGGGTTTGTGTGAGACTGGATCAGCTGACAAGACCATGAACTTCTTGATCCAATGAGTTGGTTGTATTGAACCTGTTTACTTTCTCTTTATAGTTCCCAGAGATGACTTTTATTGTGAATTGCGTTAAGTGATTTTGACATATTGCGCAATGCTTCATCATTAAAGATATGGATGTGAAACTTTTGTTGTGTGCCTCAAGTTAAAGGGATAGTTCGCCTCTTTTGACATGAAGCTGTATGACATCCCATATCAGCTACATCATTTATGAACATCTTCTTACCCCCTGCTGTGTCCTGTGAGCAGAGTTCCAGCCTCGTTTTGGCGTTGACAAAGGTAGTCCGGCTAGTTGGCTGGGGTCCCGAAAATAAAGCGTTTTACTTCTCAAAACAATATGTGTTCAAAAGAGTAATACATTTGCATCACAAAATCGTCCCTCCAGAAAAAGTCAGACCTCACATCGCTTGGCTATATTTTCTCTCCATATCAATGCGTACAGCTACATGCCGACAGCCGCGCCTGTTACGGTGTTTGCTGCTAGGTCTGCACTTCGGTCTGCACAGTTTACACAGCACGCAGGGATACGAAGGGAGAGAAAATAGCGCCAAGCGATTGTGAGGTCTGACTTTTTCTGGAGGGACGATTTTGTGATGCAAATGTATTACTCTTTTGAACGCATATTGTTTTGAGAAGCAAGACGCTTTATTTTCGGGACCCCAGCCAACTAGCCGGACTACCTTCATCAACACCAAAACGAGGCTGGAACTCGGCTCACAGGACGCAGCAGGGGGTAAGAAGATGTTCATAAACGATGTTGCTAATATGGGATGTCATACAGCTTCATGTCAAAAGAGGCGAACTATCCCTTTAAGCCACTCATGTTCGCCCATTCCAATGGGTGAAAACGTCCACCATCAAGGCTACCATCTACGCATGAGGTGTTTCATTAAAGGGTCTTCAACCACCACCTAAATGACAGTCAACAACGACAAAACATCTGTTTGGATGGGTTTTGTCCTGGGGCGGGTATTAGCGCAGTGTCAGTTCTCCTCCTCTTTTCCACCCTCTTGCATTTCTCTTATCCTGCTTTCTCCACTCTTCTCTTGATCCTCATTATTCCACACCGGGGTCTTTGGGGGACCAAACGGTCTATTATCCAAAGATGGAGCTTAAGACAACTTAAAGCTCTGGAGGAGTGGCTTTTTATATGGGATGAAAGACAGAGAGAGAGAGAAGGAGGGAGTGTGTGTCTAGCCTGGCGTTCCCATATCACTTAGGCTAATGTGATTAAGGGTGAGCAAGAGGGGGAGTTCATTTAGTTCAGAGTGTGTTGGTTCTAACTGATTAATGTCAGGAAAAGACTGGGGGGACGACTTGGCCGGTCACAGGACTTCCTGAAATACACACATGGAGGCTGGATCAAATAAGAATAGCGGTGTGAGCATGTTTAGTGCCTGGTACTAAAATTATTATACATGAATGCACACATACAAATGCTCACTGGTGCCCGGCGGTGTAAACTAACTAAGCACAGTTACCTAAGTACTGCAGCTAGGACATTTTAAGAATTTTTACACAATGGGACAAAATCTTAAAATGCAACACACTGTCAAAGATAGGCCTTCAACCTTTTTGTCAATCTGATGTCTTTGAAAAAGCAGTGTGTGGTCAGAGCTACATTTCGGGTTTGAGCTGTTAACAGTCCACTAAATAGTGATTGTTTTAAACGTGAGACTGCAAAGATTTCCTTTGCCTGTGAATAATTTAAATTGAAATATGAGTGAAATTAGACCTAAGATTTTTTTTTTTAAATCTCCTCACTGGGAAAAAATCCAAGTATTACCAGGTATATTTGTCTCATTTATCGTCAAAATATCTCATTACACTTAATATAAGACACAACTGCCTAACAAGTACTATTTCAGCCAGATATAGGGACTTTTTTTAATACAATACATCTGGAATATCTTGTTAAATGAAAAAGTCTTGAAAACAAATTGTTTTGAGTCATATTTCACATGAAACAAGCTTTTTTTTACATTTGAAGAGGTTTTTAAGCTAATTTCAAGATCACTTTTAACTCAAAAGTCCTAAATATCACATCTTATTTCAAGAAATCTTGACAAGTCGATTTTCACTAGTTCCATTGGCAGATTTTTTTTGCTTATTTCAAGCAAAAACGTCTTGTATTTGTTGTTTTTCTTACTTATTTTTGGAGGGGCATTTTTTCCAGTGCTTGGAGTAGTTTTTTTTATGTTGGACTTTTACTTGTAATAAGTAGTTTTAATTAATTTTCAAACGTTCACAGGAGTCCTAAAATGTTCTAGAAATGTTCCGACTTCTCGTGGAGATTTTTTTCCCAATCACCCGACTAAAAACTCATGTGAGGCAATATATTAACATATCGGCAAATACTCCACAGCATTTGCTGCCGCTGTGCAAGCGCATGCTGTTTCTGCTCGCCCCCCCCCCCCACGATTGTGGATACATACAGATAGATGCAGTACTGATATCAACAAAGTAAGGAGCTTCATCTGCTATTCTAAAGGTGTAGTTTCTGCATCACGTGCTGCATCCTGCGTGCTCCAAACACCCATTCCCCACCACCCCCGACCTCTAATTTACAGGAAGGAGAGGCGAATCTCTTGCGCTGTGAATGTGCTTGTGTGAACAGCAGCTGCTGAGGAAAAGGACACATCAAACTGTCCACACTCTCTCCAGAACTTCTCTGGTATTCATGTGTGAAAAAACAGCTGAATATTGTTCTAGACATCCTTTCGGATAAGTAAAAGATACCAAATCAATCGAGACAAAAGCTGTGATAGGTTAAGAGGCGCTGCAACAGACGCAAGAGGTAGACACAAAAACATGGAGCAGAAGGAACATTTTTGTCCATAAAAGTACAAATTTCTTCGTCCATGGCACATTCCAAAGTTACAACAAGTACGCCATCAAAAACACTCATCTTAATTATTGCATATTCTAATGAGCCTGCCTTCCCTACTATAAACCTCTGGTGAATTAATACGAAGGAAACTTGGGCTTCTTGTGTCAGAAATGCAGTACAAATTCTCAACAGAGCTTTTATTACATCAATACTTTGATACATTGTCCTGTTGTGAAGCAGAAGAGGACCCAAATGCAGGAACACACACGAGGTGGCCAGATGAGGAAATAAAATAGAACTTTATTAACTTACAGCTTGAACAAAACTAAAAGTTCTGCTGGAAAAATATATACAAAAAGGAAAAGATCCAAAACAACCAAGCAGACGCAATGGAAGCAGAACTGAAACAACACAGAAGGAGATGACATTCTTGTAAGGAGAAAATGAAATTAGGCAGTATATATGCAGAGGGAGGTAATGAATAACACAAAACAGTTGAGTGGCAGTCAGCGACTGAAAGATTGTGTGACTCGAGGGCATGGAGCAAAACTAAGTGGAATGAACAAGGGAAGCAAGAACTACATGATGAAATAGGGAGACGTTTTACTTAAGATAAATATGAGTAACTAGAATCAATAACAGAATGGAATAATGGAAAAGAACAAATAAAACCAAGACTGACCTAATAAAACCAGAACAATCTAAACAAAGACATAACACAAGAACCCACAGACCATCGCAAATATTTACACACCGTGTGGAAAGAGTTTCAAGATTTACTCACCAAACAAACGCTAATTGACTGCAGTCCATTTTGCACCCTGCACACAAACTTTGCCACTGACACATAGAGTGTTATTCTCTTCGATCAACACGGCACGATGAAAACCTTTCAACTGAGCAACAACTGATACACACAGACTTGTTTCTCTGTCATCATGTTCACACTGTTTTAAGGTAGGAAACATACAATAAAACAGCTAGATAGACTCAAGCTGATATTTGTCTGACAACCGACACTTAAGGCCCATTTATGCCCTACGTTAACTACGGAAACGGACGCTTTCACCCGGTTCCGGGGGGCGTTTCATCCGTCAGTTTGTCCGTAGGTCAAGAGTTTAGCAATCCGGTGAGCTCCGGGCGAAACGGAGCAATACCAGAGGAATTCGTGGGGGCAGTAGAGAGTCAGGAGTGTGTTGGCTCCAGAAGTTATGGAGGAAGAAGAAGAACGAAGAGTAGGAGATTAAAACATTTTAAGATTTAAAAATGCCAGGTAATGGAGGAGAGGATTTGTGAGATGGTCAGGGGGTATATACATTTGTATGACTGCAACTTCCTCAATTGACGCCATGTTTCTCAAACCCGCGGCCGACAATGACTCAATATATAATACCGTCCTCTAGAGGATTTCTTAGGGACGTGCGCAATACGGACGGAGGCATAAACAGAAGCTCCGGGAGCAACGTATGGACCGGACAGACGAATTTCGTCCGGTTCCGTAGGGCATAAATCGGGCTTTATGGACAACAGTAGTGAGCGAGGCCTCGAACATGGCAGCTAGACTTTCTGGACTGTTGAATGGCTTTTTGCATGTTGTCACCAACACACACACCATACAAACAGATGCAGCATATGAATGATACTTCAATCTGAAAACTTATTCTCTGTTCCAAAAGTTTTTAATGATTATGATTTCAAAAAAAGAAAAAAAAGTGAATTATAGATAAAAGAAAAAAAGCTCAATGTGATTTGAATATTTCAGCATTACAAAGTAATAAAAAGACCCGCTCCACATCATTTCCTGTTGGGACTTTTTTTTTTTTTATCTTAAAGGGACACTGTGTAATTTTTTCCCCCATCTAGTGGTGCAATTTTATTTTGCAAAGTCGAATGAATTTGCTCTGCAGCGCCTCAAATGTGTGTTGCAACCTGTTGAACTACGGCAGGCGGTATGTGTCAAGATTCTCTTTTCGCTTTTTTGGCGACGAGGATCCCTTCTCCTGTGGCGATGCATAACTATGGTCTTCCATTGCGAACAAAAGTGCTGGCCGTTCAGGCTGGTTTATACCAGAGAATGTCTAATGGCGTAGACTGGCTCTGTTTATACCTGCGTGCAAACGTGACGTCAAAATGACGTCATTTCTGCTTGCAGGCCTGGCGTTGGGGAAAACGCGATTCGAAGTGCTTTATGTCCCTCTCGGCACTTCGTCGTTTTTCATAGACCGGAAGGACCTGGCAGCCTCCATAGAGCTTGCCCGCTCTATGTAGATACAGACAAGTTATTCTTCGCTCAGGAGGATAAGTGAGATTGTTGACAGAGATAATTTTACACCAATGAGGACTAATTTATGAATGATTATGTTGATTTGAGCTAATAAATTACCTAATATTTTACACAGTGTCCCTTTAATGCTGTAACGTGTCATGATGAACACGAACGAAGACTGCTGTCAGCTTGTGTACGTTTTTGTAAAAGGGAAAATGGGTTCTTTGTTGTATGCTGAATTAAAAAAAGGACTCTTCCCACCATTTCTAAGAATACTGTCCAGGTCAAAAGAATCCCCCTCCTCCAAAAAAAACCAGGAAGCATTTTACAGACCAAAAGAAAAATGTGTCATCCCTCCCTCCTCCTCTCTACCTCCATTGTACACTTTGGAATAGCTCCCTCTCTGTTTTCACACTGGTAATGGCTTTCAGGGGGAAGTTCTGTACTTTGCAGCGACTCAATCTGCTCCACAGGCAGAATTACAACGCCTGGATAACGACGTTAAAAAGTTAACTGTCATTCTGCACTTTTATAATCCTCCAATATTTGCACAGTCTGTATTCCACTTGCACAGAAGTTATGGATATTATTAGGGGTGATGAAAACAGCCTTTTCAGATCCCTGATTCTAAAAGGATGTCTTGGAGATTCAGTCTGGATTGCCTTTGGTCAGCATCAAAAGGAATTGGACCGACCAGTGCATTTTCTCACACACAGGACACTGTGGGTTGTAAAAAGTCCTATCAGTTTCCAGCTGTGAGGTGTATACAACCCTTTCACCGTCCTCTCCTTTTCTCAACCGCTTGTATAAATAGAGGCTGAGAAATGGGCCAGAGGGGACCAAATAAGAAGAAAGAGAAAGATTCCTTTGGTACTTGTTTACCCCATGCAACACATCCTTCACGTCGCCCTAATTTACGTGGCCTTCGCGGACCTTGCCAAACAACTGCTCGCCAGAAGAATAAGCATGGCTCGCAATGCTTATTTTCATTTCAGTGGATTTGCTTCAGCTGATGGGAAATGAGGCCTTGAGCTAATGAGGTCATATTGAATGAGTTTCACCATCTCTGCTCGTTCTCATGCTGGACCATTTGGTGTTCTCATCTATTAATTCATTAATTTTAAGATTATGTGGTGGTTGGTGAGGTGGATATAGCTGTATGGTTTGCAAGTTTCCCAGTTAGAGAATCAGATTTAGTAGCATGACTCCGGTCTGACCATAAAGAGCTGCCGAAATGTAGCCTTTAATCTCAGAGCTGGAACCACTTAAATTTTATAAGGAGTCATTTGCATGTGATAGAAATGCAAAGAAGGTCTCCTCTGCTCAAGCAAAATCTTTGCACAACAGCGTAATTTCACGCCACGCAAATCTGCAGCCCCTCTGTGGACCTGCCTTGATTAATTTACTTGTGGGGGGTTTACTTGTGGGGGAATTAAACATCAAGATAGACAGCCAGGACGGACTGAAAAAGCCATTACTGACTTTAAGTAAGTTCATCCTGTTAAAAGGGGCAGATTTTTTTTTTTTATCAGTTTTGCTTTGTCACGGCCTTCCTTAAGTGCCAACATGAAATACTGATAAATGACCTTTGCACGCAGTCTGGCAGCATCTAAAAGTGCTGATTATGCATGCGATCCCTGCCAGAGACTCCCCTGAAGATTGAAAACATTTGGCACTCCTCTAAGGCTTGACCGTTTTCACAAGTCATCATGAAGATAGCATGAATTTGGTTCCTTGTTAGGAAAGGAGTGTTATCCTTGTTTTTAGCAGGGTGCTCCCACTCCCAGCCTGACATGCTCTGTATGCAGGCACCACAACAGTTTGCTGTGATTTGAGGGGGATCGATGTAAGCACTCCTCCCCTGTAGTTCATTTGCCTCTAGAGCTACAACTGATGACAGCACGGGGAGGTGTGAAACCGACAGACCCCGCATTCTCAACATTCTAACCGCGGCCAAAGGCGACTGTTTCTTCTTGAATCGTGCAACTTCAAGGGGAATGAGGACTCTCAGGCCATGTTCATGCAAGGCTAAAGCTAACTAAAGAATCCAAAATCTGAAGATGCAAAACATCATACACTGTTGGCAACGGTCAAAAGGGAGCTATCCTGCACTCCCAACAAATTACTGTTTTATTTCCAGCAATAACAACAAAAACAACAAACAAATTCTGGCAACAAAGACAGCAGCATCAGCAACATTTTCATATTATGTCACTGTGGATATACTGACATTACACACATACATATATATGTATATGCATTTATCAATGGTCATATGTTTTTGAAGATAATAATCGTTGGGGACACAGTGTGTACTGTACCCATTAGTCTAATGTTGCTAAAAAGTACTGGGATCCATCAAGACAATGGTGAATTTTACAACAAAAAAGTGTTTATTTCTTTAATAAGGCCACAAATACTTGGTGAAAGCAAGTTTGTTGAAAGCAAGTGGAATAGCCTGCTAGTTATGAGTGGAAATACTAAAACCTGGTTCTAAAGAGGACACTAGATCCCCTACAAAAATAATCCATCTCATATTAGGTTCATCAAGTCTTCCCTGACAGCTATGCAATGACATTTCTGTTCCAGACACATTTATCATGTGGATCACCACCAGGAGTCCACTTCTAAGCCGAACCTTGGCATAGTGGAGCCTCCCAATGGGTCCAACAGGCCAATTTAAGCCAGCACTTAATGTCACCCCAGTCAAAGTCAAAAAGACACTGAGAAATAACAGTAACAGAACCACTCATAAAGTAAGCAGTCCAGCCTTGGTTCCTGATGCTGCAAATGACATAATTGAGTCCTGTGCCTTACCTCCGCTTTAGGGCCATTTCAGACCAGGGCGGCAAAGCGTGGCGGAACGGAAGCGATTTTCACCGGCGGAGGTGAAAATACATGGAAACAGATCTGTCCTTGCACACCGACGCGGCGGTAGTCGGGCGGTAGCGGCGCGGAGACGCCTCCGTCCCGCGCTGCTTTTGGAAAATAGAACTCGAGCGGAATTTGGACGGCAGCGGCCGGCAGCGGCCGGCGGCGGCCGGCGGTGTCCCGTTGAAATGAATGGGGAATGCAGACAGGGCTGGAGCAGAACTACCGCGGCCGCGGACTGTCCGGTGTGAAAAGCCAAGTTGAACACACCGCCTGATAACCGGCGTAAGACTGCCGTCGTTTCGCTGCCGCCACGCCACGCTCTGGTCTGAAATTGGCCTTATACCATCTCATCCCATCTCCCTTATCAGGGACAGAGCACCCCGCTCCACCCATGTTAGTGAGACAGACTGATGCATTAATGGCTCCTAAAGCTCCCACTGTTAGAGGATATGATTTTTAATTTAGCCAATTAACAAGTAAGTTAATTCATCAGTAGAGGGAGAGGCTGATGGAATTCATGAGTGGAGTAACGTGAGGGGAATACAAAGACCGTCTGCAATCCCACAATCCACTCACGATGCTCCACAGGGATGTAATTATCAAAACCACATGTAACAAAAATGGCCAGAACATTCACATGGAGTCAGGCTAAAATTTCTCTCCAACCAGGGGAAATGAGAGATCTGAACAGATGATCAATACAAGCTGAAGCCAGCAGGCAGAGGACGGCAACTGAGAAGTGTTACTGATGCGTTACTGGCTGCTGATGTGTACAGGCACACGGCAGATGAAGGATATTAGAATTTCATTCATGTTCGCGCACCAGCAGGAATGGTTGCAAGATCAGTGTACTGGTTAATAAGGACTAGTCTGGTCTATAAGAAAGGAAAAAAATGTATTGACGGTCAGGTCAGGACTGAAGCAAACAGGGCAGGAAAGGCTGTTACACTCCAAAATGAATACATGCTTCAACAAGCACACTGTAGTGTAGTTTAGATCATACATTTAGTCATAAAGGGAGATGCATTAAGCATTTCTCATAAACTAAAAAGAACATTTAGAGAACAATCATTTAAAGTAGGTGTTTAATCTCTTCTACTTACCAATGTCCTTTATTACACATTGTACAACGTTTCTTGAGAGAGAAATTTAAGTGGCAAATTTGAAGGGAAAAAAGGAATTGACAAAAAGCTTCAATTTTAAACATGTGAATATCTTATCATTTTCTCAAAGTCATAAAACTAAAAAACTTGAGATGAAAATGATATATTTGTGTTTAAAGTTCGAAATGTATGACGAAAAAATGTATCATAAGGAAATTTAACGTGTTATCTAAATACTTGATTATAGCTGTAAACTGTATCTATTCAGATAAAAATGACATACAGACTGGAATGAGTTGGTACTTTTTAGATTTTGTGCATCAGCACCTACACTGCAATAGATGCAATAGAAGGATGTCGGTGGATACATTCCAGTTGGATGTGTGATACATGAGAGTTCACACTGCTGCACCTCCTCACTTATGTTGTGTGAGGCATCCCCTGTTCACCAAAATGAGAGCCCTTGACCAAAAAAAGAAAATTGCATTTTCTGTAATTCCCCCTCTGCTAAAAGTCACATATTTAACATTTTTTACCACATTCATAAGATTTACCGCATTACTAGACTTATCATGACCAATATCCCCCATCAGTGCTATGGTTGAGGATTTCTGTGCTGAGTCAGCAGAGCACACCTGAAAGTCTCTGAAAGGTGAAGTCAGAATTGGTCATTGCTCAAGAGAGTAAGCGAAGGCTGCTGTTAGGTGCGGGCGGGTGGGGCCAGATCAGCCAAATCATCAATCCTGACTCACTAAATGAGGAGGAAGAAGAGGTAGAGTCATATCCTGAGCAATTTTAAAGGCATGAGAGGTGTTTTCCGCACAAAAATTACACAATGCACAAACAAGTTTGTAGATGATTCAAAACTGCCGGATTGGGACTTTAAATTTAGCTCTTTCATGTCAGACAACACATCTTTTTTTCCCTCTCTCTTGCAAATGTTTGTCTTTATATCTGATGCTAATCTAGAATAATCTTGATTATTTTTTTTTTTACATTGTAAAAAATCCAATTCTAATATCGCCCACATGTTGTTGTTTTTTTTTGTAGATTGAGTTTTCTTAAGGATATCAACTCCCCAATAATAAAAGGAAAAGGAAAGCTGTGCATCGACTGTTCTGACAGAAAAGATGCACGACTGACACAAGCTTAATTTGCAGGTGTCTGGATAATCATTTAAGTCTGCATAACTGCAGTGACACAGGTTAAATGATGTCTTTTGAACTCTTAATAAGGAATTATGTAAGAATAATTGACAAATTATTGCAACATAACTACAGCTCGGATTTGTTTTATTGAGTAAAAATCTTCTGACAAATATTAAAACTGTTGCCATATAATTTGATAATACTAAAAACAAGTGAAAACATCTGAAACTTGGAACAGTTTTCTTTGTATTTTTATTCCAGAATAACTCTGTACTCGTGTTTTAGGACTTTGGCCAGATAATGATCCCCACTTATCTTGACGTCAGTGTAAATATTTTCATTGATCCAAACATAACCTCTGAGCATGAATGTGTATGGTTTATTGAAATGGTCATTTTCTCAGTGTAACTGAGATTTAAAGGCAGGTATTGTTTATACTTTCAATGAACAAACCGCACCTTATCTGAAGCCCAACCGACGTGTAATTAATATCCATAAATGTCAGGGTCTTTAGTCACTGGACATTGTCTCTCTATTCTCCAGTGAAAAAGCAAAATAGAACGTGGACAAAGCTGCTGTTTTTGTCTTGTGTGGGCCAAGACAAAGCACCCAGTGAAAAGGTTGTCATCCATCTTCATCACGCCTGGCATGTGCTTTAGTTACTTCCTACCCTCAATGTAGCCTGTGTCTTTTCTGCTCCCTTTCCATGTGTGAGTTTTCTGAGTATGTTGTGGTTAGTAGCACCGGGGTTAATGAAGTGCATCCACCTTTCTTCCTCTGCAAAATGAAACAGACTTCATTAAGTAGTCTACTGACTCAGTGTAATGCTATCCTGGTAATACAAGCATGCGTGCAGTTTGGTGCAATGACTGAGATGCCTGCACATGTAGTCACGCATATTTATTTAGTACTGGAAAAGCAGTTGCCGCGTATCTTTTTGAAAAGTTTAATTTTCATTCTGGTTTAAATTCAGGTTATATTTTGTGATCTTTCTTAAATGAATTTAAACTTCTCGGATGCTCTTTGTGTGGAGTATAATTCAAATAAGTGACATGGTCTTCCTGGGTTTCCATGTGCGAATGTTAAGTGTCTACACCTTCATTTTAACAGGACACTGAGGTCATATGTTATGTGAAACGTAGAAAATTTGAGAATCGTATGAGGAAGAAACAGATCAGAGTGCTAACATCCTTCTTCAGCATCACTCTGTTCCCTCCCCTTGTCCTTTTCGCTCTCTCCACCTCTTCCTATTTTTTGCTGCATCCTTTCATCTCAACCTCCCACGCTTTTCAGGTCACCGGGTAAGCAATCATCTTAAGTGATCTGGCTGACAATAAGAGCCGATGAGACACCTTCCTGTGAGTGTTGGCTGGCTAAGGTAAGCTTCTGCTCCAACCTATGCTGCATACAAATGCAAGAAGCTCACCTCTCTTGTCTTCCCTCTTGTTCTGAAACGTTCTACCTTGTCATAAATCCTTGCAAAAGAAAAACAAAACTCACTTGAAACAACAATAAGAGGTCATTTATCTGCTTACAGACCTGTTGCACGCTCTGATACAACATTCTTATAGGTTCTTATTGGTGCAAAGCAAAGATACATTTTCTTCATTTTTTCTGGCCTAATCGATAATATTATCAGTTGAAATAAAAAAAGTGGTGGCATGCTTCGGTTGAGGTTTATGTCAGTGTCACAATAGCCACAAAGACAAAACAGTGCTGACTCGATGCACCTCTATCATAATCCCATCACCTCTGGAGACATTTGTTCAACTTTTTCATCAAAAAGGGCAAGTGAGACCAAAGGAGAATCAACAAAATCCAATCTGAGATGGAAAATGAACTTTCCTCCAGCAGCAGGTGAGCACTTAAGCTTTCCGATGATTGATCTGTTTGATTTCACATCAGCAAAGTTCATTCATCCATCCAAACCAGCTGTCTAAATGGCAAAGTAGTGTAAGATGGAATCTGTGTCTCTTTACTGCTCTGAGCATGACTTCGCCTTCAGACGAGTCTGTGCACAGCCCCTCTCCTCTACACTTATGAAACCTTTCAAGCAGAACACATGAATAATCACTCCACTGACAACTGTGGCCAACAGAGGACGTGGCACACTTAAAAATAACACACATGACAGATTTATGCTTGCAACTTGATGAACTTATTATTGCATGAAACAAGTGTCAGTAAATCAATCTTGGTGAAGTATCTCGTGCTTTGATATGTATCATTATATGAACATTAAGTGCCAGGAGACAAATTGAAAACAGCAGTAACTTATTAATGCTTTTTATACAACCGCTGTATGCTGTCATTACTGGGTGATTACAGCATTATTAAACATGTCATTTCCAAACTTGCTGTGACTTCATTTACACATGGCTAAGCAATACTGCACACAAAACACCATAATATCACATAGCATGAAAATGAATTATGCCTTGACCATCAGAGTGCTTCAGTTTTAAAAGGCATTACTAATGCAGCATTAGTGATGTTTCAAAGGCTTTGGATGTTGAGAAAATAATGGAATCTGGCTCTCCGTCATTCATGCACTTACTCCAGACATCAGATACTTCACTGACTTACATCACCTTGATCCTAATTGAATATGTTTAAGCTGTATGGTGCCACATCAAAATATTCAAGTCACCCAATGTGACAAACAACCAAAGACACGAATAGTTCAATAAATTATTGGACTCAAATCAAGGCAACTTCATAAGCTAACGGTGACAGAGAGCTGTGAACAAAAGCCTATGAAAAGCTGTCAAGCTTTTTTTTTCTTTTTCACAATTAAAACATTTTAAAAGACTGAAAGCATTGATGTTTGCATTGTTTGCGTAACAAGAGTGTAAAACAGAGTTATCTATCTTCAGAATTTCATGGACATATTTCTAAACTGATCCTATGTGAAAGTTATAGTCGAAGTCCCTTTACATGATCTGCTTTAGGCCTGCAGGAACCTTTTCATAGCTCTTATCACGACTTGAGGCAGTTCCCCTTCTTTTTTGTGTCTGAAAGAACTGTGTGAACTGCTGAGTAGTTCAGAGAAGGAACTTTATTCATGAGTGATAAAGTTAGCCTTTAAAGGTTTGTGAAGAAAAAATACTGAGAGACAGAGCAACAGTGAAGTCCAGGTTTTATTAACCCCTCATGATATGGAGGAATCATGACGTAAGTTTTCTTGCCTACCATCCACCAACTAGCTATTAAATCATTTAAAAAAAATCCTATGTGATGTGCAAAAATCAACTGAAGAAAAACGTCAGAGAGCCATTGGAACTGATGAATACATCCTCTCATTTGCTTATATACTTCCCTGGATCAGTCTACATGTCAGTGGTTTTGGTTTTTTTACGGACAAAACCAGTTTAATAGTGAATGTATTTACCATTTTTATTCATTTTCTTTGTTTAACATTAAAATATAATGACTACAACTAATTGATTCCAATAAATTAGAAGCATACAAAGTGTTCAAATTTAAAAGCTGTAAGGCAAGTTGATAATATTCTGTTATCTCGAGCGTTGCTAATTTTCCTTGAGCTTATTTTTCTCTTTATGCACAAAACCTAACAACTGTCTGAAGCCTATTTTAACCACAAAACTCATTCTAGACTATAACAGAAATTCCACTACAAGTGTAATGGAAAAACCCAAGGCTCATAAACTAAAGCGAGCCTTAGGAGTCCCAACGCAAACTACTCTATTAGCAAACAACACCAGTCTCTTGTATAAAAGACCAGGAGAGGGTTGTATTATCGGTCTAATTGGCTCTGGTTGGATTTAATAACATCACAGAATAGTCACGTCACAAACCACTAATTAAGCGCTGTAATCAACATGCTGCCTTGTATATTGAGCGACTGATGCGGTGTTCAACAGTCACGCCTGGGGGTTAGAAAGAGGTGGGTGTGCGCGCAAGTATTTAAGTGCTGTGTGTGTGTGTGTGTGTGTGTGTGTGTGTGTGTGTGTGTGTGTGGGGGGGGGTCCCTCCCATGACACTATCATTAAGGGCTGAAGCAGGTGAGCCGCCAGGCTCCATTTGATCTATTTCTACAGATCCACTGAGGCTGAAAGCCTGGAAACTATGCGTGAGAGGAAATGTTTCTTCACTGTGAGTGCTGCTAATGGAATTGATGAGTTTAAGTCCGTATTCATTCCAAGATCACTCATAATTACTTCATTATCATCTGTTTTGAGCCATCAATTGTATAAAAATCCAAATTTTGAAACAAAATGTCAAAATGTCTCGGTATTTTCTGAATCAATTAAGTGCAGTGTATATGTTATGTGAAGAGGAAAATCATGAATGCAGAAAGGAACACATTCAGATATCCTGATTTTTCTGACCTCAAATGTTTGTTACTTTACTGATTTTTCTTCTTATGAAAAGGAGCATGTAGCATTATAATATAAAATAAAGCCAGGTATAAATCAAATTTTTTTAAAAATTAGTTAACTACATCTGTCCACAAATCTTTACCAACTCCAGGG
This sequence comes from Odontesthes bonariensis, assembly GCF_027942865.1. Taxonomy (NCBI): domain Eukaryota; kingdom Metazoa; phylum Chordata; class Actinopteri; order Atheriniformes; family Atherinopsidae; genus Odontesthes; species Odontesthes bonariensis. The sequence goes on along the minus strand of NC_134515.1, from coordinate 6,038,261 downwards.
GATTAAGACATCAGCACCAACTGGATCCTTAAAGGCCAGTGTAAGCAGCTATAAAAATTTAGAGCTGGCCTCGGGCCTAAGTGTCTTGCAGGCACTCAGGCAAACCACAGCTTTATTTAACATCCATTAGCCTCCCAATTTACCAGTCAGCAGCAGCTGACCCAGCAATAGCACAGATCCACTTGTCTCTGCTGGCTACGTGTCCAGCTGTTTAAAAATCAACAGTGAGAGGGAAACAAGAGAAAGAGGGCAGAACGTCCCGAGCCATTTACCATCTGGGTTTGTAACAGGGGTCATTTCCCCCTGTCACTATTCAAAATGAGAAGAGAGATATGATGCGGTTACCATCAACGTAACACTGCTGAATGATGGTGGGTCATCCGTAGCCTTGGAAATGAAATGCTTTGACACAAGGCAAATTTGCATCTAATTTAATGTTTCATAACTAGTCCTGTCAAAAATCACAAATTTATAACTACAGAATTGTAAGGCCAACTAAGGGAAAACCAAGCAAATGCCACAACCACAGTGTTCAGTTTGTTTCATTTTTTCTATGACTCAGCGTGCATGTACAGAATGTTAAATAAATGTTCAGTCAAAGCAGTAGTATTGAAACTTGATGCTGGACACCAAGCAACAAAGTTTGCCTCGTGCACAGAAAGTCTGGGGCCACCTGGCTCCGCAACAAAGAAAAACATTTGCTAAAGGTACCCCTCCATCATACTTACATACATAATGCTACACTTTGCAGTGTAAGGTTTCCTTTTAGTTAAAGGGGCTTTAAGCCTGGGTCGGTTCGGAACGGTACGGTACGGGTCGGGTAGCTTTGGGGTCAGCACTGTACAAAGGGGACCCTCAGGGGTGGGCAGAGTGCGTGCCGAAGCGTAAATAGCAAATAACAGCAAATAACAAATAACATCCATAATCTGGAACCACCTCCAAGCTTCTTCAGCTTAATGCCACACCGGCTCGCGGTCCCGTTGAAACCACTCTCTGACATTTTTGCGGCAATCAGCTGGAAAACTTTTTGGTTTGGCACAGCACCATCGAGCTCCCGCTGCACAGCCTCCTCACCAACAACGGAGAGCAGAGCCTGGAACCGGTCCTGTGTGCTCGGTACCCCAAGCAGAAGGGTTAGGAAAATGGTAACGGGACGGATCGGTACGCTTTCGTGGTAATGGAAACGCTGAAATAAGCGAACCGTTCCGACCCGAAACGTACCGGACTGCATAGTGGGAACACGGCAATACTTGCAAAACATTTAAAATAGGGATGTCAAAGGATAGCACGTTGGCATCTCTATGAGAACAGATGCAAGACACTATTCACTGGATGAACTCACTCCTGGCAGACTCCTTCAAGAGCTCAACTGACTTGACATTGGGGTGTGGGTTGAGGCTGGGTGTGAGGACCCCATCCCATGACTCCCAATCTCAGCCCATCCTTTGGAACCCTCCATCAACATGGTGTGGCAGTTTTGTCGTGGCCCTCCGCAACGTGCTTCCAGGTACCCGACTGTTCTGTTTCCTCCCTCCTCTTTCCAGCTTCAGCGGAAGGATGGAGGCCCCTCATTGCATCATCATTTCATTCAAAATTTTCAAATGGTAAAAATCATTCAACTCGTATGTCATCACTTTTCATCACAGACGTCACAGACAACTATAAATTCATACAAAACTGGAAGAGTTGATACAGAATAAGTGGTGGTCCCTGTTCAACTATGTGAAGCTCACCAATCAGACCAACCTGGTCTTTTGCAGACGAGGCGGCCTTATTGGTTCTGTTTTTATAGGAAACCCATAAACATAAAGAGGAATATAGCACGATCTGCTGGCCATTTCATAAGAACCTAAAATACATTTGTTGGCCTTGTTTATGACATGGGAATGAGGGCTTTACTGCAAAATCTGCTCAACACAGATAATTCCACTAATATTGACAGAAGGCAAAGGAGGGATGTGGGAGCATATCTGGGGTATGTATTTGTGCGTGCACATGTCGGGTGATGGTATTACCCCAAAGATCTATGAACACACATACACACACAGGCCAATGAGCCTGGTTGCCCCAGTATTTTTGGGCACCCTTCCAGGTTTACGTCAGCAACTCACCCCCATCTGCCTGGCACTCTGAGGACCCAACAATGGCCACCTATGTTCCCACAGGGAGAGCAAGGGATGCCGCCAGGGCCCTGCTTTCCAGACAAACACATACACACAACAGCTTGGCTGGCACGACAAGGTCAACATGAAACGCTGAATTTGCTTGTGTTTGTGCACGCATGCACCAAATTTTCAACCAATGATTAACTCTCCCAGTATGACGTAACTTGCCAAAAAAAAAAGCGAATGAGAAAAACAGGGTTCCTAACACACACACAAAAACACCTCCCTCAACACCCCGTGTTTTTACGAGGTGAGGTCTTTTTTATGGACAAGCCACAATAAAGAACGCAGACAACAACGCCATTGCAGCTATGGCTGGTGTTTTGTGTGGAGGTGTAGTGAGCAGGATGCTTAGGTTCTCTAGTTTTGTTCATGTTTGACTCAAAAGCGGACATAAAGCAAAGTGAAGAGGGGTCTTAAGACTTTAAGAAAGAGGAGAAGGGGAATTCAGGGCAGGATAGTTCTGCAGAAGCCATCTGGTTAAGGCATTTTGTGAGTTGAGGGATTAGGTTACATACTAAGTGTCCACATGGGGGACAATGGAGAGATTACAATCCATCGATCTACTAAAACAGAGCAGCACTGAGGAGCCGCCAGCATGGAAAAGAAACAAGAATATACTAAAAATCACTAAGATGAACAATATATACTGTAACTGTAATGGGATTCTTGGGGGTTTGTTTTTTTCCTAAAGCCCCCAGGGGAGTTTAGGGTCACAGCCCATTAGAGATCAGCAGGGAGGATGGCGTCTCACTCAAGGACACTTCAGCTGACAGGAAGATTTAAAACTTGGACATCTTTTCAAGACATCACGCCACTAACTATTTCAGCACAACTTAGAAGTCTAAACAACTACATATTTACTATGTGCTGACAGTGATGACAGACATAGATAGAGACGGTTTGTATGACAACCTACTCAGAGAGTTTGCTGCACAAACTTTTATTAGCAGTCGTTCACGGTCACGTGATCAGCATTTCATGAAAAAGCTTTTGAGCCTCAATCTACAGTCATCAGGGCAAATAAATGCCATTATAGGAATTAGGACAAAAGACAAACAAACAGGACCGAAGAATTGCTTAAAAATGTCTACATATGCTGCTAGCTTTCATAGTGCCGTAAACGAAATATATGAAAATAGTCCAAAAGAAAAACAAAATCTCCCAAATCCATTTTGACTTGTTTTTAAAATCAGGTCAAGAGTGAAACCGCAACTTGAATTTGTACTTTGTATTTTCTGGCCTTTACTGATACCTACACAGCAATTATTCTATCACACATTTTAAATTCGGTGCGACAGTTCTACATTAAACTCTACTTTTGTGAGGCCTCTTTATTTTCAATAAAATTTGACATTGTCAAAAAGGTAATAATCACTGAGCTTTCCTACATCAGCTTTGTAAAAGAAAAATGTAGGGTTGAGCTGTTTTTGTTGGCTTGTATTACATCTCACGGGTGCTCCCAATAAAGTGGTTGGAGAGTGTGTATGATAGCCTGCTTTCCATTCCCAAGCATGTCAATGTATATTAATGCAGCTTATAAAACAGATGTGTTTTGACATTTATCCTGTAATGTGAACGACTTTCTCTACAGTAATACAGTAAACATGAATCCTAATAAATGGTAAAAGGGTACACCAACCCAATAAGCGCTCCAAAAAAAGAAAATATATTACTAAAGTTTTTAAGGCATTATATTAGATAACATTTGTTATTGGACACCAATGATAGAACAAAGTTGAGCTGAGTTATGGACATGCATCTGGTTTTGATGTTTGTTTTGCATTAGTCAAAATATTGGACATTTTGAAATGACCTAGGGTTTGATTTATAACCATTTCATAATGCAGATTAAAACAAACAGAAGAACGTGCAAACCTATACAGAAACCCAGAGAGAACTGGTGACTAAGATGGTAGGATGGTTAACCAAAATGTAGAGATGAATGTCTCCCACATTTCGTTTTGTTTCATACTTTTAGATCTGTTTTGTTAGAAATATTGAAAGTGGCAGTCTTATGTGTCCTTATGCAGAAAAAAGACTGTCCAAGCAACATTCAGTTGTCCAATAATCCGATTCAAATTTTGTATTTCATCCGCACTGTCTCACGGTCACATTCTCCAAGCACACACGAGGGGCTGGATGTAGCTGATGACACTCGTGTTAAGTTGTGGAGCTGAGCAACTCAACAACGCAACAATGCCAGAATGTGGGAGGTGGCTGGATTCAGGAAAGCATGAATTCATTTAACCTGGTGAAATGATCACCTGTTGAAATCCATCGTACATCACTTTCAGAGTCCTCAACTCCTCTCAAAGTGTGAAAGACCCAGCAACAGCTTATAAGCCTGAAACTCCTCACGAATCAGTCAAAACGGAAGAAGCCTTTCAGATGTGACGAGAACCAAGAAAAAAAGTCCAGTTGCCTTCCATTTAAACACTTAGGATAACAATGACCTGGATGACCGAGAGTCTACAGACTGTATATTGTGTATATATAATCAAGTCAGCCCACAAATTATTATTATTAGTCATATAGTTTTTGTTTACAAAATTGCTGTATTGAACAGGTGTGGAACTGGAAGACTGCAGTGTACACGTCACATTGGCGTCCACTCGCAGTCCGTCTTCTCCACCTTACCGAGCTCCACGTCATCACCACAGTCAGTCATAAATCATTACATTGCGTGCACTCATCAAACTCACATTTCAATATGACAGCCTTGGGAGGATATCATCAGAATACCACTAATTGTTGCAATCATTTTGGCAAGGTCTGAATCAGTCTGATTGATTCAGGAACCATAAATAATGCAGAAACGTGTGCATAATGTTGAATGATGGATGTACCTGAACTGCTAAAGAACTACCGGTATGTTAATAGATGAACAAGGAGGGGCCGAGGTTTAGGGACCTGATTTCCTGTCCGATGAGTACATCAATTTCTGCTCCTTCGCTTGGTCTTCATCCAATTTTTTTGCCAGGACTCGGTATAAAGAACAACCAATCAGCAGGCCTATTTCAATCAGTCCACATTCAGGTGGTGATTCATTGCATTTATGTTCCTCTTGTGCACAGTTTTAGGAGGTCTTTAAAATTGAAACACCGACCGAAGATATAAATGGGCATTATTTATTGGTATGTGCCATTCTCGGCTTTTGTGTGCACTCACACACACGTATTGATCCCACACTGTTTGTGCAGAGTTTTATAAGTGAGGCGTCTGATGTAGAAAATATCAGAGGACTGTAAAAGTGACAGTTGTTGTTCCTGAGGGAGTGACAATTTTTCTAGGTATCAATTTTCATGACAAACCATGTAGTGACTAATGTGTAATTTCCAAAACCACAAAAGGGAATCGCACAGCTGCTCCACAAGAAAAGTTGGGACCAGACCAGAGTCATAATTGGTCGATGTACCAAATCTCCTTTGAATCTAATAAACAGCTGCAAAGAAAATTGAGTCTGGACCAAGGTAGCCAACTAACAGACAGATGCTGTTAGTATATTGAAAGCTTGAATTGAAATGTCAAGCAAATCAAGCAAAAACATGAACCAACAAATAAATAAGAACCTCAACAAAGACAGAAGAACATAACTGCTGCATTTCAAGTGTTACTAAAGTGGGTAAAGGAATGAAGAGCCTAAAAGAAGGCAGAGAGGCTCCAAGACTGAAATCCACATCCATGTCCAACTGATTAGTTGGGAAGCTATGCCAATTAGGCAAATGATGATTATTGTCTACTCATTATCAAGCTATTACACCATCATTAAAATGACATTAGAAGCCCATTTTGTGTTGGATGCCGTCAGACACAAACAAATCAAGGGAGGAACGTTCACTTGAGCCACAGAAACGGCATTTTTCACACATGCTCACACAATCAGTGACAGACAGAGTGAGAGAGGAATGTAAGTGCAGGCTGACACAGGATCAGCTTCAAACTTGTATAAACTTGTCTCATCTCCTCTCTATAGATGTCTGCCTCTCAGAGCTGCGCCATTCCTAACTGACATCTCGGCTCTTTGCTTAGGTGTGCCTTTCAATCTCTTTCTTTTCCTATGACACACAGACACACACACTTCAAGAGCTTTGAAGTCTGAGCAGTACCGTTTTCTCGTTTAGCTGTGAACCGAGGAGGGGGCTCTGGGAAAACGCCATACAAGTCGCTTGTCAGAAACCGCCCATGCTGTGAGAGCTTGCGTGTGGGTGTCTCAGGAGGGCCAGTCATTCTTGGTGAATGGCCAGGATGGGACCATAACTGTCACGTGGAGGGGCTCAAGTTGCACACCCACACACATAACATGAAAAAGGTGGGTGTCCCTGTGCCTGTCACTGTGTGGGATCCCTGTAGCACACTGGTACAGAGTCATGCAGCATTTTACTCCCATGCAAGCGCACTAACACACAGGCTGACTGCATGCAGGGATCAACACGAAGTTTTCATCAGCTTTGAGCTTTGGAATTCAGTGACTGATGGGGACAATTTTGTAATGATTTCAATTGTTAGAAACCAATGGTTAGAAACGAAAATGGATATGCTGAGCTGTAATTTTGCAAGCCATAACAAGTGTACAGCCATTTTGTCTGGGCAGATCATCTACTTCCTAAACTGCTCTTTGCAATTTACAGACACATGGTGGTGAACCAAGATATGCAGTGGGATAGACGGACCAGGAATTCTGAACAAAAAGATTGGATCCACAATTTCCACATTCCCTCATCAATTAAAAATCTATTACTATTAGTTTTTACTTTTTGCTGATAGCATTTGCAAACTATGTGTTCATCAAAAATGTCATATTTCTCATATTTTTCTCAAGTTCATATTTCTGTTGCCATGTGCCTGTCAGTTTTTTCACTGTAACTTTGTGAGAACTGTGTCAGCATGAAATATGGCTCAAGTACAGCTGACAAAAAGTTACACAGTAGCAGAAGTTCAAGATGAAATGCAGGTTGTTGGTGATTCAAGAGTTTGGAATAAATAATATTTCTTTTCACTTTCTGAGACGGAACAAATAGACGTATGATTTAATTCATGACTGTGACATGTTATCAATCCCCTTTTATTTATTTGCTTTTTGGGGGTGGGAGAGATTCTATAGTAATTACGGTATTGAGAACTGTCTGTCAAATAGTTTCAAAGAAATTTTTATCGAAACAGTCTAATTTCAACATTTGTTGAATTATTTTGCCTGCCGCCTGTTCCACGTGTCACGTCCAGCTGTCCAGCCGTGCCCCAACCAGACATAAGCAATTCATTGGAGATAATTAAGTAAAAGTAATTACCGCCTGATTATATCAGAAAGGTATCCAAAATAAATGACGAAATATATCCATGCCTATTTTTTTAACAATGTATAGAAGCATTTCCTGAGTATGAGCTGGGCAGAGTGGCCTTCCAAAACTGCTACCAAACCACTGCTAAAAAATGGATACGTTAAGGCTGAAGACAACAGGCGTGCTGTGAGAGAAGTGCTGCTATCACATCTTACAGTTTGATGAGATGAAGATACAATTGTCTGCCTACAAGAATCACTTAAGACCCTCTACGCCAACGAGATTACGCATTTCAAGCTGCACGTAAACTACAAAATAGTACAGACTCGGGTGCTCAACATGGGCGCAATTATAGAGTTGTTAACATTGTGTACATGTAAAGTAAATTTGAATGTGTATCGTACAATTTTGTGGGTAGAGTTTAGTCGACTAACTAAATATCAAAATGTCTATGTAACTAGGTTATATATTAAGAATTATACTTTTCTATGAGATTTATGTGTTGCCAGATGTTGTATGAGGGGTATGAGGCTGAGACACAAACAGGTCTTACAGTCAAGTTAATTTTCTTTTGATATATTGATCTGAAAAAAGGCAAAAGACGACATGGGGCTGTGAAAAATTAATACAAATATTTCTTTATGACAACTGCTGGGTGAGAGAAATTTCTCCCATTGGAATAAATCGACTCCCGACTAGACACTAGTCTATAGGGGCGTGCAAAGGGATGTGTTACAGACAAATAATAATCAGAGGGCAGTCTTGTTTCTGAGCGGTCTTTTCAGCTGCATTTCATTTGACCAGGTTAACTGTCAGCCATGTTGTTGGAAGCTCTGACAGATGTGCAGTTTAGCTGGGTACAGGAGGTTCAAGTCAAGCACAAGTTTGCAAATACTAACACAGGCGAGCAGCTGAGTTGATGACTACGGAAAACAGATGTGGCTACTAACACAGCTCACAGGCTAACCGGGACATTGATAGCAAGTTGTCAAGTATACAGAAATTAGAAGTGGTGAAACTTTGTGCTAACTTTTGAAGTAAGGCAGTAAAAACTGTTTTTCTGAATGATGAAGGCAGTACTACGGTTCTAAGTCGTTTTTTTTTTTTTTTAAATCTAATTAATCATTCAAAGAACCTGGTGTTTACTTAATCTGTCCTTCAAATTCAGTAAGGACAGCTCATTTTGGAGGAAGTACTGTATGTGTTAAAAATGTTTTATCAGCATGAAAAACTATACTTCCTTGATTTTGACATTTATTTATCTATTGACTGTTAATGGTTATGGAAATAGTTAATAAGTAAATCACTGTCAATTATGTTACAGTGATTTCATTTTGGTTAGGTTAAAGGCACAAAAAACACTTTGTTCAGCTTAAGGAATTATCGTGTTTGTGTTAAAAATGGCTACTTTGTAAAGATTAGGACAGCTTTGTTGTTCTTTTTGAAAGGACAAATTTCCCAAGAAATTAACTCCACGCGCCCCTAGAAGAGTTAACAAACAACGTAGTAATGAGAGGTTCAGATGTAGACTTTATTGCACCGGGTTTCCTTCTCAGAGCCGTGGAGATCTGTACATAGAGGAAAGACTGCAGGAATTTCTCACTCAGATGGCCATGTCTTTAATCTCATTATGTGGGAGGATATGAAAACTGCATTCCAGCGCCTTCAGACACACACTCTGCTCAGTTCATTTCAAGTTGGAGATGCCCTGCGGAGTGTGACATGGTGGCAAAGGCCATCCAACCTTGAGGTGGTGAGACAGCCCTACACAAACTTACACACAGACACACACACAGAAATATGCAGAAACGCACCAAACCCAGTATGGTTATTCACAAAGCACAGTTTGAAGAGAAATGTAATAGTAGAAAACTTAAGTGGACAGTAGACAGAGGCTATTTCAAAAAGCTTCCTCTTTATGTGGGTTCTGCAATGAGTGACAGGAGGAACTCCCACTTCAACAGGCACCGTGATGAGGCGTGACCACTCCTGACAGGTGTTTTGTCCCACCAGCATGATTTGACCATTGTACCGGCCACTTCCACGTAAAAGCCAGAAGAAATCCCACACCAAACAGGGAGAAGAGCTCTGCATGCTACAGCAAACAAACCTTAACAAACCAGATCAACTCAGTCAATCAATCAATAAGTCAGTTTGACAGTGAGGCAGTGCAAACAGCACTGAACGCAGCTCCAACTCTTGAAAGCCACCCAACACACTTCAACAAAGTTTTTGTACTTCTTAAGGTTTTCAGGTGTTTTTATTCCTGAAAGCTACTTGAATTCACAAGGCTGGTCTGGAATTTAATCTGCAGAAATCTTCTCTGAGCCACAAAAAAAGAGGCATTAAAATCCTATTACGATGTACAAAGCCTCCACTGTTTCTCATTAATACTACAACACACTGTAAGGCACTTAAATGTTAATGCTAACTAGCAACAAAATCTTTCAAGTCAAGCGCTGTAGGGAAAGAGAGAAATTGTTTTCTAAGCAAAATGTTGTTCTCAAACAGCAATGAAAATAGAGCTTTTTGAAAAAAACAGACTAGAGGAGAAAAAAATCCCTGCATCTCACTGATTTTCTGACACAGCTATATACTTTATCAAAAGTGTGAATTTTCCTATTTCAAAGCAGCTTCAAATGCTGCCCATCAAAAGCCACTTTGGTGCAGCAGCTGGAGTTAAACGGAGCAGGGGCTTGACTAGGGCTGCTTCAACAGGAAGGGAAGGGCCCTGAGTGGGGAACACATGAAAGGACAACTCCGTCATCTGGGAGCATTAATGACAGACCGAGCGGCCTTGTTTTGACTGAGGAGCTCTTCTAATATGCATGACAAAAAAACACCCCTTTGGGATCTTCCTCGGTAACGGCTCCAAATCCCCTGACAAGCTCGGGCTGTTTCTGCTGCTGCCCTTAATGGCGTTAACATCAGTGGTGGTCAAGGTTCTATGCAAGCTCAAAGGCGAAACCCTCTGCTTTTGATGGTCCTTCCAGTATGCTCGACATCAGCACTCTTTATCCACAGTTTGCTCAAAACAAAAAGGGCAGACGGTTCAGGTGCTGAGCAGCGGAAATTGGACACAAGGCTTTCACTCGCTGTTATCTCCCTTACTAAAAATTGTAGAGAGCTCTTCACTCCTGCTTTGGTGTCCTTGTCTGATCTTTTAAATGCCACAGAGCTCAGACTGGATTCATTATTCTCAGTGTTTTACTGAATGATTTTATGAAGAGCATTGTGTGCACACAAAATAGTCACAGAGGACTAGTGAACTCTCCTCTGGCAACTGCTCTTGAAAATCTATTCAGTGCAATAAATGATTCAGAAAAACTCCCCTTTCACACAGAAATTTGAACAAATTGGTTCATTTTTTATGTAGACGCATTTCAGATTTAGAGCAGCTGATGGCTACATGGGAAATGACAGTGGGCTAACTAGAGCAGAGAAATGCCATGGGTCTATGTTATGTCTCTTTGAAACAAAGTGGGTAGGATATGGATGATTAATCAAGCTCTAAGCCTGCAGTAACACAAAATAGTTTGAACTAATAACTGCATATCGATGGGAACCAAATTTAAAGTGCTACACTTACAGCTGAAACTCAAACACTACAACATCCATGACGCTTACTTGCAAAAAAAAAAAGCAACCTCTACTTCTACAGATCAGCTGATCCTTTGAGGTTAGAACATGTGTTTTGGAAAAGAGGATGTACATTATGAGGGAGAGATTAAAGTAAAAGGAGTGGCCTTACCTGTGAGAGTGTTGGCAGGACAAAGAAGGAGACAGCACATGAAAGAGAGAGAAAAACATATGAGACGCAGTTCACCAAGCTTTAAGCCATATATCAGCACATCTGTAGACTGTACAATCACTGCAATGCTGTCTAGACAGAGATACCTCAGGGTTTTTACTATTTCCATAATGGACAATTGCGGTAAATGGTCCCCCATTGTACCATTCTGAGTACATTTTGAGTCAAAATGCATAATGGAAAAAAATCATCAATCACATTCATTTTTCAAGGTACACATCTATACAACACTTGCATGCAGACTGGCATTGTAGCCATCTGTCTTGCTGAATCACTACCAAATTGCATAAAGGCCTCTCAGTTGGATGTCGAAACTAAATATGTATTGATTTTTCTTGCACTCAATCGTCTCTTTTAGGTGATGTTGTTGAACTTCAATGTCTCTCAAGGTTTTTAGGGCATTTATGGCAAAAGCTATAAAGGAATAAATATAAGAAATGAAAAAGAAAAATAGGTTCTGACCTCCAATAGTTAACAAGACAGTCAAGATTTTAGTTATTAGCCTCTTCCCTATTTCGCAAAAATGCTCTTCTTTTGTTTCGTGTAATAAATCCAGTATAGTCCTTTCATTGACAGCAGTGTTTTATCCCTCCCTAAAAGATTTAGATCAGCTCAAGCCCAGATGAGAGCCTTTGATAAAGGAAATGTATCTAGGAGAAGCAGAACGTTGTAATGTTTCTGTGGATGAGCAACATGCTCTTCATTAATTCTGGATTGACAGAGTTATTATGCCAGAGAATTATGGGGCATTTATCAGCTTACTTCACCTCCTCTGTGTCAGCAGGACATTCTTGGCCTTTCGCCTTCCCTTGAGAATCTACAGAATCTACTGGTAGAGACCTGGTAGAGACCAGTAAATTCTGTGGAGGTCTCTCAAGACATGCGAATCAATCGTCTCTAATCGACCCTGTCTGCATGGGAAGATCTCAACAGGCAGGGAAGGTCTGTTGCCCTTGAGAGACGTTATTGGGTCAAAAACACTTTCTACTCTCAACCTGATTCTTGACAGGACAACACTGTATCACCCACCCCCTCCAGTAAAGCAACCCGCTGCCAGCAACCTGCTTTAAGGGCAGATAGACTTGATGTCAGGGTGCCAGCAGGGTGTGTTTCCCTGTCCTGTGACACCTGCTCTTGACTGTCCTGGCAACTAAACACCAGAACTGCCAGTGCTATAAATGACAAATGCTGGAATGAAATTGGTTTTAGACTTGACTCAATAAGTGACGATTATTGTTTGTCTGATTGCAATGGAATCAAGTTTAGCAAATATGTCAACATCATTGAGTTTCTGCCACTGTTGCACATCCTCAATCCTGAAAAACTCCCACTTAACAGTAAAACTAATAACTGCAGTTCAGAGACACCCCATCGCCATCACTTGCAACTCATTGGCAACCACCCTTCAGCTTTGTGAGAAAACCACTGAAATATTTACAGCCATCAGACTCTACGTGGCATTAAGTAGGAGCCACAGTGGTCACCTTCTTCTGTCATCAATATTTCAAAAAGTCGTTAGGGGCACTGCAGAGGCAAACTTCCTGCCCCGGAATATGAATGAGGGCTGAAAATCACATGCAGCAAAATGATCTGATAAGACTTCAAAGCAGTTAGTGGGGAAAAAGAAAAATGCTAGAGCCGGGGGAAACAATAGAAAAGCACAGTATGTCATCAAAGTAAGCTTTGGAGCTTAACCTGGCATCTAGAGGTAACAATGACTGATTCATCAGTGCTGAGTAATGGTGAGCATGAACCCAAAGGACAAATCATGCGCTGTGCAGAAAAGCTGCGACCCGTGATCCAGATTTTTGCAATTTTCATGTAAAGTGTTTCATGGGCTGAACGTGGAAGAACTTTAATCTCCTAAAAATATTCACGAGGTGATGATGGTGGGTAGGGATGGAACGTAGAAAGAGGGAGAGCTGAGATTCTAAGAGAAGCTCTTAGTTTATCATGTATCCTGGTGCCTAGATGAGGAGATACCCTGCAGTGGGAGAGGAGCTCTAGACAAAACAAGACTGCTCTCTTTTTTGTGATGCCCCTTTCTATTCCAGGCAGGAGTGATATCCATTCCTATCCCTCTAGTGAGGATCAAGAGAGCAGCAGGTGAACCCAGCAAGTCCCTAAACCCCTTGATCTGTTTGATTCTTGCACAGTCCCGGTGGAATAAGAAAGGGACAGTGGCCATCATTACACTATTAAATTGAACCAGTCCTCTTTAAGGGCTTTCAGTGTTGAGTTATGAACAAAGCAAATGAGAAAAAGTTAATATATAGAAATCAAGAATACTTATTACAGAATTATTAACTCTATGAGGATCTGCTGTCTTAAATGTACAGACATAGACATCTACCCCAAAGGTTTGGCATCTTTCAAGCTGGAAAAACAATCAACTGGAGGATATACATCACAAACAGTGAAGATGTTTTTCCTTGATTTTCTGTATGCACAGTCTGGCTTTCAGCCTCAAAACGTCAAGTAGTGACACCGAATGTCTCATATGAGTCACAGTTACACTTTCAGTGAGTAGACGTCTCGTGAAAGATACTGTATCTGTGTTAAGATGTGATAAAGCCCCCATGCCTGTCCTGCTTCTGGGACACAGTTTGACTCATTGCTCACACGTTCCCATTTCAACAACATTCCCATACGCTGAAAAAGTCAAGTAACGGCCCATACGGTGCCGGGGAAATTGCCAAGAACACCCCCCTTTAGTTCAACGGCAGTAAGAGTAATCAAGTTCCCAAGCAATCTTCATTACACAGAGAGCACTTGGCTTTATTGAGATTCAGGGAGTGGGAGGTTCCTGGCATACAAAAAGGATTTATTGATTGCACTTAATGCAATAAGCACGCAGGATCCAGTGCAACAATTTCATTAGATTTTTCTTTACAGCCATGCTGGGGGTGCTTGGCTAGGGATGAGGATCAGGGACACTGGCAGCTTATGCAGGAAACTCTCTGAGTAAGGACGATAGGACAAGCTGACGCACAAAAATATATACGCCCCAGAACAACCTCACCAGAGTGCTCTGAATGAGGCACAACGGTTGCCTTTTTACAGAACTTATACATAGTACATGCGTGTGTTCAAAGATCTGAAAGACCATGTGAAGAAAATGCCATGATCTTCTTGTCTTGATGACGAGATGTACCAGATGAGAAAGGACACCATTCACTCTGACGGGTTCAAGTGCTTTGTTGACATATCCCGTGTTAACTATGACAATTAAAAAGTAGACGCTGATCCCTGGTCCAGTCGTACAAAGCTGCGGTCATGGTCACCATGGTCTTCTTTCTTAAATTTAAATGACCTCCTCTCTTATACAAGGCCATCTGGTTCCCCATTCACTGAGTGAAACGGAGATAATCAAACAGATCTGAAGAGGAACCCACCCAGGTTTCTGAGCTGCTCACAGTCAGCCATGGGCTCCAGCTGTTTGGTCTCCCCCCTCTACCAGCCCCAACGTAAACCCCTTGCCAGACGATCCCCATTGACACTTCTGTAAACTCTTGCTCCAGTTCTCCATACACCACCATCCCCTCTCCCACCCATCATCCTGCTCCCCTCGCCGACCCTCTACTCATTGGGTCAGGGCAATAAATACTGTGTGCTGCTCACCAAAGACATGTTGACTTCAACTCAGCCCCGGACACCTGTGCAAAGACTATGGACGAGAGTGATGCTGCTGTTGCAACACCAGAGATTTGACCGAATGTAAAAAAAATTTTAAAAATGGCCAGACAACAAAGAAAAAAGTACAGTAAGTCACTTTTTCACCCATTTTTACAGGCTGCTTGTGAGTGATTTAATGTTTGAAGGTCTATAATTCTCCACTCAAATCTTGTGACAGGGGAGCATTACGTTTTCACGGTATCATTATTCAAAGGTTAAAGTAAATAACTACAAGACAGGGAGGTGAAAATGGTGGATGACATCTGTTTTGACTTTCAAATACAGGAAGTCAAAAACCCAAACAATTTTTGAGGCTTTTGTCCACCAGCCCTGTAATTAAATTAGGCTGAAACAGGAGCTCCCACGAGGCTTTGCCAGGAGCTCTCAGTGCAGACTGAGTGACAAAGACGGTCATTAGCTTGGCTTATAAGTTTCCACATTTGGTCCACAAACATTTGCACTAATCTAAATCCACAAGAGAACCAGCACCGGGTTCTGATGATAGTGATCTAGTGAGAATGTGTGAAGTAAATTCTCAGGTAAACTTTTGGGCTGTTTAGCAGTGATTAGAAAAGTATTTCCAAGTCCATGTAAGAATGAACAAAAAACTACCCAATGAGGTTTGTGCAAACAGTAAAAAGAAAATAGATATAGATGTAACCCTAATGGCATGTCAAGGCATAACAGCTGCTCATAACTTTATCATGAACTACTCACATTAGAGAAATTGGGAGGCTAAGATAAATAAAGCTGGTATTATCCAAATGTCTAGTTTATATATCAATGAATTCCCACAGACCAGAGCCTAAACAAATCTGAAAGCAGTGTAACTCGGAGGAATGCAATCACACTCTTAGGGTTGTGCCGATTCGTCATGGATGGTAACCATTGTGATGCCACGGCCACTTTTTTTTTTTTTTTTTTTTTTTTTTTTTTTTTTTAGGAATATATATAACTAATATGAATTAGTCAGGCATGAAAATTAAAATAGCCTATGCTACAAATATGCCTAATTGGCTTATTCTTATATGATTTTTTATTATTATTATTATTATTTTTATTAGGGTATTATGTCTAGGTTACAGCTTGTCTTCGTTTTTCCCATGTCAAACATTTCATGTAGTTCACGCTAACTGCTCGTAGTGCGTCGGGAAACTTGCTCATTGTCAACAGAAAAGGTGGTATGACGTTCAACTTCAGCTAAAGCATTAACTTTGCAGTGCAAAGGCTGGCAACTCGTACTGCCTGTCAAAGGTGTGTAGCATGGCCTTGAAAGTGGGCTTCTCGAACGTGTTGAACGATATCATTTCTTTGGCCAGGTAGCGAGTTACAACACCTGTCAGCCCCTTCCACCGGTCACTGTCAGTTTTATATTTAGTGTTTTTCACAAACATCACAGATATTGTCGGTTGCGTTTTTTTGGCAAGCCCTGAGTGCACGGACACGTTGATCGTTGCATATTCTTCTGGATGGTGAACACGCAGGTGATCGCGTAGATTTGTTGTCTGTCCATCTTTGGCACGGACCACAGATGCGCAAATCTTACAGACACATTTATTTAAATCTTTTGGCAGCCCACGCTCATCTGGTTCAAAACCAAAGAAATTCCAAATAGGCGAAGTGGTGCCCTTCTTTCCAACCAACTCCAATTATAGTTTTAAATGTATTACCATTAAATTACCGTTGTTAGTAGATTATTATTATATATTTTATGATGGCCTAAATATTTATTTATTGTTACAATTAAGTAGGTTAAATAAGTAGGCTATCTATGGGATAGTGACATTCTGGCACGGGCCATTCAAACGCAATGGGAAGGATGTTTTTTCCCCCCTTACAGCTAAATCCTGGGGAGTCTGTGTAGAATCATCACCATGTAGCTTATATACTACCGTTTTATTATTATTATTTGATCATTAATAAGTCGTAGCCAACCACCCCCCCCTCCCACCCCCCCGATGACAATATCATTGTCCATCACAATGTTTCACTGCAAACATCGTCTTCTGCCAATTAAGAACACATCGCCCAACCCTACACACTCTGGTACAAACGCAAGCAGACTAATCCCACATTAAAACAAGCAAAGAAATAATAATCTGTGGCACACGCTGACAAGGAGTGGTATGGATCTCATTTCTGAAAGGACACAGCCCAGCAGATGCTGGCTGCTCCTCTGTCAGGAACCCTGAACAATTCTGGCATGAAACCCATTCATAATCTCTGTCACACATCAAATAATGTGACGGAACATGAATATATTTCATTAAGCTTAATGCAAAGGTAGTTCATGTAATATTCATTCTACCCAAGTCTGTAGTCATCCTTCATTTACTTCTGTGGGTTCTCTGCACTTTGCTGCTCTCGTATTCATCAGGCTTGATTGGGCTGCGGGGAGCATAGTGACCTGTACTTGACACTCAAGACATATATGCTGAGTGAAATGAATAGATGAATGGTGGGTTGGTATTACTAAGATGGATGGACTCGATTCATTTGGACACTAAGCACACATACAAGGGACTGGTTCTCCTCTCAGGTTATTGCAGAAACTGCTTTGTTTGAGTTGCTGCTGAGTTATCGTGCAATCGGCTCTGGATCACGTCACAGCAGACCAGGCTTATCGCACGCCGGGAGCGAAGCCTTTTTAAGTTTTTGGATCAGAGCCCTGAAATCTTATCAGTTACAAATCAGTCATGTTCGTGTTGCAAACCGAAGGGATTCTTATCATTATCAATGGAGCCTCCCACTGGAGTAAAGCATGTTCATGTAGTTATTTCAGGAAAAAATATATCATCATCACAAGTGACGCCCTTACCAATGACCATTTCATGTTTAGATGTAACAAAAAGGGAGGATGAATACAGTTTATGAGTGCCTTCCTAAAAAGTTAATGTTCTTGATTAGGATGATAAACAGATCATGATGAAACCAAGAAATGTCTCTGGCCTACAAGTACCAGAATGCAAAGCTGAATGCTTGCTTGAAGACAGCAAGCTGCCTTTCTTCGAGCAACTGAACGCTAAACCGGAAGCTAAATTTGACAAGCCAGGGATTAAAGGTAAAGTAGAACTGTTGCGTGTTTTATACAAATAAAGACAGATGCCAAGATACATGAGAGAAATAGGTTACCCATCCCTTTCTCTTCTGTGCATGCCATTCAACCCCAGACAATAACTAAAGCACAGCTTACCCTACATTGCAGACAAGACAAGCTTACAGTCACAGTGTGGATGGAACAATATGTTTCATCTTATTTACTGAGGTGCAATGCAAAAAACAAGACGGCCAAATCTGGATTATGTACAGTTGGCTGTTTAATTCTAGAAGGCATCTTCCTAAATATATGCGGTAAAGTACTTGAAGATGTGAGCATTAAGCTCAAATCGGTGCACTGATTAAAAAGGAAAAAATCTCTGTTTGAGCAGTTTTCCTTCATTCAACCCAAATAAATAAATGTGTAAAGTCTAAAGTGCCAGCTTTGTGTTTGAAGTTTGGTGTGCATTTTGTGTTTAGAAAACAGTATATCTAGTTAACAATTTCCTTTATGAAAATAGGCTCTTTAACGTAATGAAATGATTATTCTTAAGTAGAGCTGTATCGTTTTGATGTGTCTGAATTAAGGGTCATTTTTAAAAGTGTCTAAAACATTTTGCTACACATGTGTTTTGGACACTTGGTTATGATGGCTAAGCTAATTGCAAAAGGAATCAAATGCACTCACACAAACATCCACGCATATGTGTGTCTAACTTGTGCTTCCCACAGACCTCCAGTCTAATGGACTACCTGACCTGATGCCCCAAGCTTCTCTACTCTCCCTCCACTTCAAGGCGGTCACCTTTGACCTCTGGCAGTGAGAACTGTCATGGCTCTGTGATCTTGCTCCATCTTAACTTCCTCTTTTGCACATATATTTTCAGTCGGGAACGTGTGTTTGTGCTTGAAGGAACAAACTTTCCCAAATCGTCAGATAAAAGCTCTAATTGCTTGGAAAGATTTGTATCTCGCCTGCTGGTAATGTTTGTTGAGATCAAACAAACTCCGGGAAAACATCTAAAATACTATGACGTTTGCTATTTTCCTTTATAAAACATTGATTTGGTCAACACAAACCACTGACAGTAGTGTATGTGGCATTAAATCAGAGGTCATGTGACCAACCCAAATTAGGTCAAGTTAGGAAGGTAGAGAAGCATACTTTCTTTCTGAGATTCACACACACACACACACACACACACAACTCCACAGTGCTCTGCAGTATTCAGCAACAGCTCCCTCCCTGATACACACATGGGAAGCTTGTATGCATTTAATCGGAGGCTCTGCCTAATAATTCTGTTCTTACTTCGTTGAATGACACAAAAAAAAAATCTAATTGTACCTTCTGATATTTCTCAAGCAATTTCTTGAACAACTGATTGAATCTTCCTTGGGGCAATGCTATTTCAGTTTTCAGTGATCAAATGGAATCATCTACAACTCTGCTCAACAACTCATGAGAGAACATGTTTGTCATTACTGTGCTGCTCTGTGAAGAATAAGTCAATATTAACATGGACTGTTGAGCTTATAGCCTTCAGGTCCGGATTTCAGACAGTGAAAACACGCTGAGTTTACAGAGAAACAACAAAAGGCCCAACAGAGCAAACGTGAGTCAACTTGTAGTGGCAGCATAAGCCTCACTGTCTGCTCACTAAAACATCTTACTGATGAATCAGGCTGATTTAAAATGTTCTGTATGTGTCTTGTTGATAATGTACATAGTTCTGCTAGTGGGTGGCAATGCAACTAAGCTTCCCTGGAATAGTTCCCGGAAACTGGCCACAAATCAATGAAAACCAAAAAAAAAAACAGACTACTTTTGTGCCAGTGACAGCATCGCTTCTGTATTTGAATTGCTGCAAATGACACTGACCTACAATAATGAATCAAGACAAAGTTAAGAGGTTTCACTGAAAGTGTCGACAAAAAAGCCTGCCTGCAGGGCTCCCGGCGGGAAACAAGAGTGAAGGAGGGGGGAGTGGAATGAGAAAGGATCCCATTGTTGAAAAGGAATAAGAGTGCAGAGGCACCCTGACACAGGTATTCTGCTACATAAGGCCAGCATTGTACAGAGAAAGCACGCACACTGGCACAAAAATGACAAGAAGCTCCCCCTTCTTCCGCCACATCGGGCTTAAGACACCTGCTTGGCTCCTGACCTTGGTGCAGCTCTCAGTAACTCTCTCTCCGGCTGTAACATATTTATGGTGAATGGTTCATATGTGGAAAGTTCCCACCATTGAGGGAGGTGTTGAAAATCTAAAGGAAACATTTTGAAAAGTTGGGAAAGTTCTTTCTCACCAAGCAAAGACTTTCCTGACTTGTTAAATCCAACATGTGAGGACCTTCTCTGGACAGGCCTCTTCCTGCAGGAGCCCGGCCCTCAGGGGGATTCAGATTACCTGTCCTGTTTGCACGACATTTAGGTGCATTTCTAACAACAGCACCAAGACTTTAAATGGCCTCGGACCTACAGGATTAATTCAACGCTGGATCTTTAGCATTTTCTCTGAAGTCTAAGGTAAAAGTTAGATTAGGCAAATTATGAGCAATGTATTAACACCTCTCCTTGTTGGAGGGCAACACTGGCCAGCTGCTTTACCAGACAGTTAAACCAGGAGGTGCGCTTCAGCTCTATTAACTCAAAATCTGTTCATGTTACACATTTCTATGAGGTAGTGAGTGATTTTATTTGTAGCTTTGAACATAACTGCAGTAAAATAACTGCAACATGTTATTATTATGGCTGATTGTGATTTGATTTTCCTCTCTTTATTCATTCTCAAGCTCGCGGTGCGCTCTTTGTCTCTCCAGCTGACTGAAGCCGGCATGAACGTCCGAGTTTGTGTTGTGAAAATTGTTCGCAACTTGCCCGATCTGATTTTGTGTCCGAGGGTGGATTACAAATAGTTAAGGCTGAGTATACCCACAAGGCAAAGTTTGTTTTGGAATTTCCTTATCCTAAACTTTCGATTTATTGAAATTTTGAAGTAGAACAAATGGCCAGTACAATGTTTTTTTTGTACCAATACATTAGTGATAAGTAACAAAAAATGATGAAATTGTTTAAATAGGAAGGAATCATGAAATATATAGCATGACAAATCTTAGCCTTATTCTGAATTTTTATTACACAGATACTTTGGTATTCTTGACAGACACAAACACTGAACAGAGATTCTCTTGATGATTTGTTGAAAAAACAAACGTTTCACTCCCCCACAGGACAACTTCCTGATGACCAACGTCCGAAAGAAATAAAAAAAAATTAACAATTCTTTTTTTTTTTTTAATTTTACGACAAGAGCGGGCACAAAAGAACTTCAACAGGAAAGGGCTCCCAAAGAAACAACCTGAGGCTGCCCCCTGGCTCCACTGCCCAGGTCGCCACAGCATTTCACTTTAAGAATCCTTTCTCCTTGTTGCCCCCCTTACACCAGGCAAATGGAGATACAGTGGCATTGATTCATTTATTCTGGGCTCAGTGAGCTGTTCTCTGGCTCCTCAGCAAGCGGTGGCTGTGATCTAATTACCAGTGGAGAGATGAAGTCGTCTCCCCGAGCACTGCTGACGGGACCATTCTTCTCCTGAATAGAAAAGAAGGCTGGTGCTCAGATCAAGTCAGCTCCTCATCACCGAGGAGCTGAAAGTAATGCAAGAGTGCATTGGTTACAGAGAAGCCAAGGGACCAATCGACTGAGCTGCATAAATGATGGGGCCACATTGATCCCCATTAGTGATGGAGAAAAGCAGGCCCCAGATAGCTGCAGGCTCCTCTCCCAGATTAAAGTTACCCGAAGGCAGTTAATAGAAACAAAGAACCCATGTTGAAAGACTTCACATTAAATGTCACCAATCAGTTTGACTTTTCCCTGGAAAAAAACATTATTCAGTTTTCACAACATTGCCTTTTGGAATCTTTCAGGACTGGACGAGAGAGGGATAGCCTCAGGCTAGACAAGTACCAGAGGTCACACATGCCTCACATGTCAATGAGACAGTAACAAGGCTTACTATACACAAACCATATCACACAAAACACTTCACAACCACTGCAGCTGCATTCCTTTGGCTTGTCCCTCAACAAACAGGCATATTCACCTATAGGAAACGATTTGACCTGCTCGAGCCATAGTCCACGGTCACAAAGTGCTTTGTCTTGCCCCTTTTACAAGTGGGACAGGACCACACACACGACACACACTGTGGCCTTGGCCAGCGCTGGTATTGTTCACATGGTTGCTACGGTGCCTTTTAAACAGTGCTACAGCAGACAGAAGACGGCCACAGTTTTTAAAGCTAATGAATAGTCTCTGTTCAGTCTGCCACCGCAGCTGATAATAAATTAGCACCAGCTTGCTGTTTATTGGAAACAACAAGTAGGTAAAAACAAAATGAAGAAGACGCTTCTTGAGGATACTCCTACGTACACACTAAAACGCCCTTCGATACACCGTCAAGACTACCTATTGTGCTGTTTCCTGATTGCTGTATGGAACAAATAGCCTTCCAGGTAAGGTTACAGTTGACCAAATGAATTATGATGCTGTCTAACAGACATTGCGCGTGAGAAACCCAGACAGAATCCCTCTCATTAGGTATTCAAATAAGGAGATTATGAAGGGGAAAAGCGTTTGAATCAAGTCAGCCATGTAAAATGCTTTTAATCCTTTTGTCAGACACAACGCAACACATTTAATAGCCACACTCGTGATAAATCTGTCAGTTTGTGTTATGGTTCTGCACTGTGAAGGGACACTTCTGTGAAGATCATTTAACAAAGTAAATTGATAGATGAATCTCTCTGCCTCCAAAGACATTTCAGATTACAATTTGAAAGTTTTAACCTTGTTAAGAGCATCTCAGGTAAAGCAGTCAAGTACACAAGCGTGTACCTCACACCTTTATTCTAACCCATTTTGGGCATTCAAATTTAGACACGAAAGCCCCCTTTCTACTGCCTGATCAAGATGGGAATGCTATCCTGATATAGCACCTCGTTGTTCTGTATAAAACTCACAAATACAAACAAGGGCAGGATTATTGCTGCTCCCCGGATAAATCAGAAACAAAGGTAATCACAGAACTGATTTCACATTTTCGTAAAAAGATGAGCCCACAAAACAGGAACAGAGTGAGAAGTTTTCATTAAAAATGATGTGAGCTCTGACACGTCTGTTGAAATTGTCTGCAAACTGTGGACACATTCGCTGGGATTCCACTGCTGTCTTTGATTAGCATTTAAAAGATGTGGACAAGAAAAAGTGAGTGGAAATTGTAATAATTGAAAAACGCTTCCACTGAAGCATAAAAACTCTGCAAAGGCACATCTCCATGTTTTAACGTTTTGCTGCAACTTGGGGGCATGTAGGCGGAACAATCTGAACTGTGGACTGCACTTTGTTGTGTTGGTACTGTTGTTTGTAGCGTAGCTTTGCCCTGCCTTGCAAAAGAGGAAGGTCAAAGTGGACAACGATCTACTATGTGACGAAGCGAAATTAAGTGTTAAATAATAAAGATTTCCCAGTGCTGCTGTTGTCTGTGCTTTTCACCTGTGCTTCTTTGTTATTTACTGTTTTTTGAGCTTCATCCTTTTTTTTTATGAAATTGTTGTTGTTGGCCTCTCCCAGCTGGAGCGAACTTTCAGCCAATCAGCATTCGTTCCTTGAATAGTGTCATTTCCAAAGCCGACATGCTGTTAGCTTTTTGGAGGATTGCATGTCTGTTTGTCTTCAATGGAAGAGCTCTCTTCACCACTGTTGTTGCTTTTCTGTTGTTTGTTTCAGGTTAAGACCACTACTTGATTAATGGAAATACATCTCAAGCTACATCCACGAGCAACGTAGCCTGTCCCCAAATCTGGCAACACTAAGCAGACGAGTTTATTTGCCCTATATGTATATGCTATATTCTACATGTTTTTTTATGAATTTTTATGTTGTAGAGTTGTGAAATTATTTTATCAATGGAGAAATTGAGCAGCCTTGCTTTGTTGTCTACAGTAGTAGATCAACCCTCATCTTACTTTGAAGCTCCCAGCTCCCTGAAGTGACGTCGACGCAGCTTTAGCAGCAGAAAAGCTATCAAGCTTGTGTTGATAATAATAAACTCCTGGACTATTTTCAAACTTCTAAATGCATCGTTTTGAATCTACTCCGGAGTATCGCTTTAATGTACTTTCTTTTTCATGAGCATATCAGGAACTCTTAAAACATGTCTAAAGTTTGGTTTGTAGTTTGGGTTAAACCTGACTGATCAATATGTTTTTCAAATCATTTATGTCTAGACTTTGGGGGTTAAACTGAAGCATAAGAATTTCACTGCAGAGGATAAAAAGAGTAATCAAAGACAGTCGAGATCAGTGACATGAGCACAAAAAGCAGAGATGAACCACTTTACAGTCTGAAACACCTCCCAGATTCCTGAATTACTTCTAATTTCTAAAATCATTAGCATCGTGTCACTCAGTGTCATGCTAATGAGGCTTTAACATGACAATGAGATTTTCTAAATGAGTAGCCAAGGGAAATACAACGCTCATATAATTACATATCAATGAGCCTCATATCACGACTTGAGCAGAAGCTCCAGTGTTACGCCTGTCATTGGTTTGTTTCCAGGGAGTCAAAGTGTTTTCAAGCACAGACAGATTTCCACAGAGCTGAACAAGCTCTACACTTTATTCTGCGTTGTACGTTTAATTAACAAAACTTTCCAGATGAATCTAATTGGATTAGCATATGCAAAACTGCAATTAAATCAGTATAAAGATTTCAACTCATTGAATTTCACTTTTGCGGTATATACTTCAATGGGTGTTTTTACAGTGGCTGTGCATCGCTTTGGCTCACGCTCACTGGCAGAGCTGTGACTGAGAGCATGTGGGTGTCCAATGATTTCATGCACGTAGGCGGCCTCCCTAAGATGAGAAACATATGGCTGTAAGAAAAGCTCTCGGTAAAGCAGGCAGATCGAAGTGCAAGCTAAACAGCTGTCTTCCACAGCGATCCCATGTAATGTAATAAAGGTAGTTTAAATGAAAAACTAACAAACTAACAGGTGCCTCTCAACTGCTTTCATAAGTTGGAAATACAACATTTCCTCCCTGATCTCTTGGGGGGGGGGGGGGGGTTTATCAAGTGGAACCATATGTTTTCAGGATCTGTAGCTTATTAGGTATAATGGATGCCAGCCTCCACTTGGATCTGGTTTGCAGTGCTTCCAGATCAGTGAAGTACAGCCATGCTACAAATGCCTAAGGCAGTTTGGGTTGACAGCAGCTGAAGCACAACATTACTCTCACCCACTGCAGCCAGGTGGCACCAATCATGAGTTTTTCTTTTTGGTTTTCCTTTCCACTTTGACCAAGTAGTTAACCATTCACACTATGCAGAAGTGAGCTGAAGAGCTTTGGGGATATTGGCTGGGATGTCCTCTGGAGGGGCGCCAAGGTTTACCAAACATTCAGGTCATCTCCAGATGAAAAAAGGAGCATTTCCTGGTTCAATTGAGAGGATATGGTGGGAAGGAGCCACAACGCTGCAGCTGCCGACTGTCATGAACAGTATCTTGCGAGGCCGGGGGTTAATAAGGGTTGGCAGGGGTGTTCCCATGGTAATTACCATGGTTACAGAAGGCATCAGTGAAGAAATGGCTGCAAGGGAGATTGAGTAAGTCTGGGTGAGAAAGCTGAACAGTAAGAGATCAGTGAGAGAGGAAGAAATTGATTGACTCAATAATATTATAAACTTTACAGGCGATTAACACCCTGTCATCGTGGTGGGTTTCAGTAGCCTTTATGATCTGAGAGATCTGCTGCTGGTGAGCCGTGGGGGTAATACATTTACAAACAGAAAAATTGAATTGGATTTTAGAAAGAGACATGACGATGAAAACAAAGAGACTGTGATGTTTTACAGTTTTCATTGAGGGGAAATGTTTAATTCAAAGAAAACATAAACACTGACATTGTAGCTCATATGTTTCCCACGTCTTTTTATGGCTGGGTGCAGTTTGGGGATGTAAAACTTGTAAAGTATCCCTGACAGACTGAAAGGTGTATCGTTTCAACTTAATGCCAGCACAGAGAATAAAATACGTTCTGAAACGATCCCTCTTGTGTTCATTATTATTTTCTCTCTTGTACTTTGTGCTGCCCAACATCCACAACAGAAATAAAAATGCTAAATAATTACCCACAAGTGTTTAAAAAAATTAGAAATCAATTTGTCACTATAAGCTATCTTCAAACTTCAAACGTCGTATTTACAATCAATAGGTGGGGATTTTCTATTTAATGATGTTTTGCTTCTGTTTATGTTAACGGTGACACATTACACATTAAATACTGCAAACTATGAATTCTGGAAGGCTATAAAGAAAAAAGACGAGTTGTTATCGGCTGAGGAGTACGCATTTTTAATTATTTGCACTTATTACAACTTTCCTTCATCCATAGATTCTTTCGTGAAATAGGTAACACTGCCACTATTTTTTCATATCTATGCAAAAGCTGTTTAATTTAGTTACTGTTGAAGGTGAAAACACCAAACCAAATTCATGCTTGTAATGTGTGCAGTTTCCTCCACTCCAGACACAAAACAGGCACTGCACTTGAAAAGACTGTTATTAATAGAGGCCTGTTTCAGTGCAAACACTGTGTTGGAGGGCATTACAACCCACTCCCACTTAAGGCTGGTTGGATTGGCATGGTACTTGATGTAGCAGACCCACTACTCAGACTTGTGAATGGAGCGGAAATATGTGGGGGAAGGTCTGAGCTTGAATCGGGTTTGTGTGTGAGTGTGTTTTACGGTGCCACAGTGAAGCAGATGAGAGACCAATGAAGAGTGGATAAAGCAAAACCGGGGTTGAAGACAATTCGGTAAGTTACTGTAAGTGAAATAGTGGATCAGTAGTGGATATCATACTTCCCTGTTTGGATGTTTTGGTGGTAACAAATAAGTAATGAATGAGTCATATATTTTGGGCATAAATTTGAAGGAATAACCAAATATGTCAAGAGAAAACACATTTGATGTTTCAAATTAGCTACACATACTTCACAATAAAGTATGCTCTTGAGAGATTATCAAAAAACGGTTTTGGAATTTGAAGTTATTCACTAAATAAATATACATCGGATATAGTATACCAAAGACAAAATGGTACCCAAGTAAATAGAAAATCAAAAAAACGTGATGACGAACAAACTTCTGATGAAACATATTCCATACTTTCATGAAGCTTAAAAAAAAATAAATGAAAGCAAACTCTCTGCCGTGCTATCTTTTCAGATCGTGTACAATACCGAAGATGCTCCAAGCAGCAGAATTATCTGCCAAGTGTTGAAAACTTTTTTTGTTTTCTTACATTTTCTGACCAAACAAAGAAAACTGAGTGAAATGTGCCAAAGAAAGATGAGTGACAATATGAAGAGAACAATGACACGTGAATATTGTTGCAGAGCTCCCCCAGGTCCCATTACAAACTGATGTGGAATGATCTATGACTGTGGTGGATAATCTGATAGGAGATAAGATGCCTCAATCTCACAAAAAACGCAAGAATAAACCCAAGGGAAAATGATGAGGTTTTTGAGGCTTACTTGTGCTAGTTTTGTCTTTTGTTCTACTGAACGGTTGGTGTTCATAGCCCGGGGGCTTACTGGACAGCAGCCTGTTCTACCGTCTGGGC
The DNA here is from genome assembly GCF_027942865.1 of Odontesthes bonariensis. Classification (NCBI taxonomy): domain Eukaryota; kingdom Metazoa; phylum Chordata; class Actinopteri; order Atheriniformes; family Atherinopsidae; genus Odontesthes; species Odontesthes bonariensis. The sequence goes on along the minus strand of NC_134515.1, from coordinate 6,010,590 downwards.
TACAGTCCAGGCTGCTGGTAGTTGTGGATAACTTAACCCCATGGTTGAACCTAAGCCCTGCAGCTGCTCATTACTGTTCAGTGGAAGTCCTAAGATTTCTTTATGAGCTCTGGGAAAGTCAGGAGGGATTCTCTGCCTACTACAAGCTAACAATCCAGTTACATCAATAGTGAGCTCAAGGACACATGGCTAGTAGAGGCTAATGCCGATATCCAATTTAAAATCTTGAAAAATGATAACCAGATGTCAAAGAAGTATTTTCCTGCCTTAAGGTCCACTAGGGAGCAAAGCAATGGAGGTTATGGAGGACATGAGATCTATCCTCCTAATGGGATAAGACCGAGTATGGAGTTTTCTTCAGTTTCAAGGCAGTAATTCCAAAGGTGATTATTAACTGTACATTTCAATATGCATCTGTGGGAAACTGGAAACAGAGTTTCTTCCTTCTTTATTAAAAATACAGAGATTTCCTGAATAAAAATGCTGTCAAATATTAGCTATTTTTTCTCTGAAATAATAACACAACAAATAATACAATAACAGTTTTTTATCATTTAGTATTCGTATAAAAGTGCGCCACCGCTGAATGAAAAGAGTAAACAGCAGACAAACAATGCCAACACAGAAGTGTCATGCAGGTAACTGCAGATCTGCGAAGGGTCATTTAGGCTTCCACCAAAAGCAAGTCAAAGATACCAATGCTCGATTTTCCAGCAGAAACAAACATGTTTAGAGCCTGGTGGCAAAATCAAATTTGGTCTGCATAGTTCATTTTTCCATTTATGGCCATTGTATGGAGGTGGTGTTTTTTTATAAAAATGTTCAATTCAAATTGGATTAAAGCTTAAAGTTGTGCACAATTAAGGATGCAGCTGCGAGGAGTCAGTGCTTTGGACACAATGGATGATTGTAATTCCCCTCTAGTTCTCATTTAGATCCATCTTATGTCATGTCACCTCTGGCTCCAAAAGCCCAACAACCCAGGGAATTGTTCTGGATTTTATTGGACAAGGTCTCTGTCTATCACCATCTATCACCAGCCAACTTCAACCAATCAGATAAATGAGGACTTTGGGGTTCTATGTTTAATGGATAGCATGAGGCCTGGCAAGATGGATTCATTTGTGATGACAATCTAGTGAATCCAGCTGCTTCACAAGGTAAATAAGTTGCTACTTCCAATGAAACCTGGAAAATTGGATGTGTTTGTCAAGCAGTTCATGAATTCTAGGGTGTGTCCTATTAACTTGCTTCCCTTCCTTAACATGTTGTGGGTGCATTACATACTTATCTATTCATGCAATCATCTGAGATATTGCTATTTATCATCTGACTACCGACCAAATCAGATTCCCCCTAACTTGGTTACTGAATAGTTAGCACAGTTACACAGCACATAGGACAGCTGAGTCGACTTATGGTTACAGTTTGAGTTGGCCATCTAATCGGATAATTGTCCCAGTATACCTGTCCCAGAGCGGAATCAAGTTATTGGCTGAAACATGTCTGACGTTGCAACACTGTGGACTGTAGGAGAAAATGTTCAACACATTCTGGGATGATACAGCCGTTATAAAATCAGCATTTATTAAAGCAGAGTGACAGTCTGGAAATAGAATAGAATAGAAAAAATAGAAAAATACTTTATTCATCCCCCAATGGGGGAAATTCAAATTAATATTAACAATGATTGTATATTAACAACAACAATAATAATACCAATTCTCATAAAAATACTACTACTAACTAATAATAATAATAATAAATGACTAAATAAATAAATACATTTAAAAAAATCAATTAATCAATTTGAGAAGAACTCAGGAGTCATTTAAATAAATTTAAAGTTTAAAATTTTAGATTTACTCATTTAAATAAATGCTTTAAATGAGACTTTTTATGCCCTTTTTTCACAAGCTAACACTATTTCCTGAGGTCTTAATGAAATGTCTGTGACACGCTTTGGTCATAGTAACAAAGAGAGACAGTACAGCTACTACTTTTTCTTCCCATAATTTACACTTCGATTTAAATTTAAAGCATATAATTATGGGCATACAGTAAATAGTCTGAAAGCTCAGACCATATACCAAACGGAATTTATGGTTGATTTTATTCTCAAATGCTTACATTTCCCTCATCTGCAGTTTAACTATGAACAGCTGGTAGGCTATCCATCCCTTTTTTAGACACAGTCTCATCGTGAGTCACGTTTTCAACTGGCCCATGTTGTGAAAACACACATCCCAGAATGTTACAGCTGCCGGTCGGCTAATTACACCAATGAGAACTCATGTCATAATTCCTCTCTCACATATTAACTCCATAAACTCTCAACTTCATTGTTGCTCCATTTCTTAGCGTTTTGTTGAAACTTTTAGTGGCAAACATTAATAACTGTTGCTTAGATGGGCAATACTATGCTTTTTCAAAGGAAACTCCTGGTGCTGTACTTTACTAATTAAAAAAAAAAAAATACGATTTCCAACTGCTGACTGTTAAAAAATTAAAGAACATCAATTAGAAGTCAGATTTCCTTGTTTGGATATAAATATTAAACAAAGCACTGGTAGAGCATTAGTAGCTCTTTTATTTCTTAAGTTAACAGCATGACTAATCGTGAGATTTGACGCTAATAGTGAAGCCAAGAGCGCATCAAAAGAGTTTGAACTTCCCACATCGAAAGTACACGAATGCAGCATCATCTGAAATTGAAGTTAGGTGGAGATACAGAGGGATGACGCTCGATAACCTCGAAGGGGGATTAATATTTCCACTGCAAATCTAAAAGGCTCACTGAATGACACACCCAAATATATGCTCTCAAGTGCAGTAAAAAGTGATTTTTTAGATATAGTGTCATGTAAACATGGTTAACATTCTAAGTTTGCAAATTGAACTCTAAGGGAATTTCTCCAGCTGGTAAATGAATACTTTTCTTTTTTTAACACAGACCCAGGTGTCAGGCTAAAGTTCAGGCTAAGCAGAAACTCAATTCTACTGTTCTTTCACTTTAACTGGGACCCTTGCTAGGGCCTTTATTCATGCTTCCTACAGTAAATACACAAGTACCTTCATCTTTGTGCAGACTTGCTTCACATTTTGCCTGAACACACCGTGTTAATCTCACTCAGAAAACCCAGACCACCTTTCTTGTTTAGAAAGCAAAAACAGTCCACCGTCAAATTCAGTTGTAGCTCTCTTCATAACAATTAAGTATGATATTTTGATGGTTCTGTGTGAAAGTTAGCCATTAAAGTGATGAAAATACAAAATCTGAGACAACCTCCTCTGTCTCACCCTTTGATCTTTGCTTTTGCTGAGTAATGGAGTGTATTTCTCAAACTCCAGTAATCATTAGCTATTTGCTTTAATAAAAAGATTGTTCACCTCTCTGCCTCTGTTTCACTTCCGCCCTTGCTTCTTATCACCACCACTTGACAAATCAGAATGGGTAAACATTGAGTCACCGCATCTGCATTTACGACCTTCAATCGCAGCAACTTATCTCTTTAGTCTACAGATGCCTCCTCCCACAGCACAGGGAGCAAGTTTTATAAGCTGAAAGGGAAAAAGTCACCCGAAAGCTCTGCTATGAAGGATGGTTTACAGTGAGGAGGCCTGATTCAACAGTGACACCAGATATTTGGGTCAAACTCAGGTTGCAAATCTGTATTGCTGTATGAGTTCAATGATACAGAGTTTAGAGTAATCCTTCATTCGGCATTCATGTGGAGGACTGCCTTTAGAAAAAGATGCTCTGCAAAACAAAGTGAAAGGAATTTAATCCTCTAAAAAAAAAAAAAAAAAGGTCACAAATATGGACCTATACGGAAAAAAAACCCACAGGAGTCACTTGAAGTGTGATTGCTTAATATGTGCACTGCAGTTACAACACACCAGCTTTCCCAACACCTGACAGTCCTCATTCAGCTGCTAATTCTTCTCCCTCGAGAGAAAGGTGCAACAAAAGTATATGAACTCTCTTTTTCTTGATTTGGAATGGGACTCATCCACATTTCATCTGAATGCAGCATTAAAAGAAAAGAAAAGTTAGAGTTATTCACTGATCTTAATCCTGAGAATTCAGTTAGCACTGGCACTGAAGGACAAGTTTGTCCTTGCTGCTTCGCGGTCTTTTGCTGGCAGAAGACTAATTCTGCCTCTTTAGGCTTGTCTGTTTTCCTGCACAATGCACTCCCTCAGACCAGAGTCACACTTTTGTATGTGAGCTCCCACATGGAACAGATAAGAAAAAGGGTTGAATTTGTTTCTTTGTTTCTATTTTCTTAGCGCATCGCAGTCCGAAGACTGTGCCTCTACTTCAGGGCTCTCTCAGCTCAATGATGTTCCTTTTCTCTCACTCGTTCCATTATCCCCATTCTTCCGCTCACCCATTGCAAAGAAAACACCTGTGTCCACAACACAGGTTTTTGTTAAGACCTCCATGTTACAGGTAGCAATTTTGTCAGAGTGTAACTTCAGTCAATGCCACCCCTGGTGTTTGAAGTCGGGAGAATAGAAGTGTGTACTGAGGGCTAAGCTGGCAGTGTCACAGAATGAAAGAGGAAAAGAATCAATCACAGTCAAGATTACAGTTGTAGTTTGATAAAAGGTTTTAAATGATGTACAGCTATGAAGGTAAGAAGGAAAATGTATGATAAGGCCTTCAGTTAATCTGGTTTTAATTGGCTTATTAAAACTGCGGTGAAGCATAGTTGATAAACCACGGAAAACTACAAAACTATTTCCTTCAGGCAAGCATGCCATACACTCGAGCATCTTGAGGGGAGAATTCACTCCTTTAATTGCTGCTGGAAATGGCAGCATTAATTTCAAACAGAATTCAGAGAATTTCTACCCTGTCAGAAGTGAGACCAATCACTCAGAGTAGAATCCACAGTATCGTTATACCACAACCCCAGTGATGCACTGACATGTCCACATCCAAATGAAACATGAATAAAGAGAAGAATTTGAAAAATTTCCATAAGTCAACCGATGTGCAAATACTCAACTAAATGGCCTTCTGGGGTTTCATAGCTAACTTTCACTGTAACTTATTCCAGGGACATTATCAAAGATTGCAGCCTGTCTGTCAGGCCTCCACCTTCCACTGAAATGGTTAATGATAAATGAGCAGGCAGGTGACTCACAGAGACCTTTTGTCATGTCTGGCTTCTTTTTGGAAGCAAGAGTGCGGTCGACGTATCAGGAGTGTGCTGGGAAGAATCCGAAGACAGGGGTCAAAGAGTAAGACTGTGGGAGGCCTGAAGGTAATGGAGCCAAACGGGTGCGGAAGCTCAAAAGATAATGAGCATGGGGGCTTTTCTTACTCAGGTGACTGTGTAAAGTTTGGAGGAGTTGTTTTAGAAAAAAATCTTTGATTTTGATGTAAGTTTTAATGCTCACTAACACACTCACACTAACATGACTGAACACATGAACAGCTCGAGAGAGAAAACATGGCCAAAAAGCACCGATAACAACAGGAAAACATTCTGACGACCTCTCTCTACTCCATTCTCAACCAAATATACAACCCTGATTCAAAAACTGTTGGGACGATGTGTAAAATGTTAATAAAAATAGGTGGCAATGATTTGAAAATCTCATCAGAATCAGCTTTATTGGCCAGGTTTGACTAAACAAACAAGGAATTTGACTCCAGTACAACTTCCCTCGCAAAGTACAACACTCAACAATAACATAAAAGAATAAAAATTAGAAATGCAGAACAGTAAGAGTGGAATTGAGTATGGGTACCAATACTTTATTCACAATAGAACATAGAAGACATATCAGATGTAAAAAGTGAGACAATTTTCTTTCACATGAAAAATATTAGCTCATCTTGAATATATGCTGGCAGCAACAAATGTCAAAAAAGTTGGGACAGATCCATATTCACCACTGTCTACCATCCCCTCTTCTTTAAACAACTAGGGAGACCAGTTCTTGGACCTTTAAGAGAGGAATGCTGTTCCAATCTTATCGATAAAGGATTCTTAAATTGTCTTACTGAAATATTCCATGACCTTTCCATGAAAAATACATCATCTGGATGGGAGAATATGTGGCTCTTAAACCTGTATATATACTTTTCAGCATGTATGGTACATTTCAAGTTGTGTAAGTTGTCAGTTCCATAGCCATTAATATACCCCATACCATCAGAGATGCAGGCTCTTAATCTGAGCACTGACAACAAATCAAATGGTCCCTCTCCTCTTTTGTCCAGAGGATGCGAGGTCCATGATAACCAAAAAATCTGACCACAGAACAGTTTTCCACTTTGCCTCAGTCAACTTTAAATGACCTTTGGCTCGGAGAAGACGGCAACTTCTGGTTCAAGTTGACATATGGCTTCTTTGCAAGATAAGAGCTTTAACCTGCATTTGTGGATGACACAGTGAACTGTGTTCACAGACATTTATTTCTGGAAGTGTTTCCTAGCTCAGGCAGTGATTGTCAGAATCATGCCTGTTTTTAATGCAGTGCTGCCTGAAGGCCCAAAGATCATGGCCATCCCATACACATTTTCAGCCGTGTCCCTTGTGCACAGAGATGATACCGTGCACTGTACATTTTCCAAACCCACTTTATCATATACATGGTTGTGGAGGGGGCTGAAGCCTACACCAGCTGCCATCAGGCAAGAAACCCTGAACAGGTCTCCAGTCCATCACACATCAGCTCATATCTTTTTGATGAAATAGTCAAATGTCTCACTTTCAAAATTTCATGTTTTTTCTATGTTTTATTGGAAATTAAGTTTTGGATTTGGGATCTCCAAATTTTTTATTCACTATTTCATTTACATTTTACACATCATCCCAAGTTTTTTAAAATTGTGGTCGTACGAGATACATGACGTTTGTGATATCTGAGATACATAAGATACATATATGACTGGTTTCGTGGTTTTATTTGTGTCTTCTTCCTGAAAATTGATTTTACAGTTAACGACTCCTGTGCCATCTAATCTTTATATTTATATTGTTAAACCAGTTAATGAACACACGTGCACAATTTTCTTTTTAGCAACATATTAAAACTTAACTTCAGATTGAAACTTAACTTGGCAACTGTAACCAGACATTGCTAGAGACAATTGAAATGAGCAGAAGAAGAGCAATAGAGGAAAACTGGGAAACAGCTGTGAAGATGCAAAGAAAGTAATGCAAATGCAAGACAATTATAATCTTTTACAACACATCATGATGAAATTAACAAGCTGTTGAAGAACCTGGCTAAAGGTCATCTTCTGGACTTTTTCACTTGTGATGTTTATGTCATGCTAAAATACCAATTTGATAACTTAGATCTGAGAATGCAACAATTTTTTTGCCCCATTGGATTCCTGTTTAGCAATGTAATTGCATCCAGATCTTGGCTAAAATGTTAATTTCTGTATGGCTTTTCTATAAAAAAAAAATGTTGCATTGATATTCTGGAAAGCCTTCAGCCTCCCCCTCTTTTAATCCATGAGAGTTTTACAACTTGTGAAGAGCAGACTTTGTAAGTAGACTTGTCAGACCCTTCTTCTGGTTATGGATCTGTGCCAGCTGCAGCCTTGCCACTTATTCTCCTCCAACTATCTGCTATGCGCTAAATGTTCACTTGGACTCATCCCCAGCTCTGTCCCTCGCTCTCGCTCCCACTCCCTTTCACTTGGCCCCACTCTCTCCGTCTCAGCACAATCAAGTGCCCTCGTCAGCGATGGGCATTTCATTACCGAAGTGCCAATTCCTTAGCAACCGAGCAGGTACGAGAGCACTTGACCACAAGCTTGAAACGAAATGCTAATCAGAAGACTTCAGCCCTTACTCAGTACATCGGTGTGTATGGCATTAGAAGCTGTTCACTATAAGGAAGCAGGTTAGGGTTATGGCATGGTTTTATACTTATCAAGTCCCCAAAAGAATGCAGCTGGAGTTAACGTGATAGTAGAATAAAAACCTGAGATATGTCACACCTAACAAGTTACAACTTTCTCCCATATTCTTTTGTCCTACTGAAAAAGAAACATTGCTTTGATACCAGTGCCATCCATATTGTTTAGTAGTAATACACAGCATATTTCTCTCTAGATGACAATGTGATGTCTTGAGTGTTTGCAAATGATCAAACTGCTTGAAGAAGCTTGAGTAAGCAGCGAACTTTTGGCAGTAATTTGAAAGAGAAGGAAAGTAATCCAGCTCTGTTAATCAGGTTATGCTTGCTTCAAAGCTGACTGGTGTTTACGGGACTTCTATTTATGGCAGTCTCAGTGAACTCGAGGCAAACTGAGAAACTTCAAAAAGTATCTGGTACATTTTATGGAGGGCGAATCAATATCTCTGAGTAGCTCACATAAATAATAATAGTCTTTCTGGGCCTCTGCCAGTGGTCCTCTGCCTGTTCCTTTGTCCCATAAATGTCACTGTAACTTGATTTAATGTGATTGATGGGGACATATTCTTAGTCCTTGGCACAACAGATTCCTTAAGTGCATCTGTGTGGCTGGTAAGAACTACAATAATGTTAAACCTTCACATAAAAAGCTTTGTTTGTGGAATAGGAAGCGATACCTTAAAAATGCAGTCGGGCCACATACCTGTTCAGCCCTTTATTAGTGGACCTGGGTTGAAGCGTTTGTGTCAGCAAGCACCACTTTGTTAAAGTGTCTTTAAACAAGACAGTGAATCCCTACCAGCTTAGGGATTTCTGTGCTGCAACTGAACCCTGACCTTTGACCTTTATGTGGTGGTTTGGGGGGGGCAGGAGTTCAATAAAGTGCCACATTATCACATTAAATGAGCAGTTATTTCAACAAATGAACAGATGGCAGAGAAAATAAATGTCTTTCTTTTATCACATAGCACAATGTGGTTAGGAAAATGGCTAGGGCTGCCCTCAAAAAGGCAGACTTTTCAGTGAAGAGGGGCTATTGAGGCATCTCCCATCCCCCAGGGTAACAAGGGGGGGGGAAACGGCCATCGTCAGGTAAAATGACCCTTATGCTACGGCTACACGAAAACGAAACGAGGTTTTTTTTGAAAACGGGTACGATAATTCTTGCGACCACACGGAAACGCGCTGCTGTCCAGACGACAACGATGAAACGATACAGTACACACGCCACTGTGTCACGCCACGCTGTGAGACAATAGAGAGGTGTTAAAATTGGCTCCCAGCGTCAACGTGTGACTGACGCAAAAACGTTTTAGCTGTAACAATGGAAACGAAACGAGGCCGTTTTCAAACTTTCCCACTCTGGAACCCGTTTTCAAAAACTATCGTTTTGGGGTAGTGAGAACGCCGGCTCCGTGTGGCCGCGACAGCGAAACGATAAGAAAAAGTATCGTTTACAGTGAAAAACGTTTCCGTGTAGCCGCAGCCTTAATGCCTCCTGAATAGAGCAGCTAACTTTACATGGCTGAGTCATTAAGGAGACAAAAGGGCTGGCCCGACAGCAGGAGTAACCCCCCCCCCCCCACACACACACACACACACGAAACAACCGGCTACCACTCCCCCTTCGCCACCAAAGCAGGCAAATGTAGACTGTCACTGCCTCATGCCGCCATGATTCAACACACTTCAGTCATCTGTGAGTGACAGAGCAGAACACCACACTCACAGTTGGAGAGGAAAGAAACAAGTGGATAAATCTGGAAAGGAAGAAAATTAACTGCGATGTTTGCATTTGGTCCTCACTCAGCTGAAGTAATGTAAATAACTGGATGTGTGCTGTGGGTGATAATAGTCCTGCACAAACAGCTATCCCCACAGTCTGGGAAAGGCGGACAGTCATCGCATCGACCATGTTAACGATGTTTGCAGATGACTTGGGGGCCGGGAAAGGACCCAAAGGACTGAGGAGGAGTCTTTAAAAAGGAGGAGAAGGAGATGAGTTTGTATGCATTTCCTATTGACGTGCTGTACATGCCCACAGAGCTCTGCATATTCACACAAAGGGACCTGTCTCACTTGACTGTCTTCAAATGCTGAAAAAAAAAAACTTGCGGTCCAGACATCAAAGTGGCATGGTGTTTGTGCATGCAAGCATTTACAGCACTACTGAGTAACCACAGGAATACTTCCACACACTCACAGGCCCGCAGCAGGGCAAATAGCCAGGCCTGGAAAGCGCAAATATATAAAACATATCCAGAGTTACACAGCAGCCACATATCCAGAGTTACACAGCAGCAAAATATCCAGAGTTACACAGCAGCCACATATCCATAGTTACACAGCAGCAACATATCCAGAGTTACACAGCAGCAACACATCCAGAGTTACACAGCAGCAACACATCCAGAGTTACACAGCAGCAACACATCCAGTTACACAGCAGCAAAATATCCAGAGTTACACAGCAGCAACACATCCAGAGTTACACAGCAGCCACATATCCAGAGTTACACAGCAGCAACATATCCAGAGTTACACAGCAGCAACACAACCAGAGTTACACAGCAGCAACATATCCAGAGTTACACAGCAGCAAAATATCCAGAGTTACACAGCAGCCACATATCCAGAGTTACACAGCAGCCACACATCCAGAGTTACACAGCAGCAACACATCCAGAGTTACACAGCAGCAACACATCCAGAGTTACACAGCAGCAACATATCCAGAGTTACACAGCAGCAACATATCCAGAGTTACACAGCAGCAAAATATCCAGAGTTACACAGCAGCAACACATCCAGAGTTACACAGCAGCAACACATCCAGAGTTACACAGCAGCAACATATCCAGAGTTACACAGCAGCAAAATATCCAGAGTTACACAGCAGCCACATATCCATAGTTACACAGCAGCAACACATCCAGAGTTACACAGCAGCCACATATCCAGAGTTACACAGCAGCAACACATCCAGAGTTACACAGCAGCAACATATCCAGAGTTACACAGCAGCAAAATATCCAGAGTTACACAGCAGCCACATATCCAGAGTTACACAGCAGCAACATATCCAGAGTTACACAGCAGCAACACATCCAGAGTTACACAGCAGCAACATATCCAGAGTTACACAGCAGCCACACATCCAGAGTTACACAGCAGCAACACATCCAGAGTTACACAGCAGCAACACATCCAGAGTTACACAGCAGCAACACATCCAGAGTTACACAGCAGCAACACATCCAGAGTTACACAGCAGCCACACATCCAGAGTTACACAGCAGCAACACATCCAGAGTTACACAGCAGCAACATATCCAGAGTTACACAGCAGCAAAATATCCAGAGTTACACAGCAGCCACATATCCAGAGTTACACAGCAGCAACACATCCAGAGTTACACAGCAGCCACATATCCAGAGTTACACAGCAGCAACACATCCAGAGTTACACAGCAGCAACATATCCAGAGTTACACAGCAGCAAAATATCCAGAGTTACACAGCAGCCACATATCCAGAGTTACACAGCAGCAACATATCCAGAGTTACACAGCAGCAACACATCCAGAGTTACACAGCAGCAACATATCCAGAGTTACACAGCAGCAACATATCCAGAGTTACACAGCAGCAAGAGATGGTTATTTCTCCTCTGAGATTGTAGTGAGAGCAAAGTTGTGATAACTGGGAAATATCATGCATCTTAGTTTCATGAGTGAACTCATTATGTGTATATTCTTTTTTTTTCTTTTGAATCATTTTTCTAAAAACCAAGTCCTTGAACAAGAAGTTGAAAACCCTCACATAAGCTACCAATTCATATGAAACAGAAGTCAGATCCTCGATACGGATTAGGCATTAAGGACTAAAGTTTCATCACTTAAACCTTCAAACAATTGAAATCATATGCTAAGGATTTTCATTTTTTTGCTATCATAAAATACATTGCCAAAAGTTTTGAGCCACTTTTCATATGTATGTACCAGGAAAATAAGAAACAGGTGCAGCATGGGCAAATATAAATGGAAATACAGCAAACAAGGCAAAAAGAGACAATTCTAGCAATGTTGAAAGCCGATAATTGGTATGATCACCTTTACTCTTGAACCCTCTCAGACGAGCGTTCTGCCATTTCTTTAAGTCATCTTCAGGAATAGTTCTCCAGGCTTCTTGAAGGACATCCCAAAGCTCTTCTTTGGATGTGGGCTGCCTTTTGTTCCGTTCTCTGCCAACATGATCCCACACTGCTTCAGTAATGTTGAGCTCCGGGCTCTGGGGAGGATTCATCCCTCCATCAGACCTGCTGCCACTGACTTTCAGCCCACTTCTTGTGTCCTTTGGCACAGCTCAGCCTTTTCTCCCTGTTTCCCTTCCTTAAGAACGGCTTCTTGACAGCCACCCTTCCATGGAGCCCATTTCTGATGAGGCTTCAGTGAACAGTAGATAGATCAGCTGAACATAAAAAAAGCACATTCCTGTGAAAATGCTTAGGTACAAGGACTGGATTGAAAATAAGTGTAAAAAAAATCTGAAAGACCATTAGAAAGCCTGGAGAACTGCTGCTCACGACCAGTTTAAAATCTTAAAAGAAAGTCTGCCCTCTTTGAACCAAAATATAAAGAAATGACATGATGGGTGCAAGACTTTCACACTGTAATGTAGAATGTAGCAAAAGATTTTCAACCATAGACAGAGCACTTGACAAAAATGTGAAGCAAAGGTTTACCATGATAAACATGGTTTGCAGCTTAATGTCACAGCTAAAAATGGCTTTTTCTTTCAGTTGAGAGCCTGTCATGTCCAGGGTCAGGTTACTCTGCAAAGCAGGCCAACAAAGAGAAGCTGAACAAAAAGAAGCAGCTCCAGCTCTGGCAGTGATTTCTGAAAAGCCCAGATCACAGAGCCCAATAATTTCACCTCATTTAGGACGAAATCCCCGTGAATAATCTGCGGACATGAGAACCTGTCTCTCTCGACCAAAATGGGAAAGATAAAGTATGCTTGAACGAGTGCGTGTGTGTGATTCTTGCACAAATATATACCAGGACTGACTGCCCTGATCCACTGGATCTGAGTTGTTATGTTAGTTGGAGGACAAAATGGTTTACGGAAGTTTGCACAGCAGCAAGACTGTAAAAATGTAATGTAAATCTAAATGTAAGTCAGATTATTAGCACTAATGTCGTGATGTCAAGTGGGTTAAAGGCATATTTCATTAATCAGTCCTAAAAGCATTCAGATATCAATATATGAAACATTCAAATTAGGCTGGATAAGACAGTTAAAAATTGATGACAAAACAATGTTTTGCACAAGACTCTGTACTTTAATCCTTTAATCCTTCTTCCACTCCCTGCTGCAATGCTTTTATTTTATGTAAAGCACTTTGAATTGTTTTGTACATGAAATGTGCTATACAAATAAATTTGATTTGATTTGATTTGATACTATATCCATAAAACCTCCCTTCTGTCTTCCAAAACTCTCTTTGCGCTTTGATGAACGTCCTGCAACAATACACTGATTATACAGAAACACTGAGGTCCCTTCTCCCTAATCCTTCTCCTCCCAACAGTTCCGCCTTCTGTGAACTTGAGTCTGCAGCCCCAAGGTGGTGTAAGACTGGAGCTCTTTCCCTGTTTTATCTCTCCCACTAAAAACCTTTTTTTGTCACCCCTCATCTCAAAGGGAGAGAAAAGGGAGAATAGGGTGGTATATGATATTCAAAGTCTGGGGCAGGTATGTCTGTGCACTGAGCTAAGCTTCAGTGCTTTGATAATCAACTACGGTGGAAGACAGGTGGTTGGGAAGGGAGGGTTTTAAAAGACAAGAAGTCTGCAACAAAGGCTACCCCCCCAAAAGCTTCCATACCCTTCCAGGAGCTGGCCTCTCAGCCTTTTGTCAACATTGATCTAAAAAGGAGAAGCTCTGATGGTGGCCGGAGGGTGATAATTTACAATCTGAGTGTGTATTTCACAGTCCTTGCTTAACTCCACACCGGCAGACACAATAATGAAGCTACCGACCCTCAACTCACGAGCTGAACTCAATCTTGCTTTCAGTGCTTGATAAATGAATCGGAATCTGATAACGGTTTGGTTCCAAAGTTTGGTGTTGATTGAAAAACTTCATTTCAATTCCTTGTAATTCAGCCGAAAGGTGGCGGAGAGGGAAATTAAAAAGCTCTCTCTCAGGAGGTTTCACACTCTGCCCCGGTGACTGAGAGAAAAAGGCTGCCAGTCCCCTTCATCTCTGTGCATATGCAAATACACAAAACAATTTGAATGTGCACATGGAGACACATCGCACACACGCTTACCTTCGACACTATCTGCTCATCTCCATCACTAAAGCTCAAATGGAAAAAGAGCAGTCTTGGGAAAGAACTTTTAAATAAACTTTATACTCTATCGTTTATTCTCAGAGGGGAGGGTAGCGAAGCATCAACATTTATCAGGACTGTCGGCGCCTCATCTCAAACCAGCCGGGTGATTTGCATGCTGGATTTCATTTCAGCTTCTTCTGAGGAGTGATGGCGGCGCTAAAGCGAGCAAATCCAAAACACATCAGCCATGACTGACTGCAGGTAACCCACCATCTGTAAACCTTTAGGAGAAATATCTATTCGCTGCAGAGGGTGGCCCCTGGAACTTTATGCTGTCCATCTTGCCTATTCATTGTTATTTTGTGTTGTGTTGTGTTGTTATTAACACTAAATTAAAGAAGGATCTGTACTTGCATAAGAAAATCTACTTGTTTGCACTGTGTTTAAGTATTTCTCTTTTCAACGACAACTGAAACTGGTAGAGTCATCTCACTTCTTTGGCATTTCCTGAAGCGTTAATTTAGGTGCAACCAGTCAGCTTATCACTTTCCCAAATCAAAATCCTGATCATAATGGGAGCAAGAACTGTTAATGGAGCCGATTGTTGATGAAAATGAGCTCCTCGGCAATCCGTTGAGCAGCAGCTGAAATGTAATAATTCACTCTCCAGCCTTCAGACAGAACTTTTCAAACACAAATCAAAACGTCTCATTCCAAAGCCAAATAAAGCAAACAAATACTGCTTTCTCCTTCATAGAAGTTTATTGAAAACATCTGGTTTTGTTTGCTTAGTTACTCCTGAGCATTGCATGAGCAAACATAACCTGCACAATGAATGAATTATCAGAAACCGTGGTACACTGCAACTGCAGAATACAGCGTAACACCATCCCATCTTCTAACAGCTAACAGGCTTGTCCTCTGGGAGGTAGAGCCGTTATTGTGTGTAACTCCAGTTCAGCATATATTTCAGCCTTTGGAGGACTGAGGTTAAACATGCTACTACTGGCAATGGGGAATGAAATTGGCTCATTTAAGCTTGTTTGCCATGTTTAAAATCCTGTTTAAACCTGCTAATTTTGGTGTCAAAGTAGAATAAGTGATGCCATCATTTCTCATCCATATCCAGTGATTTTTTTTCTGCCTCATGATTTATGTTCAATTAGTAGTATACTGTAGTATTTAAAGCACTCTAAATAAATAACTATGTTGAAACTGAGGAAGCAGGGTTTTTTACAACTGGGATTACTTTTCTAGTTACTGGTATTAGTTTAATTCTGAATGCTATTCCTATCTAATGCTGACTCTTACTGATTCTTGCGTGCTTATTTCGCCACATGGTGGGCTTCAGCAGAAGACCGCTATAAAGCGGCTTACCACCTCACCTCAAGACCTGGTGCCATGCTAACACTTTCAGGCTCAGCCTCTCTGTACAAAGAGATTTTCAAATGCATCCTCTTTTAAGATAATAAACCCCCCACCTTACCTGGAATGTAACAAAATGACAAACTGATATGTAATTACTACATTCCAGATTACTACATGTAATCGTGATCCTCTTTTTTTTTTTTTACGTGTTAACACTTTAACTAAACTGGCATGACAGTTTATTTAACCTGCATTTTTGTCAAGCAGGTTCAATGTTTGAATTACAACCTCTGAATATGATGCCAGAATTGATGCTAAATTAAGTTTATGTTGAATGATTACATGCCATATGTAAACAATGACGTTTAGACATGGATAGACAACACAACATAAGGCTAGCGGTGGGATCCAAAGCTCAAAATGGCTAACATTGGATTGTGTGTGTGTGTGTGTGTGTGTGTGTGTGTGTGTGTGTGTGTGTGTGTGTGTGTGTGTGTGTGTGTGTGTGTGTGTGTGTGTGCAATGACGCAAGTATGTGGAGTTCATTATCAGGAGTGCTGTGCTCTCATGAGCACAGATGAAGTCCAGAAGCATTCAGTTTAGTCTACTGTCAAAGAGGCTTCCTCTTCATTCTTTATTTTCCATCTTCCAAAAAACACACAATGAAGGAGGAGGGATGGGGCCTGCGAGCAAAGACATCCAAGCAAAGAGACGGACAAAAAGAAGGAACGGGAGGTTCAAGGAAGGGGAAAAAGAGGAAGAGGAGGAAAGAAAATCGCCTCTCAACTCCCGCCATTGTCCTGATGTAAATTTGAGCTGATCAAGATTCCACCAGCATCCTGACCAGCAGAAGTTCAATCTGTGCAGGCTGAACAGAGACAGAGAGCCAAAGTGTGAGAGACATAGATTGAGAGCTGTGTGTTTAAGAGTGACTCACGCATAGACAGACATGCAGCAACACACACACGGACAAAGCAAGAGTGACTGGCTTGAGTAAAAGTAGCAAATGCACCATTTTAGATCCTATCACACAATCTAAAGAAAAGGAAGGTGGTGAACGTAGAGCACACACATTTTCACGCGTCCTGTTTGTAAAACGTGCTCTGCTCTGATAGTCATGGATAGCTTTTACTTGAATTTAAACATTCAAATACAATGAAACATAAAAGTCGAGTGAAAAGTCACGATGAATCAAGAAACACGTCTGATGCTGAACACGGTAACAACTCAACACTTGCTGAGTAAGACAGGCAAACTTTGTAGCCATCTCGGCGGTAATTAGTGGAAAGAATGTGAATCTTCAACTCCAACAGGGAATAACCCAAGATGCTCTCTGGGTGGTGTGGACACATCTGACCCTGATTCTACCTCACAGCCCTAAATCCACTCAGGCCTTTGGCCTCAGGTAAGGGCTAACTGAAGGCTGACCTGTTGCCCGTCACTCTCGCCTCGTTTAACTGGAATTGGATGTCTGGAGGCTGGGTACTATTGCCTGAACCCAGGCTGAGCCAGAATGAGGCCCTGAAAGTCAACAAGTGAAACGGGACCCTGGGGGAATTCCAGTGGCAATTTTGTGCTGTTTCTAATCTAATCACACTGTGTGTGGATAAGGGAAAAGAACATTATCTATGCGGGTAAAGTTATCTCTACTTGAGCATTTTTGCTTTTCACAGAAAAATAACAATTTAAAAATTCTTTGTGCACCCAGTAAAAGTTTCCAGAAAATTAAAATCTCTACAACCAAACTATATCAAATCAACACAAACTAAAAGATGGGTTTGTTTGAGCTCATTTATACATTTACTCCATTCATCTGAGGACAAAGTAGGAGCAAATAGTTACAGACAGCCTGTAAAAGGCAGGACAATATCCCATTTTCTCATTTACCAAATACACTGAGCTCACATGCTGAGACACGTCCTGTTTTTGATGAATAAAGCTACACTGATGACCTCAAGTTAAAGAACTGCAATGAGTCACATTCATGGAATAATGAATGTATACTTTGTCTTACTGTCTGAAATCTATGCAAACAAACGGTCCTATTTGATTTGTGCACGTGTCTTTTCTCTTTGCCTTTTATGTTTCATGTAGAGCACCTGCCTTGTTGTGTCACACCCATGGACTCACGTTTTTTAGTTTCATGTTTTAGGTTATGTTTTTGTGTCAGTTCATGTCTTAGTTTTCCCTGCACCCTGTTAATTATTTCACTCACTGCACCTGTTTATTCCCCTCAGCTGCACTCACTCCCCAATCACTCCCAGCCCTCTATTTAGTTTCCTGCCTCCCCGGTCAGTTTTGTCAGATCTTTACCTCTGTTAGTGTTCATGACCTGTCTGTCCCAACCTACCTGGCTAAAGCTAAGTATTTATTTATTCCATTCCATTCCATGCCATTCCATGCCATGCCATGCCATGCCATGAAAGTTCTTTGTTTGTTTTGTCCAGAGTTACGTTTTTTGAATCCGGCTTTGCCGCGCCTTTAGTTTGAACTTTGTTTGTTTTGTGGTTAATAAATCAACCTTTTTTGAAAGTCCGCATCCGTGTCCATCCTTCCATCCCTCCTGACCTGACCTGACATGTTGTTGAAATGTACTGTACAGACACATAGCTTGCTCTTGATTTTTGCAGAACCAGATGCTCAGTAAAATAACTAAATCCACAGCCAACTGTGGCTCCTGCAGCCCCACTTGTTTCCTCACCGGTAAACCATACTTTACAAAATATACAATCTTTTTAACTCAAGCATGTTCAACCATTTTATGTTTACGTTACAAAAACAAAAGTTTAGGTTAAGATCGTGATCTTCACAAAAGACTTGAGATAAATAAGCTATCCATTTACCTGATAAAAAGCCACAATGTGTTTTAGAAAAGGGTATTTCAGAGGGCTAAACTTTAAAATGCACTTTCATTTTGCTTCACAAGCCCAATCATTGAGCCTTACTCCCCCCCAATGAGGTTGTACTGCATAACTGACTTTTATGAACAGCTGTAAAACAGCACTCTCTGAGCTTAACAAGAGTAATATGTTTTGTTATTAAGAAAGAAGCACTCCATTTCACAGAAATACTGTCAGACAGAAAGAGGTTTTCACTTAGACCACAGCCTAAGAAGGAAAGCCTCATTTATCTACGGATACTCTTTTTCTGACCACCAGTCCAAGCAAGGCACGTAGAATGTTGAAAACTGGAACGGCACAGACCAAAACTCTCCACACTCAATGCCTCCATCCATCTCAGTCCTCATGTATTTCTCTAAGAGCCCTCTAAAGATGTCTGCTTCAAGTGCTCTTCCGTGCAGGACGGACCTCGAGCCTCTTCACCGAGCAGGAAGAGTGTCATTTATCTGAAAGATGGCCAGAAACCTTTTGTTGCTGGTGGAGTTGTGGGTCTCGTGGTTTAAAAGAGGATTTGGGCACATTTCAAAATGGCTGACAGAGTTGTGTGGTAACACAGTTTGAGGGGCTTCAGAGTGACATTAAGGAAGAATTCAGAGAGGCTGATATGGGCATAGCTCTGGCAACGCTGATAGAACTTGTTACCTCAGGCCAAGCCTCTTTTAGGCGCCATGATTCTGCTGGAAAATGCCAAAAGCTTCACTTCACCGTGGCACTCAGTTCAAGTCTGTTTGGCAGGAATCTCACCACGGTGTAAGAGAGAATTTATTTTTTGTTTTAATCATTTTTCAGGGCTGGAGGCATCATAGTGCAGGAGTTTGTATCAAAGTATTCAGACAAACTAACTTTATGGTCCTTACGTTGAATATACTCAGATACCTAAAGTGTATCCTCTCACCTCTTTCCATTATTTCTCATCTTTTTACTTTCCACTCCCTCTCATTTTACAAGCTGTAACTCTTCACTGACCATGCACTTTATATACATTTAATTTCTACTTTCCTTTCAGCCTGCTCGCGTTTCGTCCTTTCACTCTTTTCCCGTTTGCTTGCCTCCATTTGTCTTACTCTCACAATCACTCATAATTTCTGTCATTCAAAGCAAATGCTAGGTCAGAAACATACTAAGTTACGTTTATGTGTCATTCTGATGGAAAGACTGCAAAGTCTGTGTGTGTGTACAGATATAAGCTCAAGCTCCGGCTCAAGGGATATTCTCTGCCAGTTATCTCGGTTTGTTGCTGAAAGACATCAAGTCCTTGAGATTGTTGGCTGAAACAACAGGGGAAGGCCGAGCACCTCCCTCCGGCCTGACAAATCTGTCAGCCTGGAGGGCAAGAAGGGCAGGGAGAAAGTGTGGGGGCTTTATCTCTCAAGAGAGTTGCCGTCTTTGGAGGTTTGACAGGACACACACATGACACAGTTGATCAAATCCTTCACTTATTTAAAAAAAAAAAAAAGAAACCCTAGCATCTCCGATTTTATTGCTATTACCTTTTATTTCCTTTTAGTTGAATTGGCAGCTAAATATTACGTTTCTGTCGATCCATTTGAAGCAAGTTCAGGTGAGTCAATCTCCAGTAATTAAAAAAAAAAGAACCATCAGTGATGAAGCAGACCCATTTCATTTCAGATGTGCTTTTTTGTCAGAAATACATAATGCAACTATCCTCAAGCACTGAAGAAGAGCTAATTTCTTTCAAACTCAACAAGCATAGCGTCCAAAAGACATGACCTGAAGCAATTTCACAGACTTCATGCAGCTTCCTCAGGGCCCACAAAAGGTTTCTTACAGCGTTTTCATACATGCAGTGTTTAAAATCAGTGCAGTTCTCCTTTAAATGTGAAAGTTAAAAAAAATAAATAAAAATCGGCTTTATCATTTCATTAACTTCATAAATTCACTGCTGGTTTGTGAGGAGGCCAACAGAAAGAAATACAGAGGGGGGCATGTGAAATTAGGTCAGAGGCTGCACAAAGTGCACCTGGTATTAAGACTATGACAGCTTTACAGTGCATGGGATTCCAGTCTAATTGCAGGTGGAAGTGCAGTGAGATGAGAAAAATGGGAGGACTGACGGAATGACGGCTGTGAGAATACAGCAGAGGGAGGCCACGAGTGGGGAGACGGGTAGGACAGCAAAAGACTTCAAAGGTAAAAGTGGAGACATCAAAATCCAAGCTCACAATCAGCAAGCTGCCAAATATCAACCATCTCTGCCAGAAAGGTGCAACAGAGAAACGGTGGACTCACGCAAAATACACACATGTGCAGCTAATCATCAGCATGTGAGCACATGATTAAAGATGACAACTGAAAGCAGGAAGCTAAACAAACACATAATGGCAAACGCAGAAGGCAACACAGAGCACAAGTCACAGGGGAAAAGGGCTGTTCGTCCCGGGTTCACCTTCAATCCTTTGACAGAGAGATGGATGAGAGGAGGGAGAGGAAGCAGCAGAGACCGAGCTGTTGTCTTAAGAACCAAATAGCACAGGAAAAGCAGCGCGTCCCACAATCTGTGAACTCGGGACCCCAAGCTGTCAAGTCTCCTCTACTTCCTGCATGTGCAGCTTTGTAATGACCAAAGGAGGTACATGCGATAAAAACTTTCAAATCTGTACACATAGTGGAATGTTCTCCCAAAAAAAGCGAGATACCAGATGGGTACCAGCATTCTACAACCAAAATACATATGGATGGGGTTACGCAACAGGTGTACACTTGAAGACAATAACATACATAATAGTTCTAATCTAAAATCCTCGGCTCAGTGCATGTCGAGCCAACATCTGGAGGATGGCAGAAACTGTAAAACTTTTCACTTAGTGCCCCCTTATTTACCACAGCTGTGATGGAAAATTAGGGTGAAAAATGTTCCATTTGCCTAAAACAAAGGAAGCTCTCATCTTTTAATCCTGAAATTTCTATGTTAAAGTTATAGGTCGTCAATGTGTTTCCAGAGGAAATGCTTCTTACAACAAAACTGATATACAGAGCCGGGAAATATTTTCATTTTCTTGTCTTGTTTTCTCTTGATCTGAGGAGCTTTGGAGTGACAGCTGAGCTGACCTAAATACAAATCATGTTAGGGCCTCTGCTCCCACCCCCTCCCCTGGTGTCTCCTCAAAACTCCTTTCTCTAAACCTGATGTTTTTGGCGTTGTGACAGTAAGTAGCCACACTTGCCACAGCAGCTGCCCTGTTCCAGAAACGCAGCCTTGGTATCAGGAATTTTGTCACGGATCCAGTTCCCCGAAGCGGGGCCCAGATCTCATGCAGGCTGCTGCTCTCCGAAGCTCTTTATGCAGTGGCTAGAAGAGGGAGGTTTCCGGGTCACTGTACATCCAAGGCCCTGATAGGAACCTCCCGGGTCAATTTTACCTCCCCGGCTTAAACTAAAGAAGAGTTAAACGGAGACTTTGACACCAACGAACCTAACATCTTTTCAATTTCATGAACGTCAAAACAACACTCAGACTCTCTAAAAAAAATTGATCATGATGCATGTAGCCATTGAGAAAGCATTTTGAATTGAAATGTTGGTGATAATGAGATCCTATAAAAAAGACAGCAGGGTGCAGAGAAAGAATGTGTCTAAGTCACATAACTGTCGGAAGCTAAAGGGAACAGAAAGCTTTGGTGTACAGCAACGGCAGGATTTTTACCTGATGTACACTATATTTAAACAGGTTTGATGTTACACATTATGTCCGTGTGCACACTCTGAGCATGTAATAAGAGGCATGTCACTACATGTGAGATGTTAACATGCTTAGATTGTACTATCAATACCATCTGTGATTCTTATCAGCAGCAGAGTGATACACTCTTGGTTCTGGCTGGGAAACAGGCCAAGCTGAGCAGCCTGCAGTTAAGTGGTCCATTCCTCCTTTGCTCTCTTCCATCTTTCATGACTTTTTCATTTCAGCGTCCTTTATCGCTATGCCAAACAGGCTCAACGCTCCCACATTTTTAATTAAAATCTAAAATGTGCAATAACTCTGGAGACTCTGGGTTAGCTGGCAAACAGGTCCGATGGTCTTGTTTCACCCTTCGAGCTTTTGTTGCTTATTTCTTCTAAGACTTGCATCAAGCCTTTCCATTTGCCCAATTCTGTTCAATTCACTGCACAAATGCCTTGACATAAGCCAAACAGGATACACAGATTTACCAAGGTTGCACCTTTATAGAAAAGCCCTCCTGCAAGCGAATGAACTCTCGCTCTCAGACTACAGCCTAATCCATTCAAGGAGCCTGAGAAAAATCCAATCCTTGAAGTCACCCTTCTTGACTTCCCATGACTCCCCGAAGACAAAAGCCTACTTGTGTAGACACGGACTGGATAAAGACCCCAGTGCTTTAGTTCAGTCATCTGGGTGCGGCTGCGTAGTGTTCTCACACACTTTCCTGAGGGACAATAAAATAAATTCCATCTCCCCTTTTGGAATTACCCAAAAGCCATGTGTTTTTCTACCTGGGAAAGTGGTGGGCTGTCATGTTTCACCGTGCGACCGTCATGATCTATCGCTGGAATTTCACAGCAAGATTAAAATATAAGCAGGTGGTAGGGGAGCCTAATATTTTAATTATAAGGCAGCAAACTTGCAGCAAGTTTTCCCAGAGTATCTTAAGGCAGAGGCGGACGACCACACCTGAAATAAAGACAGCCTCCGCAAAACTCAGGGGAAATCACTACACTTTGAATGAAATTCATCTTAAGGGAAAACCTGCACTCTATCTAACAAATGCAAGAAGCTTTTGTTCAGACTATAACATTAAGTGTAACGTCAGTGAAGACAAACATTTCTACTTAGAAAATAATATCTGAGAATCTGAAGTTATTAAAACGATAAGAGCACAGAAGTCTTTAATTATCCTTAAAAAAATTAGCCAAGCGACCTGTAAATGATTGGCATGTGTGTTATGAAAAATTGCAAGAAAAGACTGAAGTGTTCGCTCCTTCCCATTTTGTTATCATTCTGACATTATCTCCTCACATATCAAGAAGGTAGACGGGGGAGGAGGCAGCCAGGTCAGGAATTCCAGGCCTCCTCCCTGCACAAACAGTGGGGGAAAAAAAGCTCAAAGTATTCTGCAAGGCCACAGCTCATTCATTGAAGAAGCAATGGAGGTGAAGGAGGGGTGGGGGGTGGGGACTCAAACAGTCATCCCACATCCCACCCACCCCGAGAAGCATTCCACAGGTCTGTCTTCTCGCCCATCATTAAGCGAGACCACCTGCTGGAAAATCAGAACCCCCATCATGTTCTCAAGAAGCCCGCCTAACCCCATTACCAGTGACCCGCTGGACTGCTGTACATACATATCATATCAAGTCAGTGTTATAGTGGGCAATAAAGCACTGCTTCACTAACATCCCCTGAGGACAGCGTTCACACTGGCCGTCCTCTGCTCCATGGATTTAAATAGATGCAACACAAAGGGGACAAAGAAACGATCTCTGATGCAGCTGTTGCATGACTATGCATGGACTTCGTTCTGACTGGCTCGACTCACCATCTCACTCCAAAAAACGGGAGATTAAAAAAAGAGAAGGGGAGGAAGAGATCAAGACGGAAGGAAGAAACAGCCCTTTGTTGCTGTTCTTCGTCAGGGCTTTGAGGGAAAGACTTTGACATCGAGTCATCAGGAACAGAAACAAAAGCAGCTGATAAACATAGCAAAGCAGATACAATCTCCCTGTGCGCTCAACGCTTCTCCATCAAGAGGGCTTCCTCTCTTCCAAACCCCCAACACCTCCGCCTTCTGTCTTTGTTGCAGGGAAAAAATAAAATTGAATTGACAAACACGGGCACACAGCACATTTTGATTTGCATGATCTTGACTTTTAGCATACCTGCAGGGCACGTAGATCTGTGGAGCCTTCATCCACTTTTACGCAGTCGAGAATTCAGTCAAGTTTTTCCAAAGAAACTACAAGCGACTGCACTGGATTGTGTTTTTGAAACATAATCTGTAAACTCTTTGTACGGCACAAGTGACAGTGGTATTATCGCACTGAATGGTGGCTGGAGGACAGAACAAAAGAAAAACTCTGTGCCTGCGGCCCTCTGTGTTTCTATCCAGACAAAGTGCAAATTCAGCAATAAACGCAGTTAGATGAAGGCACATACCAGTTTATATGTATTTTAGTTTGCAAATCAACAAACATATGTGAGTAAATAGAGATAAAAAACCCCAGGAGATAGAAAAGATGGGTTTTCTCCCTGATTGTATAATTGGTGGGAAACACTTGAAGAAGTGGAGGGCAGGTGTATGGCATATGAAAGCCTTTGAGCAATCGATCACACATATGGACTGATTGACCCTGAAGTGGCACCAGCCAGTGCAAAAAGCACAAGAGAAGAAAGAGCGTGAAACATTGCACCAGCGGGCATCTATCTTCACACAGTCCTTATCCAAACTCTAACAAATATGCCACAGAAACAACAACATCTCTCACCACCCATGTCCTCCCAAGCACACACAAAAAGAAAAAAAGAAAAAATCCTCCTGTTCTCCTTTCTACATCACTGATCTTATTTTCCTCTTATGCCCGTGTCTCTCTCAAGGCTCTCGGGGGCAAGGAGCTCACACAAAGCCTTTTTTCTTCCACCTCAGACAATGCACCTCCCCACCTTGCACTCTGCCAGGCATTCCTGAGTCTATCCTAGCTATCGAAAATGTCAAGAATGAGGAGAGCGCAGAGGAGGGTGCAATGAGCACTGCGGCAGGTAGAGTCTTGTCCCGCTGCGCTCACATCCCACAGTCTCCGGGGTAAGTGGTTGCATGGAAAGGAAAGGGATCGGACATGACTCTCTTAATTAAAACTCTTCACTTGAACAAGCCCCAGTGCTCATTCTTCTATGGATGAAGGCTTTCAAGTTAATTATTGGGGCCAATTCCCCCCCAAAAAACAAAACAAAGGTTTCCTGATGGGGCTGGATATGATAGCTGCCCTCAAAAATGACTTATTGGATCATCTGAGCATAAAAAGCTTGAGAACATTGTCGGGAAAAGGTTAAATCTTTTCCTAATTTCTGCCTTATGACTCCTTCAAGTATTTCCCTGCCGCTATGCCTTCAACTGCAAAGCAATATGAGAAAATCAGATTATGCTAAGTAAACCCTCTTCAAATACAAAGCCTGAAAAACAAAAAAGGCGCATTGTAGACTGTTCGTCCGAGCCAAGAAACTCCCCTTGCCACAACAGGAGTCTATGAGGAAGAAAAGGCTCCTGAATAAAAAGGTTAGCAGAGCAGTGTTTCGTGCCTGGACAGACAAACAGAAGATGTTTTATGTGTGTGCCAAATGCAACTTAACACTGCAAACAAGCTCCATCCATTGGAACATCCTGCCACCCAGAACTGTTCAGAGAAAGGGATCCAGAATATAGACCCCACGGCTCTGAAACAGTGATTACCCCAGAAAGCCCTCAGTGGGATTCATGCTCTGACTCACCTCACTCCCAGTGCTCCCGGCTGGCCCAAGTGTTAAATTCAAACTTTGAAAAACTGCCAACATTGTCAAGCACCAGTAAAAATGAAACAGCAGCAAGCTTACCACTCACTGGTATGGGGGCACAGGCTGCAATAGTTTCACAGTCACAGCCTGACAAATTACTTCTCAACCAAAACAGGACTCCAAAGAATAACAGTATTCAGGCTGAAGTTCCAGCATGTGAGCATATGAAAACAAATGACAATATTAATTTTGCACGAGTGGGCATTTATTCAGGATCTGCTCCCTGCTTGTGTCTCTCTGTGTAGTTTAAAATAGTCTTATTCTTTTATACAATGACGTTAAAATGTGGGAGTCTATCGGCCACTTGTAAAAATGCTTGTGATTGTGAACCTGCGCTGCCCAGTAAAGCTCCCACTTCATGTTTGTAAATGCGAGTTTCACTTCTGACTTAATAAAATGGCCCAGCCACGAAGTGCAAAGGTCGTGAATCATCCCTTAACCACTCAACCCCTGTCCCTGAGTTGTTTATGAGTCACACCTACTTCCAGGCTTCACTGAAAGACAGCAGCAATGCCATGGCACCAAAGCTTCTGAGATGACTCGGGTGTTTTTTTTCATGAAGTTCAGGGAAACTTTGAGACTGCGAGCCTGAGGCTATGTCACCTTAGCATGAAATCCTGGCTGCTTTAAGTGCCTTACTATGAGTCAAACAGCAGCACATAGCGTCTGCTAAATTCCTCACGTTGTAAGACATTACAATAAGACATGACTCAGCAACTTGAGTCATAAAATATGAAGAGACTCCTATTAAAGCTTATAATCCAAGACATTCAAAAGCTGGATGCCTTTTTCCATTCACAAAAGTCTGTCTGCTCACCTTCCACGCACTGCTCCACATTCTCCAGGTTGCGCAGGGTAATCCTCATCAGACTGGAGTTGAGCATAAGTTCACTCTTGTGCTCTGGCCCCATGGACTCTGGGGCAGGGTTGAGAAAAAATATGCGCGTGTCGCCCGTGGCTACCTGGTTGTCACAGATGCCGGGGTTGCCAAACCCGCCGATCATCACCTTGTTGCCGCCATCCAGGAGGATCTCACGGTTGACGTTGGACTTCCCTTTCAAGTAGCGCCACACTCTGACCTTTAAAGAATGACACACACGTTTAAGCATTCTGAACAAGCTTTTTTTATCTTCATTGTTAAGTGTTAGCGAAGTGTTGCCTCTCCTTCAAACTTAGGGGCATCTGAATCAAGGTTTACTTCAGGGAGTTTATGTTTCTGTGATGACAGGGTGTAGTTTGTCTAACTTCACTATTCAGATTCATAATTAGATATTGATTCCCACTTAAATATACTCATCCAAAAGCTCCAGATAAAGACTTCGTCCAGACCCTCCTAAAATCGTCTAGAATATATTGCATTACAGAAAGTGAGGCAAAAGCAGCTTCATGCACAGTCATGGGAAAGCTCCCTCCTTCTGTTACATATTAGCTGCCTTGTCTCATTTCAGCATTTGGTGGTGGTTTCTGTTTGAGAGCTGCGTGCCTCTAATCTGCCCCATTCATTCACCGGGAGACGGGAAGCAAGTGGGTGCAGAGGAGAAAAGCAGTGAGGGGAGCTGACCAAACAAAACTTGTTTATTTTTCACAGATTATAGAGTGGCCTACCACAAGTCCGCAGTAGTGCAAAAGTTAGTCTTGCAATGAATGGTCAAGGAAGAAGAATGCAGGAAGCCTGCTTCCTGACTGGAAATTTGCATATATAGGGATTGGTAGAAGTTCTTTTCTGCGTGTGCATTCTGTTTTTTCGGTCTTATTTCCATTAGTAACAGATATAACAAATGAAAATGTAGCCCTTGCCCACACATCTTTATTGGTTTGGCCACACCTTGCCAGCACTTGTCAGCACTTTCTGCAAAGAAAAAAAATCTCTCTTATAAAATTAGAGCTTTGACTTAAATGTGATATGTGTTTCAGAAATAACTTCCACTGAGTTTTTTTCTTTTCTTTACTTTCTTTTAACCCAAAGGACACTTTTGTTACTGCCATAAGTCACAAATTCCTTTGTTTCTAGTGCAAGTGGTGTCATTTGTCAGTTACACAACAGAATAAATCAAGACTCAAAATATTATCCCTGCGGCCACTGACAAATGACAAGCTGCATATTTCAGCCTTTATGACAAGACATTCAGTAAGAGCCAACAGTCAGGGGCCACTGAGGGACCAGTTTCCTACAACAGCATGTTTTGGATGATTACATGGTCGGTTAGGCCTGCCTTATAGCTATGTAATTGGAAATCATAAAAAAAAAAAAAAAAACACCATGCCCGTATTTCTGATGGCAAAGAGGATTCACTGTCAGTGTCCAGGATGAAGGAGGAAGGAGATTTATTTTTCAGGAAAACAGCTGATGACTTTGAAAGTTAAACTTCGTGATCATGGCTTTCATCTGCGTCAAAAGGGAAAACATATCAGATAATGGGACTTTTAGCAGGTGTCTGTACCCTCAAGTGTGCGCGCCACTGCGGGTGCTTCACACGACCCGTTTAAGAAAGCACATGGAAACACTTACCTTGCAAGAATAGGTATTATGCACCGGGTCCATGTTAATTATTTCGTCCACGGTTCCGGTCAAAACTATATTGGCTTCCTCTTCCCTGTCTTCTAAGTCTTTCTCTGGGCAACTTGCGGCGCAAAGCTGACCCAGAGCCACGAGCAGCCCCGCCAGGAGCAGCGCTGTCCGGCCGGCCTGGAGAGTCCGCCGGGAACCCATGACCGCCACACGGACGTAAGCCAGAAAGTTAACTTTTCTCAAATTAAAGCTGGCCGCTTGGTGCGTCCAAGAAACCAACTCCAATGTGTCTTGAACGCGTTAAAAATGTGACACCGACCCTCGTCTTCTACAACTTCCCAGTGTTTCACCAGCGTGTCTTTCACCCTGCAGCCCTACTCCTCTCATCTGCAGCCCGGGTTCAAAATCCCTCTCTGCCGCCGCCGGCTGGGAGACCAGGAGGGAAGAGAGGAACTGGGAGGAAGAAGGAGGAAGGGGCAGGGATCTTTCTCTCCAGGAATGCAACTACACTTCTCTCCTCTCCCCCTCTTTTCCTCTCTCTCTCTCGCACAAACACACACACGCACACGCACGTCCACACTGACGCTACAGGATTTGCATGCAATCTGAATTGCTGATCCCACTAGTGAGGATGAGGTGGGTGATGATGGTGGGGGTAGCTGGAGGGCTGCATGCTGGGATGCCAGCAGAAAGGGACTGTCCAACGTCGCCCCCAGTCGGACAGATAGTGCTTCTACCTCTGGTCCCCATCAGTGACCCCCCCCCCACACACACACACACACACACACACACACACACACACGCACCACAACCATTCAGTGTGCAGGATTTGTCTCGTGCATTTCAAAACACACAAGCATGAATTGTTTCCGGCATACCAGAAGCATTTTTAGCTTATTCTTTATTGACTATAGTTTTGTTACGCTCAACAAGAAAAGAAAACATTTGTTGTCATGGCATACTGCTCCACTTCCCAAACAGTTTTGGTTCTAAGTCATGTTGAGGGAAACTTAGTTTGATGCCTTAGAGAAGTACCACCAGACTTTGAGGAGGATTTTTTTTCTTTTCTTTTGGCCCAGAACTTTTCTCTTTTGGTTGTGTCTCTCGCATGCTTTTTTGTCCAGCATTTCAGCTGTTCTCGAATGCATTGCCATACAATGCTGGAGAGTAGACACTCCGGCGAACAGAATGTAGTGCTTATCAGCTGAGGAGGCTGATGGAGGCCAACACAGATGTAAGGAGAAGGAAAATTAGAATAAGATCAGAAACAACAATTTAGGCATCTGATCAAACTTTATATCCTGCCACAACTTTGTATCCTTGAGTTTTCCAAGGGGTAAGATTTCATTATGCAAAGTTTTTCATGCCCATTGGAGGCTGGAGCCTATCCCAGCTATCACTGGGTAAGAGGTGGGATGCTGGTCCATGACAGGCCTAACAAACTGCTAGCAGCTTAAAGCTGCAGCCTGCAAGATTTGTTGTTGTCATACGTAAAGTCCTACTTTTTGGCATTTTAAGAGTTTACCTGATCTATCAGAACGCTTGAAGTTGAAAACGGTGACCTCCGTAGTCGCAAAATGCAAGAAATGCTAATTTTTTAACTGAAAAATAAAAAGTTATTCAACTTCCTGTCCCGCCCCATCAAAACACATGAGAACTCGTGCACGTAGACGTGCACGCCAGATGCGCTTACACGACTCCTCATTCATCAACTCACCTGTCATTTGCGATCATGGAAGACACAGTAAGTAGACAAGCCCGTAATGAAGTTCAATAGTCCAGATAAATAAGCGTGGGGACGAGCCTACCTTGTATCGCGCGTGCACAATCGGTGATTGACAGGCAGCAGAGCCCAGCTCGTAAACCTGATTGGTTACCTTTTACCGGTCCGGTCTGCAATTTTGTAAACAAACCTGCTGGCTTTGGAGGGACCTAGCGGGACATATAGGGGACCTAGAGAACTCTTTTTTTTTTGTATTGGGGTATTTAATGTACTACTTTCAGAATCCCCGGACAGTTCCCGGCATTATGCTTGAAAAAGAGTTGCAGACTGCAGCTTTAAATTGCACATGCTTGATGATGCCAAGCAAAGTTAAAGTGTTTACTTGAGGCTCTTTGAGAAACAATTCTTAAAATGATGAGCTATAGAGAAATAATGAGCTACGGTGAACACCCATGACTATTCCAGTGAGTGAACATCCAAACTCATCCTGTGTCATATATCATTAAAGATTCCCCTTAAAAGAATGCCTATGTTTAAATCTGTAAATGCAACCATATGGCTATTTTGTTAGCACACTTTTTTAAGAGCAGACAGTGCATAAATTTCCGCTCCTCAAAAGCTGTAATTTTAACTACCCTTCTATTCCTGGGAAAATGACAGGCTTGGTTATGCTCAGTTGCCCGAGAGGATATTTGCAGAAATTTGTTCGAATAGGTTTCAGCAAAGACAGCTGACTTAACCCAAGTAAACCCAACAAGTCTCCTGAATGATGAATCATAGTTTGTCATGCTTTTTTGTGCAAAAGCTTCCATTACAGGACAATACACTCTTTATTTTACTGTTATTTTGCTGTTCTTCTGGTCAGGTAGAGTTAAGTCAACATTTTTCAAATGCAAATAATCTCCTAAATCAACTAATGACGTGATGTGTAATTAAAACCTGGAGATGCTCCAGTGAAAGCAAAAACTAGATTTTGTGGTCTTGTAGAGCACATTTATTGGCCTCCACATTGGAATTAGTTCTATTTAATACCAATAATGACTACTTTGAACTAGAATATGTACCCAAATGCACAAACGTCTCCACAGCAGGTTATTATTCTCCATGAATTATTTTTCGCTTGGGTTGCTGATGGACAGTTTATGATTTTTGGGGAAAATCGGTCTTCCTTCCTATTGTTACTGGTTTTAGTAAACACCTGATGATTTTTTTTTAGAAACAAAACAATGTACCATGAATTTAACTGACAATCTTAATTTCAAGACCTGTTTTGCTAACCCCCAGTAGCAAAAAAATGAATGTAGAAAAAGCAAAAAAAAAAAAAAAAGCAAATACAGCAGTAGAAAAATCCAAGTGCCGAGTAGGAAGTTCCACTTTCTACTTCACTTAGCAGTTAGATATGATGAAATATGAAAATAACATGAAACTTTAAAAAAAAAAAACGACTTTCCTTTCAGCAAATTTGTGTTTGATGATACATTTACAAGAGCAATAGAAAAAAATGAATGAATAAATTAATTAATTAAAATGTTAAATAGAAATAACAAATAGATAAATATGAATAGATCTTTTCTCGAAAATATTTGTCATGCATTCAAGTTTTGTATTTGTATACGTTTTCAGGTTTATCAACTGTTTTAGATAATAATCTGCCTCCCTCTAAGGACTGAGCTTATTACATTTGGACTGAGACGTAGGGCAAAACTGTCTTTTGGTCTGATGAATAAAAGTCTGAATTCTTTTTGCCCAGGAAAGGAATGTTAGACTTCTTATCTGCACACAGTTTAATAGCGTCTACGATAATAGGGGTGCATAGGGGCTTATGATGTGGGTAATTTGTACATTTGTGAAAGTGCCATTTAGGCTGAATGATAAATATAGGTTTTGGAGCAACATATACTGCTGTGAAGATGTCCCTTTTTCAACAGAAGGACTTAATCATTTTACTTTTCATTCCTTTTCTGGGTCGAGCCTGTGAACAAACCTTCACACAGCAAGACAGTGCCTAACCGGAGCAGTCTGAGAATTCCCAGATTCACCCTAGCAAAGTGAACATTTCCTGTTTCAGATCTGGATATGGATGCACAGCAAAAGTTAAACCAATCAAGCTACTCAACCAAACAATTTCATCAGGGGAGCAACTGCATTCTGCTCTATCAGCTTGGCTCCACGGTAAAAAACATTTGGTATGTTATCAAGCAAAATTGCAACAAAGGACACCCTAAAGTACGCAGCTGAAAATCTATATATAGAAAAACAGGATAGTATTTGGATTTCAGAACTGTTATTGGACTCCCAAAGACATATTGGGTGTTATTAAGAAAATGCAACACAGTGGTAAACATGCCCCTATTCAGACTTTACATAAAGAATGTAATGTGATCGGTAGGGTTTGCTTCTTACAGATTAACGCAAAACCTGACTTGATGAATCTTAAACAGTTTAAGCAACAGCAAAGGAAGGACCCCTTAAATTAGCGTTAGACATCTGAGCACTTTTCAAACTGCTTTGCTGGCAAATTCCAAAGGAGTATTTAAAAAAAGGCAGCATCATTTATCTGCTTCAATATTTGATATGTCATCTTTGTGCTACTTGAGAGAGTTGAATATAACTGATTGACAAAGCAGTGCATTAAGCTTTTGTTAGCATTTTCACAAACCTTGCCCCAATTTTAGGGTAAAAGGGGCCGTCTATGTCTATGTTAACTTTCTGAATCAGGAAGATTCTTTCAACAACTGCTTCAGATTAAATATTTCCCCATGGACACAAACCACAATATTGGAACAACTTTCATAATGCGGTACTTATCAGTGCATCCCCCCACAGCTGTCTGTGCAGTTATCTTCTGGCAGTCCTCCTCCTCCCAGAAATATTTCAACACAAAAACCCCACAAACGCACACAAGCTTTAGTAGGGATTTGACTGAAAGAAGATATTTCATAGGAAGTTTGCGTGACTCAAAGTGAAGACAGTTGCAATTACAGGAAAAGATAAAGAAGAGATGGGAGCAGACATCAAGCTTGTTTCCCCTCGAAGGGATTTACTATCAGATATGGAGACAGTGAAAAAGCTGCTGCATGACTTTGTTTGTAAAATTTGAAAATGCCAAATATTTACATGAACCATTGGCTGTTACAAATGAAAGCAATATTGTTAGTTTCATACTGATCTTGGCTTTGTGGCAGATGTCATAACAGTCAATCTATTTCATTCAGTTTATTTTAATAAGTTATGCATATGTTGATGGCTTCCACAGAGGGACTGCTGCAGCTGGAAAGAGTTGACTCTGTATTCAGGCGTGTGTCACTGGAAAAAAAAGAGGTGTAACCTGAGATGCAACATAAGCAGCTAATTTGAATGCTGTCCAAGGGGATGCAATTTACTGAGAAGCAGCTGCATTGCTGCACCCATGTGTATTACTGCATCATGGTCAATCAGAGAATCACAGTGCAGCACTGAAAACCTATCCAACCTTTTGGCTTGTGCTCTACTCATGTAAGTTATACCTTATAACAGTGTGTGCCACATAAATAATGCACAACCCCTGCTAAAGTTATTCTGGTTTTTGGCATTTACTTTTGTTTTGTTTCAAAATCCTTCATCCTGTTATTGTCTGTTGTTGTGCTGTTTAGTAAGTCGTGTTTTACATCCCTCAAATCAAGCAGGCAAAAATTTTCCCAGAGCGCAGTACACACATAGTCGAAGCAGACAAACACAGGGAGGCATTCCACTGTTATCAAATGAGACTGCTGTGAACCTTTTGTTTTTCTAGAAGATGGGCCCACACCTCTTTATCAGGTATCAGCATGAGAACAGTGGAGCTAGCCTCGGCTGCCTGGCATCCATCTGCCTCAGATTACAGACACGGTGTTCAGTTTCCTACAGCATAGCCTGCCCTCCCTCCCTCCACAGTCTCTTAAGATCTGGCTGGAGACGTGCTGTAGATTAACTCATCTGGTGATGCACTTACAATTTGAAATGCAAGTCATTGTAGCCGTTGTTTGTATAGTTGTCTTGATGCATGAATAGATGGAATACATGAATTTTATGGGAGGATCACAAGAATCATGCAATTGATCAAACACATCTGTAAAGCGTCAGTGCTGCAAGGCTGTTTTCCAAAAACATTATCAATTGCACGGCTTAAACCAAATAGTTTTTTGTTTTGTATGAATTCTAATCTCAATAGTTGGTTCTCAGGTCTGAGCATTCACGATCAGGTTTGCATTTGAATTTGCTTTGAAATTGCATGCAAATATCTTTACCAGAGATATGTTGGGTTGACCTTGAATGTGCTAAATTTAAGTTAATAGTATTACTGATATGTTACTAATGATGTAATATAGTAATACTTATTATACTAATAATATATATAGTAATAGCATTACTAACAGAATTACCACGCTATATTTTTACGGATTTGTGTCATGGCGTTGGAACAATCACTTAATCTTTAATGTGAAAAAGACAATGGATATAACTGTAGGTTTCAGGAGGGCCAGCAATAAGTCAAATAATGTTTCCATCCAGTGGTGAAGGAATACAGATACTTGGGTGTTCATCTTGACAACAGACTGGACAAGAAACTCAACACTGAGGCTGTCAGAGGACAGAGCAAACTCTACTTTTTGAAGAAGCTTAGGTCCTTCAATGTTTGCAACAAGATGTTTCATACCTTCTTTAAGTCTGTCGTGGGAAGTGTAATTCTTTTTATAGCCATCCTATGGAGATATAAAGCTATAGCTACATCTTCTATGGAGCAGCAGCATCAGAGCCAGTGACACAAAGTAACTGAACGAAGTCCTTTCGAGCCCTGAGAGAAAATTGTGCAAAAAGAACATTGTAAAAGTTGCTAAACATAAGGGGCAATACTGCACATCCTCTACACAACACAGTGATTAAACACCCAAGTGTCTTCAGTCAGAGGCCCCTGTAGCTGCAATAAGTGAAGTTTAATTGAATTGAATACATGCATATGATTTAGTATACATTATCCCATTACCCTAACCCAGCATATATAGTAAAGAGAATGATCTGGTGTAATGACCTGAAGCCAACCATAGGCCTGCCACTCTTTGCAATGAAGTAAGGAACCCTGCCTTGCCTTAGCCATAAAAACTAAAGATACAAAACATGAGGATGATGCTCCCTCAGAGGCATCATGAACAGACCCTTAACACTGATCATGGTGGTTTGGGAAACAAGATGAGGCAGAATACAACAGCAAAGAGATTAATTCAGTAAAGTAATTCATATCCTGAAATATTCAGTTATTATGGCTGACATGTAATGTGTGAAATTAGAGTGGAGCTTTGCTGAAACAACAACGAAAGGGGATTTTCCTCTCCATCAACATTGTGGTTGTGTGATTGCTCAATCTCTGGGAATATACATAGTTTGGGAGTGAGAGGTGTACACATATGCTAAAAGAATGCCAGTTTTCTGTAATGGGTGTATGATCTGTATGACTTTGGAGTCTGTATTGCCTGTTAACAAACTTGCAGATGTATCAGATATTTTCACATTTGTGGTTATTATCCTTTTCATACAGTCACAGTTACATTTGCCATTGTGTATGGAAAATTTAGGGATGTCTTCAGGTTTACAGGACTTGTCAACAGCAGACGAGTTGGAACTGGTTGCTTATGATATATATTACAAACTGGTCTAAAAACTGATAAGTTGATGTCTGAAATATAGAGCATTCTATGTCGATGGAACCTGTTTACATCTTGTCTTCTCGCAAGCAAGCTAGACAGGAAGGTAGTAAATCAAATGTCTTCCGATGCCATATTACATTCGTCCAACTGCAGCTCCACTTTACTAAGACAGTAGAAGAAGACAGTCAGTCGAGGTAGAAGAGCTGCAGTAAACAGACTGTGTTCAGCTCTCTGACAGCTTGCCAGATGGCCCTCTGCTTTGTGGAGTCAAGTCTAAACAGGAGAGATGGTTTCACACCTGGTATTAGCCCTGTGCATTTAACTGGAATGTCAGATACTCCAATGTCCTGTGAAGCCCCTCCCATTTATTTATTTATTTATTTTTGCCCCAGCTTTCTGTGTTTGTTAAAAAGTCTGCAGTTTTTCCCTTTCTAATGCAATTCCAATGATGTCTTTTCAATGATAGCGTGAGGGTCCTTGAGGTTTTTCAGTATTATTAGAATCTGTCTTATCTAACTAGACTACCAAAGATAAGGTCAAGTAGAGACATAATGAAGTGTCTGTGAAGAACACCATGCAGACCAAGTATGCCTAATTACCAGGCATAGGAAACCAGATTAAGTCCCTTCACTTCCTCATGTTTGTCATGAGTTTCTGCAAATCATTGTGCGCCAAACAGATGTGACAGAATCGTTTTACTGGCCTTATTGACAAGCAGTGACAGATAGCACGTCTGCTTCCATTAGTTTACCTGTCCATCCATCTGCTCCTGCTCCCTCCTGCTCATTTATGCAGAGTGGCAACAATTTACAAATGGCCATTTTGTCTAATGGATACAGTTCATTCATTCCCAGTGAAGTCTTTGGCAGGCTGTGACTAGGGTCCATTAGGAAATGAGTCTACTGCGACTGCCCACAACCACGCCATTGCAGATGAATGACAAGATCAGAACCTGTCTGGCTTTGGACTGAGTCACCACTGCTAAGCTGATTTTGTATTGTGTATAAATTGGCCACATCTGCTGCTAGATGCGTAATGAGGCTATTTTGATGTGAAATTGACTACTCCAGTCAACAATAAATCCTCTGTCATGCCCTTTCTGTTTGACATGTTGAATGTCATAACAAAATGAGATAGATAGATAGATAGATAGATAGATAGATAGATAGATACTTTATTCATCCCAATTTGGGAAATTGTTTTGTTGCAGCAGCATACAGTAAAAGATATGAAAACAATTAAAGTAAAAACAAGCAAATAGAATAGAATAAAATAAAAATAAAATAAAATAAGTGAATAAACATATATACACATAAAGATGGAGCTAGTATAAAAAGGAGTAGTGCCTCAGCAGAAACACTGATGCCACTTTAAGCCAGATGCACCAGTATTCACTGTTATACTCCCTGATTAAGAACTTTTTGATGTACAGGAACTCTGTCAAAGAGAATTATCATGCCTATAAGGTGGACTTAAAACTCCCCTGCAAAGTAATTCATGGATTAGCGATAGTGTTTGATCAATAGGTCTCGGCAAGGGAAGGAAACTTGATCAATGCGTTGACTCTGTGGGTGTACGTGTTTCTGCAGCCGCCCTTCCTAAGTCAGGGAGCTGAACAGAGTGCCAGAAGAGAAACTAAGCACTGTGGCAAGAAA
The DNA here is from genome assembly GCF_027942865.1 of Odontesthes bonariensis. NCBI lineage: Eukaryota > Metazoa > Chordata > Actinopteri > Atheriniformes > Atherinopsidae > Odontesthes > Odontesthes bonariensis. The sequence continues at coordinate 5,973,014 of NC_134515.1, read as the reverse complement.
GTGCAGCATCATCATGGATTGCTCTTCTGCAGACTCTGTTCGATCCACGACTCTTGTCAGGTTTCATTAGCTAAATGCCATCTCCATTGTCTCTGAGCCACGTTGCACTTTTTCATCTTACCAGCTACTTCAATTCAGCCCTGCAGTCCAATCATTTAGGTCTATTGCCACGACTGAATTTGGTCCTACATGTAGTCATGATGAGTACATTTAAATTACTCATTAAGTCATTACAAATGTTGCAGACCATTGACTCTGTTCTCTTCTTGCAAGCTTGCAACACTTTGCATAGAGTGCTGTTGTTATCATCTTTGCTTAACTCCCTTTCTACCTGAGCTGTGTGTCTTAAGGATGCATTATGCAGACAGGCTTTACATTGTCTTTACGTGGGTTTGTTAAACTGAAAGACCAAAATCCCTATTCCTAATTGAAGGCATTGCTGCTATATTCAAAAGTGATAGCCTTAATTTCTGCCACCAAAGCTGGCTTAAAGGCTGTGCCATACTAAACACGGGCATGTTGCCCAAGCAGGTGGGAAGGTACACTCGGACCAGGATACAGTTCTGGGCCATTGCCAGGAAGGGATAAGAGCCGCCTACAGCATTCAGAACCAGATGTTACCTAATGAATCCTTGCCTTGGAATCTGTGACTCATTCCAAATCCCCCCTTCTGCTTCACAAAAATCCACGAGAACAAGTGGAGGACTGAAAAGAGATAGAGGAAAGAATATGGAAAGGTGGATGAAGATAAATCATGAAATGCATGACATTGGGAGAACTGTATAAAGGTGGGAAGGATTAGCAGATGGACAGAAGTAGATGAATACGGTGGGAGGAGAAGTTGATGTAGAAGTGAGTTTACCTTTTTGACCACCCCACTCTCTCCTCTTACAGAGTAGATTGAATGACAGGCTTCATCATAGGGAAAATATTTCAAAAGCAGGGCTGAGTGAAGAGGCAAAGCAGAAAATAAACAGGAGTGAAGGCAGAGAAATCAAAGCTTCAGACAGATGAAAGTGCGCTCAACATCCTGTCAGTCACTTAGCAGGGCAGGCCGGCTGCTTGTTAGGACAAGAGCCTCGGTGGCTGTGAGCGTGCATTCATTTGTGGCGCTCAAGTGGTTTTATGTGTGCATTGATGTTGAATGACTGCATGTGTGTTTCACCTCTCTAAAGAATCCTGTCCTTGTCTTTTTTTTTCCTGTCTCACAGACACACACAATCTCTTCAGTGAAAGCATATGTTTTAAAGAAAGGTGAGTCGTGCCGACTGAGTGTCTCATCAATGAAATATGTCCGGCTTGGCCGAGCCTGAGAGAGGGAGAGAGGTCCTTGGGTGCAAAAGCATGGATCTGTTCTCCTTCCAGTGTTGCTACATTTTGTTTCCCACCACCTCCCTGCCTACAATTCTCCATGTAAAGTGCTAGAAGGCTGATGCTCTCTTTTTGGTTCTCTTCCCTCCTCAAAACCACAGAAATTTGCATCTTACATGCAGCACTAATAATAATTATAGTACATTTTTGCATGTTTGTATGTATACCCTGCATCGCATGCACTGAGACATACTCTATTGTGCTGCACAAACTGCCAGCAGTATCAATCTGACGAAGTTTTAATTAACTTTATGTAACTTTGCCAGAGGTTGTAAAAGACTACACACAATCTATACGCAAGTGTAAGTTCAGATGCAGATGGATACACCAAGGGGAATGTCATTTGTACAGGTTTTCTCATCATTACAACCAAGCTCAGGGTGGCGTAGTGGGTTGAGCAGGCGCCCCATGTACAGATGCTACAGTCTTCACTGCAGCTGGCCACGGTTCGAGTCCCGCATCAGACGGCCCTTTGCTGCATGTCATTCCCCCTCTCTCTGCCCCCCGCTTCCTGTCTCTCTTCAACTGTCCTGTCCATTAAAGGTATAAATGCCCAAAAAACAACTAAACTCTGAACTTTGTGGAATAATTACATGATATCACACAAATTGAATGTGCTAAAATAGGAAAGTATTCAAGTAAATTTAGTTATAGCTATTCAAAACAACAAAAGGACCCATTCATCTATATTAGAGAGTAAAAGTAACAAAGAATGTGATCAATAGAAAGGAATAAATCATGATGTACAAGGACTGTAATTATGGTTTAATTGAGGAAACACACACTCACACACATTTGAAGAAATCAATTCACCTCTAAATTGACCAACAGCAGTGACTGCCTCCAACATTCTTTTGATCTAAACTAAGAAGAGTTCAAATACTGCATTTTCCATTGTAAATTAAAAGATCTATGGCAGGGGTACCCACATCCGGTCCTCGAGGGCCGCCGTCCTGCAGATTTGAGATGTTTTCTGCTTCAATAACCCTGATTCGGATGAAATGGATGGAAGTGCTGCACAAGTCTGCTAATGATGCATTGATCTGAATCAGGTGTGTTGAAGCAGGGAAACATCTCAAATCTGCAGCACAGCGGCCCTCGGTGGCCAGATGTGGGTATTCCCAAAAAGAGCATTAAACATCTGCAGCTCATCCAGAAAGCTGCTGCTGGAGTTTTAACCCGGACTAAGAGATCTGAACACATCACAGCAGCTTTAAAATCTTTACTCTGGCTTCCAGTCAGTCACAGAATAGATTTTAAAAGTCTGCTGATGGTTTACAATCTGTGATCTGTTCAGAGAATATAAAGCCAGCAGAGCTCTGAGATCCAAGGACTCAGGTCAGCTGGTCCAGTCCAGAGTCCAGACTAAACATGGAGAAGCAGCATTTAGCTGTTATGCTGCAAACAAGTGGAACAAACTGCCAGTGGAGATTAAACTTTCACCAAATGGAGACATTTTTAAATCCAGGTTAAAGACATTTATTTTCTCATGTGTCTACCGTATGCATGGAATCTGCACGATATCTTTGAACTTATCTGGACTGTTGCTTGTTTTTATTAATTAAAATTAATTAATTTAAATGATTTTATTTGTTTCTCTTTATGTTCTTTTATGTATTTTAATGCTTCTTTCACTCCCTGCTGCAATGCTTTTATTTTATGTAAAGCACTTTGAATTGTTTGTACATGAAATGTGCTATATAAATAAATTTGATTTGATTTGATTTTGATCCCTGATCTATGGTATTACCTTTCAAATTTGTAATTTCGTCCTTTGAGCGAAAGGCCTCAGCTAAGACCTTAATGAATAGTCATTAATTAAGTAAGAACTTAAAAAAAATCCCCACAAAAATAAATATGTCAGCTGCTTTGAGTTCAAATTTCAATCCTTTTGGTGATACTTTTACAGAAATAACTAACAAATGTGTTTTTCTTGTGTGGTACTATGCTAAATGTAACTGCTCTGACACAGAGTTGCATGAAATTAGACTGAAGTTAATCTCAATGGTAAAAGCTGATTATATACCAAGACAATGTCTCCCCCCTGAGGATGAAGATGAATCATACAAGTTGGGAAAGGAAAACTTCCATATATTTTGAAAAAGCAACAGATTTTAGAAAATGTTGAAAGACTTGAGAGAGGCCTGAGGAAAAAAGGACTTTGGTAAAAGTTGTGTGAGGCTAAAATAAGCATCTTAAAAATCTGACATCTTACTTAGCAGCAGGTAAGTAACCAAAGTAAAACAGGGATCCTTATACATACTATGGAAGACTGTGGGCAATTAGTCCGTATATTTAAGAATATTGCTTCTTAATGTAAAATTTGCAGACACTAAAATGGTCTACATCAACTTTTACCCCAAATATTTCCAATGAGATGTAAGAAAACCAGTGAAATATATGTGGGCACGGAAGAAAAAAAGACAGGTGGGGATCTGGATTTACTGCATCAAAAGAGACACGAGGGCTCAAGGATGTTCCTGAAAACCTATGATAGTGAACACAGTTATTTGCAGAACCCGTTGTTGCGGCGTATAAACTTTAAAAAACAATCCAAACGCCGCGGCCGGCTAAGACATGGGGTTTTATACTGAAGACGCGTCACGCAGAACCATTGCACACGATGGTGTTATTTATTGCTCCATCTCACAAGCTTGTACATAAAAAAGGACACTTACTTCTTTAGGTGCATTTCACAAGCCGTGCAAGGATGCCTCTGACAGTGCAAGTTATCTGGCTTAATTATTACGTTTACGGTCAACAGAAAGTTTTTCCCCAAACTCACCCAGCTGCCATGATCCAGGCTCATCACATCACAGCTGAGCACACCTGCTCATTTAAGGAAAAAACACACCCAATGTGCCACCCACAGACACTGGCGACAGCCCCCGCTGACGCCATGCACATGCACACAAAAACGAGAATAATACAAAGTAAGACAAGTAAAAATCAATGTATGGCTCCTACATTCCGGCCCCAAATTATTGCAAGGTAATAATTCACCACCACCACCATAACCTTGTAGGAGACACCAAAATGCAGAGTGAACATACAAGTCAAGTCAAAGTCAAATAAGTCCAAAAGTTCAAAACAGAAGTACTGTCCAAAAAGGGTCGAAAGAGGGTGAAAAAAGCCAAAAGTTCAAAAAGGTTTATATCCAAATAATCCAAAAAGGTCTTCACTGCTCTTCTGCTTGCTAGTGATCTCAGCTTTCACCTTCTGCAGCAGAGCGAAGTCCAGACCTTTCACCAAGTGAGTGTGCTCCATGTCACCTCCCAGAAACTTGGACTCCTGGATCAGCTGCCGCCGACTTGTCTGCCTCGGCGGTGGGTCCGACGGCTCGGTAGCTTTCACTTCTTTGGCTCGCTCCTCCTGAGGGATAGCAGCGAGAACTGTGCGTCGGTTACTGATCCATTTAGTGAGCTTAAATCCACCTTCAGCGCACAAGGCAGTCAACTCTCCACATAAAGACACAGCTTCCCCTTCAGAGCCAACACACACCAAACAATCTTCAACATAAAAATGGTGCAGGACGGTGTTAATAGCCACAGAACTGAAACGCTTTTCATTGTCCTCAGCACACTTCCTCAGGGCAAAACAGGCACAACTAGGGGAGGAAGTAGCACCGAACAGTTGTGCCACCATTCTGTACTCCACCAGCTCCTGACTGCAATCTCCTTCAGGCCACCACAAACACCTCAATAAGTCAGAGTCTTCAGCTGGCACCTTGACCTGATGAAACATGGCCTCAACATCTGCCATGAGCGCCACAGGTTCTTTGCAGAATCTCGCAAGGACTCCCACCAGCAATCACAGACCAACCCAGGATCGTCTTAATAGCATAGGGGCCTCCATCCACTGCACAAACCACCTCCCACGGTTCCAGAGCTTGAGGTACATTAGTGCCGCCGATCTTCAGCCTTCATGGCCGATGGCTGTGTGGTGAGCTCAGGCACAAACGTTGCAGCATTAACATTTAACTGCGTTCTCTTGCTTTCCTTCAAATAGGAGTTCATCCCATCTGACTTAGCAGACCTGCGTGACACACGAGACCCTTCTGAAGCCTTTAACACGCTCACCTTAGCCATGGAAGCTGCCAGCTCTATGTCTAAATCCAGCTCCTCCTCCTTTCTTCTTAAGAGTTCCTGCTGCTCCTCCATTTTCCTCCTCAGTTGTTCCTGTTGTTCCTCCAGAGCATGCTTCTCCCTCAGCACCTTCTGACGAGCCATAAGAGCAGCTGTTTCAGCCTCAGCTCTCCACCTGGCTGACGACGTAGAGGACAAAGATTTAAATCAAATCAAATTTATTTATATAGCACATTTCATGTACAAACAATTCAAAGTGCTTTACATAAAATTAAAGCATTGCAGCAGGGAGTGGAAGAAGCATCAAAATACATAAAATAATATAAAGAGAAACAAATAAAATCATTTAAATGAATTTTAAAACAAGCAACAGTCAAGATAAGTTAAGATATCGTGCAGATTTCATGCATAGACACATGAGAAAAGAAATGTTTTTAACCTGGATTTAAAAATGTCTCCATTTGGTGAAAGTTTAATCTCCACTGGCAGTTTGTTCCACTTGTTTGCAGCATAACAGCTAAATGCTGCTTCTCCATGTTTAGTCTGGACTCTGGACTGGACCAGCTGACCTGAGTCCTTGGATCTAAGAGCTCTGCTGGGTTTATATTCTCTGAACATATCACAGATGTGTTTTGGGCCTGAACTGTTCTGGGATTTGTAAACCATCAGCAGGCTTTTAAAATCTATTCTGTGACTGACTGGAAGCCTGAGTAAAGATTTTAAAGCTGCTGTGATGTGTTCAGATCTCTTAGTCCGGGTTAAAACTCCAGCAGCAGCGTTCTGGATGAGCTGCAGATGTTTAATGCTCTTTTTGGGAAGTCCAGTTAAAAGAGCGTTACAGTGATGGAGTCTGCTGGAGATGAATGCATGGATGAGTTTCTCCTGGTCTGTTTGGGAGAGGAAACCTTTAATTCTGTTGATGTTTCTGAGATGGTAAAAAGCTGCCTTGGTGACAGCTTTGATGTGGCTGCTGAAAGTCAGATCTGAGTCTATCAGCACTCCGAGGTTACCAACTTGGTCAGTGATTGTAAGGGCCCGAGTCTCAAGATATTTACCAACGCTGACCCTCTTCTCTTTGCTACCAAACGGAATGATCTCAGTTTTGTCTTCATTTAATTGTAGAAAATTCTCTCTCATCCAGGTATTTACTTCCTCCAGACACTGACACAGTACGTCTGCTGGGCTGCAGTCGTCCGGTGACAGAGACACATAAAGTTGTGTATTGTCTGCATAAATGGAGCAACCTGCGATAGTTCTGGCAGACCACGTAGTCAACGCGCCCTTTGCCTATTGGCTGACGCCGACCCAACCCTTATGGCTGTCCACAAACCAACTGCGCTATGGTTAATCAGCTGCTGCTCGCAATTGGATGCTGGCATTTGGGGCGCTTCATTTAAACTACCAATTGGTTTGCTGTCACTGCTCCTTTTGCTTCTGCTTACACCCACCACCTCCCCTGCTCCACCGACTTCTCATTGTCAAACAATGTCATACTGTTGTCATTGTTGCTTGCTCTGTTCTAAGGGGTTTGTTGCCTTTACAGCAAATGGAAGGCACTCCACCTGAGGATGCTGCTGTTCCCTGTCTTGGCTTCCATGGAGCTCATGGAAAAGTCGGGAACTTCCTCCGAACAGAGCCATACCGCCAAACACAAATTGTATGCATTCAGAATAAGCTTCTGAAACTTATCTCTGTTTCTCGTCTCGTTTTGACTAGAGTGGTTCTGACAGAACTGTGATAATTGATGTTAAAGTTCTGCAATATCTGACCCAAAGGGAGCATATACAAGTTAAACAGAAGAGGTCCAAGAATTGACCCCTGGGGGACTCCACAAGTCATGGCCACTTGCTCAGATTCATAGCTGCCAATTGTAACAAAATAACTCCGGCCTTCTAAGTAGGACCTGAACCAGTTAAGGACCGCTCCAGAAAGTCCAACCCAGTTTTCCATCCTGTGCAACAGGATTCTGTGATCTACAGTATCAAACGCAGCACTGAGGTCCAACAGAACCAGGACTGAAACCTTACCAGAATCAGTATTCAACCTGATGTCGTTTAACACTTTGACCAGAGCTGTTTCAGTGCTGTGATGATGTCTGAAGCCTGATTGAAAGTTATCAAGACTTCCACTTTCATTCAGAAAGTCGTTGAGCTGGTTAAATACAACTTTCTCAATAATCTTAGATATAAAAGAGAGGTTAGAGACAGGTCTGTAGTTGTTCATCATAGAGGCGTCTGGAGTTCTCTTCTTTAGGAGTGGCTTAATGGCAGCTGTCTTTAGTGACTTGGGAAAAATGCCTGATGCCAGTGAGCTGTTAACTATTTGTAGGAGATCACTTTCTACTGAGGTAAAAAACAGTTTTTAAAAAGTCGGATGGTATTATGTGCAAGTTGTTGATTTAAGATGCCGAACTGTTTCCTCTAGGATTTTTAAATTGACAATATTAAATTGTGACATAACGTCAGAGTTATTTCTAGGTTTTAGACACAGATTAGTTTTCTTGTTTGTCTGTGTTGCGTGAATGTTTTTGTCTAATCGTTTTGATTTTTTTTGGCTAAAAAAGTTGGCAAATTCGTTGCATTTCTCTGTGGAGAGGAGGTCTGCGTTTGACTGTTTAGGAGGATTTGTGAGTTTTTCAACCATAGCAAACAGAGTTCGAGAATTGTTGACATTCTTATTAATCATTTCAGATAAATGCAGTTGTCTGGCCTTGCACAGCTCATTGTTATAACTACGCAGGCTTTCTTTGTACAGCTCATAGTGAATCTGAAGCTTTGTTTTCCTCCATTTACGTTCAGCTTTCCTGCATTCTTTTTTCAGGTTTTTGACCGTAGTGGTGTTTCTCCATGGGGTTTTCTGTTTGATCAAGGTGCTCTTGATTCTTATCTGTGCAACAGCTTCCATTACATTAAAAATTTTCAAGTTGAAATGATCCAGCATTCCTTCAACCGACTCTGCACTCATTGTTGGTAACATAGCTATGGCCTCCCTAAACTGAGCACTTGTTTTCTCATTAATGTACCTCTTCTTAACTGAGAAGCTGGTTGTTTGAACATTCTGAGTGATCAATAAATCAAATAAAATACAAAAATGGTCAGACAAGGCCAAATCAATAACCACAACAGAAGAAATATCAACACCTTTAGAAATGACCAGGTCCAGAATGCGACCTCGAAGGTGGGTTGGTTCTGTTACATGTTGCCACAAACCAAACATGTCCAGCACAGAAGAAAATTCTTTGGCATTACCATCCGTCATATTATCCATGTGAATGTTAAAATCCCCTTGTCAAGATAAAATGGTTAAAATCAGTTGAAATAACAGACAATAATTTAGAAAATTCATCAATAAAACTTGCACAGTATCCTGGAGATCTGTAAATGATTAAGAACAGGATTTTAGGAACACCCTTTAAAATAAAACTAAGATATTCAAAAGAAGTGAATTCACCAAATGAGATCTCTTTACACTGGAATGTATCTTTAAATAAGGCAGCCTCCATAAAACTAAAGTTTGGGGGGGCTGCTTCATTAAGAACAGTAGCACTTGTGCTCTCTGTTAACCATGTTTCTGTCAGAAAAAGAAAATCTAAATTGTGTGAAATTATGTAGTCATTAACTAACAGTGACTTATTGGACAGAGATCTAATATTAAGTAAGGCTAGCTTTGTGGAGTTTACACTGGTCTCTGTTGTATTCTGAGTTGTACGTGGTACCGATAACAGATTAGATAGATTCACCCAGCAGGCTGACTGTTTTCGATTCCTTCTTTTACTAACTAATACAGGAATCCTACTGGGTCCCAGCTTGTTCTCAGAACAGCTGTCAGTAATCAGACTTCTATAGCAGGGACCCTGAACACAACATGGCATGGTATCTTTTTTTTTAACTCTTTGTTTACTCACCCCTGTACTGCATTTCTTTGATCTCCCAGACACATTAGATACACTGTCACTTGGTCTAATGTCATCTTCAACTGTGTTATCCATATTGTCATTGTTATTTGAAACAGTAGACCCCAAACATGGTGCAACAGCACCCTCTGCTGGTGCATCTGGGACATCTCGCATATCAAACAGCCATTTATTTGCCTCCTCCACAAACGCAGTCCTGTGTTCTCCAACACTGTGAAACCATGGATTTTGGTTTTCTTGTTCTTCCGGAGGGAGCATAGGAATCACAACACTATGAAGATGAGCTGCTTCTATGAACAAACTTGAAATATTTCCAAGATATGACTTTATCCTTTCAGCATTGTCAGCAGCACTTTGCATTAGGCAATTCATTTCTTTTATTACACCTTTGATCTTTCTTACTTTTACTTGGCGCTCTTCTTGGAGCTTTTCCATTTTAAGTTCAGAGGCGATTCACACCAATTTCATGACTTTTTAATATTCTTAACTACTTCTCATTCTTGTGGGCCTACCTAAGTGTTCTATATGAAAAAATGACATTACAAAATATTTCTGTTTGTAAATATTTTACTGTGAGTACTTTATTTTCAGTATATTTGGAACTGGACTGAAAAATGCAAAATGATGGAAAAAATAAAAAAATATATTTTAAAAAATCAAAGTAGGCCTAATTGTCTTCTTCAGGGTGCTGGTGAGCCATCAGGGAGTGAGAGGGCTCATATGAATACTTTTTAGGGTGTCAGGAAAACGCGTGCTTACTTTACAAAGCATGCTCACATTTCAATCACAAGCTTACGGTCCTGTAGCCCACTAAAGCGGACATAGGCCTACGCTCTATGCTCAGCTGTGCCCCCGTTACAAACAGCGTGAACAGCCTATATGAAGAAGAGTAATTTATTATTTGTCCGAGTAGAAGACATGTCTCAGTATGCCACCCAATCACAAAAACATGCAGTTTTTGAAAAGCCGATTTAACATTTCGGACACAGTTTTAAAGACGAGAGTCGAGACGACTTCACTCACTAACTAACTGCGGAGCGCGGGCAGGAGATGGAAACAAACGGAACGCAAGCTCCAGAAAGGCACCAACAGAGAGAGCAAAATATATGGGATATTTGCAGACGTTTTGAAAACTGATTGCCATAGGCTACTGGATGGTTTTCCCATTAGTAAAACTTAGTAGGTTATTTCCAAATATTTTTTGTTGGGGTCTGAATAGGGGTGGATTTGAAAGCGTCAGTCGATGCAATTGGAAGCTGGCGCACGCCGGAGATCCTTTGACTATTTTAAGCAAGCCAAGCTGTTATCTTCATCGGAGCTGGTCAAAAATGACATATTGTGGGTAGCCTAGATATGTTTTCTTCTTAAAAGTCGAGCGTTACTGCATTTTTTGTATTTTTTTAGTGTGTTTTTTTTTTGTATTTTTTTAATTCAGCATAATAAACCCTTATCAAATCTTACCGGTGCGCCGCACCGCCCCGAAATCTTTTACAGGAACGCAGCACCGCCTCGCACCGGCTTACTTTCAAGGCTTGTATTTATTTACCTATATACCGATAGTCTCGAACCAGACTGACCGTCTGAACCAGAACTACGGCGGTCTTGTACGAAATTCTGTTCCCCCGTGAGAATCTGTTCCCCCTGTGTCGGGAGCGCGCTTTGCAGCCAGAGAGGCGGATCCGACCATTTTTGCGGCGCTTCTCATCGATTTCTCAGTTAAACGGCTCTCAGTTAAACGGCTCTCGTAATCATGTTGTAACTTTCAGTTTAATCGACAGTTTCTGTAAAAAAGAAAAACAAACCTGTAAAATAAACTACAAATAAACCTACTTGTGTGTGAGTTCTTCTGACACGTTTTTTTAATCGCAAAGAGAATCAGTCTTTTTCCATCTTTTGTCATGTTCACTTTAGCCTGACAAATATCAGTCAGCCAGCAAACACTGTCTTCCAACACATTGTGTGTATTTATCATTTTTATTGATGATATAAAAGGATGGAAGCTAGCTGATAGCAGGAAACGAAAAATTAGATAATAAGCTCTAGCATTTATATTAAATATCTTAAATTATTTCTCTATTATTCTGTAATGTATGAGGACATACCTCTTCTATTTTCAAAGGACAAAAACTGCTTTTAGAAACATCAAATACAATGTTTCAGCCTGAAGCTCATCCCTTGTAATGTTTTGTTACCTCGTGGGCAGGGATTAACTAATCATCTGGAGATTTAGGTCGTTCAATTATACCATCATACACAACTATCCTTGAGAATTTGAAAACATTTGCTCTTTATTTGCCAAAGTTACCAGGGGGGAACCAGATATTTCAGGCATCGCAAAAGTGCAAAGCCTTTTTTTGTTCTCACTGGATATTCAACCAATGAACACCAAACCACTTCTGATGTGTTCGTGGACTCATTGTGTACTTCCCACACCCTTTATTATCAAGGAAAACCTTTTAAAAAAAAATTAAAAAGGCATAAGTAATCAGTGTATATGATTCATTCATATTTATGGCTTTTATTTTGTAATAGCTCTCTTGTTTTTAAAGATATCATCAAGATATGATTTGGGAAAAATATTATTGTGAAACTGGCTGACAAAGGTGGCGCCGTTGTTGTTATGGATAAGTGTTTCTACATTAAGCCTTGAGACAACTAGGGAACAATGTTTATTATGAACAATTACGGAAGAACCCTGTTGAAAACATGAAAAAAGAACTGAGGGATATTTTACTCCATGCTAAAGACCAGAATTGGATTTCAGAAAATGAATATGCCTTTTTGTTGAATGAAAATCCGCAAATTCCATGCTTTTACATGCTCCCAAAGGTTCATAAGAACTTGACGAATCCTGAAGGGAGACCTATCATTTCAGGTAATGGGTCTTTAACTGAGCCTTGCTCACAATTTGTGGATTATTTCATTAAGCCTTTAGTGCGAGATCTGACGTCTTTCATCAAAGACACAACTGATGTATTATGCAAAATCAGAAAAATCACAGACCTTACAAATTGCTATATGGTAACATTTGATGTAGCCGCCTTATATACCAATATTCACCACCAGGAGGAGCCTGCAGCTCTTCAATATTATTTGTCATACAGGTCTGGTGCTTTGCCACCTAATCAATTTTTACTCCATCTCACAGAATGGACTTTACACAATAATGTGTTTCTTTTCCAAGACTCATTATACAGGCAACTGAAGGGCACCACCATGGGTGCCTGTTTTGCGCCTAATTATGCCAATTTGTTTTTGGGTTATTGGGAAGAACAGTACATATACAATCAATCTAAAAATCTTTTCTGTGATAAGATGGTGTTCTGGTTACATTTTATCGACGATATCTTGTTGATTTGGTCAGGGACTGAGAGTGAGCTACTACAGTTCCATGAGTACTTAAATCTTACGAATCCAAACATAAAACTGTCCATTGAATACTCAAGAACAATCAGTTTCTTGGATTTGTTGATTTCCATCGATGATGACAATGTTTTGCACACTTCTATATATAGGAAGAGCTCTGACAGGAATACACTATTGAGGGCTGATAGTTTTCACACAAAAAGTCTAAAAAATAATATTCCCTTTGGCCAGTTTCAGCGTCTCAGACGCATTTGAGACAAAGACACTGATTTTGAAGAGCAAGCTCAAGACATGAAATCTAGGTTTTGTACAAGAGGTTATTCTCCTGAGTTAATTGACAATGCCACAGCGAAGGCTCGCTCAATACCTCGTTCTGATCTTTTAAAAAAGAAAAATAAGAAAACTGATCGAGCCTAGACTACCTCTACACCCTGTTTCGTCACCCAATATAGCAGGTGTGCCCAAAGAATGAAACAAATAATCACATCTAATTGGAAGATAATACAGAGTGATTCACTTTTAAGAAGTGTCTTTCCAGATCCACCCATTACTGTTTTCCAGAGAGCACCATCTATAAAGGATAAACTTGAGGGATGGCTGTGGCTCAGTGGTTAGAGTTGGCGGTTCGATTCCCACTCTCACCACTCAAAAAAAAAAAGATTGGTGGAACTGATAGCTGGAGGGGTGTCAGTCCACCTCCTTGTCACGGCTGAGGTGCCCTTGAGCAAGGCACCGTACCCCCCATGTTCCCCGGGCGCTTCATGGCTGCCCACCGCTCCAGGTTGGCATCTGTCTCTGAGTGTGTGACCCTGTGCATGTGCGTGTGTGTCAAACAGGTGCCAACCTGGATGGGTTAAAAGCAGAGGACAAATTTCGTGTTTATGCATGTATGCATGACAATAAATCTGATCTTAATCTTAATGTAAGAAGCTACCTACCGGCCCCCAAACAAAAAACATGGCTACAGAATTAAGGGGAACTTATAAATGTGGCTCTTGCAAACATTGCAAATCTGAATGTGGTGTACTGTCTGAAATGAATTTTTATATAGGCAGGACGAAAAGAAAACTTAAAGAGCATTTTTATGAACACAAGTATGCAATTAGAGTCCAGAATGAAGACTACCCCATGGCCAAGCACTATAAGGATGTACACCACAGTGACCCTTCAAGCCTGAAAATTCAAGGGGTTGAAATAGTTAAAACATCAGTACGTGGTGGTGACAAACTCAAGTTATTACTACAAAGGGAAACCTTTTGGATTTGGAAACTAAAAGCAATGGAATTTCCAGGCTTGAATGAGGAAATAGATTATGTGCCTTTTTTGTGACTGTTTTTAATTTTCCATGGTTTTGTAAGAAAATATAGGGCCTAGATCTATTTATATTCTATGTACATATATGTAGGTTGTGTAATCTCACAGCAAGTGTAATGTATATATTTTCTTGAATGAATTTTGTGAATGTTTACCGTCTTATGCTGGGAACCGTGTGAGAGGCGGGCCCAAAGTTGTTTTGGTAGTTTGATTGACAGCTCTCTGCTGCTGAGAGCTGTGTTGAGAGGCAGGCTCAGCAGTGTGGAGAAGCTCAGCACTAATTGTATAGTTGTCTGCACCTGTCCTTACCTACACCCAACAAATGCACTACTCTGTTCTTTTGTGTTACTGCCCTGAAGAAGGCACTCATGCCGCTACGCGTGGACCTTGTTTTTAAGATGTCCAAGTAGGACTTGTCAAGTAATAAAGACATTTTAACTGGGAGTGCCTTAGTCAGAGAATTTCTTTTTTTCTCATTTTTTTTTAACTTGGATGTACAATACCTTGGACTAAAGATCACCCAAACCCAAGAAGCCTACAAACAATTGGGATAAGAGCACGCCATATTCTACAAACTCAAAAGATCAAGCTAGAGATTATGAAACTGGAGAGGGATGTTAGTATAAATTCAGATAAAGGAGAATTTTGTGTTGTGAACTGTATTTAATTCTGTTTTCTCTCCACAGCTTGAGAAACATGAAATAATAATTAAACAATTCAACACAACTTGAACTGAAACTTGTCATTATTGTACGGTTTATGCAAAGTGTTAGAAATGTGTTTTTTACATTTATATTCACAGTGGGGTGCCATGACCTAAACATGTGGAAAGTTATAAATCATCTCTGTCCATTTAGCCTTCTTACACTTGCTCTGACTTAAACTGCTACTGTGTCAATGCTAAATTATGAAAAGAAGTTCTAACTCAAAGGTCACAACAATAAGGATCAAAGGAAATATGTGTCCCTGTACAGGTCCCTCACTGTGTCAGGAGAAACTGAGTCCTTTCAGGCACTGGAACTCAACGAAGAAAAGACTTGAGCCTGAAAAGTTTATATTCTATGCATTTTGTCTTGTGGACACAAGACAAAATGCATAGAATATAAAGTATACTATTAATTTAAGATGGCTCTGTCAGAAGTCAGCCATGGTGCCTGAGAACTTTAAGCAATGAACCTGGATTTAATTTGGCCAAAGGTCATTTCTATCCGTGCCCTTGTTTTAGCATGTGCATGTGCATGTGCATGTTCCTGGATCAGGATATGGCGTGAGGAGGTACGGCCAGCATGCATAGCAGAATAAGAGAAATGTTGGATGGATATACATGTGTTAAGATTTGGCAATTTGATGCAATATGTGCCTTATATGACTATCTATAATAAAGTATGACGAGCACTTTAAATTCCTTAAGATGACCTCTACACCTGACCTCTCATTAGATTACCAAAATTCTGCCCATGCTATATACACCTACTTCAAAAGTACACTCCTTCGGGTAAGTAAAATTCTTGCGCCTTGTGCAAACCTCTGTGCCAGTGAGGATGCTCGGAAGATCCTAGAATCATGAACTGATCCCGGCCATTTAGCCTCAATGTTGGAAATGAAATTACCTCCATCACAGATCATTTGGCAGCTCGTTCATGCTCGCACTATTTTCTTAGCGGTGGCGGAGTAATATCAACGAACATCCAGTACAAAATGTCAAATAAAACACGACAGAAGCAACTTTTCGCCATGAAATTTGATATGGATTACCAGTGCACACCAGTAACCACTCCGGTGAGTTGATGATTTTGAAAACGGACGTTTATGGTGCTTTTACGAACCTTTTTGGACATGCGCATGACTTGCCATTCTGAAGCAGGTTGAGAATAATCAAAATTAGGCAAATACCGGAGACAGCAGTAAACATCAAAAAAGCGGTGAGGGGGGTTCTAAAACATTAGAGACGACTCAGAAAAGAGGCTTAATGTTGAAAATACTGCAGTTCCCCTTTGATGCAAATACTTCAGCCAGTAGGTTGTTTTACATTATCGGCTACTGTACATGTGGAGCGGCAGCCTGAAAGGACAGAGGTCACCAAACCACATCAGAAGTGGTTTGGTGTTGATATCTTTAAAAACAAGAGAGCTATTACAAAATAAAAGTCTAAAATGGAATTATATGCACACTGAGTAAATGTTCTACCTAAAATGATTTTTCTGGAAACTAAAAGGCCGTGAAAGCTTTATAGTGAGTTCACAAACCCATGAGAAGTGGTTCGGTGTTCATTGGTTGAATATCCAGTGAGTTATTATTTAAAAAAAAAAAAAGGCTTTGCACTTTTGCGACGGTCCCTAAGCGCTCTGGCTGCCGTAGTTCACTTAGAAGTATATTCGGCGCGGTTACTCTGATCTTTCGCCAGACTTGCTTACTTTAGTGAGTTGATAAAGCCTGTGGTATGTTAGTCTTAGTTTTCTGTACAAATTAATACCATCCTGAGGCTAATTGGTGCGGTTTTCGTGACGCTATTACAATTACACAGCCGGAAAATAGGCGAATGTCGAATATAAAACCAACTTCACCCCGCTTGCTGATCATCAGTCCATAATCCAAGAAAATCCAATCTGTCCAATAATTAGAATAGAATCCTTCCTTTGAGTCCAAGGGCAGGGTTTTGATTGCAGTGGCCATTTGTCCATAAAAAACAAATTAAATTTAAAATAAACAAAATCAAAAGACCACTGATGCACCATGGGGGATGTGGTTTAACGCAGGCAAAAGAAGATGAATGTCCAAAAATGAATTCTTGCGTTTTTCTGATTATTTATTTCCAAACAATAAAACAAACAAAAGAACAAAGAAAACCTGCTGCTCTCTCCCTTTCCCTGGTAAAAACCATTGGCCCACCCCGGTGCATGCTGGTACTCCAGGTGCCCAGTGTGACCCAATTAGCAAAATATTCTAAACAAATAACTAACAAAGAATATTAGCAAAAAAAATCTAATCTAAATAAAGCACTAAATTAATCAAATAAAGTTACTCATAATTAGCAAATTAAATTTACAACTAGAACCAAAAACTAACTCTACAAATAGCTCC
Source organism: Odontesthes bonariensis (assembly GCF_027942865.1). NCBI lineage: Eukaryota > Metazoa > Chordata > Actinopteri > Atheriniformes > Atherinopsidae > Odontesthes > Odontesthes bonariensis. The sequence goes on along the minus strand of NC_134515.1, from coordinate 5,955,884 downwards.
TACACCCACAATACAAATATTTTTCATGCAGTTTTATCACAAGGAGCAGCTCTTTGCACCAAGACAGCCCCTGATCCCAATGACACGTCGATTAAAGGGGAACTCCGGGGCATTTGAAGCACGTTTCCATTGCTAGAGGTTGTCAAATACTGATAGTAGGACACAGAGAGGTGCGTATCTGTGCTCCCTGTGTGGAGATCGCTCTGTCCGCACAGCATGTCATGCGAGGCTAATACGTGGTGGCTAAGGGGCAAGCGCTAACCCTTCCACGTAAAACAACAACTTGCACACTGCAGAAACGTCACACCACTTTATAAACCATCCGACAATAAAGTCACAAGCCTTACCATCAAAACCATATGCATGGTTCTCACATTACTGGCATGGGGACGTTACAAAACAACTTTATAAACAGCATGTAACTCACCGGCTGGTTGTAGGCTCGCGCATGTGAAAGCCCAAAAGAGTCGATGGACGATAATCACATATACAAAACAATTATATTCTCTAGAAAAACTGCGTTCAAGTATTTAAAACATTACAACAATACATGCCCAGTAATATTGTTGTAATGTTTTAAATACTTGAACGCAGTTTTTCTAGAGAAGATAATTGTTTTGTATATGTGATTATCGTCCATCGACTCTTTTGGGCTTTCACATGCGCGAGCCTACCGACAAGAGGTAAGTTACATGCTGTTTATAAAGTTGTTTTGTAACGTCCCCATGCCAGTAATGTGAGAACCATGCATATGGTTTTGATGGTAAGGCTTGTGACTTTATTGTCGGATGGTTTATAAAGTGGTGTGACGTTTCTGCAGTGTGCAAGTTGTTGTTTTACGTGGAAGGGTTAGCGCTTGCCCCTAGCCACCACGTATTAGCCTCGCATGACAGGCTGAGCGAACAGCGCTATCTCCACACAGGGAGCACAGATTTGCACCTCTCTGTGTCCTACTATCAGTATTTGACAACCCCTAGCAATGGAAACATGCTTCAAATGCCCCGGAGTTCCCCTTTAATAAAAGCTACTTGATTTAAAGGTAAAACGGATATAAAAGTGGCACCACAATGTGATAATTTACTGAAAACTGTGCAGTTTTCAACATATTTGCAGGAAAATTAAAAGTTTTTTCCAGGTGTTTCCAAGAAAATTCAAAGATTTTCTACCACACATTCTTATCTTTTTACACAGAGGATGTCTGCGCATGTGCAGCTTTCTGATCTTTCTGTGGGCGGACTGTCTGATCGGCCCGGATGAAGATGGAGAGAGAAGCTGAAAGATGCAAACAGAAGCGCACAGCACATCATTCGTGGCAGAAGGTTGTAACACTACAGTCTATCGAATCCACAAAGCTGAAAATGCCAGGAGTAATGATGCCCTTTGCGGAGGCGGACAATATCACTCGAGGGTGCGGAGACAACCGCACGCGCCTTTACGCGCAACTGGAAGATGTTGTTCAACTTTTTCACTCAGTACTGCCTGATGGACAGGCAGTTCCAGCGCTGATTTTCGTTTTTGTTTTGCTGACTCTCCTCTCATTTCTAATAAACGTTCCAAATTTGTTCTGCGTGGGACGGTCCGACGACATCTCCTGTCAGCCGCGCTTTGTCCTCTTTAACAACCTGATTCTGACAAACCTAATTCAGACGGTCATCATTGGACCGGCAGTAATCCACTCACTCGTCAAACGCCGGACGATGGCGATCAGTCTCTGGTGTTACGTTCAGATCTTTTTGGGGGCAGTGAGTGTTTTCTCGAGCGTCATCACCATCACCTGCATGGTGTTGGAGCGGTACCTTTACGTGTGCCATGTCTTGCAATACCAGATATTGCTCTCCGAGAAGCGCCTGCGACAGTTGCTCACACTGATCTGGGTTTATTCCGTCTTCATCGCCATCATAATCATGACCCCGCTGCTGCACAACCAGAGGAAACAGAAGAATGGACCGGTCACTATGGGTCTGCTGTGCGATCTGGACATAATGGAAGGTTACCCTCGTGCTCTTGTCATATTCCATAAAGTCGTCGGTTCCATCACTCTGCTGCTGTGCTTGCTGGCGCACGCCTTCTCCTACTACAGGATGTACAGAACCGGGCGGATGTTAAGGATGCCCTTCAAGGCGGACAGCGACAAAGCGCGTAAGACGGTGCTGTTTTACTGTGGCATGCTGTTCGTGCAGCTGCTGCCGCTGCTGTTTAAAGTCAGTTCCAACGCGCTGTGGGAGTTTCAGGACAACAGTATGTTTGACTTATCATACTGCAAACTTAAGCTGACCCCAACAGCAGCCGCGCTTCACGTAGCCCTGCTGATCATCCTTCTGGTACCGCCATGCATCAACCCGCTTGTGTTCGGAGTGAGGAATGTGGAGATGAGGCAGACGCTGACCAACCTGTTCCAGTGGCCGGCAGAGGACAGGGTCGTGGAGATAAGGCAGGCGCTGACCAACCTGTTCCGGTGGCGGGCAGACAACAGGGTCGAGCTCCCGTTGGAGAGAATAAGAGTGAGATACATAGTAGATCAAAACCAGGTTGGTGCCTTACACTGAGGCAAGAAAAGGCATTAGCCTTCTTTATTCTCTGCAATTTCCATGCCATTAACCCTCTACTGCACGCATTTTTATGTTGCATGATACAAAATATTCCACATTATTTTTGGGTTTATTTAGGGACATTTTATTGATAAAAAAAAAACATTTTTTAATTTTCTGAACCCCCCTTTATCAAAATAATTTTTCGTTGCCTAAAAGCAACGTATTGCCACAATGGTACAAAATCGCACAGAAATTTATCATTTCACAAATCATTAAAGAAGGCTTAACAAGCAGTAGAAAACCTCAGTTTTTAAAAAAAGACTCAACTATTATTTTGGAAAAATCCTTTGTAACATCTTTAACATATATAAACATATTTAAACATAAAAACTGTTTATTCTTTAATTTTAAATGGTAAATAATTTTACCTGTTCATTTTCATTCAGTATTACAGTCAAGGCGGCCGCCTTAGCGAACTCGAACTGCCGCCTTGCCAACGTTCCCAAAAAAAATAAAAAATAAAATAAATAAATAATTTTTTTTTTTTTTTTTTTTTTTTTTTTTTAAACTGAAGTAATAATGCTTTGCCAGGCTCAGACACTAAAAGACAGCATTGATAACAATTAACTGCGACACCTACTGGTTGTTAATGTAAATAGTTAATAATGTAAATAAAAAAGTGTTACAGCTCTTAAACAGCTTCGTTATTGCTCTAACAGCCCCCGTCCCATTCCAAGTACCAACCTACCTACCCCCCCCCCCCCCCCCCCCGACGACTCACCACCTTGACTAAGCAATTTCCTGCGGGAAACACTGGTTTACTCGATATATTACCTGTTTATGTTTATTAGTTTGGTTTGTTTTTTGGACAAATTGAAATCCATACTGTGCAAACCCTTGAGACACCTTGTATATAATGTGTTGGAACACATCTTTCAGAACAAAATGCCTCTGATTCAGATGTGCTGTTTAAGTGTTGCTTTGTTCAGTTTTGAATATGCAAGAAAAAGAATGTAAAACTGCTACCTAAGTGTTCTTCAGCATTTGTACAGCCAGTACATTGAAATGTGATCAATCTGTTGGCTGATAAAACAGATGAGTTGTCCTGGTTTATCCAGTTTATATACATAAAAAACAAAATGAAAATAAAAAGAACCAAAAAAAATAAAACAAAACAACAATGTTGTGCCATAAGTTGTTGTCGGTACATTGCGTTTGTGTGAACCTTTGACTTTTGCTTTATTTTCAGAAGCATAGATGCCAAAAGTGGAGTTACGGATTCACCAAAATGCAGATAAGTTCAAAGATATCGTGCAGATTTCATGCATAGACACATGAGAAAAGAAATGTTTTTAACCTGGATTTAAAAATGTCTCCATTTGGTGAAAGTTTAATCTCCACTGGCAGTGTGTTCTACTTGTTTGCAGCATAACAGCTAAATGCTGCTTCTCCATGTTTAGTCGATATATTACCTGTTTATGTTTATTAGTTTGGTTTGTTTTTTGGACAAATTGAAATCCATACTGTGCAAACCCTTGAGACACCTTGTATATAATGTGTTGGAACACATCTTTCAGAACAAAATGCCTCTGATTCAGATGTGCTGTTTAAGTGTTGCTTTGTTCAGTTTTGAATATGCAAGAAAAAGAATGTAAAACTGCTACCTAAGTGTTCTTCAGCATTTGTACAGCCAGTACATTGAAATGTGATCAATCTGTTGGCTGATAAAACAGATGAGTTGTCCTGGTTTATCCAGTTTATATACATAAAAAACAAAATGAAAATAAAAAGAACCAAAAAAAATAAAACAAAACAACAATGTTGTGCCATAAGTTGTTGTCGGTACATTGCGTTTGTGTGAACCTTTGACTTTTGCTTTATTTTCAGAAGCATAGATGCCAAAAGTGGAGTTACGGATTCACCAAAATGCAGATAAGTTCAAAGATATCGTGCAGATTTCATGCATAGACACATGAGAAAAGAAATGTTTTTAACCTGGATTTAAAAATGTCTCCATTTGGTGAAAGTTTAATCTCCACTGGCAGTGTGTTCTACTTGTTTGCAGCATAACAGCTAAATGCTGCTTCTCCATGTTTAGTCGATATATTACCTGTTTATGTTTATTAGTTTGGTTTGTTTTTTGGACAAATTGAAATCCATACTGTGCAAACCCTTGAGACACCTTGTATATAATGTGTTGGAACACATCTTTCAGAACAAAATGCCTCTGATTCAGATGTGCTGTTTAAGTGTTGCTTTGTTCAGTTTTGAATATGCAAGAAAAAGAATGTAAAACTGCTACCTAAGTGTTCTTCAGCATTTGTACAGCCAGTACATTGAAATGTGATCAATCTGTTGGCTGATAAAACAGATGAGTTGTCCTGGTTTATCCAGTTTATATACATAAAAAACAAAATGAAAATAAAAAGAACCAAAAAAAATAAAACAAAACAACAATGTTGTGCCATAAGTTGTTGTCGGTACATTGCGTTTGTGTGAACCTTTGACTTTTGCTTTATTTTCAGAAGCATAGATGCCAAAAGTGGAGTTACGGATTCACCAAAATGCAGATAAGTTCAAAGATATCGTGCAGATTTCATGCATAGACACATGAGAAAAGAAATGTTTTTAACCTGGATTTAAAAATGTCTCCATTTGGTGAAAGTTTAATCTCCACTGGCAGTGTGTTCTACTTGTTTGCAGCATAACAGCTAAATGCTGCTTCTCCATGTTTAGTCGATATATTACCTGTTTATGTTTATTAGTTTGGTTTGTTTTTTGGACAAATTGAAATCCATACTGTGCAAACCCTTGAGACACCTTGTATATAATGTGTTGGAACACATCTTTCAGAACAAAATGCCTCTGATTCAGATGTGCTGTTTAAGTGTTGCTTTGTTCAGTTTTGAATATGCAAGAAAAAGAATGTAAAACTGCTACCTAAGTGTTCTTCAGCATTTGTACAGCCAGTACATTGAAATGTGATCAATCTGTTGGCTGATAAAACAGATGAGTTGTCCTGGTTTATCCAGTTTATATACATAAAAAACAAAATGAAAGTAAAAAGAACCAAAAAAAATAAAACAAAACAACAATGTTGTGCCATAAGTTGTTGTCGGTACATTGCATTTGTGTGAACCTTTGACTTTTGCTTTATTTTCAGAAGCATAGATGCCAAAAGTGGAGTTACGGATTCACCAAAATGCAGATAAGTTCAAAGATATCGTGCAGATTTCATGCATAGACACATGAGAAAAGAAATGTTTTTAACCTGGATTTAAAAATGTCTCCATTTGGTGAAAGTTTAATCTCCACTGGCAGTTTGTTCCACTTGTTTGCAGCATAACAGCTAAATGCTGCTTCTCCATGTTTAGTCGATATATTACCTGTTTATGTTTATTAGTTTGGTTTGTTTTTTGGACAAATTGAAATCCATACTGTGCAAACCCTTGAGACACCTTGTATATAATGTGTTGGAACACATCTTTCAGAACAAAATGCCTCTGATTCAGATGTGCTGTTTAAGTGTTGCTTTGTTCAGTTTTGAATATGCAAGAAAAAGAATGTAAAACTGCTACCTAAGTGTTCTTCAGCATTTGTACAGCCAGTACATTGAAATGTGATCAATCTGTTGGCTGATAAAACAGATGAGTTGTCCTGGTTTATCCAGTTTATATACATAAAAAACAAAATGAAAGTAAAAAGAACCAAAAAAAATAAAACAAAACAACAATGTTGTGCCATAAGTTGTTGTCGGTACATTGCGTTTGTGTGAACCTTTGACTTTTGCTTTATTTTCAGAAGCATAGATGCCAAAAGTGGAGTTACAGATTTGTGGTCCAGTTTTTTTTTGGGCAGTGTTAGAGGTTTAATTCTAAATTAAATAATTGATACTTAGAAAAACTGCATTGTCTAATTGGTCACTTTTAGTGAATTTCAAATATCAAAACATATGGAAAACAGCCCTAAAATCACACAGCATATTCTCTACATTTCCGCTGATGAAAAGTGTTTCTGAAAATAAGGATGCACAAACTCACCTGTGCCTAGGATAAAAAGTCAGATTTGTCCGTCAACATGAGAAGTGAATAGATGACAATGTAAGTGAAAAAGTAATAAAGATGCTAAAACAAAAACATATTGAGATAAGGACATGGTTTTTATCTGAGACTGTTTGAGCCGGACAGCTGATTTAGTTGAAGTCTGAGGGACTGTCTGCAGTGAAGACTTGGGAGAGCGTCACCAGAGAAGATGCAGTGCATCCTGAAGTATTTGGGTCTGAGGCAGTCCCTGACTGCTGACGTGTTAACATATTACTAAAGAAAATGATTTTGTTTCTTGTATCTGTCCAGTAAATGTGAGAAAAACTTAATTGTTTGTTAACACTTTGTGTTAAAAGAGCTATTAAAGCCAATCAAAATAAAGTCGATACCTGTCACTTTGTGTTTGTTCGTTTGTTTTGTTTGTTTGTTTGTTTATTTGCACTTATAAAAAAAATTAACATTACACAGATCAAAAAGAAAATAAGACAAGATGTGCAGGAGAGGTCATAAAAAACCCGAGCGGCCCCCCCCCCTAACAAATAACTATTACAAAACTATATTAGCTTCGGACATAGGCTTACGTCTGTGCTTATACAAACACACACACACACACACACACACACACACACACACTCAAATAAATGCAATAAATGATATCTCAAAAACATATGATACCTCAGAATACAATTAAATAATCCAAAGATATATTTGAATGAAATAAAAATAAAACGAAAAACACAAATGAGTTAAAAAATCTATAAACTTTGCTTCAACCTTCTTTTAAATGCAGATAATGTTGAGCATGTTTCACTTAGATGTTTTAAACCGTTCCACAGCACAACACCTTGATAGATAAATGAAAATTTTACAACAGCAGTTCTACAGAAGGGGATATGCAAATCATTCCTCCTTCTTGTGGAATAAGAATGATAATAAGAATTAAACTCAAAATAATTATGAAAATGCTTGGGTAAAGAAAACGAAAGTTACGTATGTAACTACGGTTCTATGAATCCTGGATGACCACCAGAGGCGGTGCTTTCAAGCACTGGATGATACATCTTGCGCATGCGCAGGTTGAGTGTTTATACCAACAACGTCACTCGTGACCCCCTGCTGACCCCGGAGAGCCTATATCTTCCGGCAATATCAGCAGGTCAGTCCTTACAGAATCTTCTCGCGAGTATACGATGATTCTGAGTGACAGAACGCTCTGGTGGTCATCCAGGATTCATAGAACCGTAGTTACATACGTAACTTTCGTTCTATTTCATCCTTACTGACCGCCAGAGGCGGTGCTTTCAAGCACTGGATGACTAATACCAGAAAAGTCACGAGGAATCCAGCACCTACTCACTTTATTGAGAGGAAGCAGCAGAGTCGGGCAGCAGGACCACAGCCAACGGGTTGGGAGTGGCAACATTCACCCGATAGAACCTGGAGAAGGTACTCGGTGACGCCCATGACGCTGCCTCACAGATGTCTTCCAAGGGAACGCCCCGTAGGGCTGCCCTTGAGGTCGAGATAGCTCTGGTGGAGTAGCAGCTCACCCCAGCTGGCTGGGGGCGCCCACTTCCCTTATATGCCTGGGTGATGGCGTCCACCACCCAGTGAGACAGTCGCTGTTTAGAGAGCGCACAGCCTCTCCGAGGGCCACCGTAGCAGAGGAAGAGCTGGTCCGACTGCCTGATACCGGCAGTCGCGGCCACGTAGGCTCTCAGAGCCCGCACAGGGCACAGTAGGCGTAACCTGTCCTCCCCCTCCGGGGGAACAAACTGTGCCAGGTGGATAGGTCTGTTGAGGTTAGATGAAGACAGCACCTTCGGGAGAAAAGCGGGGTTCGGCCATAGGGAAACCCCTGAGCCATCCGAGTTCCACCTCATGCAGGAGTCGCTCACCGACAGAGCATGCAGCTCCCCGACGCGCTTCGCTGACGCGATAGCGAGTAGAAAGGCGGTCTTAGCGGAGACCCACCTCAGCCCTGCCTGAGCAAGGGGTTCAAAGGGAGGCGCGCACAGGGCGCCGAGCACCAGGTGCAGATCCCATGGCGGGGTGCGCCGCACTCGTGGGGGGCGCAGCCGCCGCGCACCTTTCAGGAAAAGGGACACCAACCTGTGGCTTCCCACCATGCCGTTATCCACTCGAGCATGCCGAGAGGAAATGGCCGCCACATACACCCTCAGGGTAGCGGGGGACCGGCCGTCATCCAGGAGTGACTGGAGGAACTCCAGAATCCTAGGGACAGGACAGTGCACAGGGTCCTCACGGGGGAGCGGGGGGCGCAAACGCCGCCTTACACCAGGAGAGGGGCAGAACAATAGCAGCAACAAAATCAAAGAACCGGCACAACCGAGTTGGCCGCTTAACATAGGCAGGTTACAGATGCCGGGAGAGGGCTAGCAATGTAGCCTTCACCGACAATGCAACTATAAACAGACTGTTACTCATGTGCAGCGCACAGCACCGGGAGAAGGAGCGAGCACGCTACCTAGACCGGCGCTTGTAACAGCTGGCAGTAAACTTCATCAGCCGATGGAAAGAAAAAAGGTTACACACCTCTCGGCAGTTTGTTGCGGTCTCTGAAGGGCGAGCAGCTCGCAGCCTCGACGGGACGTCGCGAGACCACCAGCAGCGAACGATGAAGTAAAAATTGATTTTAGAATTCGTCTCATATGCAGACGCAGTAACTTACCTTGCGCAGCGAGAAGATGAAAAAAGACTGACCTGCTGATATTGCCGGAAGTATATAGGCTCTCCGGGGTCAGCAGGGGGTCACGAGTGACGTTGTTGGTATAAACACTCGACCTGCGCATGCGCAAGATGTATCATCCAGTGCTTGAAAGCACCGCCTCTGGCGGTCAGTAAGGATGAAATAGAATGGAAAACATATGACTTTGTACATCAAGATTCCTGTTTGATACTTATTCACATCATAGATTGTTAGTATTTGTAATTTTTTAAACAGAGGTGTGGATGGAGCTAAATATAGAGAGTTAGTGGCAATTCTTACAAAGGATTTTTGGAGTCTATGAATTGGTTGTAAGTAAGAAGGATAAGTGCTAGCCCAGATTAAATTGCAATAAGAGATATGAGGATAAATTAAGCTGTAGTATAAGGTTAATAAAGTACTTATTTTTAAATAGGGTTTAACCTTTTTTATGATACCTAAGGATTTTGAGACCTTCTTGCACACATATTCACAATGATTCTTAAAACAAAGTTTCTCATCAATATTGACACCTAAAAACTTTGCTGATGAAACATTGGAAAGTAAGTTGTTATTAATATAAATTTTAGTTTTTTCTGGATTGTAATTCTTATTCTTGTTCTTAAAGATGATGAAACTAGATTTTTTGACATTAAGTGATAATTTATTTAACTGAAACAACTGAGCAAATTGAATGGGCCCAGAATTTGCCTTATCAATAAGTGAGTCAACATTACCGTCAGTAGCAAAGAGAATGGTGTCATCAGCAAATAAGATAGGTGACAAAATACTCGACGCTTTTGGTAAATCATTATTGTATACCAAAAACAACAGCGGACCCAAAATGGACCCTTGTGGAACTCCACATTTCAGAACATCCCGCTGTGACAGTTCATCATTAAAAATGACATATTGCTCTCTGTTGTGTAAATAATTTTCAACCCATTGCAGAACCTTATTTTTAATAATAAAATTGTGTAATTCACAGTGTCAAAAGCTTTTGATAAGTCTAAGAAAATTCCTAGAGCGTATTCATTTTTCTCGAAAGCAGTTGAAATCTTTTCTCTAAGATGCAATAGAGCCATATATGTAGAACAATTCTTTCTAAAACCATATTGGTGCTCATACAAAATATTATTGGCATCCAGATGCTTCAAAATTCTAGCATATACCAACTTCTCAAGTATCTTAGAAAAGCAAGGGAGAATTGATATAGGGCGATAATTCGAAAATACAGATGGATCATCGGCTTTAAACAGTGGAATGACCTTGGCAAGTTTTAAATCTTGTGGAATAATACCAGATTCAAGTGATAAAGAAAAGATAAATGTTAAAGGAACAATAATTGTGCGTGCAACTTTTTTGATCAGATAGGCTGTAATTTCGTCATGGCCAGCAGAGGAGTTTAAGATTCTTAATGATTTCAAGTATTTCTGACGGCTTTATTGGTTCAAAATTGTTTAAGGAAGGGTAACCTTCATTTATAAAGTTAGAAGGAGAATCATGAACATTTTCAATATGCTTTGCAAGACTTGGACCCACATTTATGAAGAAATTATTAACTTTATTAGCAATTTGTGTAGGCTCTGTTATCATTAATGTGCCATCCTGAAATGTAGCCTGAGATGGAGTGGAGGAGTTTTTCTTGTTGAGTAATTCTTTTAAAATATCCCATGTAGATTTTGAATTATTTGATGATTGGGTAAATAAATCACTATAGTAATTACGTTTAGCGATTCTAATAAGGTGATTGTATTTATTCCTATAATTTTTGTATGTAGTGCAATTTAGAGGACTAGGGCTGCAAATACCTTCACTGTAGAACTTCTGCTTTAAAGAAAAACAAGCTATATAAGCTTGTTTTTCTTTAAAGCAGATTTCCTAAGTTCTACAGTGAACCATGGTTTGTTAAGGTGTGCAGAGTTTCCTTTGCCTTTAGAAATAAGAGGAAAACATTTATCAAAAACAGAATAAAATTTTGCATAAAAATTATTATAAGCCATATTCACAGCAGAAACTTCATACACTGTTTCCCAGGACATCTTTGCTAATATACTTGAGAAGTTGTTAATGTTATTTTCATTGAGACTTCTAAAACAAGTTCTCTTTGATTTCTTTGTAAGCTGTTTGTTGAGTATAGAAGAAAACTGAAAAACAGGAAGATGATCAGAAATACCTGTATAAAGGATACCAGATTTTATGACATCAGTCAAAGCATTAGTAAAAATATTGTCCATCAGTGTAGAGGATTGGCTAGTTATTCTTGTGGGCTTACAGATAAGGGGATAAAAATAATTTGAAGACAATATATTTATAAGGTCATCTATGTGCTGTTTGTTCTTGTCTAAAAGATTAACATTAAAGTCACCTAATAAATAGCACAGTTTACCCTCTTTATCAACAAGTTCCAAGACATCTAGAAGACATTCATTTAAGTTGTTGATATCTGTATTAGGAGGACGATATATACATCCTACAATCAATTTTCTTTTCTCAGATTGCACCTCAAGAAAAACACATTCAGTATTACACCCATGAAACTTCATTTCAAAGTCAGATCTCTGTTTGAATTCATGATCCTTTTGAACATAGAGAGAGACTCCTCCACCTCTACTTCCTCTATATTGGTGAATGGCTGTGTAACCATCGAATTTAAATAGTGAATGGATTTCATCATTAAGCCAAGTTTCGGTCAATGCAATTATAGAGAAAATGTGGTTCAGTGATGAAAGACAATGGAAAAATTTATCGTAGTTTTTTGGGAGACTTCTTATGTTCAAATGGAGAGAAGAAAAGGTTTTAAACTCTATACAAGATGCAGTGAAAGAGTTAAACTGGTCTTCAGAAAAATAACTACATGTAGAAGGATCATAAATATTAGACTGTTTCCTGTCATATGTGTTAGCATTTGTTGGTGCATATTCTGATGAAAAGAATAAATCAGGATTAAAGCAGGTATTAAAGACCTTGTCATTCTGTGGCTCAAAAGGATGAAAAACCAAGTTGTTATTGTTTGTTAAATTTGGATGGCCACTACCAGAACAAAGATTAATACACAATTTCTTTTGTTTTTTCCTCGGTGAACAAGGAGCATGTTCTGCCATAAGATAAACAGCAAACTGATGACATGGTCATGAGTGCCTAGGCAACAGTTTAATGTTCATCCTCCACATTTGAACCAACGTGCCGCTCTCTCGTTGGACGCTCGCTCAAGGGTCGCACTATGAGTCTATCATAATTCAGATAGGCCCATTCCCCCCTTGCTCTTGCAGCTCTCATCTCAGGTAGCAGTTCTTTTTGCTTTTGACGCACAGTCTCTGAATAGTCTTCGTTGATGTAGATATGTGAGCCTTTCAGTTTCTTTGCTTTTGAAAGTATGAGCTGTTTGTCTTTGTGTCTGAAGAGTTTGACTATTATGGGTCTTGATCTTTTATCACCACTCTTCAACAGCTTCCCAAGACTAGGCCACGGCTGCCCCCGTGGGGGGAGGTGGACTTAAGATCAGAGGGTTGCAAGTTCAAATCCCGCCATTACCTCTCCCTACACCTCTATCCATGGCTGAAGTGGCCTTGAGCAAGGCACCTAACCCCACATTGCTGTAACCAATACCCTGTATCTAAATAGCTATAAGTCGCTTTGGATAAAAAGCGTCAGCTAAGTGTAATGTAATAATAATAATAATAATAATGATAATAATAATAATAATAATGGTCGAACCAACTAAAGGCACAAAAAGAGCAAGAAAAGAACAGCACTAATTATCAAGAATGAACAAGAAATCAGAACTAGGAGTAGATGACCAACAGAAGGCAGGTGATGATTCCCTAAATGAATTTAGGGGTAAAACAACAAGAAGTAAGCTTTACAAAGACACAACAGATTAGCATAATAGGAAGCAACACGAACTGCAAGATGAACTAAAAAAAAATGAACATCTGCACTGACTATCTGAAATGTTGAAGCGTTACTTTCATGAAAACAGTAAGTCATATTTCTTTACAGCTCTTTAATGATATTTTTACCTTTAATTTTCAGCAGAAAATGGGCTTTTTTACCCACCAAAAATTGATTGAAGGCCAATTACTTATAGGCTAGTTCTATCTAATTGTGACTTGATCTCATTCATAACCTTCATAAGGGACAGCTTGAAATTCTTTTAAAGGACCATCACAACAAAAAAATGCACTTACTGCACTTACTCTAGCAGTTATGCTTTTAGTTGTCTTGTTTTGGAAGGAAATGCACTTACAGGTAGTTTTAAATAAAAGCGTCTGCAAAATGACAGTAATGTAATATAAAATGGGCTCTTTCACTTGGCAAAAATGTTCCTATCCCAGCGGTCATCTAGCGAGAGGCGGGGTGCACCTTGGAAAGGTTGCCAGTTCATCACAGGGCCACACAGAGACAAACAAGACGAACAACCACACACACACTCATAGGGACCATTTTTAAGAGACACTAATTAACCTAACATGCATGTTTTTGGACAGTGGGAGGAAGCTGGAGTACCCGGAGAGAACAAGCGCATACACGGTGACACAACGGGTGGGTAGGCAGGACATGGATGTGGACTCAAGAGAAGTAGAAAGCAAACTTGGTTTTATTTTTAACTTAAGGCAAAACAAAAGGAGCGGCTGAGCCGGATAACAAAAAATTTAAATTGTGGGACAAGAACATGAACATGAACATGACAAAAGAAAAACAAAAGACTTGGCATAACGTGAAAAAACCTCACAATTGCTTGGCGCTATTTTCTCTCCCTTGATATCACTACGGGCTGTGTAAAGGCAAGGCAAGGCAAGGTAAGGCAATTTTATTTATAGAGCACAATTCATACACAGGGCAATTCAAAGTGCTTTACAGCTACATAAAATCACAAAAAGGCAATAAAACCATTAAAAAGGAATAAAAAATAAAAGAAAGAAATTAAAAAAGAAAGAAATTTAAAACCCATTAAAATAATCATTAATTAATTAAAAAGTGAAGAGTGCAGATAAAATACTTTTAGGTGTCATATGCACAGCTAAATAGAACTGTTTTCAGCCTGGATTTAAACATTGTCAGAGTTGAGGCCTGTCTCACATCTTCCGGAAGACTGTTCCAGATTTTAGGGGCATAAAACTGAAACGCAGCCTCACCTTGTTTAGTCCTGACTCTGGGCACCAGCAGGAGACCCCTCCCTGAGGTTCTCAGAGCCCGAGTTGGTTCATATGGCTCTAACATGTCAGAGATGTACTTTGGCGCTTGACCATGAAGAGACTTGTACACAAGCAGAGCTGTTTTAAAGTCTATTCTCTGAGCGACAGGAAGCCAGTGCAGAGACCTGAGCACTGGACTAATATGGTCGTATTTCCTGGTTCTAGTCAGGACTCGAGCAGCAGCGTTCTGGATGTACTGCAGCTGTCTTAAGGCGTATTCAGACCAGGAAAGTCCGATAGTTCACTTGCTTTGGTCTGAACCTTTTTTTTTCATTTTTTTGCGGTTCGCTTTCAGACTGTACATTTCAGTAAACGGACCAAAATGTGTCAACAAAGCCACGCGCCCTGAAGTCGTTCGGCTATTGGTCAGAATCGACACGCGCAACACAAAGTGCTAAGTTCAAAAGTGAATGTATTCATGGACGCTTTCCGTGCCGTTATTGCTTTTAATATAATCAAAACTATATGTTTTTTCAACGTTTTGCTATTTTCACAACTGTGTAATTACTATGCTGCTGTACAAGTAATTTATCAACAACGACGACAAAGGGCAAGGCGGCTACGGAGGATAACGCTGATGTGTGCTCATCTTAGCTTTACCACAGCCGGTCTAGTAATTAGAAGAACGACACTCTGTTCTGTTACCTAGCAGCAGACAAACGACGGATGCTCCCGAGGTACAAAAAAGCAAAAAGTCTGGGATTAGGTCCGGTCTGCTTTCACACCTCCAAAAGATCCGCACCAGGGTTCGTTTGATCCGGACCGAGTCCGACCTTTCAGCTCGGTCTCGGTCCGCTTGTTTGGTCCGGACCAGAGTTCGGTGGTTTGTATTCAGACCATCCCAAAAGGTCCGAACCAACGAAAATCTGGTCCGTTTGGTCGTTTGGTCCGGACCAAACGAGGTAGGTGTGAATACGCCCTTATAAACCGTCCCTTGCTTCTGAGCAGGAAATACCGTAACAGGTGCGGCTATCGCTAGGTGGCTGTACGCATTGATATGAAGGTAGAGAGAAATAGTGCCAAGCGATTGTGAGGTCTGACTCAGCCGGGAGTTGAACCTGGAAGCTCAAAGAGCCTCCTTTTTCTAAATTTTTCCCTCCCTCGGCTTATTTTACTAAGGTTTTGTCACCTCTTTGAGTCGACACGACAATAGGCCTACTCATAATAGGAATACCGTCATGTTGGAAAAAAAACAAAATGAACAAAAATAAAAAAACATAGATCCACATCCCACTGAATAGTACCTTCAAAGAACAGCACAGAAAAGCCAAACAAGTCAAACAGGTTTGATGTCTTCCAGTAAGACAGAAGCCACAACTTTTGACCTGTTTAATTAACAGCTGAAATACAGGTCACCTTTTCTGCTTTGTTGCCAGATTGGTAGCAGCAGCGTCTAACTGGACTGATGTGTAGCATTAACTGTAAACATGTCAGAGAACCTATTTGTTAGCTAAGTGCAAAAAAAAAAAAAAAGAACAGGGAAGTCAACTCTGTTAAAATGCCAGTAAATGTTTTGTTGGTAGTTATCTCAGTGTAAAAGAATGAGGAAGTTTCAGAGGCGTCACAAAAAGGGAACAGGCAGCATCACACAGTCGGACAGGTACAATTTCTGTTGTCGGAAGACTTAAATTTTCTCCTTTGTTGGCTCACAACGTTTGACTAATTTTTCTAATTATACAGTAGAGCTTTTCCATGTGAATGAAATAGATTATTTATTTGTGCCGTACTTATTTTTTTCAGGTTTTGCTGATATAAATGGATACTGCAGTGCGCCTAAGGCCACCTTTACAGCTGCACGCTGAGAACAGTTTAACAGGGACGGAGACTCACAGCTGCTCTGACAACATGCTGAAGTTTATCTGCGAGTTTCAGCACGAGCCAGTCCTCCCGCAGATGTATGGGGATGAAGACGACAGTGTCTGTGTCAGTTACAAGTCAGTGTCTGTTATTCTCCCTGCACAGTGCAGCGTCTACCAGCTCCGTCTGCGCATCTCTATGCAAGTATGTATACCCCATTCTTTCTATTCTGGCAGCTTTTTGTGCTTATATAGCTGGGTCTTGTAGCTTGGTTCATTCTCTAGGGCTGAATAAAGACTTTGCTCTGGGAGCGCATTCTGATAAAATTTAATTGTTGTGTTAATCTGACAAAAACTGAACTTTTTAGATACATGTATTCATATTAGTCCAACTTAAATTGTTAAAATCAAAAAGTTGTGAATATGGATTAACCCTTTAATGCCCTCATTGAGGACAAAAAAACTAGGGCTGGGCAACGATTAAAATGTTTAATCTAATTAATCACATGATTTCCCTGATTAATCACGATTAATCGCATTTGTACGCAAAATCCATTTTACAAAATAAAAGCCTGTGAGCAACAGACTTTTACAATAATAAAATAAATAATAAAACCTGTGTTAATGCGCGATAAAATATTTGTCGGCATTAAATAATTAATGAGTTAACACGATAATAACGACTTAACTCGCCCAGCCCTAAAAAAAAAACATTTATTTGCATTCCATTTCCTTGGGGCAGTAATAAAAGTTAAGGTTGAGATGTCACTTAATGGGGGCTGCACGGTGGTGCGGTGGTTAGCACCGTCGCCTCACAGCAGAGCAGGGTTTATGATTTGAATGTGGCATTTCTGTGCAGGCTAGTGCTGTGCGATATGGACAAAATTTTATATCCTGATAACGATATATATCCCAATATAGTATTTTTTCTTAAAATTGTATATATATATTTATTAGGGCTGTGACTCGATTAAAATTTTTAATCGCGTTAACTACAGGCTTTGAAATTAATTAATCGAAATTAATCGCATTTTAATCGCATATACTTTATCCTTTAGAAAATGAACATTTTCAACAATATTTCAACAAACACAGAACATATCCCTATTTGAAATCTGAATGTAGCATGCATGAAAACACAGTATATAGAATCTTGGATGTTAAGCTGCGTTGGGCCCCCGTTAGCTTCCACGCTAGCTGCTACATGTCCGAGACACATAATGGCTCGGCGGCCAGCAATTGGATAAACCATTGAAGTGAATCAATCCTGTGAAAGAATGAAAACAAGTGAATGAAACCTGCACTCACCCATTATGAAGTTAACTCTGCCAGCCATTCCATAATCTGCTCAGCCAACTCCTTGACGTCGGGTATGGTTGGTAACGTTACGGCGGCTAGCATTAGCAACGAGGCTGCTAGGCTTGCTAAATCGGTAAGCATTAGGCTACTGAAGAAAGCTAGTCTTTTTAGCTACGTTATATTATCATCTTTCTTCTCGGCTATAACCTTTGTTTACGGCCACTGGCCCTAACCTGATGAGCTAGCTGTCAAATCACCGGAAGTTTTCACCGGAAGTACTCGCGCACACACAAAAGCTCTCTCCAGACATATCTTTCTTTCATTCCGCCCAGATGAAATTTAATGCCGCATGAAATATTGGCTACACAACGAGCCCCTCATCAGCCCTCATCATCAGTAAATTTCTAAGTGGGTGCGATCAGTCTTGCTTGACTTGCGTCCATCCGTCTGTATTTAAAAAAAAAAAAAATTATAGTGTGCGATTAAAATGCGTTATTTTTTTTAACGCGCTAATATGTGTGTAGTTAATTAATCGAAATTAACGCGCTAAAGTCCCAGCCCTAATATATATATGAAATTAATGGCAATAGCGTCTGTGATTTGGCGGTGTCTGCAGGACTGCTTGTCAAAAGGGATGCCTCTGGTCAACAATTCGTTCAGGCTCGTTTGGTGTGTTTTTTTTCTTCGTTTGTGGTTTTGAGGTAGTTTTTTGCCTCTTCACGCTGTCTATGTACTGTTCTTCATGTCGTGTCTTTAAGTGACAGAACAGATTAGACGTATTCGAGTCGCTGGTAATGACCTGTTGGTGGCATGTTTAGCAAATTACTGGTCGGTGTCTGACAAACCAAACCAAAACCACACTATGGAATTCCGGTTCCCTCTTTTCAGCACTAATTCCTCTCTGGGAATTACATATGCAGAAGCATATGAAAGGAAAAAGCTTAGGTATGTGGAGTTGGGGGCAGAAGCAGAGCAGCGAGGATGGAAAGTTAGAATAGGAGGGAGTTGTTGAGGATAGGAAGTGTCAGATAGTGAAGGAAGTGTCCGATGAGGCAGTAAAGTCCAGTCAGTGGATTTGGATTAGAAGAACCAATAGCAGCTGGGGGCCCAGCAGGGGGAGCACTTAGGGTAAACAGACTTTTGGAAGAAGCAAAGAAGAAGTTCAAGATATTTAAGTGGAGGGTGTGGCCCATGTGAGCCTTTTGAAACCAGGCGGCCATTTTGGGTGAGTTGGCCTTGAGTGAGTTGTATGGCTTTGTTTTTGCTGGCATTTTTAGTGATTATAGGACTGTTTAGGTGAGTTTGTCTGCTGAATCTGCAAGTGTGTCTTGTCCTGGCTCCACCTCTGGCACCCTCTACATTTTCATTACCCTCTACCCGAACCAGGGTTTGTATCCCCACCCCGCTGTGACTGGTGTGCAGTTGGTGAGAGGCTGAGATAGCTTGTGACTGTGGAAAAAAAAAAAAAAAGATGGTTGTTGTGGTGTGAGAAGCCGTGTTGGCTGGCATTAGGGGGGTGACTCTGGGACGCCAGTGATCACTGTCTAGCCTCCAGGAGGTGTCGTGGGCCCAACTAGACGAAACACTGATGAAAGGAGCTTTCCACCTGATGA
This sequence comes from Odontesthes bonariensis, assembly GCF_027942865.1. Classification (NCBI taxonomy): domain Eukaryota; kingdom Metazoa; phylum Chordata; class Actinopteri; order Atheriniformes; family Atherinopsidae; genus Odontesthes; species Odontesthes bonariensis. The sequence goes on along the minus strand of NC_134515.1, from coordinate 5,936,697 downwards.
CCCCAATGACATGTTGGTCAGCACTGCTCATTAATCTATATAGGGAGTTTAGGGAATTATTCACTGAGTCTGGTCCATTTTTTTCTTTTTCTTTAGCACAGGTTTCTTGTGTTTACCTTAAATCCGTCGTGTTTTCCATCGTACTCTCTGCCAAACTCTCCGCATTTGCCGTGTTGTTGTTTGTATCCATGCATGCTCCCCTAGCACTACCAGAAATGAGTCTTTGTGGGTGACGCAAAAATGCTACCGCAAAGTAGTAGCGTTGCTGCTGTTACATTTAGCCTTCAATTATTGTTATAAACAATAGAAGGCTATATCGTACGGTAGACATTTTTACATCGCACTACGACATATCTTAATATCGCACAGTGCAGGCCTTCGCCCCGTGTAAGCGGCGGTTCTCTCCGGGTACTCCGGCTTCCCCCCACTGTCCAAAAACATGCACGTTAGGTTAATTGGTGACCCTCACTTCGTCCAATGACAGCTGGGATAGGCTCCAGCCCCCCTGCAACCCTGAGTTGGATTAAGCGGGTATAGAAAATGCATGGATGTCACCTAATGGCAAAAGTCAGCTTTACATAAATCAGCTAAGTGGAAAAGATAGCTTTGGCAGGCTAATTGAACGAAATAAAAAAAAAACACTTAATTATTAATCATAACCAGTCACTGTGTATGGCTATTGCTGTGACCACCAGCTGTAATGTTCCTTGTTGCAGTACAGCTTAATAAGCCTCTGATTGTGCACTGTCAGTTGTTTCACTGCGTTGTGTAGAAGGTGTGCAGTGTTGACCATTAACTTGCACAGTATTGTTTCTTGCACAATCAGCTGCAGGGGTTTCGGAGCAGTCACCAGCACAGAGGCAGCCTTCTTTATCAGTTTATTTAGTTTCTTTGAGTCATTCCGAGCCCCAACAGATGACTATAAAGCAGATTTCACTCTCCACCACAGACGTCGAACGACTACAACTTCCTCCCACAATTCCCAAAAAGTTTGGGCGCTGTGTAAAATACCAATAAGAACAGAATGCAAGATGTGTAAATATCATAACCCAATATTATAGAACATGGAAAACACCTCCAGTGTTGAAGGTGAGACATTGAAAACATTCAGCAAAACGTCCACTTTACCACTGTGTAGCATCCCCTCTTCTTTTAACAGCAGTCTATAAACATCTGGAACTGAGCAGACCAGCTGTTGGAGCTTTGGAAGAGGCATGTTGTGCCATTATTGTCTGATATAGGATTCTACAGCTAATTCAGTCCCTTGTGCACAGAGATGTCTCCAAATTACAAGTGTATTGATGAGATAATGTACTGTAGACCACGCGATATTCAAAATCTTGTGTTTCCTTTGTTCTATTGTGAGTAAAATATCGATTAATGGGATTTTTTTTGTTACATTTTGTCTAGGTGGTCCTTGAACTGGTGTTTGTAATGGAAATGGATAGTGGTAATGCCAGACCAATTGCACCACTAGATCCTAATTTGACTTTGGCCAGAAGTGGAGCTTTTCATAATGCTTTTTTTTATTTTGGGTGTTTTAGGGAAACGATATCAGGCTAATATCTTGATCTAAAATGGCAAAAATATCTGTCAGATATTTTCTTAACATTATCAACATTTTTCTAATATTTGTCTCTATGCTTTCAGGCGCAGGAACAAAACTGCCATCCAGACCCATTTGCAATACTGGATCCCAAGCTATACACCCTGCTGTATGCCAGAGGAGATGACTGGTACGAGGCCTATGACGACTGCCAGGTTATCAGGACATTAGATATTCCATGGTCACGTGATGATTCCCCGTGTCTCTCGGCACACATAGTTGTAAAACCGCTTGTGACAGTTGATTCGGAGGAAAAAAAGGAACAACAGCAGTGTTTGACTTACCTCCTTGGTCATGACCTGGAGAGAGAGGCGTCAGACAGACTTGGCGAGCTCACATTCACTCGCAGGAAACTGGCATCTCCAAGAAGACAAGAGCTGAGGAATCGGGATGACGTGTCGTATGCCACGGAGCCCTGGATAACACGTGCCCCAGTACCCGATGACCTCCAGGACTGGCTGAAGAGAAAGCTTCCTGTCACTCTGCACTACATGAACAAGATCAGCTTTAGCGTGCAGGTGGATTTGAATGCAAAACCGGATGTTCTTCTTAAAGTTTTTAGAAGGGTAATGGCCGACAAGATGCCTGAATATGACACTTCTGATGGTCTGGTGTTGAAAGTTTCAGGCAGGGAGGAGTTTTTTTCTGGTGAGCACACCCTCATCGAATTTCTCTGGGTTCGACAATGCTTGAGAGCCAATCAGGATCTCCACCTCTCTGTGGTTGCCGTCTCACACCTTGCGTCAGAGACAGTCGAGTTCGTGGACTGGCCGCTTGTTGATGGATTCAGTGGACAGTTCAGTTCCCACAGTGATCTTAGTCTCCAAGGGAAGGATTTGGATGACATCTTCATGATATCCTTGTGGGACTGCAACAGAAAGTTTAGAGTCAAACTGCTTGGCTTTGATATCCCAAAGCTACCAAGCAAATGCCCTCAGTCTGTCTATGTTGAGGCATCTTTACTTTATGGCAACAAGGTCCTCTCTTCAGTGTCCTCTGTTCCCAAGCCTTTTGCAGATGAGGTACTTTGGAATGAATGGCTGGACTTTGAGGTTCTCCTCAGTGATTTGCCACGTGGAGTCAAGCTAGCTCTCACTATTAATTCAATTACAAGTGATGCCTCCCCAACAACCAAAGAGCCAAAGCCAACAGCAACCAGAGATTCAAAGGCTTCAGGCAGCAAAGACTCGAGATCACCATCCCTTTCAGTCAACAAATCAGCAGAGCCACAGAAAGGGAAAGGCAAGGTGCTCTACTTTGTCAATCTTCTCCTCATAGATCACAGGTGAGGCTTTTTAGAGACAACAATAGAAAAATCACTTTTTTTCTGTGCTTTAGAGCATATATTTCCTCCTCCCTCTGTATCGCTGCCTAGCTTCAACTTTAGTTGATGCTTCATAAGCTACAACTCACAAGTGGAAAGTTAAAGCTCTTCTTCTATTCTGTTTGGTTTTGCTATCTACACCAAATCTCTCTATCTCTCTATCTATCTATATATATATATACATATATATATATATATATATATATATATATATATATCAAGAATACTTACATTAATGTTTTGAGCCGGCTTTCTTTTTGTTGAAAGTTGGAAAATTCTAATTTCCCATTTGTCGTCAATGCTGCATCAGTACAGCACCAGCAACTGCCATTACAGAACAAGTGTTTGTTAATCGTTATTAAATTGTTATTACGTACTTCAGGTCTCAAAAGAGGCTGACTCTGATTAAGAGAGGGCTGGGGTGGAGTGGAGTGGGTCACCCGATGCCCCTGGAATGGATAAATTAAAAGAGTATCACTGAAAAAAACTGACTTTTTGGTGAAATAAACTCTATTAGAGTAACTGTCATAATTTCTACTTTGTATTTTTAAGATTTAGTAAGAACTAGAGTTTCTTAAGTAAAATGAAACATTTTATTAATGTAATACATGAATTATGGGTGAAGAGTAAGTTTTACTTAGGTTTCCTTATTCAATTTAAATATTTAATAGTTGTATGTACATAAACCGAAAGTGTATCGTTTTGAAACGCATGCACGACGCATGCGCACAGTACCACAGGATTGGCGCTCATCCGTACGTTAGATGCAGGATCACAGAGCGAGGTGGAGCATGAACGACGGTCATTTCACAGGTAAGTTATTACTGTTCTGTTTTAAATTTGTGATAATATTTAAGTCTGCATGTAGTTTGACGCAAGATATGTCACTGTTCATAAGTTAATTTAAAGTTAGCATAACGCCACATTGGTCCGTGATACAGTTTATTTGTCATTAAGTCTTTTTAAAATATTTTTCTATCAACAGGAAGCAAATCAGAACAGAACATTATTCTCATCATTCAGGCAAGTAGAAAATAATGTCTGCATGATGTAACATTGTTTTGTTATTTTCCCTTATTCATCCATTATAACGTAATATTAGAATTGTGGCTGAATATTTTAGACCTTCGTTTTGTGTCTCTTCATTTTCAGGGTGCATCTTTGGAGCAGTTTGTGGACAGTTGGAGTTTATGGATGAATTCATCAGGGATAAAGAGTAGGCCTCTTGTGATGTGAAATGGCAGTGCAAAGATGCAATTTTAGGTCATTAAAACGTTTAGAGCTCATAAAACATAATAGGTTGAAGCATCCACACACTGGTCATTACCCGGTCACTACCCTGCTTGTACTCAGATTGTCCTTGTTTATTTAAAAGTTGGGGGGCACTTCATGCACCTTTGTCTAGAAATCATACACAGACTCAACAGTAAGGGCAGATAGTTTAATTTCCGTGTCTTGTATGTAATTCATGTAGTTTTAACACAGAGAAGCAATATTTTTGAACGCCTCAGGACTTGAAACTGTAAATTGTGTTTTTAAAGATTGTGACTACAGTACGAGTATATATTCCTGACCCTCTCTCAGAAGTTGTTTTGAGCATGTTTGTGTGTGTTAAATGTTCTTGAATATCTAAGTATTATATTTCTGTGATGAATGTTGAAACTCTGTTTCAGAGAGTTTTTCACTGCATATTTGAAAAGCACTATTCCAGATCTGTACTGCATGTACAGAAGTATTGGAACACCTGCACAATCTAATGCAATTATTCCCAGTCCACAGCACTGCCAGATTCTACTTTTGTTAAGCTTCTACATGCTCAGTTTTTATTTACATTGTCAGAAAGGTGATAATTTGACTTTGTTTATTACTGAAGTTGTGGTGGATGGTGCTGTTCTACCATTATGGTGCATTATGTTGACAGTGTTCCTAATATTTTGCCCCAATAGTGTATCTGCACTGTGTAAATCAGGGAGTCTCTCTGTGTCAAATACCTGACAGTAAAATCCGAAATTCTCCGGTTGCCTGGAGACCAACGTTATGTTGAACTTCTTGAACCTTTTAAACTTCTTTGTTGGTAAATCTTAATTAGTTTAGGAAAGGTAATAATTAATGTTTTAAGGGCACAAATTATCATAAAAGGGGGTGTGAGTATTCACTGTAAAGCACTGAGTTATAAAGGTAGTAATTAGTCAAAACAGTCATTAGATAAATTTCCCTTTTTTTGTACGTAGCTATCAAGGCTCATTTAAATGATTTTCTACTGAGACAAGTGTTAGGTGTAAGGAGAAGTGCTTTTAAGAACAGCTATTAATCAGCTCTGAATAGTTAGCCTCTGCCAAAGACCAATCAGTTTAATAATCAATCAATCAATCAATCAATCAATCAATCAATCAATCAATCAATCTTTATTTATATAGCGCATTTCATACCACAGGCAACTCAATGTAATAAGCAGTTTTTTCTAAGTTGTTTAAGTTCAAGAATATGAACCTCAAGAAAGGTTCATTCTAACGTGTGTATATTTCAAGGCTTTCTTTTCCCTTTTTTTTACGAATAAGATAAACTACACAATGTGTATATTTCCTATGGATTCCAAAAAAACACAAATAAGTCAGAAAATATAATAGAAGTAGTACAAAGCACCAACAAGGAGGCCCAACTCAAACCCAAAACAGTTTTGCATGAAACTGGAATCATCTCCTATGTGGTACAGTAGTTTTTTTTCTTTTTATTTGATTATTTCGGCTGTTTAATCAGGTTTGATCACCAACATACTTAGATTTAAGCACCAAAACCACATGTTTATATAGATGAAAAGAGCATACAGTTTAAAAAGTGAGGAGTATGTAGGAGTACGGAGAATTACTGAGTTTGAGAGAGGCTTTTTGCTCAGAAGGGTTAGAATAACGTTTCAGAGTGATCATAACAACTGAGTGCTGCACAGCTCAACTCCAGTCAGTGGAGAAACAATAACTGATCTGTAAATCCATACCCACGGTTAATGAATAAGCTCATGTATTCGTCCGCCATGCACACAGTATGGGATCTGGACAACTGGGTCAGTGTGAGCTGCTGTTACGCCCACAAGTAATGATTTTCTTACACTAATGTAAGGTTTCTACATCATAAAATGAGTATCAGCCTGGCTTGGGTAAAAAAAAAAAGGGATAACCTGGTATCAGTTTTGTGGTAGTACCTGTAATAAATAAAAAGTGAGAGATACTGTACCATATTGTTCCGTAACATGTAACAGGAAAAACGCCATCAGTGTATTTAGAGTATACAGTATTGTGATGAGTTGTCTGTCTGAGTAACAAAAAGAGAGGAGAAATGGAGCAATAAAATGCCAACTGAGACTGTCACACTGAGATAGTCGCAGTTTAAAATGAATCTGTTTAACTTGACTATGTACGAACAAACCAAAACATTTGCTGCTGAATTCTTGTGTTTTGATAAATAATTTCTTAAATATGAAGCTTTCACTGTTTGAATAGTTTTTTTTTCCATTGCTCTTCTTATGTAGTTTCATGGTGTCTTGTAACATTTTGAAAAATCCCACACGGACATGATATGGTTTTGTCCTAAAACCCATTTTCTCTGTTTTAAAGCTGATGAGCGTAAGCTTACAAAATTGAGTTTAAAGGGATAGTTCGCCTCTTTTGACATGAAGCTGTATGACATCCCATATTATTAGCAATATATGAAGGGAGGCTAAATAGCGCCAAGCGATTGTGAGGTCTGACTTTTTCTGGCTAACGATTTTGTGATGCAAATGTATTACTCTTTCTGAAAGCATGTTGTTTTGAGAAGCAAGACGCTTTATTTTTTAAACCCCAGCCAACTAGCCGGACTACCTTCATCAACACCAAAATGAGGCTGGAACTCTGCTCACAGGACGCAGCAGGGGGTAAGAAGATGTTCATAAATGATATGGCTAATATGGGATGTCATACAGCTTCATGTCAAAAGAGGCGAACTATCCCTTAAATGACTCTGCAGGGTGTGTATGCATGCAGTTATTGTACGATTTTCCCTCAACAGTTTGCACAGGTGGCTACATTTTGTGGATAATTTGTGGATTCTGTAGATAACTGTCATTCGCTCATCCCTGCAGATCTGTTCTCAGCCAGGGTACCCACACCTTACACATGTGGTCCTACCCTGATGTGGAGGAAGGAGCCATCACCTACCAGGCAGACAAGCTGTCCTCTGCTACTAACCCAGATGTAGCCGACTCGATGGGTATCAGCATCCTTCTTGACCACTACAGCTTCCCTGTGGTTCTGCCAAATACCTTCGGCCACAATGAAAGTCCCGGCAGTCCTACTTCTGGCCTTTCCTCAGTCAAATCTGATGACTCTGGCCACGCACCTTCCTTCTCAGCCCCAACTGCTTCATCTATCATGGATTCTTCTTCTCTGCATGCGACATCTCATCAGGACCCGTCAGCTGATACCGTAAGTCTCAGACCCCCTTCTACAGTCCTCAGCACTAAGAGAGCTTGCCTCAAAAGGTTCCGTCAAGAGAGCGTCCAATATGCCTCCAATCTACCACACTTCCTGCGCAGTGTTGATTGGATGGACCGCAGAGTGGTTGAGGATGTCCACTGGCTACTGGGAAACTGGGATCCAAGGGAACTGGATTTGACTGTGGCCCTGGAGCTGTTGAGTATGGACTTTGCGGATGAGATGGTCAGGAGACTAGCTGTGCAGCGACTGGAGAGCTTGTCTAACGATGAAGTTATGAAGTATTTGCTGCAGCTGGTGCAGGTATGTATCCGATGATGATGATAGAAAAGAAAAGTGCATACAGAACGCAGATGTAAAAGAAGTGTGTGAAAGTGTATTCAAAGAGTAACAAGAAAATCCATGAATGCACACTGTTGTTCAGAGCTTACACTACTTTCACACAATCCTCTGGAAAAACATACATTTATGTAAATGATTATTTAGACATCTATTAACAATATTGAAATGATTTGACTGAGTTATATTAACTGAAAAAATATGTGTCTCGAGGCTAAGAGAAAACAAAGCTGAATATATAAAAAGGTAAAACAGCTGTTGTATCCAAAAGCTTTTATTTTAGGAGCAGAAGTTCTCAAGTCTCTCCAGAGAGAGAAACAAAACAGGCTATAGAAATATTAATAATATTTATATACACTACCGGTCAAGAGTTTTAGAACACCCCAATTTTCCCAGTTATTTTTTGCAATGCAAGTCTAACAAATCCAATGAATAGCAACAGGTTAGGTTACCCAAATCTGAGAAATAATGTAAGTTTCAGAATTAATTATTTTCAGGGAACACGAAATGGGTTAACAATTTTGACATCAACTGTCAAACATGGAGGAGGAAGCCTGATGGTCTGGGTTGGTGACTTGTACAGAGTGAGAGGCACCCTGAACCAAAATGGCTACCACAGCATTCTGCAGCACCATGCAATACCCTCTGGTATGTGTCATAGTGGGTCAGGGGTTCATCCTAAAGCAAGATAATGACCCAAAACATAAGTCCAAGCTATGCCAGAACTACCTCAGGAAAAAAGAACAAGATGCTAAACTTGAAAGCATTGGGTGGCCAGCAGAGTCTCAAGACTTAAACCCCATTGTGCTGATTTGGGATGAACTGGGCAGAAAGGTGACAGCAAAGCAACCTACAAGTGCCACACATTTATGGGAACTTCTGCAACAGAGTTGGGAAGAACCTTCTGAAGAAAGTTTGATTTCTTTTATAGAAAGAATGCCACGAGTGTGTTCAGCTGTTATATCAGCCAATGGTGGCAAAATACATTTTGGTCCATAAATTGATTCCATGATTTCTTTTCTTTTGTATGTATACACTTCTCCCAAAATGAGAGAAATATATCTATGAAAACTTATCAGGAAAATCAAAATCACTCCACTATGCGGAGGAACAAACAAAAGGTCTATAAAACTTTGACTTTAACTACCGTAAATGTCACTCCTGCTACGGAGGAAAAACAAATAACCTCTCCTAAAAAAACGGAGGCTCTACTCTATGAAAATTTATAAAACAAAACTCACTCCTACTGGGAGGAAAAAACAAGAATGCTATGAAAAGAAACTTAAACTGGTACTTTAACAGGACTACCTTATCAAACTTTAACAAGAACAAAAAAATCCCTCTTTTTGTCTTTTGTGAAACCGTCACAAAATTCACATTTGCCTCTTTTACTTTTTATGATGTTGGGGTTTTTTTGGTCCTGAAAGATTATCAGTGGATAATACAGTTATAATACAGTTATTATATAATTATAATACAGTTTTTCTCTCACCTTGTTTATTCTTAGACCCTGAAAGTGGAACCTTACCATGACAGTTTCCTCGCTCGGTACCTTATCCAAAGAGCTCTGCAAGTGAGTCATGCAACATTCATTAATGTTCTTCTTCTTCTGTATGAATAACACGTAATGTATTAGGGGAGATATATAAGGCCATCTTTAGGATTTTTTTCTAATTATTTGCATATTGAAAGTCCGTATATTAGCTCTGAAGCCTTTAAAAGGCAACATTTTTGTCAGTGTGAAATTTTCTTAGTTTGATACAGGCTGCAGTTTAATATAAATCTCAGGAATCTATTCACCCAGGGAGAAAATTATTGAGCATGTGCTGCAAGTAGAATATTTTAGACTGTCCTTTGCTCGATTCATCCCCATGGTGCCTATAATTTAATTTGCTTGACATGGTCTTCAGAGCCAATGTATGTGAAAGATATAAATGGCGTCCATGACGTTAACGGTCATAAAAGAGGCTGCATTTTAGACCTAACCGTGATCTTTTCAGCTCACACTGTACAGGTCAGTCAGCCATCTACAGTGTAGAGCTTCCACTGTTTTAGTGAATATGTCATGTAAACGTGAGTGTGAACAGCTGAGAGTCAGCATTTATATCGCATCATATAGCACATCCACACTTTTAGATATATCTTCCTCAAAAGTTTGGTGTTTTCTCTTCTGTCCCCAAATATACGGCCGATACCAAACCTTGAATTTTGTTAACCGTTGTTACCTCTTGTGGAGAATATCATGACATTATTTAATGCAGTGTCGTTTAAACACTATCGATATTATTATTAACTGTATTTGTTATAGAGGGACAGTGTACACTAATTGACATTTTACAAAGAAAATGTAAATGCACCCAATTATAGCCAAAAGGCTAGTTTCCATTGGTAGTCCCCCTGCCAGAAGGAGCATGGCATGATATGAGTAAATGTCTTTATTACTGACAAATTAAATTAGAAACCTTCCAGCATACAATGCGTTTTTAATCAAGTTTACCCCCGAAGTCAGCTTTGTTTAGTTTAGCTTTCATTTCTGAGTGTCCAAACCTGCGCAGTTTCAACAGGTGGGCTGTAACCATATCTATGATTGTAATCTGAATTCTGACTCCATTCCATGTTTCATTGCAGAGCAAGAGAATCGGCCACTTCTTCTTCTGGTATGTCCGCGGTGAGGTGGCAGGGTGCCCCTACTTCCGTCAGCGCATGGCTGTGATTTTGGAGGCCTACCTGCTGGGCTGTGGTCAGGCCATGATCGACAGCTTCGTGCAGCAGGTCCAAGCAGTAAATGTCCTGCAGGAAGTCGCTGTACACATTAAGGAACTTTACCCCGACAAAACTGACCTCCCTTCTACAGGTAGGCACACTGGCTTATGATTGGACAGATAATGATACTAAAATATGATTTATAAGTATAACTTAAAGGGAAAGTTCGGTTTGTTTTAAACCTGGACCTTATTTCTGGCATAAAATACATTCATCTACTCACCGATAACAGTTTGGTGAAAGTCGGCGTCCTTTGGACGCTATTTAGATCACTGGAGATCTGCGTATATCCATATATCCAAATGTGCATTGCAACTTCTTGAACTACGGCAGGCGGTATGTGTCAAGATTCAAGAAGCTATAGATTCAGACTCAAGGTCCATACAAACAAAAAGACATCAAGACTCACAGTACAAAGGATTACATAACACACATACAATAAAACTATAAATACAGATGACAGATAACATGTCAGATAAAATAAGTTGACATAGCCTTTGGTGTGCAAGCATTGCAATTAGTCATATTCTGGGAGTTACCGGAAGTGACGTCGACGCAGCGTTAGCGTTAGCAGCAGTGTGTAGTTGCTATTTGGAAAGTGTTCTTTTAACTCCCGGTAAACTTACAAACTTTCTAATGCCTCTTTTTGTGAGTTAAGAGCCTATATGCACTACGGCAGAAGTTTGGTAACAATCAATGCATTATTAGTGGGATAATTTACGAGATAAAATCTATTTACCATTAGCGCCAGTAATAAGCCATTCGTCGGACGAGACGTCAAAATGACGTCATTTCCGCTTGCAGGCCTGGCGGGGAAATCGCGATTCGAAGTGCTTTATGTCCCTCTCGGCACTTTGTCGTTTTTCATAGACCGGAAGGACATGGCAGCCTCCATAGAGCTTGCCCGCTCTATGTAGATACAGACAAGTTATTCTTCACTCAGGAGGATAAGTGAGATTTTTGACAGAGATAATTTTACACCAATGAGGACTAATTTATGAATGATTATGTTGATTTGAGCTAATAAATTACTTAAAGGGACACTATGTAATTTCTTCCCCCATCTAGTGGTGCAATTTTATTTTGCAAAGTTGAATGAATTTGCTCTCTAGCGCCTCACGTTTTCAAATGTGCGCTGCAACTTCTTGAACTAAGGCAAGCGGAATGTGTCAAGATTCAAGAAGCTATAGCTTCAGACTCAAGGTCCATACAAACAAAAAGAAATCAAGACACACAGTACAAAGGATTATATAACACACATACAACAACACTATGAATACAGATGACAGATAACATGTCAGATAACATAACATCTCCTTTGGTGTGCAAGCAATGCAATTAGTCATATTCCGGGAGTTACCGGAAGTGAAGTCGACGCAGCGTTAGCATTAGCCTGCGTTAGCAATAGGAGCATTAGCAGCGGTAAATAAACTCCCGGTAAACTTACAAACTTTCTAATGCCTCGTTTTGTGAGTTAAGAGCCTATGTGTACTACGGCAGAAGTTTGGTAACAATCAATGCATTATTAGTGGGATCATTTACGAGATAAATTCTATTTAGCATTTTTTTTTTTAAACTTTATTAGTAAATCAACAAAATAACAGTTTACAAATGTGAGCATAACGCCAAAAAGAAGATATCCAGGGGGAGCATAGGAATAATAATAAAAAGAAGAAGATGATGCACTTACAAAAAGAAAGCTAATGAACACAAAGACATATGTGCCAAGGAATAAAATCTATTTAGCATTAGCGGCTGTAATAAGCCATTTGGCGGAAATGACGTCACAATGACGTCATTTCTGCTTGTAGGCCTGGTGGGGAAATCGCGATTCGAAGTGCTTTATGTCCCTCTCGTCACTTTGTCGTTTTTCATAGACCGGAAGGACATGGCAGCCTCCATAGAGCTTACCTGCTCTATGTAGATACAGACAAGTTATTCTTCACTCAGGAGGATAAGTGAGATTTTTGACAGAGATCATTTTACACCAATGAGGACTAACTTATGAATGAATATGTTGATTTGAGCTAATAAATGACTTAATTTATTACATAGTGTCCCTTTAATATATTACATACTGTCCCTTTAAACAAGCAACTCATACTTCTTAGAATAATCTCAACAAAAAAATAAAACTTGAATAACACGCATTCATAATGAAATCATTCTCTAAAAAGTCTTAAAAGAAGAAGAATGAAATTAAGCTTCTCAGAACTAAACATACCCAAATAATGAGGCTGGGGATCGAAGCCGTCTATTGCGGCTAAATCCAACACCTTTTCGTTCAGCGCCGCTGTGGGCTAAGCAGGGGGAAATCAGTTGTCTTACGCGCACTCCATGATATAATGTCCACACACTCATTCCGGTTTCTTTCGTTTATTGCTCTCCATATCATCCAATATGACTCCAATAGTCCTTTCCGATTGCAAGATAGAGCAAAAACGTTGAGACAAAGGAGCAGTGCGATGCGAGAATTGCGATGCGGTACACAAAAGGATAGCCTTCCCCCGTACTCACCCCACGCCAAACTGAACTCGCGCACAGGTACCAGGTAGGGCTAATTAAAGGCTTCCAATTGCGCACCACACTGGCCCAGTGTCACACCCATGTCCAAGAATAACCAATAAACAAAAACACAAATCAAAATAAACCAATAACCATAAAGTGTACCATAATGAAACAAAAAATATAAAGAAAATAATTATGGCTCCTACACCGTCCTTCATGTAAATGCTTAACTGCGCTCAAATGGGCCTAAACAATCCACACGTATGCTCCAGAGTTCCTTGTTTTATGCATAATTTTGTAAAAGTAAAGTTTAATTGTATATTGATACAGCCAAATTCGCAATAAAGCTGCTCTCATTCACTTGTTTTTCTGTTTCTTTTATCAAATAGCTAAAAGCTTCTGAAACTGTGACCAAAAAACACAAAATCGCATCAAAAACACACCAAACAGACGCCCTACTGAAGTACATCCCTCTGAAAGTTGTGGTTGGTGGCATGAAAAAGAATACAGGATTTGTGTTCATCAGCACAAAGTTTTCTTTTTTGACACAATTTTTTGTGCACACACTGTGCAAAGTAATACGAGTCCAGTCATACATGTGATGCTGACACATCTTATTCCCTCTCGAAATTTGTTATTATGCTAAATCAATGTAAATGAGCGTTTGAAGCACTTGTTACAAATGGATGTAGCTCAGAATATTCATAGTGGCTGTTTGCTGATTTGTTGATAATCTCCAGGTGTGGAGTTTCCCTTGATATTCATACTTCATTCTTACTATCCACAACCAAAACTGCAAATATGGCTGTGTTGATGCATATAGACCAAAAGGTGCTGCCCATCTGCTGCTCATCTGATTTTAACAGTTAAGCTTTGACACAGAACCTGTACAACCACAAAGGTTGTAATATGAGTCACTTGCGCTCATTTGGAGCAGCTGCTGCTTATTCATAATAAGTTTGTGTTTTTAGGCACTTTGTTCAAAATGTATCTATGCACCTTTCAACCAATTTGTTTCACTTGTGTCTTAATCATCAGCTCCACTCAGGCTTAGGGAAATTCTGAGAATCAAGCATCTGCCGAATGAATTCTTACTGCCGTTTGACCCCCGCATCAAAGCTGGAAGTATCTTGGTAGGTCTCACTCATATTTTATCTGTGTGTTTTCAAGTCAAGCTCGTTTGGGTTTGGGTGACGATGTGTTTAAAAGGAAAATATCTGTCGTGCTTTTTTACTTTAACTTTGCATGCTGAGTCTTTTGGGATTTATCCCAATTCCTCAATCTGACCCACTGTGAACATAAGTAATATCCATATGTTGTCGAATTTGGAGGTTAGCCCAACAAGCTCTGACCACTACACCAACGTTCTTATCACGTTGCATCATAAAGTTGATCCATTTCCTCCCTGAGGCCTAACTTCTAATAAATAATCTGATTCCTACATTCTCCTCTGTATCCATGAAATAATGCATGGGGGAAAGAAGAGAATACCTTCTTGTAATTCTAAATGGGTTTTTTTGAAGGAAAAATAAATTAGCTTTGGAAAAGATAATCATATCTTTGTGTTCATCCTTCAGTTTCTGATGTGATAAATGTTTCTGTCCTTCTTTTTCAATTTTAACGGGACCAAAAGCCCAGAATGTGAAACATTTTTTTTACCCTATAATCTGAGCAATAGAAAGTACAGAAATATTCAAATATTTCTATTGGTAACCTATAGCAGTCGAGCAGTATAAGATGTTAATCTTACTAAACTGTTACAATTCTTCCGGAGAGGGTCTGAATCTAAGCAAACAAGGTGTTTGTTGCACTAACTTGCTTTGTGTGTTAATGTGCTAATATGGACTTATTACGACTAATCACATAGATTGGTGTTAGCTTGATGGGACTGTCAGTAACTGGACCTTGCGGGTATTTATCCAAAGCCCAAGCGTTGGTTGATGTATAATTTTTATTTGCTAAAGGTTTCACAGTCGTGTGGGAAAGAAAGTATCAATATACAGTGTATTAAAAATCAGGAAATAATTAAAAGAATCATCTGGTTCTTACCAGGTTTTCAAATTTGGTAACCACAACCTCAGATGAACAAATATTTATTCGATGAAAACTAAAAATGCAGAAGCAGAGTGTTTAAAAACTAAGTACACCCTTACTGCTTCCTTACAAGTTTGGAAGGTAAATAGCAACCAGCTGCTCATGATTAACTGATCATCACCAGGTGTGAGCTCTAAAAGCAAAGGTTTTTGAGAGTTTGCTGTTCTGGAGCATTTAGGTATGTGTTAACACATGCAAGATGTCCTACTTAGATGGCCGGAGTTATTTTGTTATAAATTGGCAGCTATGAATCTGAGCGAGTGGCCATGACTTGTGGAGTCCCCCAGGGGTCAATTCTTGGACCTCTTCTGTTTAACTGATGCTCCCTTTGGGTCAGATATTGCAGAACTTTAACATAAATTATCACAGTTATGCAGACGACACACAACTTTATGTGTCTCTGCACATCTGGGCTGCACGTCTGCTGGACTGCAGCCCAGCAGACGTACTGTGTCAGTGTCTGGAGGAAGTAAACACCTGGATGAGAGAGAATTTTCTACAATAAAATGAAGACAAAACTGAGATCATTCTGTTTGGTAGCAAAGAGAAGAGGGTCAGCGTTGGTAAATATCTTGAGACTACAACCACTGACCAAGTTGGTAACCTCGGAGTGTTGATAGACTCAGATCTGACTTTCAGCAGCCACATCAAAGCCGTCACCAAGGCAGCTTTTTACCATCTCAGAAACATCAACAGAATTAAAGGTTTCCTCTCCCAAAAGACCAGGAGAAACTCATCCATGCATTCATCTCCAGTAGACTCCATCACTGTAACGCTCTTTTAACTGGACTTCCCAAAAAGAGCATTAAACATCTGCAGCTCATCCAGAACGCTGCTGCTGGAGTTTTAACCCGGACTAAGAGATCTGAACACATCACAGCAGCTTTAAAATCTTTACTCTGGCTTCCAGTCAGTCACAGAATAGATTTTAAAAGCCTGCTAATGGTTTACAAATCCCAGAACGGTTTAGGCCCAAAATACATCTGTGATATGTTCAGAGAATATAAACCCAGCAGAGCTCTTAGATCCAAGAACTCAGGTCAGCTGGTCCAGTCCAGAGTCCAGACTAAACATGGAGAAGCAGCATTTAGCTGTTATGCTGCAAACAAGTGGAACAAACTGCCAGTGGAGATTAAACTTTGCTTTTATTGCTTTTATGTTATGTAAAGCACTTTGAATTGTGTTATACATGAAATGTGCTACCCAATTAAACTTGATTTGACTAACACAATGCCAAGGAGGAAAGACATCAGCAAATCCACTCTTTTCATATCCCTGTGACACAGCTGGACAAATGCAAGGTGATGGCTAGTAAGAAGAAGCCGCTGTGGCTGGAGTTTTCCCCGATGCCGTCGCCCACCTCCTCCACACCTGTTGGAATAATCTTCAAAGAGGGGGATGACCTCAGACAGGACATGCTCGTTATTCAGGTTAGAGGAATCATTTTGGTCTAAATTATCTTACATAAATATGTTTGATTTCAGTATAAAATGAGTGTTTGTATCTTCCTTTTTAGACACTGGTGTTGATGGACTCTATCTGGCAGGAGAAATCTCTGGACCTGAACCTCATTCCATATGGCTGCATCTCTACAGGACACAACATAGGTATCAAAATTATTTAGTATGTGGCCCCCGTAGTATTTAAAATGGATATAGTTAGCCTAACAATGCCATCATGAAACTCTAGATAGATGTCCTGTTTGCTTAATTAATGATCGTACTTTTTAAACTCATCATATCCTCTCTCATGGTCTCAAGCTAAAACTTACCTGAACTTGATGAGTTTATTAGAACCAGACCTTCGTGTTTAAAAGCGGTTTGGTCTTCAGATTGGTAATTTTGCTATAAATGAAATCTTTTTTTGATTGAATGACTGCTTTACTGATGCACTTTCTTTATTTCCTTTCTATTATCAAAGATGAAAATTAAAATAAAAGGAAAAAATATTGAAAAACTCACTTTAATAAAATTTCCTTCAACAGGTATGATAGAAATTGTGAGGAATGCAGTGACCATTGCTGCAATCCAGTGGAGCCACGGAGGAACGACCGGAGCCTTCAGAAACGATGCTCTGTTTGAGTGGCTCAAGTCCAAGTGCCCACTTCAGGAAATAGTGAGTAATATATAAAGCAAAGACACGATTCACAGTCCAATTTTGAACAAGATTTGGACCAAAGTTAACGTAAAATCAACCTCACAAGTTAATTGCTCTATTTTGGGGATACCACTACCGAAAGCTCAGCCTGCTCTGACCAGTAACACATTCAGTCTCTGCTAACTTTGTCTTGTCTGCTAACTTTGTGAGCTTTTTACATGTAAATAAAGCATAAATTCAGGGCACAGGTGCCGTCCTCAGTGTTTTCGTGTGGCGATCTTTCAATGTTTTACGTGTAAACATGGCAGATGGGTTATTACCAAGCGCTTTGAGTGTCTTTAGGGAATTTATCCAACCTTTGATAGGAACAGAAAAAGAAAAGTACGTCTCTTTACCCAAGCAAAAATTAAATGCTGAACTTTTATCTGTAACAGATGGTCTTTAGACTGTAGTTGTAGCTTTGACTTAAAGGGGAAGTTCATTTTTTTAAAACCTGGACCTTATTTCTGGCATAAAATACATTCATCGACTCACCGATAACAGTTTGGTGAAAGTCGGCGTCCTTCGGAAGATATTTAGATCTCTGGAGATCGGCGTATATCCATATAACGGGAGAGAACAGGGCAGAGACAATACAGCCTCTAAATAAGGCATTATCTGTCTTTATTTCACCAATAATTTAAAACTTTAAGATTAATTATTGAATGAACGTGTACTATTGCACTGTTAGCTCAGAGCTGCCGTGTTGTTATTATTGGGGTCTTTCTAAACAGGCATCTACTGGGAAGACGTCTTCGCTGTGCGCCGCTGCAGCACAGCTCATTCACTCCATTCTCTGTGACGTTCGGACAACTTTACACAGAGTTTGCTGTTGCTAGTTTCGTGCAACACTGCAATTTGGAAATACACAATAATGAACCACGTTACCAGCAGCAGTAGAAAATTCAGTGTAAAGATGCTGCTGTGGCGGCACGCGTCGATGACATCATCCCAGTATACGCGTGTGTAGAAATACCCGATAGCCCCCCAATAACAACAACACGGCAGCTCTGAGCTAACAGTGCAATAGTACGCGTTCATTCATTCATTGGTCTTAAAGGATAAGACCGTTTTTTTTACATTGGGCCCTTGATTTCACATTATAACATGATGTTCTACTCACCCCTGCTTGTTGTTGAACATTTGGAGCTGTTCCGAAGATATTCGCGAGGCGTCTGGCTGCTCTCTTGAGATATTCGGCCATGAAACGGTTTCCTATGGGCAAGCTTAAACAGGCACAAACTATGCTGTTTATAATTTATTTATTACTGTACACTAGCACTGATAACGTGGAGGTGCGTCGCTTACTTAAAAAAATCCGGGTTAATGTAATTTTGATTTTTTTGTCGTAAAGTGGGTGTTACTGACGTCCTCATCGTGCTACTGCCACAGACAGCCCACAGACCTGCTGCCTATTTATTCATTCGGCTAAAATTCAAAATTAGTAACCCGGATTTTTTTAAGTAAGCGACGCACCTCCACGTTATCAGTGCTAGTGTAGAGTAATTAATAAATTATAAACAGCATAGTTTGTGCCTGTATAAGCTTGCCCATAGGAAACCGTTTCATGGCCGGATATCTCAAGAGAGCAGCCAGACGCCTCGCGAATATCTTCGGAACAGCTCCAAATGTTCAACAACAAGCAGGGGTGAGTAGAACATCATGTTATAATGTGAAATCAAGGGCCCAATGTCAAAAAACCAGTCTTATCCTTTAAAGTATTGGTGAAATAAAGACAGATAATGCCTTATTTAGAGGCTGTTTTGTCTCTTCCCTGTTCTCTCCTGTTATATGGATATACGCCGATCTCCAGTGATCTAAATATCTTCCAAAGGACGCTGACTTTCACCAAACTGTTATCGGTGAGTAGATGAACGTATTTTTTGCCAGATATAGTCCAGGTTTAAAAAAACCGAACTACCTCTTTAAATATCTGATAGCTTCAGGCACTACCTTTAACATGCCTCTGTGTTCACATAACTGCAGCACTACAAGGCTGTGGAGAGGTTTGTGAATTCCTGCGCCGGATACTGTGTGGCCACTTACGTCCTGGGTTTAGGGGATCGACACAACGACAACATCATGATCACAGACCAAGGTACACAACACAAATCCTTGTTCGCTCTCTGAATTTGATTGAACTTATTAGGTGAGAAAACTTATGATGTGCATTTGTACACTGGTCATACATCGATATATTCCCATCACTGCCTGATGAAAAAGAACAAGTAAAGTGATAAATCATAAGCACTGAGTTAATAAACCAGATGGTGAACAGAATCTTTTATGTCCTGGGCCTCGAAGGGAACCTGTTTCACATCGACTTCGGTCACATCCTGGGTAACAGGAAGCACTTCCTGGGTGTTAACCGGGAGCGTGTGCCGTTCGTCCTGACACCTGACTTCCTGTATGTCATGGGAAGAGTCAGAGGTCGTAACAGCCTCTACTTTCAACGATTCCTGGTAGGAAGCTCTCATCTGGTGTGTTGGTGTCATTGTATTTGTCTTGTGTGGGACTCGCTATTACACAGATGTTTTAGTCTAAGGGGTAAGTTTTATACTTCCTCGTTCATAGTGTTAAAAAATCTCCATGAGATAGGGAGGCCCCTCTGTGCTTTTAAACTTCCATCGCTTCTCTGTTGCTTCCAGCTCCAAACGAGCTGTTTTTTGTTTTTTTTTGAAGGATGATATGCTCAATGGATCACAATGCTAACAAAGTAACACAGTTGGTAACCGTTACATAAACAGGAGGAAATTGCCTTTCTTTTCGGGCTTTTTTCAGGATTCCATCAAAGCAGCAATGTTTCACATTTGCTGCTTTGATGGGTTTTTCTGGTATCAGGATAATTTATATTTAACTTACTCAAAATTAACTAATAAAATAAATTAAATGGACTTATCAGGCTTCGATACATTCCATACTTTATAGTAGAATCAATTCAGTATTGGTTTTGAGCTTATCATTTGGATCAGTTCCAAAAGAAAACATTTTGTGTCTCATGAACAAGGCAAGGCAAGGCAATTTTATTTATAGAGCACAATTCATACACAGGGCAATTCAAAGTGCAAATAACAGGACCTTCTTTTATAATTGAATTTCTTCTCTTTGCTCAAAGCCTTTAACTTGAAAACTTTCATTCTTTATTGTGTGATTAATGAAGAAATAAACTCAAGACTCGTGAAATGGATGTTTGGGCCTCTGAATTAAATGATTTGCATAGACAAATGAACATGAACGTGAACTAGCAGATCCCCATTTAATCTGCTCGTTATGTAAATACAAGTAAATACAAGTCTGCTATTTATTGCTCTCAACGCCTGCCCTTTTCAGGACACTTGCACCCAAGCATACCTGTCACTGCGCACCCACTCTCATCTGCTGGTCACTCTTTTCTCCCTGATGATGCTCACGGGCATACCAGAGCTGAGTGCTGCAGAGGACATGCGCTACCTGCGGGAGGCGCTCCAGGAGGAACAGAATGAGGCTGAGGCCAGGGGGCATTTTCTCCAACAGATCTCTGAGTGCGAGGAGAAGGGCTGGACGGTGCAGGCCAACTGGTGGATCCACATGTTGGCAGGCATAAAGTAGATTGCTTTGTTCCGAACAACCCCAACCCTGGAGGTGGTTAAATGTGTGTTTCTTCCTCAAACAACGCATCAAGGTGCAAACATATAGTCTATATAACCTCATCCAAATCTGCATCTAACTGAAAATAAACAAATGATGACAAAACATCCATAAGATGTTTTTTTATGTGTTACAAGATATATTTTGGGAAAAATCAGCTTTTAGTGCTATGGCTAAAAAGTTCTGCCAGCCGATCATGACTGCTTGTGGGTTTGGGGCTGAACAGCTAATTTGCATTTGACAGATAAAATGAATAGACGGCGTGCTGAGAAGTTAGTACAGGCCAGGTGGAGAACACAGCAGAAGCAAGGCTGAGCAAGGAGAAGGAGCACTTGGTGAGCCTAAAGCCCAATTTATGGTGGGAAAGGCCACGGAGAGCCCTCTCCGTCATCGGAAACCCTCCCGGAGACGCTCTCCGTCGCTTGCGTGCGTCGGCCAAAATTTCTATCTATCTATCCGTCGAGGCGACGGAGAATCGCGGAGACCGGATGGGTTGGGATTGGTCAGCTAACAACATCATTTCCGGAATCACTTTTCCGGTTTAAAGAGTTTACTGTGTGCCGGTCAACATTTGTGTCATGTTCAGGCACTAAATTAGACCCACGATGCAGACAAACTGACTCGAGAGGTTGGTGAATGGGAAAAAGTTACATTTATTTTGTCCACACGATAGCAGGGGGGAGCAGGAACAAAGGGACTGCCAGCAGGAGCTAAAAAAGGGTATTCCAAGATCCAGGGCTGTTATGATATTTTCCAGAGGGTTCGAGGCGAAGATGGTGCTTGAATCCACAAAGCAGAACAGAGCTTAGTGTCTTCAGATGAGGCGAAGATGGTTCCTGAAGCCACAGAGCAGAACTGAGCTGAGCAGAGCAAAAAACAGAGTTTAGTGTTTTTCAAGTACAGGAGCTAGACGTTCAATACGCACAAGGACGCTGACGATCTGGCAACAAGTGGAGGAGTAAGCCAGTCTTTTATCTTGAGTCCTAGATGGTTGATGGACTACAGGTGTGAGTGGCTCCAACTCCTCCCAACTCCCCTACAGACAGACAAGACACATCCACAAGAGGGAGATACACTGGGATCCTGACAATTTGGTCAAAATTATTTGCATTTCAAAATCAATGAGCTCCAACTCCAACAACAGTCTTTCTCTCTCGGTTGCCATCGCTCACTGTGAGGAGTGGAACGGAGCCGGAAGGTGAACCATCAATCAACCACTTTCACCATAGACGTTGTGAGATTGGGTCGTTTAACGCAGCGACGCCTACTGATCGGGAGGTGAACTGCCTTGCGTATCCAACATCCCGACGGAGAACTTCGAAAGGACGGAGAAGCATACTGAGGCCATAAGGGGTGAAACGAAGCCGGAAGGTAAACAATCAATCAACGACTTCCACGATAGACGTCGCGAGATTAGATCGTCTAGCGTAGCGACACCTACTGATCGGGAGGTGAACTGCCTTGCGTATCCGACATCCCGACAGAGAACTTCGAAAGGTTTAATAGCCTCTGCATGACCATGGAGTCGGATTGGCGGATAGCGACCAAGAAGCATACCGAGGCCTTTAAGTGTGGAAGACACGACTTTTGCAAGTGCTGGGCTGGATAGGGCCAGGAACTGGCAAGCCTTGAAGCCAACAGAGTGAAATCTCTGAACCTTGAGCATAACCGCAGGCTTGCTCAGCTCTGAAGCAGCCAGCTCTGGCAGTGCCTGCATGGCTAACCCAGTAACTACCACAGCAAGTCTCAGCTGGTTCGCCAGCTGACCAGAAGCTTAATGGCAGCAGATAGATTCAGGAGTTTGGGAAAGGAGCTAGTTCCGGTTTTCGTAAAGAACAAGCATGCGGTCAGCTGGCCAAGTGCCATGGGTCCTCGCTTGGCCTTGCTTTTGCTGTGTGGCGTTAAACCTAGGAACTGGGAGCGCCATGCTAGCTCTGAGGTGGCCTGGCTTCTGGAGCCATAAGTTACTATCTTGTTAAAAGCACAGAAATTGTACTCTGAATTACAATTTGTCTCGTCTTTAAAAGGAAACGCTGATTATTCCCACATGTTACTTTCCGTTTCTCTTCTTCGAAATCGTGCTAAAAATGTCTTCACATTTATTTCTCTCAAGCCATTAAACTCGTTATTCACAATTCCTCACTTGGCTATCTTGCATCACAAATTTGAGCCTTTGTTTAATTCTTAATCAATATAATTTGAGCCAGATTAAAGATTTTCACATGCAAATGCACCATATCAATGTACTGACTGAGACTTTCGCCTTTTAGAAAGCTGGGCAACCTGTTTGTGACATAGCTGGGATGCAACAAAGCAAAACTGAACTGCATGACAATAGAACGCATTAGATTAAATGTCTCGATTGCTCCACATTACAGAATATTCGTCCAAATGTGTGTACACTTTGTTTAGTGTCGCAAATAAAGCGCTCTTCACTGCATTGCTTTTCTTAAACAGTGGAAGCACCTTGTGAACTGAAACCTATGTTTTAGTACAGACACAATGTTTAGGAGATATGGTTTCTGGAAAGCCTCCAGTATTTGACATCATGTATTTGAGACACTTGCTGGAGGTTGTCTTTCACCAAGCAGTGAGAATGCATATTTTTTTATTTTAATTTTTTTTACTTGTCTGTATGCTGCAACTGCAAAGTCATTTCCCAGCTGGGATGAATAAAGTACTTCTATTCTATCTATTCTATTCTATTGTCCCATTTTACCAAGAAAAACGCTTCAGAGGGAAGGGAATTGTTTACTTCTTTATATTATCCAAAAACACTAGTGCATTACCATCATCAGCTGTAGTGGACTGTGGCTCATGAAACTAGTTACATGTTCACTTGTAACAATGATGAAATATTTACGACTAAAGTGAAACTGCCCGAGTTTATGAAGTCGGTAACGTAACAGTAAAGATATGACAAGGAGCGAGGATCTTAAATAAAACCAAATACTGAGAGGACTGATGAGACAGGTGATAGCAGCTGTGACCAATTAACAAGACGAGATCTATATAGGGAAGAATAAATGCAGGGATAAAGTTCAAATAAAATACCAACTAAGAGCACAGAACCAAAGAACTAAGAAATAATCAAACCACAGAAGACATAGAAGACGAGGAAAACTCAAAATGTTCATGCTTTTTCATTGTTTCTTTACACTATTTAAAGTTATTGTATTTATGGATTTCGGTGTATGCCCTAAAAGTGATGAATACTTTATATCAAAGGAGGGGTGTACTACCTCAGGAACCCCCTTGGTGCTGCACCGCGGCAGCAGAACTTCAGAGCAAAACAAACGGTTTGTAAACCACAGTTTACTCTGGGCTTGTCCCTCTTTTTGTGGAAGGCAACAGAGTTTATTTGGTGGAGGAAAACCCGATCTTCATGAGCTCCAAACACTGAACGGGTGTCCTGTCAAAACTGTGAACAGCGAGAATCTGATCAACTGCTCCTGGAGAGTGACTTTAGTCTCTGATAAAACCGTCATTATAGCTACAATATTACTGTTCAAATGACTTCACATGGTGCCGAACTCTTGCAACAACAAAGTTAATTGAGTTATTTCAATGCAATCTAAAGTTTTACTGTTAATGCTCAACATCGTCACAAAAAAACAAGATTGGTTTTGATGGACTGTTTCAGAGGAATATAAACTAGGGCAGGGCGCGTTAACTCGTTATTATCGCATTAAGTTGTTATTTATTTAACGCCGATAAATATTTTATCGCGCATTAACGCAGGTTTTATTATTGTAAAAGTCTGTTGAATGCATGTCATTCACACAGTTACAGCAAACACCACGAAGCATGGTGTGATAAAATAAAAATAAACTAGCAGGTAACATCACCGTTACAGGTGCTCCTCGGTCTCGGTGTGAAGCCACAGCCCTTTTACAGATAGCCGTTCTACTTCCTATTCGCCTCATTATACAAAATTTGGCTGCAGTTGAGTTGATTTTGTCTGGGGGCGCTGGCGAGCGAGTGCAGAATGACCATTGGCCATAGGGCTGGCGCTAATAACTCAAAAAATGTCCCCGGTAGCGGCTGAAACCTGAAAATATTACTGTGATTTCTGACAGAGGGATGTGGATTTATATCGAAAGTACAATAACCTGGGAGTTATATCTTTCTGTTTTCTTACAGGTCTGGCATTTGCGAGTCAGTCTCCGCTAGCATCTAGCTAACGGAATCTGAAGAACGCACGGCTGATTACGACCGGCTGCTTTACGGCACTCGTCCACTGTGCCAGAGTGCTAACCTGGTGCCGCTAACAACAACCAAAGCTAAACCAGAGGCTAGTCAGAGAGTAAAAGGGCTGTGCTGAAATCTGTAACTATTTGAGCTAACACCTCTCTGCTAGCTCAGCGCTAGGACTGACCATGCCGTAAAGTGATGCCACATGCGTGACGTCACTCGGGATGCAATACTGACAATAAATGTGTATTTTAAACAAATCTAGTGAGTCTAAAAAATCAAACCAAGTGCCGTTTGAAAGGATAATTTATCCTGCCTTTAGGAAAATTAAAATGAAAAAATATAAAAAATTCTATCCAAAGCAATGGCTGCATCTAAGGTGGATTTCATTGTACCACCAGAGAGTTCTGCCTGCTCTGCACTGCTTCGTTGGCGCCCCTAGAGTGCAGTACCACCCGGAAAAAGCCGCCAGCTTTCCCTCTCCTCATAAGGCCGATTTCAGACCAGAGCGTGGCGGCAGCGAAACGACGGCAGTCTTACGCCGGTTATCAGGCGGTGTGTTCAACTTGGCTTTTCACACCGGACAGTCCGCGGCCGCGGTAGTTCTGCTCCAGCCCTGTCTGCATTCCCCATTCATTTCAACAGGACACCGCCGGCCGCCGCCGGCCGCTGCCGTCCAAATTCCGCTCGAGTTCTATTTTCCAAAAGCAGCGCGGGACGGAGGCGTCTCCGCGCCGCTACCGCCCGACTACCGCCGCGTCGGTGTGCAAGGACAGATCTGTTTCCATGTATTTTCACCTCCGCCGGTGAAAATCGCTTCCGTTCCGCCACGCTTTGCCGCCCTGGTCTGAAATGGCCCTAATAGAGACTCTGGTGAAGCTCACGAAGCTAACCGGCGCTACTTCCTGTTTTACTAGTTTCAACATAAAAGCACGGATTTCAAAATAAATTTGAAATAAACTCCTGCATTTACAGCCAAGTTGAATTGTCTTCTCACCGTAGTAGTCAGTGTTGCCATAGTTACTTTGAAACAGTAATCCGACTACTGACTACTTCTTTAAAAAGTAACTTAGTTAAGTTACTGACTACTTGCTTTCAAAAGTAAGTTAGATTACTTTTAGTTACTTTCAGCAGAGGCTGATCCCCCGTTCCTATAACATGAAAATGACTACCAGTTCTGCCAATACTCACTTTATTGAAATGTATTTTAACCGGAACATCAAAAATGACACTGACATTTGCAAACTTTTTCTTGAAATAGGCTTATATGTTTTTTAAATAAAAAATAAATAAGGCAGTCTTTCTTGACTTTACTTAAAATATAAAAAAACCTCTTACATAAAAAAGTGATACATAACCGCCCCCCCCCCCCCCAAAAAAAAAACAACACATAAAATTCACTTAATTTAACATAAAATACTCATAACAATAAAATAACATTTTCCGAATCTAACGGCACTTAGGCCTATGTAAATGAATGAACATGTAGGCCCATATTGAACATCCCATTGAACCTGTAGTTGTCTAACATTAGAGCAGCAAGAAGTGGTTTTACGAAACAAAAACAGTATAAAAAAAATCAAAATACTCTTTCTTCACTTCATTTAACTGAAATACTTATTATAAATTAAATGCTTTTTCTGACTTCATTAAATCTAACTTAAATATTTCTTATAAAAAATAAAGTAGCGTTTCTTGACTCAATTTAACATAAACACTTCTTTAAAAAAACTAAATACAATAGACATTCTTGACTCCATGCATTTAACTCTGATTGCATCTATCCATATGAATTATGGTTACACAAATTATATTGAACATCTTAATGAACCTGTAGTTGTCCCGCATTAGAGCAGCAAGGAGTGGTTTTACAAAACAAATCAGAACAAAACCCGTATCTGTATTCATGACTTGGCTTTTAGTTGCATTTATGCGAGAAACTGTGGAGTGGGGCAAGTAAACCAGTGATTCAGTGACCATCAGTCATTCATTGCAGCGATGCAGACAAACGGACAGTCATATCACGTAACCTGCTGATAATTATGGGCCCAAGCCAGTATGACAGTCAAGTTTTTGACCGAAAAATGTCACGTTTATCTTGCTGTATCCACCCGTTGACCAATAAAAGTTTAAAGAAACCTGATTGATCGTCAGACCCGTTGCTTTGCAGAAATGTTTGTATGCTAGTCGCCTACAACTGCAGCTGTTACTGGATTACCCAAAGCTACAACTGACGAAGTATACATATAGATAAACACCCGTACACTCATTCAGATATCGTATATAGGTACTAGAAGATGTAATACAGTACAAAGACGTTAACAAGTCATCTTTAAGTCATCAATTGCGACCAGGTAAGATAAACAGCTAGCTAGCCCTCTCCATAGCACTGCCTGAAACGTAGGCTATATCAGGCTATATGTTATAAAGTTAGCATGAATAGCTAAACCTATCAACTATCGTCTGTGACAGGCACTGATGAAAACTGTGGTTTAGATTGGTGTATTTATTTAAAATGATTAGGGAAAGTGAGTAAAATGTAACAAATGATAACGCTGGTGTTTCACATTTTAGAAGGACAGATCACTTTTACTGGGTAGTCTAGGTAGATGTAAAACAACGAGTGACTTCAGGCGAATCCCACTCCCGTCGCGGACACTGATATAATGACTCATAAGAATAGTAACGCACGATGTTTTAGATAAGTAACTTCAATCTGACTACTAGTTTTGAAATAGTTGCGTTAGACTACTCGTTACTGAAAAAAATAGTCCGACTACGGTAACGCGTTACTAAGTAACTAAGTAACGTTACTAAGTAACTAAGTAACGTTACTAAGTTACTAAGTAACGTTACTAAGTAACGTTACTAAGTAACGCGTAGTGATGCCGGTAACGCGTTACTAAGTAACTAAGTAACGTTACTAAGTTACTAAGTAACGTTACTAAGTAACGTTACTAAGTAACGCGTTACCGGCATCACTGGTAGTAGTTCCAGTCTAAAATATCACTTAAAGGCAAAACACACAACTGATAGCAGCAAGTCATTCACGGAAACAGACAGTGGAGGGAGCGAGGCTTCTACATATCCCTGATTAATCACGATTAATTGCATTTGTACGCAAAATCCAAAATTGAATCCAAAAGTAGTGTATAGCTTTTAGCATTTAGTTTTATTTTAAATGTGCTGCCATATGAATGAAAGTGCCATAACATTTGTTGTGCAAACACACTTTTAACATCAGCATCTTTCTGTAGTTTTTATGTAGAAGCCTCGCTCCACTGTCTGTTTCCTTGAATGACTTGCTGCTATCAGTTGTGTGTTTTGCCTTTAAGTGATATTTTAGACTGGAACTACTACGCTGAGAAGACAATTCAACTTGGCAGTGTTTACAGATGACTTTGGTTCTGTTGACTCCGCCGTCTGGAAGAACTTTAAAATGAAAATGGCCGAGTAAAAGTTCCGTACCCTTCTCCATGTTTGGTGGATCCGCCGATTACTTTCTTTTCCAGTTCCGCAGCAGACAGCAGCAGACTTTTACAAAATAAAAGCCTGTGAGCAACAAACTTTTACAAAATAAAATAAATAATAAAACGGGTGGTTTGTGGCATAGTGGGTTGAGCAGATGCCCCATGTACAGAGGCTATAGTCCTCACTGCAGCTGGCCCCGGTTCGAGTCCTGCATCGGACGGCCCTGTGCTGCGTGTTGTTCCCCCTCTCTCTGCCCCCTGCTTCCTGTCTCTCTGAACTTTCCTATCCATTAAAGGCACAAAATGTTTTTGTAAAACATAAATGAATAAAACCTGCGTTAATGCAAGATAATAATGAGTTAACTCGCCCTGCCCTAGTTTAAAATGTTGTTCATGGGCACATTCTTTGCTCTCTGCCCTCTTTTTCAGCCCAAGAAGCTGCTAGGGTGTTGTCTGCATTAGCCATTCGACTCTTTATATATGTATTGTGACATATTATTCAGCTGACATGCATCTCTTAGATGTTTCTCTGGTTCAACACACATGATTTAAATGAAGTGGTCTTTAACAAGCTTCTGCAGAACTTGATAACACGCTGATGTAGAAATCCATTCGTATGAAACGGGTGCGTTGGAGCAGGGAAACATTTAAAACAGGCAGGGCAGAGGGTTTTCAGAGGGTCGTAGCATTAAACCAACTCCTTGAAGTTTCTGCAACTGGCACACGAACATTAGTCTATTGATACAGGTCCTGTCACACCGCAGTGAGGTCAAGCGGGTTTTTTTGTCTCGTCTTTTCCTGTTTTATTTTGAAAGATTAACTCTCCTCTCCTGTCCCAGTTGTCCCATGAATGATCCCACCTGTTCCCTGTTAACCCTGTGTGTATAAGAGTGTGCGTCTCCCCTCGTCTTGTGCCAGTGTGTCGTATCTGTTGGTCCTAACGTGCTTCACTCTCGCCTTCTCTAAGCCATCGTCCAAGTTCCAAGTAATCGTTTTGATCGTGTCCTCGCTAAGAGACTTTTTTGTTCTGAATAACTTTTATAATATAGCCTTGATAAAGCCAAGTTTAAGTTTAATAGCTTTCTTGTTTTTTCCTCCAAGTGGAGTGACTTTTTGTTTCGATAATATTTCATAGTGTAGTGCCTCCTATTTTTCAGGTGAGGGTTTTTTGTTTTCCTCCGCAGCAGGAGTGACTTTAAGTTAAATTCTAAAGTTTGATAATCCTTTTGTTTTTTCCTCCTTAGTGAAGTGCACTGGAAAAAATCTAAATCTTACCAAGTATATTTGTCTCATTGAGTATCTCATTACACTTAATATAAGACACAACTGCCTAACAAGTACTATTTCAGCCAGATATAGGGACTTGTTTTAATACAATACATCTGGAATATCTTGTTAAATGAAAAAGTCTTGAAAACAAATTGTTTTGAGTCACATTTCATATGAAACAAGCTTTTTTTTTTATTTGAAGAGGTTTTTAAGCTAATTTCAAGATCGCTTTTAACTCAAAAGTCCTAAATATCACATTTTATTTCAAGAAATCTTGACAAGCCGATTTTCACTAGTTCCATTGGCAGATTTTTTTTGCTTATTTCAAGCAAAAACGTCTTTTATTTGTTGTTGTTTTTTAACTTATTTTTGGAGGGGCATTTTTTCCAGTGTGATCCTTATTTTTGATAATTTTTCATAGATATACTTCTCTCATTTTGGGAGAAGTATATATATTATTGATAACTTCTATAGCCGGCTTTGTTCTCTCTTGGAGAGTTTTGTGAACTCCTGCTCCTCCAATAAAAGCTTGTGGATTAAACATCTCCTGCTCCTGCGTCCTCCATTCTCTGGGCCTGACAGGTCCACTGGACAGTAAAACTACATTCCAGTCTCAATTTTAGGAGGACTGAAACATTTGATGACCCCAATGATATGTTGGTCTGCACTGCTCACTGATCTATATGATAGGGAGTGTAGGGAATTATTCACTGAGTCTGGTCCTTTATTTTATTTTATTTTTTATTTTCTTTAGCACAAGTTTCTTGTGTTTATATTGAATCCTAAATTGTCTTTGTTTTCTAAATTGTCTTCCCATCTGTCTAGGTACCTAACTTATCGCACTTACTCTAGCACTAGTTTTGCTCTTAGCTGTTTGGTTTTGGAAGGAAATGCACTCATGATTTATTGTGACCTGAAGTTCTTTTGCCTACCGATGTTGAACGCACTTATTGTAAGTCGCTTTGGTTAAAAGCATCTGCAAAATGACCGTAATGTAATGTAATGTAATTTGCACATGTTTTTTTTTTTCTACCACCCATCATTCCTTCCATTATGGCAACGTTTTCACAACACACCCACACAGATTCTACCATCCCAAAGCTTTATTCAGGGGATTGTATTCTCAGGGTAATGAGCCTGTGCCACATGTGGCCTTTGGTGAACTCAAACTGAAAGAGGCCTTGCTGGAGAGCTTTCCACTCTCAGCTCGATTGTGAATATGCTGCTTTTGAAAGGCTCGGAAATTTGCACACTGTTATCCTGCTGTTTTGTTCTCAATTGGTGTATTTTGATGTGATTGACTTATAAACATTTATTCCCATAGAAGTGTTCGGGCACCCCATGCCACTATCACACTTTAAAATAGTGTAACATACTGTAAGAAAGCATTAAAAGTGGTACATTTGGTCAAAAATGAGTCTTTTAGCTTTGATTTATTTTTTTAAAGCTTGGTTTATTTTTCTAGTTTTCCATCTCGTGCTCTGATATAGCAAATGTTCGTGTTGGTTCAGCAAACTTTCACCTGGGTTCAAGGTTAACAAGATCCACCACTAGATGGGGCTGTTATGTCAAAGTTTGCTCTACAACATAATAAGGGGGAAATACTTTGACCATTATGTGTAAATACACATCAATAAGCAAAAGTGAATCCTACAGAAATATTAGAAGTTGTTTTTTTTGTGCTTTTATTCAACAGTTTTGTTGTCTTCTAGCTGTTCTAACTGGACATTAATAAAATTAATAAAAAAGAAGAAAAAGAAATCCGATTGAATCATTTCTCATACATAATTTGGAATCACTGAAGATATTTTGGATGGAAATATGCACAAATCACAGCCTTCTTTCTGCTCGTTATTCAGGTTCTTTATCTCCTGTCTTTCATGTAGTGAGTCACTGCAAAGTAACATACAACACTGAACAATAGGCCCGGTCTCAGTCACATTTATACTTTTTTTCACCCATCTTTTGTTTTCATGTTTGTTTTGCAGTAAAATACTGTGGCCCGGTGTTGATAATGATGGATTCCAGCCATTCCTGGGCCTCTTCTTCTAACACTGAAACTCACAGGAACTCCCCTGTCCTGCTTTCTCTCTTATCTCTTGCTTCTGTAATTCTGTCCGTATTTGGTTTAGTTCACACATGTTTTAGCGACTTCTATCAAATGTGGAAAACATCTCTGTGTCATCAAATACTTTTACTAAGGACTTTAATGGTGGTTTTAGTCATCATCTGTCTCTTTATATTTTGCCTGACCTGTTAAGTGATTATGGAACAGCTAGTTTTGTATTAAAACAAACAAAAAAAAAAAACATCTGCCGCCCTGATCTAGTTCATAAGCAAGTAGAGGACAAAAACACCCACTTTGACACGTACACACACAGATCTTTTGTGAAGGAGACTGTCCTTGTAGTAGGCGGCTGCTGGTTGGGGATATGTGATATCAGCTGACTTGGCTGGCACCACATAATGAGTTTGGTGATGGAGTCTGTCATCATCTCTTGATAATTCCCAAGGTACAAATCCTGTCAGCGATGGCCTGTGCCATCTCACTCCCATAAATGACGACGGGGTGGCGTACTTCACAAGGGGAAATCATTTCCATCCCACATTGATGTGGGAAGAAATCACAAAGATAAGTAAAATTTGTGGCTCAGAAACCAAAATTACGTCTCATGAAGAACAGAAGAATAGAAAGCCACGGTGAGTATACTGTCAAATCTGAATTACAGATACTGTCAGCGTCATATAAAGTGGATAAAAGATTAGAATATATGAAATAATCCTGGTATATTCCCAAATCTATATAAAAAAAAAATGGAACCAACATTATTTTTGATAGTCTTAGAGTTGTGGAGCTGTTGCTGACTGCTTTTGAGGATGTTTCTCAGAAAAACTTATTTGACATTTTCCATGTTACATTAAGAAAGGCATGATGGGTATATAATGGACCACATAGACTTAAAACTATAAACAAAGCCTATTTCTAATTGATCTCAGTGACAGACCGTCTTTAAAATGCTGAGTCCACAACGTTAACGTTGCACACTTTCTGCTCTGTGGGTGTGCATGTGAAAAATAAACATGTTCTTTCAATTCTGAGGTTTTATGAAGGTGGAATAAAGAACCCTGCAGTAAACACAGGTGTCGAAATGAGGTAAATACTACCGCTGATGAACAACAACAGACACCGTGTCATCATTTATTCAACAAAAACTGAGGCAGAAGCTGTTTTAAAGGCCCTAAAGTGAGGCTCTTATCTAAAGCTTGTTGGACCAACTTTAGCAGCAATAACTTATCAGTCTCTCACATTGTTGCGAAGGAATTTCGGCCCGACTTTGTTACAATATGCTGCGGTTTTTTTGCGGTTTGTGGGCATTTGTTTTTGACTGGACCATTGCAACATGTAGACTCTTTTCTTTTTTTCAGTCATTCCAATTTCAGCCAAGTTTTGGCAGAACATCTTCACTTTAGCCTCGTCTGTCTGAAGGAAATTGTTCCAGAGGTTGTGGTTTGTTCAGATACAAATTTGGAAACCAAAGCCTTGTTGCCATGGTTTTTTATTTGTTTTTTTACAGCAAAGAGGCCTTCTCCAGGCAATCCTTTCAAATAAGCCAAACTTGTTCAGTCTCCAAATTGTCTAAATAGTTTGTAAATGGCCTTGAAACTCTTCCCAGATTGATGGGCAGCAGCATTTACTTCTCTAAGATCACTGCTGATGTCTTTCCTCCTTGGCATCGTGTTTACACACACCTGAAAACTGACAGAACTTCTGCTTCTGTAGAGGTGCTCACACTGACTGATGATCAAATCAAATCAAATTTATTTGTAGCACATTTCATGTACAAAACAATTCAAAGTGCTTCACATAAAATAAAAGCATTGGAGCAGGGAGTGGAAGAAGGATTAAAAATACATAAAAGAATATAAAGAGAAACAAATAAAACAATTTAAATTAATTTAAAAACAAGCAACAGTCCAGATAAATTCAAAGATATCGTGCAGATTTCATGCATAGACACATGAGAAAAGAAATGTTTTTAACCTGGATTTAAAAATGTCTACATTTGGTGAAAGTTTCATCTCCACTGGCAGTTTGTTGATCAGTTAATCAGAGCATTTGATCAGGAGCACCTGGCTGCTCTTTATGTAACTTATAACTACAGGAGCAGTAAAGGTGGACTTAGTTATTCACACTGATTCTGCATTTAGTCATAAAGAATGTCATTGTGTTATGTCATGTGTTGTTGTCCACCTGGTTGGATTGATTTCAATTAAGACCCAGCATTGGCTAGATGTAATTTTCCTGATACATGCACCTTTGGAATTGTGAAAAAGTGCATTTCCTTTTTAAAACGACTGTATAACATCCCGATCTGTCAACAACTGCCACGATTAAGTTAACTGAAAGCGAATACCGTCTGCATTGGGAAAGTTTTAAAGCATTCAGGAGCTGTAATCGTCCATGAAGGATCTTCGCAGTGGGCTTGGCCTGACTGGGGTGGGGTGGGCTGGGGTGGGGTTTCAGCTCTGCCGGCCCACCTGCTCCTGCTTTCCGGGGCAGTCCTGTCTCCCCTGCCCCGCGGGACCGTGCACTTGTACCGCTGCAGAACCGGAGAGCGCGCTCATACGGGCGTGCAGCCGCTGCAGGAGGGTGCGCGTGATTGAATGAGTGTGTGCACGGGAAAAGGAAAAGCGAAAGGCGGAAAGTTTACCTGTGAGGTTGTGAGATAGAGGAGTCGCAAAAAGCCTCAAAGCAGGTGAGCCCCGCTCCTCATGTTCCGTCTATTGTCTTTTATTAAGTGTACAGCATGTTAACACAATGTTCCTGCACGAGCACGAGGTGCCTGCTGCTTTGTTGGCCAATAACAGCGAGTTTATTCTGAGCTTTGTTGTTTTCTTTAAAGATCCGGTGCAGAAATATTTTGTCCCTGACATTTAACTTGACTGTGTGCCACCTTATGGCGAGCCTGGCAAATGTGCACTGTCCCTTCAATGAGTGCAAAGTTATTTAATTCAGTTGAGGAATGCTTCAGCTGAAGATGTGTAAGGCGACTGTGCATAAGCGCATTCTTTTTAAGCCAACAAAAGGCTGATATGATTATTGTTAGAATGAATTAATCGGGGACTTTTCAACTAGTTAAACTTTTGACATGGAAAAGCATTTTGAAATTCAAAGATAAGATATTGTATTGTCTCTATAACTTGGTTGTTAAAACAAATGTGAAACAACGTTTTAGTGTCTCAAAAACTGTATATTTTAGACCAAGTTTTGAATAAAAAGGCTTGAAAATAAAGACAAAATATAAATTTTTCTCAAAATGAGATGAGAAAATGCAAGAATGTCCATACCTTTAAAGTTTTATCATTCCCACCTACACTTGCAATGTGTATGCATACATATATGCATGGTGTAGATTCTCCTGAATGGACAGTGTATTTGTATTTTACAGTCATAGTTATATTAACATTCTACGTGATTACATTAGAAGCAACAGTCTTCATTTTTCATGCCTTTCACACGTTCACTTCCACATCAGCTGTTGTGCTGCTTTTTGTCCGTCTGCAGTGATGTATGTTGCAGCATTTACTTGGTAAATTTAGCTGCTTCTTATCCATCCATCCATCCATCCATTATCTTCC
This sequence comes from Odontesthes bonariensis, assembly GCF_027942865.1. Taxonomy (NCBI): domain Eukaryota; kingdom Metazoa; phylum Chordata; class Actinopteri; order Atheriniformes; family Atherinopsidae; genus Odontesthes; species Odontesthes bonariensis. The sequence continues at coordinate 5,901,261 of NC_134515.1, read as the reverse complement.
GCTGCTCCGGGGATCGGGTCGCGGGGGCAGCAGCTTGAGCAGAGAAACCCAGACGTCCCTGTCCCCGGCCACTTCCTCCAGCTCTTCTGGGGGGACCCCGAGGCGTTCCCAGGCCAGCCGAGAGACATAGTCTCTCCAACGTGTCCTGGGTCTTCCCCGGGGCCTCCTCCCAGTGGGACGGGCCCGGAACACCTCACCGGGGAGGCGTCCAGGAGGCATCCTAACCAGATGCCCGAGCCACCTCACCTCAAACTTCTGTGACTGACTGTCATTTTCCAAATCTAATCCCAGAGGTCAAAGTTATTCCTGAGGAATATTTCTGTGGATGTCCACCACAGCTTGAGGTTTGTTAGCGGATAGGACAACTGCTTCTTTAACTGAATTGAGCAACGTAGCCTTTTTTTGCAACTTTCAAGCGGATCACCTCAGATTTGTGTCACCATGATCTTTAGTTTTCTCTGGCTGAGGTATGTACTTCACTGGTGGGGAGCACACTTTCTAGCACTGTTAAACACATTCCTACAAGATTAACCAAATTCAGATTAGGTAAAAGCAGAGCGCCAATTCCTAATCTCAGAAAAACAGCCGTTACATAGATATGAATGTTGGTTATATGTTTGCTGCTGCTGAATAACACGGCGTCTCTGACAGCATAGCATTGGTTTCTTTTCATGACTTTGTCTGCATATTTAGACTTGTGTTTGAAGCCACATGTTCCCATGGTCCAGCTTAGTGTAACTGTAATCAGCTCAGGGAGCTGGTCTGTCACCCTCCAGCTAATATAAACTCTAAAGAAGTGGTAGAACTTCTCATGGGGTGGATTGGGTTCCCAAATATGTGGTGATTATATATTCTGTATTTACTATGGCTGGGCAACGATTAACATTTTTAATCTAATTAATCACATGATTTCCCCGATTAATCACGATTAATCGCATTTGTACGCAAAATCCAAACATGAATCCAAAAGTAGTGTATAGCTTTTAGCATTTAGTTTTATTTTAAATGTGCTGCCATATGAATGAAAGTGCCATAACATTTGTTGTGCAAACACACTTTTAACATCAGCATCTTTCTGTAGTTTTTATGTAGAAGCCTCCCTCCACTGTCTGTTTCCTTGAATGACTTGCTGCTATCAGTTGTGTGTTTTGCCTTTAAGTGATATTTTAGACTGGAACTACTACGCTGAGAAGACAATTCAACTTGGCAGAGTTTACAGATGACTTTGGTTCTTTTGACTCCGCCGTCTGGAAGAACTTTAAAATGAAAATGGCCGAGTAAAAGTTCCGTACCCTTCTCCGTGTTTGGTGGATCCGCCGATTACTTTCTTTTCCGGTTCCGCAGCAGACAGTAACAGACTTTTACAAAATAAAAGCCTGAGAGCAACAGACTTTTACAAAATAAAAGCCTGTGAGCAACAGACTTTTACAATAATAAAATAAATAATAAAACGGGGGTGGTCCGTGGCGTAGTGGGTTGAGCAGGCGCCCCATGTACAAGAGGCTATAGTCACTGCAGCTGGCCCCGGTTCGAGTTCCGCATCGGACAGGCCTGTGCTGCGTGTTGTTCCCCCTCTCTCTGCTTCCAGTCTCTCTGAACTTTCCTATCCATTAATAATAATAACGAGTTAACTCGCCCAGCCCTAGTATTTACATATTCTGGGTGCTGAAGGCTAATGTTATGTCAGTGATGTCACTTCTTAAAGTCTCCAGTTTAAAAAAAAAAAAAAGAGTTTAAACAAACTGGTTTAGTTTTAATCTCACTGGTCATTTAGATTAAGAGGCAGGGGGGCAGGTTATATGTGTCTTTGTATGTGTGTGTTTGTGTTTGTAGAGGAGAAGGGTTGAAGTGCAAGTGTGGACGGGGCACCTCTGTGCTCGAAAGAATAAGAGACTTGAGTTATATCTTTGCATTACATCTACTTTGGTCTCTGAGAAAGGAGACTGACCCTCTAAGTGTAATTCTCATATCTGTCACTTTCACCTACTTCTTTCATTTGCAATCATTAAGTTTCCATGGAAAATTCTTTGATCTCAGATTATTAGATCCAACTAAGGATTACCGTGACAATAAGGAGACATTAGCTCTTCTTTTCCACCTCATTATTCTTTTGGGAACTGAGAACACGTGTACCTTTGTCTATTTCTTTTCATGAATGTAGCTTTAACAGATGTGTCCCACGTCGCGTGCACGAAAGCTTCCCCCAGGTTGGATGGCCACTTAAAATAGAGCCTGAGTTTACATGTGAGATTTAAACTGCGCTACAAGTAAGCCTTTTAACATTGCCCCTGGTTATTTGTAAAAACTGCGCAGTCTGATACTGTAATTTATTATTAAAATTGATTTTCATTTAACCTTTTACATTGTCCGGTCTTTCAAAGTGAACTCTTATTTTGATAATACGATGCTATATAATGGAATAAACTCACTCATTTTAGTCCAGTGGCTGGCTTCTACATGTCCTTGAAGAAAACACAGATTCCTAACAATTATAGTTTCCTGATATGATTTGCCTGGACTGGCGTCAGCTGCAGCTCCAGCTGGTTAATCTGTACTTTATTGACCTGCTCTACGTGTTACGGCCGATCCACAGCCTTAAAATTACCCAGTTTACCTTCGTCCTACGCCTTCTGATTCTCTGCCTTTCTAGTCCAAACATGAATGTGGTAGTGAATGTATTTATTTGTGAGCATCTGCTCTGAAGGCTCCTGACTGGCTACTGTTTGGTCATGTCTTGCAATAGCAAGACATTCTGTCAGCTGTGCAGGTGTGTCCCTGCAAGTTTAAATGGATTATTGCGATAAATCTTTCTACTTTCAGTGTTTATCTGATGCAGAGTGTTTTTGTTATATATTAGACAGCTCTGTGCATGTTCACACTCTTGTGTGGGGTATGCACAGCAGTAGATGGTATGAGTTATGCTTTTAACGATTTCTTTATCAATGGCAGTGACAATCCCACCAAGATTCTCTGGAATCCTAAAAGGAATATTTTTCTAAGATGCCAGCAGAAATCAAGTAACCATCCAGACAGTATTATGAGATTTCCTTTGGCTCCGGAGGCGATGATCTGCTGACGTGTGTAGAGGGATTAGGAGGACGTTTAAAGGAAAGTCTTTTCCTTGTTGGCAGTAGCTCAATGGTTAAACCGAATCCTTTTATCTGGAGATGTTGGGTTTGGGTGGTCTGTGTTTCTTGAGTTTAAATTTTTTTTGGCATGTTGAACAGAGACATGACGTATTGATTGAGTCAGAGGAACAGTGACTGCACAGCACAGCCCAGCACAGAGGATTTTGAGCTTCACCATCGTTTTAACTCTTGCTTTTCTGTGAGAAGAGGATGCGAGGAACCGTTTCCACTGAGTTATTAGTTAATGCTGATTTTAAAAAAAAAGAAATGATTCTGTGATTGAAACATTTCTGTTGTTTTCATGTTTCCATGCCACCGTTGTGTTAAAGGAGAAGTTTGTTTTTTTAAACCTGGACCTTATTTGTGGCATAAAACACGTTCATCTACTCACCGATAACAGTTTGGTGAAACTGTCGGCGTCCTTCGGAAGATATTTAGATCACTGGTGATCGGCGTATATCCATATAACGGGAGAGAACAGGGCAGAGACAATACAGCCTCTAAATAAGGCATTATCTGTCTTTATTTCACCAATACTTTAAGACCAATGAATGAATGAACGCGTGCTATTGCACTGTTCGCTCAGAGCTGCCGTGTTGTTGTTATCGGGGGCTTTCTACACACGCATCTACTGGGATGACGTCATCGACGCGCCGCTGCAGCACAGCTCATTCACTCCGTGCTCTGTGACAGTCGGCTAACTTCACACAGAGTTTGCTGCTGCTAGTTTTGTGCAACATGGCAGGATATTTATCAGATTTTGACGACGTGGACGAGGACTTTGAGTACGATGGACGTCCTTACTGGAGTAATTGAGCTGAGCTGCAGCGGCGCGCGTCAATGACGTCATCCCACTAGACGCGTGTGTAGAAAGCCCCCCGATAACAACAACACGGCAGCTCTGAGCTAACAGTGTAATAGTACGCGTTCATTCATTCATTGGTCTTAAAGTATTAGTGAAATAAAGACAGATAATGCCTTATTTAGAGGCTGCATCGTCTCTGCCCTGTTCTCTCCCGTTATATGGATATACGCCGATCTCCAATGATCTAAATATCTTCCAAAGGACGCCGACCTTTCACCAAACTGTTATCAGTGAGCAGATGAACATATTTAATGCCAGAAATAAGGTCCAGTTTTAAAAAGACAAACTTCTCCTTTAATGTTAAAATATTTGACTTGATGTTGCTTTGGGCCACAAACTTTCCCTTAATTTGATCTGAGGATGCGATCTTTGTGGTTTCAAAGTTCATTACGGTAATTTATGTTTCTTTTTTTTTTTCAATTGCAGTTCATACGTACATGCAAAAAATTTGAATTTCCATTTTTCGTTATTTTCATTATGATCATCTGAATATAGCAATAATTTTCAAGCTTATGCATATTTCGTCTCAGTCAATGCAGTTTCCTGAAATACAAAATTAAAATTTTTAAACTATTGTTTATGTCTGTACAGAACAAATGAGAAATTATATGGTAATTAACTAACTTTAAAGGGGCTTGTGAAGGTTTTTTTTCCCCCTCACCTTGAGAGAGACTAATTTCGTGTATTTACATGACAACAAAGTCTAAATCTGAATCTTAGATCAGTGTTATTGCAGGATGTGAACCCATCCTGCAATAACCCGATTCTTTTTTTTTTTTTTTGAAAGGCAGATTTTACACACCCTGCTAACTTTTATCTAGTTGGTGCTTTCCAGGAAGAATGGATTTAGATCTTTGCTTTGAAACATTGTTTATGAGGAAATAAATTAGAAGGAAATTATTGGGAGAAGAGGCAGGAAAACACACAAGTCACCACTGAAGTCCAGAGGTCCATTTCACAAAGCAGGTTTAGTGAAAACTCTGAGTTGGTTTTTTTTTATATTTCATCTTAAACTGCTGCCAAGTGCACTACTCCCCCGCGGGATTGCACCTAAATGAAATAAATGAATGGGTTACCATTCAAGCAGTTTTCCCCTGTAATATTATTGTAATTGCAAAGGACTACATTTAAACTTACACTTTTGTAGCTCCAGTGGTGCACTTAGTTCTAAAAACGTATTGAAACTCGCTCTATGAGCGCATTAAGATTTCCAATTCGAGGTTGGTGAAAAACGTAGCCCCTCCTCTTCCCCGTTGCCATGGTGACTCATCGAATCGGGGCTCCATTGATGCTGGCTTTTTAAAGTTGTGCTGCACACGCAAAACTCAAGGTGAAACTACTCAGAGTTGACTAAACTCACTTAAATCAGCGTTTCTGGAACTGAAAACTCAGAGTTTCCTATCTCAGAGTAGATCAACTCAGAGTTCAGGAATAGACTCAGTGTTTGTCGAACCTGCTTTGTGAAACGGACCCCAGGAAACACATGTAATGGTTATTCGACTAGCTACCGTTAGCTGTAGCAACAGTCTCTTGGTCAATATTTAATTTTTTTTGGAGGGAAGAAAGTATAGCTTTTTCATTTCCATTGCCTGGCACCAGAGTTGGAAAGTTGTCTGTGGTTTTATCCGGTACAATGTTCTCCAGCATTGCATTGGAAAATATGGAACCGGTTCTCAGTTAGCTTGTTGGTGTGTGGCTGCAATACTGAAGTATTGATTAAACACAGAGGAGCGTCTGTACCTTTGGGAATATCTCAACATGTTGTAATACTCGGATAGTGTCTAAGCCGTTTCAGTTCATCTGAAACTGGTCACTGCCACGAGTATTAATGTCGGTGGTGCTGGTAGGAGCAGCTTTAATACTGAGTCACCTGCCTGTGTAAAGAAGGCAAACTTCCACTATGTTCTTATCTAAATGATTGGATCCTATTTCCTTTCCAGCCCTGTTTTACAATACCTCTACAGTTCCTCTTGCTGAAGTTTTGATTGTGTGTTGCAGCTCAGTCTGAAGTCGTTTATCTGATGTGAACACAAACTCACAGATACACACAGAGGCAGACTTATCGTGTTATGGCTTTTGGGGATATAGGAACTTTGTTTTGTTGAGACTAGTGTCTTGAGATTACCTTGTTTTGTCTTCTGCTATATGCAGCATTTATAGCGCTGGCACTGAACTTTCTACCGGTTTCCCTTTATCTCACAGCAATGGTTGTGTGTGTATTTGTGCTTATGCCAAAGTTTTTGCTCAAGGTCTTATACTGATACTTAACACTCATTTATCTATGATAATTATTCGCCGAAGGTTCGAACTCTGTTGATTCACGCATTCGCTTTTACAAGCAAGCCTGTTTGATAAATGTGCAGACTTCCTGCAAACAGAAAAATAGGCAGAAACTTTGCTTATCGTTTGGTAATTGGAATCTTTGGATACACTGTTAGATTTAGGTGACAGAAAAATGTATTTTCCTTCAGTTATCTTTTAAATAAACTTAAAAGCAAACTCCGCTTGCCCCCTTCTGTGCTTCCTGTGTGACACTTTGAGCCTCTTCATGTCCCTCTTCAGAAGATGTCAAAGGTCACATCAGCAAAGAGCTGCATGTGAATGCTGCTTTGTTCTCTCCTGCAGTTTTCTAGTTGTCTTGGCATCAATCACACACATGCATGCACATGACCCACACATACAGATATCGTATGCACACAGGCACAAACATGCACCTCCCCACTTATTTCTCTTTCTCTCGTCTTATCCACATTTTTTAGACAAATTGAATGTTGAACTTCTTTGTGTGTTACCACGTTCAGTCTTTATTTTTGTACATGCAGATATTCTGTCAGGGATTGCAGGAGAGGATGCATGCTTTTATCTTATTTGTCTGCTGTGTGAAACCACAGCTGGCCGCTGTTCGGCTTAGCTCGTTGGGTTTCCATCAAGTTGATCTTGTGTGTATTTCTAATTTGCGCAAAAAAAACCCAACCCAGAATCAAATGAGTTCAGGGTGGGAGACTTTCTTAGATGATGGTTACATTTGAATCTTAATGTATGTGTAATGTTGCAGCCTGGAAGCTGTTCATTTCCTGGTCTGCTCCTTGCTCTGACACTAATTGCCTTCATGATATTCACCTGTGCCTGATTAACGTTTGCTCTCTCCCACTCTGCACTCCGCCTATATCAACTCCTTCCTGCCAGAGTTCCCTGCCAGATTATCGCAAGCCTCACAGCCAGCAGATGTCCAGCCTCACCTCTCTACTTTGTCTTCCTGATTTCCTGTTCCGACCGTTGCCTGAATCACCTTTGTGGATTATAACCCTCTACCTCCAGAAGACCTCCCTGGATCCTCAGGATCATACCCAATCTTGGATTACCCCTGACTGTCTTCTCTGGACCTGTTCTCCGTACCCTGGAGCGGACTCTGACCATCACGGATCCACATCTCCATTGGAGGATTATCCGGACTCCAGCTACATTCAACTCCTGTCCAGCACCTGTGATCCAATAAACCTTTTACCACTAAGCTTGTGTCTGGTTGAATTATCGGGTTTTCTGATCTGGTCATTACAGTATAATCTGGCCATGATGAACCCGTCACCAGCACAAGAGTGGTGCACTGGAGTTGAGCGATCCATTTCCAAATTAGAGAAGACTGTTTCTGACATGATGGTTTTGTTGCGTAATCCTTCTCTCCCTACTAACCCTCCTCCAGCTCCACCCGCACCTTCCATTCAACCAGCTGTGCAGTATAGATCATCACCACTTCATGAACCTCGTCTCACACCACCTGAAGTTTTTAAAGGCGAACCCTCACAGTGCAGAGCCTTCCTAACACAGTGTGAGATCCATTTTGAGCTGCAGCCGTCTTCCTTCCCTACCGAGAGATCCAAGGTAGCGTATGTTATTTCCTTGCTTTCTGACCACGCTAAGTTATGGGGAACGGCTGAATGGCAAAGAGACTCAGGGATTTGTTATTCTTATAAGAACTTTGCTAAAGAACTGGCACGAGTTTTTAGCCCAGTATTACCTGACCGAGAAGCTGCCAGAGGTCTGCTATCAATTAAACAGGGCAGACGAAGAGTCACTGATTATATTATTGAATTTCACACTCTGGCAGCAGGAAGTAAGTGGAATGAAGATGCACTAATCGATGTGTTTTACCGAGGGCTGTCTGAGCAGATCAAGGACCAGCTCACTACTCATAGTACTCCGGAGACGCTGAAAGACCTGGAGGACCTGGCTACTAGGATGGATCTAAGGCTGCAGGAACGGAGAAGAGAGACTGGCACCTTCAGAGGCCTTCCTTCTGGGGAACTATTTCCTTCGTCCTCTGCACCCCCTGAGGTACACAACTTGGTTACCATGCCTACACAGGAAACAGAAGAACCCATGCAGATTGGGCGTACCAAACTTTCGCCACAGGAGATGGAACGTCGCAGGAGACTGAAGTTATGCTTCTACTGCGGTTCCAATAAGCATACCATTAACCGCTGTTCTTTAAAAGGACAAACTCAGTAGGTGGTGGGAGGTTCCTACTGAGTCATTCTCTCGCCAAGACCCTCCCACTCCTTTCTATTCCTGCCGAATTCAAGATAAATGGCCGTGTTCATAGTTTTCCTGTTTTTATTGATTCTGGAGCAGATGCTGAGTTTCTTGACTTAGACCTCGCCAAGTCTTTAGGGATACAAAACTCTCCAACTCAAAAGACTCAGAAGGTACTAGCCATAGATGGTCATGTAGTTCATCAGGTTACCCATGAGACTGAACCCATTCATATGACTATGGGAGGTAATCACCATGAAATAATCAAGTTTATGTTGATCAAGTCGCCCGACTTGCCAGTTATCTTGGGGGCATCCTGGCTTAAGCAGCACAACCCCCATGTGGATTGGGTCAAAGGAGAAATCAGGGGCTGGTCTCAGAATTGCTTGATGTCCTGTTTGCGCAATGCTCCCATTCCCACCAGTGTGTCGGAAATCGAAGAGAAATACCCAGACATTTCTAAGGTCCCCATCGAATACCATGATCTGAGGGAGGTATTCAACAAACATAAGGCCACCTCCTTACCACCTCATCGACCGTATGATTGTGGCATAGATCTTCTTCCTGGGACCTCTCCTCCTAAGAACCGCATATACCCGTTGTCAGCTAATGAGAGAACTGCTATGCAAAAGTACATCAGTGATGGTCTCAAGGCTGGCATTATTCGCCCCTCGTCTTCCCCTGCAGGAGCCAGCTTTTTCTTTGTTGGCAAGAAAGACGGTTCCTTGCGCCCCTGCATTGACTATAGGGGACTAAATGACATAACAGTGAAAAACAGATACCCTCTCCCACTCATGAACACCGCCTTTGATCTCATTCAAGGAGCTAAGATGTTTACCAAATTAGATCTGAGAAATGCATACCACTTAGTGAGGATAAGGGAGGGGGATGAATGGAAAACTGCCTTCAATACCCCAACTGGTCACTATGAATATTTGGTGATGCCTTTTGGCCTTACGAATGCTCCAGCGATCTTTCAAGCTTTGGTCAATGATGTCCTCAGAGATGTGGTCGGACAGTATGTCTTTGTCTATCTAGATGACATATTGATTTTTTCCAAAGACCTAGAGACTCATAGACAACATGTTAGATCTGTCATGCTTCGCCTTCTCCAAAACAACCTGTTCATCAAAGCGGAGAAGTGCGAATTTCATCAGTCCACTACTTCCTTCCTTGGTTTTGTCATTTCTCCTAATAGAATTACTATGGATCCCTGTAAACTGTCTGCAGTTAAGGACTGGCCCATTCCACAAACCCGGAAACAACTACAGAGGTTTTTGGGGTTCGCCAACTTTTACAGGCGTTTCATTCGCAATTTCAGTCAAGTTGCAGCCCCTCTACATGCCCTAACCTCGTCTAAGACCAGATTCCTGTGGAATGAACGGGCAGATGTTGCCTTCACCAAGTTGAAGGATCTGTTCACCTCTGCGCCTGTTCTCCGTAGCCCAGATGCCGCTAGGCAATTCATTGTTGAAGTGGATGCTTCCAGTGTGGGTGTAGGGGCTGTTCTAAGTCAACGCAGCAATGATGATAAGGTTCACCCTTGTGCCTTTTTCTCTAGAAGTCTATCTTCATCAGAACAAAATTATGATGTGGGAGATCGAGAACTGCTGGCGGTCAAACTGGCTTTGGAGGAATGGCGCCATTGGCTGGAGGGAGCTGAGACACCATTTTTAGTTTGGACCGATCACAAGAATCTCGAGTACATCAATTCTGCTAAGCGACTCAACCCTCGCCAGGCCAGGTGGGCATTATTTTTTAGCCGTTTCAATTTCACTCTTTCTTACAGACCTGGAACGAAGAACATCAAACCTGACGCTCTGTCCAGAATACTGGAGCCATCAGCTAAGGAACAAGCTAGTGAGAGTGGAGAATTTATTTTACCTGATTCCGTTCGACTGGCAGTCTCTCGGGTGGGGTTGGAGGAGTCTATCAAGAGCTCTCATCGACTGCACCCGGTCCCAGTCACTTGCCCACCAGATCGCCTGTTTGTCCCTAATCATCTCCGAACTGAGGTACTCTGTTTCTGTCATAACTCTCGTCTGTTTTGTCATCCTGGCCTAAGTAAAACCCTGTCTGTCATCCGGGGACGCTTTTGGTGGCCAACGTTATATTCTGACACTAAGGGCTTTGTTGCTGCCTGTCATACCTGCTCTCAGTCTAAGTCTTCCCGCAGACCGCCAGCCGGACATCTCAGGCCTTTACCCATTCCACATCGACCTTGGTCTCACATAGCCATGGACTTCATAACTGGACTGCCTGCATCAAATGGCCATACCGTTATTCTCACTATTGTGGACCGATTTTCCAAGATGACTCACCTGGTTCCCCTCAAGAAACTCCCCTCGGCCAAGGAGCTTGGTGGAGTCTTGGTCCGAGAAGTTTTCCGTTTGCATGGACTACCTTCCGACATTGTTTCTGACCGGGGCCCTCAATTTGTGTCTCAGTTTTGGAAGGAGTTCTGTGGTCTGTTGGGGGTCAAGGTGAGCCTCTCATCTGGCTTTCATCCCCAAACTGACGGTCAGTCGGAACGTGCTAACCAGGAGGTTGAGGTGAAGCTTAGGATGCTTTGTGAAAAGGATGCTACCAGTTGGTCACAGAATTTACCTTTGGTTGAACATGCCCTAAACTCTCTTCCATCCTGCTCCACTGGTCTGTCTCCTTTCTACACAGTTTATGGATTCCAGCCACCCGTGTTTTCCATCCAGGAGAAGGAAGCCAGGGTCCCATCTGCCCACGCCGCTGCTCTCCGCTGCCAGCGGACCTGGAGAAGAGCCAGAAGAGCCCTTCTTAAAGCGGTCAGTGTTTTCTGCAGAGGTGCTGACCGACACCGCATCCCCGCACCCCAGTACACTATTGGGCAGAAGGTTTGGCTCTCTTCCAAGAATCTACCTCTAAGGGTGGAGAGTAGAAAATTGGCTCCTCGTTTTATCGGACCCTTTCCTATCTCTAAGGTGGTTAACCCAGTGGCAGTTCGTCTACAGCTTCCTCGCACTCTACGCATTCATCCCACATTCCACGTCTCCTGCATCAAACCATATGCTTCCTCCTGCCTCTCGCCCCCCTCCAGGCCCCCTCCTCCCACCCGAAACCTTGATGGGGGGCCGGTCTACACCATCAATCGCATCCTTCGGTCAAGACGTTGGGGTCGTGGCACCCAGTACTTGGTTGACTGGGAGGGATATGGACCTGAAGAGCGCACCTGGGTTCCTGCTAGACACATTATTGATAAGACGGTCATCAAGGAATTCCATCGCCTCCATCCTGATAAACCTGGTGGTCCGTCGGGTGCCGGACGTTGAGGAGGGGGTACTGTAATGTTGCAGCCTGGAAGCTGTTCATTTCCTGGTCTGCTCCTTGCTCTGACACTAATTGCCTTCATGATATTCACCTGTGCCTGATTAACGTTTGCTCTCTCCCACTCTGCACTCCGCCTATATCAACTCCTTCCTGCCAGAGTTCCCTGCCAGATTATCGCAAGCCTCACAGCCAGCAGATGTCCAGCCTCACCTCTCTACTTTGTCTTCCTGATTTCCTGTTCCGACCGTTGCCTGAATCACCTTTGTGGATTATAACCCTCTACCTCCAGAAGACCTCCCTGGATCCTCAGGATCATACCCAATCTTGGATTACCCCTGACTGTCTTCTCTGGACCTGTTCTCCGTACCCTGGAGCGGACTCTGACCATCACGGATCCACATCTCCATTGGAGGATTATCCGGACTCCAGCTACATTCAACTCCTGTCCAGCACCTGTGATCCAATAAACCTTTTACCACTAAGCTTGTGTCTGGTTGAATTATCGGGTTTTCTGATCTGGTCATTACAGTATGTGGATTGAAAACTAGCTTTTAAAAAAGCAGGAATCAGCCATCATTCTTAATGCCGATGTAACATTTATCCTATAATAAGCATTGCAGTATACTGTATTGCAATAGAAAAAAGGGTTTTAAAATCAGTCTCCATGTTAAATTCAGTAAGCGGAACTGATGTACATTCTGCTGCTTCTAAGGCTGTGTTCGAAACCGCATACTTCTCCTACTACTCCTACTAACTTTAACTTTATTTAAGTTCCCGGATGCATACTAGATTCGCCAAAATGTTGGGTATGCATCATGAGGTTACTACTCATACTCAAACTACCCAAGATGCAACGTAACTTGACGTCGCCGATCGTCATTTCCTGTCAAAACAGCAGTTTCAAGCTAGCTACAACAAGGGTAGGTTCACTTCCTGTTTTCAAAACAAAAGCACCAAATGTATAGTAATGGCTTTCCCTATGATAAAAGGCAACGGGTATTTTATTTTGTGAAAATAACCGGAAGTGCATTGCTCACTGCGGCTAGCTTTAGTAGCGCCGAATTCGACGGAACAAAATAGTAAACAGCCGGTATTTTGTCAGATTTTCAACACGTTGGGGATCTAAACGACTACTTTCTCACCTGAAAATGTTTCAAATGTTGCTAAAGTTTACAGAGTTTAGAACTTAAGCGAAATCGGCTTCAGGCCGGCTGATTTCGGCTCGGGCAGGAGCAAAATGCATTGTGGGTAAACACTCTGCATACTGTCTGATCGATGAGTATGCAGAATGGAAGTATGTAGTATTTAGTATGCGGTTTCGAACACGGCCTAACTCTCTCTGTAGGGGATCATTGTACATTTTAGTCAGCTGGACTCACTGCACAGACATTGTCTTTAAGTTACTTGATTGCTGCTTTTTCTCTAATGCACCTCCTGAAACACTCTGATGACTCTGCAGTTGTTGGGTGTGTCAGTGATGGAGAAAAGGCTGAGTTCAGGAAACTTTTGGACCCCTTTTGGCAAGATGTGGGACAAATGACTTCACCTTAAACACAAATAAGAGTGGATTGTGGATTTTAGGAGGGCCAGGAATAAACCACATACATACATTTCCATCCATCCAGGACTACTATACCTGGTGGTTTACCTGAAGAACAGACTGAACTGGAAAAGCAACACTGAGGCTGTCTACAAGAAGGGACAGAACAGATTGAAGGACTCAAGCGTCCTGAAGAAAGACAATGTCTACACCAAGATGTTGCACATCTTTTATAAATCTGCTTTGCAGCATCTGTTGGGGCGTTGGCATCAGAGCCAAAGAAACCGAACAAACTGATTAGGAAGGCAGGCTCTGTGCTGGGGGCTGCTCTGGTGACCTTGGAGCTGATTGCCAAAAGAAGAATGCTGCACAAGTTGACGAACATAATGGACAATACTGCCCATTTTCTGCACAACACAGCAAAGTGTGTTCAGTCAGAAGCTTCCTCAGCTCCACTGCAACAAATAACTCCCTGCCAGTCGCGATAGCCATGTGCAGCGACAGCTTATAATGAGTAATTCTGTGTTAATTACTGATGAAGAAGTCATACTCCAACATTGTGATAATCCTTCTATTTACTTTTTTATTTCACTATGAAATCAGGGTTTTATTGCAGAACTGCAGCAGTCTGGGGAAGTGAACACAAGCTGTCACGTCGTTGCTTTCCAATCACTGTTTCTGCTGCATTTATCTGCCTAAAGAAACGGAAAAATATGTGAATGAGAGCAACTTTTCTGCTTTATGAATATGCATTTGTGCATTACCGTCAAAGCATGTGGCCCATTTTAAGTCTAGTGGAGTGTATACATGCAGAGGAATTCGATCCCCAACCACAATATCTGGGTGTGTTAGTTTGGCTTTGACACGCAAACTGGTTAGACTAACATGTTTACATGCATTTTAAATGGATTGTTTACCCCTAAGGTGCTCACTGACTCAGTGGAAGATGTTTTATTGTAAGGTTGGAGAAGAAATGTTGTATTAGGCATGTAGCTTGGGTGACTGGAGGGTGCAGGCGGCTAGATCTGGCTTCAGGATTTGTGTGGATAGGGGCTTGATGGTGCAGGTGGATCTAAAGCACAGAAAGAACTAATAAGTAACCACAAGTAGCTAGTCAAAAATAAAAAGTTGGTCTAAGTTGTGTGATTAAATGAACGGTCTTGAAGTCTTGAGTTGGTAAGAGAGATTGTGCAGACGTTCTACTTTTGTCTATTCATGACAACTTTTTTTACATCCCACCCACCTGAATCATATCAACACTTAGATTTAAGCATTATTAGCAGACAGGCGAGTTACCCAACTGATCATTTTGAATAGTGTCCTTGTGTTCTTACTCAAATCATTCCCTGCACTCCACTACTGGCTGCAAAAAAAACCAAGATGGCTGCAGCTAAATGCCTCAAAGAAGCGTTCAACAAAACAATGGGTGAGGCCATAGTGAATCTTTATTTATATATATATATATATATATATATATATATATATATATATATATATATAGTGTGTAGTCCTGCGTCCTGTGTGCTTTTTGCAGCCGCCACTCTGGAGTATTTCCAGTAAAGAATTTCATGGAGACAGTCTCCTGTTGTGTATTACATTTGTGAAAGGACGACCGTGGATAATGTCCTGATTTGTGTCTCCATCTGTTTCCCTTTGTTCTTACTTAAAAGCATCTTTTCAACTCATCAACAGCCCCATTTGTACGAATCATGCGACAAGTTGTTTTACACATAAATAAATGTGGACGATTTTAGACCATGACATAGAAGTGATTCGGTCTAATTTTTTTCAAATGAATACGTTTTTTTTGTCGCCTTTTTTAAAATAGAAAAATATTTGCAGTTTATTGAGTAAAGTTAAACTGGAACTGGCTCCTCAACAGATTGTTGCTTTATAGTTTAACGCAGAGAGTACGATGAGATTCGTCGGAGTGATGATGAAGCAGTTCACCTTTCGTGACACCGTCTCTCCTCATTTTATGTTTTCCACTACTTTTCAGAGTGCCGACTCTTATCCTCTCTTCTCCATCGTCCTCATTTAATTGTCCTTCCCTTCTGTTTTTCTCCGGCCTCCTCTGCCTCCTTCCCCTCTCTCTTCCTCAGTGTCCAGAAGAAAAGGGTGGTGCATTCCAAAAGCCTGGAGACCATTCCCCTCTTTCAGGCAGTAGCCCACAGAGTGACAGAGGAATTAGAATAAGAATAGCTGCCCATTCACCCCAGTGCCCCAGTGACGAGCTGAAGGGAGTGAGGGAGGGCGAAAGAGAGGGAGGAGAGGAATGAAGGGGGTCCCGTTTGCACTCTGTGTTCCTATTGGCCGGCGGCGTTCCCTCTGTTTTTACATCGCTGCCATCAGTTATGCTTTCAAGTTTGTTTTACACATTCTGGCGCACATACACACCACACGAGTGCATGCACGCGTAAAGGAACACGTCGGGGTCCAGAGTTTGCACACGTGCGTTGGAATAAGGGAGTCTACGCGGCGCGTAGTGACAGTGGCGTGCGGAGGCAGAGTGAGCCGTTCTGACCACGCAGTGCGGAGCAGAGGGAAGTGACCTGGGACTGTGTGAGTACAAACTAGGTCTCAGTTTGTTGGGTCGATCACATTTGCTGCTCTGTTTGCTGCGCTGCTTATTGTGTGTGATATCAGCTGAACTCTCTATCTTACTAGATTTTCTGTGGTCTTGTACAGATTTCAGGTTAAAATGCAACACTGAGCCACCTTCCTGGTTGGTCACTTGTAGCTAAGCTGTAAACTCTTTAACTATGTGTCTGTTAAACTTTAACAGTAACACAACAGGTTCAACAGTGCAGCAGGTGTGTTTTTTTTTACCCCCCCCCGAGCTCCTCAGCAATTGACATGTGGCACAATCTAGCGTTATTTGAATATATTCAATATCAGCATATTTATTTAAGCTTACTATATGAAGATAGGTAATATGATAGTGGCAGCCCCCATGTGACCCTAAATTGGATACAGTGGGTATAGAAAATGGATGGATAGACTGGTGGATAATGTTCTAATCATTTATCAAGAGCTTCTTGAGCCTTTCAGTGGCAGACAGCCCACATCATTCTGTGCAGATCCTAATGAGGGGCCCCTCTGCACCAAAGCTATGGTCGTCAGAGAGGAGCGGCTTTGCTGTCGTACCCTATTTGAACTATTCTGTTAAACAGCTCTTTACAGATTGTCTTTGTTCACTTTAATGATAGAAATACTGTATACGGTTTGCTTAAAAGGGAACGGGTTACATTTTACGCTTTAGACAGAAGAACTGGGCAACAAAAACTCTATTAAACAGCCAAAAAAAGCCATTTGGAAGTATATTTTTGTTAGTTTAATTGTTTGGTTTTTATACAGGTGAATTAAGGCGATTAACTGAAATAATTACTTTGGATAAAACAAACTTTTTCACATACTGCTGATAAAATGTCAGAATGTTTTGTTATTTTCGTGATCATAACTACGGGTTACATTTGACGCATTAGACAGAAAAACAGGGCAACAACAAGATGACCTCAGTCAAGCTATTAAACAGCCAAAAAAAGCCATTTGGAAGTATATTTTTTGTTAGTTTAATTGTTTGGTTTTTATACAGGTGAATTAAGGCGATTAACTGAAATAATTACTTTGGATAAAACAAACTTTTTCACATACTGCTGATAAAATGTCAGAATGTTTTGTTATTTTCGTGATCATAACTACGGGTTACATTTGACGCATTAGACAGAAAAACAGGGCAACAACAAGATGACCTCAGTCAAGCTATTAAACAGCCAAAAAAAGCCATTTGGAAGTATATTTTTTGTTAGTTTAATTGTTTGGTTTTTATACAGGTGAATTAAGGCGATTAACTGAAATAATTACTTTGGATAAAACAAACTTTTTCACATACTGCTGATAAAATGTTATTTTGCTGATCATAACTACTTTTTCTCTTTCGTTCGGGGGTTGTTGGGGTCATGACACTTGCATAGAAACACTAGCTATTTCAAAAGCACTTTGAATTCCTTTTTGATTAAAACATAATGGCAATGATTGAACAGGATCACTTGAAGTTGGAGAAAGCCGCTGTTAGTGGTGAGAAATGTGGGTATTTTACTAAATGAGCCTCCCTTGGTTTTTTTATTTAGACTCTGAAGTGATTTGTGTGTTCTACAGTGGGAGAGGCAGCCTGGTGTCCACACAGTACGTCCAGGCATCCAGATGACCACCATGACTACGTATCTGAGCCTGCTCATGCTGGGTGAGTACAAACGTCTGGCCTTTTGGTCTCTTTATTCTGAGATCACCTGAAAAGGAGGTTTCAGCCATCGGTCTGGCTGTTCTGTGATATCTGGTCTGAATTCTGATCTGTTTGTTTGTATCTTTTTCCTGATCAACCACAACTGAAAAATATAAAACTGCAACATGGAACTAAACTGCATAGAATAAGCGAGGTGAAGGAAGGCAAACATGAAATATTTTTCATGGACTTTTTGTACTTTGCACTGAAAGACAAACTATTCCGCCAAATATTTTCTACAAAGGACCCAAGAATGATTGTTTTTGCACTCCTTGTCATTCATTTGTCATACCTTCTTAGCAATGCAATGAGTGCAGTCAATGCAAGTCATAGCATAGTGTAATAGTAAGAAGTAATGTGTGTTGAGTCCTATAGCATAAAGCCACTTTTAGACACATGTTTTTTCTTAATCTGGGGAAAACTGTGTGTCATATTTTGTAATCAGCTCTTTAACACCTGCAGATGCATTATCGATAAATACCAGGACTGTTCAAACTTTCCTCCAAGTTTTACCTCTGATAATAAGCAGGGGTTTAAGAATGACCTCATACACATTAGAACCTAAATTTAAAGGGATAGTTTGCCTCTTTTGACATGAAGCTGTATGACATCCCATATCAGCAACATCATTTATGAACATCTTCTTACCCCCTGCTGCGTCCTCTGAGCAGAGTTCCAGCCTCGTTTTGGCATTGACGAAGGTAGTCCGGCTAGTTGGCTGGGGTTTAAAAAATAAAGCGTTTTGCTTCTCAAAACAATATGCGTTCAAAAGAGTAATACATTTGCATCACAAAATGGTTCTCCAGGAAAAAGTCAGACCTCACAATCGCTTGGCGCTATTTTCTCTCCTTTGTATGAATGCGTGCTGTGTAGACCGAGCAGACCGAAGTGCAAACCGAGCAGTAAACACCGTAACAGGCGCGGCTGTCGGCAGGCCACAGCAGGCAGTGATACGAAGGGAGAGAAAATAGCGCCAAGCGATTGTGAGGTCTGACTTTTTCCTGGAGAACGATTTTGTGATGCAAATGTATTACTCTTTTGAACGCATATTGTTTTGAGAAGCAAAACGCTTTATTTTTGTGGCCCCAGCAAACTAGCCGGACTACCTTCGTCAACACCAAAACTCGGCTGGAACTCGGCTCACAGGACGCAGCAGGGGGTAAGAAAATGTTCATAAATGATGTTGCTAATATTGGATGTCATACAGCTTCATGTCAAAAAAGGCGAACTATCCCTTTAAGATTAAAGCTTTAATTGTTTAAGTATGCAGACCCCTGGATGGAATAAAAAGTGTCATAAACTGATCGACGTCAGAGTAAATGTAAGAGTGAGTGCTCACCATCACTACGCCAGCACACGGTGTGTGAGCAGTCTGCACGCCATTTAAACAACCAATCAGCTGGCTCGCCCGCTGAGCATCGATTAAGTTCGGTCGTAGCACGACAGATCAGGTGAGACATGAAGAATCCCTGGACACAGCATACTTTTATTGCCTGGGCTTCTATTCCCAGATTTATTGCTTTAGATGTAGAAACTTTAAGGTGAAGTCACGAGTACATTAGAGATGAGGTGAGAAACCAAAGAGAAGGTATTTCACTGACAGTTGTCTGTCAAACTCAAAGAATTATCGAATGCATTTTGTACAGAGCTATGAAGTTTGAAGGTAGCTAACAAAATCCATGTTTCTAGGAAGAGTTATAGTTTTAATTTCATTATTGAAGAATTGTCAGGAAGACTGCATTGCTTTGAATTGAACCATCCTCCGTCCTGCATGTATTCAGATTGAATTGAATGATACTTTAACATTCCTAAAACAGGATTTCTTTTTTGGGAAATGAAAGAATCAGTGACAGTTTTAAGTGGAGTTGTGGGCAGGAAGGACGGCTTGTAATGTTCTTTGCTGTAGCAGAGCTGAAGAAGCCTCTGACTGAGGAACACTGCACTGTTTGATCACTGTTATATAGAGTCGATGCTGTTTTTTCCATTAAGTACAGCGACATTGTTCTTTGTATTATCCGAGATGTGTTGAACTACTGTATAAAAGAGGGACACGCATCTCTAATAATTACATAGCTGCAGCACCAAGTCATCTCTTCTCAGCTTCTGAACCAATTGAACAAGAAAAAAACTGTTTAAAGTGTTTGAACTGCAGCTGAAGCATCTCAGACATCAATGTTTGGTTTGTTGCAATGCTGCATGTTAGTTTGAGATGAATTTGACAGTAATAAAATATACATTTTTTTAAGCTGATTACAGCTATACTGTTGTTGTAGTGCAATTTAACACCTTAGGGTGTAAGTTCACCGAGCTTAAACATGTTTAAAAGGGATGTTTTTGGCTCTTTCCATCGACTCTCTATGTTTTTTTTTTTACACATGTTCTTCATGAATACTTTTTTTATACTGATATGGAATGTTGTTGTGCGAAAACTGAGACAGATTTTTAAAAATTGTACCTCATTTCATGTATTGTCCAACCTCAAACAAATGGTAAATACCGTGTGCGCACCGTGGTATGTGAGACTCCATGTCTAAATGAGATTACCTGTATAAATAAAGTTCAAATTAAGAAATTGAATTAGAAATTAAATGTTTTAAAAATTGTCTGAAAGTACAGCTTTGATCATAAATTGTAGATTTCCTTATTTCCACCGAACCACAGCCACACAGTCTTTCTGCCATGGAGCGTCAGCTGTTAAATCTCCTGTGTTCATCCAAGCTTACGTTTATTAGGTCAGCTTTCTGGATTTGAAGACTCTCAGAATCTGGGCTATTTGTGGAATGCAAAGTAAACAAGGGTTAATAAAGGAATGAATGCAGAGCAAAGTGACACTGTTAAATTTTCATTGTTTGACCTGCGGATTTGGGTATGAAACCTTTAGGTTTCCCAGGAGATGATGACTGCATCAAAGGTGGATTGTAGCCACAAATGCATATGAAAATATTGCCTGATTACATGTATTGTACTTGTCTATTCTTATTCATTGGCACACAGGTATGTGGGTCAGTTTTCCGGTTGATTATTAACTGGAACACGGCTTTATTTACACTACCACTCATTCAAAGTATGTGGAAAAGTGTGTCCAAACTTTTCACTGTAAACCTCGATGGTAATGAGCCTGAGTTGGCTTTTGTCCTTGAATACATTTTTTGTGATTGCATGAAAGTATGAATGATTATCTGTTGCCCAGGCTGCAGGAAATACTCACAATATCACAGTCAGTGTACCGGAAACGAGTTTAAGGTATTTTAGGTTTGTAGATATTTAAGCACACATCAATTACAGATACATAGATGATTAAAAAATATAAAGAAATATGATTAGGAAACACAAAAAATGCAATAGCCTATTATGTCTTATGCACATTCATAAGCAAAAACTCAATAAAAAAACAAAACATATAGATATATTTCTGATTTCTTTAAAGTGTTTCAAGGTGGCGCAGACCTGCAGAGTTTAGATTTATCCATAAAACTACATTAGGCTGGTACCACTCTCAATTCCAGCCTCACAGTTTAAGTTTCAACATTTAAAAAAAAGAAAATGCTTAAACTTTGAGATTTGTTCTGAAAATAAATAAATAAAGCTAGTTGGCTGGGGTTTAAAATATAAAGCGTTTTGCTTCTCAAAACATGCGTTCAAAAGAGTAATACATTTGCTTCACAAAATCGTTCAACAGGAAAAAGTCAGACTTCACAATCGCTTGGCGCTATTTTCTCTCCCTTCGTACTCTTTTGAACGCATATTGTTTTGAGAACCAAAACGCTTTATTTTTGTGGCCCCAGCCAACTAGCCGGACTGCCTTCGTCAACGCCAAAACGAGGCTGGAACTCTGCTCACAGGACGCAGCAGGGGGTAAGAAGATGTTCATAATGATGTTGCTAATATGGGATGTCATACAGCTTCATGTCAAAAGAGGCAAACTATCCCTTTAATTTACCTGTGCATGGATGGATTAGACCTTTGTATGGTCCTGTCTCTGTTTGGTAAGTCAAGTAATTAAAGTAAAGTAATACACAAGTTGAACAAAGTAGCTGCTTACACTTGTGCTGCTCATGTTTTATTAATGAATGAACAGGCTCTGGATGGGGAAGAATGTGTTGGTTTTCAGTAGAAAGTTTGTTGTGTGCGTGCCGTCCATACTCTGTGCATAACTGCCTAACTTAAAGGTGTGTTTGCGTGGTTTTTGTTCAGCCCTCTGACACCTGGAATGTTTTCTCTAATGAATGGCATTTTCCTCTCTGTCCTTGCATTCCTGTTGCATGCAATAATAAGACGCCTTAGGGTTTGTTTTTGTGTGACTTTTCCTGTGTGTGTATGTTTCTCTGCCATGTGCTACACTGTAATCACACTCTGGTAAACCAGCTGGTGTCAGGCAAAAAGCTTTATAGGGTGGTACGTTGACCCCAGCTTTCGTTTGAACTTTCAATATTTTCGTGCAGAGTACCATGCAGTAAGTAAGTGGTCTCCGGTGCCTGCATCATTTTAATTGAAAGCTGAAAGTTTTAGATATCATTCAGAATACTGAATGACAAATTAGTCTTGTAAGAACATATCCGAAGTCCTCACTCTGTGAAATGTAATTCAGAATGACTTTATGGTCACTCGTCACTCTAAGTCCTCCATTCATTGAGTAGAATAATGCATGTTTAAAGTTACTGGGAGTTCTTAAGTGAAAGTGAAAAGTGTATCTGAATAAATGCAATAACAAGGACTTAAACATTTGTTTTGAGTGCAATATAAATAGTGCAATAATCACTACCTCAATGTGAAATATGCAATATTATAATACATATACTGCGTCAATGTTTACCTCCACCATATTTATAATTCCACCATTTTTGTGTATTTACCCTTTTCTACTACATTTATAACTGTTTTTTTACTTCGACACTTTTTATTTTACTTTTACCTTTTACTTTCACAACACTTTATTTTATTAACTGTTGTTGTTTCGTCTGTTTTTCTCGAGTGCCAACAAATTTTTGTTGTAGGAATTTCGTTGGGGGCTATCGGGGGGCTTTCTACACACTCGTCTACTGAGATGATTTCATTGAGGCTGCAGTACAGCTTATTTACTCCGTACTCTGTGACGTTCGGCTAACTTCAAACAGAGTTTTCTACTGCTAGTTTTGTGCAACACGGCAGAATGTTTAGCAACGTGGACGACGACTTTGAGTACGATTGACGTCCTTACCGGAGTATGCGTCATCCCAGTAGACGCGTGTGTATAAACCCCCGATAGCCCCGGATAACAATAACACTGCAGCTCTGAGCTAACAGTGCAATAGTACGCGTTCATTCATTCATTGATCTTAAAGTATTGGTGAAATAAAGACAGATAATGCCTTATTTAGAGGCTGTATTGTCTCTGCCCGTTATATGAATATACGCCGATCTCGAGGGATCTAAATATCTTCCAAAGGACGCCGACTTTCACCAAACTGTTATCGGTGAGTAGATGAACGTATTTTATGCCAGAAATAAGGTCCAGGTTTAAAAAAAATTAACTTCTCCTTTAATGAAACATACCACCATTAGTTTTTGGTTCATAAAGGAAATAGAAGCACATCATTGGCGTAGCCAGAAAAAAGACATTGGGTGTGCACCAGCAAATACTGGGTGTGCCAGATTTATTTTCAACAGAGTTACCCCTCCACAAACATTCAAAAGAATGTATCTCTCAAATACAACATTATTAACACAAACCATATTCACACTGTGTGCGTTCTCATCAGTAACAGTCAACAGTAGTTCACAGCAGGTTGAAACATTCACACATGTGACGTGCTCTCAAATAAATCAAAAACAAAGTAATACAAAAAACACAGCAAAAAACATAACACACACACACATAGACATCGCGTGCCCAATGAGTGAACATAGTGAAATATAACATACTCATGCACTCTCGCAGAGCCATAACGTATCCACATTACGCACGATCAACAAAGCTATTTAACCATCTGAACACACAGCAGAGTAAAGGACACAACCGTATTGCTGCTCTCAATTTAAAGGGCAAGACGGCGTGGCATGGCGATTGAACGCATTTATTATTTAAAATGATAGTTCGCCTCTTTTTACATGAAGCTGTATGACATCCCATATTAGCAATATCATTTATGAAAATTTTCTTACCCCCTGCTGTGTCCTGTGAGCCGAGTTCCAGCCTCGTTTTGGTGTTGACGAAGGTAGTCCGGCTAGTTGGCTGGGGCCACAAAAATAAAGCATCTTGCTTCTCAAAACAATATGCGTTCAAAAGAGTAATACATTTGCATCACAAAATCGTTCTCCAGAAAAAGTCAGACCTCACAATCGCTTGGCGCTATTTCTCTCTACCTTCGTATCACTACGGGCTGTGTAAACTGTGCAGACCGAAGTGCAGACCGAGCAGGAAACACCGTAACAGGTGCGGCTGTCGGCATGTAGCTGTACGCATTGATACGAAGGGAGAGAAAATGGGGCCAAGCGATTGTGAGGTCTGACCTTTTCTGGATGAACGTTTTTGTTGATGCAAATGTATTACTCTTTTCAACGCACATTGTTTTGAGAAGCAAAACGCTTTATTTTTGTGGCCCCAGCCAACTAGCCGGACTACCTTCGTCAACACCAAAACACAGCAGGGGGTAAGAAGATGTTCATAAATGATATTGCTAATATGGGATGTCATACAGCTTCATGTCAAAAGAGGCGAACTATCCCTTTAATCGGAAATAACTCCATGCTAGGTTGCCAGGTGCAGGTGTCACAACACATCGTCTGACGGCCATTTTTTTTGGGTGTGCCAGCTGCCTCTTTGGGTGGATCGGCACACCCTGGCACACCCGTGGCTACGCCATTAAAGCACATGCTGGCTTCTCCGTGCCATTCAAGTCAGGTGAACCAAAAGAATTTTCCTGAATCCTGTACAAAAAGGGGGATAAACACTACGGTCATCATGTCTCAGATGTCAGAAGCATGTTTTGGAAAAGTGTGGCTCTGCTACACGTTGGTGTGACGGTGGCTTTAGCCTGTAATTATTAACACAAAGACCCTTCATTTCTGTCTCTGCACAGTCTTACAGATCGGAGAAAGCTATTACACAGAAACCTTTTGAGACTGATCTTCTTCCAACAACATTCCTTGCACGTGTGGTCTGTTTCAAAAAGCAAACATGGAGGTTAATTAAAAATGCGGATAAATTATGAGCGCTGATGGGGACATGCCGAGACAAAACACATCTGAATGTCTCCCCTCACATTCCTTTTTTAATATATCTCACCTGCACATACCAGTGTGAAGACATTAAATCTGCTGATGCATAAAGAAAGGGAGGGCTGTTTGCAATAATTCAAAAAGTATTAAAATCACTGGGACTCGTCTTATTTGTGTCTTTCACTTTAGGTACTCCTTTCCTTTCCTGATTTGATTTGATTCTTTGGTGCTGATCATTTTCAGATCAAATCAAATCAAAGTCAAATCAAACTTATTTGTATAGCAGATTTCATGTACAAAACAATTCAAAGTGCTTCACATGAAATAAAAGCATTGCAGCAGGGAGTGGAAGTTCATTAAAAATACATAAAAGAATATAAAGAGAAACAAATCAAATAATTTAAATGAATTTAAAAACAAGCAACAGTCCAGATAAGTTCAAAGATATCGTGCAGATTTCATGCATAGACACATGATGAAGTGCAAACACTGTTGCTCCTCTGTTCACCATGGAAGGATATCCATGTTGGGGACTTTATGGTGCCTCACCCAGGGCAGGTTTATTTGACCAGTGAATGAACCTGTTGTGTAAAGTAATACTTACAAAGTGAGGTCAGGTGAAACCCGGTTGCAGCTCTCAATCAGTTTCTGTATTTTTCGAGGGGTTGTTTGAACAGGAGGGTGGGACCACTGGGTGTTGCTTCTAGATTCAGTACAGCCAGAAGTCATTTAAAGCTGTCTGCCCTTTTAATTTAACCCTATTATTATCACTTTGTTTCTGTATTTCCTGCTTCAGTTTCATTGTCGCTCTGCTCTGTGTTGTATGTTTGGCCAGGGTGTGTTTGATCTCTATCTACAGTCCACATTTTTGCCCCTCAACACATTTATGTGCAGTTCTGCATGTTGCCTCATTTTACCGTCAGCCTTTGTGTCATGTGCTATAGGTTTCTGTTCACACAGTGGAATAACACTGCACACTGATGAGGGGCATTTCCTGATAGGTTTGTTAGCGGTACCAGCCAGCGTGGCACTGCTAATGTTTCACAGGAATTCAGAAAATCCTTCTCAGTTAAATCTACTACTTGAAATAGAGCCAAGAGATTTACTTTAGTTTGTGTGTATGTGTGTGAGAGCGTGTTTCTGAGTGTGGTCTGCCAATTAGTTAAGCTTTCACAGAATATTAAAAGCTGTAATTCGTGTTCTTGTATGTATATAATGTTGGAAAGAATATTTACTTGCCGATTTTATTAGACTTAAACTGAAAGAGGGCTGATGTGTTTGTACCCTTTTAAAGGGATTATTTGGGTTATTTGTGTTGTAGCTTTGAGAGGTTTTAGGTAACCTCTTGATTTATTGCCTATGTATTCTGTTAGTTTTGTTTTTATCGTGGCTGCTGTCTTTGTTTTACTCTGTCTTGCCCTGTGTGTTCCTTGTTTGTCGGTTTACTTTGGATGGCGGTTTTGTATACTAATGCCCCTGTTTTGGGTCTTTTTTAATTAAGATTAATTTTGTATTTTGAACCTTAAAGGTAGGGTAGGAGATCCTGGATTTTGAGTCCAGCGAACCTGCATTTTGAAAATACACAGGTAAAAAGTCCCAACCCTTTTCTTCACTTTCCCCCCGAAGGCACGCCTCTAGAGTACATGCACGAGCACGAAGGTGCACGAGCGCTGTTCTGACAGCAAGCATCGATCGTTGCCGTATTTAGTATTTAGTATATGCTAACTATACGTTTAATAATGCTAGGTGCTAGCCAAGCTGGCTCTAGTTTAGCTTCCTGCCAAGCTTCTGAACACGTAATTCGTTCACGGAGCAGGGTACGCGCACAGGGGGAAGGAGTGGGAGGGAGGAGCAGATTGCAGTTTGATAGACGGCATCAGAATCCAATCATTGTTAACGGTCCGTTCAGTATGATTGGATAGTGTTTTTCCTGGATTGTTCGTTCTAGAGGCCACTAAAACTTTTCATATTTGTGTCAAAACTTTCAATTAATTGGCTGCAATGGGGGTGTGAAGAGTATTTCAAGCAATATGTAAAAAAATGTTCCAGAAAAAGATCCCCTACCCCACCTTTAACACACTGGAAAAAATGCCCCTCCAAAAATAAGTAAAAAAACAACAAATACAAGACGTTTTTGCTTGAAATAAGCAAAAAAATCTGCCAATGGAACTAGTTACTAATTATTGTGATATTTAGGACTTTTGAGATAAAAGTGATCTTGAAATTAGCTTAAAAACCTCTTCAAATGTCAAAAAAAGCTTGTTTCATATGATATGTGACTCAAAACAATTTGTTTTCGAGACTTTTTCATTTAACAAGATATTTAAGATCTATTGTCTTCATACAAGTCCCTATATCTGGCTGAAATAGTACTTGTTAGGCAGTTGTGTCTTTTATTAAGTGTAATGAGATATTTTGACTAGAAATGAGACAAATATACTTGGTAAGACTTTGATTTTTTTCCAGTGTGGTGGCTTGGTTCCTCAGATGTGAAGACTTAAATTGGGTTGTGACGGATCAAAGAACAACATGAAAGAACATGACAAGATTTAATTACGCAGCAAACATTTGTGGGGTTTTTTTTCATTGTTTCCAAAAATCCCCAATACCGTCTGCCAATTTCTTATCTACTCTGCACACCAATATTGCAAATGCAGCTTCTGAATATCTTCATCCAGAAAAACTTTCCAGAAGATGAATTTTCAGTAAACCAAAACTGGGTTTCTTCTGCACTCAAAGACTGAACTGATAGAAAAAGCTAAATTTTACTGATAGGATAATTGCAGGAAATTAGCAGCGTTGAGAGGTGTTCTTGATGAAGTAAACAGTGAGTGTAGCAGAAATGATGTTTTTCCCACAGAGGATGCTTTTGATTCCATGTCAAACCATCCGTGTCTTTCCCATCATGCCGCAGCATGTTTGCTTTTCTGTTTTCTACAGATCAACGTGATGAAAGCCTTAAAGACATCTCATCCTCTAACACTTTGTGCTAGAGCCTCACATTTTTCACAACAGGAACTTTGACTTGTGATTATGATACTTAGGAGGATAGGACGGGTATATTGGGACGCCTTTTTGTGAGGCGAATCATTGAATAAGGCAAAGCAGAAGCTTTTCATGCAGTGTAAAACAGCTTTTGACATCATCACTTTTCCCATGGATTAGTTTACTATACTCAAACTGAGTAACTATTAATTAAAATGGTTAATTATATTCAAAATAACTTTTGAATCTTTTTATATTATTGGATTTCATTGAAATTTGAGTCTTGATTCAAAACGACTCAGCGTAAATGAATGCCAACTTCAGAATCTGTTTAAGTCCCCAGTGTGCAAAGAAAGCAGAACTAAGGTTGAGAAAAGAGTGAAGAGTAAAAAAAAATAGGGATTGCTTTTTATCATAAATCTAAATATATTCAGTGTCAGCTCCATGTCATGGGTCCCACAAGACTGGTTGTATTTCTGGCTTAATTTCTTGTTGCTCCACATATTTTAGACAATGTCAGTATCTGACATAGATTAAGTATCGTCAATTCAACACAGAAGTGGGAAAACTGTCACAATGTAATTCATGGGAATAACCAGTAATCCTCTGATAACCAGGTGTGTACGGCAGGAACAGAACAAAAGTGAGGGGGTGATCAGCAGAATTCAGAACGCAGGAAGCAGTCCTAAGAGAAATGAACAACAGGCTACACAAACCGGAAAAAATAGGGTGGAGAAAGAAATAAAGGACTGCTGGAAGGACCTTTGCTGATAAGTGGCACTTTTACATCTGTTATGATGTGTAACCACGGCAACAGGAAAGTTGGGGCAGCTAACTGAGCTTTCCAAAGTCCATTAATGCAATTTAATAACAATTTTAAGGTGCCTGTCATATCAAGATGATTTCTGATTTTTATGAATGAGTTGGACCTAGTTAATTTTTCCACATCATTAAGTACTTAGCATGTAAAATTGTAATAATTATACTCTTTTCAATGATTTATCTCCTCACTTTTAGCTCTTGGTGTCTTTGGACAAGAGCTCCCGTCGAGGCCTCATGGCTGCACTGAGGGAAGCTGTTACCCAGCAACAGGAAACCTTCTGATTGGACGGGCTGCCAACCTTACCGCCACCTCCACCTGTGGCCTGAACGGACCGAAGCAGTACTGTATTGTCAGCCATCTGCAGGTGAAGACATGAGGGGGGAAGATTCTTTTTCACTTTTAAAATATTCAGAAAGTTCATTATTCATCCATCTTGTACTTGAGACATCACATGATGTGCTTTGATGTGACAAATAGACTTTCAAACCCGTCATCACGTCGTCGCTTCCCTCGCAGTGCATGGCACCCAGCTTTCAGGTCCAAGCGAAATGGGACGTTTTGTCCTCCCTTTCTATCAGCTTCATCTGTCACTCTCCACAACTTCATCTGTAAATGTTCATGAATGTTTGTTTGGCGCCTGGTCCCAATGGGCAAGGCCACCCGACACAACAACAGCTCCAGGTGTGGACACACAAGTCAGCCTCGCCTTGTTTAAATATTCTCCCTGGTTCACTTTAATATTTCAAGCACCTGTCTGACTCTATATTGTCATTTCTATGGCTTCTGACTTCTATCCTTCACCACATCATTCTCAGGCTGCTGCGACACAGTTCCACCTCTTCTTTGAATTGTTTGAAATCTAACTCAACATGTTTTTTCAGAGCTTAAATCTATTTTTCATCACATTAAGTCGGAATGTTTGAGTTAACTGTTGAGTCTAATGTCAATCTTTGAAACAGCCAATGAATGCACAAAACGTTGTGATGTAATCACATCTCAGGATGTGAAATATTAAGTAGGGCGAATTGAGTCAGACATTTATTAATGCTTCACATGAACTCCCCTCCGATAACAGTTTGGTGAAAGTCGGTGTCCTTCGGAAGATATTTAAACCCCTCGAGATCGGTGTATATCCATATAACGGGAGAGAACAGGGCAGAGACAATACAGCCTCTAAATAAGGCATTATCTGTCTTTATTTCACCAATACTTTAAGACCAATGAATGAATGAATGCGGACTATTGCACTGTTAGCTCAGAGCTGCCGTGTTGTTGTTATTGGGGGCTTTCTACACACACGTCTACTGGGATGACGTCATCGACATGCTCCGCTGCAGCACAGCTCATTCACTCCGGTAAGGACGCCCATCGTACTCAAAGTCATTGTCCACGTCGTCACAGTCTGATAAATATCCCTCCATGTTGCACAAAACTAGCAGCAGGAAACTCCGTGTGAAGTTAGCCGACTGTCACAGAGCACGGAGTGAATGAGCTGTGCTCGATGACGTCATCCCAGTAGATGTGCCCCCAAAAACAGCAACACGGCAGCTCTGAGCTAACAGTGCAATAGTACACGTTCATTCATTCATTCTTCTTAAAGTATTGGTGAAATAAAGACAGGTGGAAAATTCCGCGTTGTGCAAGTAAGTGTGAAAGAGTTTGGTTTTGCTTTATTTATCATTTTAAATAACTTATATAAATGTGAAAACACATGTGTAAAGAGTTTAAATGCCCCTCTAACCTTATAAAAACACACTTAAGTACATATTCTGACACAGATCTGTGTTCCACTTCTGGGATAAGGTGCTATTACAGCCTGTCCTTCACTTCTACAGCATAAAACTTTTGTTTTCCTGTCTTCCGTCACATGACACTCCTCCTGGCGTGTTCACCGTCGTGTTTACATTCACTTCTCTTGCATCCGTGCATTTCCGCGCGCCTGCATGTTTGTGCCTGCACTTCCATTGCCCAAGGCCAAGAGTATTCACCACTGTCACCTTCCAGGTGAACATAATTGACATTCTCTGACTGGTGAGAGGCCTCCTACTACGGTATGGAGAAGGATACAGTGTCATCCTGGTATGTCAAAAGCTACTTTTGAGGCCCAAGCATCACATTTGTCTCCCAGCTTTTAAATGCCTACACATTCATCTATCATTTGTGTTTGACATCACTTTTCCTAGGTGGGGCCTTTCGTCCTGGTAAGATCAGATTGCATGGCTTCCATGCAGGTTCTTTTTTTATTATTTTTTTATTAGCTGTTCATAAAGCAGTTACAGATACCTTGAATTGCTTTTTCGACGCCCTGTGAGGAAAAAGGAGTCCGGAAAGCAGAGAATGGCAAATAAAAGCAAAATGTGCAGGAAAAAAAGAAGAAAACAACAAAATAGAAAGGAAATGAGGGAGGTGGTACGACATCCTTGCTTTTTTATTCAGCATCAGATTTACATCGGTGCATTGTTGGAGCAGAAAACCTTATGGTTGAGCTGACCAGGCTTGACTAATGGGAGATGAATGAGAGCAGAGAAGAGGGAGGGAGGGTTTTATGCCACACAAGATACTAGCAAACACCAACTGCAGATTTACAAAGCTCTTTAACGACAAGATGAACAACTATTTGACTTTTACTTGTGATACTTTTTTTACATCCACTCTTAAGAAATGCCTGAAATCTTGCATCTGGCTTTGTAGTCCTTTAAAACCTACGAAGCTGTCAGAATTAATCGCAGTGAAGAATAAGGCTGTGTAGCATTTGCACGGGGTATTAGAGTGGATGGTTTAGGGTGAATGAGAATAGGACATGAGCAAATTTATTCTATGGTTAAGGAGGGGGTGAAGAAGTTAAACATGCATGTAAAAAAAAAAAACACTCATTCACTGGCATACACATGTATAAGCAGGCATGTTTGGACATCTTGTCGTGCACATCCACATTCACGCTTTCTTCTGAGCACTCGGCCGAGTCCCTTTAACAGCCACGTTGTTGTCAGCAGCTTAATCACCCTTGACAACGGCCTAATTAAGAAACACTGCCCTAGAATCCACTGTTTCTCTGTGCCAACTTACCCTCATCTTTCTATTTTGCCCTCTTTCCTTCTACCTGCTCCCCTCCTTGTGGCCCCCTTCTTACCCTCTCTCCGTACACTGGAAAAAATCTAAATCTTACCAAGTATATTTTTCTCATTGAGTATCTTATTACACTTAATATAAGACACAATTGCCTAACAAGTACCATTTCAGCAAGATATAGGGACTTGTTTTAATACAATACATCTTGAATATCTTGTTAAGTGAAAAAGTCTTGAAAACATCTTGTTTTGAGTCATATTTCACATGAAACAAGCTTTTTTTTCCATTTGAAGAGGTTTTTAAGCCAATTTCAAGATCACTTTTAAAGGCAGGGTAGGAGATCCTGGATTTTGAGTCCAGCGAAGCTGCATTTTGAAAATACACAGGTCAAAACTCCCAACCCTTTTCTTCAGATTCCCCCCGAAGCCACGCCTCTAGAGTACATGAACGCGCACAAGCACGAAGGTGCACGAGCGCTGTTCTGACAGCAAGCATCGATCGTTGCCGTATTTAGTATTTAGTATATGCTAACTATACTTTTATTAATGCTAGGTGCTAGCCAAGCTGGCTCTAGTTTAGCTTCCTGCCAAGCTTCTGGACACGTAATTCGTTCACGGAGCAGGGTACGCGCACAGGGGGAAGGAGGGGGAGGGAGGCCTTATTTAATGCTACTTGAACTTAACAACTTGGCACAACTCAAACTCATCACGTTTACCCTATCAAAATGAATGTGTACTCTGCTCTACCAGGAGCCCGACAAGTGTTTTGAGTGTGACTCCCAGCATCCCTACGAGCCCTACCGCCACAGAAACAGCCACCGCATCGAAAACGTGATCTACCTCATGGACAGCAACAGAGACCACACTTGGTGGCAGTCGGTCAACGGTGTGTACTCACTCTGTAACCACCCCACGAGAACATTATCAGTGTGCTGATTGCCTCTGTCCTCATGCATGTGTGCAAGACACGTTTGTTCTTATCTGAAAGATACATCCTGATATTATGCATTGTCGAAGAATTTCACCAAATGAGCCTCCAGCAGAATTCTGAATGTTGAGGAAATGCAGTAATAGTGGAAAACTGATATTTCTCAAAGGGGGATGGAAAATTGCAAAGAATGATAAAGATCTCAAGCACTCATTCGTGCAGACAGTCGAGAGAGCTCAACATAAATCATGACGCCAACTGAAATGCACTTCCTCCACAGGTAAGGAGGATGTCAGCATCAGACTGAACCTTGAGGCCGAATTCCACTTCACGCATCTCATCATGAAGTTTAAGGTCTGTACGAATACTGTGAACTAATGTTGGAAATGTGTGAGCAAGTCTAGACGGAAGTCTGTGTTTGTTATGTACACTTACAAATCTTGAATTAACATTCCACAAGGCATGAATTCATTATCTGTTAGATGAGATAATGAGAACATAAAACAAAAGGTTCAGATAGGTCAGTGTGACCAGGTTCTGTCTTCACAATCCACTTCATAGTCATGTTTGAACTTATGTGTGAATTGATATTCATTTAAATTTTTTCAAACCGCCTTAGACTTTCCGACCCGCAGCTATGATTATTGAGCGTTCGGCGGATTTTGGGCGCTCATGGCGCCCTTACCGCTACTTCGCCTCCAACTGTACTAGAACCTTCCCTGGTTTCCCGGCCAACGGGTTGCACCGCATCAATGACATTACCTGTGAGGAACGCTACTCTGACATTGAGCCCTCTACTAACGGAGAGGTAAGCTGAAAAGGTTGCAGCTGCAACAACAGGAGGAGCCTCGGCACCTTTCAACTTCATTACACTTTTGTTTTCTGCCTGTAATAAGAACTTTGAAACATACTTAAATGAAAGAGTGTGACTTTAAACTATTAGAATTAGAATTAAAGTTATGATCCTTGAGATTTCAGGCTTTTTGTGTGGTGCTAAATTTTTCTTTGTCTTAATTTCTCTATCTGAAAAATTATGTTTCCGTAATTAAAGGTTATTTTCAAAGTTTTGGATCCTGCAATTCCTGTGAAAGATCCATACAGCCTGGACATTCAAGGTCAGTGGAGCTTGTGTATGTTACTCGTATTATTCATATAGGCTACTTTGTGTATAGGAACTTCTTAATGAGTCATCACAGTACAACACATGCACTTCTTAGATATGTCATCTTGATTTCATTAATACATTCCTTTCATAAACACAGAGGGAAACACCAAAACTCCTTTTGTTTCTTCTATAAACAAAATCTCAAGATTTCCCATCCCTCTTATTCCATTTAGACCTGGTATTGGCACAGGATCTGCGTTTGGCTAGCTCATCTGAGCAGCAGTCGTGTTGAAGCATGCTGAAACCGCATATAGAGAACAGCCAAACCACGGTTGGAGATGGTCAGGCTCGCTCTGTTCAGAAACTTCTTTGAAAACAAGCCAGAAATAAGCTTCAGGTACTATAGCAGTAGCATTAACTCAGCCATGGAAGAAAAAAAAAGAGCCCCTACAGCAACAGATTCCTTTACTTTAAGTCAGTCAGTCTCTTTTTTTTCGCATTAAGATTGTGTCAAACTTGAGGCGTAAAATGGGACTAGACGAATAGAATGCAAATACAAAGTTCCATGAAATGTGATATTATCGCACAGCCAGGTAATGTATTCACGTACAGATCACATCTTAGAAAAGGTGAGAACAAGATGTTTGAGCTTAAAATCACTACTTAACTCTTTCTGTTCCACCTCCACTGAATTTATTACTGCTGAACTTGTATAAATAGAATAGAAAAATACTTTATTCATCAAATTCAAATTAGTCAAGTAGCTAAAAAAATGTATTAATATTTACAATGATTGTTATATTAACAACAACAATAACACAAATTCTAATAAAAATACTACTACCTTCTAATAATGATGATAATAAATGACTAAATAAAAAAATGAAAAAATCAATTTGAGAAGAACTCAGCAGTCACTGTTAAAGGGATAGTTCGCCTCTTTTGACATGAAGCTGTGTGACATCCCATATCAGCAATATCATTTCTGAACATCTTCTTACCCCCTGCTGCGTCCTGTGAGCAGAGTTCCAGCCTCGTTTTGGTGTTGATGAAGGTAGTCCGGCTAGTTGGCTGGGGTCACAAAAATAAAGCGTCTTGCTTCTCAAAACAATATGCGTTCAAAAGAGTAATACATTTGCATCACAAAATCGTTCTCCAGGAAAAGTCAGACCTCACAATCGCTTGGCGCTATTTTTGCCTCCCTTCGTATCACTGCGTTCAGCCACCTAGCGATAGCCGCACCTGTTACAGTGTTTACTGCTCGGAAGCAGGGGACTGCTCGGTCTGCACTTCGGTCTGCACAGTTTACACAGCACTCAGTGATACGAAGGGAGAGAAATAGCGCCAAGCAATGAGAGGGTCCAGCCTTCTGCCTACAACAGAACCAGCCTTTTTCACCAGTTTGTCCAGGCGCCTACAGTTTTGGTCTGTAGTGCAACTCCCCCAGCAGACAGCAGCAAGAACAGTGCACTCTCAATGATAGTGTGATAAATCACTGTACCTGATTTAAGTTTTCACATGCAAGATCGCTTTTGGCACCGATAATTGGATAACCCCAGTTGTCGAATATGATATTTACTTCATTGTTGCCATGTTCCTGGAATTGTTGTCCTTTTGCGCTGTTTTATAACAGCTTGGGTTGGGTTAAATCCTGGATCCTGGTTCTGATATAAACCCGATCGAGACCTTACTCTAAATAAGGCACTGCCCTGTAAAAGGCCTCATCTGATCAAGTCAACCCGAATAAGGGGATGTTGATGTTAACAATGACAGGAATTTTTATTTCATTCTATTTAAACTTTATTTTTACAGATTATCTCACTGAGACACAGAGTTTCACTCTAAATAAATACCTGTTAAACGTACAAATTAACATAATCATCGATGCAGTTCATGCGACATTTAAACAAAAAATAACAATTCAAAAGCACAGGATGGTACTAAAAACAGGAACAAGTGTCCAATTATGTATTTTGAGGGCATCCTATCAGAGTTTGTGTAGCATTTTGCAACACAGTGCTGCCTCATTACTCAGTCACTGCAGAAGAAGATCGCTTCGAGGAAAAATAAGGCACACTTTAGGATTAAGGGTAACATGTAAATGGGAATATGAATGGAATATCCTACGTGCAATATACAAATCATGGTCAGATTATTGCATGTTTAAGAATAAAGTCTGAATATTGCCACTTCTGATCTCTGCCTCTGGGTAGATTCCTCTGAGGCCTTCAGATAAAGTGCTCCTGACATGTGAATAGGAAATATTGAGAAAACTGCATCATCCTTTCCAGTTTGCTTCTAGTATTTTGTCCTCAACGTGTAGAAGTATCAACATTATATATTATTTGGTATTCAGTCATAAAATATTTGAATTGGTTTTAAATTGATCGTGAAAAGACATGATATGTAAATGAACTTATTTTTTGGTCCTTTTTCTTCTCCTTCACAGAACTTTTGCGCATCACCAACCTGCGAATCAACTTCACGAAGCTCAACACTCTGGGAGACGACCTGCTGGACCGCCGCTCCGACGTCTTGCAGAAGTACTACTACGCCATTTACGAGCTGGTTGTCAGAGGGAGCTGCTTCTGTTACGGTCACGCTTCAGAGTGCGCTCCGGTGCCGGGGGTCAACGCCAGGGAAAGCGGCATGGTGAGTTATTGCACTACACTGGAAAAAATGCCCCTCCAAAAATAAGTAAGAAAAACAACAAATAAAAGACGTTTTTGCTTGAAATAAGCGAAAAAAATCTGCCAATGGAACTAGTGAAAATCGGCTTGTCAAGATTTTTTTAAATAAGATGTGATATTTGGGACTTTTGGGATAAAAGTGATCTTGAAATTAGCTTAAAAACCTCATGTTTCATGTGAAATATGACTCAAAACAATTTGTTTTCAAGACTTTTTCATTTAACAAGATATTCAAGATGTATTGTCTTCAAACAAGTCCCTATATCTGGCTGAAATAGTACTTGTTAGGCAGTTGTGTCTTATGTTAAGTGTAATGAGATAAATATACTTGGTAAGAATTTGATTTTTTCCAGTGTACAACACCAACACATCACCAAGTCATGTTGCTGGAAAGACATCAAAAGAAGAAGGTGATAGATACTTGTTATACTTTTACATCCTGTATTTGCTTATTTTGCTCCATTGTGATTGGCTAGATCCACGGTCGCTGTGTTTGCAATCACAATACTGAGGGCCTGAACTGTGAACGCTGCAGAGAATTCTACAACGACCTGCCTTGGAGTCCAGCGGAGGCAGAGAACCCACACACCTGCAGAGGTGAAAGACACATTCAGTGGGGTTACATGACACTGAAAGGATCGGATTATTGCCTAAATTACAATAAAACTGAGTTATTAAAGCTGCAGTCTGCAGGATTTGTTGTTGTCATACGTAAAGTCCTACTTTTTGGCATTTTAAGAGTTTACATGATCTATCAGAACGCTTGAAATTGAACACGGTGACCTCCGTAGGCGCAAAATGCAAGAAATGCTTATTTTTTAACCGAAAAAAGTTATTCAACTTCCTGTCCCGCCCCGTCAAAACACATGAGAACTCGTGCACGTCTACGTGCACGCCAGATGCGCGTACACAACTCCTCATTCATCAACTCACCTGTCATTTGCGATCATGGAAGACACAGTAAGTAGACTAGCCCGTAATGAAGTTCAATAGTCCAGATAAATAAGCGTGGGGACGAGCCTACCTTGTATCGCGCGTGCACAATCGGTGATTGACAGGCAGCAGAGCCCAGCTCGTAAACCTGATTGGTTACCTTTTACCGGTCCGGTCTGCAATTTTGTAAACAAACCTGCTGGCTTTGGAGGGACCTATTATTAATGTACTACTTCAGAATCCCCGGACAGTTCCAGGCATTATGCTTGAAAAAGAGTTGCAGACTGCAGCTTTAAGTTCATGTAGACACCTTAATCTGACAAGAAATTGGATCGGATTAAGACCCCGAGATAACTCGGTTGAAAGTCAAACTAAACCAGCTTGTAGACGCTGAAGCTCGTGGTGAATTAGACTTTGCGTTCTGGGCATGCTCCAGATGTTTTCCCGGGGTCGTGACCCGGAAGTCAAAGGAGACGATATTCCTGTTGTTGTCGTCGTCAGAAAGAAACAAACAACGCGATGGAGAATGCTCCGTTGGGCATCGAGTTTGTGCAACAAGCAGCTCATCACAGACCAAATGTGGAGGGACGTAGCTTCATCTGGCTCTGCGTTCTCCATCTTTCTCCAACGCCTGAGTTTGTTGTTGTTGTTGGTGGCAATAGTTGAGATGGGTACAGCGCCACTTATCATACCGGGGTATGACACGCTTTGTGCCTATGATTCTATTCATTCACTGCCATATATCCAAGGATAATTACCTTTGCTCAAATGAGGAGCATAACCCAACTATATCTATAATCAAATTAATCTCATCATGTAGACCCACTGACTATCTCATAGAATGACAACACAAGTATGATGCATTTGATTTGTTACCGTCTTCAACTGAAAGCTAGTCTTATGTGAACGTGTTCTACTAGTCAAAGGTTTTCATTAGGGCTGGGCAACGATTAAAAATCCATCCATCCGGTCCGGTCGCGGGGGGGCTGGAGCCTATCCCAGCAGTCAATGGGCGAGAGGCCCATTGAATAGCCCAAGAGACAGGCCGCCAGTCCACGATTAAAAATATTAATCTAATTAATATTGATTTCCCTGATTAATCACGATTGATCGCATTTGTACGCAAAATCCAAAAATGAATCCAAAAGTAGTGTATAGCTTTTAGCTTTTAGCATTTAGTTTTATTTTAAATGTGCTGCCATATGAATGAAAGTGCCATAACATTTGTTGTGCAAACACACTTTTAACATCAGCATCTTTCTGTAGTTTTTATGGAGAAGCCTCGCTCCACTGTCTGTTTCCTTGAATGACTTGCTGCTATCAGTTGTGTGTTTTGCCTTTAAGTGATATTTTAGACTGGAACTACTACGCTGAGAAGACAATTCAACTTGGCAGTGTTTACAGATGACTTTGGTTCTGTCGACTCCGCCGTCTGGAAGAACTTTAAAATGAAAATGGCCGAGTAAAAGTTCCGTACCCTTCTCCATGTTTGGTGGATCCGCCGATTACTTTCTTTTCCTGTTCCGCAGCAGACAGCAGCAGACTTTTACAAAATAAAAGCCTGTGAGCAACCGACTTTTACAAAATAAAATAAATTTTAGATTTTAGAAATAATAAAAATTTTAAAAATCTACTTTAATGTGCGATAAAATATTTATCACGTTAAATAATTGATGAGTTAACGCGATAATAACGAGTTAACTCACCTAGCCCTAATCTTTATTTAAAAATCTGGAAGTTTTTAAGCACATCTTACTCGTATTGTGAAGTATCCTGATATAACTGTATTATACCACCAGTAAAATGGTGTGTCTTAACATAGAAGTCAAAAAGGAAGCTTTTTCTGCTGCAGGTTATTATTGGAGGTCACTCAAGTCTTCAAACTCATTAAAAAATGTATTACTTCCTACCTTTGATGGTAATATTCTCCCCTTTTTTTTGCCCTTTTTCCCCCAGAGTGTAACTGCTATGGACACTCAAACCAGTGTCACTTCGACATGGCGGTGTATCTGGCCACGAGTAATACTAGTGGAGGAGTTTGTGATAACTGTTTTCACAACACCATGGGACGCAACTGTGAGATGTGTAAACCTTTCTACTACCAAGACCCCAATAGGAATATCAGGGACCCTCGTGTTTGTGTTGGTAAGTCATTTTTTTCCTTCCAGCAACAATTGTAGATGTCATAGTTGTCTGTCTTCATCAACCACAGTAAAACCTCCACAGATGGTCCAGTGTGTCTGATGTTCAGTTAACCAAAGGCACACTCTTACTCACTGAACCTCTCTATCTACCCGTAGCTTCCCGAATCAAATTCAAGTCACCAATTCAGCTTACACTGACTTCTGGGACTGGACCCAGCAATCTAAACTCAGTTATGAAGGCTTATTTTCTTTCTCAACCACTGAGCTGCTTTCAAGAGTTTACAGCAGTCTGTAGAAGGCACAGCAGAGACTCTACTTCCTGAGAATCCTCAGGAAGAACAACATCAGCCAGAGACTGCTTGTGTCTTCTTACCGCTCCTCCATGGCGAGCATCCGCACATACTGCCAGCTGCACAAGTGGCAAACAGGAAAGAACTCCAGAGGGTCACCAAAATGGCTGAGATGGTCATTGGAGGTCCTCTACCGACACTGGAGGACCTTCATGGCTCTTACTGTCTCAGGAGAGCCAACACCACCCTGAAGGACTCATTCCACCCGGGACATTTCCTGTTTGACTGTACAGGGCCATCAAAACCAGGACCAAGGCTGTGTTCGAAACCGCATACTACATACTACATACTACATACTACAATTCAATTCAATTCAAGTTTATTGTCAATTCTGCATATGTACCGGACATACAAGGATTGAAATTACGTTACTCTCCTACCAAGGCTTTAGCTAAAAAGAGACATTTATAGGCAAGGCAAGGCAAGGCAATTTTATTTATAGAGCACAATTCATACACAGGGCAATTCAAAGTGCTTTACAGCTACATAAAATCACAAGAAGGCAATAAAACCATTGAACAGGAATAAAGAAATTAAAAAAGAAAGAAATTTAAAACCCATTAAAATAATCATTAAGTAATTAAAAAGTGAAGAGTGCAGATAAAATACTTTCAGGTGTCATATGCACTGCTAAACAGAACTGTTTTCAGCCTGGATTTAAACATTGTCAGAGTTGAGGCCTGTCTCACATCTTCTGGAAGACTGTTCCAGATTTTAGGAGCATAAAACTGAAACGCAGCCTCACCTTGTTTAGTCCTGACTCTGGGCACCAGCAGGAGACCCCTCCCTGAGGTTCTCAGAGCCCGAGTTGGTTCATATGGCTCTAACATGTTAGAGATGTACTTTGGCGCTTGACCGTGAAGAGACTTGTACACAAGCAGAGCTGTTTTAAAGTCTATTCTCTGAGCGACAGGAAGCCAGTGCAGAGACCTGAGCACTGGACTAATATGGTCGTATTTCCTGGTTCTAGTCAGGACTCGAGCAGCAGCGTTCTGGATGTACTGCAGCTGTCTTATAGCCCGTTTAGAGAGCCCAGTGAGCAGGCCGTTACAGTAGTCTAACCTGCTGGAGACAAACGCATGGATCAGTCTCTCTAAGTCTGGTTTAGACACTATTCCTTTGATTCTGGCAATGTTTTTTAGATGGTAAAAAGCTGCTGATGTTACTGATTTAATGTGGCTGTTAAAGTTCAGGTCTGAGTCCAATATTACCCCGAGATTTCTAACTTGATAGTTAGGTTTTAGAGAGAGAGTCTCAAGGTGACTGATAACACTTTCTCTTTGTTTCTGTGGGCCACAGACAATGATTTCAGTTTTGTCTGAGTTTAGCTGGAGGAAATTGTTTTGCATCCACACACTGATCTGTTCGATGCAGCGACACAGTGTATCTACAGGCCCGTGTTCTCCTGCCGTCAGTGACACGTAGATCTGAGTGTCATCTGCATAATTGTGGTAGGACACATTATAGCTGCGTATTAGCTGGCCTAGTGGAAGCATGTACAGATTGAACAATACGGGTCCCAGGATTGACCCCTGGGGAACCCCACAGGTCATAGCCATTTGGTCTGAGACACAGTTACCAATTTCAACAAGATATTTCCTGTCCTCCAGATAGGACTTGAACCAGTTTAAAGCACGACCAGAGATTCCCACCCAGTCTTCTAACCTCTGTAATAAGATCGCATGGTCAACTGTGTCAAAGGCAGCACTCAGGTCCAGCAGAACTAAGACTGTGACTCTACTTGCATCTGTGTTCAGGCGGATGTCATTTGTCACCTTGATCAGAGCTGTCTCAGTGCTGTGGTGGGGCCTAAAGCCTGATTGGAAAGTATCAAAAGCATTGTTAGACAGGAGAAAGTCACTAAGCTGTTGGTATACAACTTTTTCTAGGACTTTGCCTAAGAATGGCAGGTTTGATATGGGCCGGTAGTTGTTCAGTACTGTGGCATCAAGATTGCTCTTCTTTAGAAGAGGCTTAATGACAGCAGTTTTTAAGGGCTTTGGAAATGTTCCAGTCTGGAGTGAGATGTTGACTAGATGAGCAAGTTGTGGTAACAAACTGCTCAGCACAGACTTTAGGAATCTAGTGGGCAACTCATCAAGGCAGCACGTTGATGAACTCAGACTGCAGATGGTCTCTTCGACTGTTTTGTCAGTAACAGGTGTGAAATGTGTCAGCTCTAGGTGTCTAGCTGGCTGCAGAGTAGTTATTTGTGTTGTGGAAATTATTGCATTCTTAATGCCTTGAACTTTGTCATTAAAGAATGTTGCAAACTCATTACACTTGGATGTAGAAATGAGTTCTAAAGGCAGTGAAACTGGAGGGTTTGTTAATCTGTTTACTGTAGCAAACAGGACACGAGAGTTGTTACTGCAGTTTTTGATGATTTCAGAAAAATAACTCTCCCTTGTTCTACGCAAAGTCTGGTTGAACACACATAGCTTTTCTTTGTAAGTCTCATAATGAACCTGGAGCTTTGACTTGCGCCATTTCCGTTCGGCTCTCCGGCACTCCCTTTTCTGTGCCCTGACCGACTCTTCTTTCCTCCATGGCGCCCTTTGCCTACTTTTAACCATTCTAACCTTGACAGGAGCAATGGTATCCAAAACATTTAAGAGACTTGATGTGTAAGAGTTCAACAGATCATCAACATCAGAACACAGGGTGTTCTCAAACCTAATCATTTCCATAAACTGTGTCCCTGTTCTGTCATTTATGAGTCTTCCCCAAACAACTGCAGACCCAGCTGGTGTTTTGGGTAAAGTAGATAGGTCGAAGAAAACACAGA
This sequence comes from Odontesthes bonariensis, assembly GCF_027942865.1. Classification (NCBI taxonomy): domain Eukaryota; kingdom Metazoa; phylum Chordata; class Actinopteri; order Atheriniformes; family Atherinopsidae; genus Odontesthes; species Odontesthes bonariensis. Next base: position 5,858,605 of record NC_134515.1, on the reverse strand, counting down.
AATGATCAGATAAAGCAACATCAACGACATTCACGTTTGAAATAACAACACCCCTTGAAATGAGCACATCTAGAGTGTGCCCTCTGTTGTGGGTGGGCTCAGTCACATGCTGAGTTAGACCAAACATTTCAAGGACAGCAGTGAGCTCTTTAGCTTCCTTGTTATGTGCTACGTCCACATGCACATTCAAGTCCCCTGTTATGACTAAACAGTCAAAAGCAGTGCACACAATTGAAAGTAGTTCAGTAAAATCATCAATAAAACAATTCTGTGGTGGTTTATAAATGGTGATATAAAGTATGGAAGATTGTTTTATCTCCAATTTGAATGACACATACTCAAATGATGAAAAAAACCCAAATGACAACTTGTGGGTGGGTAGATTGTCCCTGAACATGGCACAAACACCCCCACCCCTCTGGTTTTCTCGTGTTTCAGACACAAAATTGAAGTGAAGTGGACTAGACTCAATCAGGACTGCATTTGCTGTGTTTTTGTCGAGCCACGTCTCAGTTAAAAACATAAAATCAAGATTGTGAGAGGAAATAAAACTATTAATTAAGAATGATTTGTTACTTAAAGATCTGACATTGAGTACTGCGTGTTTGAGATTAGTTATAGTTGAACTGGATGCTGTGTTCTTGCAAGGGATATGGATAAGATTTCTCTGATTGGACAGTCTGATTGTCCCTCTCTTCACTCCATCCTTGGACCTCTGGTTGAGATGGTGTTTACCAACACAGAGGCCCTTAGTGTCCTAGACAACAGCATTGACGCTGTTGGAAATGACAGCTGTGGGCACCGGTGGTGGGGGCCGAGCTGGGGGGGCTTTGGTCGATGGAGTAAGCTGGGGAGGGAGAGGGGCTCGATGCTTCTTTGAGGATAGAATTCTTGATCTTGCCATGTTTGGCGTGAGAGGAACCATTTTAATCCCCGATTTCACCAAGCTTTCAAGGTGATCAGGAAATCTCCTGGGTGACGGTGGAGAAGAGAACGATGGTGAAACATCTCTGGAGGGTGTAGATGCAGCAGGTGGGTCCCAGGCCTGTGGTGAGGCCCGTGGTGAAGGCGATGGTGGAGCTGCTGAATCCTGTGTTCGGGATGCTGGAGATGCTGCTGTGGCTGCTGTGGCTGAATCCTTTGCTGGGTCCTTGGGTGGCGAGGCAGGAGCTCTTCTCTGGCTCGTCTTCTCTCTCTGCGGCAGCACAGGACCCGGTCCTGGTCCTGGTCCTGGTCCTGGCCCTGGCCCCTTCTGATGCCTCAGAGCGTGGAGAAGATTATCCGTCAGTCGTCTCACTCCACCTCTGTTCAGGTGTGGGCCTTTTCTTTGAAAGAGATCATCTCTTTGCCAGAAAAGATTAAAGTTCTCGATGAAATGAGGTCCTCTGGACTCACAGACTTTGGACAGCCATGTGTTCAACTGAAGCAGCCGGCTGAATTTGTTGATCCTCCTGTCGATGTTTGGGAGAGGTCCACTTATGAATGTTGGTATTATCACTTTATCAAGACTCTCAAACAGTTTCTCAAAGTCTTTTTTTAAAATTTCAGACTGATTCTCTCTGATGTCCACCGCACCCACGTGCACAATCAGCTGTTTCACCCCTTGGTGTTTTGCCAGTACCTCTGGTAGTAATCTTGTGATGTCAGAGACAGTGGCACTTGGATAGCTGCATGTAACCATTCTGTTTATGTTTATATTAGATATGGCTCCGTCTCCAAGCACAAGAGTATCTTTGACCTTGACACTCGGCACAGTTTCTCTGTCCATCTGCTTCTTTGTACCGTCTCTCTGTCTGTTACACTCAGTCACATTTGGCTCTGACAGTGGTAAAAATCTGTTTGTTAACTTTATTCCGGGTGATGTTACATATTCTCTGTTGATACCAACAGTTTGACGATTCTTCGGCTTTGCACCAAGTCCATCATACGTGCCTTTACAGAGTCTTGGAAAAGACACAGTATCATTTAGCTTTAAGTTGGAGGTAGCAGTTTTTTCACCCTTTCCTTTGGAAGTAAATGTGGACTTCTTACCACTGGATTCCATTGGGAGCGTTTCATGAAGTCCCATTTCAGTTTCTAAGGCAAAAATCCTTACTTGTAGCGCCCAAATTTCTTGTTGATATATCCGACAGCTTTCACAGGGCATGTTGAAAGGATTGTAGTCGCTGGCTCGTCAGATAAGATGTAAAAAGAATAAAAATGATTTTAAAAAGTCTTGGTTCACTTAAAAGAAAAAGAATAAAATTATATCCAAGACTTGTGGAAAGAAGTAAAATGATTTAAAAGCAAATAAAGCGATAAGCAGCAGGAGGAAGCAGAGACACGTCTGCACTCTTCAGAAGCAGGAAGCTAGGTCAATGCATACATAAAGAAACATTTATACAAACACTAATGACATCTAAGCTAAATAAATTAAATTAAATTTCCAAAATAAGGCACTAAAATAAGAAAAGACATACATAAGACAATATGGACAGTGCGTTCCTCCCATGTGCACTCGGAGGAATAAGGAGGTAGTATATAGTATATGGAGGTTATAACGGTTAGACAATATTGCAATAATACCAGTATAAAAATTTTGTGGATTAAGGTGCAAGAAATTTGTAAAATAGCTTAAGGCTGGCTAAAGTGGTCAATGCATAACCTATGCTAAAATTAAGTCTTGAAAGGATGGTGGGTCCTAATAGGGGTATTATAGTGCATGCCAGTTCTTAAAATAATAAATAATAATAATAATAAATTTATTTGTATAGCACCTTTCACAGAAAATAAAATTCACAAAGTGCTTCACAATACGATGCAAGTCAACATTTCATATACACATCATATACACACATAAGAAAACACAGTAATTGCAGAAAAGCATGAGGCTACAGAGCAGATGGGCACTTTAAGTACAGATAAAAGCTATTTTAAATAGGTGGGTCTTCAGATTTTTTTTGAAAATGTCTAAAGAAGCTGCAGACCGTAGACAGAGAGGAAGAGAGTTCCAAAGAGTTGGAGCCACTACCTCAAAGGCACGATCACCCTTTGTCTTTAGACAAGAGCGGGGGACAGTCAATAAGCTCTGGTCTGAGGACCTAAGAGACCTGAGGTCCGTTTCACGTAGCAGGTTTAGTGAAAACTCTGAGTAGGTTAACCCTGAAAAGAGGGAAACCCTGAGTTTTCCGTTTCACAAAGGGAGGTAACTCAACCCTGAGAAAGAGGGGTAACTCTAGCCTGTTTCACAAAGAGAGGTAACTTAACCTCACGGCCAGTTACCGGAGTAACAGACTCTCTGAACCTAACCTGGTCGGGACCAGGTTTTATTCAAGAAACCTCGAGTTTCTTTCTGTCTCCGCCCTCTTTCAGCCACACACGACATTTGATTTCCTCATTCATTCAGTCAGCAGAGCGAGTTCTTCTACTTCTATAAGTCCATTAGGCACAGTAGGAGGCAACTTTTTTCACGAACATGTCCTTTTGACAACGATCCCGTGGATGAAGGTGCAGCATTATTGCGCAGAGAAATAAATATTCGTCGGAGATGGTTATCAGACCGCGCATAGATTTTTGCATTTACAGACAATTATCTTTTTGAGCGGCACCATCAGAATGTGTTGGGACAAAAGAAAAAAAAGACATAAAAGACAAATAAATATTTGTATGAATAGGCTTAAAAAAGACATATATAGGCCTATTATATTTTATAAAGGCACTCGTGTCTTGGGGGTGGATTCCCTCCGGGGATTCCCTCAGCCACTGGCCTCCCGTTAGAGGTGGCGGTGCTGGGCACCACCCGTTTTACGGGCGTCTGCCTTCTTTCTGTTGGCTCAGTAGAAGTCTGTGTTAGTTTAAATAGGCTTAATTATTTAACAGAACATGATATAGATGATGACTCTAAATTGTCCTTAGGAGTGACTGTGAGTGTGTATGGTTGTTTGTCTCGTTTGTCTCTATGTGGCCCTGTGATGGACTGGCGGCCTGTCCAGGGTGTACCCCGCCTCTTGCCCATTGACCGCTGGGATAGGCTCCAGCCCCCCCGCGACCCGACTGACGGATTCAGCGGTGTATAGATAATGGATGGATGGATGGTATAGATGAGAAGACATAGTTTATGTGTGTGAAAACAGCATTATGTTGGGAATAAAATAACTGCACAGTCAAATAGCCACTTAATATTTATTTTACAGTGTAAAACATGATCAAAATGAGGTACCTCCATGCCGAGGTCTCACCTGTTTGAACAATGTTTTTATATTTCATCTTAAACTTCTGCCAAGAGCGCTTCTCCCCTGCGGGATTGCACCTAAATGAAATAAATGAATGGGCTACCATTCAAGTTCGAGTTTCTCTGTACTATTATTGTGATTGCTAAGGACTACATTTAAACTTACACTTACACTGTGTTGCACTTATTTCTAAAAACGTATTGAAACTCGCCGTATGAGCGCATTAAGATTTCCAATTCGAGGTTGGTGAAAAACGTAGCCCCTCCTCTTCCCCGTTGCCAAGGTGACTCGTCGAATCGGGGCTCCATTGATGCTGGCTTTTTAAAGTTGTGGTGCACGCGCTAAACTCAAGGTGAACTTACTCAGAGTTGATTAACCTCACTCAAATCAGCGTTTCTGGAACCGAAAACTCAGGGTTTTCTATCTCAGAGTAGATCAACTCAGAGGTCAGGAATAGACTCAGAGTTGGTTGAACCTGCTACGTGAAACGGACCCCTGGTTGTGCTATAGGCGTGGATCAGGTCACAGATGTAACCAGGTGCCTGATGATTAAGGGCTCTGTATGTGATGAGAAGAATTTTGAACTGGATCCTGAACCTTATAGGCAGCCAGTGTAAGGAAAGTAGAATGGGTGTGATGTGAGTCATCCTGTTGGATCTAGTCAGTAACCTGGCTGCAGTGTTTTGAATAATTTGTAGACGGTTCAGAGATGATATGTTGAGACATGTGAAAAGTGAATTACAATAATCTAACCGGGAAGACACAAATGCATGAATAATCATCTCCAGCTCAGGCCGGGACACAATGGACCTACCCAGGCTCCGCCCTCGCAGTGACGCAACACCTTCGGCTCTGCTACACTTACTCAGGCAAACTGCTCATTCAGGTGGATTCGAGTTCCCGAAAAAATGGGAACTCCACCCACTTTGTCGGGAAGCAATCAACTTTGAGCAGCGCCAACGGCCCAGGGTAGAGGCGTGTTCAAGGTAGTGACGTGGGGAACTGCCACTCAACCCATGGATTGTACACGGAAGCGCTTCATTCAATATCAACATGGAGCAGCGTCAACCTTTTGACACTGCTGTAGATGCTGTAATGAAAGTGTTCGACGGGAGATTCTCGTTAAAAATCGAGCAAAGAACAGCCCTTGAATCATTTCTTGACAGGAAAGACGTTTCGCCTTGATACTGGCTTTGGTAAGAGTTTAATCTACCAGTTAGCCCCGCTGGTAGCTAAATCATACGTCAGAGGAAAGAGTGGTGTGATTGGCTTAAGCTTAGGCACAGCCTTTTCTGGCCACAACCAGTAGCAACCCGAGGGAGGCGGGTTGACCAGGCCATTTCGAATCGTATTCGTTATGGTCTTGGTCAGACCAGAATCTCGAAGAGATTTGAAAGTCTATGTTAATCAGGCTACAATGGACCTGAGTTTTGCTATATTTCTGAGCTGGAAGGAACAATTACGTGCAAATGATTTTATGTGCTCCTCAAAGTGCATGCTTCGGTCGAAGGTAACCCCAAGGTTTTTTAGCTTTGACTGAGCAGCTGATGAAACAAACCCACTACTCTGGGCAATTTTGGGGGCTGAATTCTCAGGTGCAATAATTAGAACCTCTGTTTTTTCAGTGTTCAGCTGGAGGAAGTTATTTACCAACCACTCACTAATGGCACACAAACAGTTTCGTAAAACAACAAAGTTGGATTGGTTTTCTGGTTTGCAGGATATATATAACTGAATGTCATCAGCATAGCAATGATAAGATACACCACTGAATTTATTTATAATGTGCCCTAATGGAAGCATGTATAGAGCAAATAACAATGGACCCAAGACAGACCCTTGGGGTACGCCACAGGAAAGAGGAGTATTTTCTGACGTGAATGGCCAAACAGATACAGAGAAATTCCTATCAGAGAGATAGGAGGAAAACCACTTTAGGGCTGCCCCAGAGACCCCAACCCACCGTGTGGACCCAGTGTGGGAGGGGGGTTTGAGGTGATCAGGAAGACCGAGGGGTGGGGGGCAGAAGGGGGAGGGGGGGGTAGAGCAGGAAGTGAGTTCAGATTCCGTACAGCCAGAGGGACAAAAGAGTCCCTCAGTCTGCTTGTCCTCGCTTTGAGGCTCCAGAGTCTCCGTCCAGACGGCAGCAGGCTGAAGAGGCCGTGTAGAGGGTGGGTCGGGTCACCCACCAGGCGGAGTGCTTTCCGCATGAGGCGAAGGCAGAATAAATCCGGGAGGGAGGGGAGAGGGGTGCCAACGATCTTCTCGGCTGTCCTCACGAGGCGCTGAAGGGTCCTGCGGCAGGAAGCTGTGCAGGCTCCATACCACACTGTAAAACAGCTGGTCAGGATGCTTTCAATGGCTCCCTGTAAAACGTGCTCATTATGGGGGTGGGGGCTCCAGCTCTTCTTAGCTTGCGGAGAAAGTAGAGCCGTTGGTTAGCCTTCCTGGCCAGAGATGCTGTGTTGATGGTCCAGGATAGATCCTCAGTGACGTGCACACCCAGGAACTTGGTGCTGCTTACCCTCTTCACAGCAACTCCATTGATGGATAGAGGAGCATGCTGAGTGTGGGTTCTCCTGAAGTCCACCACAATCTCCTTGGTCTTCTCTGCATTCAGAGAGAGATTATTGTTTATGCACCAAGAGGCCAGGCGGCTCACCTCGCTTCTGTAGAGAGACTCATCGTTATTGCTGATGAGACCCACCACAATCGTGTCATACTACATACTACATACTACATGCTACATATTACATACTCATCGATCAGACAGTATGCAGAGCGTTTACCCACAATGCATTTCGCTCCTACCCGAGCCGAAATCAGCCGACCTGAAGCTGATTTCTCTTAAGCTCTAAACTCTGTAAACTTTAGCAACATTTGAAACATTTTCAGGCGAGAAAGTAGTCGTTTAGATCCCCAACGTGTTGAAAATCTGACAAAATACCGGCTATTTACAATTTTGTTCCCAAGAATTCCGCGCTACTAAAGCTAGCCGCAGTGAGCAACGCACTTCCGGTTATTTTCACAAAATAAAATACCTGTTGCCTTTTATCATAGGGAAAGCCATTACCCTACAATTGATGCTTTTGTTTTGAAAACAGGAAGTGAACCTACCCTCGTTGTAGCTAGCTTGAAACTGCCGTTTTGACAGGAAAAAAGTCAGTATGAGTAGTAGGAGTAGTAGGAGAAGTATGCGGTTTCGAACACAGCCAAATAGACTAAAAGTCAGCTTCTTTCCAACTACTGTCAGAGCCATAAATGCCTCTTTACGGTGAAGTGCAGTATACTGGTTTTCTGGCAATATTGTGTTTAATACATAGCCGTATTGTTTTTATATTGTTTTTTTTTTTTAGTACATACTGTCCCTTTATAGTTAAATAGTTATATTGTTTACAAGTTGTTATATATCTGCACTGAAAGGCCTGCACCTTACTTTTCGTTGTACTCGTTACAATGACAATAAAGAAAATCTGAATCTGATCCAAACATCTGGGAACCGAGAAGACCAGATTCTGGACCTTTGGACGAAGAACATTGTCCCATTCTTATCTGATATCGGATTCTAGCTGCTCAACAGTCCTGGGTTTTTGTCACGTTTGACGTTTTGTGATGCGACAAATGTTTTTAATTAGTGAAAGGTTTGAGCTGCAGCACCCGGACTCTTCTCCCATGAAGCCATGCTGACTGTTGGAATAGATGCATCCCTGTTCTGCTTGCGCTCTGTCCTTTAAATGGATTTAGCATTTCATTCTAAAGCCAGCTAAACGTACTTACGCGTGAATGTTGTTTCTCACAGTTGCTTTAAAAGTGTATACTAAATGACTAAAATGTGAATCTTTTTTTTCTGATAGCGTGTGATTGTGATCCGGTGGGATCGCTGGAGGGAGGTGTGTGTGACAGCCACACTGACCTGGACATGGGGCTGATCGCAGGACAGTGTCGGTGCAAATCCAACGTTAAGGGCACCCGCTGCGATGACTGCAAGGAGGGTTTTTACGGGCTCAGCCAGAACGACCCGCTTGGTTGCCAACGTACGTATATATTTCAGTGTATTTTTCTACCGTAGAAAAACCTTGTGCTTAGACGGGGTGAGAGTAGATGTCTTTATATTTCTGCAGTCTGCATTGATCTTTTTCTACCACCTCAGCGATATCATTTATATGTGTGTGTGTGTGTGTTTGTTTTCTATCAGCTTGTAATTGTGACCCCCGTGGCATCATTATGATTGGAGCTCCATGTGATCAGATTAGTGGGGACTGCTTCTGCAAAAGATATGTCACAGGCCGCTACTGCGACCAGTGTCAGGTTAGTAGCAACTGTTCTCTGAATTTAATTTTTTTATATCAAAGCATCTCACACAAGGTTGCTTATTAGCTTTCAGCACTGGCCTTGTCTGGTGGTTGTGCCAGCAGGACTGTTTTTAATGTCATTTTATATCCGGGGCAGCATTTATATCACCAGACTCATGATCTGAACTCTTTACCTTGTTGTACTGTGTCACTGTAACCGCTCCCAGATTGATAGGCAGCAACACTTGCGTCTTTAGGATCATTGCTGATGTCTTTCCTCCTGGACATAGTGTTAACACACACCTAGTGTCATGATACAGGACTCCCCCCTTGTTTATTCAGCTCTCTCGTGTTTCCAGTCCTCTCATCACTTCCTCTGTATATATTCTCTTGATTTTCAGTTGATCCTTGTCCCATCGTTTCACATTACTTCCCTTCATGTTGCATGTTGTTCTGTTGTCTCAAGGTCATCCGCCAGTCTTGGCCTTATCTCATAGTCCTAGATTTGGGTCTGCCATTGCCAAACATGTGACACCTAGATACTCCACACTAGCAAACTGCCAAAACTTAAAGGGGAAGTTCCTTTTTTTAAACCTGGACCTTATTTCTGGCATAAAATACGTTCATCTACTCACCGATAACAATCAGAGCCGCTTTGGGGCAGATCTTTTTTGGCACGCAATTTGCTTTTTAGTCTCTTCTCACTGTCAGACAAACAGAAAGCAGACAGCAATGAGGAGTGCTTGAGACAGTAGTTTGGTTTCTATTTTTTATTTTTTATTTTTTAAATTTGTTTATTAGGACATTATCAGTAAACCCTAAATCAGTGCCACAGGAAAAGGAATTACAATATCCATTTCTTTTTCATATACACCCAAAACAAGAACAAAAGAAAAGAAACCCCATCCACCCTTCCCACCCCCATTGGTCTGTATTTATAATTTTACCCAAGCAAACCTAAGCATTTTATAGTCTATATAATGTGCTCTAATCTATGGCTAGTACTTTACAAGTCTAGCTAAAAATTACGGGTTGGAAACTGCAGATACTTTATCAAAATAAAAGAGAAAAGGCCGCCATGTAGTGAAAAAATTCTCAACTGATCCTCTTAAAGAAAATTTGATTTTTTCCAGTTTTAACAATAACATCACATCCTCTATCCAGGTATGCAGTCCTGGAGCAATTGGTGACTTCCAATGTAGGAGGATACGTCTACGGGCAATTAGAGAGGCGAATGATAGTACATTCAATTTTGGTTCAAGTTTGGTTTCTATTAAAGGGAAAGTTCTTTATTATTTTTTTTAAACCTGGAACTTATTTCTGGCATAAAATATGTTCATCGACTCACCGATAACAGTTTGGTGAAAGTCGGCGTTCTTCGGAAGATATTTAGATCACTGGAGATCGGCGTATATCCATATAACGGGAGAGAACAGGGCAGAGACAATACAGCCTCTAAATAAGGCATTATCTGTCTTTATTTCACCAATACTTTAAGGCCAATGAATGAAAGAACGCGTACTATTGCATTGTTAGCTCAGAGCTGCCGTGTTCTTGTTATTGGGGGGCTTATCGGGGGACGCTATTTAGATCACTCGAGATCCGCGTATATCCATGTAAGTCTAGCCAACTGTCACAGAGCACGGAGTGAATGAGCTGTGCTGCAGCAGTGCGTTGATGACGTCATCCCAGTAGATGCGGGTGTAGAAAGCCCCCGATAAGCCCCCCAATAGCCCCCAATAACAACAACACGGCAGCTCTGAGCTAACAGTGCAATAGTACGCGTTCATTCATTCATTCGTCTTTAAAGTAATACTATGTAACATTTCTACCTTAAAATAACAGCTTGAAAAAAATTGTGCGGCTAGAATGAGTTTTAAGATTACGATTGGCCTGTCTCCTATGCCCTTCGGGGGTCTGAGTTGGAAAAACTGCGCTATGTAACTTTGCTGGACCGGCCCGGGAGCTGAGCGGAAGTACTTCGACTTGCTTTCTGGCACACCTACCGCAAAAACAAATAGACCCCTCTCACGCTCCCAGGTACATTTGATTACTCTTACCTTCTCGGTCGACATAGCTTGCACCTTCTGACTCCTCGCCGGTTCGTCAACAAACATGAAACGTGAAAGCGAAAGGGTGTTGTATTTACGACAGTGTAACCGTACATTACCTCCAAGCCTGTAGGGGGAGCTCCATAATGGGCTTTTTGAAAAGTTACATTGTACTGCTTTAAAGTATTGGTGAAATAAAGACAGATAATGCCTTATTTAGAGGCTGTATAGTCTCTGCCCTGTTCTCTCCCGTTATATGGATATACGCCGATCTCCAGTGATCTAAATATCTTCCGAAGGATGCCGACTTTCACCAAACTGTTATCGGTGAGTAGATGAATGTATTTTATGCCAGAAATAAGGTCCAGGTTTTAAAAAAAAAAAACGACGAGCTTTCCCTTTAACTAAAGAGGTGCTCACACTTACTGAGGATAAGTTAATGAAGGGAATTTGATTATCAGCACCTGGGTGCTTCTTACCCTCCTTATTTACTTACCCAGACTAAACATGGAGAAGCAGCATTTAGCTGTTATGCTGCAAACAAGTGGAACAAACTGCCAGTGGAGATTAAACTTTCACCAAATGAAGACGTTTTTAAATCCAGGTTAAAAACATTTCTTTTCTCATGTGTCTATGCATGAAATCTGCACGATATCTTTGAATTTATCTGGACTGTTGCTTGTTTTTAATTTCATTTAACTTACTTTATTTGTTTCTCTTTATATTCTTATATGTATTTTTAATGCTTTTTACACTCCCTGCTGCAATGCTTTTATTTCATGTGAAGCACTTTGAATTGTTTTGTACATGAAATGTGCTACACATATAAATTTGATTTGATTTGATATTTATCTTGTGACAGCAGTAAGGCTGTACTTAATTTTTCACAACCTTCTTCTGCATTTTGGCTTAGTTTTTGTTAAATGTCACTTTCTAATATGTCATACAGTGTTGTTCATTTCAGGTTCTATTCCAGATCTGGTAAGGACAAGAGGTTTTAGTCATGATAGTAAAACCTATACTTTCTTTTTCACGGTATCTTGGTGGTACGGACAATAATGGAACACATTACATTATACATCGACAAGCCATGAAGTATCAAAATAAAATGTACTTGTCATTGTGCCTTCTGGTTTTGAGGACTGTTTTCCATCCCTGTAGCCTGAATACTGGGGGCTCAGTAATGACCAGGCTGGCTGCAGACCTTGTGACTGTGACTTTGGTGGAGCCTACAACAACAGGTAACCCACTTTCTTAATCCGTAAACGTATGAAGAGAAACAAAGAACCTTGTCGAGGTCTCTCATTTAGACACAAAAAGCACAAACTAACTCTGAAGTGACAGAGGTATTCACTCAATCATCGGTTCCTGATGGAGGAGGGAAAACAGAGAGTGGAAATGTAGAGATCGGTTCTACAATTAAACATTGCTTTCTCTGTTATACAAGATGCAAGATGGAAAATGGCCAGTGTGACTGCAGGAATAGTCTAATCGGCCGACAGTGTTCAGAGGTGCAGCCTGGGTATTTCTGCGCTCCGCTCGACCACCTCAAATACGAAGCTGAAGATGCCACTGGACACTCTCCGGGTGACTCCTCACTGCCGGTGAGCTCAGCTGCATGAATACGTTGCTGCAAGCTTCTCTTTCTGAGGAAGAAACTGATTGTATTTCTTGTCAAGTTGTAAAGTTTTTCCATCCTCTTTAGAAACACACTCCTATGAAGTGCCTTTCATGAATTCCTCGAGCACGTAACTTTGTTTGGAAAACCTGTGTCTGCACCATAAAGAGAACATCAGGTCTTTCTGTACAACTCCTGATCGATATTTTATATCTGTCAGACTCTGCTATGTTTGGTGTTTTTCCACAGATGCAACAGAAGAAATGGGAGAAAATGGTGCATCTTTGTGACAGGCTGCTCGTAACAAAGTGCCTAAAGATACAATTTGACATTTTATTTTTGCTGAGTTGTCTGTCGACACAACACTCAGTGGGGTAGCACTGGCACTGAAAGGATCGGATTATTGGCTAAATTACAATAAGACTGAGTTGCTCCTTATTTGAGCAAGGGTAATTCTCCTTGGATATATGGCGGTGAATGAATGGGATCAGAGGCACAAAGCGTGTCATATCCTGGTATGATAGGTGGCGCTGTACCTATTTCAACTATTGCTAATTGAGCCACTTCCTACGTCCCTCTACATTTGGTCTGTGATGAGCTGCTTGTTGCACAAACTCGATGCCCAACGGAGTATTCTCCATCGCGTTGTTTGTTTGTTTCTGACGGCGACAACAACAGGAATATCGTCTCCTTTGACTTCCGGGTCACGACCCCGGGAAAACATCTGGAGCATGCGCAGAACGCAAAGTCTGATTCACCACGTGCTTCAGCGTCTACAAGCAGGTTTAGTTTGACTTTCAACTGAGTTATCTCGGGGTCTTAATCCGATCCAATTTCTTGTCAGATTAAGGTGTCTACATGAATTTAATAACACAGTTTTATTGTAATTTAGCCAATAATCCGATCCTTTCAGTGCCATGTGACCCCACTGACTGGTTCATCCCTTAGAGTTAGATGCCATTTTTGTGCTTGAATGATTAATCGGCTACTGTTAAGTAGCTTTACAAACAGAAAAAGCAGTCAGGTTGACCTGACCTGAAAATGGTCAGGTTAGACGACTGAAAAGGAGTGAAAAAAGCAGCTAATGCCCCAAAATAAACTTTGAACGACCTTCAAAAAGCCCGGAGAACTATTGCTCGAGGCCACTTTAAAAGATTAAATGAAAGTTTGGCTGCTTGGAAGCAAAATGTAAAGAAGTGAGGGGTGGACCAATGCTTCTTGAACCACTGATGAAGCACTACCTTCAAGATTTGTGTTAATATTCCCTCTGAGCTCCATCCCATCAAACCTCTTCCCTTAAAGACACTTTTACAGACTGTGGCCTCCCTTCATCAGTGTCTTCTTCCTTTCCCATCTCTGTTTACCTGCTTTCTTTCGTTCTTTTCTTCCTCACCCATCCATCCTTTTCATTGTACACTATGTATTCGACGTGCAGCCCTCCAGGCAAGTTCCGACAGTCCACACGTGCAACGTCACTGCCGCAGGAATGTGAGGAGAAAAGACTTCAATGTGTTTGGAATGTTATAAGAAGACAGGCAAAAGTGCAAGACACGTAGCAAGAGGAGATGCGTCCGTTGCTCGTGTGATTTCTTTTTGAGGTGGTGATATGGCTTGTTAAACTGTTTACTGGAAGGAAACTGAGTACATCCTAAAGAACATTAAAGATGTTTGGATTAAGCTGCATACAGTTAAAACGCTTCTTTTCCAAAAGTGATCCATCGAGGAACTGGAAAGGTTTACAGATCCGAACTTGTCACAGTTGTTCCTGTGCTGCAGACATGCCCCACATGCATAGAAAACCCCATTTTCAGCCTCGCCCTCTTGTTTATTCCATCACACTTTGACAGATTTGGCATGTTTCTGCTTTGTCATTTGCACTTTTAGGTGAGATTGAAGCGAGGTGAATCCCTGCAGATTCCTAGAAATGTTTTAGCAAAAAGTTTTCTATCGGGTACGATGGACACGGCCGTTAAACCTCTTCTCTCCCTCAGGGCAAAGTTCGTCCTCAGGCAAGTGACGACTGCATTCAGCATCTCAATAACCAGGCAAGGAGGCATCGGAGACACGGGCGTATATCCAGCTCGCAGCAACATCAGGCCGCACTGAGACGCATCCGGCAGCTTCAAAAAACAGTAGGATTCTGATCTACATTGTATTCTCATTTAAAGGGATAGTTCGCCTCTTTTGACATGAAGCTGTATGACATCCCATACAGGTAATATTATTTATGAACATCTTCTTACCCCCTGCTGCGTCCTGTGAGCCGAGTTCCAGCCTCGTTTTGGTGTTGATGAAGGTAGTCCGGCTAGTTGGCTGGGGTTTAAAAAATAAAGCGTTTTTCTTCTCAAAACAATATGCGTTCAACAGAGTAATACATTTGCGTCACAAAATCGTTCTCCAGGAAAAAGTTAGACCTCACAATCGCTTGGCCCTATTTTCTCTCCCTTCGTATCACTGCCTGCTGTACAGACGGTGCAGACCGAAGTGCAGACTGAGCAGCAAACACCGTAACAGGCGCGGCTGTCGGCAGGCAGCAGCAGGCAGTGATACGTAGGGAGAGAAAATAGGGCCAAGCGATTGTGAGGTCTGACTTTTTCCTGGAGAACGATTTTGTGACGCAAATGTATTACTCTTTTGAACGCATATTCAGGCATGCAAACTTGCCACCTTTCGGCGAAATTCGCCGTTTTGAAATCAAAATGGGTCATTCTTCTGAATCGCGTAGATCCGAGGAGAAAAAAAAATGGGGGGGGGGGGGGGGGGGGGGGGTGAGCATGTCAACTAGCGAGTGGAACTGTGAACCTCAAAACTACACTAGACCTATGTGACAACAAATGACTGACAAGAGTGGCGTGTGAGAGAACCACTATCACCAATCAGAAGTGAGGAGGGCGAACCCCTATTCACACCCCCCCCCCCCGGACCACCCCCCTGCTACAATTTGACTGATGTCCTGAAATAGTCTTCATAACGAATTGTGTCGTTAGATCAATTAATGTGCTTTTAATAGTGTCTTTGATACAAGTGTCAGCTAAATGTCTTGATAACAGACTTGAAATAGTCTACAATTCCTCGATATTTCACCGCCTCACAGAACGCTGTTTGTGTTAGTGCTACTCGAGGTAACTGTAGAGTGGCTAACTAGCGCCTTCCACACAAGTTCAGGGCTTTGCTAATACTTTTAGCCAACGTCAATGGAGACCTTAATTGTCGCCGGACTTGGCTTTTTAACGAGGTATGCCCCTTCATAATACCCTCCGATAATCACGGAAAGGGAACATTTTGCCCATTTGAGGAGGTCGTTTCATTCGTCGTGAGTTTATCAATGCAGAGTCCGGAGAGCTCTGCCACAGGTCGTATTTGAGAGTGCGACCCCCATCCCCTCGCTGTTCGCCCACACCCCCGTTGATACCCCCGTTGATGATGACAGCCTACAGGTGCACTCGTGTTCATCCAGTATGATGCACCATCAATCGAAGTTAAAAGGGGGCACAATGTAGGATTACGTAGTGCTCGTGGCATGCATGTCTCAAAACTTACACTGTCATGAAAAATGCCGTTTAACTAAGCTTGCCGCGAGAATGTTTTTCTGTTAGAGTGCCAGCTGTCGATACAAATTTGTCTCTGGCGGTACGTCAAGTGAATTGCTGATATAAGTTTTTCCCGTGGAGCTCGTTTGGCTCGGCATGCCAAACGTTCACTTTCGTGGTTTAATGACAGCGGACCGCGAAAGTGGTCGGGAGAGTCATCGTTCAGGCTATTACTAAGCATAGGCTGTCTTGGGGCAGTAATTAATTAAACGTTTAATCCTACATACTTGTAGTATCCCTTTAAGGACCATGGGACTAAATTTTTCGTTAAATTTAATGTAATTAAATGTATGATACTACAGTTAAATGCTTTTGAAGACCTGTGATGTTATATATCAAACACATAATAGTACAGTAAATGCAATTGATAGGCCTACTGTACCTATAAATTCATCTTTTATGCTGCACAGCTGTTCTCTACTTAATGCAAATGGGACATACTGTATATTTTATAATATATATTTTGTATAATTTACAACTTAATGCGTCTCATGTTTCCGCTTTTCCGCGCGTGCCGTGTGTCCGTGTACCCTTCTCACCTTTTTCACCCCTGACCAGTTTGCATGCCTGCATATTGTTTTGAGAAAAAAAACGCTTTATTTTGGTGGCCCCAGCCAACTAGCCGGACTACTTTTGTCAACGCCAAAACGAGGCCGGAACTCGGCTCACAGGACGCAACAGGGGGTAAAAAAATGTTCATAAATAATATTGATAATATGGGATGTCATACAGCTTCATGTCAAAAGAGGCGAACTATCCCTTTAAGGTTTGTCAAGACAAGAATCCAGTCGTTACAAATCGCTCCAAAAATGTTTTTGACGATTACAGGTGGATAAAAACACAAAATTGGTTTGTGACCCTAAAATGATTCCTTATGTATCTGGACAGACAGACGCTCTCTGATATAAGGGAATAAAGTTACAAAGAGAGGCTCAGGCTCTCAGACGTTGAGTGAAAGACAAATAGTTCCACTATATAGTTCTAAATACACCTCCCAATTTGAATTGGCAAACAACTATCATCAGTTGTTCCACATAATTCACTTCTGTGAGGGTACTCTACAGATTTTTGATTAACATGCAGTGTACAAACCTAAACATGTGAATAAAAGAAGAGGTGAAACTAAAGTTGTTACCATAATACATTATTACAACCAAGTATTACAAGGCTACTGACTGCTACGGGGCTCCTTGTGATGATTATTTCAGTCATTCAATGAAACCTCCAACAGTTAAAGTTGATTTTAGAGGTTTGTCATGCCCAGTATGACCTTGGCATGTGGAGAGTAATTGCATACGCCTGATAAAAAGCCTTATTTTCAGAATAATAATGTCAACCCACAGTAGTCATTACTGACCCAGAGTGTGGGAACATTTCGAGACCCATTGAATTAGAATGTAAATATGCAATGGCTGTTTTTGTGTTGATGTGACTTTGTGACTTTGTTTTGAATCTCAGTTAGCAGATAGTGGTAACAAGGAGATAAATGTGAAGATGGTCCTGGACTCGTACTTCTCAGGTGGTCAGAAACATTAATCCAAATCAACGTTGGCAGCAAAATCAAGGGAAGAGCCACTTTTACGACAACATACTAAAGTCCCCTTTTGCAAATATGCATTTCTACATATAAAACATCCCACAAATAAAGAAACAACACAGCCAATACATTTTCAATTCAGACCATATTTACCTTAATACTGGGATGAGTGGAAGCTGGCGTGCATGTCCTTGACTCTCTTCATGTTGTATTTGTAGTTTGTTGTTGTAATCATAGTGAGAAATTCAAGATGGGCATGGTTTTTGTGCTGGTTTTTGCCCTTTTTTAATTAAAAAACCGATGCATTGTGCCTGCATCTCGCGGTACACCAAACGTTTGCCTGCTCGTCCCCTCTCTGGCGTCTTCATGCTGATTTTCGTTTGGTTTTGTGCTGGTTTTTGCCCTTTTTTAATTAAAAACCATGCATTGTGCCTGCATCTCGCGCTGGCTAAAGGAGCTAGCGTGCACTGTGGTCAAGTGTGATGGTGGTTTAACCGGCCTGCGTTGCCAGGTTTAACAGAGCCCCCTTTAGGAAACACCATTAAGCCTTAATTAATACTTAATGAAAATACTTAATACTACAAAAACGCAAACTGAAAGGATAACTGCGGTATTTTCAACATTAAGCCTCTTTTCTGAGTCATCTGCAATGTTTTAGAACCCCCCTCACCGCTTTTTTGATGTTTACTGCTGTCTCCGGTATTTGCCTAATTTTGATTCTTCTCAACCTGCTTCAGAACGGCAAGTCATGCGCATGTCCAAAAAGGTCCGTAAAAGCACCATAAACGTCCGTTTTCAAAATCATCAACTCACCGGAGTGGTTACTGGTGTGCACTGGTAATCCATATCAAATTTTATTGCGAAAAGTTGCTTCTGTCGTGTTTATTTAGCAGCTCGTTCATGCTCGCACTATTTTCTTAGTTACCTCACAACCGTGGATAAACTTCCGCTATCAACGTAATATCAACGAACATCCAGACTTCAATAGAACTCAATGGGATTTACAAAATGTCAAATAAAACACGACAGAAGCAACTTTTCGCAACGAAATTTGATATGGATTACCAGTGCACACCAGTAACCACTCCGGTGAGTTGATGATTTTGAAAACGGACGTTTATTGTGCTTTTACGGACCTTTCTAGACGTGCACATGACTTGCCGTTCTGAAGCAGGTTGAGAAGAATCAAAATTAGGCAAATACCGGAGACAGCAGTAAACATCAAAAAAGCGGTGAGGGGGGTTCTAAAACATTGCAGACGACTCAGAAAAGAGGCTTAATGTTGAAAATACCGCAGTTATCCTTTAATAAAAATACTTAAAACTGTGCAGTATTTGCTGTATGTTATTTGAAAAAATTTATTGTTATTGTTACCATATTGTTATAAGCTACTATGTGAGTGCGAGCCGCCAATTAAAGCTTGAGGAGCGGCGCAATGGGTATCTCTGATCTACACAATAAACTGCAACTGTTCACAGCTGACTCTGAGAATGTTTAGAAATCCAAATGCGATGATTAACTGAGCAGCGTGAGTCTTCATAAAAGCTGCTTTCCTGTCCACAGACTGTGAAATTAATCACGCACAATATAACGAACCCCAAGAGAGTAAGAGTTGGATCAGAAAGTGGAAAATGAAGCATTTTTTTATTTGGTCCACTCTGTCTCTCTCAGCCGGATGTGACGACCGTTCATAGAGAGCACACTCCCGGCCACATGGTGACATGGACCGGACCCGGTTTCGCCCGAGTCAAAGATGGCGCCGGCCTGGTGTTCACTATCGACAACGTCCCCTTTGCTATGGAGTACGACATCGTGATCCGCTATGAACCTGAGGTGTGTGAGTGTGTGTCGACCATGAGCAAATAAATGAAATAAATGAAAGTGTTGTCTAAGTCCGGCTGATTGTGTGTGTCTGTGCAGTCCACAGAGGACTGGGAGGCTGTGGTTAGCATCACCTCGGTAACGCTGCCCTCAAGTCTGCGATGCGGAAACCTCCTCCCAACCGAACAGCTCTACACTGAAACCTTACTGCACCGCAACAGGTAACAGCACCTTCACGTATCAAATCAAATCAAAATCTAATTTATTTGTAGCACATTTCATGTACAAACAATTCAAAGTGCTTTACATAAAATAAAAGCATTGCAGCAGGGAGTGTAAGAAGCATTAAAAATACATAAAAGAATATAAAGAGAAACAAATAAAATCATTTAAATGAATTTGAAAACAAGCAACAGTCCAGATAAGTTCAAAGATATCGTGCAGATTTCATGCACATGAGAACAGAAATGTTTTTAACCTGGATTTAAAAATGTCTCCATTTGGTGAAAGTTTAATCTCCACTGGCAGTTAGTTCCACTTGTTTGCAGCATAACAGCTAAATGCTGCTTCTCCATATGTTGACTTAGACATGAATGTGTGCTCATATAAGTCAGGGAGCGGGCCTCTGCAGCCAATATGTTTGCTCACATCACGGCAGGGTTTGTTCAAGAAACCCAGATAGCTCAGGAAAAGTTGCATCATTTCATTGTTGATATTAAACTTGCCCCGGCTTGTGTGCTCTTTGTGTGTCAGTTGGGCAAACAAAGCAGAGAGGCTTTGTAAGAATCAGGTACAGGAAGGCAGCAGCTTTGTTTGCTCAGGTTTGGATTGTGAAAAGTTGCGGCATTACCTGAGAATAAACAGAGAAAGGCACCATTTGACAGAGAGGTGGTAGCATATACCCAACCCCACCTGGTCACGGTTCACCCACTTTGTAATGGCTCAAGGGGCAAGATGGCTAAAGCTGTAGTTTCATAAGAAAAACTGTTCATACAAAGCCAGAAACATGCATGTGTTCTGTCCCCAGTTTTGTAAATCTCTGCATGATTATTTTCCAGAAATCTCGTCCCCAAGCCTGATTTCTACTCCCATATTTAGACACTTGCTCCACAACCGAAAAGACATGAAATCACAGACGATCAATAGGGAGACCCATATGGAAGATTGAGCCCCTTGGACTCTTAATATTTGTTTTTTTTCTCACCATTCTCACCCTGGGAATGGCAGCGTACTTCAAAATAGACGTAACAGTAGTTTGGGGTGGGGGTGTCGGTCGGTTGTGCCCCCCCCCCCCTGCTTTTTGTATCCTGGGACTTTGAAAAACAGGAAAGGCTGCAGGCAATGGTGTGTATGGGTATCTATATGACCCGTCTAACCTGAAGAAGGTATAAAAGATCAAAAACCGAACAGAATTTGAAGCAGTGTAGTCAAACTTGTGAATGCATATATTTTACTTCCTGTGCAACCTCTTCAAGGATGAATCCTTTGTATTGTGACACTATTTTCTTAGGCTTGGAAGAAGACTTAAGTGGGTCCAGTGCACCTGAAGCGCCAGTATAAATGTTTATGGCACCGGTCACAGCTTGAACAGTGCGGGAGGCAGTTAGCATCCTGTGCCACAAAAACAGAACAATCCCCAAATACTCGTTGTGTCCTTAAAGGGATAGTTCGCCTCTTTTGACATGAAGCTGTATGACATCCCATATCAGCAACATCATTTATGAACATCTTCTTACCCCCTGCTGCGTCCTGTGAGCAGAGTTCCAGCCTCGTTTTGGTGTTGATGAAGTTAGTCCGGCTAGTTTGCTGGGGTCCCGAAAATAAAGCGTTTTTCTTCTCAAAACAATATGCGTTCAAAAGAGTAATACATTTGCATCACAAAATCGTTCTCCAGGAAAAAGTCAGACCTTACAATCGCTTGGCGCTATTTTCTCTCCCTTCGTATCACTGCCTGCTGTGTAAACTGTGCAGACCGAAGTGCAGACCGAGCAGTCCCCTGCTTCCAAGCAGCAAACACCGTAACAGGTGCGGCGATCGCTAGGTGGCTAAACGCATTGATATTAAGGGAGGCAAAAATAGCGCCAAGCGATTGTGTTCATAAAATGTTCATAAATGATGTTGCTAAGATGGGATGTCACACAGCGTCATGTCAAAAGAGGCGAACTATCCCTTTAAAGTCACATGAGAGAGTTTTCTAACAATGCCAGAGCAGCCGTCCTGATGCATTGCTGCATTTCTTTATAGCACCTGTAATTTAAACAGTTACTGTTAAATACAAAAGATGTTGATGTTCAATTCAGTTTTTCCTTTTTTCTGTGTCTTCTTCATCATATCAGGATCAAATAGCCTTAAGAGAGTGTTCGTATGCAGGAAATGCATGAGGAGCACACGTTCTCATATCACATTCTTTATTTAAAAAAACATGTCTGCAGGGAAAGGCGTTTTGTCCTTTTGTGTGTGCACATATCACTTTTGCATTTGGCCCCAGGTCTTTTATACATCTTTGAAAAAAGATCCTGGATAATGGAGGTGGAATCTTACCGTCAGTTCAGATGATATCTGTGAGTTTTCACAGTGGAACTCGCTTTTTGTCCCGTTGAAGTTATTGGAAAATGGGAGTCAAACAGCACTCAGACCTATTAACATTTAGGGAAATAATATTCCCAAATATTACAAAACTTAATATGTAAGTTGAATCGTTATATCTAAATTATTTCTGCACAATATGTGATTGATATTTCGTTTCTGTGGAGCTAAATGTCAGTTTCATCGGATTTTTCTTAATGCACAAAGCGATTTTGTGTCACGTTTTTCTCTACCTTTGAACGACAAATGACGCAATTTATCATGAGAGTTTCATCCTAATCGCTCAGTGATAATCAGTTTGAGAGAATCTAAACATATTTAAAGATTTATTTGTTTTTGACTGCTTTTCTCCAAAGAGTTATTGATAGCTGTGTGAACAGGAGCATCATTAAAAGCCTCCGATTCAATGATTACAGCAATATTTACTTCATATTGGTCTTTTTAAAAGCAAAATTTGTCATACTGCTGCAAAGTCAACACATCAGAATGAAATTAGGAAACAAGTGGGATATAAATAAAACCCCTAAAACTGAAACTGTTTAGTTTTAACCTGCTGGGAAAGCCTTTCTGGAGCCTGAACTCATCTTTAACAGAGGAAGCGGACCCTGCCTGGAAGTGGCTCTCTCAATGGATCACACCACAGCTTCTGACCTCTTCTGTAATGATGGCCTGCTCACTGGGCTCTCTAAACAGGCTGTAAGACAGCTGCAGTACATCCAGAACGCTGCTGCTCGAGTCCTGACTAGAACCAGGAAATACGACCATATTAGTCCAGCGCTCAGGTCTCTGCACTGGCTTCCTGTCGCTCAGAGAATAGACTTTAAAACAGCTCTGCTCTTCATGGTCCAGCACCAAAGTACATCTCTGACATGTTAGAGCCACATGAACCAACTGGGACTCTGAGAAGCTCAGGGAGGGGTCTCCTGCTGGTGCCCAGAGTCAGGACTAAACAAGGTGAGGCTGCGTTTCAGTTTGATGCTCCTAACATCTGGAATGGTCTTCCAGAAGATGTGAGACAGGCCTCAGCTCTGACAATGTTTAAATCCAGGCTGAAAACAGTTCTGTTTAGCTGTGCATATGACACCTGAAAGTGTTTTATCTGCACTCTTTGCTTTTAATCTAATTAATTAAGCTAAATACTCGGGGGGCCAAATTGTTCAAAATTTTAAAAACAAACATCAGGATCTTAAAATCAATTCTGAACCGGACAGGAAGCCAGTGCAGAGAGGCCAGAACTGGGGTTATATGTTCTCGTTTCTTTGTGCCTGTTAAAAGCCGAGCAGCAGCATTTTGCCCGTGCTGCAGGCGTTGCAGCGGGCGCTGGTCTAAACCCGCGTACAACGAGTTGCAATAATCCAGAACAGCAGTATGTTCAGTGTGGGAGGTGTGCATATCTGACCTGCACCCAAATCTTACACGCAACAGATGCTTTAACTGTACAAAGTTAGGAAATATAAGATTAGGAAATTTATTACTTATTATGTTTCACATGTAGAACTAAAAAGTTCATCAATGAACAAACAGAGTTGAACTCCTTTTGATTTTATTAACCCTATTCAGTTGATTTGTCTGCTTCAGGGTTTGGAAATTAAGCATTTTTTATATTAAACGGTTTAATTTTTCTTATCTTCTCAAGAAACCAGTGGGTCACAGAATTTGCTATTACACTACAAGTGTGGTCGCATGGGCCTTTCAAATGCCCTCATGCTCATCTGGGGAAAAATAAAGGATGGCTGGACAGATCCATAAATATTAGAAAAGTGTAAAGGAAAGAGTAGAGATTATCTATTCAAGTATTTCTTCTTACAGTTTATGTAACGTGTACTTTCAGATACATCCAGATGTCGAGACCATTTTGTTTTGAGCCCGATAATCGTTATGTGATAGCGATCAGGTTCCAGCGCCATGGAGTTACACACAGACACCTAACCGCTTTCATTCTTATTGACTCGGTAAGTGAAGAATATGCGCCACTCCCCCCCCATTAGGAGCCTTTTAAAGCTGTTTAAGAAAGGCCAGAGTAGCTCAGTAAATTGAGATTTCTTTGAAAAGGATGTTTTTTTTTGTGAAACTGTGAAGGTTGAAAACACTTTAAAAGGGTACATGACGTATGATTATGTTTCAGCTCAGGCAATCATGAGCAGCAGCCACACGTGCATGTAACTCGTTTTACAGGATAAGATTTCCCCCTAGTGGACTCAAGATGTTGCAAAGATTTTTTTTTAATTATTATTATTATTATTAACTTTATTTGTTATAGAGGGACAGTGTACACTAATTGACATTTTACAAAGAAAATGTAAATGCACCCAATTATAGCCAAAAGGCTTTGAGTTTAACTTTTTTAGGAATGCCTCTAATCTAAGTTTTCTTCTCCATCTGTTGATTTCTACAGCAGTTTACTTCAGCCTCTAATGATTAACATTGACTTTGTAACTCATAATGTGTGTTTTACGGTATCTATTTAGATTAACTCCGATTATTATCTTTATTTATCATCTTTTTTTTTTTTTTTTAATCCAATAGCTGGTACTGATTCCCAAATACACTGAGCTACCTGGTTTCCAAGGTAACGAGCAAGCGGCAGAGCAGCGTCAGGACGACATGGTCCGCTACATGTGTCTGGATTCTTTCATGATCACACCAATGCCTGGTCTGGCTGAGATGTGCTCCAAACTCATCTGTAGCATATCCTCTATTATCCACGATGGTGCTCTGTGTAAGTAAAAACATTAAAGGGGAAATACACATTACACGCTTTGCTTTTTATTCTGCTCAGCTGCATCTGTATCACACGACTCCCATAAACAGTACCACAAAGCGATCGCAATGGTCAGGCAGGTGACTGGATTCTTGCACCACTTAATCATCGGCGTTGTCTTGGCATATATATATATATATATATATATATATATATATATATATATATATATATATATATATGTATATATATAGTTTGCTATCCTATCAAATTTGGGCTCTTAAGAAAAAATGGCCCAGCTGTGTCTTATTTGACATGTCGAGTTCAAGCAAGAACTGGAATAAAGACATTTATTAGAGAAAGGGAGAAGGGAAACACGGATTTAACCAAAAGTTTAATGGAAGACAAGAATGAAAGAGAGGGTAAAGGGAGGTGAAGTGGCAAATGTGTACAGAAAGTAAACGTAAAATGCAACATTTTTCTTTAAACCTTTCAAGAAGACAAGTCAGCACTGTACACTGGAAAAAAATGCCCCTCCAAAAATAAGTAAAAAAAACAACAAATACAAGAAGGTTTTTGCTTGAAATAAGCAAAAAAAATCTGCCAATGGAACTAGTGAAAATTGGCTTGTCAAGAAAATGTGATATTTAGGACTTTTGAGTTAAAACTGATCTTGAAATTACCTTAAACACCTCTTCAAATGAAAAAAAAATGCTTGTTTCATGTGAAATGTGACTCAAAACAATTTGTTTTCAAGACTTTTTCACTTAACAAGATATTCCAGATGTATTGTATTAAAACAAGTCCCTATATCTGGCTGAAATGGTGCTTGTTAGGCAGTTGTGTCTTATATCAAGTGTAATGAGATACTCAATGAGACAAATATACTTGGTAAGATTTAGATTTTTTCCAGTGTAAAGCTTAATCTTAAAGGAGAATTTTTTTGTTTTTTTAAACCTGGACCTGGCATAAAATAGGTTCATCTGCTCACCAATAACAGTTTGGTGAAAGTCGGCGTCCTTCGGAAGATATTTAGATCACTGGAGATCGGCGTATATCCATATAACGGGAGAGAACAGGGCAGAGACAATACAGCCTCTAAATAAGGCATTATCTGTCTTTATTTCACCAATACTTTAAGACCACTGAATGAATGAACGCGTACTATTGCACTGTTAGCTCAGACCTGTGTATTGTCTCTGCCCTGTTCTCTCCCGTTATATCGTTATATCTAAATATCGCCGACTTTCACCAAACTGTTATCGGTGAGTCGATGAACATATTTTATGCCAGAAAATAAGGTCCAGGTTTAAAAACAACGAACTTCCCCTTTAATGCACAAAAGAAGAAGATTTAGGGGATAAATCCATACATCATAAAGATGGATGATAATTCTTTCTTGTGTTCTGTCTGCATGCAGCCTGCCAGTGTGACCCCCAGGGTTCCCTCAGCGGAGAGTGTGAAAAGGTCGGAGGTCAGTGCCGCTGTAAACCCAATGTGATGGGGCGACGCTGCGACCAGTGCGCCCCAGGAACCTACGGCTTTGGAATATATGGCTGCACTGGTGAGTGTGCTCGGGGATCAGTCTGCAAACCAAACAGTTTTTACAGATTATTGCGTCTCATCAGAGGGGGGGCTAACAGACAGAACACACAGGGGTATGTTTTATCCCGGGCCTCCAGAACAGATTCAATGAAATACAAACAGAAAATCCAGAGTATTGTTTGCAAAGTTGGGCTAAACTATACTACTACACTACTATACTACTAACTACGGAATAGTGATTCATTAAACTATGCAGCAAAGGTTTGGAGACGCTATTAGAAGCCAATAGAGAGAGCTGCAAAGAGACACTCTAAGATCCTCTGAGGATAGGACACACATAAAAAACACAGGCTGTGTCAATGATATGGATATGATAGTCCATTCATTCTCACAGAAGACAAAACATACCTTTAGAATTTTGTGTTAAATGATTTAGAACAAAAAACTGAAGTCTTGCATATTTAAAAACACATACAAAGCCTTACTGCAGTATTTAGTGAAAGTGGGAGTCTGCATAGTGTCATATTTAGCGCTTTGGTCCATGAAGGTCGGATTGATAAACCTCATCCTGGGGTTCATGGTTTAGTTGTTGTTCTGGTTATGCTGTATTGTGTATATAAAGCCATACTAATGATCATAAAACGTAATATTTGATGCTGTACAGTGCAAAAAGAAGTCATTACCTTCATGTTTTTTTGTCCCTGGCACTGAAATATGTCTACAAATACCCTTTCACTGTTTATAAAAGTGAGTCATTTCCGAGGGTCAGATGCTTCAAAAGGGAAGACACACTACCTACTGATTTGTAATTATATGTCCTTATGTGGTACCCGCGGAAACTTCGACCAGCGATAGCAAACATCTAATGATCCTTATCCTTCCCACCCAGCCTGTGACTGCCACTCCGAGGGCTCTTTGAGTCATCAGTGTGACCCGGTCACAGGTCAGTGCCCCTGCGGGCATGGAGCCGCCGGGCGCCAGTGCTCAGACTGCCAACCAGGCCAGTGGGGTTTCCCCAGCTGCAGAGCCTGCCAGTGTAACGGCCACGCAGACGCCTGTGACCCTCAAACAGGGGCGTGTAGGGACTGCAGGGACAGCACAGCCGGCCACCTCTGTGAGCGGTAAGGACAACTCGGCGTCAGACCTTCAGTTCTTTTGCCTCTTGTTGTCAGGCAGTTCATCAGTGCACTGATATCTCCCTCATGTGCCCCAGCTGTGTGGATGGGTTCTTCGGAAACCCAGTGCTTGGCTCAGGGGAGCACTGCCGCGCCTGCCCCTGTCCTGGTTACCCCGGATCAGATCACTTTAATGGGCATTCCTGCCTAGCTGACCAGGCATCTAATCAGATCATATGCAACTGCAAACAGGGTTACACAGGTAAGCGACTGATGGGGAAACACTGTTCAGTTCAGATGCTGCCTGGATATATTGATCATTAGTTAGACAAAGTGCACAAAATCTGCTTGTTTATTTCCCACGGTGGTTAAATGTTACATTAGTTAGCTTTAAACTCTAACCGTGTCCACCTCTTTCTCTCGGAGGTCCCCGCTGTGATCAGTGCGCCCCTGGTTACTATGGCAACCCGGAGCAGCCAGGAGGACAGTGTCTCCCATGCGAGTGCAACAACAACATCGACCCTCAGGATCCCGAGTCATGTGACCGGAGAACCGGACGGTGCCTCAGGTGCTTGTACCACACCGACGGCCCGTCCTGTGCCTTCTGTGAACTGGGTCACTATGGCAACGCGTTGACCCAGGACTGCAGACGTAAGAGACGGCTGATTTTTTTTATTATTTTTTTCTAAAATAAACTCCAGTCTGTTGCTTTGTTCTGATTGACGTCAGCCTGGAAGCTGGAGCTGCTTTTATGTTGTCAAACCTCTTAAAGCCAACATGAGTGCACGATGTGGCACAATGATTTTTGTTTCCTGCATATATGCCTATTCTTTTGAACCTGAAGAGTCTTGCCTTGTCTTTATGTGTGCATTGCATTTATCCTCTTTTCCCAGGCTGCACCTGTGTGACTGCTGGCACTCTGCAGTCTGCTTGCCAAGATGGACAGTGTCACTGTGACCGTCAGACGGGAGCCTGTCCGTGTAGGGAGAATGTGATCAGCCATAACTGTGACCAGTGTGCCGCTAACTACTGGAACTACGGTCAGGACAGTGGCTGTGAGCCCTGTAACTGCCACCCACAACACTCCTTGGGAACTCATTGCAACATGGTGGGGATAAGAAAGACTGTAAATCTCTGAAAAACCCTGAACACATCCTCACGGTATCTGTCTTTCTGTGTCTTCTACAGTTCACAGGCCAGTGCCACTGCCAGGCAGGCTTTGGAGGCAAACAGTGCACAGAGTGTGAGCAGTTCCACTGGGGAGACCCACGGGTGCAGTGTCAGGGTAACTTGGTTCTCAAGCTGTACAGCTGCTTCAGCCTTAATCACCTTCAGGCTGGATTATTGTATCTGTTTGTGCTCGGGGTCAGATTTCTGTTTCAGAATTAAGCGGCCAGACTCTTACTGGTACCAGAAAGAGACAAAGTATCCCCCCCTGCTCTTCCCTCGCTTCACTGGCTCCTGATTACACAGAATGGATGTTAAAATTCTGTTAAATGTGCCCTCTTTCTGTGACATTTTTGGCCTTCAGTATTTTCAGCACTCTTAAGTATTTTTATTGTTTTTATTTGTTACTTTTTGAGGAAGTCAATTTATTAGGTTTTACTTGATGTTCTCTAATATGCCCTTGATCCGTCTATGCTTCTATATTTAAGTTCCCTTTTCTTATTTGTGTTGTCTTCTGGTCAGCTGTGGTTGTTTTAAATGTGAGTTTTAGAAAATGTTTGATCAAATAGCCCCATTTTATCATGCATGATGTCACTTTTATGTGCTCTGCATTCTTTTTTGGGGACCGGTCCTGTTTCAGTGGCATCAAACAATCAATTCAGTGGTTTTTGGTGAACTTTACTTTGAAGATTTTGTGTGTTTGTCAGCTAAAAACTGAACGCATTCAGCCTCAATCACTCTGAATTTACTGTATGAAGTAGGCCTAAATATACATTTGGTCAGTCACCTTCTTGTTTGCCAAGTCATTGCCATTTCTGATTGTCTATTCTTTTATTAAGGAAGATGCAAAAAAAAAAAGAAAGACACATAAACAAAGTTTTTACAAAGTCTTATAAACTCAAAAGCAGTCACAAAACCTGAAGCATTCTACCGGACATACTATGTAGCGAATTCAACATGGTCAAAGTGAAACTCCAGTCAGTTTTTATTCAGACTATTTATTCAGAAGATTGCTTTATTTATTTATTGCTATGAAAACAAAAGAATAATGTAGAGATGAAGAATATACAAAGCAACACTCATGGTGAAAATGAGCAAAGAGATGGCTGCCTGCAGGAATCTTTTTATTTTTTAGATTTGTAAATTTTATGTTTGTAAAAGTGATCTAAAATATCAGGGCTGGGTGAGTTAACTCGTTATTATTTTATCGCGCATTAACGCAGGTTTTATTATTGTAAAAGTCTGTTGCTTTCTGCTGCGGAACCACCAAACATGGAGAAGGATACGGAACTTTTACTTGCCCATTTTCATTTTAAAGTTGGACATCACCAGGACAGGTGCTCCTCGGTCTCTGTGTGAAGCTCACGGAGCTACTTCCTGTTATGTTTGTTTCAACATAAAAGCACGTATTCCAAAATAAATTGAAAAAAAACTCCTGCATTTACTGCCAAGTTGAATTGTCTTCTCAGCGTAGTAGTTCCAGTCTAAAATATCACTTAAAGGCAAAACACACAACTGATAGCAGCAAGTCATTCAAGGAAACAGACAGTGGATCAAAATCAAATCAAATCAAATTTGTGTAGCACATTTCATGTACAAACAATTCAAAGTGCTTTACATAAAATAAAAGCATTGCAGCAGGGAGTGGAAGAAGCATTAAAAATACATAAAAGAATATAAAGAGAAACAAATAAAATCATTTGAATGAATTTAAAAACAAGCAACAGTCCAGATAAGTTCAAAGATATCGTGCAGATTTCATGAATAGACGCATGAGAACAGAAATGTTTTTAACCCGGATTTAAAAATGTCTACATTTGGTGAAAGTTTAATCTCCACTGGTAGTTTGTTCCACTTGTTTGCAGCATAACAGCTAAATGCTGCTTCTCCCTGTTTAGTCTGGAGCGAGGCTTCTACATAAAAACTGCAGAAAGATGCTGATGTTAAAAGTGTGTTTGCACAACAAATGTTATGGCACTTTCATTCATATGGCAGCACATTTAAAATAAAACTAAATGCTAAAAACTATACACTACTTTTGGATTCATGTTTGGATTTTCCGTACAAATGCGATTAATCGTGATTAATCAGGGAAATCATGTGATTAATTAGATTAAACATTTTAATCGTTGCCCAGCCCTAAAAATAAATGTATTTCGGTCTAACGCCTCTCTGGAGAGGAACGGAGGAATTGATGGAGTTTGCAGGAGAAATTTCATATAGTTACTTGTCTTGGACAGTCTTGAACTGATGTGATCTGCACTAATTTTCAGCCCTTTAGGTGTTACGTTTTTCTTACATATGTCTAACTGTTTTTTCCTCCTTCCATTCAGAGTGCAACTGTCACCCTCTGGGCTCAGAGACTGCCCAGTGTGACCGACTAACGGGGCAATGCAAGTGCCAGCAGGGAGCAGAGGGGAAGCGGTGCGACGAATGTGCTCGAGGCTTCACCGGCAACTTCCCCAGTTGTGTCCAGTGTCACCCGTGCTTCCAGCTGTGGGACGACATGGTGTGCCAGAATAAAAGGGACTTGGAGTACATCCAATACACCGTGGAGAAGATCCTGGAGAGTGGGGTCATGCCTGGAGGCAATGACACGCGCATCAAGGAGCTGGAGAAGAAGCTGAAGCAGGTGAAGGATCTGATCAGGGCAGAGAACAGCAGCCAGATCCACCAGCTGATTGGACAGAGTATCGATGACCTGAGGTGGGCAAGTAACACCGTGTGTGGAGGATTATATTCTCACTTGTTACCAGCTACATACAGTATATATTTAAAGAACAAAGTAAAAATTAGGGCTGGGCGAGTTAACTCGTTATTTGTTTAACGCAGGTTTCATTTATTTAATTTTTTTTTTTTTTAAATGTTAAAAAAAATTTGTACAAAATTAAAAAAAAAATTAAAAATTAAAAAGCACAGGGCTGTCCGATACGGGACTCAAATCAGGGCCAGCTGCAGCGAGGACTATAGCCTCTTGTACATGGAGCGCCTGCTCAACCCACTACGCCACGGACCACCCCTGTTTTATTATTTATTTTATAAAAGTCTGTTGCTGTGGAACCGGAAAAGAAAGTAATCGGCGGATCCACCAAACATGGAGAAGGGTACGGAACTTTTACTCGGCCATTTTCTGTCAGGCTCGGGGTGGAGAGGTAGGACACGGATGCGGACTTTCAAAAAAAGCAAACTTGATTTATTTCACAAGAAAACAAAAGCGCGGCTGAGCCAGATGACAAAAACCTAAACTGTGGAGCAAATACTTAATACAATACAAAACAAAACACTTGCCAAGGCATGGATAAATACTTAGCTTTTAACGATGTGGCATGGCATATAATGAGGGGTGTAAGACGGGTAGGATCTCGCAAACTGAAAGGGGAAACCTGGAAACTAAATAGAGGGCTGGGAGTGATTGGAGAATGAGTGCAGCTGATGGGGAAAACACAGGTGAAGTGAAGCTAACGATCTGAGTGAGTGAAAAACAATGGCAAAACCTAACTCAACATGAACTCAAAAACCAAGACCTAAAACATGATAAAACATGAGGAAAGTCACGTGGGCGTGACATTTTCATTTTAAAGTTCTTCCAGACGGCGGAGTCGACAGAACCAAAGGCATCTGTAAACACTGCCAAGTTGAATAGTCTTCTCAGCGTAGTAGTTCCAGTCTAAAATATCACTTAAAGGCAAAACACACAACTGATAGCAGCAAGTCATTCAAGGAAACAGACAGTGGAGCGAGGCTTCTACATAAAAACTACAGAAAGATGCTGATGTTAAAAGTGTGTTTGCACAACAAATGTTATGGCACTTTCATTCATATGGCAGCACATTTAACATAAAACTAAATGCTAAAAGCTATACACTACTTTTGGATTCATTTTTAGATTTTGCGTACAAATGAGATTAATCGTGATTAATCAGGGAAATCATGTGATTAATTAGATTAAACATTTTAATCGTTGCCCAGCCCTAGTAAAAATATATACCCTGCCTGTGTTTCAGAGCTGAGATTGCCCTCACTGATGGACGTCTAATGGGCATCAGCCGAGAGTTAAATACAACAGCAACAGAAGAAGAGGCCCTGAAAAGCAGACTGGAGGACTTAGAGAAAGAGCTGAGGGACGTGAACGCTACTGTAGCTCAGAAAAACCACCTGCTGGATAACTACTTCTCCTCAGGATTCACAGGTATCAAGCTTAAAAAATACATCACGTAGGGACATGTTTTACTCAAACTGTAATAACTGAGTATAACTGTTGAACACCTCGTCCTGTTTTCTCACAGATCAATTTGAGAAGGTGAAGAAGTACTATCGAGAGTCACTGCAGGCTGAGGAGAAATGTAACGCCTCCGCGTCGGGGCCCGTGGAACAGTCCAAAGTGACTCGAGCAAACACAGAGGACCTGCTGGATGCCAGAAGAGACGCTTTCCTCCAGGAGCTGGCTGCCCAGAACCAATCATTAAAGGAGCTGCAGGAGGAGGCTTTTGAACTTGATAAGAACACCCATCACCTCAGTGACAAGGTAACTCCTTAAATGTGTTACATAAAAACTCAGCAACAAAGTAAATCTGGACATCTGCATCTTTTCTGTAGTTTTGGTGGTCAAAAAAAGTAATAACCACGTGAAATTCATGGTCAACTTTGAGGCATCAACTGTCTTTCATCAGTTTGTTTGGGTTAATCGGTAATGAATGTAGGTTTTTTTATGACTTTAAATAATAAGTCTGGCTTGCATTGTTCCTAAAAGAGCTCACGGTATGCTCTCGTACGGGTTTAAAGTTTCACTTTGAAGTCGGCTAACAGGTTTACCTGCTTTAAAGATTCAATGTATGCTTTATTAAACCTTAATGCGACAACAAACAGCGCCGTGTTATGTGATGATACAGCGGTGTCATGATTTTATCCGAGCGTGCAGCTGTTCTCTTTCCGTGAGCATTGTGTCTCCTTTATCCTCTTTGTTTCCAAAGCCCGGAAGGCGGCCTGTGCGTGCTCATTCACGTTAGAGCGAGCCGAGTTGTTGGTGTTCCTTCCCTGAATAAACCGTGTTCTTCGCTGAAAAAGATTCCTACAAAAAGAGGGATGAGATCAAAGTCCATATTGATCTTTTTTTTATGAGACAGAGAGATCTCTGAGCTGTTGGGGCTCCAGTTAGGCGTCACTTCTGTTTTTTTTTTTTTTGTTGTGAGCGGCTGCTGCTCATGTAGAATTCACACTCTTTCAATTTACTAGGGCTGGGCAACGATTACATTTTTTAATCTAATAAATCACATGATTTCCCTGATTAATCACGATTAATCTCATTTGTACGCAAAATCTAAAAATGAATCCAAAAGTAGTGTATAGCTTTTAGCATTTAGTTTTATTTTAAATGTGCTGCCATATGAATGAAAGTGCCATAACATTTGTTGTGCAAACACACTTTTAACATCAGCATCTTTCTGTAGTTTTTATGTAGAAGCCTCGCTCCACTGTCTGTTTCCTTGAATGACTTGCTGCTATCAGTTGTGTGTTTTGCCTTTAAGTGATATTTTAGACTGGAACTACTACGCTGAGAAGACAATTCAACTTGGCAGTGTTTACAGATGACTTTGGTTGTGTCGACTCCGCCGTCTGGAAGAACTTTAAAATGAAAATGGCCGAGTAAAAGTTCCGTACCCTTCTCCATGTTTGGTGGATCCGCCGAATACTTTCTTTTCCGGTTCCACAGCAGACAGCAGCAGACTTTTACAAAATAAAAGCCTGTGAGCAGCAGACTTTTACAATAATAAAATAAATAATAAAACCCGCGCTAATGCGCAATAAAATATTTATCGGCGTTAAATAATCAACGAGTTAACTTGCCCAGCCCTACAATTTGTCTTTTGGCACTTTTTTGGCAAAATCACATCTGTCTGTAGATCGAAATATTTCACCAATTTGGTTAAACTTCTTACAGGAAAATATTCATTGTTATTGTCCTGGCTTGAAATGGAAAAGGTTGAATATATATATAATTTGCTTTAAAAATGTGTGTACTTTATAAAGTCAAAGTTGGTTTGGGTAGCTGGTATGGGTAACAGTAGCTGGTTTCAGTGAAGAGAGCTCGTTCAGTTCTTGTGAACTGTACTTCTTCCTTTCAGGTGTGTGGTGGGCATAGCAACGCCACTGTCAACGGCAGCTGCCCGGGCAGCCCATGTGGTGGCGCAGGTTGCCGTGACGATCAGGATAAGCTTGTGTGTGGCGGAGAGGGATGCAACGGGACAATGAGCGCTTCCGTAAAAGCCCTCAGTGGTGCGAGGAGCGTCGCGGACAGCCTGAATCGTTTCAGTGCAGATCTGCAGAATGTCACCAGGAAGGTGTGGAAAGTTCAAATCATCATCTTTGGACTGTGAAGAAGCTTCTTTGTGAATTGTTTCTGTTGCTCGTCTTCAGCTCCAGGATATAGCTTCTCTGACGCGGGACGTGAAAAACCAGACAATGACTTCGCTGGAGAAAGCCCAGAAGAAGAAGGAACACTTTGAAAGCAGCAACAAGAAGCTGAAAGACTTCATTAAGAAGATCAGAGACTTCCTCACCGGTACGTGGTCCATGTTTTATGTTCTCGTAACCTCGGAGTGTTGATAGACTCAGATCTGACTTTCAGCAGCCACATCAAAGCTGTCACCAAGGCAGCTTTTTACCATCTCAGAAACATCAACAGAATTAAAGGTTTCCTCTCCCAAAAAGACCAGGAGAAACTCATCCATGCATTCATCTCCAGCAGACTCCATCACTGTAACGCTCTTTTAACTGGACTTCCCAAAAAGAGCATTAAACATCTGCAGCTCATCCAGAACGCTGCTGCTGGAGTTTTAACCCGGACTAAGAGATCTGAACACATCACAGCAGCTTTAAAATCTTTACTCTGGCTTCCAGTCAGTCACAGAATAGATTTTAAAAGCCTGCTGATGGTTTACAATCTGTGATCTGTTCAGAGAATATAAAGCCAGCAGAGCTCTTAGATCCAAGGACTCAGGTCAGCTGGTCCAGTCCAGAGTCCAGACTAAACATGGAGAAGCAGCATTTAGCTGTTATGCTGCAAACAAGTGGAACAAACTGCCAGTGGAGATTAAACTTTCACCAAATGTAGACATTTTTAAATCCAGGTTAAAAACATTTCTGTTCTCATGTGTCTATGCATGAAATCTGCACGATATCTTTGAACTTATCTGGACTGTTGCCTTTTTTTAAATTCCTTTAAATTATTTCATTTGTTTCTCTTTATACACTGGAAAAAATGCCCCTCCAAAAATAAGTAAAAAAACAATAAATACAAGACGTTTTTGCTTGAAATAAGCAAAAAAATCTGCCAATGGAACTAGTGAAAATCGGCTTGTCAAGATTTCTTGAAATAAAATGTGATATTTTTTAGCTTAAAAACCTCTTCAAATGTAAAAAAAAAGAGCTTGTTTCATATGAAATCCGACTCAAAACTTTTCAAGACTTTTTCATTTAACAAGATATTCCAGATGTATTGTCTTCAAACAAGTCCCTATATCTGGCTGAAATAGTACTTGTTAGGCAGTTGTGTCTTATATTAAGTGTAATGAGATATTTGGACTAGAAATGAGACAAATATACCTGGTAAGACTTTGATTTTTTTCCAGTGTATTCTTTTATGTATTTTTAATGCTTCTTACACTCCATGTTGCAATGCTTTTATTTTATGTAAAGCACTTTGAACTGTTTTGTACATGAAATGTGCTACACATATAAATTTGATTTGATTTGATTCTCCTGCCGGCTGCATTACGGCTGTGGGTTTATGTTCTCTCTGCTCTCCTGTTTTGCTGCTTAGAGGAGGGAGCGGATCCTGAGAGCATAGAGAAGATCGCTAAGCAGGTGTTGTTGATCACGCTGCCATTCAACAGGACGACTGTGGACAAAATGATCAGAGACATAAAGGAGAGCCTTTCCAACCTCACCAACGTGGCAGCCATTGTGAATGAAACCTCACAGCACATCAACACAGCCAAGGAGCTGCTTGACAAAGCAAAAGATGCCGAGTAAGTAAGGCTACTTTCCCTAAAAATGAATCCTACTACCCACAAGCTGCTCTGTTCAGTGTCTGCTTTAAAAGACAGCAGATAAGACGCCATTTAATAAAGATAGATGTTAATAACTGCTACATTAATGTCCCTTAACATCAGTCCATAAACAAAACTGACCATGCAAATACACTGTTGCCTCTGATGGACTGAAATGTCTGTTACAACGTTTTTGATTGATAAAGACTTTTATAGTAATTGAAGCAATTGTTTATGAGTTAATCATTGTTTAATCTCCATTTTAATTTACTTTCCCAGGCTTTTGTGGCCCATTAGTTGGGAAGTTTCCACAGATATCAAACGTTTAAGTAAATCAGAAAACACCATATTGAGAACTATTGATTGATAGTTTTTAAGCAGGGGGCATGTCCTCTAATTCACTACACCAGTTTGTCCACTTTGAAACACTGAAAAGTTGTTTATTGAGGTGAGAATGCTCTTTAGTTTTTCACTCAGAGCAATACTTGACATGCCTGAGTCCTACACTGACATCTAGTGGCCTAAGAGATGCAACAGGACAGTGAGTCCACATTCCAAGTGTAACTGAAGCTTCAATCAGAGCACTAAAACACCATCATCTGATGAAATCATCAAAACTCTCTGCAGCTTTTTACTGCAAAAAAATTGTCCTTCAACCTTTTGCCTGACAGATTATTCCCAATAAATGACCCTGAAATTATTCTTCATGTGAGATGAACCAAAGCAAAAAGCTATAAGCCCAAAGGAAGGTATTGGACGGTTATTTATTAACGTATTGCTAAAAGAAATGGGACCAGCTTATAGCTGCAGGGGTGTGAAGTTAAGCCCGATATCATTCATACCCATGATAGATTTTCCTTTTGCATTGATTTTTATTTGATCATTTACGAGACACAAACATTGTAAAACGTTGTGTTAGAGATTTTATGTTTGCAAATTAACAATTTTAATGTTTTTTGGGTTTTTTTGACCTAATAACATCTAAAGATGATAAATGGTTAATATATTTACTCAGTCGGTGACAGAGCCTTTCAACTCCAAAATGTTCATATTTTTCATATCTTCAACTCTTTGCTTTTGTTTGTTCAGAGAAGCTCTTTTCCTCCTGAATCTGAAGAGGTTCTGTTGTTTTCTCATCACAAACTTTCCCAGACCATTAGTCCAGCTAGATAATACAGATGTTTTGCTCAAGCGCCACAACAAAAGCTACATCCGAGCGGAGGATGGGGGATGGTGTAACTTTGCCCTCGTCTCAGAGAGCTCTTTGAAATGAATTGTTTTGGCATTTATGAAAGTACTCGTCCGCCTTTAACCCATCCAGGTTGCCACCTGTTGAACACACACGGGCACTTCGGCCCTTGAGCAAGGGCAATCTTTTAGTTTTTTTAGTGGGAATCGAACCACCAACCTTCCGGTTATTCCCATTCTAACCACTGAGCCACGGATTTTTTTAATCATCATGAGTCTTTTTGATGAATGAGCCCTCTGATTCTTGGTATTGATAAAGAAATATATGCTGATTATCCTTCAGGTGAACTGGTGGTTTTTTCTGTTTGTTTGCTTTTATCTTTGCTTTGCCTTCCCCTGTGCTGAAACTGTCGACACAGCGTTCTTTAAACGCCACTTTATTCCTCAAACCATCAACCTCTACGTAACACAGCACTGTCATAATGTCACACGGCTGATCGTGAAATATTACAGAAAAAAATACGGAATTAGAGGGATATCGTTCTGCTGTTTAATAGACATAAATATGTTTAAATGAATGATTCTGATCCGATTTGATGGCACCGTCACCTCACAGCAAGAAGGTGCCCTGAATCCCTGGCTGGGGCCTTTCTGCGTGGAGTTAGCATGTTCTTAACGGTCATGCTTTAACTAATCCAACAACGTCTTATTGTTTGTTTTAAAATCAGCAATATATATCATATTAAAGCTATAAGTTTAATCCTTTATGGTACCATATTGCAGTTAAGTTGACTCTAAACAGCCTTTTTTCTACACGAATGAACAAATCTACTTTAATTCTCATACCTGATTTAAAACACAACTTAATTTCTGAAAAGGGACATTTTTGTCCCCTTTTAAAACGACCTAAAAACATCATATGTTCATATTTTTTTCTGCTTTTTTTTTCCGTAGATCTTTTATTCCACTTCAGTTCTGATCATAACTACCAAGTTTTCAATTCTTTTCAAAAGTTTAACCCTTTAAATACTGGTTTATATTATGTAAACGCCAATTTCTGTAAAAAAAAAAAAAAAAACACAAAAACTGCTATATTATCAACATATAGAATGCAAAGTGGAATTATTGAGTAGGGATAATTATGGTTTGGGATATGTCAGTGATCAGCAACAACATTGATTTTTAGGGATTTTTTATTTTTTTGCTCTGCCTGATTTAAAAAAAAAAAAAAAAAACCTCTGAAAAGGGACATTTTTGTCCCCTTTTAAAACAACCTTAAAACATCATATATTAATATTTTTTTCCACTTACTCAGTAACTCAACTCAATAATACTCAATAATTCCACTTTGCATTCCATATTTTGAAAATACTGGAACCTAAAGGCTTAAAATTTGGGCTAAAAAGTTGAAATTGGCATCTAAAGGGTTATTTTTTTGAAAATAATTGAAAAATTGGTAGTTATGATCAGAACTGAAGTGGAATAAAAGATTTATGAAAAAAAGTGTAAAAAGATATTAATATATGATGTTTTTAGATCGTTTTAAAAGGGGACAAAAATGTCCCTTTTCAGAAATTAAGGAGTTTTTTTTCTACACAATGAAAAATTGCATTGTATATGATGTGTGTTTGAAATTCGAAAAAATTGTCAAAAATGCACAACTGGACCAAATATGATGAGTATCACTATCTACAGTGTGAAATTAGAGGAGAAAATTCACCCCAAGGGGACAAAAATGTCCCCTATCAGGGATTGGGGTTAAGAAACATTTTGATGAATGATTACAATCGGAAAACTGCTCCAAATGCAGCAAATAAACAGCTTAAAAGTTAAAAAATATCTTAATCAATCAACAAGCCAGCAAATGATCCCATTGGAGCACTGCTAAAGAGCCCCATGGGACTTGAACAAATACGGGATTTATTGAACATAAACAAGCTTTCCTCTGTGAGTCTGTTGTGGTGTCATATTTTTTTAAAGTGCCACCACCTAGCCATGTAACGCCAGACTTTTGTAATAGCAGTGATAGTTTTGTGTTTCTACTGTTCCCAAGTGGCCAAAATCAATGTAAGTTTTTTTTTCAATTTCAAGACCACTTTAAAAAGATGACAAGAAAGTCTGGCTGCTTGGAATACAAAAACATGAGGAGAACTGTACGTTAAATTAAGTCCATTTACTACATTGAATACAACAGTTTGTCCTCTCTCTTTGTGCAGGAGCCGAGCAGTGGGAGTAAAGGACATAGTCAATAACACCAAGCAGGCATTGGATGAATCTGAGAAGGCCATCGAGAAAGCAAAGACAGCCCTGAAAGAGGCCCAAAGCAACCTGAACAGCACCAGGAATGCGACTACCGAGGTAAAGATGACCGAACGGTACTTCTGTATTCTTAATAATTTGTCATTTGTGTCTTCATTCGGACGTATTGTTGTGCTTTAGGTGGAGGACAAGCTGCTGCAGCTGGAGGACGGGCAGATGGACATCATGATGCGCTTAAACAACCTGTCCATCGGAGTGGACGCGCTCAGGAACAAGACGGATGTGAACAGGCAGATGGCAAAGGACGCCCAGGCGATGGCTGACAACGCCACTCGGGAAGCTTCCTCACTGGAGCAGGTATGAAGTCTGAGAAGTCTGCACGGCATATTAAAACGATAAGCGAAGCTCTGACTAGTGACACCGTGTCATCCCCCAGAGCCTCAACAGCACAGAACAACAGTACCGTGAGCTGAAGATGAAGTTGGAGTCTCTCGGCGGGGAGTCTGGAAATCTGAACAGTACCCATCAGAAGGCCAGAGAGATGAAGAAGGAGGCTGAAGACCTCCTCAGCAAAGCCAAGAATGGCATTAAACAGCTCGACAGTGAGTGCTGGAGCTGGAGCTCCTAATAAATCCTGACCATTTTATAACGACCGTCGATTTCCCCAGAATGTTTTCATGATGTTGGTGTTCTGTGTAGGGCTGGGCGAGTTAACTCGTTATTATCGCGTTAACTTGTTCATTATTTAACGCCGATAAATATTTTATCGCACATTAACGCAGGTTTTATTATTGTAAAAGTCTGTTGAATGCATCTCATTCACACAGTTACAGCAAACACCACGAAGCATGGTGTGATAAAATAAAAATAAACTAGCAGGTAACATCAGATCACCGTTACAGGTGCTCCTCGGTCCCTCTTTTTTTTTTTATTGTATAATTGAACATAACATATAAACAGGAAAATATTACATCACAATAGGACAAAAGGTAGTTACAAAAATAAAATATATTTCACCATTTTAAAATAGAGATCCATAAACAAAATAAGTGAAAGAAAAAATAATCTTCTTGTTTTGCTGGCTTTAGAATTTATACAATTTTCCAAAGATCCTAAATGGGATGAAAAGAGAGATTTAAATACAATAAGGTTTGGATGCTGGTGTGTAAATTTCGTACAATGAATATGAAATTTAGCAAATATTAAAAGAAGGTTGATAATATAAAATTTTCCTGGATGTCTTTCCTCATTTTGTGTCAGACCAAATAAAACATGCTGGATGTTCAGTTTGTAATAGAAGTCAATTTTGTTGTTTATAAAATTATTTAGGTCAATCCAAAAAACATGAGAGTAGGCGCAATCCCAAAATAAATGACATATTGTTTCATCTACATTGCCACAAAAGGAACAGTATGTGTCAATATTGATCTTGTATTTTACAAGAAGGGTCTTGACTGGATAACATCTGTGGAGGTGCTCCTCGGGCTCTGTGTGAAGCTCACGGAGCTAACCGGCGCTACTTCCTGTTTTACTTGTTTCAACATAAAAGCACATATTTCAAAATAAATTTTAAAAAAAAAACTCCTGCATTTACAGCCAAGTTGAATTGTCTTCTCAGCGTAGTAGTTCCAGTCTAAAATATCACTTAAAGGCAAAACACACAACTGATAGCAGCAAGTCATTCAAGGAAACAGACAGTGGAGCGAGGCTTCTACATAAAAACTACAGAAAGATGCTGATGTTAAAAGTGTGTTTGCACAACAAATGTTATGGCACTTTCATTCATATGGCAGCACATTTAAAATAAAGCTAAATGCTAAAAGCTATACGCTACTTTTGGATTCATTTTTGGATTTTGCGTACAAATGTGATTAATCGTGATTAATCAGGGAAATCATGTGATTAATTAGATTAAACATTTTAATCGTTGCCCAGCCCTAGTTCTGTGCATGATTAAATCCTCATAATGTGGGACAATATATCGCGCGCTTTTACACATAGTTTCCCTCTTTTCCTTCTCTGTTTGCAGGGCTAGAGAAAAAGTTACTGAACAATGAGGAGCGGATGCAGAAACTGCAGGAAGAGCTGGAGAATCTGACGCAAAATGCGACGGTGGTGCGGGATGAGATCCGGGAACAAGTGCAGGCGTACAGCAACTGTGATTGATGTTGTTGGTTTCCTGTACATCGTCTGCTGCTGTGCTACAGGAGAGGGACACCTGGTGCTGGGACTCCAACAGACAAACATCACTTACGCAAATAAAACGCTGCTCCGGAGGTATCGCTGTCCTTTTACTGTATTTCAAGTTTTACACCTCACCTGTCAAGTGTTATATCACGTAACTGCCTTCCTCTGTCCATGTACTGTACTTTAACACATCGCTATAGCAACGCTAAGTGGTGTTTCCCCTTAAGCTATTTTCAGCAAGTGAATTGCCTGCGGAGATGTTTGTTTCATTGTAAAGGCCATGATTATTGATTTAACTGTAATAAACTATATCAGATTATGTTATCAGAGAGTTACTTTTACCAAATGTGATTTTGATTGTGACGTTTTTGAGTCTTTTTGCTGTAATTTGACATTAGAACGGTATATTCTGACATTTGTTTAAAGAAATATCCGGTTTTATGTCTCTCTTTAGGAAGAAAAAAGTATTTCACCACATTTCTTTCTGATATGTTGGCAGAGACAAATAAATTGGATACAGTTCATGTGTATTCATTGCACCGTACGCTGTGTGACTGCGTGTGTCCATGTTTATATTCCTGCAGCAGCACAGATGTTGATTCAACTCATTACCTCCAGGTGGCGCCCTACAGTTAGCAAGGTCGTCCTAACATGTCTTTATGTTCTCAGTCCATTTGCCACAGAAACACTGCCACCTTTAAGCTTTTCACAGCATTTATTGATTTAATTCTTATTAAATGTTATTGTTAGACTAGAAAAAAGCCACAATCAAAGTACCCATATGGTGTTTGGACCTTAATTATTGGCCAGATTTAAGGAAACATTTTAAATATCTGCTGTAGTATTAGATAATAACAAGTAAAAAATATGCACAGAACTTTTGGCAACTTTCACAGCCGTTCAGCAGCTTTGTGCACCTGATTGTTTGCTGTGTCTTTTATTTAAGCTCTTTTTGGTTTGCAGGAGTAAACTTCAACTTGAGATTTGGGTTAGAACTCATCGCTGGTGATCAAATGTGTTTTGGGTTGTTGTCCTGCGGGAAGAACCAACCATTTTTCCCTGAAATACTGAGGTCATCCTCTGGTTTCAACTTTCAGGACCTCCAGTCTCAGAGGTAGTGAAGCTGGCCCACATTTAACTGTAGTTTATCGATCGTACGGGCCTAATTTCCCCTGTGAACAAGCCAATGATCTGCTTTCCTAATGAGCCTCACTTTATCAGTCTTCATCCAAGCTTATTTTCTTTTTTTGACAACATCAGTCCTGCCTGTTTGTGGCTTTCTTTCTATGGTTGTCCACCCATTGAGACCTGCATGGTTCAGTGTGTAGTGGGAGTTGTGGACTGAAAACAACCAGTCTGAAGCTACTGTTGATGTTCGAGTGGAGTTTTTTTGGGAAAACAAGCACCAAACTCCAGCCTTATCTCATGCAGTGTCTTCTCAGGACCACTTAGGGAAGCATCTGAACAGTTTGATGATTGATAAACTGCGTAATAACACCAGAAACTGTTGAAACAAGGTCTTTGATGACTGGTTTTGGAATGATTAAGCTGTTATAACACGTTTATGATGCTATCAGACAGCTCTTTTGTCTACACTACTACGAGAAAGAAAATCAGCCCCTTTTGTTTTTGAGTAAAACCATCATTTGTTGCTTGACTTTGGTCACATGAGATTTTTGGGTTTATAGGATCAAGTTTGGGTTACTTTAGACCCATGAAATGACTGCTGATAGTCGTGCTCAAGCTATATTTTGTAGTTGGATTTCTATTGTTTTTTTATTTAGTTTTTTTCATGAAAGTTACTTTTGATTTTCATTCATTTTACGATAGAATAATGTTATATTACCGGATTGCAGAGATGGGGACTCGAGTCGACTTGAGTCGCTGTTTTGATGACTTGTGACTTGACTTGACAAAAAATAAAAGACTTGAGACTCGACTCGGACTTGGAAGTTAAAGACTCGGCACTTGACTTGATTTGAGACACGATGACTTGAGTGACTTGAGTGTTAAGCATCTAGCATAACTTTGAACTTTGTTCGTCATTTGAAGGTCCATTCTGACCAGTAAGTGCTTGTCAAATTAGCTAATATTCTCCTGTTAGCCTAGTCGGTAGTTAGCTAACGTTAGCTTGATATGATACGGGGTGGGGGTGGGGGACAGTTACTTATATCTTGTCTTTTCACTTTATTAAGATCAGATTCTGCAGGTAAAATTGCAATAATAAGGTGAGTTGACTTTGACTTGACTTGCCCAAGAAAAAATTACTTGGGACTTACTTGAGACTTGAAAGCTAAGACTTGAGACTTAGGCAAGGCAATTTTATTTTTAGAGCACAATTCGTACACAATGTAATTCAAATTGCTTTACAGCTACATAAAATCACAAGAAGGCAATAAAATCATTTAAGAAGAAATGAAAAAAAAAAAAACATTGAAAATAATCATTAATTAATTCATTTAAAAAGTTACTTGAGACTTGCACATGTGTGACTTGGTCCCATCTCTGCCGGATTGGCTCATTACATCTGCACATCTCAAGAATTATTTACTTAAAACTTCAGACTTGCTAATAAATCCGACCAGCACCGCACCAATTTATTTTCCTTTGAAAATTATGTTCGAGTAGGATTAATGCATTTCTCAAAGAAGAAGCACT
This sequence comes from Odontesthes bonariensis, assembly GCF_027942865.1. NCBI lineage: Eukaryota > Metazoa > Chordata > Actinopteri > Atheriniformes > Atherinopsidae > Odontesthes > Odontesthes bonariensis. The sequence continues at coordinate 5,814,031 of NC_134515.1, read as the reverse complement.
TTAAATATATACACGGATTACATTTAAATCTATGCTGGATTTAATGGGGTCGCAGCCAGCACCATCAGCCATACTGTTGGCCGTGCACAGCATTGTAGCATCTTTCAGCTCGTTGTCATGGTCTCCTGCATCTTTCCTGTTTTGGTTCAGTCTGCACTGGAAAAAATCAAAGTCTTCCCAAGTATATTTGTCTCATTTCTCGTCAAAATATCTCATTACACTTAATATAAGACACAACTGCCTAACAAGTACTATTTCAGCCAGATATAGGGACTTGTTTAAAGACAATACATCTGGAATATCTTGTTAAGTGAAAAAGTCTTGAAATCAAATTTTTTGAGTCACATATCATATGAAACAAGCTTCTTTTTTTTTGCATTTGAAGAGGTTTTTAAGCTAATTTCAAGATCACTTTTATCTCAAAAGTCCTAAATATCACATCTTATTTCAAGAAATCTTGACAAGCCGATTTTCACCAGTTCCTTTGGCAGATTTTTTTGCTTATTTCAAGCAAAAACGTCTTGTATTTGTTTTGGTTTTTTTTACTTATTTTTGGAGGGGCATTTTTTCCAGTGTGGCCAAATTGCAGCTTTTCTGTTATAAAACTCGTCTGCACACTGCTCTCAAACAGCAGATTTACACAGTCAACCAGCAGTTTTAAGACTGATTCTGGACGCTTCAGGAAGCTAAATCAATGCCAACACACCGCCGATGGTCTCCCAACAACAAGCGGCTTTTACCATTCACTGAGACGACCTTGAACTAACGGTGATTTTTCACCCATCTCTTTGCTCAGTCCCATCCTGGGTCCACGTTCTGACAAAGAGAGCCTGTCCAGCAGCACTGGGAATGTGTAATATGACTATGAGATTTTTATCAGGCTATGTCCTGGAGAACACAGTCTGCCAGCAGTGAGGATCAAACACCTGCACACATCAGACAACTATCTCAGCAGATTAAATGCATTTAAAAAACAAACCAAAAAACAATCTTTCTGAGGATGTATTAATTAGATCATGTGTTGATCTTTGTTTCCAACTGCATGACGGTGAGATGAATCCTGCCGACTACCTGTGAGACGAGGCTGGTGCTCAGAGTGCGAGCAGGCAGACGGGGCATCTGTGATCTGTGCTTGGTCACGGTTTGCTCATTGGGTGCAATCAAAGGGAATCTAATCCATCCAGCAGGGAGTGTGCATTCCTGCTCTGACACAGTCATACAGGGGCTTATCGGAAAACATGTCGTGGGTTCATGGAGGAAAACTCACTGCTGGAATTCACTAAAATAATTTCCCCCCTCTAAATTTTTGCTTTTTACCACTTTGATAAAAACTGTATGTTAACATATTCCCACTTTTTATTACTGAATGTTGCTTATTTCTAATGTTAAAGCCCAATACGTTTTATTACTTTTAGATTGTATCCATCATGCAAACATGTGTTTGGCATGTGATTTATCTACCCTTTGGTGGTTTTCTCTTGCTGTTGAAAGAACACTTTTTAGACTGAGAGCTACAATAACCAGAGCCCACTCAGATGGATTTAAAAATGGGACCTAGTGGTCACAAGCCAGGGACACCTTGGTGTCCAGGCCAGAACTTGTTCAAAAGTCACAGCTGAAAAAATACCAACGACTCAACGCAAACACACCTCAAGCAGTTACAAAAAGTCTCATATATTTTTGAGGCTTTCCCCCAATAAGCTGGAGCATGAGAGGACTTTTTCTTTGCACATTCACCGAAAAAGCGGCCCAGTGCTGCATTGAGTAAAATGCATGTAGCATTTTTTATCTGCACCAACCTAAGACATTTAAAGTATTGATAACACTATGATACTCTCTTTTGGCACAATTACAATGTTCAGGCGCTGACCCACAGTTTTTAGAAGATACTCCCATGTCCCGTTCAGGATGTTGAGCTGTGCCATCATCATTTCCATCATGTTTTTCAGGTAAACTTTTAAAAAGAAAATAAACTAGTCTATCAAATATTAATGTGGACAAACTGCCTGAAGGAAGACTGGTTGAGGTTAATTTTTTCCTGGTCAACTTAAACATTTAGTTTATTTAGAAGATTATGATGTCAGATCAGTAAAAGTTTGTGTTGGGCCTCTTGGAGTTAATAAAGCAACAAAATTAAGAAGGACCAACCTAAGACATTTAAAGTATTGATAACACTATGATACTCTCTTTTGGCACAATTATAAAGTTCAGGCGCTGACCCACAGTATTTAGAAGATACTCCCGTGTCTCTCAGAGCGTTCGGGATGTTGAGCTGTGCCAAACAGCTTTCCGTTTCCATCATGTTTTTCAGGTAAACGTTTCATAAACTAGCCTATCAACAAAAATTGTCTGGTTCAGCCGGCTGGTTCTGTTGTAGGCAGAAGGCTGGACCCTCTCAGTGCTGTGGGGGAGCAACGAATGAGGAGGAAATTGTATTCTGTTTTGGAGAACAATAAACATCCTCTCCACAGCATCCTGGCAGGACAGAGGAGCAGCTGCAGGACTGAGAGGTTCAGGAGGTCCTTTGTCCCCACAGCCATAAGGCTTTTTAACAGTGACTGCTGACATGTACTTCTCAAATTGATTGATTGATTTTTTTAAATTTATTTAGTCATTTATTATTATTATTATTATTATTAGTTAGTAGTAGTATTTTTATTAGAATTGGTATTATTATTGTTGTAATATATTAATAATTTTTGAGCTACTTGACTAATTTGAATTTCCCCCATTGGGGGATGAATAAAGTATTTTTCTATTCAATTTCTATTTCTATTCTATTCTATTCTATTCTGATAGAATAGAATAGAATAGATAGATAGATTTAGAGATTAAAGTCAACATGTCGAGAATAAAGTTGAAATGTCGAGAATAAAGATTTCGACATGTCGACTTTATTCTCGACAGACAAAATATGAATATTTTTCCTTATGCCTGGCCCTAATACTCTTCCGTATAACGGGGACAGACTGGTTGAGGTTCATTTTTCCTTAAACATTTAGTTTATTTAGAAGATTATGATGTCAGATCAGTAAAAGTCCTGTGTTGGGCCTTTTGGAGTCAAGAAAGCAACAAAATTAAGAAGGAAGCAAACTGGGAGGAGTTAATATTTGAGTTGACATTTCATCCACCCGTCCGAGGACTCGAACCGGCGACCATCCGGTCAGGAAAACCACCCATCCTACGCAAACGGGACCGCGCGGTTAAGTCCTCCCACCACCTCCCCCGTTCCGTTCCGCTCCGCTCCGGGACTCCAGCTCGGGGTTTCCAACGGAGAGAGGCAGGAGTTGTGGACTCCTCATCGGCCGAGCTGTGCAGCTGACTGTCCGCGGAGCTCCGCAACAAGTGGTTGAAGAGGAAACAGTTTCCTGCGGGACACGGAGGCGAGCATCTGAACACGGTGAGCCCACGTTCACGCCGGCACGTTCACTCGCTGACTTTTTAATTTAATGCTTGAAGTCTCATGGGATAGAACCGCTTTCGATTAATTGTGTTTTAATTAACCGTTTAAGCAACGCAGGGGTTCTCAGAGAGATTTATGTGGTCGCAAATGAGACAGAAATATATATATTTTTTAAAAACACCTTAAAGCCCATGAAGGACACTTTGGGGATCGAGTTGGAAAAAGCAAAAGCCCAACTTCACCTCAACAGCTGCACCGCGACTTCTCCATGAATATTCCATGTTAAATAAAAGACAGATAATGTGTAAAGTGTGTGCTGGTTGGAGCTACTTTCTCCGTGTTTTGTGTGGAGTTGACCTGAACACAAGTTGTTGCCTGTCACAGGTTTGGGATTGATGCGCGCCTCAGAGATGCGAGCCTCACTATTAACGCTCGTCTGCGGTAAGTAGACTGCACACCACGCTTTGAAGTTGCTCTCTGCTGCATGAGAAATCCTTAGAAGTGATTCAATGAACAGGTATGGCGGCTAAGAAGTGTCTCCAGGTCACTGGGCTTCCTTTGATTAGTGTATAGAAACCGGAGAGCCTATGGCAGACCGCAGGTTAAGCCAGTAAGCCTGTGTTCTGCAGTAATGAGAAAAGATGAAACCTCTGGGGTAAAGATAGATAGATAGATAGATAGATAGATAGATAGATAGATAGATACTTTATTCATCCCAATTTGGGAAATTATTGTGTTGCAACAGTGTACAGTATAAAAGATATGTAAACAATTAAAGGAAAAACAAGCAAATAGAATAAAAATAGAGAATAAACATCAGCTATATACAAATCTACAGTATGAAGAGTAGGGTAAATAATAATAATAATAATAATAGTAATAATAATAAACATCGGTAAACTAAATAAAAACAGATTTGTACATTTAACAATAAAGGTAAAAAAATAGATTTAACTGCGCAGACTGAACCAATACGAAATATAGGGTATATGGATCATTAACATTATATTGTACTATGATGATGCGACTTCTCTGCAGAAGAAACTTTTTTCAGAGATCTCTGGCCAAAATGTTTTCTTGTTTTCAGGATATTTTTACCCTGTATTAGTTCAAATCTGCTATTTTTGTTGGTTTTGCCTCTTTGTCAGCTTTGTTGACCCCCAGCAACAGATCCTCACAGCTTCCAGTCAGTAGCCTGAACATGCACGATGTGAGGCTGATGGGAGCACCGGCTCCCTGCATCTCCCTCCGCAGAGATAAGATAGCTGATGTTTCTTTTTTAAGGGCCTCTGGTGCCCTCAGGGTCTGTGGGGTCGCCCCTGTCTGTCTCTGTGGATCTCTGTGGGTGGTGTCGCTCTGTTTATGGTCCTCCTAAAACAGGCCAGCTGAATCCGCAAATAGAGACACCCACTCCGCACCTAGGGCATTAACGAAGACCTTTCTGGATGTGTGTGTGTCCAGTATTGTATGTAAGTGACAGTGAAAACTAAAACTAAAATAACACAGAAATGATAAGAGGATTATCCTTATAGAGAGCTTTTCCACCACTCAAAGTGCTTTTTAGCTCTTTGTGTACTGAAAACCATCACTGAGAGCAAGATTTATCTGACAAATAACCCTCAATAAAATGTATCCTAAAGCAGGGTTGTTGTTCCCTGCAGTCAGACGGCAATTAACTCAATGCTTCAGCTAATTTCTATTAGCCCCTGCTGTTAGCACCCAGAGAGTCCTTTGCTGGTAATAACAGCGGGTCTTTGAGAGGACTGAAAGAAGTCAGCAGGTGGGAAATAAACTCTATTACTTTTGGTAGTTTTCTGACACATTAAGTGTCTCATATTAACACAATTGAATTGAATTGAATTGAATTGAATTGAATGGTTAAGCCGTTCATGTTGAATATAATAAAAGAATTACATGTCCACTGAGACTGATGAGGCCTCTCATCAGAACATCACCAAAGACCAAGATATTGTCTTTCGCAATCTACGTAAAGTCTGACCACTGTGGACAACTTCAGTGACCATAAAGGGATAGTTCGCCTCTTTTTACATGAAGCTGTATGACATCCCATATCAGCAACATCATTTCTGAACATCTTCTTACCCCCTGCTGCGTCCTGTGAGCAGAGTTCCAGCCTCGTTTTGGTGTTGATGAAGGTAGTCCGGCTAGTTGGCTGGGGCCACAAAAATGAAGCGTCTTGCTTCTCAAAACAATATGTGTTCCAAAGAGTAATACATTTGCATCACAAAATCGTTCTCCAGGAAAAAGTCAGACCTCACATCGCTTGGCCCTATTTTTGCCTCCCTGCGAATCAATGCGTTCAGCCACCTAGCGATAGCCGCACCTGTTACGGTGTTTGCTGCTCGGTCTGCACTTCGGTCTGCACAGTTTACACAGCACTCAGTGATACGAAGGGAGAGAAAATAGGGCCAAGCGATCGTGAGGTCTGACTTTTTCTGGAGGGACGATTTTGTGATCCAAATGTATTACTCTTTTGAACGCATATTATTTTGAGAAGCAAGACACTTCATTTTCGGAACTCCTGCCAACTAGCCGGACTACCTTCATCAACACCAAAACGAGGCTGGAACTCTGCTCACAGGACGCAGCAGGGTGTAAGAAAATGTTCATAAATGATATTGCTAATATGGGATGTCATACAGCTTCATGTCAAAAGAGGCAAACTATCCCTTTAAGTCATCTGAATGAATGTGTATGCGTTGCTTGAAGGCAAAATATGTAAGACGGTCATTTGAAATTCATCATATTTGGTATATGAGGGTTTAGCTGTGGATTGGTGTCCTAACAGGAAACAGAAGTCTGCTGAATAAACCTGCAGAAATACTGAGGAGTTTGCTTTGGTTTTTTCCTAGAAAGACGGATGTATTAGGAACTAATGGTTTTTTTTCCCCGACTGTCGGAGGTGGATATCAGGCATTTTCATTTTTCAATACAGTTAGCACCACCTCAACATAGGCAGGATATTTTTCTGCTTGTCATCTTGATGCAACATAAACAACGATGGAGTCTGTGGAAGGAACGCTGTGCTTGAGCCTTGGTGTGTGGTTTGTACATCCTCCACTGACCACGGTGTGGATTTGGAAGCTTATATTGTTGTAGAAAGGTACATCTGTAGAACAAAGAAATAGCTTTTGCCTTTCTTTTACTAAATGCTCTCATTTCTTAGGGCCTCACACATATATCCTTTGTCAATTCTCAAAATAAATTCCCAAAAAAGTCAGTTTCACTTCTTCCAACAGTGAAAACCCACCCAAAAAATGATCCGTACTCTACTGTACAGTAGCATATAACAGAGAAACACCATTAGATTCTCGTTGTTTGTGGCTCTGTTGCTTTGTCTGCGTCCAGGATGCAGCCTAATTCACATTTGTGCATTTGTCTGATGATGCCTACATAGTTTCGGGGGCATTTCATATTTTGTCTCTCTGTGCTTTGTGGTTTGAAGTGGCCTTGAAGCATTTGGCCTTGTTAGTTAGCATAGTTGATAGCTTTTACTATTTTACAACCTGACGCCACAGGGAATAGTGAATAGGTGACGGAAAATGAGAATGAAGAAAGATTGGAATGACACGTGGCAAAGTTTAGTCCAGCTGGGCTGAACGAGTTGGTCTCCAGGGCACTGAGGTCACGAATCCAAAAGTGACGACAGATGGAGGTTGTTAGATTATTCTCAGTAAACTCGTAGTTTCCATGTTTCAGGACACGAAAAGCTGCTGCTTTAGTTGTATTTATGAAATTTTTTGGAGGCTGTGAGTGCAGTTGTCTTGAGATTTTAAGAGTTTTAGAGTTTACGTTCGATATATTGTATGAATGATATCTCTTAAGCCTTAAAAACTTCAGACATGAGTGAAAAGTGAAAGGTTTAAAGTGTCTGCAGAGAAAAACAGAAATGAGATCCACTGAGAGGAAAAATTAGCAAAGGAAACGAGAGACAACAAAAGAACTGTCAGGGCGGAGACTTGGAGCTGTCTTTTCAAACTCCTGTCACCTCCGAGGAAGAGCTGCAAGGTCAAGGGTCAATTCCAAATCCCCAGGTCACAGACGGGGTTAATTGGCTTGTGCACAAATGAATGTATGCGTCAGTCCGAGTGTCTGTTTGATGAAAGAGACAGAAAGGACTGACTTTGATGACCGGGACAAAAGAATCCGCAGTGGCTCGCATTTTCTGTTTTTCTATTTTTACTCAAGCAATGACTGCACGATCAGGATTTTCCTTATAACTAGGTCTGGGCAAGTTAACTCGTTATTATCGCGTTAACGCATCAATTATTTAAATATTTTATCATGCATTAATGCATTTTTTAAAAAAAAAAAAGTTTTTTTTTTGCTATGTTTTTTTTAGTTAAAAAAAAAACATTTGGGGGGCTTTTGTGCCTTTAATGGATAGGAAAGTTTAGAGAAACAGGAAGCAGAGAGAGGGGGAACAACACACAGCACAGTGCCGTCCGATGCAGGACTCGAACCGGGGCCAGCTGCAGCGAGGACTATAGCCTCTGTACATGGGGCGCCTGCTCAACCCACTACGCCACAAACCACCCCTGTTTTATTATTTATTTTATTTTGTAAAAGTCTGTTGCTCACAGGCTTTTATTTTGCAAAAGTCCGTTGCTCACATGCTTTTAGTTTGTAAAAGTCTGTTGCTCACAGGCTTTTATTTTGTAAAAGTCGGAACCGGAAAAGAAAGTAATCGGCGGATCCACCAAACATGGAGAAGGGTACGGAACTTTTACTCGGCCATTTTCATTTTAAAGTTCTTCCAGACGGCGGAGTCGACAGAACCAAAGTCATCTGTAAACACTGCCAAGTTGAATTGTCTTCTCAGCGTAGTAGTTCCAGTCTAAAATATCACTTAAAGGCAAAACACACAACTGATAGCAGCAAGTCATTCAAGGAAACAGACAGTGGAGCGAGGCTTCTACATAAAAACTACAGAAAGATGCTGATGTTAAAAGTGTGTTTGCACAACAAATTCTAAAAGCTATACACTACTTTTGGATTCATGTTTGGATTTTGCGTACAAATACGATTAATCGTGATTAATCAGGGAAATCATGTGATTAATTAGATTAAAAATAAGCCCTACTTATAACCCAACATGCATCCTCAGTAATGAACCTTTTCTCCACGTGCATGTCACATAAATGTGTTTGTTTGTAAGTTTCTGGGGATGGAGCTTTGTGAAACGGGTGATGTCATCCCTCAGAAGTGTGTGTGTGGCCAGGTGAGGGTGGGCCAGCGGGAGCAAGGGGAGTGTGTTCCCGCGGCTTTTGCAAGCGACAGCCTCCGGAAATGTGTGGATACCAGAACAATGGAGTGGTAAAGCCTACCAACCACCAGCACTAAAACAGAGAGAAAGAGAGGCTGAAAAAATAAAGGGGTGGGGGGGTGGGATGGAGTCAGGAGGACAAAGAGAAAAAAAGACAGACTTTCGGCATGGAAGAAAGGCGGGGGGGGCTTGTTACATGAAAGGACGGTGAGTTGAGTTTCCCCATCTTGTTGACAGGGGCTTTTCCTGATTAAAAGAGGAGGTGGGGATGAAAGCGGAGGAGGAGGAGGAGGACTAGAGGGGGGAGGGGGTGCAATAGGAAACGGAGCTGGTCTCATTGAAAACAATGGAGTGGCTGGTACGGCGGTGAACATGAGCAGAGCTGCTGCGTGCGCTAACAAGGTTGTACAGGTGTGCTGCAAGAAAAAGCACGCAAACGTTTGGGAAAGTTGACCCAAACTGTTAGATAACTGTTCACATACAGAACTGTGCAAAAGCCTTGATCCTGCCCTCATTTCTTCATATTTTCTTCCAAGCAGCCACACTTTCTTGCCATCTTTTAATGTGGTCTTGAGGAAATAAATCAGATTAATCAAAGTTTTTCTTTAGACATCGGCTGCTTTTTCACTCTTTTTTTTTGTTAGTCCAGTCCTTTGTGCCAGAACATTTTAATGGGAATACATTGTTTTGTTGGCAAAGCCACAGAACTCTGACATATAAATCATTCAAGTTTTAAAAGGCGACTAACTCAAAAGTGAACTAGTGTTGTGTCTACACATAAAAGATAGTTAGTCAAAGAACCCATTTTAAATAGCATCAACAGGCCCTTTGTTATCAGCAGCCTGTGGCAAAGACACATTTTTTCCCCATTTGCAGGTACAAAAATACTACAGACAACACAGTTTAATAGAAATAAAATACTTTTTTCACACCAACAAAGGGAGCTATTAGCTTAAATTTTAAAGTCAGGAAACTGGACAAGTGGAGGACAGAAGAAGAAGTGTCAGGCCTAAAGAACTATCTACAGCAGATGAACAGGATCTGAAAGTGATGTCCTTAAGAAAGAGGAAAAAATCCAGCAAAGACCTGACACAGGAGCTGAGAGATGCATCTGGACCTTCAGCTGAACCATCTGCTGTTGGCCCAAGCCTCATCAGAAATGGGCTCCATGGAAGGGTGGCTGTCAGGAAGCCGTTATTAAGGAAGGGAAACAGGGAGAAAAGGCTGAGCTGTGCCAAAGGACACAAGAAGTGGGCTGAAAATCAGTGGCAGCAGGTCTGATGGAGGGATGAATCCTCCCCAGAGCCCGGAGCTCAACATTACTGAAGCAGTGTGGGATCATGTTGGCAGAGAACGGAACAAAAGGCAGCCCACATCCAAAGAAGAGCTTTGGGACGTCCTTCAAGAAGCCTGCACTGGAAAAAATGCCTCTCCAAAAATAAGTAAAACAACAACAAATAAAAGACGTTTTTGCTTGAAATAAGCAAAAAAATCTGCCAATGCAACTAGTGAAAATTGGCTTTTCAAGATTTCTTGAAATAAGATGTGATATTTAGGACTTTTGAGATAAAAGTAATCTTGAAATTAGCTTAAAAACCTCTTCAAATGGAAAAAAAAGCTTGTTTCATGTGAAATATGACTCAAAACAATTTGTTTTCAAGACTTTTTCACTTAAGATATTCAAGATGTATTGTCTTCAAACAAGTCCCTATATCTGGCTGAAATGGTACTTGTTAGGCATTTGTGTCTGATATTAAGTGTAATGAGATAGTCAATGAGACAAATATACTTGGTAAGATTTTGATTTTTTTCCAGTGTGGAGAACTATTCCTGAAGACTCCTTAAAGAAAGGACAGAAAGCTTCAGGCTGTTGGAGAATAAAGGAGCTCAGACCAGATGTTCACTTTAAAGCTCATTAGAATCATAAAAACTCCCTTTTTGCCTTTTATACTAGCCTGATAAACCAGCCTAAATGGATTGGATGTCTAATTTAGTCTGGCACCGATCAATGGATACAACGGAACATTGTTGATGAGCACAACCCGTTGTCTTTCAAACCGCGTCTGTGCCTATAGGCCAACGCTCTGACCAATCAGCGCAAATGACTGTGACGTAGTAAGCGCGACAGAAAGCTTTGGTGGGAGGGGACTCTTCCAAAACTGATGCCAAGCACAGATTCTATAATAGGACAGATACGCCACTCACGGTGCATTTCCGGTTTCCAACGAGGCGATTTTGGTTGCAGTTCCACCCTCTTTCCACGTGGGGCGCCCAATTTTGGAGACCAGAATGAATGGAGTCCTATGGAGCTATACGCCCTTTCGTGCCCTTATCTCAAGATATAATTTTTTCTCTAGTAATTCGAATGTTGTTTTCGAAAAAGGGTGTTTAGAAAATACCCATGGCTGAGTTTTAGATTTTTAGAGCCACTCATTTGCTTAAAAAAAGGATTTGAAGTGTATATGACGTCATACATAGCTGGTCGACCAGCTGTCATTAGCACAATGCTAGCGCGTTGTGGACAACAAGAAGCCAACCAGTAAGAAATCAAAGCGATATATGTACTCGTTCAGTAGATTTTTTACTTGAAACCCATGTTGAGCTCTCAGAAACTACATTCAAATCTGAGCGCTCTTGAGGAGACTTAGGTGAAACTGACCATTTGTAGCATCTAGCTCCATAGGGCCCCATTCATTCTGGTCTCCACCGACGCTCCCAGTGGAATTCTGGTGGAACTGCAGCCAAAAAGCCGGTACAATGGGGCTTAATACAGAGTGGCAAGGCTGTTCGTTATAATGGCTGTGTGCCAAGGCTGAATCAAACGAGCACTGTTCCATTGCCGCCGCCATCTTTCTTGTTGTGCTTTCGCTTGTCTATGTTCGCTTCCACTGCCCAACGTCGCACTGCTCTGTCGTCACTCCCTCAAAACCCCGTACCAGAACCCTCTGGCCCGCCCGCGTTGATTCAAAACACATCTCTGCGTTGTGATTGGTTTAGTTGCCATCTGCCAGATTCAGGGCAGTATTTTCAAAATGACAAGTGGATCGAGGCCAGACCCAACCGCAGGCAAAACATTTTGCCGTCCAGCAGTTGGCGCTGGTTTTCCAGGCTACTTTTATACTGTATTTTCATTTATGTTTGCACACATTTCAATTAAATATCTGCTCCTATTTCCCATTTTTCTGTCAATTTATAAAGGAATGAGGCATTATTCAAGGTGTAGACTTTTGCATGGGACCCCCTTTAATTATCTGACGTTATTCAGTCTTTTTACAGCGTGTTGATGGTTGATCTGACCTGCAGAAAGACTTCGTACTGTGCTGTAAGTGTTGGAAGTATATCTGAACGGAAGAGAAAAACTCTTACTTACGTGTTTTTTCAGTAGACCAACAGCTATTTGACATGTTGAGCTGAGACAGGAGTCTAAATTGATTGGAATAAGTTTGTCTACTTCTCTGTCCACGAGAGGATTTCTGCATCCTGAGCAGTTAAAGGTGTCATGCTTTGTTTTCGTACATGTGAATACATTCATGTCATCAACAAGCATGGAATAGCTGTGTATATATATGGCACTGCTGCAATTACAACGATGGTTAAATACAAAGATTGAATTCCTCTCGCGTCTCAACGATTGATTTCTGGTATTTTTGTGGCTACAAGCCAAAAACTAGTCCAACAAAGTTCCAACCAGGTGTGCCTCGTGCAGCTTGTTAAAAAGCATTGTTGGCAGCTCCAGACGTCTAATTATCTAATTGCAGACGAGCATCGATTGCGGCGTGTACCTGGATGGAAAGGAAGGAAGAAGGAAGTAGAGACGCTTATTGTTTTCTTGAGATTTTTCAAATTAAACTTGTGTTGTCATGGATACAGACACACACGAGTCAAATATCGTCTCCTGGCTTGTAAACCCAAGCCAGCTGTGTCATGTACGTTCCAGGTCTCCTTTATTTCAGCTTTTTTGATACACCAGGCTGTTAAGTTACCCTTGAATTTGCTGGTTTCGGGATTTTATTCATTCATATATCTTTTTTGATTGAGTGTTTATTTCGAGCTTATTTTCAGGCAGATTACAAAATAAATACATTTCCATAATACATATCAATTTACATATTTATCTAGAACTAAGGTAACATAAATCAATACTCGCTCGAAAGGGTGTGAGATGAAGTAAAAAAATACTTATTTGCTCCCATCCCCATTCAAAAATTACAATTTATATGGATGTGTCTTACATACATTGGCATAGTTTTTAACTTTCAACTTAATTTTAACATATTATTACACATATCTTCTCATGTCTTATTTGATGTTATTATTTATTATTTAATCACAATTTATATGATGATAACATAATAGCCCGTGAATATACATTACAATATTTCTTCAGTTTTCTATTTCGTCATTACTTCCACTTTATATCTGGCCTTGAACTGATGAATAGAAATACACTGCTTAAGTTGTTCCTTCAACCCATTCCAGAGCTGAACCCCAATCACAGACACACACATGCTTTTTCTGGTGGTTCTCACCGCTGGCACTTTAAATATTTTACATCCCCTTAGGTGATGTTCTCCATGTCTCATTTTAAAGAGTGTTTAAATATTATCCGGCAGAGTATTCATGCTGGCTTTGTACAATAATTGAGCTGTATAAAAGTTTACCAAATCCAGCAATTTGAAGTGTTTAGATTGCAGAAATAATGTGTGTGTGTGATCATAAAATCCAGCTTTGTGTATGGTTCTAATAGCCCTTTTTTGCAATTTCCAGAGTAAATTCAAGGAGCTTTTGTAGTTATTACCCCAGATTTCAATACCATACGTTAGATAAGGCAGCACAAGACAACTATACAACAGATGGAGAGCTTTATAATCCAATACATATTTTATTTTATTGATTATTGAAATGTTTTTTTAAACTTTATTTTGTATGTTGCTGATATGAGCCTTCCAATTTAGTTTACTGTCAATTATCATTCCTAAAAATTTGTTTTCTGAAACATTTTCAACTATAACACCATTTACTTTTATTCCCAATTCTGTGTTTTTACAATTTCCAAATATAATTACTTTAGTTTTATCTAAATTTAAAGATAATTTGTTCAGGTCCCTCCATATTTTAATTTTTTCCATTTCCTGGTTTGCAATATTCATTAGCGGTTTATAATTCTCATGGGAAAAAAATATATTTGTATCGTCTGCAAATAATATCATATTTATTGCTTTGGATACACTAAAAATGTCATTTATGTATAAAATGAATAATTTTGGACCAATTATAGATCCTTGAGGAACTCCACAGACAAGATATAGAGTTTAAAGCACACGTGATGTTACAGCCTGTTAGTTAAACTGATGCACATTTCATACCTAACATGTTAAAGGAAAATCATGGCATTTCTTTCCTTGCGTGTGCCATCAGTTGCAGTGATTTGAGAGACGAATAATACGATTTGTTTTGGTTGAATGAAAAGAAAGCTTGGTTAACTTTGGTTTCCCATGAAGGAGATCTCTAATTGCTACTCTAGTTAATCCACAGGCTACTCTTGATTAAAATGTTTTCTTACATCTGAGTCAGAGTTGGACATTTCAGATACTTCATCTGCTGCTTACCACATCTTAAAATTAAGTAAATGCAACCAACAACACATGACGTGTGTGAAAAAGTAGGTACAGCAAGTGTAACTGCTTCTATAAAAGCAGAAAAAAAGCAGAAGCCGTGTTTGAAAACTAAGTGAACCCCTGATCCAGCAGCTTCAGCAGCAGGAAGGTGAAGTAATGGTTTCCTGTGGGACGTTCTCAGTCTCTCTCATGGTTAAAGGAGGAATCTTGTTCCCACTCTTCTGTCCAGCTGCTTCAGCTCATTGAGGTTTGCAGCTCTGGTTTCTGCACAGCTCTCTGAAGGTCCCAGCACAGCATCTCAGGCAGGCTGAGGTCTGGACTCTGACTGGACCGTTGCAACACCTTGATTCTTCTCTTCTTCACACATTCTGCTGTAGATCTGCTGCTGTGTTTGGGCTCTTTGTCCTGTTGATGATCCAGTTTCAGCCCAGCTTCAGCTGTCGGACAGACGGCCTCACATCTGACTCTAGAACACTTTTGGTATCCAGAGGAGTTCATGGTGGACTCGATGACTGCGAGGTGCCCAGGTCCTGTGGCTGCAGAACCAGCCCAGATCATCAGCCCTCCACCACCGTGCTTGACAGCTGGTGTGAGGTGTTTGTGCTGATATGCTGTGTTTGGTTTCCTCCAAACGTGCTGCTGAGCATTATGAGCAAACATCTCCACTTTGGTCTGCTCTGTCCAAAGGACATTGTTCCAGAAGTCTTGTGGTTTGTTCAGATGCAGCTTTGCAAACCTAAGCTGTGCTGCCATGTTCTTTTTAGAGAGGAGAGGCTTTCTCCTGCAGCCCTTCCACACAAGCCATACCTGTTCAGTCTGTTTCTAACTGTGCTGTCATGAACATGCTGACTGAGGCCCGCAGAGTCTGAGATGTAGCTCTCTGGTTTTTCGCAGGTTTCTCAGAGCATTCCACTCTTTTGGAAGATTGAAAGCTCTCTTAAATATTTTCCACTTGTCAATAACCTTTTTCACTGTGCAATGATGGACTCCAATTTGTTTGGGAATGTTTTTGTAAACAGCATTATTTACCTCTCTACGATCATTGTTGATGTTTTTTCTCCTTGGCATTGTGTTAACATGTGCCTCGATGCTCCAGACCAGTGCATGTTCTGTTCTCCATCTTTTAGCAACACACCTCCATAAAGAAAAGTGAAATTTCCCTCTTAGTTGACCTGATTGTAACACTGAAACTGCACAGGTGTTGTTTCTCAAAATGCCTCTGAAGCCAGAAATCTCTCATCTGTGCCTCCACAGACACTCCACAGTCCTCTCAAACAGGGTCAAACAGGCACAAACAGGGTCATCATCAGTTCAGGCCTAAAAAATGTTAAAAAATGACCTCACATTGCGCAGCACTCCCAAGTGTACTCTTAATTATTCTCAGAGTGTTTCACCTTTGGCTTTGGCCACACAGAGGATGAATTCATCTCTCTCTTCCACATGTGGCAATTTTCAGTATTTAAAAGTTCGACTCAACACAGTTATTATAACCCTCACTTTGACCGATACACGGGAACGTTCTGGTGCACATACACAAAGGAAAAAGCATAGTTAAATGCACACAATGATTACACAGATTATCTTTAAACGTGCAGATCACAAACACGCATCAATGCAATGCCCTAAGTCAAGTGTGCTGTAGCTTCCTCTGGGCTTTCCCTGCGAGTGGAGCCAGATTCCCCCCATCAGGGGCTCTGATTCGCGCCTACAGCAAACCAGGCAGCATTCTGCTGCTGAAAAGCAGGGCGAAAACAAACCACCATAATCACAAACCGAAACCCACAGCATCTGACTTTCTCCGGTTGAGTGACTGAAGCTGTAACAAGCTGGTTGACCATCGGGCTGCACCCAACATCTGTTGGCCATGTGTGCCTCTTATTCAGCAGATTTATTGAGCTTCAGCCAGGCTGGCAGGGAGTCTGTGGCCGGTGGTTGGACTTGGAGGAGAATTCTGCAACGAGGACTATAGCCTCTGTACATGGGGCGCCTGCTCAACCCACTACGCCACGGACCACCTTGTCTTATCATTTATTTTATTATTGGACAAGTCTGTTGCTCACGGGCTTTTATTTTGTAAAAGTCTGCTGCTGTCTGCTGAGGAACAGGAAAAGAAAGTAAACGGCGGATCCACCAAACATGGAGAAGGGTACGGAACTTTTACTCGGCCATTTTCATTTTAAAGTTCTTCCAGACGGCGGAGTCGACAGAACCAAAGTCATCTGTAAACACTGCCAAGTTGAATTGTCTTCTCAGCGTAGTAGTTCCAGTCTAAAATATCACTTAAAGGCAAAACACACAACTGATAGCAGCAAGTCATTCAAGGAAACAGACAGTGGAGCGAGGCTTCTACATAAAAACTACAGAAAGATGCTGATGTTAAAAGTGTGTTTGCACAACAAATGTTATGGCACTTTCATTCATATGGCAGCACATTTAAAATAAAAATAAATGCTAAAAGCTATACACTACTTTTGAATTCATTTTTGGATTTTGAGTACAGATGCAATTAATCGCGATTAATCAGGGAAATCATGCGATTAATTAAATTAAAAATTGTAATCGTTGCCCAGCCCTAATCTTTACATGAATCTAAATAAGTGTTAACTGCAGGCATGGGAATGGAGTTTGCAGGTTGAACACTGAGTATACTTGACATGTTTCCTGCTCTCTGAAAGAATAACAAACATTGTTCGCTCCACTCTCCCCTGCCCACCTGTTGCTTGTGCTGCCTCATTCCATATTTTCTCTCCAGCGTAGAGTGATTCAGACATTTCCAGGATTGGACAGGAATGCGAGTATGTCCTCCAGTGCGACCAGCTGCTTCTCAGCGCCATGCCTTGTTAATCTATCACTCTGTGCAGTGGCCTCGCTCATTGAAACCGTCTGTTTGACTGTCAGCTCTGCAGTCAGTAGCACACACAGCTGAGAAAGACTCAGAGACGGTCAAATAGTATGAAAAATGAATGCTTATAACCTATGTGTCCACGGTTTTAAGCGTGATAAACAGCTTTTCTGTGTCATGTTTTGCACCAGCAATCAGTGTTTTTATGAATCCTGCAAAAAGAGCATCACAACAATCAGGATTAATCTGATTATTGGTCTTTTTTTGTTTTTGCTAGATGCATAAGGAGATTGTCTCTTTTGGCAATTTCCTCTGAACCTTTTTTGTTCTTCTTTTTCAAAGTTAAACTATGTGTTATTTGGGTGCTTCTTTTAGAAATGTCTACCATCTTCAAATCATCCTGGAGGAATATGGAGCTGTAGATCGAACCAGAACTGGGCCCAGGGCTAAGCCATAAGGTTCAGATAATCAAATCAAATCAAATCAAATTTATTTCTATAGCACATTTCATGTACAAACAATTCAAAGTGCTTTACATAAAATCAAATAAATTAAATAATAAATAAATAAATGAAATAATTATGGAGAATTTTGGAGAAATCCTGGTTGATGTAAAGACTAATGATCAATACGATCTGTAAAAAACTGAGTTTTATTCTCCAAAGTAAGTTATATGGACTGAGTCATAGTTATTTTAGGAGGGGTCTTAGTAGCACAGTTCACAGGCCCATCAACTACCCTGCTTTGGTCATGATTTCCTCTTTTTTTCTTTTTTTTTAGATATTTGACTTGAAGGTCAGGGACCATTTTTATAAGTTCGGGCTCAGGTTCTAATTAAGGGAGGTTGGCAGCAGTGGAGGAGGTGAACAGCCGGGTGGAATGGGTAGTCTGTTAGATCTGTTTTGGACATTAAAAGGGAAGAGAGACGGGAGGCAGGAGCTGGGAATAATAAAGAGGCGAGCAGGGAGGAGATTAGCTGTCTGTTAGGCTGTGGGAGCTGACCATCCATCAGCTAAGTGCAGAGCAAAGAGAGGACAAAGGCACACAGAGAGAGAATGTAAACTAATTAGCCAGGAGGAGTTAAAAATAAAATACTGTTGACTTTTCTTTGCCGTAGTCTTAAAGTAGCCGTCTCATGGGGAGTGCTGAACATATCTGTGCTGCTTTTTAGTGCCAGACTCAGTCAGCTCTGGTATTCAGCTCACAGCAGCATCATTTTAGGTTATTTTATCCTATTCTTGTGTGCCGACTGCCCCGGGCGAGCTGATACTGGATCTGGATCTGAGTGCTTTGTCCATGAGCTCCCAGCATTCTTCTCACCTTCTTATCCCTCCTCCTGCAGACCAGATGCACCCGTGTGGATGTCCATGTGCGCCTTCATGTCCATCTGTTTGTTTATTTGTTTGTTTTTGCCTCCTGCGTTGTTTGTGCCGGTAAATGTAACAGCAAACTGTGTCTCGCCAGCTTGTTCCACAGGAATGTGCCACATTCGCGTCACATCTCACTCCCCTCCGCCCCGGAGCTGGAGGATTTACTTACTTTGTGGGATTAGATGAGTACAAATGGGTGACAAATTAAAGGGAGAAACACAAACTAAACTAACAGGAAAACAGACGTTATTCCCAGGGGGGGATTTTCCCCTGCAGCGACCTGCTAGTCGTACAAAGTATTGCACATCCTCATTAACTAAACAGCATTCAAACAGCTTGTGCCATATGTGCAACATCCAAACACTCCAGGAGCAAAAGCAGCTGGTAATGTGCTTTATTTGTTTAAAGATGTTTAATGATGAAACACCGTCTGGTTAATTAAATGTCACAGAGTTGCATGACAAAACAAAAGAAAAGAAAAAGGGCTTTCCAAATCCAAACAATGCCAGGCTACCTTGTCATATCTGGTACAAAATGCCAGCTCTTGTGTCATTTCCTTCTGCTGGTGCCCTTTTTAAATCATACAGGGTGAAAACGCACATTTCTCCTTTATTTTTGGTGCTGTAACAGATTTGTTGTGCAGCTACACAGTAGGGCTGCAGTGATACACTAATCATACGATACGATACGATACACAATATTCAGCCAACGATACGATTCGATTCGATTCGATACACTTACATCATTTTCTGGAAAAAAAAGTGTGATTTGACATGAATCCTCACTGATTGTTGTCCTTTGAACCGGCAGGACAACACCGCCAGACAAACAGAAACAAACGTGAGAGCTATGCACTTTATTTTACATTTTTATTAACTAATTTATCACTGTTTTGCATAGTGTGACCCCCTGGCATTGTATTTAGTCAATCAGCCTCCTTCAAGTTTGGGAAAATAGACATCACACCAAAAATCTAGGTAGCCCGGGGTTCCAGCATTTAGCCGGCGCTGTAACGTGCATCACTGAGCTCGGTTAATATGACGGCTGAAGTAAAAATCGTGGTGCTTGCACGTGTAACTTCCATACCACACAGATGGCATGAAGCCGGCACCACTTTTAGTTCCAGTCCGCTTCAGATTTTTCATGATTATCACATTATTTGCAAACCAAACCACTTTCATGTCACTGAGCTAATACAACAGCCTCTTCGATATTATTATTATGTTTTCAGCTGCTGAGGCTACCGTTACTGAAGCCTGTAGGGGAGTTAAAAAAGCCGCCTGGGACCTAAAAGTCACTGGTTCCTTTCCTGAAGCAGGAAGAAAAAGCTGCCATTGAGCCACCAAAGAATGGTGACAGATTATATTACTGTAACTACAGGGACCTGGTGGGGCTGCGGTTTCAGACGTAGGCGCTCAGTTGTTGTTCCCATTACTTAAAAGAAGGAAAAATAGAAAAAAAACTCATCGAGTTTATTCAATAGATTGTCCTACCCCACTTGAATGTATAAAATATAAAATGGCTGCATCTATTTATCAATAAAGGCAATCACAACCAGGCTGTACAGCTAAAGATAGCAGATGTGATCATATGTAATTTAACAAAAGCCTACTTTTATGTTCTCTTGTTCATGTTAATTGAATATTTCAGTGCCTTCCTTTTATCTGCACATTAACATTTGTTTTGGTTTTATTGATTTACTGTAATTTGTCATCGCTGTGCAATAAACACCAAAAAAAATGAATAAAATAAAGAAGACGTTCCTGATATTTTTGGGCTAGAGAAGGGACGCTGTTGCCATCTACACCACCTGCCCTGAAGGAAACTTTGTGTTCTAGGTATCTCAACCCAAAAAAAAGCTCCATCGCATGCAACAGATTGGTTTTTGAAAGAGAAGAAAGACTCTGGGACATCAGAGACTTGATGTGTGTGTGAAAGTGTTGTGTGGGAATCAAAGGCCAGAATGAAAGCCATGAACAAAAAGCAGAGCTCACCTGAAGGGAGTGGGTCAAGAGTGGAATTTGTTTGTGGATATTAAACTGGATGCCCTGCAGACTACATTCTGCCTCATGTGGCAGATCAGATTTCAGTCTCCTTTGGCGTGAGCATAGTGATGCCTGGTCTTTGAGCTGGTGATAGTTTCACAATATGGGACCGTTTTTTTTATTGGAAACAGCATGACTGCTGCCACTATTATATATGACATCTAAAGTAAAAGCAATGCTTGTGATGTCATACATCTGATTTTGAAAGAGCAATCCATGCATTTATAACATGGCGTTTGGATTACTGTAATTCTTTATATCTAGGGTTGGACCAGGGTTCTCTGCAGCGGTCTTGTGCACCCTTCATTGGCTCCCTGTTGGCTTTCGGGTGAAATTGAAGGTTTTATTGATTGTTTTTAAGTGTTTAAACTCCATGGGCCTGTCTTACTTAAGTGAGCTGCTGTAGCTCTACACTCCACTCAGAGCATTGAGGTCAGCTGACCAGCTCCTGTTGGCTGTTCCCAAAGCTAAAGACCAGAGGTGATGGAGGTGATGGAGCCTTCTCTGTGGCAGCACCCAGACTGTGGAGCAGCCTCCCGTTGTCTGTCAGCTCTTCTCCGTCTTTAGCTCAGTTCAAATCCAGACTGAAAATATATCTCTTTTCCCTGGCCTTCCACTAGCTGAAATGGAGTTGACCTTGGCTTGCTACTTTTATTGTCACTGTTATTTTATTGCTAATTTTATCTCAAATTTTATTTTTATCTGTGATGAAGTTATTCTTATTGCTATTTTATTGATGACTCTCTTAATATGTGATGCAGTTGCTATTGTGAAGCACTTTGGTCAGCTGAGGTTTGTTTTAATGTGCTATATAAATACATTTTAAATTTGAATTTGAATACATGGAGTATTACATAAACTTAGAATAAACTACACTTGACCTGCTGTTTCTCACACACACACACACACACACACTTTTTAAAACTGCATGGTTACAACTATAATTCAGTTTTAATGCTGCTCAGTCTTTTGAGAAAGCTTTTAAAATATGAAAGTTTATTTCCTCTTGAGATAATAGTTGTAAAAGAACAGTTCATTTATGTGTCACTGACTCACTCTGAGGAGAGTTAACCCTAACTAACCCTAACCCTCGGGCAGCATTGTCTCAAGCTGGAGTCAGGCTTTAACATGGTTTAAATGCTACTCTGGAAAAAATCAAAGTCTTACCAAGTATATTTGTCTCATCTCTAGTCAAAATATCTCAATACACTTAATATAAGACACAACTGCCTAACAAGCACTATTTCAGCCAGATATAGGGACTTGTTTGAAGACAATACATCTGGAATATCTTGTTAAATGAAAAAGTCTTGAAAAAAAATTGTTTTGAGTCACATATCATATGAAACAAGCTTTTTTTGACATTTGAAGAGGTTTTTATTTTCACTAGTTCCATCAAAAATGTCTTGTATTTGTTGTTTTTTTACTTATTTTTGGAGGGGCATTTTTTTCCAGTGCAGAAACTGCATAACATGATATGGTGTGATAATACAGTGTAAGTAATTCATGGCGCTGCTGTGGCATCATCTCAGCTCCTGGTGTGATCAGAGTTGTGAAGCCGGTGTAGTTTTTCTCAGGCAAACACAGAATCACACAGATGAAAGATGACAGTAAACCTAGTGATTATCCGACGCATCAGATGTCTGCTTTGCTTCTCCTCCCTCCCTTGTGTTTCTCTCTCACACACAGACCTTTGAGAGCGTGCCAATATTTTCCAGAGCAGGTATCGCGTTGTGTCTGGGTGCATCCTCTCATTATCTGCACGGAGGCTCTGCACTGTGTCTCCGTCTCACACTTCTCACAGACACCGTCTCACCCCGCCGTGCTTGTGTTTTTAATCAAATCAAATTTATTTGTAGCACATTTCACGTACAAAACAAGTCAAAGTGCTTCACATAAAATAAAAGCATTGCAGCAGGGAGTGGAAGAAGCATTAAAAAAAGAATATAAAGAGAAACAAATAAAATAATTTAAATTAATTTAAAAACAAGCAACAGTCCAGATAAGTTCAAAGATATCGTGCATATTTCATGCATAGACGCATGAGAAAAGAAAGATTTTTAACCTGGGCTGTGTTCGAAACTAGCATACTACATACTTGCAAACGGCATACTCATCGATCTGACAGTATGCAGAGCGTTTACCCACAATGCATTTCGCTCCTGCCCGAACCTAAATCAGCCGGCCTGAAGCTGATTTCGCTTAAGCTATAAACTCTGTAAATATATAACTTTAGCAACATTTGAAACATTTTCAGGCGAGAAAGTAGTCGTTTAGATCCCCAACGTGTTGAAAACCTGACAAAATACCGGCTATTTACAATTTTGTTCCGACGAATTCGGCGCTACTAAAGCTAGCCGCAGTGAGCAACGCACTTCTGGTTATTTTCACAAAATAAAATACCCGTTGCCTTTTATCATAGGGAAAGCCATTACGATACAATTGGTGCTTTTGTTTTGAAAACAGGAAGTGAACCTACCCTCGTTGTAGCTAGCTTGAAACTGCCGTTTTGACAGGAAATGACGATCGGCGACGTCACGTTACGTTGCATCTTGGGTAGTTTGAGTACGAGTAGTAACCTCATGATGCATACCCAACATTTAGGAGAATCTAGTATGCATCCGGGAACTTAAAAAAAGTTAAAGTTAGTAGGAATAGTGGGAGAAGTAGGCGGTTTCGAACACAGCCCTGGATTTAAAAATGTCTCCATTTGGTGAGAGTTTAATCTCCACTGGCAGTTTGTTCCACTTGTTTGCAGCATAACAGCTAAATGCTGCTTCTCCATGTTTAGTCTGGACTCTGGACTGGACCAGCTGACCTGAGTCCTTGGATCTAAGAGCTCTGCTGGCTTTATATTCTCTGAACATATCACAGATGTATTTTGGGCCTGAACTGTTCTGGGATTTGTAAACCAACAGCAGGCTTTTAAAATCTATTCTTTTACACAATCTCCTCCTCTCACAGCTCATTTGCCGTGTTATCTCTGCTGAAAATGACACGCGTTAAGCAGCTCAGGCCTGTTAGCTTATCTCGGAACAAAAACCACGATTAGGTTCCACATTCGGTTTGATATTGGGGCATCAGTAATTATGAATGAGTGTGGGACATGTGTGTTTGTAAAGATGCACAGGTGTGCAGGGATGAACTGCAGCGTGTTAACCAAACGTGTTTGTTGTTCATCTGGCTGGCACCAGCCTGAGATTTGTCCAGATGCCAGGCAAACACAGGTTTCTGTAGAGTGTCCATGTGAAATCCTCCTCTGTACTGTTCCCAGCAGGCTTCATATCTACCGATGACCTCATGGCACTGTATCCGTCTACTGTACCTAAATCCGTGAGTGCACATCATCCAGGCTCTGACCGATCTTCCTTATGTGTCCAAAACATGGAAGATCATCATTCAGCCTCTTTCTTTTAAGGTTTTAAGGAATGACAACCTTTTAGTTTTGCTGTTGCCTTCAAGTAAAAGGAAAGTGCCCCAACACTGTGACAGTGGTAAAAACTAAGTCGTATTCAAATAACCAATGCAGGAAATACGGCTTTTCTTCATTCTTCACTTTGAGCTCTTAAGTTTGAGTACTAATCTCAGTATTTAAGCGGCCTTTCAGAGGCTAAAGTTACATGAGCTGTAACTTTAGCAACATTTTAGATGAACATTACCGACCCAGAACAAAGATTACAGATAAAGAGGGTAAATCAGGCTGTCTGAAAAAGATCTCATATCTTATAATTAGTAAATATTTGTAGGAATGTTCAAAGAGTCTGAAAAAGAACTGTGAACTGTGGGTGGATAAAGTTGGAAATGTAAGACAGGAGGCCAACTGATGTGGCGTTTCTACGGCTGATGCCAATAGGAGTGGCAGGAATTTAATACAGATGTTTCTGTATCCTTAAGTTATCCCACTGTGACACGTTAGACTGCTCAGATAGAGAAAATAACATAAAGAAATGTCAAAGAAAGGCCTTCTCTTCTCATTATTAAGGCAGGAAGCTAAACTTGAGCCAGCTTGGCTAGCACCTAGCATTATTAAAGGTATAGTTAGCATATACTAAATACTAAATACGGCAACGATCGATGCTTGCTGTCAGAACAGCGCTCGTGCACCTTCGTGCTCGTGCGCGTTCATGTACTCTAGAGGCGTGCCTTCGGGGGGAAAGTGAAGAAAAGGGTTGGGACTTTTTACCTGTGTATTTTCAAAATGCAGCGTCGCTGGACTCAAAATCCAGGATCTCCTACCCTACCTTTAAGTGTAATGAGATATTTTGACTAGAAATGAGACAAGTATACTTGGTAAGACTGATTTTTTTCCAGTAATGAGTGTGAATCTCGTCGATTGTCAAACTCGATCCGCATCGTAGGAGTGTTTTGCAGAAGGGCAGCCGACATGTTTTCTTGTGGAGTGTCGAGCAGAGGATTAACACCTGTTTTAGCCTGACAGCAGGAACACGCATGTCTCCTCAAACCAGCTTACATCCAGAAACACACATGCAGACACACAGGTCCCAGAGGCATGAAGGAGTGATTCACGTAGATGTCCGGTGGAATGTGTGACGGCTGCTGCTGGTTGTCACGAAAGTTTATGAAGGTTTATTTTAACTCCCACACATAGCCCGACTATTAAGTCACACCAGGGCTCCAGGGCTGAAACAGACACACTCTTATCACCTCATCCGTGGGCTCAACATTGGTTTTAATCCTCTAAAGTATGTCATATCACATCACAGTTTGGGAGATTTAGCCATCATAATGGCAATTTGTGGGCTTAAGCTCCCTGTGTTTGACCTGCATTGGTGTATTTCTGGGTTTATTCTGTAACTGGGGTCTCTTGTCAGGTCAGTTATTTTGAACCACAGCAGATAACAGGGCCTGTTAACCTGAGGTAAACCTTACCAGTGGATGCACTGGAAAAAATGCCCCTTCAAAAATCAGTAAGAAAAACAACAAATACAAGATGTTTTTGCTTGAAATAAGCAAAAAAAAAATCTGCCAATGGAACGAGTGAAAATCGGCTTGTCAAAGTTTTTTTAAATAAGATGTGATATTTGGGACTTTTGAGATAAAAGTGATCTTGAAATTAGCTTAAAAACCTCTTCAAATGTAAAAAAAAAAAGCTTGTTTCATGTGAAATCCAACTCAAAACATTTTGTTTTCAAGACTTTTTCATTTAACAAGATATTCAAGATATATTGTCTTCAAACAAGTCCCTATATCTGGCTGAAATAGTACTTGTTAGGCAGTTGTGTCTTATATTAAATGTAATGAGATATTTTGACTAGAAATGAGACAAATATACTTGGTAAGACTTTGATTTTTTCCAGTGTGTTGTCTCAACCCTGAATCAGTTCTCGATGAAGCAGCATTTCTAAGTGCATTTAAAAAAGACTGCTTCATACCCTTCACAGCAGAGCTGTAAATAATGAAAACTGTACGTAATTTGTCCTTTAATCAACACAAAGGACTCAATGATTTTGGCTCGTGTCGGTTTTGACTCCTTGTTGGTTAAAATAAACAGACTCTTTAGTGGGTTAGTGATGCTTCGGTTGGTTTAAGCACAGTAGAAAAGTGATCCCTGTTCACTGATAAGTTTACTGTAACAGTAGCTGTTGTTTCCCCTCAGCTTTACTTCCCGTCCCGGAGTCTTTTTCCTCAGGAAGTGATAACAGCTCTTGTAGTCTCAATATTTGGTTCAGAAAGAAAGGTACCGATGAAGTCCACTTTATTTGCCATTTCAAGCTTGTGAATGGGTGCTTTGTTTGGAAATTACGCCAATCTGCACTGTTACTTCCTGCCTCTTTGATGCATTTCCTGTTTCCTTTCCAGTTCTGGCTGCCGCCGTCGGCCAGGAGCCTGACTTCAGCCATGGCTGCGCCCACGGCAGCTGTTACCCAGCAACTGGAGACTTGCTGGTTGGAAGAGAAAAAAACCTGAAGGCCTCGTCCACATGTGGAATGAGAAGAAAAGAGCCCTACTGCATTGTCAGTCACTTACAGGTGAGGATGTGTGAATTATTCTGTCCTTTCTCCAGATTCTATTTGTTGTTCCGCGACGCTAAACTTTTCTCATCTCGCCGTAGGATGAGAAGAAATGCTTCGACTGTGACTCCAGGAGGCCATACGACCCAGTCTACAACACCATCAATCACCGGATAGAGAATGTCATCACCGCCTTCAAACCTCATCGCAAGAAGTCCTGGTGGCAGTCTGAGAATGGTGAGAAGACTTAGCAGTCATCTATGTTCGGCTCTGACAGTTTCAGTGCAGTGAAACAGCTCTGCACACCTTCCATTTGCCTGAAATTACCCGAAAATCGACATTAAAGGATACATATTAGGTTGAACTAGCTCAGGCTGCAGGTAACATATGTCCAGCAGTTAATTATTCCATTTAAAACTCCTCCTTCACAAATCCACTCCATAAACTTGCTTCTTCACTCTGTTCATCTGTATTTTGTTTGAATATTTTTTTTGTTTAAATCGGGCGAGTTTAACCAAAGTTTGCGTTTCCATTTAATGACAAATGGCAAATCTTTATTTCCAACTTCGACAAGGGAAAAATTAAAGAATTAGAAGTCGGATTTCAGAGTAATAAAGTACTGGGAGGGCATTGTTATCTTATCTGGCTGCTGAAGGTAACAGCAAAGCAAAAAGTAAGCCAAGTAAAGTGAAGTGAAGTGAAATTTATTTACATAGCACTTTTCAGCATCAAGGCGATCCAAAGTGCTTTACAACACAGAAACAACAATCAGGTACAGAAATACAGAAATAAAAAACATCAAAAAAATCAAACACAGAAATACAGACACAGAACATCAATCAGGTCATTTTAGCTAACAGTAAGATTGGTATAACTATAACAGAGCAAAAGTAAATTTAGCTAATAGTAGGATTGGTATAACTTATTATTTAACTTAAAAAACTTTCCTCTAAGAGGAAGCATTTAAAAAGCCGTTCGATGGTCTATAAATTAATGGAATATTTTAAGGTCTACTATTTAACTTGGATAAAAAACGTTCATCTAAGAGGAAATATTAAGGTTGATACAGTGGTAATAGGTCTTAATAGACCATTTGAATATGACTAAGTTTTCCTCCTAGTGAAGTATTAATAAGATCAGAAGTAAAGTGAACTTCCCAATTCTGAGGTACAGCAAAGGCAGCACGACTTTATCTTAAAGTTGGGAGGACGTAGAGATGAAGAGGTGGACACCAGCTGTCCATGCTGGAAGACGTGACCTCAGAGTCTTCTGCAAACCCACACGGCTCAGTCAATGACGTATTTTCAGAACTATAGGCATGGTTCTTTACTGTAAACCTAGTGATTCTCTAATTTCCCTTTGGTATTTTTTTTTGTCTCTTTGTTTGGCCAAAAAACTCCAAATCTAACGGCATTCCCGCTTGCCTCGACTCCACTTTGTATTTAGTGCTAATTTGCAAATATAAGTAGGCTAACACACTGCATATTTCACCAACCAATGTTAGCATGCACCCTAAGAAGCTGTTTGGATTCAGTCTTGCTAAGATTGACTATATGACAGCATTTATCGAGTTACCATCTCTGGATTCTGGTATAATGTTACGATTAATGATGTTTTTGTTGTCAATAATATAACTTATTATGTGTACTGTTTGCTGTCGCATCAAGAGAATTTACCCTTGCGGAATTAATAAAGTACTTTGATTTGATTTGATTAGATTTGAAAACAAAGTGGGAACAGAATACAGAAGGAGAACTAAAAACCGTGAAAGTGAATTATATTTAAAGAGAAGAAAAAGTAAAAGTTTCCTTAACAACAAATCATTCAGTTGGCAAGAAGGCAGAAGTGGAAAAAGATCCTAAAATTTTATTACAAACCACAAGCATAAAGCGACCGGTTGCTCTAACATCCTCTGAGCAGCTACAGATGAGCTTAATAACAGAGGAGGCCCTGAGCAGGCTCTGCGGGATCTAATCAGAGGGAAAGGAGACGAAGAAAAGTTGAAACCCCCGATGGAAACAAGGCAGAGGGAGGCACAGCAATGTGGACAGGGAGACGGACACATTTAACCAATGTATTTTCACATGTAACTGTAAAGATTTGTGCATGCATGGAACGCGGACACAAGGCTTATTTCAGTTGTTTGTGAGCAGTGGCACAGTTATGGAGGGCAACAGCCCGAGAATAGAAGCAGGGAGAAACAGAAGAAGGCGAGGGGGGCACAGGAAGTATAGTGACTATTTTTACTGCTGCCTTTCCATTGCATCGTCGTGGCATTTCTATGGTGCACAGTGGGCCTGTTTGACATGAATTACACTGGATTGATTGTCTTCATTCATTAATTGGAAAGGCAGTTTCCTGTTACCGAACATAACCATGCCAACGTTTTATTTTAAGGACACAAAGTGAGCATCGGTTCGTCAGTGGATTAGGTGTGTTTTCTGTTCACTGGTTATGTGCATCTTTTTCATTACATTTGAAGATGCGCAGCTCAAAATCTGCACTTCTAATTGTCCTCGTTTTCCTTTTGCATGTTCATCCTCTCCTCATCTCTCTCTTTTCTGTTCTATGGCTCTGTAAGACGGTTCTTTCTTTTCTTTTATGTCGTTTTCCTTCTTCTGTTTCATGATTTCCTCTTACTTAAGTCGGGTGTTTTTACATTTGACTGCACGTAGTTGAATCACTGAATCGATAACTAAACTGCCACAAAGCCCTGAGCATTTGGTACAGTTTTGTTTTGTTTTTTAATTAATTAAAAAAACGCATTAATTATTTAACATCAATAAATATTTTATCGCGCATTAACGCATGTTTTTTTTATTTTTTTATTTTTTTATTTTTTTATTTAGAAAAAAAATAAAAAATTTGGGGGGTTTTTGTGCCTTTAATGGATAAGAAAGTTCAGAGAGACAGGAAGCAGGGGGCAGAGAGAGGGGGAACGACACGCAGCACAGGGCCGTCCGATGCGGGACCCGAACCAGCTGCAGCGAGGACTATAGCCTCTGTACATGGGGCGCCTGCTCAACCCACTACGCCCACCCGGACCACCCGTTTTATTATTTATTCTATTATTGTAAAAGTCTGTTGCTCACAGGCTTTTATTTAGTAAAAGTCTGTTTGCTCACAGGCTTTTATTTTGTAAAAGTCTGTTGCTGTGGAACCAGAAAAGAAAGTAATCGGCGGATCCACCAAACACGGAGAAGGGTACGGAACTTTTACTCGGCCATTTTCATTTTAAAGTTCTTCCAGACGGCGGAGTCGACAGAACCAAAGTCATCTGTAAACACTGCCAAGTTGAATTGTCTTCTCAGCGTAGTAGTTCCAGTCTAAAATATCACTTAAAGGCAAAACACACAACTGATAGCAGCAAGTCATTCAAGGAAACAGACAGTGGAGCGAGGCTTCTACATAAAAACTACAGAAAGATGCTGATGTTAAAAGTGTGTTTGCACAACAAATGTTATGGCACTTTCATTCATATGGCAGCACATTTAAAATAAATCTAAATGCTAAAAGCTATACACTACTTTTGGATTAATTTTTGGATTTTGCGAACAAATGCGATTAATCGTGATTAATCAGGGAAATCATGTGATTAATTAGATTAAACATTTTAATCGTTGCCCAGCCCTTTTTTTTTTTTAAACCTATGTGAAATTCTAAAATGCATCACCAACTTAAAATAACAGTGTGTAACAATTACTGACATCTGGTGGTCAAGTTTTAGATAGCAACCGTGTCAAGTGTCATCCAGTCACTGTCCTAACAATCAAGCACCAATACTGGTCGGCTGAAGTACCTGTCGAGGATAAAAAGGCAACTTGGCTTCATGACACAAGATGAGAATGATCAGAAATTACCCAAATGTGTTACCTCAAACCTCTCAAGAAGCAAGATGAACTATTTCCATGACTTTCTTCTTCATTGCCCTCTGAACAGTTCTGTTGTTGCCCCTTATCGTGGTAGCTGCCTGCTGCACGCATTGACATAAATGGTTCATTCTAAGGTAATAAAAACAGAATTCATGCAACTCTTACTCTAAGACTCTTCAGGTTTTTAAAGGCGTTCAGTTGTCAGGCAGAAAATATGTGAGTTGTAGTTTTTTTTGTGCGAGTACGCAAAGACAGGAAACTCCTCTTTGTGCTGCACAAGTCATATAAAACACAGAACAGAAGCGAAAGCAGTCCTCAGGGTAGAGCAGCCCTTCAGAATTAAGTGCTAAGGAAGTGTGTGGGCTTTTCCGACATGGTCTCTATGTTTCTCTTGCCAGTACTGAATGCCTTTTCCTATAAAAAAAAAAAAAACATCCCTCAGGCCAAAACCACAGTTGCTACTTCATTTAAATTGCCAACCACCTAACAGTTAAAGTGTTTTTTTATCAATTATTGATCCAAATGAGTTGAATGTGATTGGCTGTAAAGGAAATAGCGTTGCTTGCTAACATGTGATCTGTGTCTGTGTTCCTCAGGAAAGTCGGATGTCTTTATTCAGCTGGATCTGGAAGCAGAGTTTCATTTTACTCATCTAATTATGACCTTCAAGGTAAAAGAGGATTGATTGACTTGATCTTAACCAAATTAACTCGGCAACAAAGTGAAATGAAGAAATCTTCTCTGGCAGACTTTCCGTCCAGCGTCGATGCTCATAGAGCGATCGGCAGATTTTGGCCGCACCTGGCAGGTCTATCGCTACTTCGCCAATGACTGTGCCGCTTCCTTTGCTGGAGTCTCCCAGGGTGCTTTGCATAACATTAATGATGTCATCTGTGAGTCACGCTATTCTGACATTGAGCCATCCACAGAGGGAGAGGTGAGTCATGTATTTTTGATAAACTTTAATAAACCTTTTTTGCTTTGTTCCAGATATAAATAAGACGTGCGTCACTGTCGTGCCTTTCTTCAGTACACTGTTAGTTTATTTTGGTGTAGGCTGAATGCATTGGAAACAGCCATGCTGGCTCTGTCCAAAGCTTCAAAATAACCTATTAATTTGTCACTCTGCCACGTTGAATAGTTATGTTTGAAAGTGTTATATCAACACTCTGCTGGGCCATGCATTCAGGGCATTAGATGAAGAATTAAGTCATAGGTTTGTTTTTTAAGATAGTCTCAGAGAACATCTGCAGCACACAAGCACAGAAGTACATCGTAACAGAGCTTTTCCATCATCCAAACACACGAGAAAGCGCAAGCAGTATCTGTTGGGTGAATGTAGCACGTGTGCACATCTTAAAGGGATAGTTCGACTCTTTTGACATGAAGCTGTATGACATCACATATCAGCAACATCATTTATGAACATTTTCTTACCCCCTGCTGCGTCCTGTGAGCCGAGTTCCAGCCTCGGCAAAAATAGCGCCAAGCGATTGTGAGGTCTGACTTTTTCTGGCTTTTGTGATGCAAATGTATTACTCTTTTGAACACATATTGTTTTGAGAAGCAAAACGCTTTATTTTCGGGACCCTAGCAAACTAGCTACCTTCGTCAACGCCAAAACGAGGCTGGAACTCGGCTCACAGGACGCAGCAGGGGGTAAGAAAATGTTCATTAATGATATTGCTAGTATGGGATGTCATACAGCTTCATGTCAAAAGAAGCGAACTATCCCTTTAAGAAGCAAGTCATAGGTATGTTTTTTTAAGACCAACCAGTATCT
Source organism: Odontesthes bonariensis (assembly GCF_027942865.1). Classification (NCBI taxonomy): domain Eukaryota; kingdom Metazoa; phylum Chordata; class Actinopteri; order Atheriniformes; family Atherinopsidae; genus Odontesthes; species Odontesthes bonariensis. Next base: position 5,781,839 of record NC_134515.1, on the reverse strand, counting down.
GTTGGGTTCATATGAATGTAGCATGTGTGCACATCTTAATATAACCCGTCTTTCTGTTCACGAGTCATGTGTAAATTTACTCCTCGTGTAACGTTTGTTTAGCATTTTCGCAACAGTTCAACGCGGCACAAGTCGGCTGCCGGAGTCACGTTAATGGACAGACACAGGAAGCAGTTGGACTGAAAGTCAACTGCTCAGAAGAATCTGACAGATCCAAGATAAATACAGTGCTGTCCTCCCATGTAGTCGAGAGAGAACCGATTAAAAATGTTTCAGCTGCGGCTTCTGCTCTCTGTCTGATGTTATGAGAAAATCCTAACTCTATAAGAGCTTTCAATCTAAAAAAACAGTGTTTTTTGACAGTTAGGACAGTGTCCCCAGGTGATGTAACTGTTCCTGTTGTGTATTTTAAACCATCCACTTCCACTATGTTTCACACAACTGTTCCACAGATTGTTATGGTGCATAATGTGTAACAGTTATGTGTAATATAATATATATTTCCTATCCAAGGTCATCTACAGAGTGTTGGATCCAGCCATCAGGATTGAGGATCCATACAGTCCCAATATCCAGAGTAGGTCACACTCATATCTCAGTGCAATGATGCAAAAAGTCAAGCTCATCCTGGACAATGTGTGAGTGGTTTTTAATGAGTTAAAATGTAGACGTGACTTCTGCAGAATAAGAGAAGTTATAAAAACTGTCGAGTAATAAAAGAGGATAAAGACCTGAGGAAGATAAGCTTTTTATTTACGATCATATCCTGAAACATGGTTTGATGAAGTAAACCAAACTGTCAAAAGGGAAATATAATGAATGTTTCACAGCTAAACTTTAACTTAACTTTTCTTTAGATTTCACATTTGTCACCGTAAATCATACTCAACACAATTAGCTCTTGTCATCCAGCTGTGACACATCACGGATAGCTGAAAGCCATCTCTCTGGTTTGTGAAACATGGCCCCGCTATGTGGAAGACATGGTGAGATGTGAAAAGCAGCTGTTTCTCTCCCCACACAGCCTCGCTGTCCTAGTCCTCATGTTTAGACTGGCAAGACATAAGAGCTTTTCCCAGAAAGCCTAACTACGTTTCCAACACAGCAATAGAGACAGTTATGCTCTGGTTGTGAAGTATCTCAATGGAACTGGCTTCTGACCCCCTCACAGTTTAACAATCCATAATTTTTTGTCTGCTGTTGTCAACACAGATTATAAACACACAGTTTAGGTCTTCTCGGGTAGTTTTGACCATGTTAACACTCGCTAACAATCCTGAGTCTACTCCCTGCTGATCACAACAAGTCTTAAAGGGATAGTTCGCCTCTTTTGACATGAAGCTGTATGACATCCCATATTAGCAACATCATTTATGAACATCTTCTTACCCCCTGCTGCGTCCTGTGAGCAGAGTTCCAGCCTCGTTTTGGCGTTGACGAAGGTAGTCCGGCTAGTTGGCTGGGGTTTAAAAAATAAAGCGTTTTGCTTCTCAAAACAATATGCGTTCAAAAGAGTAATACATTTGCATCACAAAATCCTCCATCCAGAAAAAGTCAGACCCCACAATCGCTTGGCACTATTTTTGCCTCCCTTCATATGCGATAGCCGCGCCTGTTACGGTGTTTACTGCTCGGTCTGCACTTCGGTCTGCACAGTTTACACAGCCCGCAGTGATACAAAGGGAGAGAAAATAGGGCCAAGCGATTGTGAGGTCTGACTTTTTCCTGGAGAACGATTTTGTGATGCAAATGTATTACTCTTTCGAACGCATATTGTTTTGAGAAGCAAAACGCTTTATTTTTTAAACCCCAGCCAACTAGCCGGAACTACCTTCATCAACACCAAAACGAGGCTGGAACTCTGCTCACAGGACGCAGCAGGGGGTAAGAAGATGTTCATAAATGATGTTGCTGATATGGGATGTCATACAGCTTCATGTCAAAAGAGGCGAACTATCCCTTTAAAGAATCATTTTCTGTTTGGCATTCGTAGTGTAATTGCAGAGGAGATGTTATGGCATCATACATTTGAGTCAGTACTTCCACATTAACCAACTGTTGGTGTCAAATTCTTGTTCAAATTGTCCTGGGACACAGCTTGCATAGGGGCTTCGGTCCTTGATCACCTTACTCGATTTCTGTGTTCACCGTAACGAATGTATTTATTTTGAGCTAATTTCCCATTTAGCTCAAAATGTGATAAAGAAACGTGTTTTACAATGTTTGGACTCAAATATTGGGAAGAATTGGTAACCAGCCAGCAGAATTTGATCTCTAATACAGCAAGGTTCTGAAACTAAATTAGTGGCAAGCATCCATATGTGTTCATGATGATTATTAGGGCTTTACAGCACAATCTGCCCATTTTTTTTTTTTGGTATCATAACAGATATCAAGATTGTTCGCTCTCTCTGCTCCCTCTTGCGGACAAAGGGCCAAATATCACGAGAGCTATCGTGTCTGGATGAAGTTGCAAAGAACATAAATATTAAAGTCACTTAAATCTGATTAATGCCAGCAATGTTGCACATACTGTATCACTGCGCTGTGTGTCAGTGTCAGCTTTCAGGCCGTAGCCTGCTGAAATCTGCTGTCTGGCAGCTGCATTTGTTTCTATCCGAGTTTGACAACTGTACTGCAGTCGGCCATTAAAGCAAGAGGAGAAACAGTGTCTTAGTGTTCTGGAGCTGCACCAATAAGCTCCTGTCTGTCAGCGCGAATATGTTACTGCACTGGAAAAAATGCCCCTCCAAAAATAAGTAAAAAAACAACAAATACAAGACGTTTTTGCTTGAAATAAGCAAAATAAATCTGCCAATGGAACTAGTGAAAATCGGCTTGTCAAGATTTCTTGAAATAAGATTTTTAGATATTTATCGACGTTAAATAATTAATGCGTTTTTTAAAGAAATAACTTTATGTAAATAACTAATGACTTTTGAGATAAAAGTGATCTTGAAATTAGCTTAAAAATCTCTTCAAATGTCAAAAAAAGCTTGTTTCATATGATATGTGACTCAAAACAATTTGTTTTCAAGACTTTTTCATTTATCAAGATATTAAAGATGTATTGTATTAAAACAAGTCCCTATATCTGGCTGAAATAGTACTTGTTAGGCAGTTGTGTCTGATATTAAGTGTAATGAGATATTTTGACGAGAAATGAGACAAATATACTTGGTAAGACTTTGATTTTTTTTCCAGTGTGCAGATAAAAGCCAACATGGCAGAATCAGAGCTGGAAGAAAATTCATTCCATCAATCTTATTTTAACTGTACTGCTTCAACTCCTGCAGGATTTAGAATGACAGAAAACAGCAGGAAGCAGGGTTGTAAACCCTGTGGGAAGAACAGTCAGTAAAGAGGACTCAATGGAATATACAGCTGTTGTGATCCTAAGTTACCAATGTTCTCAGTGATCATAATTAGAATCATTCTGTTGATAATGATTACCAAGAAAATACCAAAATTGCCATGTCATTTACTGCCTCATTTGCTGATTGAAAAGAAAGGATTGCTTCAGAATTCCTCTCAGAAAAACAAGTGTATTGTACAGATGATGTGGCTAAATAAGAATTTTCTCTGTGTCCGCTTGTCAGTTTGTTGAAACTATTAATACATGTTTTCTTTGCTGTTGTCATGGGCAACTGGGCCCGTGGGGAAGCAGAAAGTTTCAGAAATTGCTTATCACAGAGAAAGGAAAGGAGCGTGCCCTTTTGAAAATGCGTGCAAAGTGTGCTGACATGCTTATGTGGTACATGTGCATTAGTTTATGTGTGTGCTTCTTGTTAACAGCTGGACTGCAACAGTGGAGGATGTTCCATTCACTGCCCTTGCGGGTGATTAAAATGGTTTAAAAACAGACCAATCTCTGTGGAAAGAAGCAATCTTTCTCATTTAATCTCTCCAAATATGTTCAAGAAGATAAAGGAGCAGGATGAGGGAGGAACCCTCTCAACACCTCGTTCTATTATTGTCCATCATTTTTTTTTTGGCTCCCAGCTGTGTGGAAATGCACCCAAAAGTCAAGGAATGATGGTGCTTTTGCATTCATTTCAGTTTAAAGAGGAAACCGAGTTACATACCTGGAGAGACTGTTAAGTCAAATCCCAACTATGTTAAAGATTTTACCATTTGTAGCAAAGGGTTACACAAATGGATTGGATAGAGAAAACTCCGCTCTTATAGGGACTTCTGAATAATCTGAAAGAGACAAAAAGCTCCAATGGTATTCCTTTTAGCCTCATTTCTCTTCTTTGCTTTTATCAGTAAGCAAAGTTTAACATGCTATCAGCTAAGATGGGAGACATCATAACCTATTAAACATTAAAATATTAGCATTGGCACAGTAGCTATTTCCACGCAGAGGGGCTGCATGTGAGAACACAAGCATCCAAAACATTTTAACTTTTGTAGTGTTTCACCTTGACAAGAATATGGTGAATGACCTGGTGAGCCCATGTGTGAATACTGCAGCTAATCCTGCAGAGCATTTACACCAAGTAAGTGTGCCGCCAGCTAGCTAAATAGCTAAATGTTGCTAGCTAAAAACAGTTGCTGTCTCATGTTTTTTTTTTCTGACCTGTATGTTGCTTTTCACTTACTGGTCAGTACTGCAAATACATCCAAATGCATGCACCATAGTACTGATTTCATCACAATGACAGACAGAGGAAGAGACTAAGCTGTCACTGTGCTACTGGCACAAAAAACAGCGATTTCTGCAGTTCTACTGTTGATTATTTTCTTTTTTCTTTTTTTTTTTTTTTTTCTATTGTAAGAATCTCTTGCAATGAGGTACATGTGAGAACAAATTCTGCCCCTAATTTTCAGTGTTTATGCTGGGAAATGGCTTCATCAGAATGTTAGCATTCGCATTTATTGCAAAATTAAAAGATTTGTCTTAAGGTTTGTCTTAAGAATATTTGCCTGCCTGCATGTACAGTTGTGTACACTGGAAAAGGTCACCAGAGTTATTCCTTCTGTCCATAGAAAACTACATATTCAGTCTGAAACTTTGTCTTTGTGCATCTTTGTGAACAGAGTCTCCATGCAAGTTAGTGTCCGTGTCATATTAACACAAATAATGTAAGAGAGAGATCATACATTTCTAAGGATTCTACATGGTTATTATTTCATTTGAATTGTTATTTCTTATTTGACTTAAACAGCTTATACCTGTTATAGTCTTTTAGCCCTTTTTATGCAATAAATAGTTAGAATACACTGGAAAAAATCAAAATCTTACCAAGTATATTTGTCTCATTGACAGGGGCGAGGCTAGGGTATTTTTAGTGGTGCCAAGGCACCACCGTGAGATAGCTCGGCACCCCCTGGCTCAGCAAATTTTTAAAATATTATATTTTGCAAAAACACTTTTTTTTTTGCTCAAGGATGCATTATTTTAGTGACCATTTTATTTATTTTCTAGCATTTGCTTTTGTTTTAACTCTTTACTCCCAAAATAAATGTTGAGTTATCTTCAATATTTGTCTCAGGCTCTCTGTTATCCCTGTCAAGTCTTTTTAAATGAAGAGGTCAAAATTGAATGTTGTATGGGGAAAACACTACTCAAAGCAAAACTAATACGGCTCCAAAATTTATAAATGTACTAGTTCGCCTGAATTGGCGAGAAATAATGTGCCTCTCTGAGCACTGGGGGCTGGGCCCCCCTAAAGACCAGATCCTAAAATCGCCCCTGCTCATTGAGTATCTCATTACACTTAATATCAGACACAATTGCCTAACAAGTACCATTTCAGCCAGATATAGGGACTTGTTTTAATACAATACATCTTGAATATCTTGTTAAGTGAAAAAGTCTTGAAAACATCTTGTTTTGAGTCATATTTTACATGAAACAAGCTTTTTTTTTTTTTTTTGAAGAGGTGTTTAAGCTAATTTCAAGATCACTTTTAACTCAAAAGTCCCACATGTCACATTTTATTTCAAGAAATCTTGACAAGCCGATTTTCACTAGTTCCATTGGCAGATTTTTTTTGCTTATTTCAAGCAAAAACGTCTTGTATTTGTTGTTTTTTTACTTATTTTTGATTGGGCATTTTTCCCAGTGTAATTAAGAAAATAACAGTTTAACACGTTTAAAATCCAGCGTAACCTCAAGATGCAGCTGAACACTGATGGCAAACTAATCTCACACTGTTGTTCACCCATAATGCTTTGCTACGCACACCGGCTCCATCACGCTCCACTGGTAGACTTCCTCTTCCAGGAACAGTTTGTGGTTTGTGAAGTCCCGGGTGACTACATGCCTTTTTTTTTTTTCTTAGACAAAGGAATTGCTACAAATGACTTTAGCTTCTGAACCAGTGTCATGCAACTGTGAAATACCACCACCAGTAATCTTAAAGTGTTTAGTTTAATATTAAAGAACGACTTTTTTGAGTGTCTGCATCCATCTTTTTTTCCATCAGACCAGCTCAAGATCACCAACTTAAGAGTGAACTTCACCAAACTTCACACACTGGGAGACAACCTGCTGGACCCCAGAGCTGAAATCAAAGAGAAGTATTACTATGCCATATATGAACTTGTCGTGCGTGGAAACTGCTTTTGCTATGGTCACGCGTCAGAGTGTGCCCCCATCGAAGGCATCAGGAATGACATAGAAGGAATGGTGAGTGATGGGATGATTCACATATGGAGCACGACATGCAGTTTTCTCTTTACTTTTTGCCCTCCTGAACTTCCGCTGTCCTCCCTCCCAACGTTTAAGGTTCATGGCAGATGTGTATGTAACCATAACACCAAGGGTTTGAACTGTGAGGAGTGTGAAGACTTCTACAACGATCTGCCCTGGAGGCCAGCCGAGGGACGCAACACAAATGCCTGCAAGAGTGAGTCTAGTAATGAATGAATGTGTTTGCATATCTTTTTAACACTTCGAGAAGCAGGATGACCATTCTGCCATGAGCTGTGGCTGGTTTGCTGATTATAAATGTCCTTTTTCTTTGTAGAGTGTAACTGTAACAGCCACTCGAACCTGTGCCACTTCGACATGGCGGTGTATTTGGCCACGGCAAATGGCAGCGGAGGAGTGTGTGATGACTGCCAGCACAACACGATGGGACGCAACTGTGAGACCTGCAAAGTATTTTACTACAAAGACCCCAGCCGGGATATGAGAGATCCACGAGTTTGCATAGGTGAGCGTAACTTATTCATTGATGCTTCTGTTACTGAAAGACTTTTTTAAAGAGGTTATAAGTAGGGCTGGGCAACGATTAAAATGTTTAATCTAATTAATCACATGATTTCCCTGATTAATCACGATTAATCGCATTTGTACGCAAAATCCAAAAATGAATCCAAAAGTAGTGTATAGCTTTTAGCATTTAGTTTTATTTTAAATGTGCTGCCATATGAATGAAAGTGCCATAACATTTGTTGTGCAAACACACTTTTAACATCAGCATCTTTCTGTAGTTTTTATGTAGAAGCCTCGCTCCACTGTCTGTTTCCTTGAATGACTTGCTGCTATCAGTTGTGTGTTTTGCCTTTAAGTGATATTTTAGACTGGAACTACTACGGTGAGAAGACAATTCAACTTGGCAGTGTTTACAGATGACTTTGGTTGTGTCGACTCCGCCGTCTGGAAGAACTTTAAAATGAAAATGGCCGAGTAAAAGTTCCGTACCCTTCTCCATGTTTGGTGGATCCGCCGATTACTTTCTTTTCCTGTTCCACAGCAGACAGCAACAGACTTTTACAAAATAAAAGCCTGTGAGCAACAGACTTTTACAAAATAAAAGCCTGTGAGCAACAGACTTTTACAATAATAAAATAAATAATAAAACGGGTGGTCCGTGTGCTGCGTGTCGTTCCCCCTCTCTCTGCCCCCTGCTTCCTGTCTCTCTGAACTTTCCTATCCATTAAAGGCACAAAAGCCCAAAAAAAAATAAAACCTGCGTTAATGCGCGATAAAATATTGATCGGCCTTAAATAATTACCGAGTTAACGCGATAATAACGAGTTAACTCGCCCAGCCCTAGTTATATGTATATGAACTGTTCCGCCTGATAGATTTGCTTCGCACAAAGTTCAAAAAGAGGAGAAACTACTTGCAATGTTGCTTATAAGTGAATAAATATGCACCTCTAAAACTAGATGGTCTGTATTTTGGTTGATAACACGATTTGAATATTCTTCAAAATTCATAAATGCAATCAAGACTTTCAGCAATCCACAACTATGTAGCAGGGTTAGAAATAATCACTTTATGTAAGCAAAACATGAAAATGACTATTTGTGATTTTAAAACTTGGCTGTTGTTTTGTTTAAATGTCAAGGTGCCAAACAGCCAGCAGATAGTTACCATCCCAGGCTTAGACATTTATTTATTCAAATACTAGATTGTTTAAAGAATGCAAATGTCTTGCACACATGATATCTCTTCTTTGGAGAGTCTCTTTGGGCAATGGAAGCTCCAGCTTCCAATGTCATACTCCAGAGCTAATAATGATAAAGTTAGAAATTAATTTAATCCCAAGAAGTTCGAAGTAAATCGGTTAGCTCACACATGTCAGGTCAGATCTTAGTGGGTTCATAATTTGTTGAGAATCACTGGAGCCTTTAACGTATCTTACTTCCTACATACATACAGTAAGAAGTGTAATGGATTCTGCCCCACAGCTTGTGATTGTGACCCGGATGGTTCGCAGAATGGAGGGATGTGTGACAGCCACACCGACCCTTCGCTTGGCACGGTGGCAGGTCAGTGCCGCTGCAAGGCTAACGTCGAAGGGCCGCGCTGCGACAAGTGCAAAACCGGCTTCTTCGGCCTGAGCGCGGACAACCCTCAGGGCTGCCAGCGTGAGTACGCGTCCTGTTTATGACCGTGCAGCCACCCAGCAACCAGTCGAGAATAAAACCATTAGCTGCTCTCCTTGTGTCTTTTTGTATTTTGGTGACAGATCCGATGGGTCTATGTTTTTGAGAATTCATATTAACGGTTAAACGTGGTTTTTGATGTGTAAGTAATTATTCATCTTGAGGTTTTACGACTGACCATGTGCCTCTAACCTCCAGCCTGCCAGTGTGACCACAGAGGAACAGTGTCAGGTAGCTCACAGTGTGACCCAGTCAGCGGAGACTGTTTCTGCAAGCGGCTCGTCACAGGACGCAGCTGTGACCAGTGTCTGGTAAGATCTTACAAAAAGGCTATTTTAGCCCTGCCTTAAAGGGATAGTTCGCCTCTTTTGACATGAAGCTGTATGACATCCGATACTAGCAACATCATTTATGAACATCTTCTTACCCCCTGCTGTGTCCTTTGAGCAGAGTTCCAGCCTCGTTTTGGTGTTGATGAAGGTAGTCCGGCTAGTTGGCTGGGGTTTAAAAAATAAAGCGTTTTGCTTCTCAAAACAATATGTGTTCAACAGAGTAATACATTTGCATCACAAAATGGTTCTCCAGGAAAAAGTCAGACCTCACAATCTCCCTTCGTATCACTGCCTGCTGCCGACAGCCGCGTCTGTTTAAGTGTTTACTGCTCGGTCTGCACTTCAGTCTGCACGGTCTACACAGCACGCAGGGATACGAAGGGAGAGAAAATAGGGCCAAGTGATTGTGAGGTCTGACTTTTTCTGGATGAACGATTTTGTGATGCAAATGTATTACTCTTTTGAACGCATATTGTTTTGAGAAGCAAAACGCTTTATTTTTTAAGCCCCAGCCAACTAGCCGGAACTACTTTCATCAACACCAAAACGAGGCTGGAACTCTGCTCACAGGACGCAGCAGGGGGTGAGTCAAATTTGATAAATGATATTGCTAGTATGGGATGTCATACAGCTTCATGTCAAAAGAGGCGAACTATCCCTTTAAATGGGGAAACACCCACTGTATCTTTTCCTTTCTCTGTCTCTCTGCAATCCTAACACACTCTCTCCTCTTGGAAATACACCCCACTGGTGATAATGTGTCCTGCTTCTTTGCTGGTCTTCTTACCCATGAATGACACTGCTCCCTTTTTTTGAAAAAATGGTCAGTTCTGTGTCTTTTTTGTTGCTTCTGATGGCTGAGTCTCATCAGAAAACATGCAACAGGTGTCCAAAACACAAGCATGTAGATTAATCTAAACCCTGACCCGTGTAACCCGAGCAAATTATAACACTGGAAAAAATGTCTCTCCAAAAATAAGTAAAAAAACAACAAATACAAGACGTTTTTGCTTGAAATAAACAAAAAAATCTGCCAATGGAACTAGTGAAAATCGGCTTGTCAAGATTTCTTGAAATAAGATGTGATATTTAGGACTTTTGAGATAAAAGTGATCTTGAAATTATTTTAAAAACCTCTTCAAATGTCAAAAAAAGCTTGTTTCATGTGAAATCCGACTCAAAACAATTTTTTTTCAAGACTTTTTCATTTAACAAGATATTCCAGATGTATTGTCTTCAAACAAGTCCCTATATCTGGCTGAAATGGTACTTGTTAGGCAGTTGCGTCTTATATTAAGTGTAATGAGATATTTTGACTAGAAATGAGACAAATATACTTGGTAAGACTTAGATTTTTTCCAGTGTGAAGTGCATTTCCTTTTTCCCTTTTTGCTGGGTAACTTTCCACGTGTTTGTTTCTCAGCCTCTTCGCCTGGCAGCCCGAGCTGTTAGCTGAGGTGATGAGTTTCCTGTTATAATTCAGCCTCTTGTCCCAAACCTGCTCAGCCAGGAATAGTGTGGGCAGGAATGTGAGCTCCTGCCTGGGTCGTGTTGCTAAATTTAGCTCAGGGATTTGTCCGTTTGGTGTGGCTTACAGCAAGCCTAAAATGGTCAGGCCTGGAAGTCGTCCGAAAGTGGATCCTGGTGATAAGTCCCACGAAAAACCTCAGTTTATGGGAACAATAGTGTTCATAGAGGAAAAAAATAAATCAAGATCCCTCTAAAAGTGCTTTACTGGCAGTGTGGGTAATCTTTATTTGAATATAGGTCATATTACATGCATCAGTGCACAGTCACTATTTAAAAAAAGGCCTGACTGAAGAGGAGCAGTTGATTTACTGCCCTACTGTCTCTCTTAGGGAGTACTCGTAAAAAAAATGTACATACACCTAAAAACAGACCTTCGTATCACTATAGACTGATGGATGGAAAGTTTGTCGCAAAAACTTTAGCTGAGTTGTACAAATACAGAGAAGAGAACAGATTCTTACTTATATAACACTAATGGAAAAGAATTCTGCAAAGTACGAAAAACACGAACCTAATCATAGACATAAAGAATTTAAATTGCTGACCAAATATCTTTACTGGCCAACTACAGTCAGTGCTCTCTTCGGTCTGCGATGGCAGCTGTTCAACTTCTGTGTGTACCTGTCAGTCACCCTCAATTTGTTTCTGTGATTCCAGCCAGAACACTGGGGGCTGAGCCACGACCTCAGCGGCTGCAGAGGCTGCGAGTGCGACATCGGAGGAGCTCTCGACAATCAGTGAGTGTTCAATGGCTTCAGCCATGAGCTCCAAAGTCCATCAAGTCCCCAGTGGTTTCTTATACAGCTTGGACGCCCCGTGCAGATGTTTTTATTTTTGAAATACAATCCTGAGAACTGGATTTATTCAGGTTTACTGGCTTTAATTGCACAGAGAGTATATCATTTAGCTTTGGCTCTGGGTTTACTTTGAATTAGGGCTGGGCAACGATTACAATTTTTAATCTAATTAATCACATGATTTCCCTGATTAATCGCATTTGTACGCAGAATCCAAAAATGAATCCAAAAGTAGTGTATAGCTTTTAGCATTTAGTTTTATTTTAAATGTGCTGCCATATGAATGAAAGTGCCATAACATTTGTTGTGCAAACACACTTTTAACATCAGCATCTTTCTGTAGTTTTTATGTAGAAGCCTCGCTCCACTGTCTGTTTCCTTGAATGACTTGCTGCTATCAGTTGTGTGTTTTGCCTTTAAGTGATATTTTAGACTGGAACTACTACGCTGAGAAGACAATTCAACTTGGCAGAGTTTACAGATGACTTTGGTTCTGTCGACTTCGCCGTCTGGAAGAACTTTAACATGAAAATGGCCGAGTAAAAGTTCCGTACCCTTCTCCATGTTTGGTGGATCCGCCGATTACTTTCTTTTCCGGTTCTGCAGCAGACAGCAACAGACTTTTACAAAATAAAAGCCTGTGAGCAACAGACTTTTACAATAATAAAATAAATAATAAAACAGGGGTGGTTGTAGTGGGTTGAGCAGGCGCCTCATGTACAAGAGGCTATAGTCCTCGCTGCAGCTGGCCCTGTGCTGCGTGTCGTTCCCCCGCTCTCTGCCCCCTGCTTCCTGTCTCTCTGAACTCACTAAAGCCCCCAAAAAGTTTTTTTTAAATGTTTTTTTTTTTTGTCAAATAAAAAAAATAATAAAGAAAATAAAACCTGCGTTAATGCGCGATAAAAATATTTATCGTCGTTAAGTAATTAACGAGTTAACGCGATAATAACGAGTTAAATCGCCCAGCCCTACTTTGAATAAATAGTTGTAATCAGATGTCATGGCCAAGGAATCTTTGTTAATCCAACCTCACAATCATGACCCAGATTCACCATATCCCTGTTTCAGCCTTTATCATCCACTCACTAAAGTAGGTTAGCATGCAATGATGTTTGAAATGGCTTTAAACACTCATTCTGGTCCATTCTTCAGAGGACCAGCCGAAGGTCTTCTGCAACATTATTCCTCCGAATGTTTGATCCTGTAATGATTAAAAAGATAGCTAGAAAAATAATGTGTTTGAATGAAATCTGACCTATTCCAGAGATTAAGTTGTGGCTGAGGGTTTATCTCTTCTCCACTGACTGCATGTCAAGTGGCTTTAGATGGCATTTGTTGTGACTTGTTGCTATATTAATAAAACTGAATTGAAATTGAAATGTGAGACAAGAGGATTTATCATTTTTCTAAATTCCTATTTTGCATGTCCTCATTCAATTTTTTGTTTCTCTTGGATAATGTCACAGCCCATCCGTTTATGTTATGATACTGTAATATATGCGATACTGTAGTGGTGAATCTCTGCTGCCTTTGGCATGAACAAGAGGCCACTCCAACATGCTTGGATCCTCACACTGCAGAACAAAACTCACTGCCACGGTAGATAAATTCACCCGCAACTCTACCAGATTTAACAGCATGTTAATGTTTTCAGTTCCATTTCTTTTTCCTGAGTCTGTTCATGCTACTTTTTATTGAAGAGACAGATACCTCTTAATCTTTGGCTTTGACTCTTGAATCAGGAATAGTTCAGGTAGATTCCAGCCATGTTTGAAATTTCACTGCATGTCAAAATGAACGATTCAGTTCTTTTTTTTTGCACAGCATTAGTATTAGTATTTTAGTATTAGTATTAGTATTAGTATTTTAGGTATTTTTCAAGTCGTGTAGGACATACAAGAGAAGTAAGGATAATAAGAAAAAATAAATGAATAATAGTAACAAAAAATAAGTATGCCTATATAAAAAATAAGGAAATAAATTTATAGAAAAATAATAAAAAAAATTAAATTAAAAATAAAATTAGCAAAACAACAGCACAAACTGAACAGGGCGTACACTTCAAGCAATGACAAACGTATTGCATCCTTAGTACTCTATGTACTATGTATTAGGGATAATAGTAGCCTATTATGGGTCTTATTAGATAGATAGATAGATAGATAGATAGATAGATAGATAGATAGATAGATAGATAGATAGATAGATACTTTATTCATCCCAATTTGGGAAATTATTGTGTTGCAACAGCGTACAGTATAAAAGACATGTAAACAATTAAAGGAAAAACAAGCAAATAGAATAAAAATAGAGAGAATATCAGAGAATATAGCTGATATTTTTATTCTATTCTATTTGCTTGTTTTTCCTTTAATTGTTTACATATCTTTTATACTGTACGCTGTTGCAACACAATAATTTCCCAAATTGGGATGAATAATGATCATTGTACTTAGCTAGGTGATCTAAAAAAAGCTGCCAAGTCTAGTAAAACTTCTCGGGGTTGTTTATCATGCTAATAATGTTGATGATGTTTATCATTATCTAATTCTCTCCATGTGCAACGCAGAGGTAAGGCCTGTCAGCCATGTGTTGAAGAGGGCTACGATTTCTGATTTCCTGTGCATCAAAATCAGTCTCTTTGCTGTTATTCTTCCGTACATAATGGTGTTCTGGACAAAGAGGGTATGAGTAGATAAAGACCGAGAATAGCTACGATTCAGTTCTGACGGATTTTGGTTTACGGGGGAGTTCCTGCAGAACCAACCACATTCCCATCATCACCAGCACCCTCGCACACAAAACAAACTACTCGGGGAACATTAAAGCCCTTTGCATTGTTGCTGACACGCACACTTATTTGCTGTAAAAATGTGTCAGTGAAGTGACGAGCGTTTGTATTTTCCTTAGATGCTCCATGGAGAATGGGCAGTGCCGCTGCCGCAGCCACCTGACGGCACGCCAGTGTACGCAGGTGGAGTTTGGATATTTCTTTATGGCTCTGGATCACTTTCTTTATGAGGCTGAATTTGCCAAAATGGGACAGGTGAGGCTGCCTAAACTCCTAGCTCGCATTTGTGCTGAGCATCTCAGGGATGAACGTTTTTTTTGAAGACTTCCTTTATGTGTATACACAGGGCTGTGCCGTAGAGACCAGGGAGTATCAGCCCGGTCGCCCGGCCATGTGGACAGATGTGGGATTCGCCCGGGTCCCTGAGGGCGGCACCCTGGAGTTCCTTATCAGTAACGTACCGTACTCCATGGAATACGATTTGCTTATTCGCTACGAATCACAGGTGTGTGCGTTTGTTGATTTTCATTTATAATATTGCTGGTAACAGATTCCTTATCTGTAAAGCTTTTTACGACTGTCATACCGACTGTGGGGCCAAGAGGAGACATAGAAAATTATTAGAAAATAAGGGTTTTTATTTAGCCCAAAAATCAAATTCCAAAAATACTGAGCTCATAAAAGAGTTCAAAGAAACAAAACTGAACTCAGGCAAAAATGTGAACAAACTAGCTGCACAAACAAACATAACTGACCTAACAAAGAAATAACACACAAGGGTATATATGCTGCTATATACAATCACTACTACAACAAATATTTTATTGACTATTTTATTTTATTTTATTCTATTTGCTTGTTTTTACTTTAATTGTTTATCTTTTACTGGATGCTGCTGCAACACAACAATTTCCCAAATTGGGATGAATAAAGTATCTATCTATCTATCTATCTATCTATCTATCTATCTATCTATCTATCTATATATATATATATATATATATATATATATATACCACATTACAGCCAAATTTGTAATTAAACTAACCACCCAAAAAACGAAAGCAAAAGTCTTACACTATAAATACAAAATCACTTAAATGGGAAAACTTATTTAAACTAAAGAACTCAAAGTCTCCTCCCCCTCCAGCAGGAACTGGTGGTACAGTCCAATCAGTTGAATCAGTCCAATTAGTGTTTGTATGCTCAGCTCTGGCCAGCATCTTGTCAGGAAACTCCCAACGAACAGCAGGTAAATACCGGTAAAAGAAACCGAATTAAACAAACAGAAACCACAGGTTGAGAAAAGATACAAAAGTAAACTAAATGCGCGCGCTTACAAATAGAACAAATGTATTTAACCCAACCAATAAACATTTTATTGGAACTAAAGTGATGTGTGAAAGAATACATAAGAGAGTTACTGACTTTAGAGTGTGGCCATCACACCGACCACGCACACTGATTTTTGTCTAGATGCCCCGGGACTGGGAGGAAGTGCGGATAACAGTGATCCGGCCGGGGCCGATTCCTACCAGCAGCCCATGTGGAAACACCATCCCAGATGACGACAGGCTCGTTGTCTCTCTGCCGGCTGGGGCCAGGTGTCTTGACTCGAACAATCACAAAACAGTCGTGCGTATCCGTACCAAAGTTAACTGTGTGCCGATTGTTTCCCCTCCAGGTTCTTGGTGCCTCCTCAGCCCATCTGTCTGGAGAAAGATATGACCTACACCCTTCGCTTTGAGTTCACACGATACCAGGATGCCAACAGCATCCTCAACGGTGGATCACTCGCTGTCCTCCTTGTGGACTCTGTGAGAAAAACATTCTTCTTCAAATCTTCCACAAACGAGCGTCTTGACTTTTGAATGAATGATTCCACTCTCTATTATTCCCACGTGACGAATCCCTCCTCTCCAGATCGCGCTGATGCCGCGTCACTCCTCCATGGAGATGTTCAACGCAGGGGACCCCGCCTCTAACGTCAGGAAGCAGACGTACGAGAGGTACCGCTGCCACGAGGGGGCGAAGAGCGTGGTCCACCCACAGATGAGCGACACCTGCGCCAAGCTGATCGGCAGCATGTCGGCCATCATCAACGACGGGGCTCTGCGTGAGTAAAAGAGGGATCATTAAAGCACTTTTATCTTTGTGACCTGACAGTAATATACATTATTATAGAGCAGTGATACTCACTATTTTTTTTTCCAAGAGCCACATTGGCAGCAAAATCAAGGGAAGAGCCACTTTTACGACACCATGCTAAAGTCTCCTTTTGCAAATATGCATTTCTACATATAAAACATCCCACAAAAAAAGAAACAACACAGTCAATACATTTTCAATTCAGACCATATTTCCTTTAATACTGGGATGAGCGGAAGCTGGCGTGCATGTCCTTGACTTTCTTCATGTTGTATTTGTAGTTTGTTGTTGTAATCATAGTGAGACATTCAGGATGAGCATGGTTTTTGTGCCGGTTTTTGCCCTTTTTTTAATGAAAAACCGATCCATTGTGCCTGCATCTCGCGCTGGCTAAAGGAGCTAGCGTGCAGTGCGGTCAAGTGTGAGGTGGTTTAAGCAGGCTGCGTTGCCAGGTTTAACAGAGCCCCCTTTAGGAAACACCATTAAGCCTTAATTGATACTTAATAAAAATACTTAATGGTACAAAAACCCAAAATTAATAAAAAATACCTAATATTGTGCAGTATTCGCTGTATGTTATTTGGAAAAATGTATTGTTATTGTTACCATATTGTTATAAGTTACTATGCGAGTACGAGCCACCAATTAATGCTTGAGGAGCCACATGTGGCTCAATGAGTATCTCTGTTATAGAGTCATTTCAGCACTCGGTGAATAAAGATGAATATAATAAATATACATGTAAAACGAAAGAGTACAGAACAAAAAGGGTGAAAGAATGACTCAGAACTCGACTAATTTAGCATGATAAAGTGTAATAAAACACGATTTACACAGAGTCACACAGACAGTCTGGTTCTGATGATCATGATTGACAGCTGCAGTTGGATAAAGGATTGATGTCACACGTCGGCTTGTTGCGACACCACACTGGAAAAAATGCCCCTCCAAAAATAAGTAAAAAAAACAGCAAATAAAAGACGTTTTTGCTTGAAATAAGCAAACAATCTGCCAATGGAACTAGTGAAAATCAGCTTGTCAAGATTTCTTGAAATAAAATGTGATATTTAGGACTTTTGAGATAAAAGTGATCTTGAAATTAGCTTAAAAACCTCTTCAAATGTCAAAAAAAGCTTGTTTCATATGAAATATGACTCAAAACAAGATGTTTTCAAGACTTTTTCACTTAACAAGATATTCCAGATGTATTGTATTAAAACAAGTCCCTATATCTGGCTGAAATGGTGCTTGTTAGGCAGTTGTGTCTGATATTAAGTGTAATGAGATACTCAATGAGACAAATATACTTAGTAAAATTTAGATTTTTTTCCAGTGCATAATGTATTCCTTCTTGCTCTGAGGGTGTCTTTAGTGTGCACAGGTCCTGAATTCATACTTACATTAATATCTATGATGGAAATCTAGCATCAGCCTCTAACTTCGTATCTAATTCCATTTCTCGTAATAACCACACAGTAAACCTATCTGTCCACTGCATGTAAAAACAACATTTTTCATGAGGAAAACGCATCTTTATTATAACTATAGTGACTCCACTGCCGGTGCCCACATTAAATAAACACAACTCTGCATGTCTTTGTAAATTACATTTAATTTACTTTGATACCTATATATATATATATATAAACCTAGCAGAGCTCTTAGATCCAAGGACTCAGGTCAGCTGGTCCAGTCCAGAGTCCAGACTAAACATGGAGAAGCAGCATTTAGCTGTTATGCTGCAAACAAGTGGAACAAACTGCCAGTGGAGATTAAACTTTCACCAAATGGAGACATTTTTAAATCCAGGTTAAAGACATTTCTGTTCTCATGTGTCTATGCATGAACTCTGCACGCTATCTTTGAATTTATCTGGACTGTTGCTTGTTTTTAAATTCATTGAAATTATTTTATTTGTTTCTCTTTATATTCTTTTACGTATTTTTAACGCTTCTTACACTCCCTGCTGCAATGCTTTTATTTTATGTAAAGCACTTTGAATTGTTTTGTACATGAAATGTGCTACAAATAAATTTGATTTGATTTACTTTAATACTTTCATCAGAAAAGCAGATTTTAGCTCAATATCAGCTTGTTCATCAGCAGATTTTGCGTTCAGCAGTGTGGTTTCTCGTGATAAGGTGCATCTTTTTTCTTCTTTTTCTCCTCCAACTCTTTCCTTCTCCATCAGGTTTGACCATTTTTATCCAAATAAGACAAAAACTAAAAAGGCAACAGATGTAGAAAACAGAAGTAACGGACACCATGGTGTGACGTACCTTCCTATTCTCTATATTTCATGGACTTTTGCCAAATACAATGTTGAGTTTCAGCAGTTTTGATTTGGCACTTTTTGTTAATAAAAGGCACTGTGGTGTCGTTAATCGGTCTACAGATTTCAGGATCCTCTGGGAAATCAATCTCAAGAATTTGTGATGACATACCGTACATTCATTCTGCCAAAATCAATACATTCTCAGACAAAAACAAGCTCTTCTTTCTTGTAAAACAAGCTTATATCATGTATCATATTGTTATAATGTTGTAAAGTGACATGTTGAATTGCTAAAGGCTGTTGTCTGACATATTTTCAGTTAATAGTCTTCATTGGTTTCTTCTCATCTCAAATTGTAATCATTGACAGTGTGTTTCTTCTGGTTAAATTACCTCATGCCGCTGTTTTTTTTCTCTTTTTTTCTGTCTCCCAGCTTGTAATTGTGACGCTCAGGGGTCCGTCAGCTCCACATGTGATGTCCGCGGGGGCCAGTGTAGCTGCAGGTCCAATGTGATTGGTCGACGCTGTGACCAGTGCGCACCTGGAACTTATGGTTTTGGACCCTCAGGCTGCATAGGTGAGAAACTCTTTTCTTTTCACAGTTATTCCGTATCTTTTCGTCCGGAACTTGGCTGAGTGACTCAAAATGTTGAACTTACTATGCTTTGCTGAAGGATTACTCATTCAAATGTCCAAACAGCAGTTTCCACCAG
The DNA here is from genome assembly GCF_027942865.1 of Odontesthes bonariensis. Classification (NCBI taxonomy): domain Eukaryota; kingdom Metazoa; phylum Chordata; class Actinopteri; order Atheriniformes; family Atherinopsidae; genus Odontesthes; species Odontesthes bonariensis. The sequence continues at coordinate 5,762,403 of NC_134515.1, read as the reverse complement.
AGTGGGAAATCGTGTGCGTTGGCAATATGTGCATCAGCTTTATTCTTACATTGCACACCTCTACACGTGCTGTCCTTTTTCATGAATTACATGAGTGATACTCTCTATTTATTTTCACAAGAGCCACATTGGCAGCAAAATCAAGGGAAGAGCCACTTTTACGACAACATACTAAAGTCCCCTTTTGCAAATATGAATTTCTACATATAAAACATCCCACAAAAAAAGAAACAACACAGCCAATACATTTTCAGTTAAGACCACATTTACCTTAATACTGGGATGAGCCGAAGCTGGCGTGCATGTCCTTGACTTTCTTCATGTTGTATTTGTAGTTTGTTGTTGTAATCATAGTGAGACATTCAGGATGAGCATGGTTTTTGTGCTGGTTTTTGCCCTTTTTTAATTAAAAACTGATCCATTGTGCATGCATCTCGCGCTGGCTAAAGGAGCTAGCGTGCTCTGCGGTCAAGTGTGACGGTGGTTTAAGCGGGCTGCGTTGCCAGGTTTAACAGAGCCCCCTTTAGGAAACACCATTAAGCCTTAATTAATACTTAATAAAGATACTTAATAGTACAAAAACGCAAACTTAATACAAATACTTAATACTGTGCAGTATTCGCTGTATGTTATTTGAAAAAATGTATTGTTATTGTTACCATATTGTTATAAGCTACTATGCGAGTGCGAGCCGCCAATTAAAGCTTGAGGAGCCGCACAATGAGTATCTCTGAATTACATGATGTGCTAGTGGTGCCCTCTGCTGTACTCGTGCCCTCCCTTAATCCTCTCCTCCTTCCCATACGCCCCTGCTGTCTTTGGCCTCCTTCGGTCCAGCCTGCGGTTGCAGCTTAGAGGGGTCCGTCACTCGACTTTGCGACAAGTTTACAGGTCAGTGCCAGTGTCGTCCTGGAGCGTTTGGTCAGCAATGCGATGGATGTCAAGGAGGTCACTGGGGCTTCCCCAACTGCCGCCCCTGTCTGTGTAACGGACACGCAGACCACTGTGACCAAAGGACCGGGGCCTGCATCAACTGCAGGGACAACACTGGTGGAGACAATTGCGAAAGGTGACATTCCAATCCGAGTTCATTTGAATTTTTCTGTCAGAAACAAATAATACAAAGACAACAGAGGGGATCTTATTAAATAAAGGCCGGAAACAGAAAAAAATCCATCTTATTTTAGCCTCAATATTAATTTACATGAACTGTTTCCAAACAAACAATTTCAACGATTAAAAATATGCAAACACAACAAATACAAATACGTATAAGCTTAATATAATACAAATGTTTCTTATTTTGCAAAAGTTGACAGCATGTCTGTTGTTGTTCTTTTCGTTTGTTACAAAAAAGTCAAACTAAATGCCCACGTCTGCACTTTTCATTGGTTCGGTTTTACTTTAAAAGTTAAGTTTGTCGTTTCTGTAGATGTGCCAATGGTTTTTACGGTAACCCGGGTTTGGGTTCAGCATCTGGTGGTCAGTGTCGTCCGTGCCCCTGTCCGGATGGACCCAACAGTGGACGCCACTTCGCTGCGTCCTGCTACCAGGACAACCGCAACCGACAAATAATCTGCAACTGTAACCAGGGCTACACAGGTAAACCTAAAACTGTCTTTCTGTCTTAGAAAAGAAATAAAGCGATAGATTTTCCACATGCAGGCTCAAACATGCAAATACACTCAGTTAGATGATTAATCCAGTGATGCTAAAAGTTTCAAAATGTCTTAACTTCCTGTTGTTGACCATGACTGACTGCAGCTGTCAAAATAAATAAAAAAAAAGATCTGAGAATCTCAGTTTTAGAGTAAATTGTGTCTGTGATGTGTCTCATTAAATGAGAACTGCAGTATTTTCAACATTAAGCCTCTTTTCTGAGTCGTCTGCAATGTTTTAGAACCCCCCTCACCGCTTTTTTTATGTTTACTGCTGTCTCCAGTATTTGCCTTATTTTGATTCTTCTCAACCTGCTTCAGAACGGCAAGTCATGTGCATGTCCTAAAAGGTCCGTAAAAGCACCATAAACGTCCGTTTTCAAAATCATCAACTCACCGGAGTGGTTACTGGTGTGCACTGGTAATCCAGATCAAATGTCGTGGCGAAAAGTTGCTTCTGTCGTGTTTTATTTGGCAGCTCGTTCATGCTCGAACTATTTTCTTAGCGGTGGCGGAGTAATATCAACGAACATCCAGTACAAAACGTGAAATAAAACACGACAGAAGCAACTTTTCACAACGAAATTTGATATGGATTACCAGTGCACACCAGTAACCACTCCGGTGAGTTGATGATTTTGAAAACGGACGTTTATGGTGCTTTTACAGACTTTTTTGTACATGCACCATACTTGCCGTTCAGAAGCATGTTGAGAAGAATCAGAATTAGGCAAATACCGGAGACAGCAGTAAACATCAAAAAAGCGGTGAGGGGGGTTCTAAAACATTGCAGACGACTCAGAAAAGAGGCTTAATGTTGAAAATACCGCAGTTATCCTTTAAAGGGATAGTTCGCCTCTTTGGACATGAAGCTGTATGACATCCCATATTAGCAATATCATTTATGAACATTTTCTTACCCCCTGCTGCGTCCTGTGAGCAGAGTTCCAGCCGAGTTTTGGTGTTGATGAAGGTAGTCCGGCTAGTTGGCTGGGGTCCCGAAAATGAAGCGTCTTGCTTCTCAAAATAATATGCGTTCAAAAGAGTAATACATTTGCATCACAAAATCGTTCTCCAGGAAAAAGTCAGACCTCACAATCGCTTGGCCCTATTTTCTCTCCCTTTGTATCACTGTCTGCTGTGTAGACCGAAGTGCAGACCGAGCAGTCCCCTGCTTCCGAGCAGCAAACACCGTAACAGGCGCGGCAGGCGGTAGCAGGCAGTGATGCGAAGGGAGAGAAAATAGGGCCAAGCAATTGTGAGGTCTGACTTTTTCTGGATGAATGATTTTGTGCTGCAAATGTATTACTTTTTTGAACGCATATTGTTTTGAGAAGCAAGAGGCTTTATTTTTGTGACCCCAGCCAACTAGCCGGAACACCAAAACGCAGCAGGGGGTAAGAAAATGTTCATAAATTATGTTGCTAATATGGGATGTCCTACAGCTTCATGTCAAAAGAGGCGAACTATCCCTTTAAGCCAAAGTGCGCCTCTTCTAAGATGAAAGTTGCCTTTTCTGGAATAAAACTTCAATATTGTTCCATATGTGTCAAGGAAAAAGGGACGTTATTCAAATGAGGTAAGAATTATGTTTCTCTGTGGGCTCTGGTGATTGGTAACGTGTCGTTTCCTCCCTCCCCTGTACTACTGGCACAGGGATTGTTAAACGCTCCGGGGCGACCATTTTTAAGCGTGAGTAATAGTGGTTGACCCCCCCCTCCTGGTTTTTTCCCATCCACCTTCCCCACTCTCCTCTCCACCAGTCCTTCCCATGCATGGCATCAGCACCGGTGCTGTGCCATGGTGCACTCCTGTGTCAGACCTGGCTCAAAGCATCAAATCCTGTTCATCTTTTCTGTGACCGTCTGCGTTTTATACGCCACTAAAGGCACAGATAAGTGTGCCTAAAGCCACAATGTTATAAGAGATGAACTAAATCAAAATTTGATCCAGGTCTGTGTGAATGTACTTAAAACAAGGACCTGACCCAGAATGATTCCAATTAAAAAGGAAGGGTAATGTTGGGTGGATCTGAGTCTGGGTCGGCTTCTGTTTTTCGTGTTTGGATGATGTTTAACTGCTCAGCCGTGAATGAATGTGTGTTGGCAGATGTCAAGAAGTCACTGTGACAGGATTATAGCCATGAAACACGTTTATCTCACCTTTTTCTGAAGCCCAATGGAGCACCGCTGATGGCTTGTCACCCTCAAATGTCAAATTTCTTTTAAATGGGAAGTTCTGTTTTTTTTTAACCCCTGGACCGCATTTCTGGCATAAAATACGTTCATCTACTCACCGATAACAGTTTGGTGAAAGTCGGCATCCTTCGGAAGATATATATATCTCCATATAACGGGAGAGAACAGGGCAGAGACAATACAGCCTCTGAATAAGGCATTATCTGTCTTTATTTCACCAATACTTTAAGACCAATGAATGCGTACTATTGCACTGTTAGCTCAGAGCTGCCGTGTTGTTCTTATTGGGGGGGCTTATGGGGGGGCTTTCTACACACATCTACTGGGATGACGTCATCGACATCGAAATCAGCCGGCCTGAAGCTGATTTCGCTTAAGCTCTAAACTCTTTAAACTTTAGCAACATTTGAAACATTTTCAGGCGAGAAAGTAGTCGTTTAGATCCCCAACGTGTTGAAAACCTGACAAAATACCAGCTACTTGCAATTTTGTTCCCACGAATTCGGCGCTACTAAAGCTAGCCGCAGTGAGCAACGCACTTCTGGTTATTTTCACAAAATAAAATACCCGTTGCCTTTTATCATAGGGAAAGCCATTACGATACAATTGGTGCTTTTGTTTTGAAAACAGGAAGTGAACCTACCCTCGTTGTAGCTAGCTTGAAACTGCCGTTTTGAAAGGAAATGAAGATCGGCGACGTCATGTTACGTTGCATCTTGGGTAGTTTGAGTACGAGTAGTAACCTCATGATGTATACCCAACATTTCGGCGAATCTAGTATGCATCCGGTAACATCTCGCTTACTCAAACTTGCATACTAACTCAAAAAGTTAGTATGAGTAGTAGGAGAAGTATGCGGTTTCGAACACAGCCTTTGAGTACGATGGACGTCCTTACCGGAGTGAATGAGCTGTGCTGCAGCGGCGCGTGTTGATGAGGTCATCCCAGTAGCCGCGTGTGTAGAAAGCCCCCCATAAGCCCCGGATAACAACAACACGGCAGCTCTGAGCTAACAGTGCAATAGTACGCGTTCATTCATTCATTGGTCTTAAAGTATTGGTGAAATAAAGACAGATAATGCCTTATTTAGAGGCTGTATTGTCTCTGCCCTGTTCTCTCCCGTTATATGGATATACGCCGATCTCCAGTGATCTACATATCTTCCGAAGAACGCCGACTTTCACCAAACTGTTATCAGTGAGCAGATGAACGTATTTTATGCCCGAAATAAGGTCCAGGTTTAAAAAAAACAAACTTCTCCTTTAAGAGTAAGCTTTACAGTGCTGACTTGTCTTCTTGAAAGGTTTAAAGAAAAATGTTGCATTTTACGTTTACTTTCTGTACACATTTGCCACTTCACCTCCCTTTACCCTCTCTTTCATTCTTGTCTTCCATTAAACTTTTGGTTTAATCCGTGTTTCCCTTCTCCCTTTCTCTAATAAATGTCTTTATTCCAGTTCTTGCTTGAACTGGACATGTCAAATAAGACACAGCTGGGCCATTTTTTCTTAAGAGCCCAAATTTGAGAGGATAGCAAACTATATATATATATATATATATGTATATATATATGCCAAGACAACGCTGATGATTAAGTGGCGTGAGAATCCAGTCACCTGCCTGACCATTGCGGTCGCTTTGTGGTACCGTTTATGGGAGTCGTGTGATACAGATGCAGCTGAGCAGAATAAAAAGAAAAGCGTGGAATATGTTTTTTGGTGCAGAGCAAGAGACTTTCAAAGTGGTGACATTATCTTTAAGGAGGCGACGTGATAAAATTATAGAATGTACACCACTGTGCAAGAGTCTTGAGCCACCCTGCATTTCTTGATATTTTGCCAGGAAAACTGGAAATAGGTGCAGCAATTTATTGAGACATGCAAAATGTAGATACAGTATATTGGGCAAAAAGAGAGTTTGTTCAGTTCTAAGCAGCTTTAAAGTGAATATCTGGTCTGAGCTCCTTTATTCTCCAACACAGCCTGAAGCTTTCTGTCCTTTCTTTAAGGAGTCCTCAGGAATAGTTCTCCAGGCTTCTTGAAGGACATCCCAAAGCTCTTCTTTGGATGTGGGCTGCCTTTTGTTCCGTTCTCTGCCAACATGATCCCACACTGCTTCAGTAATGTTGAGCTCCGGGCTCTGGGGAGGATTCATCCCTCCATCAGACCTGCTGTCACTGGTTTTCAGCCCACTTCTTGTGTCCTTTGGCACAGCTCAGCCTTTTCTCCCTGTTTCCCTTCCTTAAGAACGGCTTCTTGACAGCCACACTTCCAGCCACAAAGAAACTTAACTGGTTAACCAAACCCCACTGAGTGATGACTAGTAACAAAACTTATACACGTAACATACTATATTAATATAATGTCCTTGTTTTGCAGTTATGGGTTATGCCAAGTGTTAGACTAACACATTTCTTCCACTCTGAACATTTTCTTCTCAGTCTAAGACTTGGCAAATCCAGTTGTATGGATCACTATTACTTTCTGATGACGTGTTTCTGCTGCAAGTTTCCTGCTTCCTGCACTTTCATTCACCCTGAAAACAGGCTGAGAAATCCATTTGAGCACTTCCAAAATCTCATGGCAAAATTATCCCGGTGAAAATCAAAGTGTTTGCGCCACTATCTCATTTATTGATCAATTCTGCTCAGCCTGGAAGTTTTACTCTCCTATCTTTTTGTCCAACTTAGGGGCCCGCTGTGAGGAATGCGCCCCGGGTTATTATGGAAACCCCTCTCAGCCGGGAGGGCGCTGTCAGCCTTGCAAGTGCAACAACAACATAGACATGTCAGACATGGACGCTTGTGACAGGCAGACTGGAGAGTGCCGGAAATGCCTTTACAACACCGAGGGTCCGAACTGTGGCATCTGCAAGAGCAGCTATTTTGGGGACGCTTCTCGACGCAACTGTAGAAGTGAGTAAAAATATTCAACAAAATAAGGTTTGCTGAAATAAAAATGGTGTTTCAAGGGAGAATGAGATAATGAAAATTATTTAATTTGTTGTTGGGAGCGCAAGCTGTAACCTACATTTTGAATACTTTTTTTTAATTTATTATTATTACCATTATTATTTTTATTTATATATGTGTTTATTTATTTATTTATTTTTATTATTTTCATTATTTCATATTCGTTGCACAGTAATCTGCTGTCTAATTACTGTGGTTTATTGCATCTTTTTTAATCATTTAATTATTATTTTCTTTACTGCCATATGTTTTGGATGTTTAAATTGTTGGATGTTGTTATATTAACATGAAAAAGCAATAAATATATGTTTAATTTAATAAATGATGATAATAATTTAATAAATTTGTATTTAAAAAAAAAGATCATGATGGTGGGATGTTTCTTCTGCTGTTTCAGAGTGCACGTGCAACTTCCTGGGCACAGAGCGCAGTCAGTGCATGGAGCGTGAGGACTGTGTGTGCCAGCGTGCCACAGGCCAGTGCCAGTGTCTGCCAAATGTCGTCGGCCTAACGTGTGACCACTGTGCCCCCAACCACTGGAACCTGGCCAGCGGGCGGGGATGTGAAGCATGCAACTGTGATCCAAACAACTCTGTCACATCCTCATGTAATGAGGTATGGATACTCCAAATACTCCTGATCACAGCAGAAGAACAATGCTTGATCCAATCCAACGTAGCTGAAATGTGGTCTGAACATGGCTTAGACAACACAAAGAATAGTTTCAGGGCTTCACCCAGCCTCCAAACTCCCCTGATACCAATCCGATAATCTGTTTTTGTCCTACAGTTCACCGGCCAGTGTCAGTGCCGCGATGGCTTTGGAGGGAAGACCTGCACCGACTGTCAGGAGAACTACTGGGGAGACCCCCGGACACAGTGCAGAGGTCAGAACCATAAACAGGCACTCCCAAACTCAGCTTCACGGACTAACATGTGGGGATTCCACAGTTTGCCAAAGCTGGCAGCTTGGTTTGAGAAAATACAACTTTACTAGTTCCCTACACGGTGTAACACTCCTTCAATAGCGAGGAGGAAACTGGACTGTAAGCAGGGAGGTGTTCAGTTAAGCTACCGTAAACACCTCCTTTTTATTTTATACTGAGCAGCTTACACAAACATGTACATATAACACTTATTATACTTATTCAATTGCTATATAGATGTCCTTAACTGTTAGTTAAGTAGCCCCCCCACAATTGTGTATTGTTCTGGAATTGTTGTGAAAAAAAACAAAAAAAAAACACTAGAGGAGGTAGACTGTATGTTTTTTTTTTTTAAACTCATTAAGATGCATTATTAACCGTATTTTGACTGTATCAATATGTTTTCTCAAACTGACAGTGGTGATACAATGCTCAATGTAAATGTGACATTGATTTCTATTCCAATGTGCCTTACCTCCCAATAAAAATATTAAACAAACAAAAAAAAAGCTACAGTAAACACTAAATATATGTTGGGTATTATGTTTACTGGCATAGTTAAGAGATAAAGTAATTTAGAAAGTTAACTTTGTAAAAATTAAAGCTCAAATACCCGCTGGTAAGCAGCCAATTAATCCTCTTGATTGCGTTACTGATGGTGCACACACACTCCAACAGTCACCAAAATAAGGCTAAGATTCTTAATGCAAACTGGGCCTTTTCCTTCCATAATGACTCCTTTTCTTTCCTCCTTCACCAGCTTGCGACTGCGACTGGCGTGGGATTGAAATCTCTCAGTGCAACCGGGTGACCGGCCACTGCGTTTGCCAGCAGGGGGTGTCAGGTGTGCGCTGTGACCAGTGTGCCAGAGGCTTCTCTGGCCAGTTCCCCAGCTGCCAGCCCTGTCACCAGTGCTTCGGGGACTGGGATCGCATTGTGCAGGTGCAGCTTTGATGTCAAAGATGGAGTTTATACTTTGTCAATGAATACAAAACTAACCGAATGAGTTGGAGTCAACTGTAACTTTTCCATTTGACCATTTTGTCTCATTACCAGGACTTGGCGGTGCGCACCAAGGCTCTTGCAGAGCGTGCACATGAGATTCAGACCACTGGGCTGACTGGACCCTATGAGAAATTCTTCAAAGACCTGGAGGAGAAACTGGCCCAAGCTCAGGGCATTGTCAACGCACGCAACACCACCGCTACAGCCGTCGCCACCTTAATGGAGCTCATTGAAGATCTTAGGTATAGCAGTTAGTTTCCTCTGTGTTTCAATGTGAATGGAGCTGTTTTCTGTCTGTATCAGAAATATAGTTGATAAAAAAATATCCTCCCATTGGTAGATCTCTTATTGTTTACTCTGCATGTTTTTCATGTCCCATAGAGCACAGATTGGCGAGACCACTGATGCCTTGAACCGTCTGGAAGGAGACTTAACAATGGTCCAGGACAGCAACTCTGAGGCGAGCAAGGAGCTGAGTGCCCTGGAGAGAGAAGCTAAAGAGCTGAACCTCACTTCAGAGCAGCTGCACCGCCAACTGGATATCCTCAAGAACTCCAACTTCCTGGGTGAGACGAAGGAGTAAGGTCTCTATCCAAAGGATTTTCACATTGTCTGCTTCTGGCTCCTTCACATGAGCATCGTTATTCCAAATTCTTCTCCCCTTTTTCATTCCATATCCAACCTCACAGCCCAGAGCAGCCCCCCAAAAACATACCCCTGTCTTACTTTCAGTTCTTTGAATTGTCTTGAAAATGTCCTTTCTTTCCTCCAGGGGCATATGACAGCATCCGCAGCTCCTACAACAAGTCTTGCGATGCAGAGCGACGTGCAAATGAATCAACAATCACCAGGCCGAGCACCGTTAGCCAGTCTGCAGACACCCGCCGCCGCACCGAGCGCCTCATCGCCGCAAAGAAGGATGACTTCAATCGGAAAAATGCTGCCAATAAACGTGCGCTTGGAGACCTCAACACCAGAGCACAGGGCCTGGACATGAAGAAGCTCAATGAGAAGGTTTTTATTTCTTAATTCTTCATTGAATTTCTTGCCTTTGGTGAATGTAAGGTCTTCTTTTTTTAATCCAGATGAATTCATTATCATGCTATTAATTATAAATCAGCTATTAGTTATTCTACAGTTTAATATATCTAAAAGAAGTGTTTTAATGTGGCTCAGCCACACCAAATAACATGAAAGCCGAGCAGGCGACTCATTACAAGTCCTGCAAGAATTCATCTTTGCTGTTTTTCCTCATCATGATTGAATTCAGCTGGTTTCATTTAGTTGTGATAAATAACCCGGAACATTTTTCTTCATCAATATTTTGTTTTATAATTACAGATTACAGCCAGACTCTTTATCTAAGGAAAATTGTTGATAACTCACTGGCTATTTATTTATATGATAAAATATTACTTAAATTCAGATTCTAGTCTTAACTTGGTATGTTTTAGCTTAGTTTTAGCTTTGTTTTTGGCTTTTTTGGCAGTTTACTCCTTTCTACACATATACCTAATGATCCTGATAATATTTATACGATATAAGTATATGTATACCCGTACAAACAGGTCTGCGGTGCACCGGGTGATGCTCCTTGTGGAGAGAGCCCGTGTGGAGGAGCTGGTTGCCGTGACGATGAGGGGAACCGTCACTGTGGAGGCCTCAACTGTAACGGTGCTGTAGCAGAAGCTGACAATGCTCTGGAGAGGGCCAAACATGCAGAGAAGGAGCTGAACAAAGCCGTGGGGGAGATGCAGGGACTCTTTCACAAGGTATGAAGGTGTAGATGAGTGTTTGTTGTGAGATGGGGACTGCTTGCACATCTGTAAAGGCAACATTAATGATGAACAGAACAAAACACATTTTATTCCTGGCTCTGGAGTACAAGGTGCCCAGCCCACAGTCAAAATCAGTCACCTAAAGCAAACATTTGGCACATTATGAAGCAAAAAATATGACTAAGGAGGTCTGAACTGAACAAAGATAGAGATTTGTGTCCTCAGGTGCCAAACTAGTGTGTTTGTAGGAGAAATGGTGTTCCATGACAGTGAGGAACATACCTCCATCATAAATTCTTTTTGATCTACACCAAAGGTCAAATAAAAGGAGCAGACTCCTGACATGACATTCAGTCTGTGAATCGTGTTGCACCTTTTAATATGAGGCTCTTTAATCCTTAAATAAGTTTAGGAAAAACAGACGTAATGTGTCAGATGTGCAGAAGCTTTATTACAGAAACAAATCATGGAAAATTCTTTCATAATAACTAGGGGTGGGAATCTTTGGGCACCTCGCGATCCGATTACGATTCAGGGGCTAAGATTCGATTATAAAACGATTCAGGGGCTACGATCCGATTATAAAACGATTCAGGGGCTACGATCCGATTATAAAACTATTCAGGGGCTACGATCCGATTATAAAACGATTCAGGGGCTACAATTCGATTATAAAACAATTCTTGATGGGTCTTTAATTCATGTATGTCGATGCACTTTTTCACAACATTTCTTTTTGTCTCACTGAATAAGCATTCATAATTTTCCATTTTGAAAAACAGTGCTTTTGTAATAACAAACAAGAGTTGAATTCATTTTCATGAATGGAAATGCTGCGGAGCCTCCGCAGCAGATATAGAAAATAAAAGACAACTTGTTCGCGGAGGATCATATTTCCCTGCGGTAGCTGCGGTCAGCCATGTTTGTTTTCCTCCGAGCAGTGCGCGCCCCTTTAGTGTCCCGGAGATGACGCGAACCACGCTCCTTTGTTCCGCATTTTAGAACCGTCTCTATTGCTTTATTTAAATAATCCAAATTTGGACGTTTGTGAATCGATTCAGAATCGTTCCGTCTAATAATCGGAAATTTCCCCGATCCATAATAATAACCAAAAGGGCCGACTTTGCAAACTGTTAACTGCCTTAAAGAAGAACTTAAGTTTTCAAATACATTTGATTGTTTTTGTATTTGACAGGTTGTCTTTTTGGTGACTTTTGTGCCTTTTTTCTTTTTTTTTTCCTTGTCGCAGGTGGCAGATGCTAAAACCAAGGCAAAGGAAGCTAAGGGTAGAGCCCAGGCCGCTCTGGATAAAGCCACCGCCACCAAGAACAAAGTGGAACGCTCTAACAACGACCTGAGAGACCTCATCAAACAGATCAGGGACTTCCTCACTCGTGAGTCTTTGATAAATCGGGTTTCCACTCACTAGTGAACCAAATCTGAGGCTCACAAAAGAAATGTTAATCACACATTCTCATGAACTGTTTTTAAATGAATAACTTAACAGAAGGTGGCACTGTAGGCTGCCTGCGGTTGTAATTCAGTGGAAGAAATATTTGTTCTGACTTAACAAACCTCAAGGAGGAAAACATAAAAACTGCTGCGGACATCTTCAGCACTTATTTTTGTCTGGGATCTTATATCTGGGATGTTGCCGATTCCGTCAGAAATAAGCAGCTGATGAGTCACATCACGTTAATCTTTGCCAGCTCAGACATGATTCTCAAAGTTGTTTCCATTCCTGCTCTTTAGAACAGGTAAAACCACTTCAGTGGCATTTCTGGAAGTCTCTTTTTTTTTATTATTTTCATCGTTTCCAGAGGTGGGTAGAGCAGTCAAAAATTGTACTCAAGTAAAAGTACTGTTACTTCAGAATAATATGACTCAAATTAAAGTAAAAAGTAGTCATCCAAATAATTACTTGAGTAAGAGTAAAAAAGTGCTTGGTGAAAAAACAACTCAAGTACTGAGTAACTGTTGAGTAACGTCTGATTTATTTGTTAACACAAGCATTCAATCAGACAGACAAAAATACTAAATAATCATCAGACTTTCCTAATCAGACTTAGGAAATGTTTAAAATATATGTGACCCATATGTAACCTAAAAAACAAACATTCACCTATCCATGGAGGAAAAAAACGAGTTTAGGAAACTTACCGCTACACGTTTCCTCAAGTTAGATGTTGAGTTTCTGCTGAAATGTGCGTTTGTTTTGGTTGACACAGAAGACACATAATGTAGCTGCTGTTTCTCACTCTTTGTAAGGTAAACATGCTTTCAGTATGAGGCCTCGTCTGCGTCTTCATTTCCCACCGTTGGTTCTGACATTTTTCATCTGTTTCTTTGTTTGTTTGCTACGACTGCTAATGCTAAAGCTAACCCGTCCCGCCGCTGAGATGGACACGTGTATGGTCACGTGACCAGACTGCACGGCTACGTCTGATTGGTGAAACACAGTCAGGTGGTAGAGCCTTTGGCGGAAGTCTCTCTCTCTGTCAGAATAAAACATTAAAATGAGGCGTACGCGGGGGGATAAAAATAATGAGGCGTAGAATACCAAAGAGGTAAGAAGAGAAGTAACTAGCTCATTGTAGCCTAATGTAGCGGAGTAAGAGGACAGTTTCTGCTGCACACATCTACTCAAGTAAAAGTGAAAAGTATAGAGATTTAAAACTACTCCTAGAAGTATAATTTTTTCAAAAATGTGACTCGTTACTACCCACCTCTGATCGTCTCCGTTCACCTTTTCTTAAATCATTCATTGAAACCTGGCTAAAGACTTGTTTCATCTGCTTGTTTCTCCGTCACAGAGGAGGGAGCAGACCCAGACAGTATTGAGGCTGTGGCAAACCACGTGTTGCAGCTCTCCATCCCTGCTTCACCTCTTCAGATCAGACACCTCGCTGATGAAATCAAGGATCGCGTCCACAGCCTTTCAAATGTGGATGCCATCCTGAAGCAGACGCAGGAGGACGTCCGAAAGGCAGAGCAACTTCTGCTGGACGCCAAGAGGGCAAGGTAGTCCAAACAGTTGGATTCAAAACAAATGCACTGATACGTGATTTTTTTTTTTTTTGCTTGCTGTCAGTAAAACGTTGTTGTTGTTGTTGTAAAGGCATCAGGCTGAGGGGGTGAAGACAACAGCAGAGACGGTGAAACAGGCCTTGATGGATGCAGAGACTGCTCAGACTTCAGCGGAGAAGGCCATAGCCAAAGCTAAAGCTGACATCGGGGAGACGGAGAATCGACTGGCAGAGGTCAACAGCAATTATAATCATCATGTTCTGTTGTGTTATCAGCCACTGTCGAGCTTAAATCTGGACTAAGTCGGGTAGAAAAAAGTATAATATATATATTAGGGCTGGGCGAGTTTACTCGTTATTATCGCGTTAACTCGTTAATTATTTAACGCCGACAAATATTTTATCGCGCATTAATGCAGGTTTTATTTTTTTTTTTTTGGGGGGGGGGGGGGGCTTTTGTGTCTTTAATGGATAGGAAAGTTGAGAGAGACAGGAAGCAGGGGGCAGAGAGAGGGGGAACGACATGCAGCACAAGGCTGTCTGATGCGGGACTCGAACCGGGGCCAGCTGCAGCGAGGACTGTAGCCTCTGTACATGGGGCGGCTGCTCAACCCACTACGGACCACCCCTGTTTTATTATTTATTTTATTATTATAAAAGTCTGTTGCTCACAGGCTTTTATTTTGTAAAAGTCTGTTGCTCCCAGGCTTTTATTTTGTAAAAGTCTGTTGCTGTCTGCTGTGGAACAGGAAAAGAAAGTAATCGGCGGATCCACCAAACATGGAGAAGGGTACGGAACTTTTACTCGGCCGTTTTCATTTTAAAGTTCTTCCAGACGGCGGAGTCGACAGAACCAAAGTCATCTGTAAACTCTGCCAAGTTGAATTGTCTTCTCAGCGTAGTAGTTCCAGTCTAAAATATCACTTAAAGGCAAAACACACAACTGATAGCAGCAAGTCATTCAAGGAAACAGACAGTGGAGCGAGGCTTCTACATAAAAACTACAGAAAGATGCTGATGTTAAAAGTGTGTTTGCACAACAAATGTTATGGCACTTTCATTCATATGGCAGCACATTTAAAATAAAACTAAATGGGGCGGTCTGTGGCGTAGTGGGTACAGCAGACGCCCCATGTACAGAGGCTATAGTCCTCGCTGCAGCTGGCCCCGGTTCGAGTCCCGCATCAGACAGCCTTGTGCTGCTTGTCGTTCCCCCTCTCTCTGCCCCCTGCTTCCTGTCTCTCTCCACTGTCCTATACAATAAAGGCATAAAAAAGCACCAAAAAATATTTAAAAAATAAATAAATAAAACTAAAGGCTATACACTACTTTTGAATTCATTTTTGGATTTTGCGTACAAATGCGATTAATCGTGATTAATCAGGGAAATCATGTGATTAATTAGATTAAACATTTTAATCGTTGCCCAGCCCTAATATATATATATATTTATATATAAAGTATATAATTATGTTTAATTGGTGATATAGCCTTAATATAAAAGGTGTATAATAGTGTTTATAGCTTGTAACTGCTGGTTCCAGATAACTATATGAGTTTATTTATAAGAGTGTTCAAGAGCTGAAACTAAACTGTTCACGCAGTCATTAAACCATAACATACTGTAACAATGAACACGTATATCGTGTGCAGACAGTGGATGCTGTGAAATATTCTGCATGTGTAGTTTTTATTTAAAAAAAACCTGCAGTAGATCCCAAAACCCTAAACTGAATGCCAAACCCTGTCCAGTCCTGTTCTCTGTGTGATGATGAGTCAGTTCCAGATGATCAGTTTGTTTGCTCATAATCTGCAGATTGAGTCCGAGACGTCGAACAGTGAGAAGGACCTGAACGACGCCGTGGCCCGCCTCGGCACACTGGGGCAGGAGATCAGTGTTTTAAAGACCAAACGTGCCAACAACAGCATGGCAGCGGCCCGGGCAGAAGAGACGGCCACCATGGCGCGGGACAAGGCCAACGAAGCCAAGCAGGTGTGTGTCTGCATGTGTGCACGCTCTCAGCGTCAATTAAAAGCAGGCAGACCCATCACCGATCAACCTTTCTCTGACCTGGTGCTCAGATTCTAGACGGCCAGCTGACGGACAAATACAACGAGGTGCAGCAGCGGGTTGACACCAAAGCCAAGGCTGTGCAGGACGCCAAGAAAAAAGCAGAGTCTCTCAGAGATGAAGCAAAGGAGCTGCTGAAAGATGCTCAAAACAAGCTTCAGAGATTAGCAGGTACTTGGCAGTATGTGTGTTTCTGCTCATCCGCGTGTGGAGACGGTGACTGTTTGTGTTTTAGGATGTTTAATATGTTTTGAGGAAGAAATCCGGCACTGATTTGAAATTTGAAAATGAAAATTTGACGTGGAGCCGCTTTACTTTTCAGTCATTTATATGAAAAAAGAAAATGACTGAAAAGTAAAAGACAAACGGGAGTCAGTTATGATCAACAAATAAATCGAGTCTCCAACTGCAGTTAAAAATGTTCAAAATGTGTCATGCGACACCTTCGATACAGGCTTGTCCGATATAAAGTGCAACTCTATGCATATCATCAAAATCAGTGGGGTCACATGGCACTGAAAGGGTCGGATAATTGGCTAAATTACAATAAGAATGAGTTGAGCAAGGGTAATTATCCTTGGATATGTTAGATTCGATTCTTTAATTGAAAGCTCAAGAACAAACCGGAGTAATCTCAAGTGAAATGAAGTCTTTATTTCTGGCAACAAATGAAGTATTTCAGCGCTGGACTCGGTATGACAGAACTCTCGCAGGAATCCGTCAGACAGAGCCTCGATTTCATAACATTTTGTATTTATGTGTGTCATTGTTTCACACGTTGGATCCCTTATTGATCAAATATGATTGGATATGAGATAAGCCAAATAATGTCTCTGAATAACCCAAATACTGTGTGTGTGCTTCTGCACCTGGGGTTCACAGGGTTCCCTGTTTTGTCTGGATCAGTCTCAGTTAAGGTCATGTCTCGTGTCCATCCTGGATCATTTTAGGTCATGGAAAAATACAGAGACTATTTCATTCATAATGTCTAGGAACAAAGCCAATTTTAACAGATATATGGCGGTGAATGAATCGGATCAAACTCAGGCGTTGGAGAAAGATGGAGAACGCAGAGCAAGATGAAGCTACGTCCCTCTACATTTGCTCTGTGATGAGCTGCTTGTTGCACAAACTCGATGCCCAACGGAGCATTCTCCATCGCGTTGTTTGTTTCTTTCTGACGGCGACAACAACAGGAATATCGTCTCCTTTGACTTCCGGGTCACGACCCCGGGAAAACATCTGGAGCATGCGCAGAACGCAAAGTCCGATTCACCACGTGCTTCAGCGTCTACAAGCAGGTTTAGAGTGACTTTCAACCCAGTTATCTCGGGGTCTGAATCCGATCGCGAGTAATCCGATCCAATTTCTTGTCAGATTAAGGTGTCTACATGCACTTAATAACTCAGTCTTATTGTAATTTAGCCAATAATCCGATCCTTTCAGTGCCATGTGACCCCACTGACAATCTGAATATAACACAATGTGAAGAGAAACATAGACTTAGGAATAAAGTAAAAGACTGGACAACGGGTTCCCTCTGCTTAAAAGATGGCTGCACCATTTGCTGCCATTTTAATCCTTGACTTCATAAGCATTCCTGAAAATCCTGTTTCCCACAGAGCTGGAGAAAAACTACGAAAATAACCAGCGGAGGCTGGAGGGGAAAGCTCGGCAGCTGGACGGCTTGGAGGACAAGATGAGAGGCATCCTCAATGACATCAACAAGCAAATCCAGATCTACAACACGTGCCAGTAGCTCACCTCTCCCAGTCCAAAGGAAAGACGTCCATCACTGTGTTCTCCTGCTTTTACCTGATACAGCAACCTGACAGTAGACTTCAAAAAGAAAGGACTCCGCGTGTTTTAAACGGTTGCTATCACTGCATCATATATATATATATACACATAACCACGACTGAACATGTAAAGTTTGTCTCAAAGCACACATTTTATTTTAAATTTGATTTGTGCACATTACTTTGAAAAGAATCCTGAATGTATGTGTTAGAGTTTTAAATATATATATAAAAAAAAGAAATAATGCACAGAGGTGGGAGAAAATAATGTTTTAAAACCCCCAAAAGGCTGAGAAAGGCCAGCTGGACTTCTTCATCTTGATTAATAAAGATGTTTCACCTCTCCTCCAAAAGGCTGCTTTAGTTCTAAGCCAGCATCATCCTATAAGAAGTGCTGGGACGGTGACGCCTGAGAACATCCTCTCTGTTCAGAGATGGTTTTTCCAGGTCAACATAGACGGCTTCCTTGAGCCGATACTCCCCACCAGCTGGTTTAAAACTGAAATATCCTTTCAGATACACTGGAAAAAATGCCCCTCCAAAAATAAGTAAGAAAAACAACAAATACGAGACGTTTTTGCTTGAAATAAGCAAAAAAAATCTGCCAATGGAACTAGTGAAAATCGGCTTGTCAAGATTTCTTGAGATAAGATGTGATATTTAGGACTTTTGAGATAAAAGTGATCTTGAAATTAGCTTAAAAACCTCTTCAAATGGAAAAAAAAAAAAAGCTTGTTTCATATGATATGGGACTCAAAACTATTTTTTTTCAAGACTGTTTCATTTAACAAGATATTCCAGATGTATTGTCTTCAAACAAGTCCCTATATCTGGCTGAAATGGTACTTGTTAGGCAGTTGTGTCTTATATTAAGTGTAACGAGATATTTTGACTAGAAATGAGACAAATGTACTTGGTAAGACTTTGATTTTTTCCAGTGTGTTGTCTCAACCCTGGATCAGTTCTCGATGAAGCAGCATTTCTAAGTGCATTTAAAAAAGGCTGCTTCAAACCCTTCACAGCAGAGCTCTAAATAATGAAAACTGTACGTAATTTGATATGATACAATATCATCATTGATATGGTACGTAATGAGATATTTTGACTAGAAATGAGACAAATATACTTGGTAAGACTTTGATTTTTTCCAGTGAAACATCTTATTCAATCTTTCAGGATTATCATCACCTGGAGGACTGAGAATCTACACCAACGTACGACTTTAAAAGCAATCAGCAGGTTAATTTTTTAAGGGATCATTTTAATATTTTAGCCACTATTTGTAGCCACGGTTATACAGTATGTGTCTACCCAGTTCGTTGAAGATTTACTCCTATTTATGTAGAGAAAAATAAGTCTGTTTCAGATGTATCTGTTTACAGGTTGTTGGTGGCCACAGTTAAATATCAAAATACTGAAAGGAGGGGAGGGCGCACCCTGCCCAACACACAAGTCCAGAGATTTATTTATGAGATGACAACATTCACATCGATTTTAAATTTAGCTTTGTCTTAAAAAAAACAAAACAAAAAACATATGGTTTAGAAATCTAGTTCTGGTCGTGGCTGTATTTATACAAATGACAGCAAACACAAATCATGACTGTTTTTAAATGATTTTATCCAAAGAACTGCTTTTCTGATGGCTGTGAGGTGATCCGGCCTTGCTCTGACACGCTCTGAGATGGTCTGTGAACACTTAATGTTCAGTTAAAATAAAAATTGGAGATGTAGTCTGTAGATTTATGTTTTTGTTTATTTTTGTTTAGCCCTTTAATGTCCTGCTCTTCTACCGCTGGATAGAGCACATTATCTTTTCAGTTACTACACTGCATCTTATCGTAAATTTGTGGACGTGAACCTACCTAAATCATCTAAAATTTACTTCAGTTATGTAAAGGTAAAAGAAAGAAAGTGTTAAGACATTACTTTTTCAAATTTGAGCACAAAGTGTCACCCCAATTATTTGTGAAAAAGATATTAGTTCTGATTATTATTGCCCAAATGAAACAAAAACATGCTTTTTGTGCCTTTTTTTTTGTCTCTGCGGACATTAAAGGTTTATAAAGAGCAATTTATAAAAAACACTATGTGTCTACAGCAGCTCAGAGAGACAAACCACGCACTGGCTGAGCGGACCTTCCATGGTTGCTGTTGCTTCTCCGACGCTTGGAAGAGGAGGGTGAGGGTCATTCTCTGCTCCTTCAGGGGACTTAACTTAGCATTAGGACTGGAAGCAGGGGTGTGAAAGTAGTGACATTATTTCACATGAATGTCAAACCTATGCTGCAAAGATTATGAGTGTTTTTTTTTTATCACAGATGTTGTGATGGAACATGTTAGCTCTGCAGTAACTGTTACCTTTTTTTGTAGCGACAGTATTTAGCAGTTTAATTGTGCCGTATACTGTCAGTGTTGTGGACATACACTAATGTACTTTGTGCGTGAGAATTTGTGTTTTGGAAAACGCGCTAAAACCAAAAAAGATAAATAAATCAATAGAATGCTACTTTTAGCTGCAGGAAAATGATTGATAACTGGTTACCAAAGCAAAAACACCAAATGAGGCCTGTTTTACAGTGTACAGTTTTGTGAATAAAAGTCAAAAACTCTAACTTGAAAGTGTTTATGAGCATTTTTCCATGAGCATCTGAAAATTCTTCATGCTTGATTTTGTCTCTTCTATGCTTTCTTGTTGGCTGATTGTGAATCTGTTCAGTGCAGTGCCGTGCACAGGGGTGCAGTTGCCCCCTCTTGTGGCCCAATTGTTGAAAAACGTGGGCTAAAGTGCCCTCTCTGGAGCCAAAACGCGTGCTAAACTGCCCTCTTGGGAGCCAAAACGCGTGCTAAACTGCCCTCTTGGGAGCCAAAACGCGTGCTAAACTGCCCTCTTGGGAGCCAAAACGCGTGCTAAACTGCCCTCTTGGGAGCCAAAATGCGTGTTAAACTGCCCTCTTGGGAGCCAAAACATATGCTAAACTGCCCTCTAAGGAGCCAAAACGCGTGCTAAACTGCCCTCTTGGGAGCCAAAACGTGTGCTAAATTGCCCTCTTGGGAGCCAAAACGTATGCTAAACTGCCCTCTTGGGAGCCAAAATGCGTGCTAAACTGCCCTCTTGTGAGCCAAAACGCGTGCTAACCTGCCCTCTTGTGAGCCAAAACGCGTGCTAAACTGCCCTCTTGTGAGCCAAAACGTGTGCTAAACTGCCCTCTTGTGAGCCAAAACGTGTGCTAAACTGCCCTCTTGGGAGCCAAAATGCGTGCTAAACTGCCCTCTTGGGAGCCAAAACGCGTGTTAAAATGTTCTATTTTACTGTAGTTCTACTTACCACATACAGGCACAAAGACTTGGGACTAGTTGTCGTCATTCATCATAGTTTGTTTCTTTTGAGTTGTCAAATAAATAGTCTAAACGTGTATTGTTCCCTGTATGATTTTTATCACAGACCCCTCTTGGGTGAAGAAAATACATTAAACTCCAGAAGACTATTAGGACCAAGAAATACTATGACACATTACTGTTGCAATGACCTTTATGTTGGGCCCTTTGTTTATCTATATTGAGCCAGAACTATATCTCACAAAACCAGTTTGGATTATCTGGTGCTTATATGGTGTTAAAATGCACTAGAATACAGGAAATGGCATCTACTTAATTGAAAATGTTCTGGGGGAATACCCACAGAGCCCCTAGGGATTTATTTCCTTCATACATCCATGTCGCTGTGTTCTTCACAGTCCAACGTTGAACTCCACACAGTTCTCATGGAGGCTGATCCTAACAGCAAACAAACCTGAGTAGTCGGTCTAGTTAATTCTGTTTTAAGGATATATAATGTGCCATTTGTACATTTGTAGCACATATAAAACGTGTCTAAAGTGGCACCATTATATATATATATATATATATATATATATTAGAAAAGGGTGCTTGAATAGTGTCTTGAACCCTTGATGTGCTTTGACACCCTTTAAGAGTCTGGAGGTTTTATAACTGTGTGTTACAAAAAACATTATTTCCAGTAATGACAGAGCACTGGGAACTACAGCTGAATGACACCAGTGCAGAAGCGAATGCAAAAGTGTCGAACATGCATCAGAATTCAGGCAGGTTTGTGGATTTTAATCCAATATATGTTGCTCTGGCTGGGTGGTTTTTAGCTAATCAAGAAAAAGTTATCTTTTTATATACATTTTTTGACACATTTTAAGTTTAGAGTTATTCCTTTAAATGCATCAAATAGAAACGCGACAGGTCTGCATCATTTTACCCAAGGACAAAGCCCTTTTCTTAAAATAGTAGAGGTCCCTGCGAGTGTAATGGATCTGCCTGCCCATCCCTGCGAGAATACTGGTTCACATAAAGAGTTGACATATGAGCACTGCCGAATGTGAGCTCAAGAGGGATTTGGGGATGCCAGGGCGTTATTTCCCGCGGCTCATTCTGGACACCACTGGGTTCCTTTGCTCCAATGCTATCCTGCCACACGTTTTCTGTGTTTGTCAGTGTGCAATTACTTAAATAAACTCACATTTATTTATGTATGCAACCCAAATAGTCTTATCATCACCTGGAGAGTGGATCGGATTGAACGGACGGACGCATTTGTAGGATGTGGTCTGAACATTTTGGACAAACAAAGGAGCAACTTTCATATTTTAAGGAATTTTTCCTTATGCTGGGAAAATGTTTTATTTTGTTTCTATAGCTTCCCCAGAAAGGATGCTAAATGTTTTTTTTATAATAAACTTGCTTATTCTTTTTCTAAATTTTCTATTCATAAATGCCATATTTTCCCCATTTTATTAAAGATATAGAACTATATTTTAAATCAATAACAGACTCTACTAATGAAAAGGCTCTAAAGACAATTTCTATATGTACATCTTTGCATGTTTTCATCTAACACCCATGGTTGTTTGTTTGTTTACATAACTGTCATGTTATATTGTATACTTCATTCGTTTGTTTGTTGTATACTTATTTCTGTTAAAATAAAGTATTAAAATAAATAAAAATAAAAAATAAAATAAAAAAAACAAAGGAACCACTTTCAGAACTTGCTATTTTTTTTTTAATAACAATATATACCAAATGCATACTCCATCCAAGGCTGTGCTGAAACACAGCACGGAGAGAAATTTGAGTGGGAAAAAAAAAAAAAAAAAGTCCCAGATCATGTGAACGCGTCAGCCAGGAAGTAGCTTAGACGCGCACTCATTTCAGCTCTGGCCGGGCAGCCGTTTATTTTATTCCCAACAAAGTAGGCTCACCCCGCGGAGGCCGAATGACATTAGCGGACTAAACAGGCGCACACTTGATGCATTCTGCTTGAGGACTGGAAATATCTTGCTCATTTACAGAAATGGGTCCTGGTTAGATGTAATTTAATCTAAAAAATACCGTGTACAACGGGGGGGTTTTGAGTCCGGGTTGGAGCACTGCGGCCCGCGGCCGTGAAGGATCACAGTAGCACCCGGACGAAGCACAAGGAGTCGAACGCTATTGTGTTTTCAGACGGGATTATCGCATCACTAAACTTCCGTAAGTCTCCTGTCTTTGTGTCACGATGGTTTTGGGGTTTTTTTTAACAGACGGGCGTTGGTTCCCACGACATGTCACGTTGTGTTTTTTTTTTTTTAGTATAAACACGGCGCCATATCGAACTGTTTCGTTTCAGCTGCAGTTAGCATGTGGCTAATGACATTAGCTGCTCGGAGACAGTGGGGAGCGTTTGATTGGACGACCTGTCCGACGCTCTGCCGGAAGATACAAGCGGAGATCATCTTTAGCGACAATATACATCAACCCATGGCCATTAACTTGCATTATTTTGGAACGATGCGGTAGTAAACGGAGAGCCTAGTGCTTGTTGGAAAGACCTTGACAGTTGATTCAACCGTTAAAGGTTGTGTAGCACGTTGAGTTTAAACCCCGTTTAAAGTGGTAACATTAAACAGATGTACAACAAAACAATCGAACCTCTTCAGTCGCTTGGCTCTCCAGTTGCTAAGCTAGCTCCTCAGAGGAGAGGAAGCCTCGTTAAGCTAGCTAAGCTAGCGGAATAAACACTGCCTACGTCTTATTAAGCAGTTACTGATTAGCTAGTAAAATGGGTCATTTGGCTGTTGTTTATTGTTTGCCAATTGACTGTCCGGACTAGCAAGCTTGGTGTTGCCATGTTAAGAAAATTAAACCAGGCTAATTTTTTTTGTAAGACATAATTTATATATTTTTTTAATAAACTTTATTTATCTTCACAATATCACAGTAACAGTAGTCATGAAATAAATAGTGTACAGTAATGAACAAAGGACATAAAATGAAAGAAAAACATAGTTAAAAAATACGATAGAAAACTGTTTGAACAGAAGAGAGAAAAAAGGAAAAAAAATAATAATTACACAAGTAAATGCGAGTTACAAAAATAAGTTATAGTCTTTCCAAATACTTATTGTTTTTATAGCCTTTTTGTTCATTTAATTCGAGATTGAGTCAAGATACAATTTTACATCTATTACGAAGAGGTCAAAAAGTGGTTTCCTGTGCATTATTTTACTTTTATGAATATGAAATTTAGCAAGCAACAATATTAGATTGATAGGGTATGTGGGAGAGGAATATTTCGCCTTGAAATCTGTGATACCAAACAAAAAAATTTCAAAGAAAAGAAGGAAATCGATATAGTTGGATATCAGAGCAACAATGTCTTTCCAGAACTTCTTCGAGCATCTACAGTTCCTTTGTAAGACATAATGGCCACGTTCCCCTTCAACACAGCATTGTCATTTGATACCTGCTCCTAATTGGCTTAAAGCAGTTAAAGGGATACAAGGTAGTTTAGCGGCAGTATAGCGATCTCTATTGGTCAAACTGAAATTCTACACTGTCGTAAAAATGCCCACCTGTACACACCCACTAACTAACCATGTGGCGAATGCTGCCGTTGTGTTATTCAGTCAGTGCAGTTAGGTCATCTGATTCACAAGTGTAGACTGCCCACGTAAGATACTATAATCAGAGATTTTCTGTAGAGAGAACTCAAGATAATATGCTATAATCCTGTTGCTGGAGGAAGTGGCCGGGGACAGCTCGTCTGGGTTTCTCTGCTCAGGCTGCTGCCCCCGCGACCCGATCCCCGGACAAGCGGCAGATAATGGATGTATGGATGTATGGATGGACTGTTGCTGATCTTGAATGGGATTCTTCCCTCATCATGGTGTATTCGTGGAGGGATTCCTTTGTATTAGCAGACACTTACAAAAGTTACATCTTAGACAGATGCGCGCAGGCACTACCAACATACACGCCGCAATAAACGCAGACTAGCTCTACACTATTCCGATTATAATCACAAATTAATCAATTTTCATTTGTAGATAGCAATTCTTGTTCGGATCAAAACGCTATTCTTATTCTAATCAGGTCAGTCCGTGTATTTCCTGAAGCTAGGCTACGTCTCGAACTCAGGAGGAATTACAGCACCGTCATCACCTGTCTCTTTACAATCTAAAACGCAGGTCACTATGGTAGATGAACAAGATCACGCTTGGAGAAATTTCACAAAGATGGGAAGTACCAACATCGAACGTTTCATATTCAGTCTGTGAAAGGCAGAATATGAAACGCTTGGTGTTGGCTCTTCAACGCAAGTGAACACATAGCTACAACTACAGCTAGCATACAGTACCTAGCCAAGTGCCGTAAACACAAACGACTCTTCTCGCGCATCACAACACTTCAGAAGCGGGTCGCTCCTGCCGAAGTTACATATGGGATTTTCAGCATACAGACCCCTGTTGGGAGCGAGACAGGCTTCATTCGCTTACCTTTGACTTGTTTAACCTTTGTTAAACTCCTGAAGGCTATAATTTTAGGTGAAAATGCTACCTAGTGCCCCTTCAACCTTCCCATTTGTTTGTGTGCATTAGCCTTTAAACTAGGGAAGGTAGATTACAGACTTTAAAGTTGTTTAACTTTGCATTCTGCTGGAGCCTGTGCTGATGACACGTTGCTGCCATATCATTTATTTACATTAATGTTAGATTGACCTCTTGGTTGTTAAATCTATCTCTGCCATCTGCTTTAGGTCCCCCATCCCTTGCTGATTCTGTTGTGGGAGAGTTCAGACCAGTATCATCGCCAAGATAGCTGGGCCAGGCAGGAAGAGGCACACCTCAGATCCAGACCCCAGCAGCGGTAGTGATTCCAGCGACGGGCGGCCTGTTAGTGCCAAGTGCCTGAAGATGGCCAGCAGCGGAGGTAGTGAGTCGGTGGGCCGTCGTGGTGGGGCTCAGCAGAGAGGAGCCAGTGGCAGGGAGAACGGCTCAGAACTGGCCTCCAGTACCAGTAAGAAGAAGCAGAAGGACAGGGCCAACCAGGAGAGCAGAGAGGCCAAGAGAGCAGCTGTCGCAGCAGTGGATGGAGTTCTTGCAGAGGTCAAGAAAGGTAAGATCACATAAAATGTTGAAACTTTTAAATTATTAGTTGATTTGTTTTGTTTTTTTTTACTTAAACTGATAAATTATAAGGGTGTAACGGTATGAAAATTGAACCTCACGGTTATAGTGACCAAAATGATCACGGCTTTCGGTATTATCGCGGTATTTTTAAAAGTTTGTTCAATCTGTTCAGAAAGCACTGATAGGCCTACACAAGCTGGAAAAAAGTGCAACAGTGTTTATTATATTGCAAAATTTTATCAAAAACATCGGCTTTTGAACCATTTCCGAATCTGATATGACTGTGTTCTGCTCCGAGTGGAGTCCTCCGCTATCATGCGTTTTGGCCGCGGCAAGTCTGCACAGTTTCAGACTGCGAATGTTGTTGTGTTTATTTTAAAACGAAATGCAGTGTTACAGAGCGAAATACAGTCTAACGGGTTGAAATACAATCTTACAGGGCAAAACACAGGTAAATTTGGGCGATTTTGAATTATTTTTCCATCTGAAAGTTACAATTCCGTTTCAAAGGGTACATTCCGCGATTTCCATCCGTTTTCCGTTATCTAGGAAAATCGTTGGCTCTACGCATGCAAATAGATACTGTAGCCTACAACTGTATGATAAACGCAACTTAACTGTGCACCCGTCTAGCTCTGAAATGCACGTTGTAGGCTGCCCAGTGAGCATGCGCGACAAATTAAGAACTCAGATGAGGCCGGGAAGGATTAAACTCACGGTTTTCATATTGTGTTATTAACCGTGATATTAATGATATTTGAAATGAACGCGGTAATTGTTATCGTCAACACTTTTTATCGTGGTTTACCGTCATACCGGTAACCGTTACATCCCTAATAAATGATAAGAATAACACATTGTGATCACACACTTTTGTGTTATTAGCGCCTGTAAAACCGACATCTAACCGACTAAAATCATATGTGGGAGTAAGAATGTACTTTGTCTCTAGCTTTAGCAGCACTTCACAGCACTTTAGTGACTACTTTCTCAAAGATCCAGCAACCTTTTGACCAAACTTTAAATAGTTTCCATGAAAAACAGTCTCCAACACTCCCTTTTAATGCGACAGGCTCTGAGGAGAAAGAGTGTTGATTATAGTTTACAGTCATGGTTACAATGCTGCCACAGCTAAGATGTTGGACAGCTGGTCCAGAAATGTTGATCATCAGTCTCGTAGCTTGAAGAGAACCAGAGCACAGCAGCTGCCTTCAGCATCAGTGAGTATGTGAGAGGAAAAATATTCTACCATTTAACCCATTAAGATCCAAAGCGTCATTTTAAAAAGCTGAGCAGCATCTGGAAACATCAGAACAGAAGAAACTATAGATGTGAATTGAAAATGACCTGAGAAACCTTTGGCTTTTCTTTTGAGTTACTCAATTTGCACTAATATTATATTTCAATACCGTTTACATCAAAATGTAAAAGCTTGTAATGCTGGCGTCACCTGCTCGCCCATCCCAAAAAAAATTTAAAATGGTAGAGATGGTGAGATGGGTGTGTGTGTGTGTGTACCGCTGTTTAAATGGCGTCTCCGTCTCCTTGGGGCATTGTTGACGTGTCCTAGCGTATAAATTAGGGCTGGGCGAGTTAACTCGTTATTATCTCGTTAACTCTTTAATTATTTAACGTCAATAAATATTTTAACGCGCATTAACGCAGGTTTTATTATTTATTTTATTATTGTAAAAGTCTGTTGCTGTCTGCTGTGGAACAGGAAAAGAAAGTAATCGGCGGATCCACCAAACATGGAGAAGGGTACGGAACTTTTACTCGGCCATTTTCATTTTAAAGTTCTTCCAGACGTCGGAGTCAACAGAACCAAAGTCATCTGTAAACACTGCCAAGTTGAATTGTCTTCTCAGCGTAGTAGTTCCAGTCTAAAATATCACTTAAAGGCAAAACACACAACTGATAGCAGCAAGTCATTCAAGGAAACAGACAGTGGAGCGAGGCTTCTACATAAAAACTACAGAAAGATGCTGATGTTAAAAGTGTGTTTGCACAACAAATGTTATGGCACTTTCATTCATATGGCAGCACATTTAAAATAAAACTAAATGCTAAAGGCTATACACTACTTTTGGATTCATTTTTGGATTTTGCGTACAAATGTGATTAATCAGGGAAATCATGTGATTAATTAGATTAAACATTTTAATCGTTGCCCAGCCCTAGTATGAATGATGTGTTATGGTTTCCACCATTCTTAGAAAAGCACCGACTTTCCCAGTATCATTTCCCCAATATTTACACCCTCGATTCCTCCTCCTGCTCCTTTATTTGTCTGTGTGTAGAGGCGAGTTGACAGGAATTTTTTTAACATTGAACGCTCTCATTTTAAACAGATGCCAACTAAACATGATGTGTGACAGCTGCATCATCACACAAGGCCACGCCCCCTTCAGGTGTCTCTTGAGGCAACCTCCTAAATGTTTTGCAGGGTGACAGAATAAACAAAGAGGCTAAAATATGACAAAATGCAACATACTTTTTCCTTTTATTGTTTTTCTTTCTCTCTCTGCTGCTTCTCTTTCTGCTGCTCGTTCATTTTGCCGCTTACCGAACAGACGGCAGCTGAGTAGTTTGCCGTCACCACATCTAGTCCTTTCTCCATATTAGCTGCCGCTAAATTTGACGTGATCCCATATTGGGACCGTTACGGTCATGCAGACAGGAGGTGTTCCACTCTGCGTGGGACCGTCTTTTTTTAGAAAGCCATTTAAGTTTGACCAAAAGGTGGTATTTTTAAATTGCTGAAAGGAAAGAAAGAAAAATAAATAAATCAAAGTTGCTTAATGTAGTTGGAAACCGTGTTTGATCTGGTGTGTGTGCTTAAAGAGCCGGTGGTTGTAACACGGCGTGAGGTGGGGGGCTAAAACGAAGCGCCGCATGCTCTGCAATGGTAGATTTTATAGATAGATAGATAGATAGGTAGATAGATAGATAGATACTTTATTAATCCCAATTTGGGAAATTGTTTTGTTGCAGCAGCATACAGTAAAGATATGGAAAAAAAACAATTAAAGTAGTAAAAACAAGCGAATAAAATAAAATAAATAAAAATAGTGCTCGGGTATTAAGCTTGTGTGGGAAGTCCTGTTGTTTTAGCCACTGTGGTGTGGCTCCACTGGGAGCGCGACGGTCACCATCTGGGAGGGATTGAGTGTTGCTCCTGACCTTTCAAGGGTGGTTAAGTCAGAGGGAGAGATAGGAAGGAGTAAGTGTGGGAAAGTTGAAGCCCTCCAGTTGTTGTTGAAGGCTGGAGGATCCATACATGCCCTCTTTATCTTGTCAGAGGAGTCGCTACTTGTCGCGCGGCTTTAAATGTCAATTTTATTCTGAATCGCTGCCACGTGTCCTAGATCACTATGAAAAATGGTAGGTGTTTTTAATTATTTTTGGAAATGTTTGGGCTCTTGAATGCTTTCCAAAGAAATAAGCTGATAATTTGTTTACATGCAGTTGTTGGCTTGGAGTTTTATGGTGTTCAGATCATTTTAGATGTCCTGCCTTCAGTCGCTGCTCCCTGTCTGCCTCGGCGGGCCCGGGCACATGAGTGCACTGGTATGGTCCATCTGAATTTTTAAGCAGGTGTATTTCAGTCTGTCTGTGTGACTACACTGTTAAAGGGCAGAAGCAATGAGACGGTATGTTCTGCTGATGACTGCTTTTGAGTCCGTTTGGTAAACTCTCGTTTTGATCTTTAGATTTTCTTTTCTTTCTTTTTTTCGTAATTCATTGACCCTGTGTCCCGTTTTTGCCGGGTGGTTTCTCCCTTATTTGATCTTGAAAGTATCAGCACCACCATTACTCGGGTTTCTGAAGAAGAGGATGATTTTTAAAGTTCCTCTAACGCTTTAACGTCGGTGCTGCTCCTGCTGTTTTATTTCCTCAGATGTGTTTGTGGACTGGAAGCAGAATGTTAATGAAGTGACTGTCAGGCTGCGCTGTGGGGAGGGCGTGCAGAGGATAGAGGATATCAACACCACGTTCACAGATACACACTGCACTGTGTCCTTCCCAGGTAAGAGGATCAATAAATCAAAGTCAGAACTAGAATAATCTCACAAAAACCAGACTGAAAAGTTTGTGAACCTGTCTTCGTTTCTCAGATGGGCGGCAGTGGAACTGCCAGTTGCAGGAGGAAATTGAAGCCTCATGTAGCAAAGTCCAATACAAGGAAAAGGGTGGTTTCCTGCACCTTATCATGCATAAGAAGATTCCCTTTCACATTTGGCCTTCCCTGAAGGTGAGTCTGTTTTCTCTCCTCGCCTGAATGCGTCTGTGTTCAGACTTTCCGCGGATAATTGACTGAATAATTGCTAAGGATTTAGGGCGTTGTGCGGGGATGTCACAAACTGTTTGTCCTCTGAAGAGTAGGCATGTCAGAAAAGGTTGACTAAACGTCTGTTTGTTCCCGTCTGCTTCAGTCAAACAAGAAGGAGAAGGAGGCGGCACCCAGAGAGACCAAATGTGACACGAAAGCTGTTACACTGGAGTCGTCAGAGAAACCCAAACCATCAACACCGCAGCCACAATGTCATCCCAAGCCTCCCTCTTCTCCGACACACAGCGAGCCGAGACGCAGCAGCGGCAAAGCCGAGCGGGGTGTCAAGCGCTGCTTGAAAAATAAACCCTGCGATAAGGCCGCTACGGACTCTGTAGGGGGGA
The DNA here is from genome assembly GCF_027942865.1 of Odontesthes bonariensis. NCBI lineage: Eukaryota > Metazoa > Chordata > Actinopteri > Atheriniformes > Atherinopsidae > Odontesthes > Odontesthes bonariensis. The sequence goes on along the minus strand of NC_134515.1, from coordinate 5,731,834 downwards.
AAAGCGCAGCTGGAGATGGCTCAAACGCCCCCAGCAAACCTGTTACTGTCACCAAAGGTGAGCAGCAGCAGCCTCAGGAACCCAGTGCAAAGCGCACAACTGTACGGCTGCCCAAAACGACAAAAGAGGCTGAGAGGGACCCGCCCTCTGTTAAGTCTACGGCAGAAAATGGTAAAGCCCTACATGCACACCAGCCCGCCTGTCGGAGTCCTCCGACACAACGCAGGGAGGCAGACAACCGAGCAGAAGGACAGGACAGCGGCCAGGAAGTCGGACTGGACGTGGCTGCTGCCAGCAGAGTTCAGGTGGGATCCGTGCACTGTGTGGGTTTAAAGTAGAGTCATTTGTTGTTTCAGTAATGTACACAAATACTGAAGCAAAGCATCTGAGTGAGCCCATGTTAGTTTGCAGTTGCAGAGCAAAGTCAACAACCATAAAACTTAGGTTAAACACCATATGTCCCAATGTGCTGCTGAGCAGCATATGTGTGCATCTCCCTTTCAGACAGAAACGGCATCAACCTGCTTTCACCTTTCAGGCCTGTCATCATTATTAGACAGGATGGCAATTCTTATTTTGTTTGTTTTTGTTCTTTATTAAAAAGCATAAAGATTAAGTCAGTAAATTACACTAAAAGCTGAAAGTTTAAACTCTCAATTTCGATGCAGAAAAGTTTGTGACTGTACTCAACGGGCCACAGCCTTAAAATCAAAAGTTGTTGGTCAGAGAAATGAACTTGTGGTGTGAGGAGAACCAGTGCAGGAAAACTGAGCACAGTGGCTTCATACATTATAGCTAACATTTACTAATGATTACTAACATTATTTTCATAGTGCTGTAAAGTTTGCCATCACACAACGGAATAGAACATAATAAAGTTGGTAGTTTACTAATGAATCATTAAATAAGACCCAAAAAACAACCTAACACCAGAGGATCAGCTGATATTATTATTATATTATATTATATTATTATTATAGCTGATATAGTTCCTCTGCACACTGTATAACAGCGATGCCGGAGAGGGAGAGCAAATGGAGAACGACATGAGAAATGAAGTATGAAATTAGGACAGCGGACTTGTAGAGCTCAGTTCTTGCATGTGTTGGACGGTTTGCGTGCACTCCGTCACCTTCGGTCTCTCGTACCCCAGCGTCCTGGCAGCCTGATGCCAGTGGAAACCTAAACTCCAGGGGGTTGCACGGAGTGAACAGCTGTCAGCTATTAATCTTACACCATTCTGACGTCCCATTTGGAACCCCCCCGTCAAATAATCATGTGCTTATCCTTTATTATTGGTGTTCTATTCAGCTCAACAAAATGCATCCTGGCAGAAACTTTGGCTGTTTTCCAAACCGCCCATGACACACCAGGTGATCCGTAGTATCGACTGCACACTGCGTACTACCGAACTAAAGTTATCTGATGTATTGTTAGCCATTCAGCTGAAATACAACAACAATAATAACAACGATACTGACTGTAATGAATGATTAAATTTGAAATGTTCTTCTTTTCTGGCATGACCTGCTGTGCAGTAATTTCCTGCCCGGACAAAATTGGAGCAGGAAACACAAAATAAGCATTATATTAATGTGGGAGCGCAGTGCATTGTGGGATATAGTGTCCGACGTAGACTGGTCAGATGCATGCTGGAGAATTTATTCCAAATCAGTGCAGCATCTAGTACTTTTCACATACTGCAGACTCTGCAGCAACAACAACAATTCAATTCAGTTTTATTTATATAGCGCCAAATTACAACAAATGTCATCTCAAGGCACTTAAATAGTATAGTCCAATTCAAGCCAATTGGAATTCAATTCATTGTAATCATAATTATTTTAAGAATAAGGTTGGTAGGGCTAGCATAGTACGCAGCCTTTAAATCGCTGTGAAAACGATGTTAGCAGCCGTCAGCTAACGTTGGGAACACTGGTGGGCTGAGCAGTTGTTTAAGCTCTTATTATAAGCTATTATTCAGCAATAAAGTAGTGGTTTAACATTCAGTCTGTTCAAATGAATTAAAATAACTGGGTTAAAGTTGGGTTTCTCTAGCAAGCTTTATTAATTAATTGTCAAGGAAACGGGACATTTAGTTACTGTAATCTGGTTTTGAGATTAAATGTTGACCAGCCACACAGTAAACTCTTTCAAAAATGGCGGTGTTGTTGTTCTGAGAGGAAGGGGCTAAACTGGAAAAGTGATTCCGGAAATGATGTTGTTAGCCGACCAATCACAACCCTTGCAGTCTCCGCGAGTCTCCGTCTCTTCGACGGATTGATAGATAGGAATGTTGGCCGACGCACGCAAGCGACGGAGAGAGCGTCTCCGGGAGGGTTTCCGTAGCCTTTCCCGGACGACTATAAATCAGGCTTAATTCTTTAAAACAGCTGGTGTGTAATTCAGTCGTTTTGTGGTTCGTTCAGACGGCAGATGGCCAGATAAAAATGAACCAGCTGGGAAAGAGACAACTGTGTGCGATGTCTGTTGTACATCGAACTGTCTTCACAGCTTTTAGTGTCACCTAAGTCCGAACTGCAGATGCTTTGTATCTCTCTGAAGTGTTGAGTCGCATTGTGTTTTACAAAGTCTTGGTTCAAACTAGAGTAAAGTTACCTGTTTTCATGATAACGGAGGAATGAGGGAGCAAGGTCCAATCCATCTTTTCAGCATATTGTTTTTCTCCTTTCTTACTCAGTCGGTAGAGACGAGAAACCATTCCTCAGACACGCCCGGAGCGACGGCACATGTCGGCGACGACCAGCCGGCCGTTCCTGTCAGCACCACTCACTGCTTCAACAGCGAGGTGGACTCGACTTCCCCCCAAAGGCCGAGGGACAGCACAGACTCGGAGCCGGAGAGAAAACCTGCTGAGCACGACTCGGGGCAGGAAACTCTGACCCACCTCCAGCTTGGCTCAACAGAGACGCCGTCGGTGCCGGCTGCTGGCGTGGCTGCCAGACAAGGCCAATCCCCGGGTCTGAGTCAGAAGCAGAACAGCTGCGATGGAGAAGAGAAGCGGGACCAGTCAAAGGAAGAGCCGCCCCTGGAAATGAAGCAACAGGACGGTTAGTTTAGAGGGTTTTGGGGGATGATTGACATGTTTTTACTAACATTTTTGACATTTACCATTAAATGTTCTGCCAAGTCTTTGATTTTATTTTGAGAACTCCATGTCGGCCCTCATTTTAATTGAAAAGCGGTCATCCCAGTAACAGATTAGCACGTTTCAGATCCTTTTTTTCCCCTCCCTGTTCTGTTTGTAGCCCCAGACAGACACAGAATCTATGCAAGGCAAGGCATCTTTATTTATATAGCGCATTTCATACACAGGCAACTCAGTGTGCTTTACATAAAGACGAGGCATTTAAAAGAACAGAAAAACAAGCAATTTAAAGAGAAAAAAAATAGAATAAAAATTAAAACACAGTTAAAAGCAATCAAAGAAGAGGGGGAGAAAGAAAAATATAAACTCAACCATAAGCACACAGAAAGAGAAATGTTTTTACAGTTGGGGCTGATTTCAGTTCTGCTGGTAGTTTGTTCCAGTTGTGTGCAGCATAACAGCTAAAAGCTGCTTCCCAGGGTCCAGTTTGAACTCTGGGCTCCACTATCTGACCTGAGTCAGCAGATCTCAGAGCTCTACTGGGTTTATACTCTACCAGCATGTCATTCATGTGTTCTGTACCTAAACCATAGCAGAACTTTAAAATCTATTCCATATCTGACCGGGAGCCGATGTAAAGACTTTAGAACTGGGGTGATGTGATGGGATCTCTTTGTTCTGGTTAAAACTCGGGCAAAATGTACACAAAATACCGCGTGCACTTAACTCAGACCGGTTGGTTTGACAGCAGCTCAGCAGCGATAGTTTACTCACCATCTAACTGGACTTGTTGACTGTGTCTTTAACTCCTCGCAGCCCCAGAGCCGATGGTCAACCTGCAGCTTGTGAAGAACGACTCGTATGAGAAGGGCACAGATCTGATGGTGGTGAATGTTTATATGAAGGGAATCTGCAGGGACACGGCCAGGGTCATCTTCAGAGAGCAGGACTTCACGCTCATCTTCCAGACCAGGTGGGGAAATCGTTCACGAAATGTTGTTGTAACATCTTCCAAAATTTAAGGACAAGTTGATTAATGATCCCGTTTTATTTTCCTACAGCGACACAAACTTTCTTCGGCTTCATTCGGACTGTGGACCAAACACAGTTTTCAAGTGGCAAGTCAAACTCAGGTAACTAAAACATCTTCTTTAAACGAGCTGCCGGAGGGAGCAGAGTTGACATTTGCTCCAGGCAACGATTTGTGTTGGTGTCAAACTACTTGGAGCCATTATTTGGAGCTAATGAGTCGTGAAGAAACTGTCAAACACATTAAATCACATTACCTGTCATTTCATTTTTTTTTTTGTTTGTTTAATATTTTTATTGGGAGGTAAGGCACATTGGAATATAAATTAAAAGCCACATTTACATTGAGCATTGTATCGCCACTGTCAGTTTGAGCAAACATATTGATACAGTCAAAAATAATGTGCATCTTGATGAGTTAAAAAAACAAAAACGTGCACTTCCTCTAGTGTTTTTGGTTGTTTTTTTACAACAATTACAGAACAATACACAATTGTGAGGGGATACTTAACTAACAGTTAAGGGCATCTATATATAGCAGTTGAATAAGTAGAATACGTGTAATATGTACACGTGTGTGTAAGCTGCTCAGTATAAATAAAAAGGAGGACAAAAGACAGAAAAGGAAAAAGAGAAGGAGAGAGTGAGTGGGGGTCCATCAATCAGGGGGCAGAAGTACCTGTCATTTCAAAGGCTAATATGATCATTTCCTGGCAGAAAATGGAAGACCTAATGATGGCTCTACTTCTGTTTATTTGACATCCTTCATGTCACAAATGTCCCTAAAACATCAGTTGTTTAACATCCTCAAACACGGTGGTGGGAATAATGAGAGCAGTTCCCCCCTCACTGCGCCACACTTTGTCCTTGAATCTGACCTGAATGCATTTCTGCCTCCTGCGTTTCAGGAACCTGATCCAGCCTGAGCAGTGCAGCTACTCCTTCACCCCATCCCGCCTGGACATCACCCTGAAGAAGAGGCACAGCCAGCGCTGGGGGGGTCTGGAGGCCCCAGCCACACAAGGTCTGCTGCCAGGCTTCCACCTGGTGGAATTTTGATTTTCTAACATGTACTCGTCAGTAGGGCCGGCACGGTATATGTATTCGTACCGAACCGTCACGGTTCGGTACGAATACATATACCGTGCGTTATAAGAACGCAGTTATCAGAACTGTCCCATTCGAATTTCGTTCTGATAACTGTCCTTCCCCAGCGGAGCTGTTTCAGTCTGCATTCGCACATGAGTGCCGCGCGCGTCAGTGACGTGTTAGCCGTTAGCCGTTTAGCGCCACATTCAACAACTAAACAGAACAAAACAATACCCGAAAGAAGAAAAAACACCACAAAGAAGCTAATATGGAGAGCGGGGAGGCCACTGTGTTCATGGTCTGCATGATGGTGATATTAATCATGGACGATCACATCAGGTGTCTAACATCGAGGCTGGAAGAGCACACAGAGAGAGTCAGGATCAAGCGCAGGCGATACTTCTTCGTTTCATGAAGGAATGAGAGCAGAGCGCTGCAGACAAAGGAGACAACGTGTAAGTTTAACTTATTAAACACGCGCCGGTTCTGTCTGTGTGGTATAAGTAAACATCTAGCATGACATGGGTCGTAGCTACCGACCACCACACACCTCCGTCAGATGTGTTGCTATAGAACCATGAAAAGACCCGACCAATTACGTCTCCCAAATGTATTACAGCAACCCCTGGATACGAATACATGCAGAGCAAAAAAAATTACCGAAGCAATTGGAATTTACATCGCATCTGCTATGCGCCCATATTCCACTGTAGAAGAGGCAGGATTCAGATATCTATTACATGTGCTCGAACCTCGCTACACGCCTCATTCGGCACTGTACCGAAAATGTACCGAACCGTAGGGTACGTACCGAACCGTGAGTTTTTTGTACCGTTCCACCCCTACTCGTCAGTCACAAACCTAAGCTTTCACGCTCGGATAAATCATGGATTCATTGTTTAAGTGATTCATCGAGGGAGGAGAAAACGTGTTGAAGGCTGTTATGTTCCTACAATGTTTGTTATTGTATGAAATTATTGAGTGAAGTTCCTTAATCAGAACAACGGTAATAAATTAATACATCTCTTTGTCATTAATTAGATATCGGTGACTGTCTGTGTAGCCTTAAGGTTTTGTGAGAATATTTATAGAATTTAAGATGATTCTTTAAATTAATGCAATTTGATTGAGTCAGAATGTCAACAATCAAGAACTCATTCCATTTAACAGCAGTTAAAGTGTAACAACTTGTTTTTAATGTTTTTCTGGTAGAAAATGACAATTATTGTGTTTTCCAAAAACTTCTTCAGAACTGTTGTTTAGCCCCGTCCTGTGTGTTACTCAGTGGGGTCACACGGCACTGAAAGGATCAGACTATTGGCTAAATTACAATCAGAACGAGTTATTAAGTTCATGTAGACACCTTAATCTACAAGAAATTGGATCGGATCGGATTAAGACCCCGAGATTACTCGGTTTTGTGGACGGTTCATGCTCGAGATTTTTTCCCGGGGTCGTGAGTCAAAGGAGACGATATTCCTGTTGTTGTCGCCGTCAGAAAGAAACAAACAACGCGATGGAGAATGCTCCGTTGGGCATCGAGTTTGTGCAACAAGCAGCTCATCACAGAGCAAATGTAGAGGGACGTAGCTTCATCTTGCTCTGCGTTCTCCATCTTTCTCCAATGCCTGAGTTTGTTGTTGTTGTTGTTGGTGGTGAAGAGGTCAACAGGAAGTGGCTCTATTAGCAACAGTTGGAATGGGTACAGCGCCACCTATCATACCGGGGTATGACACGCTTTGTGCCTCTGATCCCATTCATTCACCGCCATATATCCAAGGAGAATTACCCTTGCTCAACTCATTCTCATTGTAATTTAGCCAATAATCTGATCCTTTCAGTGCCATGTGACCCCACTGACTGCAGAGCTTCAGCTTCTAACCACAAGCTCCGTTGTCCTGTTTAAGGTGCAGTGGGCGGTGCTAAAGTTGCTGTGCCCTCCAGCCCTACCTGCATGGAGAAGAGCCAGCCAGGCAGCAGCCAGCACAGCCTCCCAACTAAGGAGGAGCCTCCCCGGGTGGGGGAGGACACACCCAAAGCCCCCAAGGCCTCGCCCCGAGGAGTGGAGGACGGCGGTCTGGATACTGTTGCTCCTCGCACCGTCTCTGAGCACGTTGCCATCACCAAGCCAGAGCCCACCGTTACCACAGTGAGTGGAGAAACGAGTACCCACGCAAACTTTAGGGACTCGAGCACCATTGTTTAAGCAGGATCTCTTTGGCCACATCATGTTACCCATCTGCTTTGCTGAAAGATGAGGGCAGAGGAGATATTAACAAACGTGTGGATAGCCACTCGGGATGTAAACAGTTAATCGACTATCGATTAATTGTCGATAAGAATTTTCTCGACTAAATTAAATTAATTGTCAACTAATTGAACATTGTAATCTAAGACCGTTTCCCACAGGACGTACTTGAACGTGACCCGAAATTCTCGCGAGCCGCGAGAGCTCGACCTGACACAAACTTGAGGCGACAAACAGAAACATTAGGCGGTCAAAACGGAGTGTGGGAGCATTTTAGAATAATGCTGTATTCATTATAATGGATGTCTATGGGAACCGTTTCTGTAATCTCCCATTGCAGAAAAACTAAAAAGCTGTAAAAACTGATGTTGTAGCTCATCAATGACATATCCCAGACCTAATAATCCCCCATAGAATATTTCACTTTGCACTGCATACATTGAAAATTTAGCAGTTTTTGTGTGTGTTTTTAAACAGAAATTGGTTTTTACCTCATATACACTGGTATTTAAAGGGTTCATTTTTTTAAAATAATTGAAAACTTGGTGGTTATGACCAGAACTGAAGGGGAAGAAAAGATTTCTGGGGAAAAAAGTGGAAAAAAATATTAACATATGGTATTTGGGGGATCATTTTAGAAGGGGACAAAAATGTCCCTTTTCAGAAATTAAGGAGTTTTTTTTTTTTTTTTTAAATAAGGCATAACAAAAATATTAAAAATGACTAGAAAATCAATGTTGTTGCTAATCATTGACATATCCCAGACCATAATTATCCCTACTCAATAATTCCACTTTGCATTCCATATTTTGAAAATACTGGCACCTAAAGGCTTAAAATTTGGGCTAAAAAGTTCAAATTGACATCTAAAGGGTTAATTTTTTGAAAATAATTGAAAACTTGGTAGTTATGATCAGAACTGAAGTGGAATAAAATATTTATGGAAAAAAAAGTGGGAAAAAATATTAATATATGATGTTTTTAGGTCGTTTTAAAAGGGACAAAAATGTGCCTTTTCAGAAATTAAGGAGTTTTTTTTTTTTTTCTTTACACAATGAAAAATTGCATTTTGTATGATGTGTGTTTGAAATTCGAAAACAATAGTCAAAAATGCACAACTGGACCAAATATGATGAGTATCACTATCTACAGTGTGAAATTAGAGGAGAAAGTACACCCCAAGTGGACAAAAATGTCCCCTAAAAATGTCACCGTCCTCAGGGATGATTTAAGTTGTGTTCAGAATATATTTGAAGTTTCCTGGGCTAGTAATCTTACTGTTACCTTTCTCAGACCAAGGGGGATTATAAATGCTGCTGCTAATGTTTTAAGTTTTACATATGTAGTTTACCAGATTATTATATGTGGGCTACCCATATTGTTTAGATTTCTATTTAAAATTGATTTTATTTTCTTAATGTTTCACATTCAACAGGTGAGCCAGTGCAATTATTTTTTATGTATTTTAATTTAATGTGCATAATTTATTTTGTTAAAACTACATAAATGCCATTATCTGCACAGTATCCTAACTGATACAACAAAACATCAATTGTGCAATATAACATGCATTTTTATTCAGTAAATAAACTATATTTTGCTTTTTATGTTAAAGACACTGTTGATACCGTGAGAAATTTACATTCTCAGGAAAAAAGCCGCTTATCAGTTAATCGTTAATCGATCGATAAAGTCAATCAACTAATGATTAATGAGTTAATCGATAATTTGCATTCCTAATAGCCACAGAATGGAATCAGAATCAGAAAAGGTTTTATTGCCAAGCAATTTTTACATCACTAGGAATTTGGCCTGGTCTGTTTGGTGCCATAAAAACAAAAAATATAATAATAATAAAATAAAGTAATAAATAAAAAATTAAAAAAAATATATATATGTACAAAGTATTTGTAAGTTGAGTGTAAATGAGAAAAACTGATGTGAAAAAAGGTAAATTGGTGTGTGTGTGCCTGTGTTTCCTGCCTCAGCCGAAGCCTACCTGCATGGTGCAGCCTATGACGCACGCTCCTCCTGCCAGTAATGAGCGCCATGAGGAAGAGGAGGAGAAGAAGGTGTGCCTGCCTGGTTTTACAGGGCTGGTCAACCTTGGCAACACCTGCTTTATGAACAGTGTCATTCAGTCCCTGTCCAACACCAGAGAACTCAGGGATTACTTTCATGGTAACGTGGGAATTTATCTACTTTGTTTATCCCGTTGAACACAGACAGAAAAGTGTATTATTTCAGGACTCAGAGGACAGATGGCTCGATTTATCTCTCACACCGCTGCCAAAAAATGCTAATCTGCCTCAAAGCTACGAAACGCAGCATGTTTTATTTTAGTTTTTGCTCGGGTTCAAGCATGAATTGGGTCCACAGGGGCAGGTTTAATGAGGACTCTGTAAATTTAACAGGCTTTATCTGCATAATCCAGATGTAATGTGGTTTAAACTCTAAACTCAGAGTTTAAAACCCTGAAATGATTGCAGCTAAATGTGGGTCACTGTGTTCTTGGAGGTGAAGCTGGCAATGTAACAGAAGTTTGATAAATCCTGTCATCACATAGAAGCACAAAGGGCTCCAGCATGTAAATGTTTGTATTTATTAGCCTGTAAATGCACAGCCCAAAGTTTAATGAGTATTTAAGAGGTTTTGAGGATGCTGGTCTCGTTTCAGTGTTCATCCATATGAAGTAATTCCAACATATTGCAGGTTATATTGTGTCTAAGCTCCCAATTTGGTTTCTTTTTCTGACGCCTGTATTTGCTTCATCCTCAGACCGAGGATTTGAGGCTGAAATCAACTGCAGTAATCCGCTGGGAACGGGAGGCAGGCTTGCTATTGGCTTTGCTGTGCTGCTCAGGGCCCTTTGGAAGGGGACACATCACGCCTTCCAACCATCAAAACTGAAGGTAAACGAGCAGGATTTATTTTTCAGGATTTATTAGGATACATGTCTTTCCTTCTAAGACTCATTACATTCTATATCAGCGTATCATTTCCTGCTTTCCCCTAATTTTTTTCCTGCTTTTGCTTGTTACCACGCAGGCGATTGTGGCCAGCAAAGCCAGTCAGTTCACAGGTTACGCTCAGCATGACGCACAGGAGTTCATGGCGTTCTTATTGGACGGACTCCACGAGGACTTGAACCGCATCCAGAACAAACCGTACACGGAGACGGTCGACTCTGATGGACGGCTCGATGAGGTCGGTCAGATGGAAATTCAAACTTCCGTAAATTCCGGACTATAAGCCGCTTCTTCTTTCCCAGGCTCTGAGCACCACGGCTTATAATACGGTGCGGCTAAAATATGTTTGTTTTTCATGCCAAAAAAGTTTTAGCGAATAGTTCACAGGGGTCCAATGAAATTTTAGGATAAATCAAACACACTTACACGCCTAAATTATTGTAAATCGGTCATTTGTACTCGCCTTCAACATGGAAAACAAACGAAGAAATGCACGTGATGCAGCTTTTAAATTAAAGGCAATTTTATTTTTAATAATTTTTTTATTATTTTTCTTTAAATTTATTTCTTTATTTTTTTTATATAGGCATACTTATTTTTTATTACTATTATTTCTTTATTTTTTCTATTATCATTATTTCTCTTGTATGTCCTACACGACTTGAAAAAGACCTAATAAATACTGTGCAAAAAAATAAAAAATTAAAGGCGATCGATCTGGCTGCCGAAGAAGCAAACGGATTTGCTGCACGTAATCTTGGCAAGAGTCTGAAGTGAGTGACGGACTTCTGAGGCTGTTCAATTCGGACACCGAAGAAGACGACTATGATGGTTTTAGTGCGCAGCAGGAAGATGAATAAGGCGATCGATGACTTTTCCTGGTAGGCCATGAAGCATTTCCGCCCCGTATTTGTGCGTTACCGAACCGACAGGTATTTAAGTTAAAACCAGCTGTGTTACAGGCGCTGTTCGGGGGGAAAAAAGCATTTCCAGTTTGTATTTGTTTATGTTACCAAACGCATTTAATTAAAAGTTTAAAAATCCTCACCTGGAACACCTTTCTGTGTAAATATCTCATATTACAATGTGGACACCCTACACAAGAAACAAAATGGATTTTCTTTTTAAAATCAGAGGGATTATATTCAGGTGCTCTTTGTAGTGCGAAATTTACGGTAACGTCAATTCTGGACTACAGAGCGCACCTGAATATAAGCCGCACCCTCTCATGTTAAAAAGAAAATCCATTTTGTATTTGTTTAGGCCGCACCGGATTATAAACCGCGGGTGGCCACATAGTAATATGAGATATTTACACAGAAAGATGTGACACGTGAGGATTTTTAAACTTTTAATTAAATGCATATGGTAACAGAAACAAATACATACTGCAAATGCTTTTTTTTCCAAACAGTGCCTGTAACACGGCTCATTTTAACTTAAATACCTATCGGTAACGCACAAATACATGGTGTAAATGCTTCTTTTTTTTTTCGAACAGTGCCTGTAACACGGCTGGTTAAAAAAAAAAAAAAAAGAAAAGACAGAATCCTACCAGGAAAAGTCATTGATCGCCTTCAATTTAAAAGCTGCATCATACGCATTTCTTCGTTTGTTTTCCATGTTGAGAGTGAGTACAAATGACCGATTTACAATCATTTAGAAGTGTAAGTGTGTTTGATTTATCGTACAATTTCAGTGGACCACTGTGAGCTATTCCTTAATTGTATCGGTCTAATGTTACGAGGCAAAATGTTTTTGGCGGCATGAAAACAAAAGAAAAAAAGCATATATTAGTCGCACCGTATTATAAGCCGCGGTGCTCAAAGCCTGGGAAAAAGTAGCGGCTTATAGTCCGGAGTTTACGGTACTTTGGGGGAAATTTGAATAGAATTAACCATCTCCGATGACTCCTGGCCTGCGAGAACTTAACCAAGCTTTGGCTCGACAGGTGGTGGCAGAGGAGGCGTGGCAGAGGCACAAGATGAGAAATGACTCCTTCATCGTGGACCTCTTCCAAGGCCAGTTTAAATCCAAGCTCGTGTGCCCCACCTGCTCTAAGGTAACATCCTACAAAAAAGAAGTCATGTTGCAGTGATGAAGCGCGTTCTTTGGCTTTGCCTTCAGCTCTTTGTGTTGGTTTTCAGGTGTCCATCACCTTTGATCCCTTCCTCTATCTGCCCGTCCCGTTGCCTCAGAAACAAAAGGTGCTCTCTGTGTTCTACTTTGCTAAGGAGCCTCATAAAAAACCCATCAAGGTAAGATGATATCTGTGGCGTCTGTGTCCGCTGAAACAAATACCACACCGACGTAGTCAAATAATGTAATTAACTGATAAAATGTGTATCTATCCTTCATATCAGATCATATCCTCTTTAACCTAAGTTTTTGTTTATGCGTTTCATAGTTTTTGGTGAGTGTGAGCAAAGAGAACTCCAGCACAGCCGAGGTCCTCGAGTCCATCTCCAGGAGTGTGAGGGTCAAACCCGAGAACCTCAGACTGGCAGAGGTGGGATATTTAAACCAGTCGGGGGTTTTATACCGGGACAGAAAACCTTAGAGCAACACACAGCAGTTGTTCAGCTTTTATGTTGTCAGTAAATCATTTTTTTTTCCACCTCACAGGTGGGGAAGAACCACTTTCAGCGCGTGTTTCTGCCGTCCCATTCCCTGGACACGCTGTCCCCCTCAGACATGTTGTTCTGCTTTGAGGTGCTTTCCAAAGAACTGGCCAAAGAGAGGGTGGTATTGCTCAGAGTGCAACAGGTAAAAAAAAAACAAAAACTTTTCCACAGTTTGCTTCATACTTTGGATCAAACCAAATTTATTTGTAGCACATTTCATGTACAGAACAATTAAAAGAAGGAAAAAGATGCACCTTATCAGGAGGAACCACGCTGCTGAACGCAAAATCTGCTGATGAACAAGCTGATATTGAGCTGAAATCTGCTTTTCTGATGAAAGTATTAAAGTAAATCAAATCAAATTTATTTGTGTAGCACATTTCATGTACAAAACAATTCAAAGAGCTTCACATAAAATAAAAGCATTGCAGCAGGGAGTGGAAGAAGCATTAAACATACATAAAAGAATATAAAGAGAAACAAATAAAATCATTTAAATGAATTTAAAAACAAGCAACAGTCTAGATAAGTTCAAAGATATCGTGCAGATTTCATGCATAGACACATGAGAACAGAAATGTCTTTAACCTGGATTTAAAAATGTCTCCATTTGGTGAAAGTTTAATCTCCACTGGCAGTTTGTTCCACTTGTTTGCAGCATAACAGCTAAATGCTGCTTCTCCATGTTTAGTCTGGACTCTGGACTGGACCAGCTGACCTGAGTCCTTGGATCTCAGAGCTCTGCTGGCTTTATATTCTCTGAACATATCACAGATTGTAAACCATCAGCGGGCTTTTAAAATCTATTCTGTGACTGACTGGAAGCCAGAGTAAAGATTTTAAAGCTGCTGTGATGTGTTCAGATCTCTTAGTCCGGGTTAAAACTCCAGCAGCAGCGTTCTGGATGAGCTGCAGATGTTTGTTTGTTTGTTGGATATTAAAAGCGCCCTCCGTTTGTTTTTCCAGAAACTCCAGGTGCCCAATATCCCGATCTCAAAGTGCGCTGCCTGCCTAAAGCCGCCGGTGTCTGAGGAAGACAAGCTGAAGCGGTGCACTCGCTGCTATCGAGTGGGTTACTGCAATCAGTGAGTGTCCTTTGGAAAAAAACAGCTTTGAGAGGAAAACTAATCATCCAGGATGCAGTGAGTCGTCCACTGATGTGTACTTTTGTGCTGTTTCCTCCCTCCCAGGGTGTGCCAGAGGACCCACTGGCCCAGTCACAAAGGCCTGTGTCGACCCAACTCGGAGAACGTGGGTCTGCCCTTCCTGGTTAGCGTGCCCGAGTCTCGGCTCTCCTACAGCCGCCTCGCCCAGCTGCTAGAGGGTTACTCCAGGTAGGGCCACACTGGTTCGCTAAAAGAAACTTCCTTCTGCCACATCTGTCCCGTCTCACTCCAATAAAGTCATGAGAATCTGCACAAACGTGCATCCTTTTTGTTTAACCCTCCTGTTGTCTTGCGGGTCAAAAGTGACCCACTACCATGCTTAGCTGTAGAAAAAATACCGTAAACTATCTTTTTCCAACTTGAAATGTTATGACTTTTCCTAAAGGGACCCCATCATTAGAAAAAGTCACACTTTATTTTTATGTTTCCATGTGGGCTGTACACCACTAGCGTACAAAGATTGTCTTATGGGTCATTTTTGACCCGTGAATTATAAAAACATTTAAACACCAGAAAAAAGTTCACTGTTTTTTTACCTTTCAATATAATTAATTCAGAAGTAATTACTTCACATTTATATAATAGCAATAATAAACTTTTATTATGTAAAAGAAAACTGAGAAAACAAGAAAACTGTGGTAAAAAAAAAAGTGTAATCCTGAAAACTGGTGATTGTCTTTTTGTATTGTGTAACAAAAAATACATGATAAAAAAATGTATTGAATTGAGTTGAATAGATAAATAACAGGTGGTTTCATCATACAAAACAGATTTTGGATTTATAATTAAATTAAGTTGCTTTATTTTGGGGCTTTGGTAGGGCGGATCATTTTTGACCCGCAGGACAAGGGGAGTAAACACAATGTTAAGACCGCACAAAGGTTAAAAGAATGGCCGTAAAGAAGAGGGGAACAAACCCGTACAGTGATCCCTCCAATCTCTCCCCGCAGGTTTTCTGTCAACGTGTTCCAGCCTCCTTTCCAGTCGGGCAGGACGTCTCCCGAAGCGTCCCAGTCTCGGGTGGACCTCCCACCAATGCCTGCAGGCTCTCCTGAGGTTCCCTGCTCTGGGGATGAGGCCACGGGTGGAAGCGGCGCCGTAGGAGCCGGTGATCAGGAGCCAGAGGGCCCCTCCCTGCTGCCTGAATCCCAGGCAGAATGCGCCCAGGCCTCAGCCATCCTCTCAGAGCCTTCGGATTCCCGCTCCTCCTCCCAGACTTCGCTCTCAACCACCCGGACTAAAGATTCGGGGTTCTCTGAGTCGATCTCCTCCACTTCCTGCTGTTCCCTGGACCCTCATGCTGAGAAGGAGACCACCTGTGAGAAACAAGTGCGACCAGAAGGTAAAAAAACAACAGCAGACTAACGCTTCAGTTCTTCTGCCATTGTTGTTGTCTGCTTCTACACCTTGTTGTTTCTCTCTTCCTACTTTCTGAAGCTGCAGTAACGGGGTATCAGCAGCCAAGTGAATCAGCATCTAGTCATGCCTGTCAGTTCTACATCGCCCTGCTGGATTCTAACAACAAGGAGCAACGGCTGGATGAGAGGGGTATGACCGCAGTTAGCTTCAGTTGCTTTGATGGATTTTGCATAATTGTACACTCATTTAGAATATTCCGTCTTTAAGACTGTCGGTGAAGTTAAATGTATTTTATTTATACAGCCCTTTACAGACAATCCTTACGGTGTACCAAAGTGCTTTACAGCAGATAATAAATAAAGAAAAGAATAAGTAAAAACAATAAAAGAACAGTGAAAGCAATAAAATGCAACAAAATCGAATAAGATAAGTGTCATCATACTACTGGGTATTAAAAGCAATCCTAAATAAGTAGGTTTTTAGCCTAGATTTGAAGAGGCCCAGATGTGTAGATGTGAACGACAGTGATGCTGAAAGGGATAGTTCGCCTCTTTTGACATGAAGCTGTAAGACATCCCATATTAGCATTATCATTTATGAACATCTTCTTACCCCCTGCTGCGTCCTGTGAGCAGAGTTCCAGCCTCGTTTTGGTGTTGATGAAGGTAGTCCGGCTAGTTGGCTGGGGTTTAAAAAATAAAGCGTTTTGCTTCTCAAAACAATATGCGTTCAACAGAGTAATACATTTGCATCACAAAATCGTTCTCCAGGAAAAAGTCAGACCTCACAATCGCTTGGCCCTATTTTCTCTTCCTTCGTATCACTGCCTGCTGTGCAAACCGAGCAGGAAACACCGTAACAGGTGCGGCTGTCGGCAGGCGGCAACACACAGTGATATGAAGGGAGAGAAAATAGCGCCAAGCGATTGTGAGCTCTGACTTTCTGGATGAACTTTTTCTGGATATTGCTAATATGGAATGTCATACAGCTTCATGTCCAGAGGCGAACTATCCCTTTAAGACTGTCAGTGAGGTGTAGTTGTGAACGACAGTGATGCTGAAGACTCCTTTAGGATGTTTCAGTGAGTGTAACGACGCACTCGCCGTTACCTCCGTATTCAATCGCGGATTGAAATGAACTGTAACAAAACAAAGGCGAAACTTACCTCAACCGGCTGCTCTGTCCTCCCGGGGTGTCGCATCTAAAGAGGTCCCAGGGGACATGACCCCTTAAATATGGTTCCGGAGGACAGTAGCAAGTAGGAGGGGGGAGTAGTGGAGTGTGTAAATATGTAAAGATGTTTATTCATGTGTAAGTGTTTTGGGTGTTAAGTAATGGTTTAGGGGTTTGTAAATAGGTGATTATATTGTGTATATATTGCAATTTTGGATGTATGTACATATTTATGATTTATTATATTATTATTATTATTATTATGTAAATATTTGAACCTACCTGTTAATGGTTTGGTCTAATTGGTCATGTGACAAAGGGTAGGGTTTTAAAAGGGAGGCAAAAATAGTTTGTTGGGGCAGAGTGTTGGAGATTTGGATTGAGACTGGAGAGTATTGTTATTGTAAAGAGTTTGGATTTTGCCTGTGTTTCATTAAACACACCTTCATTGCCACTTAAAGGATTATTCCTTGGTTTTTGCCTCCGGACCGCTCGACAAGTTGACAGTGAGATTTGTCCAACCTCTCTGCAGAGGATGCACTCGCAGACCTTCCCGAGGATGCGACCCTGGAGCTGGTGTGGAAGAACAATGAGCGCCTAAAGGAGTATGTGCTGGTGAGCTCTAAGGAACTGGAGTATGAGGAGGACCCTGGTTCTCTGAGTGAGACTGTAAGAGCGGGACACTTCACCCTGGAGCAGTGCCTGAATCTCTTCACCAAGCCTGAGGTGCTGGCACCAGAGGAGGCCTGGTAGGATCCTTTGATTCTGTGTTGCATTGGACCCTGGAATACGCTCAGGTTGTTATATATCCAAATGCTGTTGTTTTTTTTTTTTTTAAGGTACTGTCCGAAGTGCCAGCAGCACCGTGAGGCCTCGAAGCAGCTGTTGCTGTGGCGTCTGCCCAACGTCTTGATCATCCAGCTCAAGCGCTTCTCCTTCAGAAGCTTCATCTGGAGGGACAAGATCAACGACATGGTTGACTTTCCCGTCAGGTAATCGCAGCTTAGGCATTTTTGTTTTTGCACACCTCAGTTCTTAGGCAAGACGAGTTTATCTGTACGGCACAATTCAACAACAAGGTGATTCAAAGTGCTTTACAGACGCATTAAAACAGTAGAAATAAAAAGCATGATTTAAATTTTAACCAAAAAAGAAAGAAATAAGAACAATAGATAAAATCAGGAGTTAAATTGTGATTAAGTTTTGAAACTCAAGCTTCAGATTTGGAGCTTTATCCAAACGCAGCTGAAAATAGGTGTGTCTTCAGCCCGGACTTAAACACACTGAGTGTTTCAGCTGATCTGAGGCTTTCTGGGAGTTTGTTCCAGACATGTGAAGCATAGAAGCTGAATGCAGCTCCTCCATGTCTGGTTCTGACTCTGGGAACTGATAGAAGACCGGATCCAGATGAGCTGAGGGGTCTGGAAGGTTCATCCTGGGTCACTGATGTATTCTGGTCCTGGACCATTCAGAGCTTTATAGAGCAGCATCAGAACTTTAAAGTGGCCGTAAAGAAGAATTATTAATCTATTAATTATTAATCTCATAATAATCTTGTATTTTACACAAACAAAATGTGCTAAAACGATGGTTTTTTTCAGGAATCTGGATCTCAGTAAGTTCTGCATCGGCCAGAGGGACGAGATGCAACAGCCTCCCATTTACGACTTGTACGCAGTCATCAACCACTACGGAGGAATGATAGGAGGCCACTACACGGCTTACGCTCGCCTGCCGAACGATAAGAACAGCCAGCGCAGCGACGTCGGTGAGGCTCCCGTCTGAGGCTCATCCCTCCTGTTCTTCCTTTGTTTTCCGATAAGAGCCCCGTTCTCACCTCTCCTCCCCGTTTTAAGGCTGGCGACTGTTCGATGACAGCACCGTGACGATGGTGGAGGAGAGTCAAGTCGTGACGCGGTACGCGTACGTCCTGTTCTACCGCCGGCGGAATTCGCCCGTGGAGAGGCCACCGCGCTTCCTCCGACCGGTTGGAGCCGAGTCGTCCACGTCCGTGGGCGCCACAGCGAGCCAGGTGAGGGTGCTGCCACGGTAACACACAGAGGACCGGCGGTCATGAGGGGCTGTTTTCTTTTCAGAGCTGCTCACCGGGCTTTGGCTGTGTTGGTTGTTTGCAGATCATTATCAGGTGTTGTATGTGTTGTGAATGCCTGAATCTGTGGATTGTTTGTTCAAAACCACTTATGATGTTTAAAGATTTGAGAAATGTGTCAGACTATTAAAAAAGAAAAAGGTCAGTTTTTATTAGGCCATAAAAAAGAGGCATGTGTGTTGTTCTGTACAGCCCTGTGAGTTCATGATGGAGAGATTAGCCTCTGAGGGAGTCTGTCTTCTCCATATTATTGATTTATGATTAAAGATGTTTATCAGTCTGTTTAACCGGTGTTATTTAGTATAAAGCAACTTGAACTTTATCAATAGTTTAAATGCAGTTTATTTGTTATTACCTACCGTAAATTCCGGACTACAGAGCGCACCTGAATATAAGCCGCACCCTCTCATTTTAAAAAGAAAATCCATTTTGTACTTGTATAGGCCACATGGTAATATGAGATATTTACACAGAAAGATGAGACATGAGGATTTTTAAACCTTTAATTAAATGCATATGGTAACAGAAACAAATACAAACTGCAAAGGCTTTTTTTTCCAAACAGTGCCTGTAACACGGCTGCTTTAAAAAAGGAAAAAAGAGAGAGTAGCCTACCAGGAAAAGTCAATGATCGCCTTCCTTCAATTTAAAAGCTGCATCATACGCATTTTTTCGTTTGTTTTCCATGTTGAGAGTGAGTACAAATGACCGATTTACAATCATTTAGTAGTGTAAGTGTGTTTGATTTATCGTACAATTTCAGTGGACCACTGTGACCTATTCCTTAATTGTGTTGGTCTAATGTTACGAGGCAAAATGTTTTTGGCGGCATGAAAACAAAAGAAAAAAAGCATATATTAGCCGCACCGTATTATAAGCCGCGGTGCTGAAAGCCTGGGAAAAAGTAGCGGCTTATAGTCCGGAGTTTACGGTAGCCAGATTTTATTGTATTTGTTTCTTCTGGTTTCCACCTTTCTGACGTACAAAAACGTCCTCTGAGATTTCCTTTTAAATATCAACCATTCTGCCTGTGTGTTTTCATGCTGCGCAGCAGGTGTTTTTAACAGGAAAAACGGTTCCATTAAATGTTCTGATGGTTGTTCATCGCTGCCTCCACTTTCTGATTGATCCCTGCTGGGAAAAGTCACCGAGCAAAAGACAAAAAGGGTCGTTTCAAAGCATTTGGGGTAACTTTTCTTTTAAAAAAGAAGTGCTGTTTTGTGCTCAGTTGTATTTCTTTCTTTTTTTTTTAATCACACAAGCTGTGACCTCTAATGTGGGGTAAAAGGGTCGAATCGTTACCAAATTTTTTTAATTTTTTTGTCAAACTCGCTCTCCGTTTGTCAGAAAATTCCTATTTTCAGATCATTTTATTGACGTTTATGCGATGGTCCTTAAAGCCAATGACATGACTTTCCCTGCATGTCATTGGCTTCTTACGAATCTCCCAAAAAACTCGGCAGGTAAGATCTGTGTGAAGTGTCAAATTGTGATGGTAGTGCTTGTTAGACCACGCCTTTTCCCAGAAGCTGACACCGGTTTCCGCCAATCGCAGGCCTCTCTAATATGGCGGGAATTGGAGGAGGAAGAGGAGGGGCTCGGCGTAGGGCCCCGCGGGCTGTTCCGCTCTGCGCTGCGGCGGCGACAGAGGAACAGGGACCAGGGAGACCAATCAGAGGGGTCGGTGCGGCGGCACCGCAGGCAGAGGATGTCGGACTATCCCGACGACGACTGTGTGCGATACTTTATTCTGGGCACGCTGACCGCGGTGCTCGCTCTCTTTGTTAACTTGGTCTACCCTCTGTACAAGGCCAGGTGGACCTGAGGGTCAGGTCGGGTCAGGGGGTTAAAAAACCCGACGAAGGACGGGT
Source organism: Odontesthes bonariensis (assembly GCF_027942865.1). Lineage (NCBI taxonomy): Eukaryota > Metazoa > Chordata > Actinopteri > Atheriniformes > Atherinopsidae > Odontesthes > Odontesthes bonariensis. The sequence goes on along the minus strand of NC_134515.1, from coordinate 5,711,087 downwards.
TTTTATCACCTTTTCAGATGTTTTTGGCACTACTTCATGTTATAAGACTTGAACGTCCGCGTAGAATGTTAAAGTTACGATGAAACCTTCACTGGAAAAAATGCCCCTCCAAAAATAAGTAAAAGAACAACAAATACAAGATGTTTTTACTTGAAATAAGCAAAAAAAATCTGCCAATGGAACTAGTGAAAATCGGCTTGTCAAGATTTCTTGAAATAAAATGTGATATTTAGGACTTTTGAGATAAAAGTGATCTTGAAATTAGCTTCAAAACCTCTTAAAGTGGAAAAAAAAAGCTTGTTTCATGTGATATGTGACTCAAAACAATTTGTTTTCAAGACTTTTTCACTTATATATTCCAGATGTATTGTCTTCAAACAAGTCCCTATATCTGGCTGAAATGGTACTTGTTAGGCAGTTGTGTCTGATATTAAGTGTAATGAGATATGGTATTACTTGGTAAGACTTTGATTTTTTCCAGTGTTTAAGCTGTGGGAGACGGTACCGATCTAATGGTCTCCTCACTACACCTTTCCAGGCTTTTACAATCATTTCTACATAGAAATATTTGTTTTTTGGATTCACTACGACAGCCTTAAAAGGCTGTGTTGCACATCTGGAACTGTTAGATCAAGCCCTGAAGGTTTATTCTGGACCTCAGAAATAAATACTTATTCCTCTGCACTAAGGCGGAGAACACCTGGTCCGGGTCTCCACATGAACGCCACCTCAGAAATCAGAATCAGAAAAGGTTTTTTTTATTTTTTATTGCCAAGTAATTTTTACATCACAAGGAATTTGGCCTGGTCTATTTGGTGCCATAAAAACAAAAACATATATAATAATAATAATAATAAAATAAAGTAATAAAATTTTAAAATAGTAAAAATATATGTACAAAGTATTTGTAAGTATATCTACCTGCAGTAGAAATGTGAGATAAGCCGATTAATTGTTCGAAGTTTAACGGCTTTAACAGTGAAAAGTTTCAGTAAAAAAACACAGGGACAAAGGTCGGCTTCATTGTGGACCCTTAGAAGTGCCTTTTCTGTTGTTTTTTATAGATGTATTCGCTTCATCTTCTTCATTTTTATTATTATTCTGAATTATTTCTCATTTATTTGATCTGTCGTGTGCTGAAAGCCATATGCAAAGGAAGGACTCCATGTTCTCAGGATGAAATATGGTCACCAATGACACAGGAAGTTTGGAATCATTGTCCACTTTTAAATGTTCGATTTATTTTTGTAGAAAGCTCAGATGTATGATTTTAATATTTAACTGAAGACTTTTACTCCTGTTGTTTTTTTTTTTTTTAATAACCTTTTTAAAAGATATAAAATCTGAATAAATAAACATTAAAAGGTAAATATTAATAAATAGAATGCATATGAGTATGTTTTAGATTGTGATTCTATCTTTTTCTTTTCACACCTCCTTTGTTGTGCTGCAGCTGTGTAACTGTAACTGAGTGTTTGGGTCTCAGGGAAAATCTCGGTGCTTTTCTGGTACCAAGGCGGCATCCAGCGACCTGTGTCTGCCTTAAAATGCTTTTATTATAACCGAGAAGCATGCCATTCTCTGTACTTGATTCAGATTTATGCAATGCTGAAGTCCACCTGGGTTTAAAAGTTGGCTCTCACGTGCGCGTCACATGCGTCTTTACTCTGTGTGTTGGTCGACAAACATCTGTGCTGCTGGGTTTTTTTTTTTTTTAAGTCCACTCGATCTGAAGGATGAAATCATGAGTGTGTGTGGTCTGCTGTATCATGTAAATTGCAAAGAATAATCACGTGTAATATTTTAAGGTTGTCTGTGTAATATATTTGGAATTATTGAGCTCGTAAAAAGTACTGTGTTTAAAAGATGATCTATTTAAATTCCCTTGCAATAATGTATGTTTTACCTCCATCTAAATGCTGCTTTCTAATATATATAAAGGGTTGAAATAAAATCATGTTTATTGTCTTTATCCAGTTACGTCACACTCATTATTGTGACTTTTCTTCCCCCTCCAGACAGTTGAAGCCTCCCGGTAACCCGATCCAGCCCGATTTACAGTCAACACTGGTTTATTTTACAGGCCTCTAGCCAGTCACTGTTCGGGACAGACCTGGACCCCGAAGGACCGCCCACGCTGACCCCCGAGGTGCCGTCCGACCTCTTCGCCCACTCCACGGACTGCGCAGCGCCGTCCTACAGCAACATGGAGGAGGTGGACTAGTGACCGCGAGGGCCGAGGAGCGAAACGCCCTGGAGAGCCGGACACCCGGGGACGCCATAAGTGGGAGCTGGAAACGTCCGCATTCATCTTCAGTGTTTGAATCGGACGTCCAAAACAAAAAGGTGCAATGTTAGATCTGGATGATGATCCCCACTCATCAGTTAAATACATTAATAAACTTACTCATTAAGGCTTAACCAGCTGCTTTTGTAGGTCTATTCATCCAGAGCGTATAACGACACACACACACAAGCTTACACACTCGTATCATCTCAGAACTCCTGTTAGTTGCTCCTGACACAGTGAAGCTGCTGCTGGAGGGCTCCACCCGCCGGGGCCTCCACGCACCAACGCACCTTCAGGTCTGGACTCCAGCCAAAAACCTTGACCAGACCTGAGAATCCCTGGCTGAGGCTGTGGTTGATTTCTTTTTTTTTTTTTTTTTTTTTTTTTTTTTTTTTTTTTTTTTTTTTTTTGGGGGGGGGGGGGGGGGGTAAATGTGGGGTTGTGGTTGTTTAAGTGTGTATAAATCTTCATTATTATAATTATTTTTAAGGCTGGTTTGACCTGTGAGTGATCGGAGAAAAAAAGAGGGGTGGTGACTTTAATTTCTTATTCTCAGAAATGTAGAGGGCACATGCTTTTTTTTTTTTTCTCTTCTTCTGTTGTCGCTTTCTAAAATTCAGTTGGCTTTTTTTTTCTTTTTTTTTCTATTTTCTACTTGTTTAGATATTTGATCCTGTGGATGCAATTGTCGGAAGGCTTCAGTAGAAACTGAAATGTGCATGGCTGCATGTTCCTACAGGCCGTAACCCCCCCAACCCCCAGTTAAACTATCCTACGGTTAATCGTTTCTGTTTCGTGAGTGGTCCAGTCTCACCCCCTCCCTCCTTTGTCATGGACTGCGTATACAAAGTGGGAATAATTGAGAATGCTGCTGTGGATACTATAAATGGTTAATATAAATAAAAAAAAGTTGAATTGCTGATGGAAAAGCCTGCAACCTTTCCTGTTTTGTCTCTACACTTCACATGTAGGAAACAACTCTTTAGATTTCTCCTGCCTGTTGACGGCTTTCAGCTCTAATTCATAAACGCAGCAGAGCGTCACTTTCAATTTTAGTTGAGATGCTGGCCGTCTGTGCCTAAAGACTCGTGTGAATAAAAGCTCTCAAACATAACCGAAGAGTTGGAAAATAAACGATAATAAAGGGCCTCGTGCAACAACCACTCGCACAAACAGATTTGTTCTAAAGTCGTGCGTACGAGTGATTTAAGAGAAATAGTCCGCTGTTATTTCAATAAAGTTTGCTTCACTTATGGATTGTACATAATATATACATTATACCCCATAATGACGCTGACATTATTCTGTTTGACTTAAATTCTGCACTAATTGAAGGTTAATTTTACTCTGGATATAACGAGTTCAATGGGAAGCGTAACCAGCGGCTGACTTTGTATTTTTGGATGCCTTAGCGCGTCAGGCTTTTAGAAGAGAGCGTGTGTTCCGAGAACGTGGAGACGGACGAATGGCTGACTTCGCGATTTAGATTGCCGAGGACTGTGCTGATGCAAATATGCAGCTTGCTGGAGCCACAACTCCAGAGAAAAACCCGAGGATCAAACCCAGTTCCACCACACGTCCAGGTCCTCGCCACGCTTGGATTTTTGGCCACGGAAACCTTTCAGAGGCAGATTGGAGACGGATCGGCTGTTGAAAGGGATCAGCTTGGTAAAGTCGGTCACAGTGAAGTCATTGATCGTTTTGCCTCGAGATGAAGACCAGGTGGTACAGTTTGATGCTTAAAAAGTAAACTTATATAAGTTAGAGCAAGATAAATGGGTAGGCTAGTTTAAAAGGCTACTCAATCAGGGGGATAACTTATCAGACCATATCATCTACTCTTAATTTAAGTTTTTGACTTTGACTATTCCCTCTTGTAGAAGTATTTATTGACTGCTACAGTAAGATTAAAACATGTACAGTGCCTGGACTGAAATATTGTTAATTATTTAGTATCTGTTGTAACACTGTGTTTTTTAGTAATATTGCTTCTTGTAAAAGGCTGACTTGAGTATGTTTGATGATCTACAGTGTTTTTATTTGCTTAGATAGCCTGTAGCGCCTGTTGAGGTTCATGCAAATTTGAATAAATGTTCTTATACATCCAGCACAGGCAGCGGCGTCAATTCAGCCAAAGCTAAGGTATGGCAAGGTCACTATGGTCACAATGGGCTACAGTATCAATCAATAAATATACATGCCCAGCAAATAATCACCACAAAAGTCTGCTATATAGCTTATCTGTGTGTAAATGCAGTCTCACTCACATAGCCGCTAACATAGCAATTGACTCTTCTCCGTCTCCCTGTTAGCATTAGCATTAGCCTCGTTAACAGCCTGAATCCCGCCTTTACTACCTGGTCCTCCTTCCTCCGCTGCTGGGGCAACATTGGACCCATCATCACCTGCCCGTTTTCTGGTGATAAGTAAATTTAAAGTTTTCTGTTTCCTTTTCATATTTTACATTAATTAGCAAACAACAAATCCCGCTAATAACATCAGCTTTGACCTCCAGGCTCCGTCATCTCGTGGAAGGGGGGCGCTGGGAGATACCACCTTTCAAAGGGGATACAATTCAATTCATTTTCTTTCTTTTTTTTCAGTTCATTTTTATTTATATAGCGCCAAATACAACAAATGTCATCTCAAGGCACTTAGATAATAAAGTCCAATTCAAGCCAATTGGAATTCAATTAATTGTAATCATAATTATTTATAAAATAATCCAATTCGTTCATATAGAGCCAATTCAAAAACAATTTCCCAGCTAAGGAAACCAACAGATTGCACCAAATTGTCTTCAGTCCAATCTCCCGTCCTGAGCGTGCCTGAGGCGACTGTGGAGAGGAACGACTCCCTTTGAACAGGAAGAAACCTCTGGCAGAACCAGAACCAGGAAGGGTGGCCATCCGCCTCCACCAGCTGGGGTTTGAGAAGACAGAAAAGAGGGAAAAAACACTGTAACACCATTCAAAGGATACCTGTTGGAACAGGGAAACACGAGTTAATGACCACAATAATGTCACACATTCGTAAAGTGAGGAAAGGTGTGACAGATGAGCTCCCCCAGCAGGCTGGGCCTATAGCAGCTTAACTATGGGATGTTTCAGGATCACCTGAGCCATCCCTAACTATAAGCTTTATAAAAAAGGAAAGTTTTAAGCCTGGTCTTAAAAGTGGAAAGGGTGTCTGCTTCCCGGACATTTACTGGCAGCTTATTCCACAAGAGAGGGGCCTGATAACTGAAGGCTCTGCCTCCCAAACTGACAGCTGGTTCCATGGAGAGGGGCCTGATAACTGAAGGCTCTGCCTCCCAAACTGGCAGCTGGTTCCACAGAGAGGGGCCTGATAACTGAAGGCTCTGCCTCCCAAACTGGCAGCTGGTTCCATGGAGAGGGGCCTGATAACTGAAGGCTCTGCCTCCCAAACTGGCAGCTGGTTCCATGGAGAGGGGCCTGATAACCGAAGGCTCTGCCTCCTATTCTACTTTTAGAAACTCTGGGAACCTCAAGTAAACCTGCAGTCTGGGAACGAAGTGCTCTGTTAGGAAAATATCTTACAATGAGATCTTTAAGATATGATGGAGCTCGGTCATTAAGAGCTTTATATGTTAGGAGAAGAATCTTAAATTCTATTCTGAATTTAACAGGGAGCCAATGAAGAGAAGCTAAAACTGGAGAAATATGATCTCTGCTGTTAGTTCTCATCAGAACTCTGGCTGCAGCATTTTGGATCAGCTGGAGGCTTTTCAGAGAATATGTGGGACAGCCCAATCATAAAGAATTACAGTAGTCCAATCCTGAAGTAACAAATGCATGAATTAGTTTTTCTGCATCACTCTGAGACAAGATGTTCCTGATTTTAACAATATTACGAAGATGAAAGAAGGCAGTCCTAGAAACCTGTTTTATATGCGAGTCAAATGATAAGTTCTGGTCAAAAATAACTCCAAGGTTCCTCACTGTAGAACTAGAAGCTGAGGAAATATCATCTAGAGTAACTATATAGCTAGATACAAGTGTTGGGGAAGATGATACATAGATAAATTGATTGTGTTGTTCAGAATTTCATTTGTAGTTCATTTATATGTATTAAATAATAGAATAATCAATACAAATTGACACAGAGTAATTCCATAAATTAATTTAAAAAAAACAAGAAACGAACATTTACATTTTCCCCTGGAGCCACGGTGTGGCAGCTGCCATACCCGATTGACGCCCATGAGTAGAGGCTCATTTTCTGTATACAGTAAGGCGGTGTTGGTGGTGTTCTGGCTGGGGGGCCTGGGCCCCTGTACAGCTGTATGCCCAGCAACGTCCCTGGGTGGGTGTGTCTCCATGGCTACGTTCAGACTGCAGGCCTTGATGCTCAATTCCGATTTTTTTTGTGAGGTCGTTCACATTGCAATTAAATGCGACCTGTAGGTGGCCTGCTGTGTGTACGGCTTACCGCCCCATACTATCCCGCATGCGCAGAAGAGCGTACAAAGACGTCATACGCAGCGAGCGTGCCCAGTGTTAGTTAGATAGATAGATAGTACAGCCCTTTTACCTCTCATAATAGAGACTCTCTGTAGATACTTTATTCATCCCAATTTGGGAAATTGTTTTGTTTCAGCAGCAAACACTAAAACATATGAAAACAATTAAAGTAAAAACAAGCAAATAAAATAGAATAAAATAAAAATAGTGAATAAACATTCACTATATACAAATCTACAGTATCTTTTTTTTCTTTTCTTTGTTATTGTTTTTTAGGAGAGACTTCAAGCCTGTTGAGCTTGAAGTTCTCTTCCAGCCAGAGGAGAGGTGTTGTAGATGGTGATGGCTGCTGGTAGGAAGCAGTTCAGGAACTGCAGTTCCTGAATCGTTCCTTGTGACAGCGGAGCTGGAGGAGCCTTTTGGAAAAGGAGCTCCGCTGTCCAACCAGCAGCTGGTGGAGAGGATGGGTGGGGTTATCCATGATGGATAACAGTTTGTTCAGTGTCCTGCTCTCCACCACAGATTTTTTAAGTTGTTGTCCAGCCGGAGCCAGCACATTAATCACGGAAGAGGATATTAAAAAGAAAAAGAGCAAGGCTTTTGGCCCTGGCCTTTTGTGGGGCAGTGGCATCATCTATCAAAAGACACGTTTGGGTGCGTCGTCGTAGCCAGGAGTGGTGGGACTGATGTGAGCGGCTTTTCAGACGCGTAGGTCGGATAAATGCGCTCTGGGCGTTCAGACTGCAGTCGCATGGCAAAAGATCAGATGCGTATCGGAATTAGGACCACATATCCAAGTGGCCTGGATCGGATCCGATCTGTGCTGTTCAGACTGTTATGAAAAGATCAGATACAGGTCGGATAGGGCCAAAAAAATCGGATTTGGGTCACTTCAGTGTCTGTCTGAACGTAGCCCATGTGGCATGGGGCAAACTGCTCCATAGCCCAGAGAAGGCATGTCAGATTATTCTGGCACGGAATTAACAGCGCTAATTTCTTCCCATGTCTGTGCTTTAGCAGGTTCTGTAATTCCACTGCTGACATGGTAAAAATGACAGATTTCCCTTTTGGGATCTCTGAAAGCAGAACTTAAATCTCAGAGCCCCTAAAGTTGTTCTTTTTGCGCCTTGATGCCGTTTTCATGACTCAACACTTCCTGACACAGGATAGTGGAAGCAAGCCCGGCCTAATATGGTATTTTTTTTATCCTTGTGCACGCGCACTTAAATACACACGGGTGGCATCCATCATTTACGCAGGTCGTTTACACACTTTAACGAAGTTAAGAGTGTTTGTTGAATCTGGCGTGTTCGTACGAGACCTACATACAAAATAATGAGAGAAATTTAGAATAAAAGTTCGAAAATGTTCTTGCATGAGGCCATATGTTTCCAAAAAGTTCAGCAATAATTGAGACTGAGAGTCTGAAATGTGTTTATGTCTTAAGATATTATTAAAGCATTTAGTTTTGTGAATGTGTTCTTGTAGATAAAATAACTATAATGTTGTGTTTAATGTCAAATGATGCTGAAAGAAGAAGAAATAGCTTTCATTCCGGGGTGTGTCCTTCCTCTGACTGTACAGCAGCTGCGGGAGTTTTACATTCTTTCAGCACTATGTGGCCAGATCTCATGTCGCTCCCTGTTTAAAAGAAAGAAAGAAAGAAAGAAGAAAATTATGGATTAAAAAGCTCAATCTTATTTCCGTTCCACGCAGCGGATCTGGCAACCCTTCACCTGAGCGTGTGACTGAGATTCACCTGAGAGCTTCACAGCGACGGTAAGAGCTCTGAACGGTCGGTTCGTTGAAGGCTTTAAACTTTCAGCTTCATCAAACAGCCTGTTCAGCCCCAGTAAGATAACCAGCAGGATGTTATGAACTCGGTCAAAGTTATTCACTGTTCCAGCAGCAACACAGAAGTGTGAACATTACATGGAAGTTAAATTGAATCTGTTGAATCTGAGGGGAAGATACATTTAAGGTTGATTTAATAATGTTTTCTGAATGAGGGAGCTTTTTCATTTGTGTGAAACGTCCAGGAAAGGAAGTGGTTTATTTATTTAAAGGCACAATGTGCGATTTTTACGTCATGAGGTGGCGATATAGAGTAAAATCAGTCACCCTCCGTTCAACCCCAGGCAGTAGAAGAAATCGCTGGTCTGGCGCTGGCTCCGCCCCCGCCGGCCCACCCCACCAGAGAATGGCTGTGTTCGAAACCGCCTACTTTTCCTACTATTCCTACTAGTCATACTTTTTTAAGTTCCCGGATGTACACTAGATGCATACTAGATTCGCCGAAATGTTGAGTATTCACACAGCCATTATAACGAACAGCCTTGCCACTCTCTATTAAGCCCCATTGTACCGGCTTTTTGGCTGCAGTTCCACCAGAATTCCACTGGGGGCGTCGGTGGAGACCAGAATGAATGGGGCCCAATGGAGCTAGATGCTACAAATGGTCAGTTTCACCTAAGTCTCCTCAAGAGCGCTCAGATTTGAATGTAGTTTCTGAGAGCTCAACATGGGTTTCAAGTCAAAAATCTACTGAACGAGTACATATATCCCTTTGATTTCTTACAGGTTGGCTTCTTGTTGTCCACCACGCGCTAGCATTGTGCTAATGACAGCGCTCGACCAGAATTACGACCAGAGGCACCGCTTGACGGCTGGCTCCATACCAAGCGACAACAGAATTAAGATGGACTTTTTCCGCTTATGTTACCACAGCCTAAGAATCTGTGATGTTACCACACATTCTCTCTTACTACAGCTCTTCCTTGAAAACGCTGCTGCCTTTAAGACCAACAACAAGCAGGATTGTTGCCGTAAAGCGGCATCTCCGGTCGTAAGCTATGTATGACGTCATATAAACTTCAAATCCTTTTTTTAAGCAAATGAGTGGCTCTAAAAATCTAAAACTCAGCCATGGGTATTTTCTAAACATCCTCTTTCGAAAACAACATTCGAATTACTAGAGAAAAAATTATATCTTGAGATAAGGGCACGAAAGGGCGTATAGCTCCATAGGACTCCATTCATTCTGGTCTCCAAAATTGAGCGCCCCACGTGGAAAAAGGGTGGAACTGCAACCAAAATCGCCTCGTTGGAAACCGGAAATGCACCGTGAGTGGCGTATCTGTCCTATTATAGAATCTGTGGTATTCATCATGAGGTTACTTGTCACACTCAAACTACCTAAGATGCAACGTAACGTGACGTCGCCCATCACCATTTGAACGGTCAAATTCCGTTAACGGGACGAGAGCAGTCAAAACGGCGAAACCGGAAGTGCGTTGCTCACAGCGGCTAGCTTTACTAGCGACAAATTCGTGGGAACAAAATTTTAAACAGCCGGTATTTTGTCAGATTTTCAACACCTTGGGGGTCTAAATGACTACTTTCTCGCCTGAAAATGTTTCAAATGTTGCTAAAGTTATATATTTACAGAGTTTATAGCTTAAGCGAAATCAGCTTTTCAGGCTGGCTGATTTCGGCTTGGGCAGGAGTGAAGTGCACTGTGTGTAAACGCTCTGCATACTGTCAGATCGATGAGTATGCCGTTTTCAAGTATGTAGTAGGCGGTTTCGAACACAGCCACTGTCTAATGGAAGAGAACTGCCACTCTCGGTAACTTCCGGTTTCTGGTGTCTGTCCATGTGAGGGCGCTCGCGGGCGAGTCCAGAATGAATGGGGGTCTATGGGGGTTGCACCCTAAAAATCCACTTTTCTCAGGATATAATTTTTTGTCAAGTAATTTGAAAGTTGCATTCAAAAGGGGGGACTAAAAAAATACACTCGGCTGAATATTGCATTTTTGAAGTTCACTTATCTGTTCTAAAAAGCCGTTCAAAAATGGTGATGACGTCACAGATTGCGTACGTTCTGCTTTACGGCAAGTTCTGAGTCACTGCAGAGCCCGTCTGGCAATTCAGCACGGTCGCTATGTACCCTAGCCCAGAGCTATATATAGATACTTCTTTCCATAGCTCTGCCCTAGCCAACTTACGGTGGGAATAGCGAAAATTAAAACAAAGTTTAGACAAAGTTTATACCAACAGAGCTCAGTTTGAATGCATGGACACGTTCAGTGAGTTTGATTTTCTTAATAAAACAAAGGACTAATGAATACATTGACTAAATAAGTAACACTTGTTGCATGTAGTATGCAAAATAATAACACAAACTTAAGCAAAGATTCCAAAAGTAGGCCCTTGTTGTTAAACATATATTTATTAATGTCCTAAAATAACCTATTTTACCTAACCTAATCTAACAAACCTAACTAACCCCCTAATCTATCTACTAAACCCCCCCTACTGCCACTGCAATTTACAGTCAAGCTGCAGAATTCAGGCCGTGAAGGAATGGCGGAATAAAAACGATTGTTTAATATTATTGAGCGGGACATTTACTGTACTTTTTAAGGTCGTAATACTAAACCATGTATATTGACACGTTGAACACACGAATAAGAGACTCAAATTCCATTTATACCCATGTACTTTCACAATACATATATAACGATCTGAAAACAAAAGTGCCCGCAGGAAGAAATAAGTTACTATACACAAATATTAACTTAAATATTAATAGCGGGAAGGTCCTCCTTAAGATTCTGTTTCATATTCCATTCTGGACATCCACTGCTTTGGCTTCAGCTGCCATCAAGCGGGGTCTCTGGTCGTAATCAGTCGCATGTCCGTCACTGACCAATCAGCATTCATTAGCAGAATGCTAGCGTTTTATGGCCAACAACGACCCAAACTGAAAGAAATTGAAAGGACATAAATACTCATTAATTCGACTTTCGACCTATAATCTATATTGAACTTGCCGAATCTAGAATAAAATATGCGATGTTTCAACGACAAGCAGGTGAAATAAATATATTTAGCCGTTTAGCCCCATAGACCTTCTGGACTCGCCCGCGATCACCCCCAGTGGAATTCTGGTGGGACTGCATACAATGGGGCTTACGGAGAGTGGCGAGGCTCTCCGTAGACGGGCTCTGACCCCACTCACTCCTCCTCAGAGCAGGTGCTAGTGGCTTCAGAGAGGCTAACGAGATGGCAGATGCTAGCGGAAAACCCGAAAGAAGTTTGTCTAAAAGAATATCAGACAAAAAAAGGGGGCAAGCCCGCGTTAATATAGGGAATGCTTTCATCAGATGGAGGCAACTAATGGAGACCATGGAAATGCGCTTTGACCAGCGATTTCTTCTACTGCCTGGGGTTGAATGGAGGTTGATTTTACTCTATATCGCCACCTCCTGGCCAGAAAAACTGCCGGTCCGGCGCTATCAGTTTAGCCTGCTAATTCTGCTGTAAAACTCAGCTATGCTGCGTATAAACTTTGGTTAGGACATGCCAGTAGGATTATTTCTGCACACTCTTATGGTTTGTATAGGTGTTTTTTGTATGCAATACACTTCAAAATGACATAAAAATCGCACATTGTGCCTTTAAGAAAGTAATAAAATAAATCTCTTCATGTCATATTGAAACCAGTTAAAAACCAGTACTCAGCAATGTGCTGTAAGAAGAAAGAAAGAGACATTTAACTCAAAGTGAGCTCTGAAAACTTCAGACTGTGGCAGGAAAGAAACAGATAAAGTAAAACTAATCTGAACTATGAGCAGAACTTTGAGCTGAAAAAGCAGATTTATTTTCTCTTCGTGTCGAGTCCCTGTGGGTTCATGCAGCTTATGTGTGATTTCCTTTTTCCTTTGCAGATTGTCCGACTAATTTCATCCCAAATCTCAGTGAGGTGGTGTCTCCAGCTGCAGGAAACTTTAAACCTGCATCATAAAATGACTTTAAGAGGAAAAGCTTTGACAGCAGCTGCATCTGTGCTGGTAACGTTCCCTGTTACAGAAAGTAGACAGCAGACACTCTGATATGTCACAGCAGGAAGTGTGGAGGTGTTCTGATAATGGATGCATTTAACTTTAATTTAATTAAAGAAAGCATCTATCTAAACAAATATTATTAGAATAGAATATAAAAAATATTTATTCATCCCCCAATGGGGGAAATTCAAATTAGTCAAGAAGCTCAAATTTTTTTAAATATTTATAATGATTGTATATTAACAACAACAACAATATTAATGAAAATACTACTAATGATAGTAATAAATGACTAAATAAATAAAATTTGAGAAGAGCATGTCAGCAGTGTTAAAAAGCCTCATGGGTGCGGGGACAAAGGACCTCCTGAACCTCTCAGTCCTGCAGCTGCTCCTCTGTCCTGCCAGGATGCTGCGGAGAGGATGTTTATTGTTCTCCAAAACAGAATCTAACTTCCTCCTCATCTGTTGCTCCACCACAGCACTGAGAGGGTCCAGCCTTCTGCCTACAACAGAACCAGCCTTTTTCAGCAGTTTGTCCAGGCGCCTACAGTTTGTGTCTGTAGTGCCACTCCCCCAGCAGACAGCATAGAACAGTGCACTCTCAATGATAGTGTGATAAAACATGCACATCATGTCACTGCAGACACTGAAGGACCTGAGCCAGGGTGTTCGCCTTAAAACCAAACGCAGGTTTACTTTCATTCTATCGCAAAAAGTTCGGAAAAAAAATAGGAGCCATTTTTTATTCTGGTTTACAAAACAAATAAGACAGACGAGGGGACATATCTGGTGTCTTCTAGTCTTTATTTCTCCATCACTGCTTTAAAACAGAATAATTATGGTGTCAGTAAAAGAAAACTTCCATCATAATGAAAAACTGTGTTCTTCCTCCTCACAGATGGTTGTGATGAGCGCGTTCTCTGTGCATGCTCTCACATGTCATCCATCAGAGTATGAAATACGGGACGAATGCTGTCCCATGTGTCCTCCTGGTAAGAGACTAACTCGTCATCTCTTTGGTTTTTACTCGTGTTCTGCTCCTGTTTTCTTTCTGCTGTTTGTTCACAAATGTAAACTTTTTCCTCAGAAACATCTCAGCTGCAGCTGAAGAAATAATTAAGGGTTAAACACAAGACTAATTTAGTAAAGTATTTTTATTAACAGAAAGCTAAAAGGCCGGCTATAACAATACTAAAAGCCGAATGACTAATAGAATTAAAATCAGTGCCTCAGTGGAAGGCATACTACTGGATGTGTGTCTCTTTCTTTAGCTGAGGTGCAACACTACGATTGAAAAGCCACCACAAACACGCTAAAAGTGCCCCAGTTTACTTGCATGCCAAAACAGGAAGTGAGGTCCTCAGCACAGTGCCGAGCCTCCCACCTGATGACACCCAGGCCACACTGAAACTCAAAAAAAGGAATGACGAAAGGTTAACAAACCTAATAATCAAATCAATAATCAAACTAAAAGACAACAAAACTGTAGTGGCTATTCGTCCTCTTGTGTCGATAATCAAACCAAAAAAAGACGTCAAAACCATAATAAGCTAAATGAAATCAAACGGCCACTGAGACACCTAAGGAGTGAATTTACGCAGGTAAATTGAGTCCATTGTCCAGGCAAAAAATTACCTTTCTTTCGGTTTATTTCTCCAACCACAAAAAAACAAATGACAATGGCCTTTGCCGCCTCTCTTGCCCTGGTAAAAACCTATTTGCCCTCCCAGGTGCCTGCTCACCCGTGCTTTCAAAATAAAAGCATAATTAAATACCCAAATTGAAAAAAAAATACTAAATATCATAAACAACCAAAAAAGGAGTATTCCCCAAACTAAACCCACAAAAGATAACTAAATAATAAGTGAGCCAAATATACAAAATAATAAATAGCTCCTACAAAAACTGTACAAACAAATTAACAAAACAGCACAGCAGCAACTAAACCTAAAAAAGACAAAAACACATGTTAGCAGGAACCAAAGATTGCATGACACATGCAGGATGAAACGGGGACCCTGCTCACCACCTGGATTAGCTAACCACACCAGCTCATTTGGAGGCTTTATATACAGCATGGGGAGGAGCTTACGGGTTGACTGCCTGGGTTGTGTTCAAGACCTACAGGTCCACTACATGTGCAAGGTACGCTTTGCCTTAAAATCTTTTGCTTTCCAACAGGAAGTCGAGTCAAAACCGACTGCACAGCTTTCAGGAGCACGTCGTGTCTTCCCTGCACAGATGGAACATACATGGACAAACCGAATGGACTGAAGAACTGTGTTCTGTGTACTACTTGTGATTCAGGTGGATTTCTGCTGATGTATTTTTTTGTTTTCGCAGGGAAATCTAACATTTACTTTGGGGAAAAGTGCAGGCTGGTCAAAGCATCAAAGCGTTTGTTATTGAGATTTTGTTAACTGCACTTTGTTTGGTGTTTAGGGCACTTAAAATTTTAAAGAAATTATGATGTTATCTATTGTGTATCTTCATAATTTAAACCATTTGATGCATTTAAGGTGGGTAAAGGACCAGCATGCATCTGGGTGGGCATGTGTTTTTTTTTTTTTTTAACCAGAGCAAGAAAAGCTTTGTTGGCTTGAAATGGAAAAATAAACCAACGAAACGGACAATGGACTTCATGTGCAGCGACTCTTTCCTGAACAGCATGTATCATAACCTGTGCTTGTGTTCACGGGTTCAGGGCTGAAGGTAAAGCAGAGCTGTGCACCAACATCAGATACAGTTTGTGGAACAATGGAGGGATTCTTCTGTGTTGACCCTACAAAAAGTGGCTGTGCAGAAGCTCAGAAACACAAGAGTTGTGACCCGGGACAATACATCAGCAGCAGAGGTGTGTTTTCTAACGTTCACATTAAAGGTCACATGAGTTCAGGATCAGAGCTGAGTTTTAAACAGTGTGCTGAACTGTTTTCCACATATGATCTGTGATTGTTCAGGAACAGCCTCCACAGACTCTGAGTGCTCTGCCTGCAGCAGTGGAACATTTTCAGATGGAACATTAACATCTTGTCAGCCACACACTCAGTAAGTAGTTCCTCATCACAGGCGTGAACACCTTTAAAGGGATAGTTTGCCTCTTTTGACATGAAGCTGTGTGACATCCCATATCAGCAACATCATTTATGAACATCTTCTTACCCCCTGCTGCGTCCTGTGAGCAGACTTCCAGCCTCGTTTTGGTGTTGATGAAAGTAGTCCGGCTAGTTGGCTGGGGTTTAAAAAATAAAGCGTCTTGCTTCTCAAAACAATATGCGTTCAACAGAGTAATACATTTGCATCACAAAATCGTTCTCCAGGAAAAAGTCAGACCTCACATCGCTTGGCCCTATTTTCTCTCCCTTGGTATCACTGCCTGCTGTGTAGGCCGAGCAGACCGAAGTGCAGGCTGAGCAGTAAACACTGTAACATGTGCAGCTAACGCTAGGTGGCTGAACGCAGTGATATGAAGGGAGAGAAAATAGGGCCAAGCGATTGTGAGCTCTGACTTTTTCCTGGAGAACGATTTTGTGATGCAAATGTATTACTCTGTTGAACGCATATTGTTTTGAGAAGCAAAACGCTTTATTTTTTAAACCCCAGCCAACTAGCCGGACTACCTTCATCAACACCAGAACGAGGCTGGAACTCTGCTCACAGGACGCAGCAGGGGGTAAGAAGATGTTCATAAATGATGTTGCTAACATGGGATGTCATACAGCTTCATGTCAAAAGAGGCGAACTGTCTCTTTAATCTCCTGGAACAGCAGGGAATCGGTTGCATCTGAACATCATCTTTAAATAACGTCCCTCTGTCATTCCAGATGTGAATCAGAAAACCTTCAGCTGATAAAAGCAGGAACTTCTTCATCTGATGCAGAATGTGGAGAAAATAGTTCCAGAGTGACAGAAATTGCTGTCGGTGTTTCGGCTGTTCTGTTATTATTTCTAATATCTCTGGGTCTATGTGTACTTTACCGCAACGAGAAGATAAAATGTAAAAAGAAAAAGGTGAGGACAACAGAAACGTTTTTGCTGAATGATGCAGTGTTTTGCAGCTGTGAGAGTGTAAAAAGTTTTTCTTTCTGTTTTCTTGTTAGTTTTGTACGGCTGAAGAAGAGAGAAGAAGAAAAGTCAGCGACTCCAACAGCAGATCTGACAGAATCCGAGTATTTTCCACTCAGATGTTGAAAGATTGACAGTTTTCTGAGTGAGGTCTGCTCTGATGTCTGTAAATCCCCAAATTAGTTCTGTTTTAAGTCGATTTATTTCCCACCAAACCACCTCCCCTTGCATGACCCATTAATGTTTATATTTATGACATATTTACTGTTATTAATGAGTGTAATATTGCTGCCAGAGATGTGTTTGTAGTTCCAGTTTCTCACAGTTCCTTCCAGAGCCCATTGTAACTGAAGCATGGATCCGCGGTCGTGTGTCGTTAAATAGCCTTCTTCTGGCTTCTGGGTCATCTAACTAATCAACTAGTGTTGTGTTGTTCGCGAACGATTCGTTGTGTTCTTCACCTACAACAGTGAGTGTATGGATGTGTCTATTTTAGTTTCTTGACTTTTTGTTTTGCACTACAGTTAAGCTATTTATTTTCTTTTTGATTGCACATTTAAGTTGATATTTTCTCCTCAATGTACAGTTTTTATCTTCATTTTTGTCTTGATTTGATATTTATTTTTCAATTAAAATTATAGGTTAGTTCATACTTATTTTTTGTATAATGTTATTTGTAATGTGATTTATATTTCATATAATAAACCCAACATTTAGTTGCATACTTGAATACTTTTTATTTATTAATTTTAGTACTAATTTATTTTTACAAACGGGTTTGTCAAGGCAACACAGCCACGACACTCTCGTCTCCCGGTCCCGGAAGCCGTGAATCAGTGAGGTGGGTCGGAGTCTCAGGCTCCTCCCGCCAAGCACTGAACGATTCGGTGAACAAATCTTTTTAGTGAACTGATTCTAATGTTTCAGTTCATCTAAAAGAGCTGCTGTTGCCCATCAATCAACCCCAGTATGTGAGGACTCAGAGCACTGTGTCAGGCAGGGTGGTCTGCAGCACAGGGGTCCCACAGGGAAAGCTTCTGGCTCCGTTCCTTCTCACATCGCACACTGCAGACTTCTCCGACAGCTCGGTGACGACATGTTGGTTGGTTAGTTAGTTATTTGTTTATTTGTGACAGGACTCTTCATATTAATAAACATACAATGTAAATATGCCAGATTTAGCTCCAAGGCTAATTTCCATCTGCAGTCCTACTGTTCACTAGCCTGGGAATTCCCATGCTGCTTTGCACGTGATTTCATTCACACTGCAAAGGCAGCCTGGAAACCACCATCTCATCGAGATGTGGACGCATCAGCCAGGCTAGCTGTTCACACTAAAATCAAGACAAGACAAAGACAAAAACAGGAAACAAGAAAACAAAGCGTACAACATTCCATATCACTTAACCACATCACAAGATATACAACAAATTACTTGTTATGGTACGATTACCATACCGAAAAACCATATCAACACAATTTTGTCGCACAGTAGTTTCAGACATTAAAATGGTAGGGTGTAATAGAAACTATCCAGAGAGGATACCATTTCTGGCAGCCTCGCATCAGTATATTTACTCAAACATTGCACTGGAAAAAATGCCCCTCCAAAAATAAGTAAAAAAACCAACAAATAAAAGACGTTTTTGCTTGAAATAAGCAAAAAAATCTGCCAACAGAACTGGTGAAAATCGGCTTGTCAAGATTTATTGAAATAAGATGTGATATTTAGGACTTTTGAGATAAAAGTGATCTTGAAATTAGCTTAAAAATCTCTTCAAATCATGTAAAAAAAAAAAAGCTTGTTTCCTATGATATGGGACTCAAAACAATTTGTTTTCAAGACTTTTTCATTTAACAAGATATTCCAGATGTGTTGTCTTCAAACAAGTCCCTATGTCACGCCCATGGGATTTTCCCCATGTTTTTAGTTATGTTTTATCATGTTTTAGGTTATGTTTTGGACAAACCTCGAACTGAATTATTGATGCTAAGTTGCATCAACAACCGCAATACTTGAATCTAACTCAATCTGGAATATCAAATCTGGAAGTCAAATCATGAAGAGTATTTAAGTTAAAATCAACTTGAAGTCAATATTCTGCACCGTAAAAAAATAAAGCATGGGTTCAACTTAAAAAAGTCAGAGTCCGGGCTGCCTTACTTTAGTTAGTTAACCAAACTTCAAAGAAAAAGTTGTGATGACTTCTTCAGTATTTCAAACAATCCGTCTTTCCCAGTTAAATGAACTAGATAGGAATTCAAGTGAACTTAAAGCCTTTAGTGTTGATGGCTACAGAAACCAAGTCAAATTGACTTTACCCATCGTGTTGATGACTGAAGAAAATAAGTTCCTGTGACTTTTCATGATTCAAAACAAATTCATTCCTTTAGTGTTAATGACTTGAGAACAAGTTAAAGTTACTTTTTCATGTTTCAAAACAAATTAGTTTCAGTCAAGAAACACGGATTAATTCAGGTGAATTGAGAACCTTAATCTGTTTCAATTTGGTCTCAGATGTTTTTGTAGTAGCAAACGTTAGGGTGGTGCAGCTAATGCCACTATTGTAGGGATTTTTTGTTTTTGTTTATTTTTACTGGATTGTCTAAGAAGCATATTCATTGCTTATACATTAATTACCAATGCCCAATTTATTTAAAGGGCATTGGAGATATGCACAGGGCCTGTACTCAGTTAGAAACGAAAAAGTTTGGCAAATTCCAACAAATCTATAAAATCCTTCTTCAAATCAATTCTAGGTGGTTGAAAAAACAGCTCAATAAAACAGGAATAGAAGCAGTTATGGTATAAGTGTAACAAAATCAGTCTGGTTGTAGCATTACTACAAGTCTTCAGCACAAAAGAAAAACCCTTGGAGGAAAACAGACTTGACTATTGACAATTATATGGAAGCATTGTACAGCCAGGTTAGTGATATTTATAGTAGGGAAGGCTTAGTTTTGGAAAAAAAACAACAAAAAAACCTTTGAAACAGCCTTGCGTATTACCTACTCATATTTTACAGAAACATTTTTTCCCCCTTGGTCTGTGAAGCAATATTCTGCCCTCTAGTGTTCATCCGCTTTAGAACACCAACACTACAAAGATTTCTGGCATCACTAGCCTAGAACTTGCACAACATGGGCAAATATGCACAGGGCTTTTATGAGGGCCAATTCCAACATCCATAAATTCCCTCTTAGCACCACTTCGTGGCGATTAAAAAAAATAAATAAATAAATAAAATAAATAAATAAATAGCTCACACCCATTAAAAAAGCTGTTATGTACAGAAACAGAACTCAGATGTGCCACATACTGTAGCATTACTACTACAATTTAACACATTGAATACCGGCGGTTTTTACGGAATTATGTCGTAGACTCCCAGCGTTCTAAACCATTTTTTGACGTTTTTTGTACAGTAACAGCATATTATGCGATTGGGCCACTGAAACATGTTATGGCTCGTTTGAAAGCTGAGACTTTAAACTCTTTGTGGGTCAAAACTGCGTGTCTCTAGGTGCCGCCATTAGCGAGCTATCCTTAGCTAAACCAAGGCGGGTATCCACCAAAATCAACAACAAACTGAGATATCGGGGCTTTTGTGAAACGTGCGCTCTTTCAGCCTGTCGCACTTTAGATACTTACATATCCGGGTCAGAGGATTTGCGTCGTGTCCTTGTGTCAAAGGAGTTTACATGTTCATAAAACCACCAAGTAGGTTGGTGTCTTGGTGTCTAGATTCAGAATCCATAAAAAAACCGTAAAAACGTATTTTTACCATTTGGGAGCCAACGCATTGGCAGTAAAAACGTAGTTTTACGTGACTTGGGAGTCAATGTGTTAAAAAAACAAACAAAAAAAAACACACCTTTGAAACAGTCTTGTGTATTACCTACTCATTTTATACAGAAACTTTTTTTTTCCCCCTTGGTCTGTGAACCAATAGTCTGCCCCAGTTGTATACCTTAGAACACCAACACTACAAAGGTTTCTGGTATCACTAGCCTAGAACTTGCACGACAGCACAGTATGGGCAAATATGCACAGGGCTTATATGACAAAAAAGGACCAATTCCAACATAGATAAATTCCCTCTTAGCACCACTTCTTGGCGATAAAAAAAGAAAATAAACAGCTCACACCCATTACAAAAAGCTGTTATGTACAGAAACAGAACCAAGATGTGCCACATACTGTAGCATTACTACTACAATAAAAAAAAAAAACCTTGGACTCAATCAGACTTGACTGGCAATAATGTGGGAACACTGCAAAGACTTGTTAATACTAGGAAAGCTGGATTGCCCACAGCTTGTGAATGACCTACTCTGTTCTACGGAAAAGTTTGTTCTGCAGCCCATGGATCTTTGCGGAGCAATGCTCCGCACAAATTTAATACAGCCAGTGTTTGAGACCAAAAATTGAGTGACACCCAGCCCACTGATCTGACTTGAGAAACTTGCTGGAGTATTAATTGTTTCCATAATGGCAGCTCGCATTAGATTGATTCTTTATAGATGAACAGAGAATGTTTTTGAAAGAATTTGTTGGTGGCACGGGCGGACAAATGACAGATAAAGCCATGCCTTCTGAAGGCGAATCCAACATGCCAGCCTGGTGTGTTAACGTGGCTCTAGCCAGGTCCATGCGATTCCGCTCAACTTCGTGAGCCACTTGCGGATTGGGTGGATTTTCAGTTTTGTCCAGCTTAACAACTCCCAGGCAGCCGGACCAATCATAGCGTGAGCTGGTTACTGGTGTGTACTTGTGCGTTATAATACTACAGGTAATGAAGCCAGACTTACTTCTGCGGTCTTGAAAAAGCCTGAGGGGTCTTCATTGAGGAAGTATGGCAATCCTCTTAATGTCACAGCCCTTTTCATTGTGGTGGAATTCTACAAAGACAGAGCACATCAATTAGGACAACATTCCTCTAACCATTTTGTCATCTCATATCATGTGTGCCCCCATCTCACGTTCTACATCTCTTCCACTAATCTAGTGTTCCTTAACAGGGGCTCTAGAGCGGCGGCGATTTGATGTGGAGTAAGTGCAAAACTTACATATCCATCTCATTCGGCAATGCAACTGAAGAGGATCTGAAAATGAAAAATAATGAAAAATTAGTGCTATCCTGGCTACTTACAGTTAACACAAGTACCAAGACACCATCCTATTTAGCCACCTGACTGAATGCACAGTATACATGCTCAATAGTCAATAGTCGAGATGACCACTTAACGCTTTGTGGCGTCTTTGTTTTTCTTAGCAATTTATTCAATTAAGTCCTAAAACATATCCAATCATAGAAACCAGGGGCGCCGCTAGGGATTTTGGGCCCCATTAAAATCATTTTTACTGGGCCCCCAAAACAGCCGGCCAGGAGGTTGGCGAAAATTTGTGATGCTATTTTACATAAAACTATGCATTTTAATGGTATTTCTGACTATCGTTCCCATATTTGTGAAGAAAGAAAAACATGACAGTTGAGGTAGGTAAACACTGAGCACAAGGAATCCAATGGAATTCATTTATTTGCTGCAACACTGATACTTAGGCTACCTGAAAAATACAAAACATAAACGTAATGTTTCCAAAACAAATAAAGTTATTGTCACCAGTAAATTGTAAATAAAATATATTTGTGATTATAAGTTAGTTAATAACTTAGTGTCATATTATTTTTTGTCAGTATTATAATTTTATTAGGGCCTCTCTAGGCCCCTAGAATCCTTCTCCTTTTACCCCCCTTTTCGGCGCCCCTGATAGAAACACACAAAACGGCGCACCTCTTCAAAGCGTGAACTAGTTAGCTTAGCAATTCCCATGACACGAACTTGACTAGCATGTTTCCAAAAAGCCACGCAACTCCATTCTTATTTTTTACAGTGTGGGTGCTTTATCCGTGTGAAGGCAGTCACAGCACAGTCATGATAACTAAAAGCCCTAAAAAAAAAAACTGAATAAATTGTTCAACATGCGTTTTATTTAGCCTTTGTGTTCATTTTTGTGAGCGTCAAGAAGTTACTAATTTATTTAATACTTCTTTACTAAACCCCGTATTTCCAGTTCAGACACTTTCACTCTCAAACAGTCATCCTGGGAGTTGATTTTGAGTCATGTGAAGCCACCTTTGGCTTTGATGAGCACAAGATAACCACAAACACAGCTGCGGTCATTTAGCAGAAGTAGTGACGAAATGCAGACATTTCAAGTCAGTTTTTCTTGTCAATGCTGCCATATGTGCAGAACACACACAGAATTGTATTGTCACAACGTCCACATTGAATCACTTCACCTCCTTGTTGAAGTTCTGACTACCTGCATGTACGGCTCCAAGTTAAGTCCTTCACCCGCACACTATTTCAATGTTGTGCCACATGAACACACCCACAGATTGCACATAGAGTGGAACATATAGAGTGGAACATTAACCCACAGATTGCACATAGAGTGGAACATATAGAGTGGAACATTCACCCACAGATTGCACATAGAGTGGAACATTCACCCACAGATTGCACATAGAGTGGAACATTAACCCACAGATTGCACATAGAGTGGAACATTAAACCCTAACCACGCCGCTGACCAGAGGGATGAAATGTGAAACGAGATGCAAAGCTTTGTCAGTTGAGCTGGCAGCCAGTTTAACCTGCTGGATCACCATGGTAACTTATGTTAAGCTTTGTTTCAGACCGAAACAGCATTTAAATGCTGTCCAGCTCTGAAAGTTGATGTTTAACATGGAAACAACATCTAAAGTAAAATAATCGATGTTTCACAAACTTTAATGATTTTAAAAGTCAGTCAGGGGATCACAATTAGATGTTTATAAAACTCTGGCATTTCAAAAGTTAAATTTGATCATGAGAAAAGACAATATTCAGTGACCTTTCACTCAGTGGGGTTACACAGCACTGTAAAAATCAACATCCTGAAATATTTGCAGATGTATTAGTTAGCAACAAAACTTTGCTGTAGTGATCCTAAATATGAGAAATGGCTCATCTTACCAAAAGCCGCTTTCGGACTGTAGGAACCTTTGGCAGTTCTAATAACCTTTTAATTCGCGGGGCCGTTTTCTCCCGTGTTCGGACATACAGGAACTCGGGGCTTTCTCCCTTAGTTCCTATAACTATTTAGCTCCTTCTCCAAGGTCGGGTCTTTTGATAGTTCTTATAGAAGGAATCTAACGGAGGTGTGTGGTGGTCGGTAGCTACGCCCCATGTCATGTGATCACGGCTGAAATGTTTCCTCATACGACACAGACACAACCGGTGGGTGTTTAATAAGTTAAACTTACACTGGACAGTAAATTTAATCCTCTTCTCCCACACTAATGCATAATAGCTGATCTCTTACTTCTTTTTCAATAAGTTGTTCAGAATCACCAAATGTTTGTAGTTTGTAAACAGACTTTACTTTAACAAAAAGATAAAGAATCATATAATGCTTAGTATGATATGATACTATGATATGAATCCTGAATAGCATTGAGCTTGCTTACGTGACAAACAAGTTCAGTAACTGCGGTCAAAGTCCGCTTTTTATATCCTTTGCTGTGCGCATATATTTAGTATTACGGTCCAAACACTTAAAGGGGAAGTTCGTTTTTTTAAAGCTGGACCTTATTCGCTCTGTGCTCTGTGACGGTCGGCTAACTTCACACAGAGTTTGCTGCTGCTCGTTTTGTGCAACATGGCAGAATATTTATCAGATTTCGACGACGTGGACGACGACTTTGAGTACGATGGACGTGCTTACCGGAGTGAATGATGAACGTATTTTATGCCAGAGATGAGGTTAAAGAAAACAAACTTCCCCTTTAATTACAGTTCACACAACAAGTACATTTTATCGGCGAATTGAAAGCAACTGCTAATATAACACTTTGAAATAATTCGCCAGATAAAGATGATATTGTGTACAGAAGAGTATTAGGGCCAGACATAAGAAAAAATATTTATATTTTGCCTGTCGAGATTAAAGTCAACATGACACTGAAAATGACTTTATTCTCGACAGGCAAAATATAAATATTTTTTCTTATGCCTGGCCCTAATACTCTTCCGTATATTGTGTGGTTGACTCTGAGGATGACATTAAACTGATATGAAGAAGCAGCATTAAATGATACTGGAGATTTTAACTCCTGTATGAAACGTAACCATTTTGA
Organism: Odontesthes bonariensis; assembly: GCF_027942865.1. Classification (NCBI taxonomy): domain Eukaryota; kingdom Metazoa; phylum Chordata; class Actinopteri; order Atheriniformes; family Atherinopsidae; genus Odontesthes; species Odontesthes bonariensis. The sequence goes on along the minus strand of NC_134515.1, from coordinate 5,686,212 downwards.
AATTTGTAACCATAAATATATTGTGGGAATGATACGACGTATTGTTTTATTTCTTATAACTATTTCTGGGATCTTTAGAGTGGAAATGACTGGATAAATATAAAATACCATCCAGAGGAATCGTACTTTCACTTTGCGCGCACAGCAAAAGAAAAGAAACAACAACGAGGGTTTTGATCGTGTTTGCATGTTTTCTGGGGGAGAGACCAAGCTGTCAACAAATGATTTCAACTCAATAGGTTATTTTCGAGTAATTTGGGTATTAACGGGCGCTCAAGTAGTTACTTTTGTAATACAAAAGTTTTTTTTCTTCCACGATTTGGAAAGTCAACAGGCAACAAAAACGCTGTGATTGTCTTTAAATGCTTTTCAGGATCAACTGATATTACTCATCATAGGATTCTTTATCATGACATCATGGTAACTATAGTTCTTTTGTTGTGCGTCCTGGAGTCTAATCTTGGTCATTTACAGAAAAAAGAAAGTAGCTCCAAAGAATTACATGTTCTCTCAATAATATTTCCATTTTCAGAACAATGTGTGATTTGTTTGTGCAGCTGGACACGGCCATGAATGAAATGAAAGTTAAAAAAAGAAAAATGTTTTGATCTCATTTTGAAATTCGAAGCCATGATTCCCGAGTTTGTTTTATATTGTTTTGTGTAAATAATATATATAACCTTCTTAAACGTGGAATTTTATGGCCACTTTTATCAGAATTTTATCAGAAAAAATGTGTGGGCTCAAATGTTAATACCGTAATACTGAAAGTATGCGCGCACAGCACAGAAAGTAGGGCTGGCTTTACTGTATGAAACTGTGAGGGCGGGTTTGATCGCTGTCAGTTACACAAGAGGAGCAGAGCTGGACTTGCTTCGTTCTCAGATGAAAAGAAAATGAATGAAATGCCCACTTTTTTTTCAGGACTATTCCTCACAGAGGGTTACGTTTCCAACTGAACATGTGACGCAGTAAAGTTCTGTTTGCACCATCCACGGTAAGAGTTCTGCATCACTCTGTGTTTTTAAGGCTTATTAAACAGTCTGTTCTGAATCAGCAACAGTTCGGTCATCAGCTCGATGTTATGAAGCCAGTAAAAATGATTTAATGCTCCAGCAGCAACACAAAACTGCGACGCAGGAAGTGTTCGTAACCCAGCGTTTTAGAGAAGAAAGAACTGCAACTGTGGTTGAAATCAAGGGCGTAACTTTGGGTCTACCATTGGGGGGGTTAAACTCGCAGCATATTTATGTATTTATTTAATCATTTTCTTGCTCGCTAATTTGCCATTCCTGTGTTAGATATACATTGTGATACTTTTACTGATTTAGGCTACTTAACGTAAATGCAGCAGTTCACTTCACTATTTATGCCATAACCAGGGCTCTCAAGTTTTCAAGATTGCTTGGAGTGAGATTCGGGCGGGGCAGGGGCCGGGCCATGTGCGTGGGGGCATTTCTTTCGGGTTTTTTTGAGGGGGGGGGGGGGGTCCCTTGCAGTATCCCATCGCCATAAACTAGCTACTTAAAGAAAGAAATTGTTTTATTTATACAAAAATCACAAATCTTCACTTTTACACTAAATTCTGCTATATTTGAAAATAAATTGTTTTAGGTATGCAAAGTCTTAACAAACAAAAACATTTTATGAGTGTTGTTGTAAGTGTTTGTGGCAGATTTTGATGCTTGATGACTGACATTGGGGGCTCCCATTTAAAGCACTGTGGCTCAATGTCAGCCATTTTCACAGTCATGATGGATGACAGAGTTCCATTCAGAAACAAAGTGTTCCTGGTCTTGGTTTTATTGAGCCCCACCATGGAAAAAACCCTCTCTGCATCAGCATTTCAGTGCGGCAGAACTAATACCAGTTTGGCAATTGTAGATAGCCTTGGGAATCTGCTCATACCAGTCACCTTTGAAAAAAATGAACCACGGAAGCCTAATTACACTCCTACATATTTTTCATTTTTCATTAAGTTGCTCATGTCAAAGGGTGTGTGCTGAATATTTAGGCCTACTACTCCAACGAACACTTTAATCGGCAGGTATTGGTCTTTTACAAGGAGTAGGAAAACTATAGTAACTAACAAAAGATTCAAATAAATGAAGATATGACCTGCTGATGATCCTGACGGTTCTCTTCCACCTCCAGCTCGTCTACAACTTCTGCAGGCATTCAGAGCATAAAGATTATGTCCGCCGTGCATTCATGGGACGCGTGCTTTCAGCTGAAAGCTATTTCAGACCTCACCCGGCAACAAGAAATTCTGTTTTCTGATTGGCTGAGAAATTCTATTTTGTGATTTGCCGATGGGTTGCTAAATCAAGAAATCTGTACCAGAGCTATAGTTCTGAGCTGTACGAGCGCACAGTAACCTGCCATTGACTCGTTTATAGTATCGGCCATTAGAATTTCTGTGCGACGGAGTTGATCATTTCTCAGCGTGAGAAATGGCATGTGTGGCGTGTGAGCGTGTGAACTTGTTGAAATGCGTGTGTTTCACGCTCATTGCGTGAGACTCGAGAGCCCTGCCATAACGACACAGTAGTTAAATTCAGTGTTTAAGCACTAGCCAACATTGGCAGATGACAAGAACTTAAAGATTAATCAATTTCATCACTGTATTGGCACCTACATGCAGCAAATGTATTATGCACAATGCAACTCTCGATACATCACACAATACAGGGTGGCACACTGGAGAGCAGCTTCATAAAGATACCCCCTTGACTCTGAACGGAAGTCAGAGTCAAGGGGGTTAATCGTACCATTAACCCTTGTACTAAACTATTCGGGATAACTCAGTAACTCAGCTGATGTTCAGCCAATATCGAAAAAACTGCGGGTGGGCTACTTGGCTGGATATCACGGTTCAAATTAACCCCAGGTTGAATCTACTCCGGAGTATCACTACGGTGCTCTTTAAGCACCGTACTTAAGTGGAAGTATTAAAGTATTAAACATGTTGTGTACTTAAGTATTGCAAGTAGTTTATTTTTAAAATTACTACTCAAGTACTAAAAGTATTGTGTAGTGTAGTTATTAAAGAAATCAGTCGAAAGTTTGAAAATCAAATTGTATATATTATTCAAAATGTTTGGCTGTAACAGCAGTACAGCGGAATGTACAAGAGCACCTTACAACATTGAGCTTAACTCTTTGTGAACAAACAGATCAAGCATGTCCCCTCTCCATTTAAAGCATCCCTCCCCTCTCTTCCCTGCTTGTGCTTTTTTTCTCTACAACATTTCCCCTTAAACTATGTGCATGCTTGTGTGTCTCTCTGTGTGTTTTTATATGTAGGCTATGTTTGTGTGTTTGTATGCGTGTGGGTGTGTTTGTGCATGAATGAGTGTACGTTTTTATGTGTGTGTGTGTGTTTAGAATAACGAGTAACGATGCAGCACATAAACAAAGTATCGGAGTAAAAGTACTAAACTCGTTGAAAATATGTACTGAAGTAAAAGTGGAAGAAGGAGAAAAAAATAATACTCCAGTAGAGTACAGATACAGCATTTTAGTACTTAAGTAGAGTAGTGAAGTAGTTCTACTTCGTTACTGTACATCTCTGCATTTCCGATCGCCCGATCTTGAATTCCGAATGCTCGTGCTTCGGAATTCAAACATGGCGGACGTAAAGGAGTTGGCAGACGTAGAAGAGGATACAGGAGAGCCAGGACCTGCTCACTTGGAATCAATTAAATCGATTTTGATTGATTGAATAGAGGAGACAGTTGCAACACTTTTTGCTTATGGCTCTGTTGCTTAGCAACCATTTGAATTTAACAAATGATATTTTAATAAAATAAACTTACATCTGTCAGCTGTTCATCAAGCCAATTTAAAGATGATTACCTTATGTATATTATTCACAGTTTTCATTTGAATGTAAGATGGCAAATGTTGTTGCAACTGTCCCCGTAATGACACCCATGATAAAAACTGATATGCTAGCTTATGATGTTCACCGTTATCAATGCTAAAGACTGTCACAAGCACCCTGACAACAATAGAGGGAATTTCACACGTCTGTGAGTTGGGTTAGCAGTTTGAATAGGTCACTTTTTCCCTCAATGTTGTTTTTGTGATATTGTCCTTTCTAAATGTGTTATTCGGCATACAGGGCATTTGAATAACGTTGATAACGGTCCAGAATCTCAACGCTGATAGGCTTTCTGACGCGAATATTTCGCCAAAGTTGGATTTTTTTAACTCGCGCGGATTCGCATCTTTTTATTCACGCGGCAGCATTCGCCTCATCGCACCACGGGCTCGAATCCGCGTCTATTTGCGTCTTTGCGTTGACTTTGTATGTAATCACGTCGCGCGAACGATTCCGGTGTGAACGCACCGTAAGAGCTCTGAACGGTCGGTTCGTTGAAGGCTTTAAACTTTCAGCTTCATCAAACAGCCTGTTCAGCACCAGTAAGATAACCAGCAGGATGTTATGAACTCGGTCAAAGTTATTCTCTGTTCCAGCAGCAACACAGAAGTGTGAACTTTACATGGAAGTTAAATTAAAATGTGCAGATGAATCTGTTGAATCTGAGGGGAAGGTACATTTAGGGTTGATTTAATAATGTTTTCTGAATGAGGGAGCTTTTTCAATTGTGTGAAACGTTCAGGAAAGGAAGTGGTTTATTTATTTAAGAAAGTAATAAAATAAATCTCTTCGTGTCATATTGAAACCAGTTAAAACCAGTACTCAACAATGTGCTGTAAGAAGAAAGAAAGAGACATTCAACTCAAAGTGAGCTCTGAAAACTTCAGACTGTGGCAGGAAAGAAACCGATAAAGTTAAACTAATCTGAACTTTGAGCTGAAAAAGCTTCATGGCAGATTGATTTTCACTTTGTCTCAAAGTGAAACGAACAATGTTTGCACCAAGTTTCAGGCTGTTAACCAGTAACCAGAGTTCCTGTGGGTTCATGCAGCTTATGCAGACATCCCAAGTCTCCCGGAAGTTCCGGGAGTCTCCCTGATACTGATAGTTAATCACGGATGCCCGCGAGTCGGATAAAATATCCCGGATTTTAGACTATGCGAGGGACTGTTTTTTTTTTGTTTTGTTTTGTTTTTTCAATGCGAGTGAGAGCGTGCAGGCAACACAATAACTCGTGCACCATGCGCGTTTCGACTGCGCAGGCGAGAGAGAGAGAGAGAGAGAGAGAGAGAGATCGACTGCGAGAGAGAGAGAGAGAGAGAGAGAGAGAGGTGTGGGCCGTGTGGAGAGGTTGCTTGTGAAACCTGTGCGTATCTGTCCAAAGCGATGCTCTGCTCAGGGCGACTGCTGGTCAGAGGGCGCGCTGATTGGTTTAGTCAGCAAAATAAGCCAATAATGTTCAGTGTGGGAGGGCTTCTATTTACCCTCTGACAGTCACCTAAGTTACCACTCAAAACTGTGCATCCTGCCAAATAGCAGAGGGTGAATCCTCGAGTAAAAAACGAAAATATAAGACTCATTTTACAGTAGAATATACTATATATCCATGTCTAGTGAAGGTGAAGAATGATGACACCGTGCGAGGTGCACTGTATGCAATAGTGACTTCAGTGTTGCCCACAGCGGACTTAATGACTGTAAAAACATGTGGATGTAGGTGAACACACCATCATCTGCATTTTATTTCTGTAGGTTAAATGCGGTTAGAAAATAAAGCAAAACGTATCAAAGACTTATTTAAAGTATCAAACACATTTAGTTACTAAATTGTGTAGGCCTATATCTAACTATCTATATCCAGCCTGTCTAAGCCTTTAAAAAAATCCCCAATTTAATTAAGGGCCGGGCGCGGGGGGGGGGGGGGGGGGGGGGGGGGGGTGTTTCGATAAGCATCTCCCTGAAACGAGTTTTTGGAACTTGGGATGTCTGCTTATGTGTAATTTCCTTTTTCTTTGCAGATTGTCGTTGGTGGTTTTTTCTCATTCCGACTAATTTCATCCCAAATCTCAGTGAGGTGGTGTCTCCAGCTGCAGGAAACTTTAAACCTGCATCATAAAATGATTTTAAGAGGAAAAGCTTTGGCAGCAGCTGCATCTGTGCTGGTAACGTTCCCTGTTACAGAAAGTAGACAGCAGACACTCTGATATGTCATAGAATCAGAATCAGTTTTATTGCCATTAGTGAACAATGTTCACTAACTAGAAATTTGCTGCGGCGTAAGGTGCAAACATATAACAGAGGAATACATTAAGGGGAGCTGAGCTATCCATAATGTAATTAATCCAACTTGTGGTTTTCTTGCTCTGAGAAGTTAAGATGTCTGCAGTTAGAAAGGATTATTAAGGAAAGTTTGGATTTAAAGTTTGTTTTCACACAAAAGTCAGTGAAAATAAGAGATTAAAGCTGCTGCTATGTTTTAAAAAGGGGCTCAATGCAGGATGAGGGAACATATCTGGTGTCTTCTAGTCTTTATTTCTCCATCATTGCTTTAAAACAGAATAAATATGGTGTCAGTAAAAGAAAACTTCAGTCATAATGAAAAACTGTGTTCTTCCTCCTCACAGATGGTTGTGATGAGAGCGTTCTCTGTCCATGCTCTCACATGTCATCCATCAGAGTATGAAATAGGAATAAATTGCTGTCCCATGTGTCCCCCTGGTGAGAGACTAACTCGTCATCTCTTTGGTTTTTACTCGTCTTCTCCTCCTGTTTTCTTTCTGCTATTTTAGCTGCTGTTTGTATTTGTATATTTTATAGTTATAGTAGTTTTTGACTACTTATTTCTATAATAATATGATTGCTCAGATTAAAATCCTTGACTTTCCAACAGGAAGTCGAGTCGAAATCGACTGCACAGAGTTCTGGAGCAGGTCATGTCTTCCCTGCACAGATGGAACATATATGGACAAACCAACTGGACGGAGGCAATGTTTTCAATGCACTACTTGTGATTCAGGTAAATGTACAGGCAGTCATATATCCATGTCAACATTTCTGTGGGTTTTACTTAAGAATTTATAAACCAGATAAGCTGCTGCATCACATTTCACCAAAGTAAAGATAATAAATCCTGTTTTATGTCTGTTGTGTCTGTATCATAACCTGTGCTTGTGTTCACGGGTTCAGGGCTGAAGGTAAAGCAGAGCTGTGCACCAACATCAGATACAGTTTGTGGAACAATGGAGGGATTCTTCTGTGTTGACCCTACAAAAAGTGGCTGTGCAGAAGCTCAGAAACACAAGAGTTGTGACCCGGGACAATACATCAGCAGCAGAGGTGTGTTTTCTAACGTTCACATTAAAGGTCACATGAGTTCAGGATCAGAGCTGAGTTTTAAACAGTGTGCTGAACTGTTTTCCACACATGATCTGTGATTGTTCAGGAACAGCCTCCACAGACTCTGAGTGCTCTGCCTGCAGCAGTGGAACATTTTCAGATGGAACATTAACATCTTGTCAGCCACACACTCAGTAAGTAGTTCCTCATCACAGGCGTGAACACCTTTAATCTGCTGGAACAGCAGGGAATCGGTTGCATCTGAACATCATCTTTAAATAACGTCCCTCTGTCATTCCAGATGTGAATCAGAAAACCTTCAGCTGATAAAAGCAGGAAATTCTTCAGCTGATGCAGAATGTGGAGAAAATACGTCCAACGGGACAGCAGTTGCTGTCGCTTTTCCAGTTGTTTTTTTCTTATTATCAGTATTACTAACAACCCTGGGTCTATTTGTAGTTTTCGGCAAAATGATCTATTCAAACAGAGGTGAGGACAATAGATTTCTGTTAATTTACTCATTTATTCTTTCAGCCCAGTCATGACAGTGTGTAAGATGTTTTATGTTTTACAGACGAACAAGCGAGTCCACAAACTCAACACCAGGTAAGAACTCCACCAGAGGTTTGTTTGTTTCTCACTTTTCTTCAACTTTGACTTTTATTACCACAATTTGTTAATCAAATGAATTAATTTAAGCTTTTTTTTTTTACCAAAAAGGTCGAATTATTGCAAAAACTGCCGTGAATTCAGAAGGAGAAGAAAAGGAGAATTTGAAGTGGATGGTTTGATTTATCGCTGACAGGAAGACAGAAGGATGTTCTGTGACTTGGTGACGACTGAAGGTCCGTTTATGGTTCGACTGTCCCCGTCAGGACTGATCTGTACTTAGTCCCTGACTCTGTTTCCTGCTGTTAGGTTTAAAACTCTCGTTTCTACCAAAAGAGAGTGAGGACAAAGAAGTACCTGGGTGTTCACCTAAAGAACAAGTTGGGCTGGACAGATAACACTGCACTGACTCTCTTTACAAGAAGGGTCAGTGTGGTTTCTACCTGCTGAGGAGGCTCTCATCTTAAAGCCAGGTTTATAGTCGGTAACGCAAGACGCAAAGCAAGACGCAAGAAGAAACGCAAGCCCTTGCGCGGTTGCAAGCCCCCCATTGCGAGCTTGCGTGTGTCACCTCAATTTTCTAAACTTCACGCAAGAAAAGACGCAAGCCTACTACTTGAAAACGGCATACTCATCGATCTGACAGTATGCAGAGCGTTTACACACAGTGCACTTCACTCCTGCCCGAGCCGAAATCAGCCAGCCTGAAAAGCTGATTTCCCTTAAGCTATAAACTCTGTAAATATATAACTTTAGCAACATTTGAAACATTTTCAGGCGAGAAAGTAGTCGTTTAGACCCCCAAGGTGTTGAAAATCTGACAAAATACCGGCTATTTACAAGAAGAAGAAGCATGAATCACTCGAAGAGGTCCTGGCGGTGAATTTCCTTTCATCATAGTAGGCTTGTCATTGAAAAAACCCGCTACTCCACCTACTGTCCTGGCGGTGAATCGTCACGCAGCACACGCAAGCGCCGGCAAAGCAAAATGAAGTATAAACGTCTCGAGCCATTAACATACGCGCAAGAAGAAAGCGCAAGGGCAGTTAAAAGAAGTATAACTCAGCCTTAAGCCTGGTTTATAGTCGGTAACGCAAGACGCAAAGCAAGACGCAAGGAGAAACGCAAGCCCTTGCGCGGTTGCAAGCCCCCCATTGCGAGCTTGCGTGTGTCACCTCATTTTTCTAAACTTTACGCAAGAAAAGACGCAAGCCTACTACTTGAAAACGGCATACTCATCGATCTGACAGTATGCAGAGCGTTTACACACAGTGCACTTCACTCCTGCCCGAGCCGAAATCAGCCGTGTAGGAGCCATACATTGATTTTGAGTTGTTTTACTTTGTATTATTCTATTTCTTGTGTGCACATGCATGACGTCAGCGGAGGCTGTCGCCGGTGTCTGTGGGTGGCACTTTGGGGGTGTTTTTCCTTTAAATGAGCAGGTGAGCTCAGCTGTGATGGGACGAGCTTGGATCATGGCGGCTGGGTGAGCTTGGGGAAAAACTTTTTGTTGACCGTAAACGTAAACGTAAACGTAAATGTAAACGTAAGCATAATAATAACTTGCACTGTCAGAGGCATCCTTGCACGGCTTGTGAAATGCATCAAATGAAGTAAGTGTCCTTTTATATACAAGCTTGTGAGATGGAGCAATAAACAACACCATTCGTGCAATAGTTCTGCGTGACGCGTCTTCAGTAGTAAAACCCCATGTCTTAGCCGGCCGCGGCGTTTGTATTGGTTTTTAAGATTTTACGCCGCAATAATTTGTCAACAAAAAAGGTTTTGTTTAAACGCAGATTTAAGTGTAATGTCGGGATACGCTGGATGTTTGAGATCGCCTTCCCAGTTACAAACATAGACGTGAATGCGCGCTAGACTCCCATTCATTCACAATACTGCTGCTACTACACTCATTTTGTCGTCACACTCGCCTCCGTTGAAAGTTACAGTAAACATTTTGGATTAGATTTGTTGTCAATGCATGAATGTATTCCCTGCTAGGCTAAGCGGTATATTCACATAAGGTGATGTGCTGGTTTATTTGTTTGGGACTTTTGCAGTTTTTCTTTCGTGTGTCAAGCGGGTGAAGCTTTGTGCTTGGGAGTACCGCCGTAGTTCTGGTTCAGACGACCAGTCTGGTTCGAGACTATCGGTATTTAGGTACATAAATACCCACTGCTAGTATGCACAGAAGACTAGGGTTGAGATAGCTTAGCTCCACTGGAAAGTTAGAGGGAACGACAACGCATTGTACATTTTTCACGTGGAAACACAGGCGCTGTGTGGTCAGTAAAGCAGCTATTTTTGAGATGTGTTTTTTGGATTAATTTTGTGATTTATAAAAAAAAAAAATGGAGTCAAGTGTTGGAAATGAAATGAGTGAGAAGAGACAAACAAAACTTACACCCAAGGCTTTTGAACTTAAATTGGAAAAGCTCCAAGAAGAGCGCCAAGCTAAAGTAAGAAAGATCAAAGGTGTAATAAAAGAAATTAATTGCCTAATGCAAAGTGCTGACAATGCTGAAAGGGTAAAATCATATCTTGAAAATATTTCAAGTTTGTTCATAGAAGCAGCTCATCTTCATAGTGTTGTGATTCCTATGCTCCCGCCGGAAGAACAAGAAAACCAAAACACATGGTTTCACAGTGTTGGAGAACATAAGACTGCGTTTGTGGAGGAAGCAAATAAATGGCTGTTTGAAATGCAAGATGTCCCAGATGCACTAGCAGAGGATGCTGTTGCACCATGTTTGGGGTCTGTTTCAAATAACAATGAATATATGGATAACACAGTTGAAGATGACATTAGACCAAGTGACAGTGTATCTAATGTGTCCGGGAGATCAAAGAAATGCAGTACAGGGGTGAGCAAATCTTTGTCCTCTACATCGTCAGCCAGGTGGAGGGCTGAGGCTGAAACAGCTGCTCTTATGGCTCGTCAGAAGCTGCTGAAGGAGAAGCATGCTATGGAGGAACAGCAGGAACAACTGAGGAGAAAAATGGAGGAGCAGCAGGAACAACTGAGGAGAAAAATGGAGGAACAGCAGGAACAACAGGAACAACTGAGGAGGAAAATGGAGGAGCAGCAGGAACTCTTGAGAAGAAAGAAGGAGGAGCTGGATTTAGATATAGAGCTGGCAGCTTCCATGGCTAAGGTGAGCGTGTTAAAAGCTTCAGAAGGGTCTCGTGTGTCACGCAGGTCTGCTAGGTCGGATGGGATGAACTCCTATTTGAAGGAAAGCAAGAGAACGCAGTTAAATGTTGATGCTGCAGCGTTTGTGTCTGAGCTCACCACACAGCCATCGACCATGAGGGCTGAAGATCTTGTTTTGCCCTCAAGTTATGCTGCTGTGAGGCCCAAGACGCACAACAAAATGGAGCTGCCCACTCTGCCCACTGCTGTGACTGCTCTGCCCACTCTGCCCACTGCTGTGACTGGTCTGCCCACTGCTGTGACTGGTCTGCCCACTCTGCCCACTGCTGTGACTGCTCTGCCCACTGCTGTGACTGCTCTGCCCACTCTGCCCACTGCTAGGATTGGAGCTGGTCTGCATGCATCACCTGAAGGTGCGTTACATCCATCACGTCCTCACCTTCAGCAGGACCCAGCTGCATCTGCAATGGAGAATAATTCGGAGCAGCGTTTTCTCACTGTTTTGGAGAGGCAAAATCAAATAACATCTTTATTGGTTGAACAACAGTCACTTTTCCTCTTACCTAAGCGAGATCTGCAGGTTTTTGATGGAGATCCACTGCAGTACCAAACTTTCATACGAGGATTTGAGCACAACATTGAAGGAAGAACACAGAGTCACAAGGACCGTCTGTATTACCTCGAGCAATATACTAGAGGTCAGCCCAAGGATTTGGTCAGAAGCTGCCAACATCTGCCATCTTCCCATGGATACACCAAGGCAAAGTCATTACTTCTGGAGCATTTTGGTGACCCATTCAAAGTGGCTGCCGCCTACATGGATAAAGTGCTTTTATGGCCAATCATTAAGGCTGAAGACATCAAGGCTTTACAGGCCTACAGTCTGCTGCTGCGTGAATGTTGTAACTCGATGGGAGCCACTGCAAGTGACTTGAACGTGCCTACAAATATGCAGACCATCGTGAAAAAGCTGCCTTATAAGCTGCGGGATCGGTGGAGGAGTGTGGCCTGTGATATTCAGGAGAAGTTCCATCATCGAGCCACATTTCCTAACATTGTGGATTTTGTGGAGAGGCAAGTCAAAATTGCAAGTGACCCGCTTTTCGGAAACATACAAGATACACCTGGGACTGGAAGAAAAGACACAAGACTGGTAAAACCTCAGGCTAGCTTAAGAGCTAGAGGCAGTAGTTTTGCCACGACTGTAGCACCTGCCAAGAAGAAATTTGATCCTGGAAACAATAAGGAGAGCTCACATGGTAAAGTGTGCCCGTTTTGTGGAGCTGGACATGGTTTGGATATTTGCCTTCTCTTGGACAAAAGGACACAAAATGAGAAGATGTCTTTTTTGAAGGAAAATAAGATGTGTTTTGGGTGTCTGTGCATTGGGCACATGAGTAAAGATTGCAGAAAACGTTTGTTGTGTAGAGTATGCAATCTTAAGCACCCCACATTGTTGCATATCCACTCCAACGCAAAACAAAAGAGCTCAACTCAGGCTAATGATGGCTCGGAAGTGGCCAGAGAAGGTGTAGTGGTTTCTGTGCAGTCCAGTGGCTTGACTGGGGCCGGTAAACAGGACTGTGCTCTCTCTATTCTGCCTGTCCAGGTGAAGTCCAAAAGGGGACAGGAGACTGTCATTACACATGCATTCTTGGATCCGGGGAGTACTGCCTCATTTTGCACAGAGCGATTAATGAACCGGCTGAATCTGACTGGTAAGAAGCTGGGAATACTCCTCAGAACTATGGGACAAGAAAAGGTGGTGGACAGCTACATGTTGACTGATCTGGAAGTGGCTGGGTTGGATTCTGACACCTTTTGTGGCTTACCCGAGATGTTCACACAAAGGAGCATGCCTGTAAATCGAGGGAACATACCACACTCAAAAGACCTTCAAAGATGGCCACACCTGAGACATATAAGAATCCCAGAGATTGACGCAGATGTAGACCTTCTGATCGGCACTAATGTACCTCAAGCTCTGGAACCGTGGGAGGTGATTCGTGCAGTGGATGGAGGCCCCTATGCTATCAAGACCATCCTGGGTTGGTCTGTGAATGGCCCGCTTCGAGGAGACTGCCAGATCAGTGAACAGTGTTTTCAGCCAGATATCACAGTCAATAGAATCTCTGTGGCGAGGCTTGATGAGCTTTGGGAGAAGCAGCTGAAAGTGGATTTCCCCGAGAGCCTGCAGAATGAGCAGTCTGGTCTGTCAAGGGAAGATCAGCGCTTCATGGAGTTCGTCTTGGAGTCTGCCAAGCTCACTGACGGTCATTACAGCATTGGTTTGCCATTAAGACAAAGATGCCTCAAATTGCCAAACAATAAGACAGTTGCAGTACAGCGTGCATTGGGCCTTAAAAGACGTTTAAATAAAGATCCATCCTTTTTCTCTGACTACACCACATTTATGTCGGGAATGCTGGCTAATGGCTTTGCGGAGAGAGTTCCAACTGAGCAGTTGGACCGTTGTGACGGAAGGTTGTGGTACATACCGCACCATGGGGTGTATCACCCGGCAAAGAAAAAACTGCGGGTGGTTTTTGACTGCGGTGCCACATTTCAAGGGACATCTTTGAACTCTCAACTTCTGCAAGGACCAGACCTCACAAGTTTGCTGGTGGGAGTCCTTGCGAGATTCCGCAAAGAACCTGTGGCGCTCATGGCAGATGTTGAGGCCATGTTTCATCAGGTCAGGGTGCCAGCTGAAGACGCTGACTTATTGAGGTTTTTGTGGTGGCCAGAAGGAGATTGCAGTCAGGAGCTGGTGGAGTACAGAATGGTGGCACATCTGTTCGGTGCTACTTCCTCCCCTAGTTGTGCCTGTTATGCCCTGAGGAAGTGTGCTGAGGACAATAAAAAGTGTTTCAGTTCTGTGGCTATTAACACCGTACTGCACCATTTTTATGTTGAAGATTGTTTGGTGTGTGTTGGCTCTGAAGGGGAAGCTGTGTCTTTATGTGGAGAGTTGACTGCCTTGTGCGCTGAAGGTGGATTTAAGCTCACTAAATGGATCAGTAACCGACGCACAGTTCTTGCTGCTATCCCTCAGGAGGAGCGAGCCAAAGAAGTGAAAGATCTGGATCTCGATAGTGATGCCTTGCCTGTAGAGCGTGCCTTGGGCGTGCAGTGGTGTGTCCAATCTGACACATTCAAGTTTAAAATCACACTCAAAACCCGACCAACCACAAGAAGAGGAATATTGTCTGTGGTTAGTTCAGTCTACGACCCACTTGGTTTCTTGGCACCTGTAGTCTTGTCTGCCAAGAAAATCCTCCAAGACCTTTGTCGGAGACGTCTGGGATGGGACGACCCTTTGCCTTGCTCTATTACCAAAGAATGGATGTCCTGGCTGGAAGATCTTCGTCACCTTGAGAATTGGGAAGTCAGAAGATGCTTGAAACCTGAGAACTTTGGTGACCTTGCCTCTGCTCAGCTCCATCACTTTGCTGATGCAAGTGAGGAGGGATTTGGAACAGTGACTTACCTACTACTCCATGACAGAGGGCATACTCACAGTGCATTTGTGATGGGGAAGGCACGTGTTGCTCCTTTAAAACCTGTCACCATTCCCCGTATGGAACTCACTGCGGCAGTAGTGGCTAGCAGGATGGACAAGCTGTGGAGAAAAGAACTGCAAATGGACCTTCAGGAGTCTGTTTTTTGGACAGACAGTACTTCTGTTTTGAAATATATAAAAAATGAAACATCCCGATTCAAAATCTTCGTGGCAAACAGAGTGTCAGAAATACTGAAACTGTCCAAAGTAACACAATGGAGGTATGTGAACACGTCCAATAACCCTGCAGATCTGGCCTCCAGAGGTGTTAAAGTTCAGGCTTTTATGAAGACTGGTGCGTGGGTTTGTGGTCCTGATTTTCTCTGTGAACCTGAGAGCACGTGGCCTAAAAACCCAGAGACCTTAGAAGACCCTCTTGTTGGAGACCCGGAGGTCAAGGCTGTGGTTGTAAGCGCTGCTCAAGTGGAGCAGGTCAGTCCAGTTGAGAAGCTCATTGGCTACTTTTCTTCGTGGATTCTCCTCAAAAGGGCTGTTTGTTGGCTTCTCAAGTTTAAGACCTTGCTGTTGTCTTTGGTGCAACATCGACGGATGCTGAGAGAAACCCTTACTCAGTCGGGTATAAGTGCTGAGCAGTTGGAGAAGGAAGTCCAGGTCCGGGTGAGAAACATCAAAGCCCAAGTGCCAAAGTCTGTTCTGTCCATTGAAGATATGGTTGTGGCAGAATCAGTTGTTATCCGTTTTTGTCAAAGAACAAGGTTTCCGGAGGAACTGGTCAACTTGGAAAAAGGAGAGAGTGTAAGGAGAACGAGTCATCTTTTCAAGCTTAGCCCGATCTTGGATGATGGTCTTATTAGGGTCGGAGGGCGGCTTAGTAGAGCAGCTATGCCAGTAGAGGCGAAGCATCCAGTAATACTCGCTAAAGACCTGCACATCTCCAATCTGATTCTCCGACATGTACATGAAGTGACAGGCCATGGTGGACGAAACCACATGCTGTCTCGCCTGCGTCAGAAATATTGGATTCCTGGTGCGTGTGTTGCCATACGAAAGGTTCTGTCCAAGTGTGTTATCTGCCGTCGATTGTCTGCTGCCCCGGGATATCAAAAAATGGCCGACCTTCCTCACAACAGAATAACTCCTGATGAGCCTCCTTTCAGTCGAGTTGGTTTGGACTGCTTTGGACCATTTGAGGTTAAGCGAGGAAGATCTGTAGTCAAGAGGTATGGGCTCATTTTTACCTGCCTGGCGATACGAGCCATACACCTTGAAGTGTTGGCATCTTTGGACACAGACTCATTTATCAATGGTCTCAGAAGGTTTATTGCACGTCGTGGTCAAGTCCTGGAAATCCGTTCAGATAATGGTACTAACTTTGTGGGCGCTGAACGAGAATTAAGGGTGGCCATTGAGAAGCTGAACCACAACCTCATAAACGACATGTTGCTGCATAAGAATGTGAAATGGGTTTTCAACACCCCAGCAGCGTCGCACCATGGAGGTGCTTGGGAGAGGTTAATCCGTTCCGTCCGTAAAGTGCTCCGCTCCATTTTGAAAACGCAGAACCTGGACGAAGAAGGTTTGGTAACTGTGTTTTGTGAGGCTGAAGCTATTGTTAACAGCCGTCCAATAACTAAAGCATCGACGGATCCTCAAGACCTGGAGGCATTGACTCCTAACCATCTACTTCTACTCAAAACACAGCCGTTGGTGCCACCTGGAGTGTTTGAGAAGGAGGATACGTATGCTCGTCGTCGCTGGAAACAAGTGCAGTACATGGTGGATCTGTTCTGGAAGCGCTGGGTGAAGGAGTACCTTCCTGGGCTTCAGGAGCGCCAGAAATGGAATACCGCAAAGAGAAACTTCGTTTCTGGAGACATCGTGGTGCTGGTGGACGATATGGCACCTCGCAGTGCTTGGATTACAGGAAGAATTGTGAATGCTGTTCCGGATAAAAATGGACTGGTTCGAAGTGTACGGATTAAAACTAAAACAAGCTGTTTGGACAGGCCGATAACCAAAGTCTGCCTTCTGCAGGAAGCAGAAGAGCAGTGAAGACCTTTTTGGATTATTTGGACATTCAGTCATGGACCTCTTTTTTGAGCCTTTTTACTTTGACTTGACTTGTATGTTCACTCTGCATTTTGGTGTCTCCTACAAGGTTATGGTGGTGGTGGTGAATTATTACCTTGCAATAATTTGGGGCCGGAATGTAGGAGCCATACATTGATTTTGAGTTGTTTTACTTTGTATTATTCTATTTCTTGTGTGCACATGCATGACGTCAGCGGAGGCTGTCGCCGGTGTCTGTGGGTGGCACTTTGGGGGTGTTTTTCCTTTAAATGAGCAGGTGAGCTCAGCTGTGATGGGACGAGCTTGGATCATGGCGGCTGGGTGAGCTTGGGGAAAAACTTTTTGTTGAACGTAAACGTAAATGTAAACGTAAGCATAATAATAACTTGCACTGTCAGAGGCATCCTTGCACGGCTTGTGAAATGCATCAAATGAAGTAAGTGTCCTTTTATATACAAGCTTGTGAGATGGAGCAATAAACAACACCATTCGTGCAATAGTTCTGCGTGACGCGTCTTCAGTAGTAAAACCCCATGTCTTAGCCGGCCGCGGCGTTTGTATTGGTTTTTAAGATTTTACGCCGCAATAAGCCGGCCTGAAAAGCTGATTTCCCTTGAGCTATACACTCTGTAAATATATAACTTTAGCAACATTTGAAACATTTTCAGGCAAGAAAGTAGTCGTTTAGACCCCCAAGGTGTTAAAAATCTGACAAAATACCGGCTATTTACAAGAAGAAGAAGAAGCATGACTCCACTTGAAGAGGTCCTGGCGGTGAATTTCCTTTCATCGTAGTAGGCTTGTCATTGAAAAAACCCGCTACTCCACCTACTGTGCTGGCGGTGAATCGCCACACAGCACACGCAAGCGCCGGCAAAGCTAAATGAAGTATAAACGTCTCGAGCCATTTACATAAACGCAAGAAGAAAGCGCAAGGGCAGTAAAAAGAAGTATAACTCAGCCTTTATGGTGTGCAGGCCACTGCTGAGGACCTTCTACAACACTGGTGGCATCTGTGGTGTCCTACGCTGGGGAGGGGGGGGCTCCGAGCGGGATAAGAACAGACTGATAAAAAGAGCCAGCTCAGTCTGTGACTCTCCCCTGGACCAATGGAGCAGCCACGAGACAAAAAATTACCGTCAGACTCCCCGCTGTGGGGAGTACACACGAAGTGCCAGCAAGTGTCAGAACCTCTGTTTCAAGTACTCCCCTCCCCCAGAAAAAGTGCCAATCTGTGTTTGTGAAAAAGTGACGTCACTTTTTCAGCAATCGCCCCCCCCCCCCCCCCCCCCCCCCCAAATCCACAGCCACCCCGTTTCAGACACGCCCCTTCGGCAAGAAACAGGAACAGGTGTGCCTTCCAAGGCTATGAAAGCGGACTACGATCTTACATATTCTTCCCCCGGAAAGCAATGTTCGCGATCAATGGCTTTTATTTATTTTTAACAGCATCCCCAGTAGGCTACATACAACCGCCGACTTTTCCTTTGCTCTGCGCATTTCACAGGGTACAGTTTCACAAACCTTGCACGATTCCGAGCAGGCTTCAGTCGGAATTTTGCTCAGTAGAGGGTCAGTGCCGAGACTGCAACTTGGAATTAGTGATGGCAAAATGAGGCTATTTGAAGCATTGAATGATTTTGAACCATTGTGTCATAAAGTGGTTCACTACCCGAAGCTTCATTCAATTCCCTTGGGTTACATCTACTGGCAGCGATTGTTGCACCAAATGAAGCCCTGCGAATGTGACTGCTTCATTATAACCAGGGCCGGGGTGGGCCATTTTCTCAGTCCGGGAATTTAATTCAAATTCAGGCCACTCTGATATGGAGGAGGAATTTGAGTCCATGAAAAAAAATAAAACAAACAAAAAACATTCGTGTTCAGTCCGAAATGGATAGAAATCAACAAGAAAACAGATTATTCCTTTCACATCAAAGCGTCGTGCCCGCGCGGTGTCCGGATAAGTGCTCATTGCAACTTGAAAATAGAACAGCCTATTCCCTGCACGGGCGTGAGCAGGCTCAGCTCACATTATAATAAATGGGAGGGGAAGGCTTGAACATGAAACATGATGCTGATTCCCGCGGATAGAACGCGCGTGCAGACTCTCCAGTAATTAAAAAAGGCAACTAAACACCCCAACGTGCTCGCGCTGCCCCTGCCCTGCCATACTGCCCCTGTCCCTGCGCACGCGAACCATGTACAATATTTGCATACAGCCCTTCTAAATAATTATATTTATTTTAATTGCATGTTTGAGATGCATTTAATAACAAATATCAAACAACAAATGTGATCGCCCCTATTTAATATTGCGTTAGTAACCACATGTGCGCGCCTGTGGGAATGCAGGCTACAGTTGATGAGGAGATAAAGCGTGATAAAGCGTTAAGCAATTGTTCATCAGAACTGGAATGTAAAGAAAGTGTTCGGTTCTTCTTTGAATATAGGAATACACTTCTAAATCATATAAATTGTGAGATTTTACATATTTAACAACAAAAGCTGTCAGATGACAGTTGAGTTGACATTGCAAACGTTCGCCACGTTATAGCCTATTTGATCAAATTCACAACCAGGCCTATTATCCATATCTCTCAGTAACCTACCAGCTTGTCTTGAGAAGATATCTGTCAATTTGGCACATTTGGCTGCCACCTCCTGTCTTTTTTTGAGCTTAGCCCTCTCTGTTCCACCTGGCCTCTTTCTACCCTCCATCACTGACGCGCTCTGTGTCGCGCCATTGTTATTTAAAAGACGAGCCATGGGCCAAACCATCTGAAACATTTGGGAGGACAGAATTCCCTTACATGGTAGAACCTATTTAATATGCTGTGATGCAGCAGGCGGCTGCGCTGCAATGGTGAATTTATGCAGACTAGAGTTCAATTGATATTAATGCAAGAATAAGATAAGTGACAAAAATTAGTTACAACTATTTTCCCCATGGGCCAAGCAGCCTAGGTCGATGGTTTGGGCCGGGATGGGACCCGGATAATACCATTGCCAAACAGGTGTTACTGTCGAGTTTGAAGCGTGCTTCGGTGTTGGAGGTAACATCACCACTTGGAATATCTTATCATTATCTACATTTTTTTTGGACGTTTTGGACCTTTTTGTACTGCGTAAACCCACAGTGTGTCACGTGGGTTTACGCAGTAAAGATGATCTCTTACTTTCTGAATCAATAAGTTGTTCAGAATCACACCAAATGTTTGTACTTTGTAAACAGACTTTATTTCAACAGAAAGATAATCATATCATGTTAAATCTCAGTTGATCCTGAATAACACTGAGCTCAGGTGAAAAACTAGTTGGGTAACTGCGGTCATAGTCCTCGCGTTTTTTATTCTTCGCTGTGCGCGCACACATTTTAGGATTCACGTTTTTTGTTTTACGTCTGGCTTTACTGTGTTAAACAGTGAGGGTGGGCTTGATCGCTGTCAGCTACATAAGAGGAGCTTATGAAACGAAAAGAAAATGATTTTTTTTTTCAGGACTAGGCCTCGCAGAGGGTTACGTTTCCAACTGAACATGTGACGCAGTGAAGTTCTGTTTTACACCATCCACGGTAAGAGTTCTGCATCACTCTGTGTTTAAGGCTTATTAAACAGTCTGTTCTGAATCAGCCTGATGTTATGAAGCCAGTAAAAATGATTTAATGTTCCAGCAGCAACACAAAACTGCGACGCAGGAAGTGTTTGTAACCCAGCGTTTTAGAGAAGAAAGAACTGCAGCTGTGGCTGAAATGTTTCTGTGTTCAGACGAACTAAAGATGTGGGAGAATACAGCAGTCTGATGTTTCAGTTTATAGCTGCAGAGCACATACATTTAAACGGGAAATGTACAGAGAAGGTCTCAGGAATCAGGAATGTGAACATCTTAGTGTGATGTTGTTGTTGGCATGGTAACAGTCAGAGGCGAACCTGGCTAGATCTACGCCCATCCCTTGCCCAAGTTTTGTTTCTTTTGGCTTGTGCGCCCTGGGCGGTCGCCCACATTGCCCATAGCAAAAAACAGCCCTGGTTACAGGCAAGAATAACCATTAATGCTCTATAATAAACCGACTGTTTGTGGAATAGCTCGTCATCATCCTTTCTGCACGTCCTGCCGGACGCTACAATCTCTAAAGCAAAATTAAACAAACAACGTTTGCAGCTCAAGTTTCAGGCTGTTAACCAGTAACCAGAGTCCCTGTGGGTTCATGCAGCTTATGTGTGATTTATTTTTCCTTTGCAGATTGTCGCCGGTGGATTTTGTCATTCCCAATAATTTCATCCCAAATCTCAGTGAGGTGGTGTCTCCAGCTGAAGGAAACTTTAAACCTGCATCATAAAATGATTTTAAGAGGAAAAGCTTTGACAGCAGCTGCATCTGTGCTGGTAACGTTCCCTGTTACAGAAAGTAGACAGCAGACACTCTGATATGTCACAGCAGGAAGTGTGGAGGTGTCCTGATAATGAATGCATTTAACTTTGGGAAGGTCCTATGTTGAGCGTGCTGGTTCACTTTCATACATGCTTACTGGTGCATTAAGGGGAGCTGAGTTATCCATAATGTAATTAATCCAACTTGTGGTTTTCTTTCTCTGAGAAGTTAAAATGTCTGCAGTTGGAAAGGATTATTAAGGAAAGTTTGGATTTAACAGGCAGCATCTAGTTTCTTCTCTCACTCTTTCTCTCCGACCCTGAATGTAAAGTTTAAGTTTTCACACAAAAGTCAGTGAAAATGAGAGATTAAAGCTGCTGCTATGTTTTAAAAAGGGCCTCTATGCAGGATGAGGGGACATATCTGGTGTCTTCTAGTCTTTATTTCTCCATCATTGCTTTAAAACAGAATAAATATGGTGTCAGTAAAAGAAAACTTCAGTCATAATGAAAAACTGTTCTTCCTCCTCACAGATGGTTGTGCTGAGAGCGTTCTCTGTCCATGCTGTCACATGCCGTCCATCAGAGTATAAAATACGGGACGATTGCTGTCCCATGTGTCCCCCTGGTGAGAGACTAACTCGTCATCTCCTTGGTTTTTACTCGTCTTCTCCTCCTGTTTTCTTTCTGCTATTTTAGCTGCTGTTTGTATTTGTATATTTTATAGTTAAAGTAGTTTTTGACTACTTATTTCTATAATAATATGATTACTCAGATTTAAATCCTTGACTTTCCAACAGGAAGCCGAGTTAAAACCGACTGCTCAGAGTTCAGAAACAGGTCGTGTGTTCCCTGCACAGATGGAACATATATGGACAAACCGACTAAACGGACGCAGTGTTTTCCATGCACTACTTGTGATTCAGGTAAATTAACAGGCAGTCCTATATCCATGACAACATTTCTGTGGGTTTTACTTTAGAATGTATAAACCATATAAGCTGCTGCATCACATTTCACCAAAGTAAAGATAATAAATCCTGTTTTATGTCAGTTGTGTCTGTATCATAACCTGTGCTTGTGTTCACGGGTTCAGGGCTGAAGGTAAAGCAGAGCTGTGCACCAACATCAGATACAGTTTGTGGAACAATGGAGGGATTCTTCTGTGTTGACCCTACAAAAAGTGGCTGTGCAGAAGCTCAGAAACACAAGAGTTGTGACCCGGGACAATACATCAGCAGCAGAGGTGTGTTTTCTAACGTTCACATTAAAGGTCACATGAGTTCAGGATCAGAGCTGAGTTTTAAACAGTGTGCTGAACTGTTTTCCACATATGATCTGTGATTGTTCAGGAACAGCCTCCACAGACTCTCAGTGCTCTGCCTGCAGCAGTGGAACATTTTCAGATGGAACATTAACATCTTGTCAGCCACACACTCAGTAAGTAGTTCCTCATCACAGGCGTGAACACCTTTAATCTCCTGGAACAGCAGCGAATCGGTTGCATCTGAACATCATCTTTAAATAACGTCCCTCTGTCATTCCAGATGTGAATCAGAAAACCTTCAGCTGATAAAAGCAGGAACTTCTTCAGCTGATGCAGAATGTGGAGAAAATACGTCCAACAGGACAGGAGTTGCTGTCGCTGTTTCAGTTTTTTTTAGTATTATCAGTAATAGTATTAGCCCTGGGTGTACTTTACTGCAGTAAGATGATGTGTTTCAACAGAGGTGAGGAAAATATATTTCTGTTAATTTACTCATTTATTCTTTCAGTCCAGTCATGACAGTGTGTAAGATGTTTTGTGTTTTACAGAAAAACAAGCGAGTCCACAAACTCAACACCAGGTAAGAACTCCATCAGAGGTTTGTTTGTTTCTCACTTTCCTTCAACTTTGACATGAACAGTCTTTTATTACCACAATTTGTTCATCAAATGAATTCATTTAAGCTTTTTATTTTTATTTTTTTAACCAAAAAGGACAAACCATTAAAAATATTGGGAGTGAATCCAGACGGAGAAGAAGAAGAGGAGAATTTGAGGCCAGCAGCAGCAGGTGAGACAGAAGATGTTTAATGACTGATGTCTAAATGATGGGATGTCTCAGTAAATCTCCAAACTGTTTGTGCTTTAAGACAATTTATTTCCCTCCACAGTATTACACCAAATTTAACTGAGACCAACAATATATGTTCACTGCAGAGTAAATGTGCTTTAGAATTGTCTTTGTCTTTGCAGAGTCCTGAATAAAACATCAATAAGCAGATTCTCCAGCTCCACCACAGTCAGGACCTTCATCTCACAGTGATCTCACTGTTCAGACTAAAATCTGCACGGCTTGTTCATCTCATCAAATTTAGAGTAGATGTGTATCATAAAGAGACATGTGACTGCTGAAGAAGCTAATCGATGACTTAAAGGTGGGGTATGAGATGTTTTCTGGAGCATTTTTTATCATATTGTCTGAAAACCTCCTCACGACCCCATTGCACCCACTAAAATAGAATGTTTGGAAAAAAACGGAATCTTTTAGTCCATTGTAGAGAGTGTAGCAAGAGGAAATGTCTGACCAATAGAAGTAATGATGAGAGTTACTTCTATTGGATTCTGACACGCCAATCAACCGTCAGCCCCCCTCCCCCCTGCGCGTTCACAGACTCGTGACTCGTTCATGTGTTTTGAAGGCGTGGTTTCGAGGGGTGGGCTGAAGGGAGAGGCAGGGTTGTGTATTTTCAAAAATATAGCTTGCAGGAACCGTTTTTCCAAGATCTCAGACCCCACCTTTAATGTACCAACTTTAGAGCTGCTCCAGGTTTGGACTGAAAGCCATTCAGCACAAAGTTGGTGAATCTGTTCTGTATAAAACTCATTTATGGTGAAAAACACACTGCGATGTGTACAAACTGAGTTCATAAGAAAAGTACAAAGGTTGAAGAATCTCATGATTGGTCACATTTTTATGGGCTGAGCGTGATGTTGCTGTCATAGATGTTTGCATGTGGTTTATTCCTCAGACACCTGGAAGTATTTTATTTATTTATTTATTAATTAAATTTATTAATTAATGATTTTTTTTGTTTGTTTTTTGGAATGATTTTATTGCCTTCTTGTGATTTTATGTAGCTGTAAAGCACTTTGAATTGCCTTGTGTACGAATTGTGCTCTACAAATTGCCTTGGATGCGTACATGGGTACAGTGTAGTGCACCGGTAACATTAGGGAAGCCTGAGGGAGATGATGAACTTAATGCAAATACTTCAGCCAGTAGGTTGTTTTACATTACCGGCTACTGTAACTGGAGCAGCAGCCTGAAAGGACAGAGGTCGTATTTTTAATATGGTAAGATGTTTTAATTCCTGCGTTTTATCTAATATCTTGTTTGTACAGTCCTTGACTGTACAAATAATTTGTATTATTAACATTATTACCTGTCCCCCATTTTTCTGAGTCTGGTCCTATGTGGGTGTAGATCGGATGTTTGTTAGGTATTGATTAGTTTTAATGAATACCATGTTCTCTCTCATTTAATTTCATGCTCAATACGTGTGTATAGTTGCGTTTCTTTAGTTGCACTGGCACTGACTGACTGATTGATTTTTCGAGACAGTGAAAGTGGTGATATGATAACCACAGTTTTTGCTTCGTTTTTTTAGACAAGACATGAGTTGCGGGAGCGCAGAATTCTTGGTGAACATTTCTTTTCGGAGTCCGTTTCAGCCGGTCGGACATTTTTTGAGTTGCAGCTAAGCTAAGCTTCAACTTTAGCCTGCCCGGGACCAGGCTAGTTTAGCAGCATAAGTTACCATGGTTACTCAGCGGGCGTTCAAATAAGCCACGTTTATGAAACGGAACTCTCTTTAAGTTTAGCCAGAAGTAGCGAGATAAGCCAGGCTTTCCGCTAAGCCAGCTTCATGGAATACCCCTCCGGTCCCGGAAGCCGTGAACTAAACTGAAACATGAACCGCTCAGCCGTGAATCAGTGAGGTGGGTCGGAGTCTCAGGCTCCTCCCGCCAAGCACTGAACGATTCGGTGAACGAATCTTTTTAGTGAACTGATTCTAATGTTTCAGTTCATCTAAAAGAGCTGCTGTTGCCCATCAATCAACCCCAGTATGTGAGGACTCAGAGCACTGTGTCAGGCAGGGTGGTCTGCAGCACAGGGGTCCCACAGGGAAAGCTTCTGGCTCCGTTCCTTCTCACCTCGCACACTGCGGACTCCTCCGACAGCTCGGTGACGACAGAGGGTACAAAGGACTGATACTGGACTCTATTTATTGATTTTTATTGAAACAGCACATGTTACTTGAAATATCTATTTTATTTTGTCTTCCAAGAAAAAAAATGTTTGTTCTGCATTTTCTAATAAAACTATTTTGACATTTTTGACTACCCCCCTCGATTGATTGAGGGGGGTAGTTGTGCTTGGATGAACGGGTGGGACATCGTGTTTTTAGGCAGAAATATACATTCTTGGGGAAGCGCATTACGCAATCGCAAAAAGTCTAAAACGGGAGGGTTGAAATCCTGTTGATAATTCAGTAAATGACCATCATTGTCCATTAAATGTGTTACAGACCAAATATTTCCCTCAAACCAGCCTTACTGATACTGGATGCACTAACAGAATCTGTGTCCCCTCTGCAACTCCACTAAATAAAGACAAATCTTCTTTAAATGACTGTAGTTATTCTATAGTATCTATGGAGAGAGAAGAGCCGATGGTAGGGTGTAATACAAACTATGCAGAGAGGATACCAGCAGCCTCGCAGATGAATCATCAGTATGTTTACTCAAACATTGCACTGGAAAAATGCCCCTCCAAAAATAAGTAAAAAAACAGCAAATAAAAGACGTTTTTGCTTGAAATAAGCAAAGAAATCTGCCAATGGAACTAGTGAAAATCGGCTTGTCAAGATTTCTTGAAATAAGATGTGATATTTAGGACTTTTGAGATAAAAGTGATCTTGAAATTAGCTTAAAAACCTCTTCAAATGAAAAAAAAGCTTGTTTCATATAAAATCCGACTCAAAACAATTTGTTTTCAAGACTTTTTCATTTAACAAGATATTCCAGATGTATTGTCTTCAAACAAGTCCCTATATCTGGCTGAAATTGTACTTGTTAGGCAGTTGTGTCTTATATTAAGTGTAATGAGATATTTGGACTAGAAATGAGACAAATATACTTGGTAAGACTTTGATTTTTTTCCAGTATGAAAAAGCATGAGACATGTGGAACTTGGATTTTATTGATTGTAAAACCAAACAAACCAACGTAAACATCACCACGTTCCTCTGCTTAACTTTTATTTAACAAGAAAAAGTCCCAGCTTCAACATAAGTAGGCTACGAGAGTACAGTTTACATTTTTATCCATATTTTAATCCCGAATATACTAATTGAACTTGAGACTGAAAATCACCGTGGAATATCGTGACAGTGGTGCAGTCCTAAACTTCTCACAGCGTCTCACAGGTTAAAAACATTTCTTTTCTCATGTGTCTATGCATGAAATCTGCACGATATCTTTTAATTTATCTGGACTGTTGCTTGTTTTTAATCATTTAAATGATTTTATTCGTTTCTCTTTATATTCTTTTATGTGTTTTTAATGCTTCTTCCACTCTCTGCTGCAATGCTTTTATTTTATGTGAAGCACTTTGAATTGTTTCGTACATGAAATGTGCTATAGAAATCAATTTGATTTGATTTGATTGGACACCGTTTCTGTGCAGTATTCGTGTGACCGACGTGAAGACACGCATGCATCAAACCAGTGCCGTAACCAGCATTGAGGACACACAGGTCATGACCTCGGTATTTTCCCCGGTGTTTTTTTTTTTTTTCATTCAGAGAAATGAAATTAATATAAGATGAAAATCGTTCTGACTTTGATTGGTGGAAAGATCAGCATGCATTCTCATTTGTTTTTCTGAAAATAAAGTCCACAGAATCCCTTTATTATCACGTTATATTTTAAAACTGAGCGGGAATACGCCACCCGACATTGGAAACATGTTTATCATATTACGCAGCTTCGACGCGAAAGTCAGCTAGGAAATGGAAGCAAGATGAAGAAATCTACTAAACAAACTAAACTCAGCTTTGGAAAGCCAACTGGCCAGGGGAAAAGAAAGAGAGAAGGAGGTGAGTTCATTTCGCCAATCGCCAGTGAGAATGAGTGACAGATCATAATGTTCATATTTGTTCAAAGCGCGGCTAGGAATAGGAGGATGCTAGATCGTTGTCCTCAGCATTTCAGGCAACAGTCACAAAGCCCCTTGGTTAGGATTTCGTTTTCCAGTCGGCACAAACACACTGCACACAAATCTCTCAATTCGATTTTCCAAAAAAAAAAGTTGCAACCAGCTAACTTTTTTTTTAAATCAGGGCTTGACCGTTTTGTGCCAACTGTGGCTAGTGGTCATTCAGCCTCACTAGCTACAGTTTTGTTCAGTGCTATATGGCTTCCTACATGTAAATAAAGCAGACTAATAGAAACTGGGTCAGAAACTTATATTTTTCTTTTACTTAAAACAATTGATGATGCACACGGGGCAAAATAACAGAATGAAATACCCCGTGTACTCTCTCATATGACACAATCTTGAGGTTAGTTGTGCTGCTCATGGTGCATGATGAAGCCAAGTTTTACCAGCATTTAGCTAGTTGTCAGGCCCAGCATGATACCTCTGTCTTCTCTGTGTTGAGTGAATGGATTGAATTGAGACAATACATCTAAAATACAGCCAACATCTTGTGGTCTGTTTGGCACATTCTACGATGTTAATTTAGTGGGTGGATTCAACCAGTTACTTAGGTAAAATGATTGCATTTTTCCTAATGAACCATTTGGATTTTATTGCAAATGGTGTCTAAAATTTTGCACATCGGTTAGACCAATAACCCAACTCATTCATTTGACCTTTTAGTGGGTCATGCACATGCATGGTGATGATGGTGACTATAGTAATAGTAGTAATAATAATAATGTAATATTTATAACAATAATAATGTAATATTAATAACAATAATATTAATGGTGCTGCTGCTGCTGATATTTTAAAACAGATGACACAGGAGAGGATGAGAATCAGGGAGTTGAAGAGAGAGAGTCAGTAGAGGAAGAAATAACAGAATCAGAAGATAAAGATAGGGAAATGACAGGTGAAGATGAAGACCGTCCAAGTACAAGTTTTTCCATCCATGATCCGGCAAGCTATAAATACAAAAATTCCTACACAGATGAGGAGAAAAGGAACATTCTACAGGGTAGATGGACTCACTGACTCACTCACTCACTCACTCACTCACTCACTCAAATACTCTACTTTTGTGATCACAAATTGTTATAATAAACTTGTTCAACTACATATTCACCTCCTTGATGGGCTTGTGATTTACCTCTGTTTATTCACGTTTCCAAACTGTATTTTAAAAAGTCACCATATTAGGATGTTTTTTTTGTCAAATAAGATTTATCGCTATATTTGACCTCGGTATTTGAAAAATCCTGGTTACGGCCCTGCATCAAACACCGTCAAAATATTATGAAACTGGTTTTTGAAGCATGTGTTAAATAACCAACAAACTGTTATTTTGTGTCTGGATTTGGGGGAAATAGTCTGTAAGAAGAGCTTCCAGGGTGAACCCCGCCTCTCGCCCGATGAGCGCTGGGATAGGCTCCAGCGAGATGGAGTTTGTAAAAGCTCATGGATGCATTATAGAGCTGCACTGAGTGGAATGCGCGCTCCCGTGTCAGGGGATACAAATCCTGGCGGGGACCGGGAAACAGAACAAAGTGCGAAGGTGCGTCATCGCCTCCCCAAATGACCAGTGCACTGGAGAAAATGCCCCTCCAAAAATAAGTAAAAAAACAACAAATACAAGACGTTTTTGCTTGAAATAAGCAAAAAAATCTGCCAATGGAACTAGTGAAAATCGGGTTGTCAAGATTTCTTGAAATAAGATGTGATATTTAGGACTTTTGAGATAAAGGTGATCTTGAAATTAGCTTAAAAACCTCTTCAAATGTAAAAGAAAAAAGCTTGTTTCATATGATATGTGACTCAAAACAATTTGTTTTCAAGACTTTTTCATTTAACAAGATATTCCAGATGTATTGTATTAAAACAAGTCCATGGGATTTTCCCTGTTTTTAGTTATGTTTTATCATGTTTTAGGTTGTGTTTTGGTTCTTGAGTTCATGTTTTGCCATATGCTTTTCCCCTCACTTCACATACCAGCTCATTAGTTTCACTCACATCACCTGTTCATTGTCCCCAGCTGCACTCATTCACAATCACCCAGTTCACTATTTAGTTTCCAGGCTCCCCTGTTGTTTTGTCAGATCTTTACCTGATTTTCACTCCTCATGCCAAGACGGCACGTTAGAGTTAAGTATGTATCCATGCCATGCCATGCCATGCCATGCCATGCCATGCCATGCCATGCCATGCCATGCCATGCCATGCCATGCCATGCCATGCCATGCCATGCCATGCCATGCTTAGTCGTTTGTTTTTGTCATAGTCCTGTTAATGTTTTGATTTCTCAGTTTAAGTTTTGTCATCCGGCTCAGCCGCGCCTTTTGTTTAACGTTTGTTTCTTGAATAAAACCAAGTTTGCTTTTTTTACATCCTCTGAGTGTCCGTGTCCTACCCCCCCCCCCCCCCCCCCCCCCCATCTCAACTCCCTATATCTGACTGAAATAGTACTCGTTAGGCAGTTGTGTCTTATATTAAGTGTAATGAGACAAATATACTTGGTAAGACTGATTTTTTTTTTTTTTTTTTCTCTCCAGTGTGTGGAAAGTAGAGCATATCCTAGCAGGAAATGCAGAGGTGTGCTGATAATGAACCCATTTCACTGACTTAGCTCCCACTGCTGTGCATATTGGTTTGCTTTCATAGTTCACTGGTACATAATGTATTTAATTCAGCCCGTGGTTTAACTGCTCTGAGAAGTAGGAAGTTTCTAAATGTGAGTTTCTTCTCTGACTCCGTCTGTCTGGGCCTGTGCTGCTTTTTGACTGCTGTTATTAACCCAGCTGTCTACTCCTCTTTAATGTTTCCATCCCCTGCTTTGGTTAATTGTCAATAAAAGTTCAGTTAAAAATGAAAAACTGTGTTCTTCCTCCTCACAGATGGTTGTGATGAGAGCGTTCACTCTCCATGCCTTCATATGTCATCTATCAGAGTATGAAATATGGGACGAATGCTGTCCCATGTGTCCCCCTGGTGAGATAACTTATTCTCCTTTTGCTATTTTCCCTCAGAAACACCAGAGCTTATTGTTACCACAAGAATACAATTGAAGGAATAATTTTAGATCACGACCTATTATGTAGATTTGAAATACTTAAAAATGACTGTAGTAGACGGTGAACTCAGCAAAGTATATAAATATTAGAGGTTTTATTTTAGTAATAAGATAACTCTGATTAAAATCCTTTGCTTTCCAACAGGAAGTCGAGTCAAACCGACAAATGGAACATATATGGACAAACAGAATGAAACTGTGTTCCACTTGTGATTGAGGTAAATGTACAGGCAGTCATATATCCATGTTCACTAAGAATGATATTTTTATTGTGTATGTTGACATAAACAGAAAAGCATGTATTGTTTCACTAACAGTGCTTAAATGCTCTCAACTCATTCTGATAAGAGCAGCTAAAACTTGTAAACATTTTTCAAACTGCGCGTTAGGTTTGAGTTGCTCATCAACTTATCAGCTCTCCTGCAGAAAACATCACAGCTTCCACATCACCTGTCTTCTGCTGTCACATCTGCTTACTGCACTGTGGGAGCTACACTGCCCCAAAACATTTCATCAGCTCATTTAATGCACATGTAGTTTAAATAGACTTTACAATGTGGGATCTTTTCTGCAAGAATACTTCTGTTTTACAGCTCGGAAACGGAGGAAATCCCTTCTCTGCCTTTTTCTGTTTTACTCATAAATCATTCTGCTGTGAAACACTGCCACCTAGTGGACAGAGTAGGGATTGATACTGGTGTTGAGTTATTAGTTTCTGGTTTCCACTGATGAATGATTTTTATTATTAATTTTATTGAATGTTGATAACTAATACACACCTAAGTCATTGCTAATAGCTAAGCTAGCTCCTTCACATCCCCAACAACAGTAATTAGTGAACACGTGCTGTTCACTGCAGAGTAAAAGGACCACAGGTGCAAATACATTCCAGTTGGATGCTGGCATGTTGTCTTTAAAAAGCCTGCTTCTCAGCAGTCAGCATCATCCATTCACACTGAGACCAAAACCAGCTGAGTTTTAGTCTCGCTACATAAATCTACCAAAAAGGTCCTGCTGACTGTTTGTTCACTGTGTCACAAGCTTCATGTAAACCTAGAAAAGGGCTGCAAAGTGTTGCTTGTTGTCCAGAGATTCTATTCATTCATTCTTAGGCCAGAAATATACCTGCTTTTGATCATGGATACACGTGTTTATCCCGGCTGCCTCTTTATTTCTGCCTCATCCCTTCTGCAACAATTAGCGCTACGTGCTTGCAAAGCTCATTTTGTGTAAAAAGGGTAAAAAAAGGGTGTACATTTCAGTTATTTTGTTTCATGGGGTCTCACAATTACACAAATTTTACCCAAAATTTAATTTAACCCAGTAGCGGAACTCGTGGAAATGTCGTTTTTCCAACCCAGTCTCACAGGAAAAACGTGTGTAGCTATTACACGTTTTTCTGTGAGACTGGGTTGGCTGAACGGAAAAACGACATTTCCGCTGGTTCCGCTGACGGGTTAAATTACATTTTGGGTTAATTTATTTATTATTATTATTTTTTTCAATGAAAACAAATAATTGAAATGTACAGCCTCTTTTTAGCCTTTTTACACAAAATGAGCTTAGCAAGTGCGTAGCGCTAATTGTTGCAGAAGGGATGAGGCAGAAATAAAGAGGCAGCCGGCATGATGCAGTGAAATAACCTGAAAATCACCACAGAGGTAGCTGGGGACATGTAGGACCAGATTCTGGTGGAGTTTGCAGAAAACAACTAGAATTTCTTTCTTTTTTTATCTGGCCATATACATCATGCATTAAGTATGATTGGCAATCCAACAATTGCACATTTTATAGCGTCTCTTTCACCTATTATTATATTATTGTGCAAATATTCCAAAGTAAGGGCCGGGACCAACACTTTTATAGTAAGCCCGAAAGACGGTTGCAGACATTTTCTATGAATATCAATCTTTACTCAGTATAGCCCAGATGAAAGAATCTAAGAATGAACCTAAAACTATGAAATATGATTCTTTCAATTTAAAGACAAATTTGAACTGAAATTCGCTTCTGTTAATTCAATCAGGTAAACAAATGATAATGTAGTTATATCATTCCATTCTCTCTTTAAAGCATGACCAGCAGGGGATGCATTTGTCGGCATAACACCGGTCTGATGTTGGGGCCGTAAGGGCCGGTGTTTTTATTTATTTTTATGTATATTTTTTTAATTTCCTTTTTATTTAAAAAAAATGTTTTACATTACAAATGAAACATTTCAATATTATACGCCAGGGGATAAAAGAGGTCACAATAAAATATTCAAGTGTTTACAGATATCAACAGTCTAAATCGCTTTCTGATTGTTTGAGAATTTAATGGAGGTCATATACTGCCTGAGCTCACCGAGAAAGGCAAGAAAATGTTTTTGTTTTTTCATGAATTTACATTTTTGGATATAAAATTTAGCCATTAAAATGATGAGGTTGATAATAAAAGTTATGTTGGCTTTTTCTTTGGATTTGTTAATGTCAGGGAGCCCAAACAATACACTCCAAGATAAATTAAAGTCATTATCAATATTGTTAGCGATAAAGTTACAGATATCACTCCACAGTCTTTGGACAGCAGGGCCAAAATAAATGGGAAACAGTTTCAGTCTGTATGGAACAGAAAGTACATTTCACTGTTCAATGTTGAACTCCGCTCATGTTAATTAATTATCAACTCAGTTTGTGTGCCCTCAAACCCAGAGAGGGCAGGTAGGATTACTCATTGAGTGAATACTATTAGAATGAATATAATGAAACAAGTATGGTGTAGACCTGCTCAATGAAAAGTGCCCTGAGATGCTGATTCAGCACCTCATTAATGAAACTGAGCTGAATTGATCAGAAGGTTTTGTAAAAAGGGAGATTTGAGCTGAGAATTATGACCTTTTTTAAAATGTGATTAAGTGTCAGAAGCAGAGCCAGCAGCCAGTAGCAATGGGACTGCTTCTGTCAGTATGGAAGGAACAGGTGAGCTTTCTATGCCCAAACCCGTTTTATTTTTTATCATTAAAGGTAAGATAGTAAATACACAAAGCCCACAGTTGACAGGCCCAAAGTAATATGAAATAAACTTGCATATTTTGCCATTGCACATATCTTAATTGGTTAAGTCAAAATGTGTTTATTTAGATTCGACTTTTTTTACTAATATTCTTATTTGTTTCGGATATTTAGATTTGCATGGTTAGTATTTTGGTTTATTTTTTGGTAAATGGGTCACACTGTGCACTGGAGGTTATTTGGGTTGCACTTGGGTGGGCCTATGTTTTTTTTGTTTTTTTGTTTTTTACCAGCGCAAAGGAGGCAGCAGCAGCCATGGTTTTCTTTATTCTTTTGTTTTTGTTTCACTATTTTTTCTTAATGAATCATCACAAAACACAAGAATTCAGCTTGGACATTTAACTTATTTTGCCTGCGTTAAACCACATCCCCCATGGTGCATCAGTGGCCTTTTGATTTTGTTTGGTTTAAAGTTTAATTAGTTTTTTATGGACAAATGGCCACATATTTACATGTACTGTAGATTCAATATGAAATTGCTTTTCCCTAAACAATCACCTGGATGTCATCCGTCTTGATCTGTGACTTCTGGGGGCAATTTATTTCACCAAATCTGTTATCATAGCAACAGGGATTGTTTTTTTTTTTTTTTTTTGTTTATGCATTTTTTCCAAATGTCATTTATTTTATTTTCCTTACACAATTTGGACTATTTTATAGATGTTTACATAATTTATGGCTGTATAAAAAATAATAAAACTAGCAGTTACTAATATAAAACTGTTATTTGATATTAGGCTGCCTCTTCAAGCTGAGTAAGTCTGAAAATTTAAGTATGAAGCATGTGGAAGAATGCCAGACCTGTTCCTGATAATGAAAGTTTAGTCACAGATCAGTAAATTTAATCCTCTTCTCCCACACTTTTGCACAATGGCTGATCTCTTACTTTTTGTTTCAATAAGTTGTTCAGAATCATCAAATGTTTGTAGTTTGGAAACAGACTTTACTTTAACAAAAAGATAAATAATCATATGATTAAACCGACCCAACCAAACTTGTTTTTTTCATGTAAGCTCAGTGTTATTCAGGTCTGATCCTGAATAACACTGCCACTGCAACCAACCAAACTTGTTTTTGGTAAATTCTTCGCATTTTTTTTTCCACTGTGCGCACAGCACAGAAAGTAGGGCTGGCTTTACTGTATTAAACTGTGAGGGCGGGTTTAAAAGCTGTCAGTGACACAAGAGGAGCAGATCTGGACTTGCTTTGCTCTCAGATGAAACGAAAATAAAATAAATGAAATGCCCACTTTCTTTTTATTTCAGGAATATTCCTCACAGAGGGTTACTTTTGCAACTGAACATGTGACGCAGTAAAGTTCTGTTTTGCACCATCCACGGTAAGAGTTCTGCATTACTCTGTGTTTTTAAGGCTTATTAAACAGTCTGTTCTGAATCAGCAACAGTAGGGCTGGGCGATATGGACCAAAAGTCATATCTCGATATATTTAGGTTGAATATCGATATACGATATATATCCCGATATTTTTTTCCGCAAAGTGAGAGCTCAGAGCTGTGATATGAAATGCTCAGTCAAAGTCAAAGCCAAGTACGAGTAGTTTTATTGAAAACTCACTATAAAATGTAAACATAAACACTGTATAACAAAGCTCCGTAAGGTGCACATTTAAATAAAAAAAATATCTTAAATAAAATTAGCCTATAAAATAAAATAGGTAAATCTTTTTCTGAGGGCAGCATTTATATATAAAGAGATAACAAAATAAAGTGTTCAGTTTAAGAAAAACGTTTTTAAACATCAGCTTGATTACCTGTTTATTTTTGTTAACTTAATAGCTTCTCTGAACAGTCTCAACCAGTTGCCAAGCCGTTTTCATCTCCCAGTCTTGCATGAAGTGAACTGTCACGCTCATATAAGGTTCGCACAGGTTCTGCTTGACCACATGTCGCTGGTCAACGCAAAATGGGTGACGTTAGCGAGCCGGCCCGCAACGTTCTGCCTGACTTCACTATACATTTGCGGCAATACTTCTCGTGCAAAATAGTTGCGACTGGGAAGCTCGTATCTCGGGCCCAGCTTTTTAATTAGCTCTTTGAACCCAACCTGTTCCACTGTTGCAACAGGGACCATGTCTTTGGCAATGTGAAAGGACACTTGTCGCTTTTCTTCTCATACGGCACACAGCGGGAAAATGAGGCTTGCAGTGAGCTTTGTCAGTTTGGGGACGGCTTGTGCCTGTGGCTGCTGCAGCGCGCAGTTTCACACACTCTTCATATTGCACTTTGTGCTACGTTTTTAAGTGATAAAAAAGATTCGTAGTGCTTCCACCACTGGCTGCAATGTGCTTATGGCACTCCCTACATATAGCTTGGTTTTGTTGCTCGTCTGACAATTTGTATCCGAACCATCTCCAAATGATTGAGCCACTGCTTTTTCTTTTACCAACCAAGGGGCTCTCCTCCGTACGCTCCGCAGGTGTTGTTGCCATCTCCATGTTTGTTTAAGAGTGCCGGAGTGTCCCTCCCCCTCCCCCCTCTGTGCATGAGAGAGGAGGGGCGGAGCCGGAGCGAGGGAAGCAGTGCAGAGAGCTCTGATCAACGGCTTGCCTGAAGCAAGTATTACAGCGCAAATATGAACAATATCGATATATGCGATATGGTCTAATTCCATATCTTATTTAAAAATCTATCGATATATCTTAAATATCGATATATCGCCCAGCCCTAAGCAACAGTTCGGTCATCAGCTCGATGTTATGAAGCCAGTAAAAATGATTTAATGTTCCAGCAGCAACACAAAACTGCGACGCAGGAAGTGTTTGTAACCCAGCGTTTTAGAGAAGAAAGAACTGCAGCTGTGGTTGAAATGTTTCTGTGTTCAGACGAACTAAAGATGTGGGAGAATACAGCAGTCTGATGTTTCAGTTTATAGCTGCAGAGCACATACATTTAAACGGGAAATGTACAGAGGTGGTCTCTGCTTTGCGAGGGAATATACTGAGTGTTGTTTGATAAAAGCTCTGGTCAAAGTGTTAAACGACA
The DNA here is from genome assembly GCF_027942865.1 of Odontesthes bonariensis. Taxonomy (NCBI): domain Eukaryota; kingdom Metazoa; phylum Chordata; class Actinopteri; order Atheriniformes; family Atherinopsidae; genus Odontesthes; species Odontesthes bonariensis. The sequence goes on along the minus strand of NC_134515.1, from coordinate 5,649,883 downwards.
TTAGGTTGAAAACTGATTCTGGTAATGTTTCAGTACTGGTTCTGTTGGACCTCAGCGCTGCGTTTGATACTGTAGATCACAGAATCCTGTTGCACACGCTGGAAAACTGGGTTGGACTTTCTGGAGCGGTCCTTAACTGGTTCAGATCCTACTTAGAAGGCCGGAGTTATTTTGTTACAATTGGCAGCTATGAATCTGAGCGAGTGGCCATGACTTGTGGAGTCCCCCAGGGGTCAATTCTTGGACCTCTTCTGTTTAACTTGTATATGCTCCCTTTGGGTCAGATATTGCAGAACTTTAACATCAATTATCACAGTTATGCAGACGATACACAACTTTATGTGTCTCTGTCACCATGGCGACTGCAGCCCAGCAGACATACTGTGTCAGTGTCTGGAGGAAGTAAACACCTGGATGAGAGAGAATTTTCTACAATTAAATGAAGACCAAACTGAGATCATTCTGTTTGGGAGCAAAGAGAAGAGGGTCAGCGTTGGTAGATATCTTGAGACTCGGGCCCTTACAATCACTGACCAAGTCGGTAACCTCGGAGTGTTGATAGACTCAGATCTGACTTTCAGCAGCCACATCAAAGCTGTCACCAAGGCAGCTTTTTACCACCTCAGAAATATCAACAGAATTAAAGGTTTCCTCTCCCAAACAGACCAGGAGAAACTCATCCATGCATTCATCTCCAGCAGACTCCATCACTGTAACGCTCTTTTAACTGGACTTCCCAAAAAGAGCATTAAACATCTGCAGCTCATCCAGAACGCTGCTGCTGGAGTTTTAACCCGGACTAAGAGATCTGAACACATCACAGCAGCTTTAAAATCTTTACTCTGGCTTCCAGTCAGTCACAGAATAGATTTTAAAAGCCTGCTGATGGTTTACATCTGTGACATGTTCAGAGAATATAAAGCCAGCAGAGCTCTTAGATCCAAGGACTCAGGTCAGCTGGTCCAGTCCAGAGTCCAGACTAAACATGGAGAAGCAGCATTTAGCTGTTATGCTGCAAACAAGTGGAACAAACTGCCAGTGGAGATTAAACTTTCACCAAATGGAGACATTTTTAAATCCAGGTTAAAGACATTTCTGTTCTCATGTGTCTATGCATGAAATATCTTTTAACTTATCTGGACTGTTGCCTGTTTTTAAATTCATCTAAATGATTTTATTTGTTTCTCTTTATATTCTTTTATGCATTTTTAATGCTTCTTGCACTCCCTGCTGCAATGCTTTTATTTTATGTAAAGCACTTTGAACTGTTTGTACATGAAATGTGCTATATAAATAAATTTGATTTGATTTGATTTAAGCTAGGGGGGAAGAAAACTCTTGAGAAACTTTTCCAAACTCTGAACGGTGTGGGCGTGGCCAGGCAGTGAAAATCGTGTGATGGCGTTTGTGATTTGAAAGCCTTATCATCATCGCAAGATCATGAAACTTGGCACACACGTCCACCCTAACGACCTCGTACGTATGTAAAGGGTATCGTGTGTGGGCGGAGATAAATGGCTCAGTGGCGCCCCCTAGAAATTTTCAAAAACTCCTCCGCATTGGGGTTATTTTGTGCTCATACATACGCAGAGGGTATCATGCGTGTGGGCAGAGCTGCAGCTCCAGCGTCCAGCGCATGCCCCAACGTACGCACATCCCAACGTACGCACATCCCAACGTACGCACATCCCAACGTACGCAAATCCCAACGTACGCACATCCCAACGTACGCACACCTCGGTCCCGCTCACAGCTGCTTGCAGCTTTCTAGTTTAGTGTTTTTGTCTGTCTGATTGAATGCTTGTGTTAACAAATAAATCAGACGTTACTCAACAGTTACTCAGTACTTGAGTAGTTTTTTCGACGAGCATTTTTTTACTCTTACTCAAGTAATTATTTGGATGAATACTTTTTACCTTTACTCGAGTAAATTTTTTGGATGCTCTACCCACCTCTGGTGATGCCTGTTTAAACTTCTCCAACTATGTGAACTCTGTGAAAATAAAGCATGAAAACCAGCCAAACTGGCCTCTTTTGTTCAGCTTCCTGCGGCTAAAAGAGGCTCCGCCTTCTGTGGCGTGTACCTGAGGTCTTTGATGGACAGCGTCCCCCTGAAGTCCCTCAGGATCTCCAGCAGCACCCAGGACCAGTAACTTCTGTAGCTCAGCTTCCCCAGATCAGACAGCGGCTTCTCAGGGGAGCCCACCGTGTTCTCCAGCTTGGACAGCTCATAGCCTGCACACATTACACGTGAAACCCTCCAGATATTTAGCTTTATGGTCTGAAAAGTGTCCACGCTGATTGATTTCATAGCAGCTTCATTTTCTCCGACAACTTGATCAGAAACCAAAAACAGATTCAAAGTGTGTCACTAAAAGAGAGAAAACGACATGAACGCAGAGTTTTGTGCATCTCAGGTCAGAGTAAAGGTGCTGATGGTTTTACTCACTGAACGCGATGAGGAACTTTCCGTAGCCTCTGCGCTGGTAAGGCGGCAGCGTGAGAATGCACGCCACGTTATTTCCATCCGGAGACTCTTTCTCCTGAAAAACAAACCAGAGGCGACAGCGAGAGCTGCAGCTGGAGTGCAGAGCCCTGCGGGAGGTTTGCAGACGGGATTCAAATCCAGACTTCAGCTTTAAAGGGACAGTTCGCCTCTTTTGACATGAAGCTGTATGACATCCCATATCAGCAACATCATTTATGAACATCTTCTTACCCCCTGCTGCGTCCTGTGAGCCGAGTTCCAGCCTCGTTTTGGTGTTGATGAAGGTAGTCCGGCTAGTTGGCTGGGGTTTAAAAAATAATAGCTGTGGGGACGTAGTTACCACAAGAACACAATACAACTCCAAGTCTGTGCTGAACATTTTCCACTGAAATGCTCAGGGTACGCCAAACACAGTCAGCTTAAAACTAAAGGGAACAAAAACAGCCTGAAGCAGGTTTAAATGATCAGCGTTTGTGTTGCGCACACTGTCACTGGTGGTGGGTATAGGCAACGCGAAGTCATTGGTGATCAAACGAAATGCGGCACAGCTGATTAGGTGGGAGTGGCCCCTACCTGGTTAGTAGCACGGTGTCGGCTGGTCGTTGGGTTTTGCATGCTGTCAATCCCAATAGCGCGCACATAAACGGGAGCGTGCACGCACAGAGGAACGAACAGAATCAGATTGCATGCCTCGAAGCAACACACGCTACCGGTAAGGTGCTGGTTTTAAATCTCCTCTCTCGCTGGTTACAAATTGCTTGGTCGGCTGCTGCCGTGCCTTTTACTGGTCGGATGTTGGTTCACTTTTATCACCGCTGTCACTTGGCAGATGCATCGTTTTAATCCTCTGATCGCTGTTTAAGCTTGTTGTTGGAGTTTTGTTGTTTTGACTTTTGAAACGCAGCGCGTTAAGGATGACAAGCGCACTTCCTGACTCGCGGTGAACACTGGTTGTTGTAGTCGGGCCATAGTCGGTTACTTCCTGTGATGCATGATGGGAAATGTGGTTTCTCACTGGGTATTGATGAGGGTTCCCGTTTTCTGCCTTTTGAATAGTATGTAATGCAATGGTGATGTTTGTGTATACAATTCAATAGCTGCTGTGTATAATGTTGCCTATCTTTTGAGTAATGTAGAGTTTTGGGTTATTGGTGCTCATCTAAATTGCCTGCATGCATTTCTATTGTCTACATTTATAGTGGAGTAACTTGTTGTGGTTTAAAGTCACATTTTATATTTATGTGAATTACTTCTATGCTTAATGCTGGTGCTTTATGAATGCTCTTGAGTTATTTGCATAGCTTATGGATATTGTGTGGCTATATTTATATGGGTGCATATTAATTAATTAATCTATTTATACTGGCTTCATATTATATTATATTTTTATATTGTATTCATATTTAGATGGAAATTATAGGACACATTTGCTTTGCTTCAGGTTTATAACCTGCTGCTGCTGCTGGTGCTGTAACTGCTTTATTGAAGAGAAAATACAAAGCAAAATAAAAGCCCAAGCTTGAGTTGTAACCACGTCTGTTGCCTTCCTGGCTCCCTCTTCGGCGGGGAAAAAAACCAAAGAGCCGAACAGTTTGAGTTTGTAGATACAATCCAATAAAGTATAAGGGTGTCGTGTGCACACTCTGCCACCGGGTGTTCTGGGTAAGTTGTGTAGCCGTCGGGTCAGAAGAAGAAGAAGAGTTGTGGACTAAAACAATGTGAGCAGCGCGACTGAGAGCATCTGAGATTACAGCAGAATGTCTGTTTGGTAAATCTGCTCAGTACCTGATTGTGTGAGTAACTGAGCAGTTGTAGAAGCAACAAACAGATCAGTTCAGTTTTCTCGTGTTAAACGGTTCAATTCAAAGTACCGTTAGCCTGCTTAGCTGCCTTTTCCCTCAGTGCAGACATGACGTTTGGACTAAAATGCGTTCACACGTCTGATTCCAACACAACAGACATTTGAAAGAGTTTCACAGCTTGAAGTTGAGCCTCGTGCCCTTTTAGTGTTGGAACAGCCTTAACTTTCAGCTTCAGTCATGAGCATCATACAGCTGTCTGGGAAGTACAGGGAACAACTCCAAACCTTTTTCAGACTGCGTTAAAGATTTCTGGGTCTTTGGGGACGATGATAAGGGTCAACTTTCCCTCGTAACCAAACACACATTTTCTTCAAAAAATATCTGTAGCAAGAACAGGAAAAGCATGAGAAAAGTTAACATCTGACCTTTAATGAACTGCAGAACAATGAAATACAGACGAGTGTAAAGCTCGACTTCACATCAAACATCGAACATCGGGAGATCCGTCCCCAGTTAAAACAATCCCAACAAATCATAAAGCACTTTCAATCGTTCTTCAAACATGTGCTGCCCACAGAACATTCAGAACTAAAGTCCTAACAAGAGAAGGTGGTAATCCACAAAGAACATTTTTAATCTGAACAAATGCAAGGCTTCTGATTGGTAGTTCCTCTTGCTGCTCTCAGGTGAATGTTTGCTTATCTGCCGTGAAAATTGTTGTTGATTTAAGCCAATCATTTCTCTGCAGTGTGACTACGTTGGTGTCTCTTTAGATGACCTAATGTAGTGAAAGCTGCCCCGCACTGACCACAGCTGTAAGGCTTCTCTCCTGTGTGAATGCGTTGGTGTTTCTTTAGATTAGATAATGTAGTGAAAGCTGCCCCACACTGACCACAGCTGAAAGGTTTCTCTCCTGTGTGAATACGTTGGTGTGTCTTTAGATGAGATAATTGAGTGAAAGCTGCCCCACACTGACCACAGCTGAAAGGCTTCTCTCCTGTGTGAATACGTTGGTGTGTCTTTAGACTACCTAATTCAGTGAAAGCTGCCCCACACTGACCACAGCTGTAAGGCTTCTCTCCTGTGTGAATACGTTGGTGTTTCTTTAGATCAGATGATGTAGTGAAAGCTGCCCCACACTGACCACAGCTGAAAGGTTTCTCTCCTGTGTGAATACGTTGGTGTGTCTTTAGATGAGATAATTGAGTGAAAGCTGCCCCACACTGACCACAGCTGAAAGGTTTCTCTCCTGTGTGAATACGTTGGTGTGTCTTTAGATTAGATAATTGAGTGAAAGCTGCCCCACACTGACCACAGCTGAAAGGTTTCTTTCCTGTGTGAATACGTTGGTGTGTCTTTAGATTAGATAATTGAGTGAAAGCTGCCCCACACTGACCACAGCTGAAAGGTTTCTTTCCTGTGTGAATACGTTGGTGTGTCTTTAGAGTACCTAATTCAGTAAAAGCTGCCCCACACTGACCACAGCTGAAAGGTTTCTCTCCTGTGTGAATACGTTGGTGTCTCTTTAGACTAGATAATTGAGTGAAAGCTGCCCCACACTGACCACAGCTGAAAGGTTTCTCTCCTGTGTGAATACGTTGGTGTGTCTTTAGATGAGATAATTGAGTGAAAGCTGCCCCACACTGACCACAGCTGAAAGGTTTCTCTCCTGTGTGAATACGTTGGTGTGTCCTTAGAGTACCTAATTCAGTAAAAGCTGCCCCACACTGACCACAGCTGAAAGGCTTCTCTCCTGTGTGAATACGTTGGTGTGTCTTTAGACTACCTAATTCAGTGAAAGCTGCACCACACTGGTCACAGCTGTAAGGCTTCTCTCCTGTGTGAATACGTTGGTGTGTCTTTAGACTACCTAATTTAGTGAAAGCTGCCCCACACTGGTCACAGCTGTATGGCTTCTCTCCAGTATGAATTCTCTGATGATACCTCAGACGAGATCGTTTGATAACTTTCCCACAGTCCTTACAGCAGTGCCCTCTGGATCCCTCTTGGGCTCTATGTTTCTGCAATGACAGAGTGCAAGAAGACTTAAATCCTTTTGAAGTACACCCAAAAGATTTCTCTAAGCTAACCTACGCTAGCCAACATATTCTAACTGGACCTGGACAGACCGAGCCACACAGGTCTCAATATCTCAGCTCAAACGTGAACGCTGAGGGTGCGTTTATAAGTGCCCTCAGCTATCAGCACTGTGCTCTGTGTTCTGCACACGTTCAGCTTTTTAAGCAGTAAACTCTTGCTTTTTGCTCTTTCACTAATTATTTTTGTCATGATGAAACTCTGATAAGGAACTTGAGCTACAATATTTCTAAATGATGGAAGGAACCAGAGTCTTGTCCAAGTTGTTCACTTAAACACCATGTAGGTTGGGCTGAAAAAGGTTGATGACCACTGGTTTAAACGAATAACTCAACCTTTGTTTCTTTTTAACCAGGAAAAACACAAACTGAGCTAATGGAACATTTATTAAGTGACTTGGAATATCTGAAAGTTGGTTGACACATTCATCATCATCTACAGCAGCAACCAGCATTCCAGGATATAATGTATTTAGAAAGGCTAGAGAAGCAGGGCGAGGTGGGGGAGTATTAATCTGTCAGAGAGAAGTTTCAACGTGAACTAATAAGGTGGCCTAAAGACGTTAACGCTGAGTGTATTGGTCTAAATGCATCACTCTGCTCTGCAATGTCTTTTACTGTGATTATTGTGGATCCACCTCAGCAAAGGATGTGTTTTATGATCATCTTCAGACAATCTTAAATCACTGCAACTCGAAAAAGGAAATCATCCTACTCGCTGATTTTAATATCAACTGGGACATCAAGTCAGGAAAAAACGTAAACAGCTGATGGATGAGAACAATTTGACACAAATTGGGGTGGGACGAAATGCTTTGGTCACGATTCGATTGTATCACGATTCTTGATAATTGTGATTCTACAAGTATTGCGATTCGATATAATCAGTAGGGGTGGGAATTATTTTTTTTTTTCTTTGTTCCAAAGGCATCTGGTGCAACTGGTGACCTCTGGCATCCACCAGAGGTCACCAGTTCTACTTCATACCCAAAAGCCAGCAACACTTCCTGAATGAGGAAATCCAAAATCTAGATTGGTCTAATATTCTGGAAAATAACGACATTGAGGCTAGCTCAGGTAACTTTATTAAAAAAGTCAATGATATTATAACGCACTTCACAAAAAAAAAGGTAAATCCAAGCAACATAGAAATAATCTGTTCTGGTTGAACAATGAAATTATAAAATGAATGAAAAATAGAGATAAAGTCTTATGGATGACCCGTAAGGTGAAGGCAGATTCTATATTGAGGCCATAAATGGGGCAAATGGTAATTAAAAGCTAATATGGAACAATCTAAATGAGTTATCTCCCCATCTTAGTGATCTACAGCTCCAGGTAAATGATGAGCTAACTGACAATCTGGAGATTGCTGCGAGTTATCAATAGATTTTTCATTGGCTCAGTTGAGGACCTTGCGAAGCCCTTTAAATGCTCACATATTTCATCTCTAAAAAGGCCAGAGATTCATTGGTGACCTTTTAAAGACCAATAAACAGGCTCTTGCTGACCCAGTTGCACATCGGTACCATCGACATGGAAGATTGCTCGGGTCACCCCCGTCTTTAAGGGCGTATTCAGACCAGGAAAGTCCGATAGTTCACTTGCTTTGGTCCGAACCTTTTTTTTTTCATTTTGGTGCGGTTCGCTTTCAGATTGTACATTTCAGTAAACGGACCAAAATATGTCAACAAAGCCACGCGCCCTGAAGTCGTTCGGCTATTGGTCAGAATCGACACGCGCAACACAAAGTGCTAAGTTCAAAAGTGAATGTAGTCATGGACGCTTTCCGTGCCGTTATTGCTTTTAATATAATCAAAACTATATGTTTTTTCAACGTTTTGCTATTTTCACAACTGTGTAATTACTATGCTGCTGTACAAGTAATTCATCAACAACAACGACGACAAAGGGCAAGGCGGCTACGGAGGATAACGCTGATGTGTGCTCATCAAGCTGAGACAATTCGGGCTACTCCTACTCATTTTCGGTCTTTCGTTAGCTTTACCACAGCCGGTCCAGTAATTAGAAGAACAATGCTCTGTTCTGTTACCTAGCAGCAGACAAACGACGGATGCTCCCGAGGTACAAAAAAGCAAAAAGTCTGGGATTAGGTCCTGTCTGCTTTCACAACTCCAAAAGATCCGCACCAGGGTTCGTTTGATCCGGACCGAGTCCGACCTTTCAGCTTGGTCTCGGTCCGCTTGTTTGGTCCGGACCAGAGTTCGGTGGTTTGTATTCAGACCATCCCAAAAGGTCCGAACCAACGAAAATCTGGTCCGTTTGGTCCGGACCAAACGAGGTAGGTGTGAATACGCCCTAAGGCCGACAAAATCTATCGACCCATAAGTATTTTACTTAGAATTTCCAAAGTGGCGGAGAAATGGGTTACCACAGAACTGACTGAACTCTGAAATAATGGCCATGCCACTCTTCATCCAATGCAGTTTGGATTTAGGAAATTTCATTCAGCAGAGACAGCTCCCTGTTATTTCCTAGAAAACTTTAAGAGCTTGTTGGATCAGGGTGGCTTTGTAGCTGCCGTATTTCTTGATTTAAAGCGTGCTTTTGACACCATTAATCATGATGTGCTTATTGGTAGACGTGGGAGGGACCGCTGGCAAGACTTTATTGCTGACCACAACCAAGACATTCTATGCCTCACTGAGACCTGGCAACAACCACATGACTTGTTCCATCTCAACGCCGCTGTCCCGCCTGGTTTTTCTTTTATTAGTGAAGCCCGTGCTACTGGAAGGGGGGGTGGTCTCGCTCTCCTTCACCGCGATAACATCAAAGTCACTGCTGTCACAGTCCCCCCGTAACTCCTCTTTTGAATGTTTAGCTATAAAACTCACAGGCCCCAAACCCGCTATGATTGTGACAATTCACCACCAACTGGCCTCGTCCTGCACCTCCCCAAACGATCCACCCTGGATAATCACCACTGGACAACCTCTCATCAGCTCCCTCTCTGACTTCACCCCAGCATCAGAACACACCATGGAAGCTGAGAGAGGTAGGTGCGCTGTTTTTGAAATCTCAAAATGTATAATGTCTGTGCTAGCTAATGGTATTGTTAGCCCCTGGGTTGAATTGTATTGCTACTGACAGCATGGCCAATTCGGTAAAAAGTATTTTGATACACGTTAAGAGCCTCAGGAAAGGTTAAAAGCTTGCCCGATAGAGCCCGTTTTCATGGAAATCAGCGCAATTGGACAACTTTGCGCAGCGGGCATGAAAATTTCTCGCGTTTTTCCCTTTGGCCAACTTTCCTGGGTCTTCAACAGATGGGATATGTTTGTAAAATAGCCGGAATTCTCCTTTAACCATCAAAAAGCCTCCATTTTCCCTCTTTCTCTGTTTTAATGTTGTCCTTCAGCCTTTGATGGGTCACAGTCTCATAATTCCCACCTGCGCAACTGCGTTAACAGCGAAATATGGGGTTCTCTGAGGATTTTTTTTTAAATAATTGTTTTTAGGTATAGAGTTTGCCTCTGTATTATGAAATGAGTGCATACAAACTACTGATATAGTAAATTAAATTATTATTACAATAATAACGTATGGTTGTAACAAAATCCCAAGGTACACCTGGACTTGCCTCACGGCACACCAGTGTGCTGCGGCACACAGTTTGGGAACCACTGGACTATTGCAATGCCCTGCTCACCGGACTCCCCACCAAACTCATCAACAGACTGCAAATCATTCAGAATTCAGCCGCCCGGATCATCACCGGTACCAAATCTTCGGACCACATCACCCCTGTTCTCATTCAACTTCAAATCTTCTCCTCACCTACAAAGCTCTCCACAACCCAGCCCCCACCTACCTCAGCCACCTCCTTCACCAACACACTCCCTCCCGCACCCTCCGCTCAGCCTCTGCTGGACTACTAACCATCCCCACGTCACGCCTCTGCACCATGGGTGACCGAGCCTTCAGCTGCTCAGCACCCAGGCTCTGGAACTCCCTCCCCCCACTCAAAAGACAGTCAGACTCCATCACATCATTCAAATCTCAACTTAAAACTCACCTATTCAAACTGGCATTCTCCCTATAACTGGACGCTGTGCACTACTGTTTTATGTTGTCTCATGTTTTTATGCTTTTATTATTTTCTATGCTCTTATTGCTAATGTAAGGTGACCTTGGGTGACCTGAAAGGCGCCTCCAAATAAAATGTATCATTATTATTATTATTATTATTATTATTATTGCTAAATCTACTCATTTCAACTTTTCAAATAGTGCCCTCTGCTGGATGAAATCATACCTCTCGCACAGGAAACAGGCAGTTCAAATTGGTGATTCGCCATCTTCATACCTCACTTCTTCGGCTGGAGTACCACAGGGCTCAATATTGGGTCCTGTTTTATTCAGCCTAAATGTCCATAACTTACCAAATGTCTGTAGAAATATAAAGATGCAACCATATGCTGACGACACAGCATTATACTGTCATGCCAATTCAATTCAAGAAGCTGCTGCAATTCTCTCAGGAGCCACGGTGCCAGTGTCCCATTGGCTCCAAAACTGTTGTTTACATTTGAATAAAAACCAGCAACCATCAGTCATGGTGGATGCAGAGACACTTGATGTGGTTCAACACTTTAAGTACCTCGGGGTAATCTCTGATTCTAATCTTAATTTCAAGCAACACGTTAAAAAAGTCACAAATACAATTAAATTTAACTTATCAAATTTCAAACATATGAGACCCTTCCTGACTATGGAGTCAGCGAAGACTTCTACGCATGCAGTGATACTTCCTCGTATTTCCTGCTGTTATACAACATGGTCACATACATCAGAGTGCAAAATCTTGGACTTTGATAGCTATCAGCTGTTTTTGGATGTCTGTCTCATCTTTAAGGTTTCCAAAGGATTAGCCCCTCCACTATTGCAGGATTTCATAAAGACAGAATCCTCTAGAGTAAACACCAGAGCACTAGAGGAGACTGATGTGCAATGATGCAGGACTAAGTTTGGCCAAATGGTGGAGTCCATCAGAGGAACAGTGCTGGAACACACTGCCAACTCGTGTTAGAAGCTGGGACAATTCCACCACCTTTAAAAAGAGCCTTAAACAGTGGTTGAAAACAGCCAGAGCTGCTCTCATGGGTCACCTCTCCGTCTTTTCCCTTTTGTGTACGGACTCTTAACTTTGATGTGAATCTTTCAAAATATTTTCTGTTTGTTTGTTCTTTAGGTTTTTGTCATGGTGTATTGTCTGTATGTTTTTATGATACCTGCCTGAGGACAACGGATAAAATTTAGCAACTGTGCTAACTCCGGCATATTTACATGGATGCTTTGCTGATATGTTGATTAATGTGCAGTGTCCTAACCAAATAAATAAGAAATAAAATAAAAACGTCCTCCACACTGACCTGTGGCCCGGTGGACGCAGAGGATGAGCGGGCTCGTTTCCAGGTGGTGGGGTTCTGCTCCTGGTTCTGCTCCTGGTTCTGTTCCTGGTACAGCTCCTGGTTCTGCTCCTGGTACTGCTCCTGCTTCAGCTCCTGGTTCAGTTCCTGGTACTGCTCCTGGTTCTGCTCCTGCTTCAGCTCCTGGTACTGCTCCTGGTACTGCTCCTGGTTCTGCTCCTGCTTCAGCTCCTGGTTCAGCTCCAGGTACTGCTCCTGCTTCAGCTCCTGGTTCAGTTCCTGGTACTGCTCCTGGTTCTCCTCCTGCTTCAGCTCCTGGTACTGCTCCTGCTTCAGCTCCTGGTTCAGCTCCTGGTACTGCTCCTGGTTATGCTCCTGCTTTAGCTCCTGGTTCTTCTCCTGGTACTGCTCCTGCTTCAGCTCCTGGTTCAGTTCCTGGTACTGCTCCTGGTTCTGCTCCTGCTTCAGCTCCTGGTACTGCTCCTGTTTCAGCTCCTGGTTCAGCTCCTGGTACTGCTCCTGGTTCAGCTCCTGGTTCAGCTCCTGGTTCAGCTCCTGGTACTGCTCCTGGTTCTGCTCCTGGTTCTGCTCCTGGTTCTGCTCCTGCTTCAGCTCCTGGTTCAGTTCCTGGTACTGCTCCTGGTTCTGCTCCTGCTTCAGCTCCTGGTACTGCTCCTGGTTCTGCTCCTGGTTCTGCTCCATTCTGGTTCTCCGACTGATGGACTCTGCAACAGTCAGCACATACGATAAGATCCAGCTGTGGCGTGCAGCGTGTTAAACCACACCCACTTTTCTTCTTCTCTTGATAACCTTTCTGCACAGTTTTTAACCATCCAGTCACATTCCATTAAACTCATTATTTTGGTTTTTATTTATTTTTCCCTGTGAACTTTAAAATGCTTCTTTAAAGACCCACTAGGGTCACAGCTCAAAATATTTGTAGCTTTTTGATCAAATTCAGAAAAAAAATTTAATAATATACTCTGTAGACCTACACCCACTGTGTGCAATATCCCATAAATCTCATCTGAGTCAGTGTAAGGCTTTGCGGTAAGACGTGTTGCATCACTTCCTGTTACCTTGCTTGTGTACTGTGGAATTTCTTTCTCCTCTTGGACTACTGAGAATCACTTTATTTCTACCTATAACTTACACAATTTTGCATCGTTAACTCAATAGGTTATCGTTCTGCTCTAACACACTCCTACAGATCTTTAATCTTTATTCTCACTTTTTAGCGGTGTGTCTGGTTCTCTAGCTTAGCGTGGCTACCAGTTCTCTCCCTCCATCTCCTGCTTTCACCTGCTCCGTGTGTCAGATGTTTAGTTACTCCTCTGCCTCCTTTAGCGATAATGCTACATGTAACAAATGTAGTCTTTTTGTAGTTTTGGAGGCGAGGTTATCTGAATTGGAAGCTCGGCTCTGCACTGTTGAACATCACCCGATAGCGAGCCAGGTCCCTTTAGTCAATGCGGAGCCACCTAGCGTAGCTAGCTTCATTAGCCTCCCCCAGGCAGAACCCGAGCAGCCGGGATCACAGGGTGGCTGGGTGACTGTCAGGAAGAGGCATAGCTCTAAAGTCAAGCCCGTGGTTCACCATCGACCTGTCCACGCTTCAAACAGATTTTCCCCACTCAGCGACACACCCGCTGAGGACAAAACCCTGGTAACTGGCAGCTCTATAGTCAGAAACGTGGCATTAGAGGCACCAGCGGCCATAGTCAAATGCATTCCAGGGGCCAGAGCGGGCGACGTAGAATCCTATTTAAAACTGCTGGCTAAGGATAAACGTAAATACGGTAAAATAGTTATTCACGTCGGCGTTAATGACACCCGGTTACGCCAATCGGAGGTCACTAAAATGAATGTTGCATCGATGTGTAATTTTGCCAAAACAATGTGGGACTCCGTAGTTTTTTCTGGACCCCTGCCAAATCTGACCAGTAATGACATGTTTAGCCGCATGTCCTCCTTCAATCGCTGGTTGTCCAGATGGTGTCCAACAAACAACGTGGGCTACAGAGATAATACGTGAGTTCGCAATTACTAGTGCGCCTGCGCGAAATTGACCTAGCAACGCAAAACGGTAGATAAACAAATGCGTGGATACCCGATCCTGCCTTCCCAAAGCGGTAGGACACTGAGCTGCACACCAGTAAACGAGGTAAATAAATGTCATAATTTGTGGATTTCGTAGTATTAGCAACGAGGCTGCTAGGCTTGCTAAATCGGTAAGCATTAGGCTACTGAAGAAAGCTAGTCTTTTTAGCTACGTTATATTATCATCTTTCTTCTCGGCTATAACCTTTGTTTACGGCCACTGGCCCTAACCTGACAAGCTAGCTGTCAAATCACCGGAAGTTTTCACCGGAAGTACTGGCGCACACACAAAAGCTCTCTCCAGACATATCTTTCTTTCATTCCGCCCAGATGAAATTTAATGCCACTCTTCGAAAATCGGCGAAATTTAAGACATTTTATCTGCCGGTGAACCCAAGTGTCCATTGTCCTGATAAAGATCTAGCCTATACCAGCTGTTGTGAGGCTTCACTTTGACAGCATTCTCAGTTGTTTAAGGTAAAATAAATTGAGGCAATTGTCACAAAAACAAATAGCATCCGTTTTACACTGCCAAATGAAATATTGGCTACACAACGAGCCCCTCGTCAGCCCTCATCATCAGTAAATTTCTGTCGGTATGTCGGAATGGCAGCATGTAACCGGAGCACTCTGCTAAGCGCTCTCTCTCTCTTTTTTTTTTTTTTTTTAAACAATGTTATTTACACCAGCGTATGTGGATTGATCGTGCCCTGTCCTCTGCTACCTCGTCGGGCTTTACTGGCGTACGGTTCTGCACGGCGCAGTATGCTAACGCTTGCAGGTCGGCTTTCCTGCCTGTTGTTTTCAGTCCTCTGAATCTTAAAAAAGTTTTCAATTCTGGCACACACCAGAACTGGATTTCATCCAAGGAAGGACCATCACAGTCGTCATCCATTACGGTACGAAATCTTCACTTAACTTATATTTTCACGCAACAAAACAGAGTGAGCAAAGGAATAGCATGCGCGTTTAAATGTATCCCGGGGCAACGCTGTTTTGTTTATCTCTCAAAATGGCGAATATTACCCATAATGCATTTCGCGCCGGTAATTGCGAACTCACTTATTGGATATCTTTCTGGAGAAAACCTGGTCTGATGAGGAGAGACGGCATCCATCCCACTTTGGAAGCAGCGGCTCTCATTTCTAGAAATATGGACAAATTTATTTGTCACCCTAAAACATGACAACCCAGGGCTCAGAGCAGGATGCAGTTGTAGTCTGACACATTTCTCTGCAGCATCCCACCTGCTGCTACCCCTTCAATCAATTAACACAAAAGGAGCAAATCCTCTTGTGCAAAAAAAAAAATAAAAAACAAAAACCTTTAAAAAACTGAATAATGAAGCTTTCATGAGACACTTCTGAAGAGGACAGTCAGACTGTCTTTTAATGGGCTTCTGAGTGTAAATCTGAGAAATCAGACACTGATACTGAGGAGAACTGTATTTCTACTGCTCCTATGATACTTTCCTGGATCACCGACAAGTCTTTATAATAATGCTATGACTCCTCTTCACACAACTTAAACTCTTAATGTAATTAAACTATTTATATTTACCATAATTAAGTCATTTTAAGATCTAATCATGAAATATGGCATATTGTGTTCGTTAAACACATCAAATCACATGTTTTGGCTGCAGACTTCTATCAAAAAGCCAAATGATACTCAGATAAATCTGGAAAAAAAACATTCTAAATTTGACATAGTTCATCAAACTTTTTAAATCACAAAAGATTTCAGCAAAACTACAGAAAGAAGTTAAGAAAACTGCAGCTTTAGTGGAAAATGTGAGAGGATGGTCAAAAACTGCCCCAAAAGGTTAGAAAAGAGGAAGAATAGGGCCCAAAAGTATGTTTCACACACAAATAAAAGGATAAAACTCCATTTTATTTGGCGGTTAACGGTTAACGGTCGTTAGCGTTAGCATTAGCGGGGCGTGCTAACTGTGAATAGCAGCCAGGTTATTTGAACGTTTTACTCTCTGCTGCATGTTCTGACTGCCCGTGTCCAGGAGCAGGAATCAAACCAATGACACAGAGCACTTTGAAAACATTTCTGCTAACGTCTGACCGCTAAATTCATTATTTGTCTGGACTCACCTGCTTGTAGCTTTCTGTTGCTATGTTCACAGAAATGTAGAATGGCGAGATGTCTCGTCCGCGTTGCTGGGCAACGGAGTCGAACGTCCGCAGATGGCCGCCATCTTACCACAGGCAGCTCTCTCGCCGACTACATTGTGTTGATGGTGAAACATTCAAGACATAACTTGCTTAATTCTCAAACGTTTATGTTATTATAAACATCAAAGTAGTAAGCTAATTATCACACTACAGACGAAGCCCATATTTATTTCTGAAAATGTGTTATCGATGAATTATATTAGAGACAAAGCCCCGCCCCTGCTGTTGGGCATTCCAGCCCTGTGTCGTTTCTGGTCTCTACCTTTCCGACGGAAGCGAGCCCCCCATCGCGGCAAATATTTTTAAATTAAATGATATTAAATTATTATATTATATGGGTGATTCTTTTTTTGCGGCAACATTTTAGGTTTGTAAAGTTGGGGGAGGAAATGCTAGTGGAATATATTTTTTCATATTGTTTTTTAATATTGACATGTTTAACTATAAGAAATGCATAAAAGTCAAGCTCAGGGATGAATATAGTAATAATTACAGGTAGTTTTATTAAATGTTGTTGCTGAAAGTGTTCCACCCTGTTAGGGACATTAACCTATAAATTGCATATAGTTCAATATGTTAATATTGATGAATAAGAACATTTTCATAGTAATAATTTGTCCCTTATGATCCCATAATAGGATTTAGTTTTAATCTATAAAAAGTTATTTGATAATAAAACAGTATATGGGTGTATCCTATATGAAATTACTTTTTTGAACATACCTTTTACTGATATCACTGAACAAATTGTCATCTCTTCAAACCTACATATATAGGTGCATTTAATATTCCTAACCTTCCAATGTAGCACAAACATATAAACAAGATTTAGTGATTATGTCAAAATATTTTAAAAAAACATTTAACTTAACAGGGTGGAATGTGGAATCAGTGTTTCAGTAGGCCTATTTAAAATAATACAACACCACCTATTTCACACAATACTTATTTTTTATTTAGTTATGTAATCCTTAAAAGATGTGAATAAAAGTTTGAGGAACAAACATTTAAAAGTTATCAATGAAAAACACAAATCATCACATATTTCATTTCATCTGCGGTATGGCACACGTTTCAATTTAGCCATTATAACAATAATAAAAACAACAACATTTAGCTATTATAGCCTAACAATAATAATAACACAAATCACATATACTGTATCATCACATATCATCATACATATCATTTCATTCACATATCAGTTAATCATTATGGTTCATTACATTTGCTCTTCAATGAGTTTCCATGTGGCTGTATTAAGCTGCAAGTATCTTGCATGAGCTGTTGGTTCGGCTGTTGGCTCGATGAGGCAGAGCACCTGGCTTTCATCGTACCAGCTTATATCTCGCCTTGGGCTTGGCCAGTAAAATTTGTTGATCCTTTTTTGTGTAGACAGTCCACCTCCACATTTCCATCTTCTACCCGAGTTATGACTCCAGGGTAGAAGTCGTGGTCGTATTCGACCACAACCCACCTTCCGACATGGTCGGCGCCGAATACCTCTGGCCGAGAGGCTCTCGTCGTCTCTTGCCCTTGAGCTTCCTCCTCTTCCTCCTCTTCCTCCTCTTGCAAGACTGCCTCTTTCAGGGCATAGCAGGGGCAGTCGATCACCCCCTGCTGTCTTCTACAGAAACAAGAGACATCTCTGTAGAGGATCTTGCTTCTCTGTTTGCTGAGGACCTGGTGTATGCGCATGGTCCCTTTGATGGCTGTCAATGGGGGTAGCTATTTAAAAGACAACAGAAAGATGGCAAATGAATGAGAGTGCATATCAATACAAGTCTGAAACGCCATTAGAGGTGGGTGTGGCACAAGTCTGGGGTAAAATAAAACTCTTACCTGTAACATTTCATGCACTTTGGCCTCCACATTCTCCTCCCTTGTAAAAAACAGCTGCACAGCCGATTCCCGCTCCTTCAGTTTTGTGTAGAGCATTTCAGCAGATGGTGTGTCAGTGCCCATGCAAACAAGCCTGTCTGCTGAACGTTTGAAGGTGCCCCCAACACCGTCTGGAGCCCCTTTGTCGTGATTGGCCTCAAAAAAACTCCAGGTCACCTCTTGAAACCCATTTTTGAATGGTTCCCTGGATAGAAGAAAAAAGTTCCCCTTCTGCCGATACTGTGTCGCTGGGCCATCACTGAAAAAGTGCAGGCAGCTGACTTCGGGGAACTTTGTCTTGATCATATCCAGCACTGGGTGGAGGTGTGCCCATATTGCCGGCGGGTCATGCCGTCTGCTGGGTGAGATTGAGCAGAACGGAAGGGGAGGATTCTGTGCTGTATAAAGCACGCCTGTGTGGAGGGTGGCCTGCTGGTGGGACCCCCCAAAATGCACAGACTGCACCTCATCACTGTATTGGCACACATAATTTTCACTAAAGTCTATGTGCAGCAGGCACTTGTGGCTCAGCAGATTCTCCCTCAGCTCCCTGTATGCCCTGTATTGCCAGCGGATGTTAAAAAGGTGGCATCTGAATTTCACCATCCTGTCTTGGAATTCCGTTACAGCCTCATCCTCTGTTGTGGTACGCTCTTTCTTCACTGTTATGATGGATTTCTTTTCTTCTGATGAAATGCATTCCGTTGCCCATTGTTGGAATTTCAGTATAATATATATATTATATCATACATATGTTATTCCATCACACATAATACTGAGTCATTATGTTATATTATATATTATGGTATTTATATTAGACTATTTAAATATTTTGAGATATGCATACTTTACTGCTATAGAAATATAGAAAGCTGCAGCTGTTTTGATGTTTGTTCACCATTGTCTTTTTTGTAATGTTGGTTTGTCAAATTACTGTTCAAGGTGGTTTCTCAATGCACACATTTGAAACGCAACTATAAAAAACAGACTGACTGCCAGTGTCTCACTATTTGATTTGTAGGCTATTTCTCTTAATGATGGTCCATACGTAGTAGCTAAAGAAGCACCATTTCGATAGTTTAGATTTGTGCACGAGCTGTGGGAGTACAAGAAAAGTGAGCGTCTATCAGCGATTATCATAGACATATGCACATGTGTCTACTATGGAGGTTATAGCCTAATTAGCGAGATTCAAAGATTCAAACATTGAGATAAATCTTTTGGGGGGTACTCCATGTAGAAAATATCCAGTGAAAATGCCTTGTTGTTTTGAGAGGTCAGAGGAGAATGGGCAGACTGGTTCTGGTGATAGGAAGGCAACAGCAACTCCAATAAGCGCTCGTTCCAACCAAGGAAGGCAGAAGGAGCTGCGCTGCTGCAGCAGGAGACCCAACAAGCCCTCCAACTCAAACGACCACATAGGTCGTTTGAACAAGCAGCGTATTACGACTGCCTGTTACGTTTCAAAGTTAAGCGACCTCTAGCGGTTGAGTAAATAGTATATTAATTTTCGCGGGAGGAATTTCATTCAGAGCATTTCTTGATTACTATAAAACATAAGCAAATAAAATTAAATTTACAAACTTGTTGGACTTACCAATGCTACGACGTTCAATCAAGAAAGCCCACTGATATCTCCGTCTTTGAGGTTTACTTCCTGGAGGTGTGTTTTCATGGAGTGCATACCTGGGGGCAGCATGAACAGACTTTTTTTTTAAACTTTATTAACAATCATATACATAATAATATTGTTTAGCCAGGGGAAGAAAAAAAAATATATATAAAAGTATAAATGTGACATCCCCGGCCACTTCCTCCAGCTCTTCTGGGGGGACCCCGAGGCGTTCCCAGGCCAGCCGAGAAACATAGTCTCTCCAACCCTAACCAGATGCCTGAGCCACCTCATCTGACTCCTCTCGATGCGGAGGAGCAGCGGTTCTACTCCGAGCCCCTCCCGGATGACCGAGCTTCTCACCCTATCTCTAAGGGAGAGCCCAGACACCCTGCGGAGGAAACTCATTTTGGCCGCTTGTATTCACGATCTTATTTTCTCGGTCACTACCTACAGCTTGTGACCATAGGTGAGGGTAGGAACATAGACTGACCGGTAAATCGAGAGCTTCGCCTTCTGGCTCAGCTCCTTCTTCACCACGACGGGCCGGTGCAGAGCCCGCATCACTGCAGACGCCGCACCGATCCGTCTGTCAACCTACTGCTCCATTCGTCCCTCACTCGTGAACAAGACCCCGAGATACTTTAACTCCTCCATCATTACAAACACTGTCAGTGAATCCAGAAGGAGAAGAAAAGGAGAATTTGAAGTTGATGGTTTGATTTATCCCTGACAGGAAGACAGAAGGATGTTCTGTGACTTGGTGACGACTGAAGGTCCGTTTATGGTTCGACTGTCCCCGTCAGGACTGATCTGTACTTAGTCCCTGACTCTGTTTCCTGCTGTTAGGTTTAAAACTCTCGTTTCTACCAAAAGAGAGTGAGGACAAAGAAGTACCTGGGTGTTCACCTAAAGAACAAGTTGGGCTGGACAGATAACACTGCACTGACTCTTTTTACAAGAAGGGTCAGTGTGGTTTCTACCTGCTGAGGAGGCTCTCATCTTATGGTGTGCAGGCCACTGCTGAGGACCTTCTACAACACTGGTGGCATCTGTGGTGTCCTACGCTGGGGAGGGGGGGGCTCTGAGCGGGATAAGAACAGACCCCATGACTCTAAAGAGGTGGTGGGGGAGAGGAGGGCTCTGGTCAAACTGTCTGCCATAATGAATAACACCTCCCACCCTCTGCATCAGACTCTGAGAGCCTTCAGCAGCAGACTGTCACACCCCAAGTGAAAGAAGGATTATCAGACTGTATAATGCTGCACTGCAACCATACATGCATGCAATAATCTGCTAAAATGTCATATTGAAATGTCATCGTTTGTATATATTTAAAAAAACATTTGTTATTGTATTTATAACAAGAGTATAACACGAGAGCTCCCTTTTCTATTTATTATGACAAAACGTTCCTCTGGGAAACACTGCCACCTAGTGGACAATATAAGGATGTGCTGGTGTTTGGTTATTAGTCTGTGGTTTCCACTGTTGCAGAGTTATTATGATTTATAGTAATTCTTATTCATCTAATGGGACGTCAGGGGACATTTTATGCAGATTTGTTGGAGGAAAACACAAGATTATTGCTCAGAGGTTCGTATCTGTCCATTTCTGGCTCTGGAGCTGTTTACGTCTTATGTTTCTGCTGCAGATACGATGAGCCTTCGCAGTGCACATCCGCTGCTTCCAGAGATGTACAGTAACGAAGTAGAACTACTTCACTACTCTACTTAAGTACTAAAATGCTGTATCTGTACTCTACTGGAGTATTATTTTTTTTCTCCTACTTCCACTTTTACTTCAGTACATATTTTCAATGAGTTTAGTACTTTTACTCCGATACATTTTTTATGTGCTGCATCGTTACTCGTTATTATAAACGCACACACACACATACAAACGTACACTCATTCATGCACAAACACACCCACACGCATACAAACACACAAACATACATATAAAAACACACAGAGAGACACACAAGCGTGCACACAGTTTAAGAAGGGGAAATGTTGTAGAGAAAAAAAAGCACAAGCAGGGAAGAGAGGGGAGGGATGCTTTAAATGGAGAGGGGACATGCTTGATCTGTTTGTTCACAAAGAGTTAAGCCCAGTGTTTTCAGGTGTTCTAATCACTTTTTGTTTTTACATGACATTTGTATTTGTATGTGGCCTACTGGCCTTGAGATTTTTTTAACAAGTTGAAAGAAAATGACAAGGATGAAAAGAAAATGTGTGAAGTGATGGGAGATGCTTTAAAGGGGGAAGGGACAAATACATATTCTTTTGTTCAAAAGAGTTAAGCTCAATGTTTTACACCCAAACATTTTGAATGATATAAACACTTTGATTTTCAAACTTTCGACTGATTTCTTTAATAACTACATTACACAATACTTTTACTTTTACTTTCAGTACTTGAGTAGTAATTTAAAAAAATAAACTACTTGCAATACTTAAGTACAAAATATGTTTAATACTTTAGTACTTCCACTTAAGTACGGTGCTTAAAGAGCACTTCTACTCAAATCACTTTTTTGATTCAGTACTTGTACTTCTACTCAAGTCTGAGTCGCTAGTACTTTATACATGAATGCTGCTTGCTTCTCTCTTCTTGTTCCCAGCCGGTTTAGGCAGAAAGCCACCCTCCCAGACTTTGCTTCTGGTAAGGAATGTTCTTGTAAAGATAAGGGAGGATTGTCTTTTCCCCTCCCCGCTGCTCCCAAGGAATGGTTTGCTCTTTTCCTCCTACGTAATAGGCCCTCAGATGGCTTTCTGGTTTCTCTGCAGCGTCCCCGTCACTGAGGGGAAAACATTGAGACACTTTATGTTTATCCTTGTAGAAACGGTCTTACTGGTGGACACTGATGCTGGTTAGTCACAGAATGTTTGCTTTGCTGCATAAGGTGTGATCTGCTCATTCTGGGAAGCTTCCTGTTATAGAACTGACCTTTGTGCCATTCTGTGTTGTACTTTGGTAGAATAAAGAAACTTGGACTAAGACCCGGCCGATTGATTTATTACACATAACTCCAAGACTTTTACACAACAAAGTTTGTGCTTTTGTTCTATTATTTCAAAGCCCACTGATATCTCGTCTTTGAGGTTTACTTCCTGGAGGTGTGTTTTCATGGAGTGCATACCTGAGGGCAGCATGAACAAACTCAGACTGAGCTGAACTCAATTACACGAGTTTGTTTTATATTTATTATGTAAATATTATATTTGACCTTCTTAAAAGTGGAATTTTCTGACCAAATGTAAAATTCTATCAGAAGAAACTTGTGCGTGGATACCGTAATACTGAGTGTATGCGCGCACAACACGGAAAGTAGGAGGTTAACTGACGAGGGCGGGTTTAATAGCTGTCAGTGACATTAGAGGAGCAGGTCTGGACTTGCTTCGTTCGTTGGCTTGATCGCTGTCAGCTACATAAAAGGAGCTTATGAAACGAAAATATTTTTTTTTTCAGGACTATTCCTCACAGAGGGTTACGTTTCCAACTGAGCATGTGACTCAGTAAAGTTCTGTTGTACACCGGCCACGGTAAGAGCTCTGCATCACTCTGTGTGTTTAAGGCTTATTAAACAGTCTGCTTCTTTTTAAAATTAGTTTAAAAAAATGTATTCGTCAAATGCATGTTGTATGAACAGAGTAACCTGTTCCAGAATGAACTTTCTCATTTATTTAGTATATTAAACAGTGTGAGGGCTGAGTGAGGTTGTTTTGTCCTTGGCTAAATGTGTGAGAGTGGCAGACTGGAAGGTTACTTTGTGTTTATATCTACTGACAAACCTGTGGTCATGAATACTCTTTAAAACTTCTGTTTTATTTTCTGTTTAAGGGGTTTTCAACAGTTAGGAAGTAAGAATATAGAAGTGAAATGTGGGTTAATATTTATAGATGCAGAAATGGCACAAAGAAGCTGACTTGTCTCTGATATTTTGCTGACGTGGCACATTCATGCTGACTTGTCATATGTGCAGGTTTTCTGAGGTCTTGATCCTCCATAGTTTGGTAGATTTGATCCTCCCAGTTTGGCTTGACTGGAGCATTTTTCCATAAATGTTCCACAGATATGAAGCTTCCATTACAGACGCCTGTTCTTGCCTTTCAACGCTTTCATTTTCAGTGAGGTGAGCCAGTTTGTACAGTTGGAACATATCTTGGTGTGTTTTCAGTAAATTAAAACTGTGTTTGGACTGGAGGATTATCAAAACAAACCATGCGGGGCTGAAAAAGTGATGGATAGACGTGGTGTTCAACAGCCGGAAACACACAACAGGCTGATAAGTGAGAGCAGCAGAGGTCAGATAAGAGTTCACAGCAACACAGGAAAGCTGGCTGCAGTAAAGCGTTTATACATAACAGGGTTAGCTAAAGCTAAAGCTAAAGCTAACCTGAGCTAAAATGCCCATTCTGAGTCACTCCACCACTCAGACCCTTTTCCACTCTGCAGGCCTCACAGCGTGCAGTCGGGGCCCTTTGGCATCAGAGGTGAACGCATTGGGACGACTTTAGAGTCAGTCAGTCTGAGTATTTCTTATTATCCAGTGTTCAAGGTCAAGTTCATGTCATTCCAGAGCACAATGTTTTCTGCTGCTCTGATAGCAGTTTAGTTTCTTTTGGTCAGCAAGATAACAGGAAATGAAAAAAGGAAAGAAATGAACCACTCCAAACTGGTTTCATACGCATGATAAGACCTGTGACTTTCAGTCACACTTCCTCCAGCAGTTTTTTAAGTTATATGAACACTCGAGTCCAGTGTGACATTTAATCATGTGCCAGATCAGCTGCTGGTTGTGAAGGAACAACAGTATTTCAAAAGGTTGTATTTTAAACCAAAATAGTGGTTAAACCTAGCCTGGGAATTCCCATGCTGCTTTGCGCGTAATTTCATTCTCACTGCAAAGGCAGCCTGGAAACCACCGCCCTTATTTTTGCGGACACAACGTTACGCAACGTTATATGCCTTCTACCCTCATATTAACGCCATCGTCTTCTCATACACAGTAAAGCGTCTTCTTCTTCCTCGTCGAATTTCAGTCGCTCTACATACGTCATCTGGTATAAGTGATACAATTGGCTATGAATCGCGCGCAAAGCAGCATGGGAAGAACCAGACGCCATTTGATAGACATTCGTAGCGCCCGATAAACGGCTCTGGGCATTCGTAAACCACGCCTCAAATACGAGAAAATGCACACCTAGTTCCCAGACCACCATCTCATCGAGATGTGGACGCGTCAGCCAGGCTAGGTTAAACCTGCACTAACATTCTCACTGCACAATAATTGCTGCATACAGAATTAATGACCATAATATTAATAGAACATGTGCCTATAACTGTCCCTCTTATTTGGTGTGTAAACACCAGAACTGCAGTATGTAAAAACGTTACTTTTAGTTTATTTCTATTCTGTCTTCGGCCTCTTCGGGACTTCTGCTCGTTTTCATTCGAACATTTTACATCTCAGCTCCACTCATTCTAATCTATTAGGAAAGCTGTTTTGTTTGGGAGGTAATTACGCTTTAACTGAATGTTCTCAGTTGACATAATTCAGCAGTCAGTTGGAGATTAAACACACACTGGGTCTACATGATGAGATTTATTGGATTATAGCTATAGTTGGGTTATGCTCCTTATCTGAGCAAGGGTAATTCTCCTTGGATATGTGGCGGTGAATGAATGGGATCAGAGGCACAAAGCGTGTCATACCGGTATGATAGGTGGCGCTGTACCCATTCCAGCTGTTGCTAATAGAGCCACTTCCTGTTGACCTCTTTTCAGATTAAGGTGTCTCCATGAACTTAATAACTCAGTCTTATTGTAATTTAGCCCTTAATCAGATGCAGTGCTGTGTAACCCCACTGAGTGAAAGGTCACTGAATATTGTCTTTTCTCATGATTTAATTTAACTTTTGAAATGCCAAAGTTTTATAAATATCTAATTGTGATCCGCTGACTGACTTTTAAAATCATTAAAGTTATTGATTTTGCTGTTTGTGAAACATCGATTATTTTACTTTAGATGTTGTTACCATGTTAAACATCAACCTTCAGAGCTGGACAGCATTTAAATGCTGTTTCGGTCTGAAACAAAGCTTAACATAAGTTACCATGGTGATCCAGCAGGTTAAACTGGCTGCCAGCTCAACTGACAAAGCTTTGCATCTCGTTTCACATTTCATCCCTCTGGTCAGGGGCGTGGTTAGGGTTTAATGTTCCACTCTATGTGCAATCTGTGGGTTAATGTTCCACTCTATGTGTTCCACTCTATGTGCAATCTGTGGGTGAGTTCATGTGGCACAACATTGAAATAGTTTGGGGGTGAAGGTTTTAACTTGGAGCCGTACATGCAGGTAGTCAGAACTTCAACAAGGAGGTGAAGCGATTCAATATGGACGTTGTGACAATACAATTCTGTATATATTCTGCACATATGGCATTGACAAGAAAAATTGACTTGAAACGTCTGCATTTCGTCACTACTTCTGCTAAATGACCGCAGCTGTGTTTGTGGTTATCTTGTGTTCATCAAAGCCAAAGGTGACAAAGGTGACTTCACATGATTCAGAATCAACTCCCAGGATGACTGTTTGAGAGTGAAAGTGTTTGCAATGGAAATACGGGGTTTAGTAAAGAAGTATTAACTAAATTAGTAACTTGTTGACGCTCACAAAAATGAACACAAAGGCTAAATGAAACACATGCTGAACAATTTATTCAGTTTTTATTTTTAGGGCTTTTAGTTATCATGACTGCGCTGTGACTGCCTTCACACGGATAAAGCACCCAGAATATTGACTTCAAGTTGATTTTAACTAGGGCTGGGCGAGTTAACTTGTTATTATCGCGTTAACGCATTGATTATTTAACGCCGATAATTATTTTATTGCGCATTAACAGTTTTATTTATTTATTTATTTTAAAAATAATAATTTTTTGGGGGGCTTTTGTGCCTTTAATGGATAGGAAAGTTCAGAGAGACAGGAAGCAGGGGGCAGAGAGAGGGGGAACGACACGCAGCACAGGGCCGTCCGATGCGGGACTATAGCCTCTGTACATGGGGCGCCTGCTCAACCCACTACACCACGGACCACCCCTGTTTTATAGGCTTTTATTTTGTAAAAGTCTGTTGCTCACAGGCTTTTATTTTGTAAAAGTCTGTTGCTGTCTGCTGTGGAACCGGAAAAGAAAGTAATCGGCGGATCCACCAAACATGGAGAAGGGTACGGAACTTTTACTCGGCCATTTTCATGTTAAAGTTCTTCCAGACGGCGGAGTCGACAGAACCAAAGTCATCTGTAAACACTGCCAAGTTGAATTGTCTTCTCAGCGTAGTAGTTCCAGGCTAAAATATCACTTAAAGGCAAAACACACAACTGATAGCAGCAAGTCATTCAAGGAAACAGACAGTGGAGCGAGGCTTCTACATAAAAACTACAGAAAGATGCTGATGTTAAAAGTGTGTTTGCACAACAAATGTTATGGCACTTTCATTCATATGGCAGCACATTTAAAATAAAGCTAAATGCTAAAAGCTATACGCTACTTTTGGATTCATTTTTGGATTTTGCGTACAAATGCAATTAATTAGATTAAAACTTTTAATCGTTGCCCAGTCCTAATTTTAACTTAAATACTCTTCATGATTTGACTATATTCCAGATTGGGTTAGTTCATGTATTGCTGTTCTTAATTGTTTAGAATCTCCTTTTACAGGAAGAGGATCCAAACTTAAGTCTAAAGTAAAAGCAAATGCAGGGAGTGGTGTGTCAGCACATGAAGCACATATTTTTAAATGTACATTTATGCCCTTATTTGTGTTTATTGTAGCCCTTTTCATGTGATATTGCATTCATAAATGTGTATTGACCTCATTACGTGTCTTTTAAATCACTTTATTGTGTTTTTGTCTCGTCTCCAACTCTAAGTTGAGATTTCTCGATTCTCCAAAAAGGGTTTTGTCTGCAAATAAAGAGGATGTTGATGTTACCAGAATCTTCCTGGTTTCTCTCTAACATCCTAATTTAAAATGTCATACCACATTTTCCTGCTTCCCCTCCCAACTCAGCTGATACTGAGAGTGTTGAGATTGAAACAAGCTGTTTACAAGGACTCTCACGGCATCATTAGCTGCTGCTTCCAAATCAAACTATCTGGAGTCCATCGTTCTACAGAGAGAAAGATTATTCACAAGTGGAAAACATTCAGGACAGCTGTCAATCTTCCCAGGAGTGGACGTCCCAGCAAGGTCACCCCAAGGTCAGAAACCCAAGAGCTACATCTCAGACTCTGCAGGCCTCAGTCAGCATGTTAAAGGTTAAAGGTCCTGACAGCACAGTTAGAAACAGACTGAACAGGTTTGGCTTGTGTGGAAGGGCTGCAGGAGAAAGCCTCTTCTCTCTAAAAAGAACATGGCAGCACAGCTTAGGTTTGCAAAGCTGCATCTGAACAAACCACAAGACTTCTGGAACAATGTCCTTTGGACAGACCAGAGCAAAGTGGAGATGTTTGCTCATAATGCACAGCAGCACGTTTGGAGGAAACCAAACACAGCATATCAGCACAAACACCTCACACCAGCTGTCAAGCACGGTGGTGGAGGGCTGATGATCTGGGCTGGTTCTGCAGCCACAGGACCTGGGCACCTCGCAGCCATTGAGTCCACCATGAACTCCTCTGGATACCAAAGTGTTCCAGAGTCAGATGTGAGGCCGTCTGTTCGACAGCTGAAGCTGGGCTGAAACTGGCTCATCAGCAGGACAAAGATCCCAAACACAGCAGCAGATCTACAGCAGAATGTGTGAAGAAGAGAAGAATCAAGGTGTTGCAACGGTCCAGTCAGAGTCCAGAGCTCAGCCTGCCTGAGATGCTGTGGTCAATGGTAGCATGAATGTTGATACTCTCCACCTGCGCTCCTACTTTCTCCAGAGAGATTTTTGTGTACAACATGAGGTCATGAATCTAGTGTAAAAGCACAACATCCTGAAATATTTGCAGATGTATTAGTTAGCGACAAACCTATGATTGCCTTGCTGTAGTGATCCTAAATATGAGAAATGGCTCATCTTACCAAAGTCTCCCCTTCTGCTCGCCGGGTGAGCCAAAAGTTATTATAGTTATTATTAGTTATTAAAAGGACTATTTTAGAGATGTTTACAAGATTTCTGGCTATGCAAAAAATAATAAGTGATAGCAGTGAAGCAGTTAGTGATATAAAACTGTTATTTAATATTAGGCTCCCTCTTCAAACTGAATAAGTCTGAAAGTGAAAGTATGGACCTGGAATTCCCCACCACAGAATGCCAGACCTGCTGTTCCTGATAATTAAAGTCACAGATCAGTAAATTTAATCCTCTTCTCCCTTTTGTATAATGGCTAATCTCTTACTTTCTGTTTCAATAAGTGTTTCAGAATCACCAAATGTTTGTAGTTTGTAAACAGACTTTTCTTTAACAAAAAGATAAAGAATCATATGATGCTTAGTATCAGCTGATCCTGAATAACACTGAGCTTACTTGACAAACAAGTTTGTCGACTGCGCTCAAAGTCCTTCGCTTTTTTCACACACAGTGACAGTAAATATATCAGAATTAAAAATATAAATTCCTTTTTGGCGCTCAAGTCGTGATAAGCCTACTAATATACTCACTAAAAATAAAGCAATATTTTTATTATTATTATCTTAAGCAGCTCCAATCCACTGTACCGCAGGGCAATGAGATAATACAGATGATCTCGGAGAAAAACAAGCTTCTCCCAAGCGGCCTGCTTTGTCCGAATTCCCCTCAAAACTTTTTGGCAGCATAGAGCGATCTTTTTCCACTATTATAAGAATCTATGGAAGTTTTTCTGTGCCATCAGAG
The DNA here is from genome assembly GCF_027942865.1 of Odontesthes bonariensis. Classification (NCBI taxonomy): domain Eukaryota; kingdom Metazoa; phylum Chordata; class Actinopteri; order Atheriniformes; family Atherinopsidae; genus Odontesthes; species Odontesthes bonariensis. The sequence goes on along the minus strand of NC_134515.1, from coordinate 5,620,450 downwards.
TTTGAATACGAATTTCTGATATTGAATTTTTACAGCATCAAAATCAGACTTTGAATTTGAAAAACCAACAGTGTAAAAAAATAAAATAAATAATCTATTTCTAAAAACAAAAATCAGTGTAAAAAAATTCAACATCTAATTGAATTTTTTTTCCACTTAATTTTTTTTAGATGTTGAATTTTTTTACACTGATTTTTGTTTTTAGAAATAGATTATTTATTTAATTTTTTTACACTGTTGGTTTTTCAAATTCAAAGTCTGATTTTGATGCTGTAAAAATTCAATATCAGAAATTCGTATTCAAACTCTGATGGCACAGAAAAACTTCCATAAGAATCACCATTGGCTTGAGTATTCAGTTAGAAAGTACGCAGTTTTTCCTGCTTTGCATGTCCCCATTTCCAAACTGATAGCACAGAGGACGCCTTCAGAAAGGGCACGAGTGACCGGAAAAGACTGAGTAACAAACTAGAAAAACATGCAAAATCACAGGCCCACCTGAACTGCGTGAGTAAATGAGATAACTTCAAAGCCTGAGTATCCGACTGCGGTCGCGCTCTCTACACTTGAAAATCGAGTGCCCGTCTACATCGCGTCGTACGGTAAAGCGTGTGCGCGGGTTTATGGTGCATTCATGTGCAACCCCGTAAACTCATAAATCTATATCGAAGTTGCTTTTTCTTATTATTTTCATTTGTTGGAATACATACATCTGTCATTACTTTGTTGTTTTACTACATTCTTTTTAATGATTAAAACAAAATTATTGAAGCACATTCAGAAAACTCATTTCTGCATACTCAGATTTAAAAACTCAAAGGCGGGGTAGGGGATCTTTTTCTGGAGCATTTTTTTTACATATTGCTTGAAATACTCTTCACACCCCCTTTTGCAACCAATGAATTAAAAGTTTTGACACAAATATGAAAAGTTTTAGTGGCCTCTAGAACGTACAATCCAGGAAAAAATCCAATCATACTGAACGGAGTGTTAACGATGATTGGATTCAAACTGCAATCTGCTCCTCCCTCCCCCTGAATAAAGGGTTGGGACTTTTTACCTGTGTATTTTCAAAATGCAGCTTCGCTAGACTCAAATTCCAGGATCTCCTACCCTACCTTTTAATTTAGAACCAAATCAAAATGATTCTTGTTCTACATGTCCTCAGCTATCTCTGTGGTGATTTTCAAGTTATTTCACTGCATCATTTTCTAATAATCTGATGCTGAAACCATACTTAATGCATGATGTATATGGTCAAATTATATCAAGAGGAAACGCGCTCAAACGTGAATCCTGAATGCAAAACAGAAAGTATAAGGTTTTACCGTATGAAACTGTGAGCGGGCTTGATCGCTGTCAGTTACACAAGAGAAGCAGAGCTGGACTTGCTTCGTTCTCAGATGAAACGGAAAGAAAATTAATAAAATGTCCACATTTTTTTTTTTCAGAACTGTTCCTCACAGAAGCTGACATTTCCGACGACACTTTAACTGAGCGTGAGACGCAGTAAAGTTTTGTTGTACACCATCCACGGTAAGAGTTCTGCATCACTCTGTGTTTTTAAGGCTTATTAAACAGTCTGTTCTGAATCAGCAACAGTTCGGTCATCAGCTCGATGTTATGAAGCCAGTAAAAATGATTTAATGTTCCAGCAGCAACACAAAACTGCGACGCAGGAAGAGTTTTAACCCAGCGTTTTAGAGAAGAAAGAACTGCAGCTGTGGTTGAAATGTTTCCGTGTTCAGACGAACTAAAGATGTGGGAGAATACAGCAGTCTGATGTTTCAGTTTATAGCTGCAGAGCAGATACATTTAAACGGGAAATGTACAGAGAAGGTCTCTGCTTTGCGAGGGAATATACTGAATGTTGTTTGATAAAAGAGTTCAGACGGTTGTTCTACAGGAAATCTATTTAGGGCGGGGTTAGAGTTTTGTAAGAGAGAGCTATTTGTCTTTGAAAACAAGTTCAGGCTGTTCATACATAATTATATGACGGGAAAAAGTCAACTAAATATGTCATGTGACCTTTTCATCATGTTGAAACACACAGGCATAAACAACCTGAGTAAACAGAGCGTTTTTATGTTATATTTTTATGTTTAGATTTCTGTCCAGAGGTTAAACCAGTATTTAGAAATGTGCTATAATAATGTTAGTTCTTCTAATCTAATCTTTAAATCAAGCTGAGCTCTGAAAACTTAGTTTCAGTTACATAAAGAGCAGAACAGACTGTGGCAGGACAGAAACAGATAAAGTTATACTCATGTGGACTTTGAGCTGAACTATGAGCTGTATAAGCTTCATGGCAGATAGATTTTCTCTTTCTCTAAAGCAAAGTGAAACGAACAACGTTTGCAGCTCAAGTTTCAGGCTGTTAACCAGTAACCCACAGTAACCAGTAACCAGAGTCCCTGTGGGTTCATGCAGCTTATGTGTGATCTCTTTTTTCTTTGCAGATTGCCGCCGGTGGATTTTGTCATTCCGACTAATTTCATCCCAAATCTCAGTGAGATGGTGTTACCAGCTGAAGGAAACTTTAAACCTGCATCATAAAATGATTTTAAGAGGAAAAGCTTTGGCAGCAGCTGCATCTGTGCTGGTAACGTTCCCTGTTACAGAAAGTAGACAGCAGACACTCTGATATGTCACAGCAGGAAGTGTGGAGGTGTTCTGATAATGAATGCATTTAACTTTGGGAAGGTTCCACTTCTTAGCATGCTGGTTCACTTTCATAGGTACTTTTTTTATACATGCTTACTGGTGCATTGAGTTATCCATAATGTCATTAATCCAACAAAATTCAGTGAAAATTAGAGATTAAAGCTGCTGCTAAGTCTTCAAAAGGGCCCTGTAGTGGCTATTCGTCCTCAGTGTCAATAATCAAAAACTCAAAAATATCAAAACCATAATAAACTAAATCAAATCAAACGGCCACTGAGACACCAAGGGAGGGAATTTACGCAGGATAAATGAGTCCATTGTCTATGAGTCCAGGTTTATTGTTCCAAACGAACAAAGAACAATGGGCCTTCACCGCCTCTCTTGCCCTGATTTAAAAAAACAAAAAAAAATTCATTAGCCCTCCCAGGTACCCTGTGCCTTCAAAATAAAAGCATAGTTAAATACCCAAATGAACTCAAACAATACTAAATAACATAAACAACTAAAAAGGTGTATTCCCCAAACTAAACCCCCAAAAGATAACTAAATAATAAGTGAGCCAAATATTACAAAATAACAAATGGCTCCGACAGGCCTCAATCCAATGTGAAAGTGGGCGTATGGAGGTGTTGGTGGGTTTATTTTAACGAGCGGTTTCAGGAAGTAACACCATGTGCATGTCGGGGGTTGTATGATCTTTTTATTCTTTTTTTTTTTATGTACTTGTTAACTACCTCCATCTTTACTCGTGTTATCGTCACGGAAACCAGCACCTCTGACTCACGATGTAAAATCTAATTTTCTCAGTTTGATTTCATCCCATAAATGGCAAATAAAATTAAATCAAATGAATAGAAATGAATCGTGTGGGAGGAGTTGGCTTTAACTGAGACCTTAGAAGAAGTGAAAAGAACCTCTGAAATACTTCAAATGAAATAACAATACTGACTGACCTTAAAGAAAGGATGAGGGAACATATCTGGTGTCTTCTTGTCTTTATTTCTCCATCATTGCTTTAAAACAGAATAAAAATGGTGTCAGTAAAAGAAAACTTCAGTCATAATGAAAAACTGTTCTTCCTCCTCACAGATGGTTGTGCTGAGAGCGTTCTCTGTCCATGCTGTCACATGTCATCCATCAGAGTATAAAATTGAAGGCGAATGCTGTCCCATGTGTCCTCCTGGTGAGAGACTAACTCGTCATCTCTTTGGTTTTTACTCGTGTTTTGCTCCTGTTTTCTTTCAGCTTAAGTACTCAGTACTTATCCTGCTCAACTTATCGGCTGCATTTGACACAGTCAACCACGGCATCCTTTAGTCCATGATCTCCAGCGTGGGCATCACAGGATGAGCTCACTCCTGGTTTGAATCATACCTCACAGGTCGGTCATTCAAAGTATCCTGGCTTGGTCACACTTCTGCAGCTCAACACCTCGCCACAGGGGTACCCCAAGGTTCAGTACTGGGACCTCTTCCTTTTGCCTTATACAACATCGCTGGGCTTCTCATACCGCTGCTATGCTGACGATACCCAGCTCTATCTGTCGTTCCCACCTGACGACCACACGGTCTCAGCACGAATCTCAGACCGTCTCTCTGACATATCGAAATGGCCCATCACCTCCAACTAAACCTCTCTAAAACTGAACTGCTCGTCTTCCCAGCCAAACCAACCACACACCACGGCATCTGCATCCAAACTGAATCTCTATTTCTTGCTCCATCAAAGGTAGCTAGAAACTTGGGTTTCATGATTGATGACTAAAGCCTGATTTATAGTCGTCCGGGAAAGGCCACGGAGACGCTCTCCGTCACTTGCGTGCGTCGGCCAACATTCCTATCTATCTATCCGTCGAGGCGACTGAGGCAATGGTTGTGATTGGTCGGCTAACAACATAATTTCCGGAATCACTTTTCCGGTTTAGCCCCTTCCTCTCAGAACAACAACACCGCCATTTTCTGAAAGAGTTTACTGTGTGGCTGGTCAACATTTGGTCAAAGTTATTTGCATTTCAACATCAACAAGCTCCAACAACAGTCTTTCTCTCTCGGTCGCCATCGTACTAAGTGAGGAGTGGAACGGAGCCGGAAGGTGAACAATCAATCAACGACTTTCACCATAGACGTAAGAGATTGGGACGCCTGCTGATCGGGAGGTGAACTGCCTTGCGTATCCGATATCCTGACGGAGAACTTCGAAAGGTTTAATAGCCTCTGCGTGACCACGGAGTCGGATTGGCAGATAGCGACGGAGAAGCATACCGAGGCCTTTACTGACCTTTAAAGATCATGTTGGCTTCGTTGCTCAATCTTGCCGCTTTGCATTGTTAAACAAGATCAGGCCGAGAGTCCAGAGTCCTTAATGGAACGGCTCCCATCTACCTGAATGCTCTCTCAAAGGCTGACGTCACGACTCGGTCACTCCGGTCGTTTAAAGGATTGTCGTCTAAGCGCCTACACCACGCTGAAGACCATCCAGACTCTGTTCATGTGTCGTTCCACGATGGTGGAATGACCTGCCGAGCGCTACCAGAACAGGGGCATCCCTGAATATCTTCAAGAAACTGTTGAAGACCCAGCTCTGCAGAGAGCATCTCCTTCCCTGTACTTCCCTCTATGCCTGCTCTCTATCTCTACCTTGTCACCCCATCAGCTTCCATCTATGTAGCTTATTGTTAGCTTTGATGCTAGCTGCATTGTTAAATCCTCATTTGTAAGTTGCTTTGGATAAGAGAGTCTGTTAAATAGAATAGAAAAATACTTTATTCAAATTAGTCAAGTAGCTAAAAGAAAATTACATATTTACAATGATTGTATATTAGACAAAAATAATAATAATAAATGACTAAATAAATAAATAGAATGCATAAACATAATATTACATATTTTATTTCAGTAATAAGATTGCTCAGATTAAAATCTTTTGCTTTCCAACAGGAAGTCGAGTCAAAACCGACTGCACAGAGTACAGAAGTACGTCGTGTCTTCCCTGCACAGATGGAACATATATGGACAAACCGAATGGACTGAAGAACTGTGTTCCATGCACTACTTGTGATTCAGGTAAATGTACAGGCAGTCCTATGTCCATGTCAACATTTCTGTGAGTTTTACTTAAGAACTTATAACCCAGATAAGCTGCTGCATCGGACTAAAACCATGTTTAATATCAGATAACATAAAGTTTTGTGTCTGTATCATAACCTGTGCTTGTGTTCACGGGTTCAGGGCTGAAGGTAAAGCAGAGCTGTGCACCAACATCAGATACAGTTTGTGGAACAATGGAGGGATTCTTCTGTGTTGACCCTACAAAAAGTGGCTGTGCAGAAGCTCAGAAACACAAGAGTTGTGACCCGGGACAATACATCAGCAGCAGAGGTGTGTTTTCTAACGTTCACATTAAAGGTCACATGAGTTCAGGATCAGAGCTGAGTTTTAAACAGTGTGCTGAACTGTTTTCCACATATGATCTGTGATTGTTCAGGAACAGCCTCCACAGACTCTGAGTGCTCTGCCTGCAGCAGTGGAACATTTTCAGATGGAACATTAACATCTTGTCAGCCACACACTCAGTAAGTAGTTCCTCATCACAGGCGTGAACACCTTTAATCTCCTGGAACAGCAGGGAATCGGTTGCATCTGAACATCATCTTTAAATAACATCCCTCTGTCATTCCAGATGTGAATCAGAAAACCTTCAGCTGATAAAAGCAGGAACTTCTTCAGCTGATGCAGAATGTGGAGAAAATAGTTCCAACGGGACAGCAGTTGCTGTCGCTGTTTCAGTTGTTTTAGTATTATCAATAATAGTAACAGCCCTGGGTGTATATGTACTTTACCACAACAAGAAGATGTGTTTCAACAGAGGTGAGGACAATAGATTTCTGTTCATTTATTCTTTCAGTCCAGTCATGACAGTGTGTAAGATGTTTTGTGTTTTACAGACAAACAAGCGAGTCCACAAACTCCATCAGAGGTTTGTTTGTTTCTCACTTTCCTTCAACTTTGACTTGAACAGTCTTTTATTACCACAATTTGTTAATCAAATGAATTCATTTAAGCTTTTTTTTTTTTAACCAAAAAGGACAAACCATTAAAAATATTGAGAGTGACTCCAGAAGGAGAAGAAGAAAAGGAGAATTTGAGGCCAGCAGTAGCAGCAGCAGAAGGTGAGACAGAATATGTTTAATGACTGATGTCTAAATGATGGGATGTCTCAGTAAATCTCCAAAAAATAAGTAAATTTATTTCCCTCCACAGTATTACACCATATTTAATTGAGACCAACAATATAGTCCGTTTTGGGGACCTCAGAATCGGGTCCCTGCTCTTTGCGGATGATGTGGTTCTGTTGGCGTCGTCGGGCCGTGACCTTCAGCTCTCACTGGAGCGGTTCGCAGCCGAGTGTGAAGCGGCTGGGATGAGAATCAGCACCTCCAAATCCGAGACCATGGTCCTCAGCCGGAAAAAGGTGGAACGCCGTCTCCGGGTCGGGAATGAGATCCCCAAGTGGAGGAGTTCAAGTATCGATGGGTTTTGTTCACGAGTGAGGGACGAATGGAGATCTGGGTTTCTCTGCTCAAGCTGCTGCCCCCGACCCCCGGAGAAGCAGCAGATAATGGATGGATGGATGGAGTATATGTTCACTGCAGAGTAAATGTGCTTTAGAATCCAGTTATGTTGCAGTTGGATGCTGGCACATTGTCTTTGCAGAGTCCTGAATAAATCGTCAATAAGCAGATTCTCCAGCTCCACCACAGTCAGGACCATCATCTCACAGTGATCTCACTGTTCAGACTAAAATCTGCACGGCTTGTTCATCTCTTCAAATTTAGAGTAGATGTGTATCATAAAGAGAGACATGTGACTGCTGAAGAAGCTAATCGATGACTTAATGTAACTTTAGAGCTGCTCCAGGTTTTGGACTGAAAGCCATTCAGCACAAAGTTGTTAAAATGTTTTGTATAAAATGTATTTATGGTGAAAAACACAAGGGTTCGTAAGAAAAGTACAAAGGTTGAAGAATCTCATGATTGGTCACATTTTTATGGGCTGAGCGTGATGTTGCTGTCATAGATGTTTGCATGTGGTTTATTCCTCATGTTCAGTTTCTGACACCTCCCTCCCTAACATGTTTATGTTTATGCATTTAGCAGACGCTTTTATCCAAAACGACTTACAATTGAAAAAAATATATAACATTACAGCTAGCATCAAAGCTAACAATAAGCTACATAGAAGGGAGCTGATGGGGTGACAGTGTAATAGAGAGCAGGCATAGAGGGAAGTACAGGGAAGGAGATGCTCTCTGCAGAGCTGGGTCTTCAACAGTTTGTTGAAGATATTCAGGGACACCCCCGTTCTGGTAGCGCTCGGCAGGTCATTCCACCATCGTGGAACGACACATGAACAGAGTCTGGATGGTCTTCAGTGTGGTGTAGGCGCTGTTGGACGACCGGAGTGACCGAGTCGTGACGTCAGTCTTTGTGAGAGCATTCAGGTAGATGGGAGCCGTTCCATTAAGCACTCTGTAGGCTAACAGGAGTTCTTCAGGAGAACCCACACTCAGCATGCTCCTCTATCCATCAATGGAGTTGCTGTGAAGAGGGTAAGGCCTCTTCAGCCTGCTGCCGTCTGGACAGAGACTCCGGAGCCTCACAGTGAGGACAAGCAGACTGAGGGACTCTTTTGTCCTTCAGGCTGTACAGAATCTGAACTCACTTCCTGCTCTACCCCCCCTCGGTCTTCCTGATCACCCCAAACCCCCCTCCCACACTGGGTCTTTTAAGAACTGGCATGCACTATAATACCCCTATTAGGACCCACCACATTCTCCATCCATTCAAGACTTAATTTTAGCATAGTTATGCATTGACCACTTTAGCCAGCCTTAAGCTATTTACAAATTTCTTGCACCTTAATCCACAAAATTTTATACTGGTATTATTGCAATATTGTGTAACCGTTATAACCTCCATATACTATATACTACCTCCTTATTCCTCCGAGTGCACATGGGAGGAACGCACTGTCCATATTGTCTTAAGTGTTTGGTGTCCACATTGTCTTAGGTATGTCTTTTCTTATTTTAGTGCCTTATTTTTGATATTTTATTTAATTTATTTAGCTTAGATGTTCTTAGTGTTTGTATAAATGTTTCTTTATGTATGTATAAATGTCTCTTTTTAGCTAAAGCCTTGGTAGGAGAGTAACGTAATTTCAATCCTTGTATGTCCTGTACATATGCAGAATTGACAATAAACTACTTGAATACATCAGTGACTTGAATTAGATGCGGGCGGCTAAGGGTAGCCAGTGGAGCTCAATGAGCAGAGGGGTGACGCTCTTTTAGGCCGATCGAAGACCAGACGCGCCACCACGTTCTGGAGCATCTGCACAGGCTGGGAGACCAGTTAGGAGGGAGATGAGCACAGCCTGCACCAGGACCTGGAGGGCGTGTTGGGTTAGCTACGGCCTGATCTTTCTTATGTTTAACAATGCAAAGCGGCATGATCGATGACATCATTTTGCCCTTTGGCTGAATGTAATAAATGAATGTAAAATATAATTTATTTCTATATGACATAAGGGATTTGTCGGTATCTCTTCTAGAGAACTGTTGGGCTTTAAATTTAAAACACTGAATAAAGTATATATATTTTTTAAACTAATCTGGATCTGAGTTTGTGCAAACAACCACTGACCAGGATGCATTTCAGTTCACTTTATGACCGGGGCACGGTTGGATTTATTGCACCCACTGATGCCTGGAACAGCCTGGAAGTCGACCTACACCTGGAAGCTTTTGGTGTTCCTGTGCTCGGTGGCAGCTGAAGGTCTCTTCGTGGTTCGACTGTCAGGGACTGATCTGTGCTCGTGCATTTACCTGGTGGGACAACGAGGAAAAGTCTAAAAGATTCCATCTGTGGGGCCAGATCTATTTATTGAAAATTGTATAAACCTCCATCCATCCATCCATCATCTTCCGCTTGTCCGGGGATCGGGTCGCGGGGGCAGCAGCCTGAGCAGACCTGTATAAACAGATTGTATAAACCTATTAAGCTTAAAGCAGGCTTCACATAGAGATCTGAGATGTTTATTTATATGGCAGATGCTTTTATACAAAGCTACTCACACTGGTAGAGTAAGGGGGTCTTGCCTCAGGACTCCAACCGGAGGTAATACCTTTCATGCAGGGGATGTGAACCCAGGTCATATGAAAGGGGGCAATCTTACCACTACACGAGCCACTATCAAAGATATATGTGGGTGGGACATGGGTTGGCCTGACTGGCTCTATTGCTGGCAGAGTCTAGCTGGGCTGCACAGTTTCTGCTGGGATTGGGGGACAATTTTTGTGGGATGTTTTATATGTAGAAATGCATAGTATGTTGTCGTAAAAGTGGCTCTTCCCTTGATTCTTCCCTGCACAAGAAAAAAAAAAAAAACAAGATTAAATTGCATAAATAAGAAAAATTGTTTCTTGCTACACCTTGACAGTGGGGGAAAAACAAAACAATGTCCATTGTGATTTCAAATAATTCGACAATGGCTTTTTAGTGCAAACTATTGGCCCATGGGGTATTACAAAAGTAACTACTTGAACGCCAGTTAATGCCCAAAATGCTCAAAAATGACTATTTGAGTTGTAAATCATTTGTTGACAGCTTGGTCCCCCCCCCCCCCTCCCAAGTTCAAGGGGGGGGGGGGGGGGGGGGGTCTTCGAGCGGGATAAGACCCCATGACTCTAAAGAGGTGGTGGGGGAGAGGAGGGCTCTGGTCAAATTGTTGTCCGCCATCATGAACAACACCTCCCACCCTCTGCATCAGACTCTGAGAGCCTTCAGCAGCAGACTGTTACACCCCAAGTGAAAGAAGGATTATCAGACTGTATAATGCTGCACTGCAACCATACATGCATGCAATAATCTGCTAAAATTTCATATTGAAATGTCATCGTTTGTATATATTTAAAAAAACATTTGTTATTGTATTTATAACAAGAGTATAACAGGAGAGCTCCCTTTTCTATTTATTTTGACAAAATGTTCCTCTGGGAAACACTGCCACCTAGTGGACAATGTGAGGATGTGCTGGTGTTTGGTTATTAGTCTATGGTTTCCACTGTTGCCCAGTTCTTATCATTTATAGTAATTATTATTCATCTAATGTGACGTCAGGGGACATTTTATGCAGATGTGTTGGACAAAAACACAAGATTATTGCTCAGAGGTTCGTGTCTGTCCATTTCTGGCTCTGGAGCTGTTTACGTCTTATGTTTCTGCTGCAGATACGATGAGCCTTCGCAGTGCACATCCGCTGCTTGCTTCTCTCTTCTTGTTCCCAGCCGGTTTAGGCAGAAAGCCACCCTCCCAGACTTTGCTTCTGGTAAGGAATGTTCTTGTAAAGATAAGGGAGGATTGTCTTTTCCCCTCCCCGGCCGATTGATTTATTACACATAACTCCAAGACTTCTACACAACAAAGTTTGTGCTTTTGTTCTATTATTTCAAAGCCCACTGATATCTCCGTCTTTGAGGTTTACTTCCTGGAGGTGTGTTTTCATTGTTTGCACACCTGAGGGCAGCATGAACAGACTCAGACTGAGCTGCATTTCCTGATTCAGCACCTGCCTGGGCGAAAAATTAAGTTAGAGTAGAGAAGGGGGGGAGCGAACATGTGTTTTTGATTAGTTTGACTTTTTGTTTAGATATTTTCTTTTTTCGTTATTTTAACACAGTAAAGCCAGTCCTACTTTTTGTGTTGTGCGCGCATACATTTAGTATTACGGTATTCACATATGAGTGCACAAGTTTCTGCTGATAGAATTTTACATTTGGCCAGAAAATTCCACTTTTAAGGTTATAAACTCAATTACACGAGTTTGTTTTATATTTATTCATGTAAATATTATATTTAACCTTCTTAAAAGTGGAATTTTCTGACCAAATATAAAATTCTATCAGAAGAAACTTGTGCGTGAATACCGTAATACTGATTGTATGCGCGCACAGCACAGAAAGCAGGAGGTTAACTAACGAGGGCGGGTTTAATATCTGTCAGTGACATTAGAGGAGCAGGTCTGGACTTGCTTCGTTCGTTGGCTTGATCGCTGTCAGCTACATAAAAGGAGCTTATGAAACGAAAATATTTTTTTTTTCAGGACTATTCCTCACAGAGGGTTACATTTCCAACTGAACATGTGACTCAGTAAAGTTCCGTTTTACACCGGCCACGGTAAGAGCTCTGCATTACTCTGTGTGTTTAAGGCTTATTAAACAGTCTGCTTCTTTTTAAAATGATTTTAAAAAATGTATTTGTCAAATGCATGTTGTATGAACAGAGTAACCTGTTCCAGAATGAACTTTCTCATTTATTTTGTATATTAAACAGTGTGAGGGCTGAGTGAGGTTGTTTTGTCCTTGGCTAAATGTGTGAGAGTGAGGAGAGGAAGGTTACTTTGTGTTTATATCTACTGACAAACCTGTGGTCATGAATACTCTTTAAAACTGCTGTTTTATTTTCTGTTTAAGGGGTTTTCAACAGTTAGGAAGTAAGAATAGAGAAGTGAAATGTGGGTTAATATTTATAGATGCAGAAATGGCACAAAGAAGCTGACTTGTCTCTGATATTTTGCTGACGTGGCACATTCATGCTGACTTGTCATATGTGCAGGTTTTCTGAGGTCTTGATCCTCCATAGTTTGGTAGATTTGATCCTCCCAGTTTGGCTTGACTGGAGCATTTTTCCATAAATGTTCCACAGATATGAAGCTTCCATTACAGACGCCTGTTCTTGCCTTTCAACGCTTTCATTTTCAGTGAGGTGAGCCAGTTTGTACAGTTGGAACATATCTTGGTGTGTTTTCAGTAAATTAAAACTGTGTTTGGACTGGAGGATTATCAAAACAAACCATGCGGGGCTGAAAAAGTGATGAATAGACGTGGTGTTCAACAGCCGGAAACCCACAACAGGCTGATAAGTGAGAGCAGCAGGAGTCAGATAAGAGTTCACAGCAACACAGGAAAGCTGGCTGCAGTAAAGCGTTTATACATAACAGGGTTAGCTAAAGCTAAAGCTAAAGCTAACCTGAGCTAAAATGCCCATTCTGCTGCAGGAGTCACTCCACCACTCAGACCCCTTTCCACTCTGCAGGCCTCACAGCGTACAGTCGGGGCCCTTTGGCATCAGAGGTGAACGCATTGGGAGGACTTTAGAGTCAGTCAGTCTGAGTATTTCTTATTATCCAGTGTTCAAGGTCAAGTTCATGTCATTCCAGAGCACAATGTTTTCTGCTGCTCTGATAGTAGTTTAGTTTCTTTTGGTCAGCAAGATAACAGGAAATGAAAAAGGGAAAGAAATGAACCACTCCAAACTGGTTTCATACGCATGATAAGACCTGTGACTTTCAGTCACACTTCCTCCAGCAGTTTTTTAAGTTATATGAACACTCCAGTGTGCTATATCAGCTGCTGGTTGTGAAGGAACAACAGTATTTCAAAAGGTTGTAGTTTAAACCAAAATAGTGGCTAAACCTGCACAAACATTAAGATTCTCATGATTCTCAAACATACAGAATTAATGACCATAGTATTAATAGAACATGTGCCTATAACTGTCCCTCTTATTTGGCGTGTAAACACCAGAACTATATAAAAACGTTACATTTAGTTTATTTCTATTCTGTCTTCGGCCTCTTCGGGACTTCTGCTCGTTTTCATTCAAACATTTTACATCTCAGCTCCACTCATTCTAATCTGTAAGGAAAGCTGTTTTGTTTGGGAGGTAATTACGCTTTAACTGAATGTTCTCAGTTGACATAATTCAGCAGTCAGTTGGAGATTAAACACACACTGGGTCTACATGATTAGATTAATTAGATTACAGCTATAGTTGGGTTATGCTCCTTATCTGAGCAAGGGTAATTCTCCTTGGATATGTGGCGGTGAATGAATGGGATCAGAGGCACAAAGCGTGTCATACCCCGGTATGATAGGTGGCGCTGTACCCATTCCAGCTGTTGCTAATAGAGCCACTTCCTGTTGACCTCTTTTCAGATTAAGGTGTCTCCATGAACTTAATAGCTCAGTCTTATTGTAATTTAGCCCTTAATCAGATGCAGTGCTGTGTAACCCCACTGAGTGAAAGGTCACTGAATATTGTCTTTTCTCATAATCAAATTTAACTTTTGAAATGCCAAAGTTTTATAAATATCTAATTGTGATCCCCTGACTGACTTTTAAAATCATTAAAGTTATTGATTTTGCTGTTTGTGAAACATCGATTATTTTACTTTAGATGTTGTTACCATGTTAAACATCAACTTTCAGAGCTGGACAGCATTTAAATGCTGTTTCGGTCTGAAACAAAGCTTAACTTAAGTTACCATGGTGATTCAGCAGGTTAAACTGGCTGCCAGCTCAACTGACAAAGCTTTGCATCTCGTTTCACATTTCATCCCTCTGGTCAGCGGCGTGGTTAGGGTTTAATGTTCCACTCTATGTGTTCCACTCTATGTGCAATCTGTGGGTTAATGTTCCACTCTATATGTTCCACTCTATGTGCAATCTGTGGGTGAGTTCATGTGGCACAACATTGAAATAGTGTGGGGGTGAAGGACTTAACTTGGAGCCGTACAATCAGGTAGTCAGAACTTCAACAAGGAGGTGAAGCGATTCAATGTGGACGTTGTGACAAAACAAATCTGTGTGTGTTCTGCACATATGGCATTGACAAGAAAAATTGACTTGAAATGTCTGCATTTCGTCACTACTTCTGCTAAATGACCGCAGCTGTGTTTGTGGTTATCTTGTGTTCATCAAAGCCAAAGGTGACAAAGGTGGCTTCACATGACTCACAATCAACTCCCAGGATGACTGTTTGAGAGTGAAAGTGTCTGAACTGGAAATATGGGGTTTAGTAAAGAAGTATTAACTAAATTAGTAACTTCTTGACGCTCACAAAAATGAACACAAAGGCTAAATAAAACCCATGCTGAACAATTTATTCAGTTTTTATTTTTAGGGCTTTTAGTTATCATGACTGCGCTGTGACTGCCTTCACACGGATAAAGCACCCAGAATATTGACTTCAAGTTGATTTTAACTAGGGCTGGGCGAGTTAACTCGTTATTATCGTGTTAACGCATTGATTATTTAACGCCGATAATTATTTATATTGTGCATTATTAACACAGGCTTTTTTTTTTTTTTTATTTAAAAAAAAAAATTTTGGGGGGGGGGGGGGGGGGTTGTGCCTTTAATGCCTTTTAAAAGCTATACACTACTTTTGGATTCATTTTTGGATTTTCCATCTAAATGTGATTAAAGCTGCCGTCGGCAACTTTTTTTTAGTCATATTAGCTTGAACTGTCATGGGATTCTGGAAGTAGAATATCAAATAGGTTGTTTAGGAAAAATTCTGAATTCTTTAGCTCCCTCTGAAGCCTGTAATCGTGCTTGCAAAAATCGAGCGCTCAACAGGATTCCCCTGTTGTTGCTGATAATGAAAGTTAAAGTCACAGATCAGTAAATTTAATTATCTTCTCCCACACGTATAATGTATAATGGCTAATCTCTTACTTTTTGTTTCAATAAGTTGTTCAGAATCACACCAAATGTTTGTAATTTGTAAACAGACTTTACTTTAACAAAAATATAAAGAATCATATGATGCTTAGTATCATATGATACTATGATATGAATCCTGAATAACATTGAGCTTGCTTAAGTGACAAACAAGTTCAGTAACTGCGGTCAAAGTCCGCTTTTTATATCCTTTGCTGTGCGCATATATTTAGTATTACGGTATTCAAGTTTAAATTCGCTCCGTGCTCTGTGACGGTTAAAAAAGCTGTCAACAAATTATTTCAACTCAATAGGTTATTTTCGAGTAATTTGGGTATTAACTGGCGCTCAAGTAGTTACTTTTGTAATACAAAAGTTTTTTTTTTCCACGGTTCGGAAAGTCAACAGGCAACAAAAAACGCTCTGATTGATCTGACTTTAAATGCTTTTCAGGATCAACTGATTTTACGCATCATAGGATTCTTTATCATGACATCATGGTAACTATAGGTCTTTTGTTGTGCGTCCTGGAGTCTAATCTTGGTCATATTTGCAGAACAAAGAAAGTAGCTCCAAAGAATTACATGTTCTCTCAATAATATTTCCATTTTCAGAACAATGTGTGATTTGTTTGTGCAGCTGGACACGGTCATGAATGAAATGAAGGTTAAAAAAAGAAAAATATTTTGATCTCATTTTGAAATTCGAAGCCATGATTCCCGAGTTTGTTTTATATTGTTTTGTGTAAATAATATATATAACCTTCTTAAAAGTGGAATTTTATCAGAAGAAATGTGTGCGCTCAAACGTCAATACCGTAATACTGAAAGTATGCGCGCACAGCACAAAAAGTAGGAGGTTTACTGTATGAAACTGTGAGGGCAGGCTTGATCGCTGTCAGTTACACAAGAGGAGCAGAGCTGGACTTGCTTCGTTCTCAGATGAAACGAAAAGAAAATTAATGAAATGTGCACTTTTTATTTTCCAGAACTATTCCTCACAGAAGCTGACGTTTCCGACGACACTTTAACTGAACGTGTGATGCAGTAAAGTGCTATGTTTTGCACCATCCACGGTAAGAGCTCTGCATTACTCTGTGTTTTTTAACAGAGATGTACAGTAACGAAGTAGAACTACTTCACTACTTAAGTACTAAAATGCTGTATCTGTACTCTACTGGAGTATTATTTTTTTCTCCTACTTCCACTTTTACTTCAGTACATATTTTCAATGAGTTTAGTACTTTTAAAAACGTACACTCATTAATGCACAAACACACACGCATACAAACATGCAAACATACATATAAAAACACACACACAGAGACACACAAGCATGCACATAGTTTCAGAAGGGGAAAGTTGTAGAGAAAAAAAGCACAAGCAGGAAAGAGAGGGGATCTGCCGACCAGAGCGTGGCGTGCGGCAGCAGTCTTACGCCGGTTATCAGGCGGTGTGTTCAACTTGGCTTTTCACACCGGACAGTCCGCGGCCGCGGTAGTTCCGCTCCAGTCCTGTCTGCAAATCCAACAGACTATGTTTTTAACCATTCATTTCAACGGGACACCGCCGGCCGCTGCCGTCCAAACTCCGCTCGAGTTCTATTTTTCCAAAAGCAGCTCGGGACGGAGGCGTCTTCCGCGCCGCTACCGCCGCGTCGGTGTGCAAGGACAGATCTGTTTCCATGTATTTTCACCTCCGCCGGTGAAAATCGCTTCCGTTCCGCCACGCTTTGCCGCCCCGGTCTGAAACGGCCCTAAAGCCCAGTGTTTTCAGGTGTTCTAATCACTTTTTGTTTTCACATGGCATTTGTATTTGTATGTGGCCTACTGGCCTTGAGATTTTTTTAACAAGTTGAAAGAAAATGACAAGGATGAAAAGAAAATGTGTGAAGTGATGGGAGATGCTTTAAAGGGGGAAGGGACAAATACATATTCTTTTGTTCAAAAGAGTAAGCGCAATGTTTTAAGGTGCTCTTGTACACTCCGCTGTACTGCTGTTACAGCCAAACATTTTGAATAATATAAACAATTTGATTTTCAAACTTTCGACTGATTTCTTTAATAACTACACTACACAATACTTTTACTTTTACTTTTAGTACTTGAGTAGTAATTTTAAAAATAAACTACTTGCAATACTTAAGTACAAAATATGTTTAATACTTTAGTACTTCCACTTAAGTACGGTGCTTAAAGAGCACTTCTACTCAAATCACTTTTTTGATACAGTACTTGTACTTCTACTCAAGTCTGAATCGTTAGTACTTTATAGATGAATGGTTTTTAAGGCTTATTAAGCAGTCTGTTATGATCAGCTCGATGTTATGAATAAAAGTTTTTTTTTTTTCCACCTTTCGGAAAGTCAACAGGCAACAAAAAACGCTCTGATTGTCTTTAAATGCTTTTCAGGATCAACTGATTTTACGCATCATAGGATTCTTTATCATGACATCATGGTAACTAAAGGTCTTTTGTTGTGCGTCCTGGAGTCGCATTTTCTCTCAATAATATTTCCATTTTCAGAGTAATGTGTGATTTGTTTGTGCAGCTGGACAAGGTCATGGATGAAATGAAAGTTAAAAGAAAAATATTTTGATCTCATTTTGTAATTCGAAGGCATGATTCCCGAGTTTGTTTTATATTGTTTTATGTGAATAATATATATAACCTTCTTAAAAGTGGAATTTTATCAGAAGAAATGTGTGCGCTCAAACGTTAATGCTGTAAAACTGAAAGTATGCGCGCACAGCACAGAAAGTAGGGCTGGCTTTACTGTGAGGGCGGGTTTGATTGCTGTCAGTTACACAAGAGGAGCAGAGCTGGACTTGCTTCGTTCTCAGATGAAAAGAAAAGAAAATTAATGAAATGTGCCCCTTTTTATTTTCCAGGACTATTCCTCACAGAAGAACGTTTCCGACGACACTAACTGAGCGTGAGACGCAGTAAAGTTCTGTTTTGCACCATCCACGGTAAGAGCTCTGCATCACTCTGTGTTTTTAAGGCTTATTAAACAGTCTGTTCTGAATCAGCAACAGTTCGGTCATCAGCTCGATGTTATGAAGCCAGTAAAAATGATTTAATGTTCCAGCAGCAACACAAAACTGCGACGCAGGAAGTGTTTGTAACCCAGCGTTTTAGAGAAGAAAGAACTGCAGCTGTGGCTGAAATGTTTCTGTGTTCAGACGAACTAAAGATGTGGGAGAATACAGCAGTCTGATGTTTCAGTTTATAGCTGCAGAGCAGATACATTTAAACGGGAAATGTACAGAGAAGGTCTCTGCTTTGCGACGGAATATACTGAGTGTTGTTTGATAATAGAGTTAAGGTTGTTGTTCTACAGGAAATCTCTTATGGGTGGGGTTAGAGTTTTGTATGAGAGAGCTCTTTGTCTTTGAAAACAAGTTCAGCCTGTTCATACATAATTATATGACGGGAAAAGTCAACTAAATATGTCATGTGACCTGTTTATCATGTTGAAACACACACAGGAACAAACAACCTGAGTAAACAGAGCGTTTTTACATTATATTTTTATGTTTAGATTTCTGTCCAGAGGTTAAACCAGTATTTAAAAATGTGCTATAATAATGTTAGTTCTTCTAATCCAAGGGTTCCCAAACTTTTCAACCCGCGTCCCCCAAAATAACGGTGCCATGAGACTGGCGACCCCCACCATCCCCGGATGTGACTGGAAAAAAAAAATGTGCGCACAGGCCATACCCACTAGGCTTATCCAAACACGGGCTTAACGACAACACAAAAGAACAGAGCAGCCTGTTGTGATTTTATATATTGAAATTTACTGATTGATAAAAGCAGAATACCTCAGTCAAAATAATATCCATGTAACATGAGTGCACAGTATTACTGTCATGTGCAAACTTAACTTTGAAATATTACTTTAATTTCCATTTGAACAGAAGAATATCTCAGGGTAATTTCCACAAACTGTTATAAACATATGTACATTGTTGCTGGCAACTATATTTCAGAGATGGATGCGCGATATGCGCGGAACACAGCAAGTCGATTCTCGGTTTAATTGCGGAGACGGCCACACGGAGATCATCCTCCACATTTAGCCCTGATCTGTATTTATTTTTAATATATGTCAGTGCAGAGAAAGTTTTTTCGCACAGGTATGTGGAGCCAAACGGCGTCAGTACGTCCATCGCGGCCTTGGACAGCTGTGGATATTCCCTCTCGACCGAAATCCAGAAATCAGCAAGCGTCTTAGAATGAAACTCTGTCTTTAAACTGCGGTCGCACGACAGCTCAACCAGTGCGTCCTCCATGCTGGCTGACAGATGACTTGCAGTGGTTACCGTGAATGGTGATCTTATCCAGTCATTTTGTTCCGGAGCCGTTTCCTCAGGGAAATACTTGTTAAAGTGTTCCAGGAGGGCTTGAAGTTGGGTAGTAATTGACGTCTTCACAATGTGAACACTCAGATAATTTTCTTCCATGAATTCGTCCAGCTCATTAAACATGTCAATCCTGTCCATTTCAACTCGTGCAGTCCAGCGATCCAGTTTTCTCTTGGATTTTATCACTCATTGACATGATGCTTGTGTTTTCACCTTGCAATGACAGGTTAAGTCCATTCAGTCTGTCAAAAATGCAAGACAGATACGCCTTGTTACCCAGGCAGGGTCAGTCAGGTGGTCAGCGAGATGGGACCCATGCGCCATTAGAAATAAGCGCACCTCGTCCCGCAGCAAACAGGCGGCTGAGAACATTTCCCCGTGAAAGCCATCTGACTTATGTGTGGAACAGCAGGCCCTCATGCTGTGATCCCAGTTCGTTGCAGAGAGTGGCAAACAGCCTGGTGTTGAGTGGACGCGATTTAATGTGGTTGACCATTTTTATTGCAGTATCAAGAACACTTTTCAGCTCTGGGCCGAGCGCTAATAAAGCTAGCCGCAGTGAGCAACGCACTTCCGGTTATTTTGACAAAAATAAAATACCCGTTGCCATTTATCATAGGGAAAGCCATTACGATAAAAAGGTGCTTTTGTTTTGAAAACAGAAAGTGAACCTACCCTCGTTGTAGCTAGCTTGAAACTGCCGTTTTGACAGGAAATGACGGTATGCCGAGTTATTTGATTTATGAAAATCATTTCGCGACCCACCCCTCGGCGTCCCGCGACCCCCCGGGGGTCGCGACGCCCAATTCGGGAACCACTGTTCTAATCTAATCTTTAAATCAAGTTGAGCTCAGAAACTTAGTTTCAGTTACATAAAGAGCAGAACAGACTGTGGCAGGAAAGAAACAGATAAAGTTACACTGATCTAAACTTTGAGCAGAACTATGAGCTGTATGAGCTTCGTGGCAGATTTATTTTTTCTTTGTCTCGAAAGCAAAATGAAACAAACAATGTTTGCAGCTCAAGTTTCAGGCTGTTAACCCATAACCAGTAACCCACAGTAACCAGTAACCAGTAACCAGTAACCCACAGTAACCAGAGTCCCTGTGGGTTCATGCAGCTTATGTGTGATTTCCTTTTTCTTTGCAGATTGTCGTCGGTGGTTTTTCTCATTCCGACTAATTTCATCCCAAATCTCAGTGAGATGGTGTCTCCAGCTGCAGGAAACTTTAAACCTGCATCATAAAATGACTTTAAGAGGAAAAGCTTTGACAGCAGCTGCATCTGTGCTGGTAACGTTCCCTGTTACAGAAAGTAGACAGCAGACACTCTGATATGTCACAGCAGGAAGTGTGGAGGTGTTCTGATGATGAATGCATTTAACTTTGGGAAGGTCCTATGTTGAGCGTGCTGGTTCACTTTCATACATGCTTACTGGTGCATTAAGGGGAGCTGAGCATACTGTAATTAATCCAACTTGTGGTTTTCTTGCTCTGAGAAGTTAAAATGTCTGCAGTTAGAAAGGATTATTAAGGAAAGTTTGGATTTAACAGGCAGCATCTTCTTCTCTCACTCTTTCTCTCCGACCCTGAATGTAAAGTTTAAGTTTTCACACAAAAGTCAGTGAAAATAAGAGATTAAAGCTGCTGCTATGTTTTAAAAAGGGCCTCAATGCAGGATGAGGGAACATATCTGGTGTCCTCTAGTCTTTATTTCTCCATCATTGCTTTAAAACAGAATAAATATGGTGTCAGTAAAAGAAAACTTCAGTCATAATGAAAAACTGTTCTTCCTCCTCACAGATGGTTGTGATGAGAGCGTTCTCTGTCCATGCTCTCACATGCCGTCCATCAGAGTACGAAACAGGGAACAAATGCTGTCCTCTGTGTCCTCCTGGTAAGAGACTAACTCGTCATCTCTTTGGTTTTTACTCGTCTTCTCCTCCTGTTTTCTTTCTGCTATTTTAGCTGCTGTTTGTTCACGAATGAAAACTTTTCCTCAGAAACTTCTGAGCTACAGCTTCAGAATGAATGAACAGTCTATAAGAATGGGAATTTAAGATAGGAGAGAAGAGGGAGGGGATATCTCTTCTTGGAGTTTTGACTGCATTTTCTATTTCAGTAACAATAAGACTGTTCTGACTAAAATCATTTTCTTTCCAACAGGAAGTCGAATCAAATCAGAGTGCAACGAGTTAAAAAGCACATCATGTTTTCCCTGCACAGATGGAACATATATGGACAAATTTAATGAACTCAAGGAGTGTGTTCCATGTACAACTTGTGATTCAGGTGGATTTCTGATGATATTTTTTATTTTTTAGCAATTTATTTTTTTTTAAATCAAACATCTACTGTGTGGAAAATACAGACTATTTCAACTTTAATTCAAAGGATGCTTTTTGTGGATGTTTTCCAAGAACTTATAAACCAGATAAGCTGTTGCATCGGACTAAAACCATGTTTTATATCAGATAACATAAAGTTTTGTGTCTGTATCATAACCTGTGCCTGTGTTCACGGGTTCAGGGCTGAAGGTAAAGCAGAGCTGTGCACCAACATCAGATACAGTTTGTGGAACAATGGAGGGATTCTTCTGTGTTGACCCTACAAAAAGTGGCTGTGCAGAAGCTCAGAAACACAAGAGTTGTGACCCGGGACAATACATCAGCAGCAGAGGTGTGTTTTCTAACGTTCACATTAAAGGTCACATGAGTTCAGGATCAGAGCTGAGTTTTAAACAGTGTGCTGAACTGTTTTCCACATATGATCTGTGATTGTTCAGGAACAGCCTCCACAGACTCTGAGTGCTCTGCCTGCAGCAGTGGAACATTTTCAGATGGAACATTAACATCTTGTCAGCCACACACTCAGTAAGTAGTTCCTCATCACAGGCGTGAACACCTTTAATCTCCTGGAACAGCAGGGAATCGGTTGCATCTGAACATCATCTTTAAATAACGTCCCTCTGTCATTCCAGATGTGAATCAGAAAACCTTCAGCTGATAAAAGCAGGAAATTCTTCAGCTGATGCAGAATGTGGAGAAAATACGTCCAACAGGACAGGATTTGCTGTCGCTGTTTCAGTTTTTTTAGTAGTATTATTACTAACAAGCCTGGGTGTATATGTAGTTTTCTGCAAACAGATGATCTATCCGAACAGAGGTGAGGACAATAGATTTCTGTTAATTTACTCATTTATTCTTTCAGCCCAGTGTGTAAGATGTTTTGTGTTTTACAGACAAACAAGCGAGTCCACAAACTCCAGAAGGAGAAGAAGAAAAGAAGAATTTGAGGCCAGCAGCAGCAACAGCAGCAGGTGAGACAGAAGATGTTTAATGACTGATGTCTAAATGATGGGATGTCTCAGTAAATCTCCAAAAAATAAGTCAATTTATTTCCCTCCACAGTATTACAGCATATTTCATTGAGACCAACAATATAGTCCGTTTTGGGGACCTCAGAATCGGGTCCCTGCTCTTTGCGGATGATGTGGTTCTGTTGGCGTCGTCGGGCCGTGACCTTCAGCTCTCACTGGAGCGGTTCGCAGTCGAGTGTGAAGCAGCTGGGATGAGAATCAGCACCTCCAAATCTGAGACCATGGTCCTCTGCCGGAAAAGGGTGGAACGCCGTCTCCGGGTCGGGAATGAGATCCTTCCCCAAGTGGAGGAGTTCAAGTATCTCGGGGTCTTGTTCACGAGTGAGGGACGAATGGAGATCTGGGTTTCTCTCTTAGAGTAGATGTGTATCATAAAGAGAGACATGTGACTGCTGAAGAAGCTAATCGATGACTTAATGTAACTTTAGAGCTGCTCCAGGTTTTGGACTGAAAGCCATTCAGCACAAAGTTGGTGAAATGTTCTGTATAAAACTCATTTATGGTGAAAAACACACTGCGATGTGTACAAACTGGGTTCATAAGAAAAGTACAAAGGTTGAAGAATCTCATGATTGGTCACATTTTTATGGGCTGAGCGTTATGTTGCTGTCATAGATGTTTGCATGTGGTTCATTCCTCATGTTCAGTTTCTCCCTCCCTAACATAATGATGACATCATGATGCTCTTTGCCTGAATGTATATAAAGCATGTACAGTTTTTTAAAATACAATTTATTTTTATATGACATAAGGGAGCTGTTGCCTCTGCGACCCGACCCCGGATAAGCGGATGAAAATTAACAGTTGGATGAATCGCATGTTAAATTGAATTTGAGTCGCATTGAAAAAAGACTGAAACTGCATGGAATGATCTACAGGATCTCCAAGGCTTTTAGCCTTTTTTTTTTTTTTTTTAAACTGATGTGCATCTGACCAGGATGCATTTCAGTTCACTTTATGACCGGGGCACGGTTGGATTTATTGCACCCACTGATGCCTGGAACAGCCTGGAAGTCGACCTACACCTGGAAGCTTTTGGTGTTCCTGTGCTCGGTGGCAGCTGAAGGTCTCTTCGTGGTTCGACTGTCAGGGACTGATCTGTGCTCGTGCATTTACCTGGTGGGACAACGAGGAAAAGTCTAAAAGATTTTATTAGCCTCTGCTTAAAGCAGGCTTTGCATCCAGAACTGAAATGACACTCAGAAACGGCTGTTTTACTGCATTTTACCGGCTTTTGCTGATTTGTTGCAGCTGCAGTGCAAATGAAGATTTTGATTTTACTGCTGTAGACTGTCTTGGATGTTAGAATAGGATGGAAGTTCCTCTCACAGACCCATGAGGTATATCACTTCTTACTGGGAGACAAATGGCATGATTTTGCCCTTATTGGAGCCGCCCCTCTCAATTATTGTCTCCAATCGAAAAAGAAAAAGACAAAGTTTCATGGTGTTGTGGTTTGGTTGAAAATCTTTCATATAAAACAAATCTGATGTTGCTGTTAAAGATGTCAAAGTTTGTGCTTATTTTTCTTATTGTCCCTTCAGCTTTTCTTACTTATTTCCTTTCAAAGCCCATTGAAGCACGCGTACTCAGTCCGATGTAGAGTTTGTAGTTTGCTCCTTGCAGCTTTCTAAAAATATTTACTGTCATATGACACGTTAAATGTTTGTGACTTCGGGAATTCGGTGAAAATGAGCGATTAAAACTGCTGCTATGTTTTAAAAAGGGGCTCAATGCAATATGAAAGTGGGCGTATGGAGCTGTTGGTGGGTTTCAGGAAGTAACCCCGTGTGATATGTGGTGCAAAAGAGGATGAAACTTTATTAACAAAGAATATGATCAACTAAGTATGTGTACAAAACTCACACAGATAAGATCATCACAGCGATTTTAAACACTCAACAAACGTGTTTAAATGAGCCTACGCCCACATCCATCTTATCCCCAAATATCCATGGCTGACACCACCTGTGTGCCCCTGAAAGTCTGCTCCTCAGAAGATGGAGAACAGATGTTAAGGCCAAACGTCTCCCCTGACTGTAGTGTTCCTCCCTCGTGCACACCGCTGTATCGGAGTGGACAGTCCTTCCACGTGGAAGCCCACAAATGTTCAGACCCCTCTTTGACTGTGGCTGAAAATCTAATTTACCTTTATTTAAAAAGAGAGCCAACAAACGCATCTTTTGGTATTACAGTTACTTTAATTTGCTAAACTTAACTTTACAAATTACTATTAAAATGTCTGGCAAATCTTTAATAAAGCGATCGAAGGCTTTAATCAACCTTTACGTTTGGATACCAGGGGTGTGATTTTTAATGAGAAGTGTCCAGAATAAATCACATTCAATAAAGAACTTAAAACCATATTGATCGGAGTTGGACGCAGTCTGGAATCTTGACAGAACCTATGAAAGAGGAGCCTCCGGTCACCGGCTTGTTCCTTCCATGGACGCCTCTTACCCATGAAACATATTTACACGGTAAGTTATGAACCAAATGCAACCACTACTGCCTGTATAAATGCTCACAGACTACCTGCCAGGCATGCTGTTTGAGTAATCGATTTTAGTTTCATAATAATGTTGCATTACCTAATTAATTGAAGTTGAACAGGAAGTAGCCGTTCTGATGGGGGCGGTGCCCCGAATAAACAAACCGTCTCCAAAGAATTATTACGCGTGTTCTGGGACTTTGGGTCAACTTTTCTCACTTCAAATTACTGAACGCCTCATTTCATTGACGGTTGAAATGGTGGGTTCACCAGAATTTCAGGTCCAATCAGACCAGCGCAGCCTCAGGCGGGCTGATCCATGATCTCTTATCGGTTCATCCAGATGTTCTTCGCCTGTAAAGCAAAAAATCTGCAAAACAAGCGCTTTATGTGTAACATCTTTACCAAACGTTAGGCTCCGGGTTATAACTGATATACGTTTTATTTGAAAAAAATAAATTCTTCCGGGTTTTCTTTTTTTTTGTTGTGATGAGGTATGCAGACTGGCCTTGTTTACGCGTAATCTTTGGTCATGCGTCACTTAATCTTAGAGACAGACATTCTGTAGCATGGCTGAAGGTCACTATCACCGGATAAAGATGATAAAAACCTGCTCCGACAGACTGTTCTTTACTACAGCAAATGGCTGCAGGATGTTTGGGATGCTTCACATTACAGGTTGTTGGATCAACGTAGTGCGCCATTTCTATCGGAGATAACTACATTGGCACGACACCGGAAGCCTAATCTATTCCGACACTGAAGGCTGGGATTTATCATGTCGCTCCGGCTGCAGCTGCTCCGGCTGCAGCTGCTCCTGCGCGCATCACCCAGAGTCCGTGAGTGAGATGGATATACAGAGATGTTTCAAGAAGGTAAGTCCTCATCACTCCAGCTAATTAAAAGTAAAGAGATAAACTGATGATAAACTGTAAGTTGTTGGTATGATTTATTTATTATTCTTGTTTTTGCTCTGAAAATAGAAGCTCTCTCTGTCTGTTCACTGGCTGTTATTATCATCAATCAAAAATAATATGTTTAATAATTACGTCTCCAGCTTTCTTGTCATCATATCCAGACAGAGAACAGGGAGAGTGGTGGTGGTGGTAGTTTTGAAAAGCACATTTGGTTGGAATATTCAGTGAATCAGAAAATGCTTTTTGCTGTAAAAAAAACTCAAAGATGTTCCGCTTTGGCAGCAGTGGTTGCAGAACTGGAAGAAAGCTTTGGTGATATTTGGCAAACATGAGATAGAATGGACACATCGGGACAGTTTTATTGGTTGGAAACATTGGAGACAAGGAAACATTGTAGGCTACAGATGATAGCATCTGCACATGTGGAGATAACAGGAAGAAGGGAGGATTGTTGCAGTCAGCTCCATGTTAGGGAGACATGGTCTTCCTCTTCGAGGCAGTTTTTAAGGTGAAGACGGAACAAATAAAGGCAGTTTTGAAGGAGTTTGAGAAAGAAATATTATCCTCCATCAAATGCTACCTATATCTCATCATCATTTCAAATTTAACCGACTGTAGAACACAGGAAGTTACCACTGAGATGTCCAAAATCTGGGCTTTTATGGCTGATCAGGCAAGGGAGGCACAGTCAGAGCAGCTGCTGCTTGTGTCATGGGGGGGAAGTAAATATTTCTTGGTCCAGAGATTGAGATTTGAATTTGTCCATTGAGAGTGAGCTTCAGCAGCAGATCTGAAACAATGGGCTGTGTGCCACATAAAGTGTGTAGCACAAGCATCCAAAAGAAAAAAAAAGTCACCACCTGGATTTAACTCGGCAAATAGGAAATAAGAGCCTCCCATCGGATGGTTATGTTTCAGCTGGCAACAAGTTATTTATCCAAGGACTCAGGTCAGCTGGTCCAGTCCAGAGTCCAGACTAGAGAAGCAGCATTTAGCTGGACTGTTGCTTGTTTTTAATCATTTAAATGATTTTATTTGTTTCTCTTTATATTCTTTTATGTATGTTTAATGCTTCTTCCACTCCCTGCTGCAATGCTTTTATTTTATGTGAAGCACTTTGAATTGTTTTGGACATGAAATGTGCTATACAAATAAATTAGATTTGGTTTAATAACCCTAACTGATGCAGTGAGGAGCTTCTCATTACTTAAGCATGTCGGAGGACACATCTCGTGGTCGTGGACAGTTTCAACTTCAGTTTTGTCTGAATTTAGAAGCAGACAGTTCTGAGTCATCCAGCTCTTTATATCTTTGAGACACAGTCTGACCGCTGATTGGTTTCATAGATAAGTACATCTGAGTATCATCAGCATGCAGATGGACAGATTTCAGTCTGGTTGTGGTAACTTACCTCATGCCCCCGTCTCAGTCTGTTTTATTTCTGTCAGAGCGGGTACTTTTTAACCTCCAAACTCCAAACATGTTGGATTAACTTTACTCTGCTGATTTGTGTTAATGATTCTTTAATGTTTTTCTGCCAGCAGGTTTTTCCTTCTGTCTTATTTATGAACCAGTGACTCGTCAGGTTCATTAGAAAAGTACAAAGGTTTGAAAAGTCTTCAGGGCAATCACATTTTTATGGGATGTGGTTAGCGTGTGGTTTATTTTGTTCTTTCAGTTTCACTGACTGTTGTTGTGTTCGTTTATCTGAGAGAAGATAACAAGAAGAACAAACTCCAAGTCTGTTAAGAATTTATTAAAAGGTTCAAGTTACACAGAAGATATTTTTTATCCAAGATAAACTTTTGTGTTGCCATACAAACATGACGTAAATATCATTGGTCAAAAGTTGGTTTGGAATTGGCTCTCCCTGATTGGTCCCTGCAGCCCATCTCTGCTCCCGTCAGAAGGGAAAATTCCTCCCTTTCTTCCTGATTCTGGAACTTTTCCACTACAGGCTTCATTCCAAAGACTCTGTTGTGTAAGCATGTAGCAGTTCCTCTCAACACTCAACTCCGTCCCTTTCCTGTTTTAACCCCTTCACACCATTCCCTTCACTCCACCCCTCTTGGAGTGTATCAACTCTGTATGAGCACAATGCAACACAAAACTGCGACGCAGGAAGTGTTTGTAACCCAGCGTTTTAGAGAAGAAAGAACTGCAGCTGTGGCTGAAATGTTTCTGTGTTCAGACGAACTAAAGATGTGGGAGAATACAGCAGTCTGATGTTTCAGTTTAATGTTTCATGTTTCACTTTTTAATGTTTTGATGTTTCACTTTTTATCATGTTGAAGAGGTTAAACCCAGTATTTAAAAATGTGCTATAATCAGTGGCGTGCATACATAGACATCAGATGGTGCTGAAGCACCACTACCTCTGCCCTTTATCAACGAAAGTTTTTTTTAATTATTATTATTATTATTATTATTATTATTATTATTATTAACATTTCACTGAGGCCGGTTTTGAAATGATCTTTTGAAAACCTGAGCGATTTAAAAACTACTGAAAACAATGCCCCGAAATAGAGTCCTGCACTGGAGCCCTAGGCCCGAGGGGCCCGACAGCCCGAGGGCCGGGCTTCGGGCCGACGACCGTATAATTACCTCGGACACGGGCCGGGCTCGGGCACTTTTATTTTTCAATTTAATTATATAAAAATAAAATAAAATAAAAATTCAATTTAATTATTAAAAAAACAAAAAAACCCTGCTAATTAAAGAACTGTGTTGTGTTTAAATGAAAACAATTGAACGCAGCAGCAGCTGCTCTGCCCCGCGCCAGCACCTCCCTTATATAGGCATACGGACTCACACAGTCCTCCGACATGCCTTTAACACAGATGAGCTGGCTGAAGTAGTCCCAGTAGCAACAACAACAAAGCAAGGCTGCTCAATTTCTCCATTGATAAAATAAATTCACAACTCTACAACATAAACATTCATGTAGAATATAGCATATACTTTGTTGTCTACAGTAGTAGATCAACCCTCATCTTACTTTGAAGCTCCCAGCTGCCTGAAGTGACGTCAACGCAGCTTTAGCAGCAGAAAAGCTATCAGGCTTGTGTTGATAATAATAAACTCCTGGACTATGTACAAACTTCCAAATACATACTGTAGGAGTTTGGTGTCATGGTGTTACCCGGCAACCTTGGATGGCTGAGGGTAATGTGTTAGATGATCTTCTCTCAACGTGTGATACTGTGGTATGAGAAAGACGAGACACACACGTTGAGCTTCTTTCTCATTCAACCAGAAGATTTATTCTTCTTGTTATAAACACACCTCATATGCAACATACTTCAGATATCACATACTTCAGGTATCGCATACTTCAGTAGAGAACCATTAACTTCATTACATCAGAATTGACTGTAATATACCTTTAAACCAAACAATGCTTCTTTCAACATGCTCTATTTAGCATTATGAATTCTGTCAAAATACAAAATTAATTCAAAAATAGCTTTTACTTCTCTAAACCATATTAATTTTGTAGTTAGTGCTTTAAACTCAATACCTTGTCCTATTTCCTGAGACCTTTTGTATTTAACTATCAAATAAAAATATATAACATATATTTTAACATTTAAGCATCTTAGCTTTTAACAATATCCATTTTTCCATTTTTCCATAAAAGAAAACAATATTTTACATCTTACATAAACAACTATTCTCTCAATATAAACTGAAAAAGGTGCAATGCTTCCTTACTACTGTGCCTCTTTACACAGCTTCACATAACGATATGGCATATCAGGTTTTTCAACAACCCATGAAAAACATCATATAAAATAAAATAAAGACCAGAACAATGTCCTTCAGCTAGCTCCTCAGTTGGCTCACACATGTGTAGAAGCCCGCTAGCATTAGCTCCGATTAGCCTTCATGAACAAGTCCCGTTTTTGTACACAATACAATTACAAAACGAACTTTGCGACTCATTAGTTGAGATTCGATTTAAAGACCTTTTTAACTCTTTCAGGAAACTAATATGTATGCATAAAACACCGTTTTACTGACCTGTGGTATGAGAAAGACGAGACACACACGTTGAGCTTCTTTCTCATTCAACCAGAAGATTTATTCTTCTTGTGTGCTCAATCTTCTCTATGCAACCAGTGCGACAGCGCCTCTAGCGGTTATGTGTGGAATTGCATAGGCCTAACTAAAATGACACTAAAGAACTTATTGCAATGAGAAGTTAAAGATACAAAATGAAAAATTATGTTGGGGTGTCTATTTTCTTAATTATTGCTTTAATTACTATTGACTTGTTTTTCACCCCTCTACACTCTCCCTCACTTAAAAAAAAATGTCTCCTGACATTACCAATTTCTTGTGTAAGTCTCACTGTATGGGAGGGTACTGCTGATACAGATGTGGATATGGAACATAAGGAAATGGCAGTAGACCAGGTGTCATTGTGAAGGGTTGGTTGAATAGCAACGGACTAACACCTGCACTCCAACAGCTATATGATGGCTGACCAAGTGTCTCATATGTTAGTCTTCCTGTTGGTCTCCCTCTTCTCTCTGATCTCCGTACATTGCTTTCTCCTATGGTTTCATCCATCTCCATCTCCATCTGATCCTGATCTCTTTCACACATTTCAGATCTGTCTTCAGTTTCCGCAGTATGTCTTTCACTGACAGTGGCTTCTCTTGCAGAAGGACAGAACTCTTCAGCTGTTGCACGCAGATTATTTTGATTTTCTTGGTTCTGTCTTGTCGCAACATGTTCTTGTTCAGGATTTTGGGTTTGGTTAGGCCGTAGTTGTTGTGGGTTTACAAATCCATAACACGGGATTCTGCTCCGGAGGTTATGGTGGTAAGTAAACTCTTCTTCTTCTTCAGAGTCATGCATTTCAGGTTCATTGTCACGTCTTTCAGTTTGTCGCTTTCTTTTCTGTGTTGTTTGTTCTCTCACAGGAAGTTCGTCCTCCAGAGGTAAGTCATTGACAGGCAGCAGCAGGTTTCTGTGAAGCACACGTATGGTTTTGTTACCCCTCTCTGGCTGTACTTTGTAGACAGGTCCATCCCCCACTCTTTCAATCACACGGTACACCGCCTGCTCCCAGTATGAGCGGAGTTTACCTGGACCTCCCCTTTCTGAGAGGTTTTTAACCAGGACTCTATCACCTGCCTCGAGAACGACACCTCTGACGCGTCTATCATATTGCTTTTTGCCTTTAGCTGAAGACTTTTGACTGTTATTGGCAGCTATTTGGTACGCCACACGCATCCTTTCAACCCATTTTTTAACAAAGGTTTGATGGTTGCAGTTTTCAGTCTCTCTCCTGGTGCCAAAGAGCAAATCGACAGGTAGACGTGGAGCCCTGCCATACAATAGGAAGAAAGGTGAGTATCCTGTTGCTTCGTGCCTTGTGCAATTATATGCATGCACGATTTGTGGCAGATGATCTTTCCAGTCACTCTTTTTCTCCTCTTGTAAGGTGCGCAACATCTGGAGAAGCGTGCGGTTCAGTCGCTCCACTGGATTGCACTGAGGATGATAGGGGGTGGTACGTGAGTGAGAAATCCCTGAGAGTTGTTGTAATCTTTGGAATAAGTTATTCTCGAACTCACGTCCCTGATCATGATGTAGTTTCTCGGGGTACCCAAAGCGAGGAATAAAATCTTGGAATATCTTCTCAGCTGCTGTCTTTCCGGATTTGTTTCTCGTTGGGTACACTTGTGCAAAGCGAGTGAAATGGTCAGCGACAACCAGGATATATTCATATCCTCCTTTGCTTGGCTCCAAATGCAAATAATCAATAGAGACCAACTCAAATGGCGCACTAGTTGTGATGGATCCCATTGGAGCTCTCTGTGGGACATTGGGACGTTTTTGTTTAATACATGGACATTTCTTCGTCACATAATCCTCAATGTCTTGTTGCATGTTCGGCCAGTAAAAGCGTTCTCGAGCAAGATGGATCACTTTGTCAGGACCGACATGGCCCATGTCGTCATGCAAGCTCTTCAACACTAGTGGTTTGAGTTTTTCTGGGAGAACTAGCTGTTTGTTTAGTTCTGTTTTCCGGAAAAGTAGTCCGTTTTCCACGACTAGCTTGTTCCACTCGTACAACAGTCTCCTTGTTTCTTTACACATGGTTCTTTTGTCTTTTTTCATTTGGACTCCAGTTTTGTTGTTTCAATGACACAATCTCTTTAATAGCTGTATCTTCTTGTTGTGCTGCTCTGATGTCTTCAGGCATAATGGTCATGAGACCATCAGGTAGGTTAGCCTCATCATTTTCATCAGCAAGTTGCAATGCAGCAATCCAGGGAACATCATTGCTTTGTGTTGCTTTGTTGCCTTGCCACACTGCAGACACTACTTCAGGTGACACTGTCTCAGTGTGATCTTTCATGTACTGTTCAAAGCCTACTGGGTATCTGGACAACATATCTGCATCAGCATTACTCTTTCCTGGTCTATACTTGATATCAAAGTGAAAGTCGGCCAATTCCCCAACCCACCTATGACCCACAGCATTTAACCTGGCAGAAATCAAAACATAAGTCAGGGGATTGTTATCTGTATAGACCGTGAAAGTTGGTGCGTAATACAGATAGTCTCGAAACTTATCACAAATGGCCCACTTGAGTGCGAGGAACTCAAGTTTACTAGAATGAAGGTGATAATTTCGTTCTGCGGCTGTTAAGGTCCTAGATCCGTAGCCAATAACACGCAGTTTGTTGTTTTGGGACTGATACAAAACCGCTCCGAGCCCTTCATTTGACGCATCTGTATGCAAAACAAACGGACGATCAAAGTCGGGATAGGCTAAAATGGGCGGATTTATCAGCATCTCCACAAGTTTGGATAGCACAGTCTGATGTTCAGTTCTCCATGTCACAGGCGTGCGAGAGGGAAGCTGACCTGTGTTTTCTTTCATTTTACAACCGCGACCCTTAGAAGTCTGGAGCTTGTTGGTCTTACTTGTGTCGGCTGAGCTTTGAAGGAGTTCGAACAGAGGTCTTGCCAGTCTTGAGAAATCTTGGATGAAGGATCGGTAATAACTAAGGAAACCTAGCAATGTCCGAACTTCTCCAACTGTGTGAGGTTTCTTCTCCTTCAGAGCTATTACAGCTTCCAGATCTTTTGGGTCAATCTGGACGCCTTCTCCTGAAACCATTCGTCCCAGATAACGAATTTGTCTCTTGAAAAGCTCGCATTTGGCTGGTCGAAGTTTAATGCCATGTTGTCTCATTCTGCAGAAAACTTGCCTCAGATGGTCCACGTGTTCCTCAAATGTTTTTGAGTAACAGAGGACATCATCTAAATAAGGTACGCAGCACTCATCCCTGATGCCTTCTAATACACCTTCCATACATCTCTGGAATGCAGCTGGCGCATTGGTCAATCCGAATGGAATTCTTACCCATTCGTAAAGACCCCAAGGCGTGCTAAATGCTGTCAGATGCCTTGACTCCTCACTCACAAACCCTTGATGATATGCACTTCCTTGATCCAAAATGGAGAACCATGAATTTCCTCCAAGACTGTCCAATAGATCCTGAATGCGTGGTAGTGGATGGCGGTCTGGAGTGGTTTTACGGTTGAGTCCACGGAAGTCAACACAAAGACGCAGACTTTGGTCTTTCTTTCGTGCACAGACGACAGGTGAGGAGTAGGCTGAAACTGATTTTCTGATCCACCCTCTACCCAAAAGGTTGGAAATATAATCCTTGACCTCTTTATACAATGGCCGAGGAATGGAGTTATAATTTTTTTGGACAGGGGTGTTATCTGTTGTGGTAATCTGGAGCTGTAAACCAGGAATGCATCCAATGTCTCCTTCTTCAGATGCAAATACATCTGACTCTTCATACAACATTTGGCGTACCACATCCTGTTCATGCTCAGAGAGATGATCCAGATTGATATTTGGATGCCATTTCTCTTGTGAATGAACAGGTGTATGGTTTCTCATTTTGGCGCAGTCTCCATCATTTAGTGAGTTCACCTTGGTGGTGCACAAGAGTGGGTCATCCTGTCCATTGACTCGTTTGTGAGATGATGAAGAGATGTTTACAGGTTTGGTTCCATCAATTTCCTCGATGAATCCTAAAACCGTTCTTGGAGGTAAGAAAATGTCGTGATTGGTTGAATTCTGGACTGGAATTCCCACCATTTTTGAAACTCCAACAGGTACGTCAACCAGAGCAGGAAATAACTCCAACCCCTCTGGCACGACGCTCTGTAGGTCTGGTTCAAACAGCATTTCTCCTCCTCCTGGAAAAGTTCTAATGCGACATTTCACCTCACAGATTTGGCCACTTTGAACATTAAAACCCTTCTTTCCAACTCTCACTGTAGAACTCTTTGATTCTTTTTGAGATGGCATAGTGCAAACCACAGAGACTAGAGTTTCAACACTACTCTTTTGGATTCTCAAAGCCTCTGACAATAAGTCCACTAAGTTGATGTTGTTCGTCTGGTCAGTGTTTCCCATTATGATTTCTTGTATCACATTAAAGCCTAGCAAAGGGCTGCTCACACTCTCTTGACTTACAAGCAACGGAACATAGAGGGCAACTGAACCATATTTGATGCTTTTGATCTCGAGCAGGACTTCTATCCACCCATCAAATGGTACCTCTGTTCCATTAGCTGCTATGACTTTGAGAGGGTATTCTGGTAGTAGACTCCCAAGTGGTTGGATCGTTACATTTGGTAGAGCTTTCTGCACCCATGACTTCTCCACTATGCTCACTTGTGCCCCACTGTCCAGTAGCATCGGCAATTCGACACCATTTAGTTGACATGTCACCGTGCATCTACCACCAATCAGCTGTGCAACAGGTTTCTTCTCAGTGAAGTTGTTTTGTTTGATGGGCCTGGTGGAGGATGGTGTGCCCACTTGAGGATGCAGCTTTGCAGTGGTGTGGGACTCTACATTCTCTCTGATCACTGGTGGTCCCACCCCAGCGACCTCCCCCAGTTTCCCGACTGGTTGTTCTTCATCAGACAGCCAACCGCTCTGTGTCCCTCTTTCCCGCACTTGAAACAGTGGCTGCAGCTCTCATTTCCTTTGGAGGCACATTGCTGACATCTTCGTCTAGCTTCTGACTTTACTGGATGTTTTTGGTGGGGAGAAGGTGTGTGAATGTTTTCAGTCCCAGAACTAAGCATAGGTGTTAAAGCTTTCTCTAAACTCTTGGTCAGTGATGAAACCTGTGCTGTTAACTCTTGTATGGCAGTGCGATTAGCTTGGACTTCTGCCTGCATCTGAACTGCATTCTGACTTTTCTTATCCATCTGCACTGTACTGACACCGACTACTTTTGATTTCAGAGCCTGACCTAGTCGATTCTGTCTCTCTGTGTCTTCCCCTACTGCTTTTGTTATCACTTCTAGAATAAAGTCATCAGTAATGTTCTCGTCTGAAAGGTGGGGTTTAAGATCTCGTCGGACATATGAATATTTTTCATGTATCCCCTGGTAGAGTGAATGTAGGAACACTCCCTGAACTAGCTTCTTGTCATACTGGAAACCTGTACTTACTTTGGAAGCAAAAAGTACACGCTGTTTTAACCCCATCAGTCTATACATAAATTGTTGTGGACCTTCTTTATCATGTTGTCTTGCGTTGCTCAGTTCCTGAAATAACTCAGTACTGCTCTTATCTTTAAGATGTGCTCTGAGAAAACGCTTCAGTTCAGTTACAGTCAGACTATCTTTTGTCATAAGCATTTCTTTGAATGTACCCGGTTTAATTATTCTGAGAACTGTTCTAATGATCTCAGCCTCAATAAAACCTTCACTCAGTCCATCATCAATTTGCTTACACAAACAGTTAAAGCTCACGTCTGAGTCAAAATCTGAGATCTGACCAGCATGAATCCGAAATTCTCTTCGTGGGAGTAGTGCAGCAACATCTGTCAGCTTTACTAACCCAGTTACCTGATCAGCAACAACTGGTGTTGACACTGTCTTACTCCTCACTGTAGCTGCTACAGTCTGCTCAGTCTCGTACCCCGGTGCAACTTCCTCTTCATCCACTGAATGATGCAGGTTCTTTGCTTCTTGGGTTGACTGCAGTTCATCGATGAGGTCACGAAACATCAGCAGGCGCGACATCCCTTGGTCCTCCAGACTCCTCAATTGTTTACTTCTTAAAAAGTCAACAATGAAGTCAAAGAGTTCCACCTCGGACGACTCTTCCCCTGGCACGTCTTCTCCCACCTCATCTTGGCATGATACTGCTAGCTGGTGAAGCAGGTCTCCTCTAGCGTCATTAATCAGTTGGTGAAGCAGCTGCTGGATCTCCCACTGAAGCTCATGTAGCGTCGTCATCTCTGGATACCTGAAGTCTTGCCCTTAGGTCATCAGCTCATAGAACGGAAGTCAGGATCCCACGGTTCTTTGTTGGATAGCACCAAGCCAGCAGGAGGCGCTATCCCGGACGAGCCCCCAAATTTGTTACCCGGCAACCTTGGATGGCTGAGGGTAATGTGTTAGATGATCTTCTCTCAACGTGTGATACTGTGGTATGAGAAAGACGAGACACACACGTTGAGCTTCTTTCTCATTCAACCAGAAGATTTATTCTTCTTGTTATAAACACACCTCATATGCAACATACTTCAGATATCACATACTTCAGGTATCGCATACTTCAGTAGAGAACCATTAACTTCATTACATCAGAATTGACTGTAATATACCTTTAAACCAAACAATGCTTCTTTCAACATGCTCTATTTAGCATTATGAATTCTGTCAAAATACAAAATTAATTCAAAAATAGCTTTTACTTCTCTAAACCATATTAATTTTGTAGTTAGTGCTTTAAACTCAATACCTTGTCCTATTTCCTGAGACCTTTTGTATTTAACTATCAAATAAAAATATATAACATATATTTTAACATTTAAGCATCTTAGCTTTTAACAATATCCATTTTTCCATTTTTCCATAAAAGAAAACAATATTTTACATCTTACATAAACAACTATTCTCTCAATATAAACTGAAAAAGGTGCAATGCTTCCTTACTACTGTGCCTCTTTACACAGCTTCACATAACGATATGGCATATCAGGTTTTTCAACAACCCATGAAAAACATCATATAAAATAAAATAAAGACCAGAACAATGTCCTTCAGCTAGCTCCTCAGTTGGCTCACACATGTGTAGAAGCCCGCTAGCATTAGCTCCGATTAGCCTTCATGAACAAGTCCCGTTTTTGTACACAATACAATTACAAAACGAACTTTGCGACTCATTAGTTGAGATTCGATTTAAAGACCTTTTTAACTCTTTCAGGAAACTAATATGTATGCATAAAACACCGTTTTACTGACCTGTGGTATGAGAAAGACGAGACACACACGTTGAGCTTCTTTCTCATTCAACCAGAAGATTTATTCTTCTTGTGTGCTCAATCTTCTCTATGCAACCAGTGCGACAGCGCCTCTAGCGGTTATGTGTGGAATTGCATAGGCCTAACTAAAATGACACTAAAGAACTTATTGCAATGAGAAGTTAAAGATACAAAATGAAAAATTATGTTGGGGTGTCTATTTTCTTAATTATTGCTTTAATTACTATTGACTTGTTTTTCACCCCTCTACAATGGCATGTGATTTTAGTGTGGTAATTTTGGAGATACTGCCAGGATCCATTAACCCTTGTACTAAGCTATTCGGGATAACTCAGTAACTCAGCTGATGTTCAGCCAATATCGAAAAAACTGCGGGTGGGCTACTTGGCTGGATGTCACGGTTCAAATGACCCCAGGGTGAATCTACTCCGAGCCGTGGTGAGAGCGCACTATTGCGTGATGTCTCCCCAGATGGTCTGTGCCTACGAGTTCTCAAGCTGCTGATCGAAACATGAGCCCCTATTTTAACCTGCTCTTTTATGTCCTTTTTGATCTGTCAGAAACCGTTTGCTTATTCACAGAAAAATAGAATGCTGTTTTTTTCTAACTGCAGAGCGTTATCCCATTTTCAGAGCGGCAGATTGAATTTACGAATGCACTCAATGAATATAGCGTTCTATCGCTAAAACATTGTTATGGGAGGTTAAAAAAAAAAAAAAAAAAAAGTCGGGCCGGGTTCGGGCCTGAGATTCTGATAACCTGTCGGACCGGGCCGGGCTGGGGCTCCACCCCCTCCGGGCTCGGGCCCAAAAAATAGGCCCGTGCAGGGCACTACCCCGAAATGAGCCACCTCCTCGCACACACCCGACCTCTATCTCTCTTCCTTTGTCACGTGAACTCGCGGGGTCACGCGCAGGGCACACCAGATGCGCTGCAGCAGCACAGCAGCTTAGCAGGCAGGCTTCTTCTCCCGTGCCCCACCAGCCAGGTAACATACAGATCAAGTAAAATCGTACCGTTTGCCCTCTAAGCCCAACCAGGGCCGTAGACAGGATTTTGGAATAGGCGAGGTCCATGATGCTGAAATTTTTACAATATATATATTTTAAATTATATAGTTTTTAATATATAGCCTACATTTATGTATAGTCCTATGTACAATGTATATTTATATTTTTAATGCATTTATTAAATTACAGGTCACACAAGAGTTGTATTGTTTAAATGTCTTTTAATTGTATAAACCAGCATTTATTTTTTTTAATGTACTGTACTAAATTTACATTTTTTTATAGTACACCACCATGTTTTTAAAGAATATAGGGGGTAACTTTCAACTTGTTGAACTGAATGATGAATGGTAGTGATTTTCCAAAATAAAAATAGTATTCAAGTAGAAATAAATCATTGTAAATTACAGCCCCTAAAAGTACAAATGGCATCACCTAAAATCTCAACAATCAACTTTTTCATCAAATGCAGATAGTCTATGCTTTTACATGAGCCTATGTTTTTAATGTTCATATTTTATGCAGCTGATGGTGTCAGTCGGTCTTTTTTTTTCTCCACTAACCAAATGACAGCTTCTTAAAAACAGTGACTTATCAAATTGCTTCACAAAGTTGTCAAAGAAGACATCATAGCCTACTCATAACTCATTATGCATAGGCTACTGTTTTAAAACTGTTGGCTTTGTTGCGCCCAAGTGCTGCGCTGCGCAGGCTTAATCACTTGCGATGTCTGCTGAATTGCGTTCTCTTCCACGAGTCTTTTTCACTCACACAGGCAAAAAACGAAAACAAAGCCCATAGATGTTAACCACAATCTGCAAAGCATGTTTCACAGAGGTTTTGAGGTTTTTTTATGTTTGATTCAGTTGGGCATTTTTGGCGGTCCAAAAAACAAAACAAAAAAAACCTCGGATGAAATAAGGGAGGTCCAGACCTCGCTGTCCTCTAATGTCGCTACGGCCATGAGCCCAACGTGTAATCACTTTGTTGTGCAGTAAAATGTCTCATACAGCACCAAACAACTGAGCATTTTTAGCCGACTGGTCACCTGATAAACTAGTTTAACGCTCTAGCCCAAATAAAAAAATGCCCATCTGCCTTCATGTAATGACAACAGTCAGTAGCCTATTACTCCTTCTCGTACTTTTTGGTCTCTTTATTGTCTTCGTCTCTGTCTGTATATTGATTCACTAAATGCAGCACAATGCCAAGAAAGGAGAGGCTGAAGAGAGAAAAGGTAAAGGAGCTACAGCAGGCAGCCCAGGGAAGCAGCTCTGCTTTCCTGGATGAAAGCAAAGCCAAATGATGAAAGGTCAGAGTCATGGTCAGAATCACGTTAACTGTTTAGCGCCTTATATGCTATTGATCTGCTCCTTTGGGTTAATGTTATTGAAAAATCTTAAAAACTGTTCACATTTTATTTTTAAGTGCTTTGTACTAAATCAGCAGGTATTTAGATAGCTATGATTTTGTACCATAAGTCATTTCCATGTTACAAGACTTTCTGTCATGTTGCCCTAATAGCCCATTATTTAAACTAATGTGGCATATTTGTTAAAGCTACTATTATTAGTATTATTATTATTATTATTATTATGTTGTAACCAGTCACATCAGGGAAGAAGCTCTATACCATCAACAAGAGCAGTACACTTTAATTTCATTCAACATGTGCGTGTCATTTAAAAAAAAATATATAATATAGTGTTCCATGTGCCCTAAAAAGTGCCCCCCCCCCCCCCGAGCACTTACCCCCCAAAATGTCTGTGCACGCCACTGGCTATAATAATGTTAGTTCTTCTAAATCTAATCTTTAAATCAAGCTGAGCTCTGAAACTTGTGAGTTACCTAAAGAGCAGAACAGACTGTGGCAGAAAGAAACAGATAAAGTTAAACTCATCTAAACTTTGATCTGAACTATGAGCTGTATGAGCTTCGTGGCAGATTTATTTTTTCTTGGTCTCTAAAGCAAAGTGAAACAAACAAAGTTTGCAGCTCAAGTTTCAAGCTGTTAACCAGTAACCAGAGTCCCTGTGGGTTCATGCAGCTTATGTGTGATTTCTTTTTTCTTTGCAGATTACCGCCGGTGGATTTTGTCATTCCGACTAATTTCATCCCAAATCTCAGTGAGATGGTGTTACCAGCTGAAGGAAACTTTAAACCTGCATCATAAAATGATTTTAAGAGGAAAAGCTTTTACAGCAGCTGCATCTGTGCTGGTAACGTTCCCTGTTACAGAAAGTAGACAGCAGACACTCTGATATGTCACAGCAGGAAGTGTGGAGGTGCTCTGATAATGAATGCATTTAACTTTGGGAAGGTCCCACTTCTGAGCATGCTGGTTCACTTTCATACATAGTTTTTATAAATTTCATTAGGGATGCACCAATCCGCTTTTTTCACCTCCGATACCGATATCTGAGGTTTAATATCGGCCGATACGATACAGGAAAAACAGCGCAGAATTATGGTAACAAACGCTGAGTTTCATTGTGTGGAAAAGACTGGGATCATTCTGCAAGGCAACATGAGACTTGACTTAAACATTTCTTTCCTATTTTTCTAAAATCAAATAAACGGATATAAATGTACTGAATTACTTATTTATTTAATAATTGTGCACCAGTAAAACGATCTTAACCATAAAAATTAGGGATGCACCGATATTTGGATCGAATATCGGTACCGATATTGAAGAAAATTCGAGATTTTATTTTATTTCTTTTGTTTATCCTGTCCAGCAGTGCCATTATTCCAGTGGCCTTCGGCCCCCTCTAGTGGTGAAAAACTTGTTAAGTTGGGACTACCTCTGATTTTCTGCTTTTTTTTTTTTTTTTTTTTTTTAACCAAGCTGGAGAAAAAGACCATTGCTGCCATTGTTTTGTTCAGATGCGTTTGTAATGGAGGTTTAATTCCCATTTACACTAAACTATATAAAGAGCTAATTGCTATTTATTTTGTAAGTCTACAAACCAAGCTGGTGAAGCTAATTTAATCTCAATTTCAGCTCCTTATCATTTAATATTTTGCTTTACATTGGATATTGAATCCCTAATTGCACCCACTGAACCAGTTCCACTTGGTTAAGATTGTTTTACTGGTGCACAATTATTAAATAGATATGTAATTCAGTACATCTGTTTATTTGTTTTTAGAAAAAAGTAGGAAATAAATGTTTAAGTCAAGTCTGATGTTGCCTTGCACAAAAAGAATGATCCCAGTCTTTTCCACACAATGAAACTCACCGTTTGTTACCATAATTCCACACTGTTTTTCCTGTGTCGGTCGATACTAAACCTCAGATATCGGTGAAAAAAGCGGATCGGTGCATCCCTAATAAAAATATATATCTTGATTTCATCCCAAAAAAGGCAAATGATAAACTATAAAAATGAATCGTGTGGGAGGAGTTGGCTTTAACTTAGAAGAAGTGAAAAGAACCTCTGAAATACTTCAAATGAAATAACTCAAACAATACTGACAGACCTCAAAGAAAGGATGAGGGAACATATCTGGTGTCTTCTAGTCTTTATTTGTCCATCATTGCTTTCTTCCTCCTCACAGATGGTTGTGATGAGCGCATCCAATGTCCATGCTGTCACATGTCATCCATCAGAGTATGAAATAGGGAACAGATGCTGTCCCATGTGTCCCCCTGGTGAGAGACTAACTCGTCATCTCTTTGGTTTTTACTCGTCTTCTCCTCCTGTTTTCTTTCTGCTATTTTAGCTGCTGTTTGTTCACAAATGAAAACTTTTTCCTCAGAAACTGCATCAGATGTTTTTACCAAAAGAATCCAACTTGATTTAAAAAAGAGCTAAATCTAGACTTTAATTTGTAAAGTTTAATTTGTATAATTTATAGTTATAGTAGTTTTTTGACTACTTATTTCTATAATAATATGATTACTCAGATTAAAATCATTTGCTTTCCAACAGGAAGTCGAGTCAAAACAGACTGCACAAAGTTCTGGAGCAGGTCGTGTGTTCCCTGCACAGATGGAACATATATGGACAAACCAACTAAACGGACGCAGTGTTTTCCATGCACTACTTGTGATTCAGGTAAATGTACAGGCAGTCCTATATCCATGTCAACATTTCTGTGGGTTTTACTTTAGAATGTATAAACCGAATAAGCTGCTGAGAAAAATGCGGCAATCACAAAAACGACCGGAGCAAACGGAAAAACACATGCAAGAGAGAAACGCTGCAGGTTCACTCAAAAAACAA
Source organism: Odontesthes bonariensis (assembly GCF_027942865.1). Classification (NCBI taxonomy): domain Eukaryota; kingdom Metazoa; phylum Chordata; class Actinopteri; order Atheriniformes; family Atherinopsidae; genus Odontesthes; species Odontesthes bonariensis. Next base: position 5,577,484 of record NC_134515.1, on the reverse strand, counting down.
CAGAAGTAAAAATAAATAAATAAATAAAATAAAGATAAAAACCAATGGAAGTATAAATAAATAAAAATAAATAAATAAAATAAAAACCAACGGAATTCAAAATAAATAAATGAAAATAAATAAAATAAAATAAAATAAAAACAATGAAAGTAAAAATAAATAAATAAATTAAATTAAAATAAAAAACAACGGAAAACCCCCCAATAGGGGGTCTCGACCTGTGGGAGATGAGATGCAAACTCTGCAATGTTGAGTTCAATGCAATCAATTTATAAACCAAATAAATACAATCCACTATAATCCAAATTAGTCCATGCCATTATAACTGTATTAATATAATACCGATTCATAAAAAAAAGTACCTCACTGAAAAAAAAAAAAAAAAAAAAAAAAAAAAAAAAAAAAATCGACAGATTGCATCACAGACTCGGCATCATGGGACACCTTCCATAGTGGATCCCCTATCCCACAGGTCGAGACCCCCGAGTGTCCTGGAGAACTTCCGTTTATTTTTCTGAGTGAACATCTTTCTCTTGCAGCGTTTTACTGTTGGGTTTGTTTTGCCGTTTGCACGTGTCGGCCACCGTAGAAATCAGAACGAGAGTTTTGTGTCTGTATCATAACCTGTGCCTGTGTTCACGGGTTCAGGGCTGAAGGTAAAGCAGAGCTGTGCACCAACATCAGATACAGTTTGTGGAACAATGGAGGGATTCTTCTGTGTTGACCCTACAAAAAGTGGCTGTGCAGAAGCTCAGAAACACAAGAGTTGTGACCCGGGACAATACATCAGCAGCAGAGGTGTGTTTTCTAACGTTCACATTAAAGGTCACATGAGTTCAGGATCAGAGCTGAGTTTTAAACAGTGTGCTGAACTGTTTTCCACATATGATCTGTGATTGTTCAGGAACAGCCTCCACAGACTCTGAGTGCTCTGCCTGCAGCAGTGGAACATTTTCAGATGGAACATTAACATCTTGTCAGCCACACACTCAGTAAGTAGTTCCTCATCACAGGCGTGAACACCTTTAATCTCCTGGAACAGCAGGGAATCGGTTGCATCTGAACATCATCTTTAAATAACGTCCCTCTGTCATTCCAGATGTGAATCAGAAAACCTTCAGCTGATAAAAGCAGGAACTTCTTCAGCTGATGCAGAATGTGGAGAAAATACGTCCAACGAGACAGCAGTTGCTGTCGGTGTTTCAGTTGATTTTTTAGTATTATTATTACTAACAGGCCTGGGTGTACTTTACCACAAAAAGAAGATGTGTTTCAACAGAGGTGAGGACAATAGATTTCTGTTAATTTACTCATTTATTCTTTCAGCCCAGTCATGACAGTGTGTAAGATGTTTTGTGTTTTACAGACAAACAAGCGAGTCCACAAACTCCACACCAGGTAAGAACTCCATCAGAGGTTTCTTTGTTTCTCACTTTTCTTCAACTTTGACATGAACAGTCTTTTATTATCACAATTTGTTCATCAAATGAATTAATTTAAGCTTTTTTTTTTTAACCAAAAAGGACAAACCATTACAAATACCGTCAGTGAATTCAGAAGGATAAGAAGAAAAGGAGAATTTGAGGCCAGCAGAAGGTGAGACAGAAGATGTTTAATGACTGATGTCTAAATGATGGGATGTCTCAGTAATTCTCCAAACTGTTTGTGCTTTAAGTCAATTTATTTCCCTCCACAGTATTACACCATATTTAACTGAGACCAACAATATATGTTCACTGCAGAGTAAATGTGCTTTAGAATTGTCTTTGTCTTTGCAGAGTCCTGAATAAAACATCAATAAGCAGATTCTCCAGCTCCACCACAGTCGGGACCTTCATCTCACAGTGATCTCACTGTTCAGACTAAAATCTGCACGGCTTGTTCATCTCATCAAATTTAGAGTAGATGTGTATCATAAAGAGAGACATGTGACTGCTGAAGAAGCTAATCAATGACTTAATGTACCAACTTTAGAGCTGCTCCAGGTTTTGGACTGAAAGTTATTCAGCACAAAGTTGTTGAAATGTTCTGTATAAAATGTATTTATGGTGAAAAACCCAAGGGTTCGTAAGAAACCTCAGAACTGCTGCTATTTTAACTCCCCGCGGACGTCGGGTGGAGGAATTGCCACTGTTTTTAAGAGTCACTATAAATGTAAGCTGCTATCCTGGCTCACCAGCTTTGAACTGAGCCTGTTTGAACTATGTTGCTCTCATACTGTTTTGTGTGCAGTGGTCTATCGGCCTCCCAAATACACTAAGGACTTTTTGAGTCACTTCTCTGATTTTCTGGCTGAAATTATGCCTAGATATGACCGTGTCCTTATCGTTGGGGATTTTAATATTCATGTGTGTTGTCCTGATAAGCCAATGGCAAAGGACTTTTTAATGTCTCATTGATTCTTTTAATCTTGTGCAGTCTGTGTCTGGTCCAACACAAGAACGCGGAGACACACTTGATCTGGTTTTATCTTTTGGTTTGCCAGTTTTTAACTTAGAGGTTTGTGACGCAGCATTTTCTGATCACATGCCTGTTTTATTTGAGGTGCCTCTCGCCTGTAATACAGTTAAACCTCGCGCTGCTGCCCGACGCTGTCGCATCATTAACCCTTCCACTGATGCGCAGTTCTCGGCCGTTTTCAGTCATACTCCCAACTGTGTCACTGGGAGTATGAACAACGATATGGAGGAACTTAGCTCATGGTTTCATTCCACCTGCAAATCAGTTTTAGACACCGTAGCTCCGCTGAAAAACAGGCAGCCCAGGACTAAATGTGAGCCCTGGCTGAATGCCACAGCTGGTGCTGTCAGACGCGAGTGCCGTAGAGCTGAGCGCAAGTGGAAAAAGGACAAACTGCAGGTGTCCTTTCAAATTTCAAGGGACTGTTGGTGTCATTATCAGACCACTTTGAAAGCTGCTAAAAGGAAACATTTCTCTGACATTATTTTGTCTAACTGTCACAAGCCTCGTGTTTTGTTCAAGACTATTGACTCTGTTCTTAATGCCCCACAGACTGTTTGTACTGAGTCCTCAACTGTTGTGTGTGAAACTTTTCTTCACTTTTTTATTGATAAGGTTGCCTCCATTGGGGCTTTAATCTCACCTTCTGCACAGGACACTTCAGTCCCTGTGGCCTGCTCTGCTCTTTTTGACATTTTTGAGCCTGTGACTGTCCTTGTTACAGAAGACTGTTGGTCACTTAAAGCCCTCAGGTTCTCCAAATGATGTGATCCCTCCTCGGCTATTTAAAGATGTTCTCCCCACTATAGGGTCCTCTGTTCTGGCACTTATTAATTGGAGTTTGTCCTCAGGTGTGGTCCCTGAACATTTCAAACATGCAGTAGTGCAACCTTTGATTAAAAAACCAGGACTAAATACTGATGTTCTTGCAAATTTTAGACCTATCTCTAAATTGCCTTTTATTGCAAAAATCCTCGAGAAGATAGTTTGCAACCAATTAATGGTTTTTCTTCCAATCTGGTTTTAAAACCTTGCACAGCACAGAATCAGCTCTTTTAAGAGTTTTTAATGATATCTTTTTAGCTACTGACTCCGGTGACTGTGTTATTCTGGTGCTTTTAGATTTAACTGCTGCGTTTGACACAGTGGACCATGAACTTTTAGTTTCCCGTTTGAAACAGTGGGTGGGCATCAGTGGTGTAGCACTGGAGTGGTTCAGGTCATACTTGGCTGAGCGAACATTCTGTGTCAGCATTGGTGACTCTGTGTCCTCCTCTGCTAATCTCTCATGTGGGGTCCCCCAGGGCTCAGTTTTAGGCCCTCTTCTCTCTTTACCTGCTACCACTTGGTTTCATACTAAGAAAGCATGGTATGTCCTTCCACTGTTATGCGGATGACAGCCAGATTTATGTCCCACTGAAAAAGAAGGACGTTTATTCTGTCAAACCAGGTGTCTGGACGACATAAAGGCCTGGATGAGTATAAACTTTTTAAATTTTAATGAGAAGAAGACAGAGGTGATGGTTTTTTGTGGCACTACTGGGGCCCCCTTTGTAGATCTGGGCTCCTTGTCCCAGTTCATTAAGCCAACTGTCACTAACCTTGGGGTGAAAGTTGATACTGATCTCAAGCTCGACTGTCAGGTAAATTCGGTCGTTAAGTCGAGTTTCTTCCACTTGAGGCAGCTTGCCAAAATAAAACCCTTTTTCTCTAAGCAACACTTTGAAACAGTAATCCACGCCTTTGTAACCACTAGGCTGGATTACTGTAATACTCTTCAGATGGTGCAAAATGCTGCCGCACGTCTTTTAACTGGCACACGTAAATATGAGCATATTTCCCCCATTTTAGCTTCACTTCACTGGCTGCCCGTACATTTTAGGATCAGTTTTAAAATTCTTTTATTTACTTTTAAATCCCTCAATGGTCTCGCACCAGCCTACCTCTCTGAGCTGCTACAGCCCTATAAACCCTCCCGCTCTCTCAGGTCAGCTGATCAGCTGCTCCTGAGTCTACCAAAAACTAAGCGCAAGCTCAGAGGTGACCGTGCCTTTGCTGTGGCGGCTCCTAACCTGTGGAACAATCTGCCTCTCCACGTCAGACAGGCTTCCTCTCTGTCTGTTTTTAAATCTCATCTTAAAACGTATCTCTTCTCTCTGGCTTTTGACACGATGTGAGATGTTGAAATGTGAAATTGCAAATTTTTAGTATTATTATTGTTTTAAATTATATTGCTGTTTTGTGCCTAAATTTCTTTGTTTTTATTTTTATTTTATTTTTTTTTATACAGCACTTTGGTCAACTGATGTTGTAAAGTGCTTTATAAATAAAATTGGATTGGATTGGAAAAGTACAAAGGTTGAAGAATCTCATGATTGGTCACATTTTTATGGGCTGAGCGTGATGTTGCTGTCATAGATGTTTGCATGTGGTTTATTCCTCATGTTCAGTTTCTCCCTCCCTAACATAATGGTGACATCATTATTTTTATATGACATAAGGGAGCTGTTGCCTCTGCGACCCGACCCCGGATAAGCGGATGAAAATTAACAGTTGGATGAATCACATGTTAAATTGAATTTGAGTCGCATTGAAAAAAGACTGAAACCACATGGAATGATCTACAGGATCTCCAAGGCTTTTAGTCTTTTTTTTTTTTAAACTGATGTGCATCTGACCAGGATGCATTTCAGTTCACTTTATGACCGGGGCACGGTTGGATTTATTGCACCCACTGATGCCTGGAACAGCCTGGAAGTCGACCTACACCGGGAAGCTTTTGGTGTTCCTGTGCTCGGTGGCAGCTGAAGGTCTCTTCGTGGTTCGACTGTCAGGGACTGATCTGTGCTCGTGCATTTACCTGGTGGGACAACGAGGAAAAGTCTAAAAGTTTTTATTAACCTCTTCTTAAAGCAGGCTTCGCATCCTGAACTGAAAGGACACTCAGAAACGGCTGTTTTACTGCATTTTACCGGCTTTTGCTGATTTGTTGCAGCCGCAGTGCAAATGAACATTTTGATTTGACTGTCGTAGACTGTCTTGGATGTAAGAATAGGATGGAAGTTCCTCTCACAGACCCATGAGGGATATCACTTCTTACTGGGAGACAAATGGCACGATTTTGCCCTTATTGGAGCCGCCCCTCTCAATTATTGTCTCCAATCGAAGAAGAAAAAGACAAAGTTTCATGGTGTTGTGGTTTGGTTGAAAATGTTTCATATAAAACAAATCTGATGTTGCTGTTAAAGATGTCAAAGTTTGTGCTTATTTTTCTTATTGTCCCTTCTGTTTTTATTACTTATTTCCTTTCAAAGCCCATTGAAGCACGCGTACTCAGTCCGATGTAGAGTTTGTAGTTTGCTCCTTGCAGCTTTCTAAAAATATTTACTGTCATATGACACGTTAAATGTTTGTGACTTCGGGAATTCGGTGAAAATGAGCGATTAAAACTGCTGTTATGTTTTAAAAAGGGGCTCAATGCAATATGAAAGTGGGCTTATGGAGCTGTTGGTGGGTTTCAGGAAGTAACACCGTGTGATATGTGGTGCAAAAGAGGATGAAACTTTATTAACAAAGAATATGATCAACTAAGTATGTGTACAAAACTCACACAGATAAGATCATCACAGCGATTTTAAACACTCAACAAGCGTGTTTAAATGAGCCTACGCCCACATCCACCTTATCCCTGAATATCCATGGCTGACACCACCTGTGTGCCCCTGAAAGTCTGCTCCTCAGAAGATGAAGAACAGATGTTAAGGCCAAACGTCTCCCCTGACTGTAGTGTTCCTCCCTCGTGCACACCGCTGTATCGGAGTGGACAGTCCATCCACGTGGAGGCCCACAAATGTTCATGCAGACCCCTCTTTGACTGTAAAACCTAATTTACCTTTATTTAAAAAAGAGCCAACAAACACATCTTTTGGTATTACAGTTACTTTAATTTGCTAAACTTAACTTTACAAATTACTTTTAAAATGTCTGGCACATCTTAAATAAAGCGATCAAAGGCTTTAATCAACCTTTACGTTTGGATACCAGGGGTGTGATTTTTAATGAGAAGTGTCGAGAATCAATCACATTTGATAAAGAACTTAAAACCATATTGATCGGACTTGGACGCAGTCTGGAATCTTGACAGAACCTATGAAAGAGGAGCCTCCGGTCACCGGCTTGTTCCTTCCATGGACGCCTCTTCTCCATGAAACATATTTACACGGTAAGTTATGAACCAAATGCAACCACTACTGCCTGTATAAATGCTCACAGACTACCTGCCAGGCATGCTGTTTGAGTAATCGATTTTAGTTTCATAATAATGTTGCATTACCTAATTAATTTAAGTTGAACAGGAAGTAGCCTTTGATGGGGGCGGTGCCCCGAATACACTAACCGTCTCCAAAGAATTATTACACGTGTTCTGGGACTTTGAGTCAACTTTTCTCACAACAAATTACTGAACGCCTCATTTCATTAACGGTTGAAATGGTGGGTTCATCAGAATATGAATCGTCCTTAAAACAGAAAACGATAAGGTCCAATCAGACCAGCGCAGCCTCAGGCGGGCTGATCCATGATCTCTTATCGGTTCATCCAGATGTTCTTCGCCTGTAAAGCAAAAAATCTGCAAAACAAGCGCTTTATGTGTAACATCTTAACCAAACGTTAGGCTCCGGTTTGTAACTGATATATGTTTTATTTGAAAAAATGAAATTCTTCCGGGTTTTCTTTTTTTGTTGTGATGAGGTATGCGGACTGGCCTTGTTTACGCGTAATCTTTGGTCATGCGTCACTTAATCTTAGAGACAGATTCTGTAGCATGGCTGAAGGTCACTATCACCGGCTGTAGATGATAAAAACCTGCTCCGACAGACTGTTCTTTACTACAGCAAATGGCTGCAGGATGTTTGGGATGCTTCACATTACAGGTTGTTGGATCAACGTAGTGCGCCATTTCTATCGGAGATAACTACATTGGCACGACACTGGAAGCCTAATCTATTCTGACACTGAAGGCTGGGATTTATCATGTCGCTCCGGCTGCAGCTGCTCCTGCGCGCATCACCCAGAGTCCGTGAATGAGATGGATATAGGCTACAGAGATGTTTCAAGAAGGTATAAGTCCATCACTCCAGCTAATTAAAATTAAAGAGATAAACTGATGATAAACTGTAAGTTGTTGGTATGATTTATTTATTATTCTTGTTTTTGCTCTGAAAATAGAAGCTCTCTCTGTCTGTTCTCTGGCTGTTATTATCATCAATCAAAAATAATATGTTTAATAATTACGTCTCCAGCTTTCTTGTCATCATATCCAGACAGAGAACAGGGAGAGTGGTGGTGGTAGTTTTGAAAAGCACATTTGGTTGGAATATTCAGTGAATCAGAAAATGCTTTTTGCTGTAAAAAAAAACTCAAAGATGTTCCGCTTTGGCAGCAGTGGTTGCAGAACTGGGAGAAAGCTTTGGTGAAATTTGGCAAACATGAGATGGCACGGGCACATCGGGACAGTTTTATTGGTTGGAAACATTGGAGACAAGGAAACATTGTAGGCTACAGATGATAGCATCTGCACATGTGGAGATAACAGGGAGAAGGGAGGATTGTTGCAGTCAGCTCCATGTTAGGGAGACATGGTCTTCCTCTTTGAGGCAGTTTTTAAGGTGAAGACGGCACAAATAAAGGCAGTTTTGAAGGAGTTTGAGAAAGAAATATCATCCTCCATCAAATGCTACCTATATCTCATCATCATTTCAAATTTAACCGACTGTAGAACACAGGAAGTTACCACTGAGATGTCCAAAATCTGGGCTTTTATGGCTGATTGGGCAAGAGAGGCACAGTCAGAGCAGCTGGCTGCTTGTGTCATGGGGGGGAAGTAAATATTTCTTGGTCCAGAGATTGAGATTTGAATTTGTCTATTGAGAGTGAGCTTCAGCAGATCTGGAACAGTGGGCTGTGTGCCACATAAAGTGTGTAGCACAAGCATCCAAAAGAAAAAAAAAGTCACCACCTGGATTTAACTCCGCAAATAGGAAATAAGAGCCTCCCATCGGATGGTTTTGTTTCAGCTGGCAACAAGTTATTTATCCAAGGACTCAGGTCAGCTGGTCCAGTCCAGAGTCCAGACTAGAGAAGCAGCATTTAGCTGGACTGTTGCCTGTTTTTAAATTCATTTAAATGATTTTATTTGTTTCTCTTTATATTCTTTTATGTATTTTAATGCTTCTTCCACTCCCTGCTGCAATGCTTTTATTTTATGTGAAGCACTTTGAATTGTTTTGGACATGAAATGTGCTATACAAATAAATTTGATTTGGTTTAATAACCCTAACGGATGCAGTGAGGAGCTTCTCATTACTTAAGCATGTCGGAGGACACATCTCGTGGTCTTGGACAGTTTCAACTTCAGTTTTGTCTGAATTTAGAAGCAGACAGTTCTGAGTCATCCAGCTCTTTATATCTTTGAGACACAGTCTGACCGCTGATTGGTTTCATAGATAAGTACATCTGAGTATCATCAGCATGCAGATGGACAGATTTCAGTCTGGTTGTGGTAACTTACCGCATGCCCCACGTCTCAGTCTGTTTTATTTCTGTCAGAGCGGGTACTTTTTAACCTCCAAACTCCAAACGTGTTGGATTAACTTTACTCTGCTGATTTGTGTTAATGATTCTTTAATGTTTTTCTGCCAGCGGGTTTTTCCTTCTGTCTTATTTATGAACCAGTGACTCGTCAGGTTCATTAGAAAAGTACAAAGGTTTGAAAAATCTTCAGGGCAATCACATTTTTATGGGATGTGGTTAGCGTGTGGTTTATTTTGTTCTTTCAGTTTCACTGACTGTTGTTGTGTTCGTTTATCTGAGAGAAGATAACAAGAAGAACAAACTCCAAGTCTGTTAAGAATTTATTAATTTATTAAAAGGTTCAAGTTACACAGAAAATATTTTCTATCCAAGATAAACTTTTGTGTTGCCATACAAACATGACGTAAATATCATTGGCAAAAGTTGGTTTGGAATTGGCTCTCCCTGATTGGTCCCTGCAGCCCATCTCTGCTCCAGTCAGAAGGGAAAATTCCTCCCTTTCTTCCTGATTCTGGAACTTTTCCACTACAGGCTTCATTCCAAAGACTCTGTTGTGTAAGCATGTAGCAGTTCCTCTCAACACTCAACTCCGTCCCTTTCCTGTTTTAACCCCTTCACACCATTCCCTTCACTCCACTCCTCTTGGAGTGTATCAACTCTGTATGAGCACAATGCATAATTATGCAAAATAAAGTGTAATATTAAACCCTTAACCTTGTTTTATTGCATGCACCCGCCCTTGTTTACTGTGTAACTGCTGCACACACCGCCCTGCCCTCCAGGCATTCAGTTGGTGCTTCCCCTGCGCTTCCTGCCTGCACCTCTGCAGACAACTTGGCTATTCTGTTTGTTGTTGCTTCCTGCGCATGCGCACAACAGGAGAAACTTCATTGTAGATTACGTTCAGCCTTCAACCTCAGAATTATTTCAGATTTCCAAACCAGCTGTGAGACTTTCGTGGTTCAAAAAGCGGTGAGTGCTGAGTGTTCTCCACTTTATTACAGTTAATGCTTCTTTTTCCTCAAATAACAGCGAAGTTCTCTCTGTGTCCTCCACTGAGCTAATTTATAGTTCTAAGTTTGGTTTTTAATGAGTGATATTGTGCAGAAGTAGTATGTGAACCTGGCTTCGTGAACTTCGTAAATTACTGCGCGTATAACACAGATCCAGACCTTTTTTCTCCATGTAGATGTTGTTGTAGGGCTGAAGAGTTTTGAGATGTTCAGTTAGTTTTAGTAAGTTTTCAGAAAAACGTTGTTATATTTCTTCTTCTTCTTTCTTCTTCTTCTTTATTATTATTATTATTATCATTATTATTATTATTATGTATCTGTACTCCCACTGTTTCAAACATGTGCTGAACATTTAAGGGTTTTATATCCGGACTGGTTGCTTTCTAAGCCCTTTAACAGTATAAATCATATGTGACCTCAAAATGACAGGCCTTTTCAAAATACGGCGCAGCGCATTGTCGTGCACCAGTCGATTTTTGTAACTTGGCTGCCCCGAGAACGACGAACCGGATGGACCAATTTGAGGCTGGCTTTACTGTATGAAACTGTGAGGGCGGGCTTGATCGCTGTCAGTTACACAAGAGGAGCAGGTCTGGAGTTGCTTCGTTCTCAGATGAAACGAAAAGAAAATGAATAAAATGTCCACATTTTCTTTCAGAACTGTTCCTCACAGAAGCTGACGTTTCCGACGACACTAACTGAACATGTGACGCAGTAAAGTTCTGTTTTGCACCATCCACGGTAAGAGTTCTGCATCACTCTGTGTTTTTAAGGCTTATTAAACAGTCTGTTCTGAATCAGCAACAGTTCGGTCATCAGCTCGATGTTATGAAGCCAGTAAAAATGATTTAATGTGCTTCTTTTTTTAACCAAAAAGGTCGAACCATTACAAATACTGTTAGTGAATTCAGAAGGAGAAGAAGAAAAGGAGAATTTGAGGCCAGCAGCAGAAGGTGAGACAGAATATGTTTAATGACTGATGTCTAAATGATGGGATGTCTCAGTGTCGCAGCTGCGCGTCTTTTAACTGGCACAAGAAAGTTTGAGCACATTTCACCGATTTTAGCCTCACTCCATTGGCTACCTGTCCATTTTAGAATTTATTTTAAAATTATTTTATTTGCTTTTAAATCCCTAAATGGTCTTGCCCCCATGTACCTCTCTGAACTCCTGCACCCCTACACACCCAGCCGATCCCTCCGGTCAGCTGACCACCTGCTCCTGAGGGTTCCCAAAACCAGGCTGAAGCTCAGAGGGGACCGAACATTCTCGGTTGCAGCTCCCAATTTATGGAACAAACTGCCACTGCACATTAGACAGGCCTCCTCACTGTCTAATTTCAAAACTCTTCTTAAAACGCACCTCTTTTCCTTGGCTTTTAATACTACGTAGGCTGTTGATTTTATGTTCACAGATATTTTATTTGGGGTGGGGTTGACAGTCTATTTATTTATTATGTTTTATTGTATTTATTTTATTGTACAGCACTTTGGAAACCTTTGTGTTTATTTAAACTGTGCTTTATAAATAAAGTGGATAGAATTGTCTTTGTCTTTGCAGAGTCCTGAATAAAACGTCAAAACATCAAGAGCTGGAGGATGTGGCCGGGACAGGGACGTCTCTGCTCAAGCTGCTGCCCCCAAAATCCGACCCCCGGAGAAGCAGCAGATGATGGATGGATGGAGAATATGTTCACTGCAGAGTAAATGTGCTTTAGAATCCAGTTACAATGCAGTTGGATGCTGGCACATTGTCTTTGCAGAGTCCTGAATAAAACATCAATAAGCAGATTCTCCAGCTCCACCACAGTCAGGACCATCATCTCACAGTGATCTCACTGTTCAGACTAAAATCTGCACGGCTTGTTCATCTCATCAAATTTAGAGTAGATGTGTACCATAAAGAGACATGTGACTGCTGAAGAAGCTAATCGATGACTTAATGTACCAACTTTAGAGCTGCTCCAGGTTTTGGACTGAAAGCCATTCAGCACAAAGTTGGTGAAATGTTCTGTATAAAATGTATTTATGGTGAAAAACACAAGGGTTTGTAAGAAAAGTACAAAGGTTGAAGAATTTCATGATTGATTACATTTTTATGGGCTGAGCGTGATGTTGCTTGTCATAGATGTTTGCATGTGGTTTATTCCTCATGTTCAGTTTCTGACACCTCCCTCCCTAACATGTTTATGTTTATGCATTTAGCAGACGCTGTGAGTGCCGGTGACTCACTAGCTTTGAACCTCGAAGTACTTTCGGACGCGACCATAACAGAAATAAAAGTCCGGAATCCAATAGTCCAGTTTGATGTCTTTCTTTAGTGAAACTTAAAGTCATACAAAACAAAGGATGAATTCTTAACTCATATCCAAATAATTAGCTGTTACGAGACGGTCAAAAGAATGTGATGCTCCTATGGCTCGCGGCTTCTCCACTCACGTTCTTCATGCGTCTTGACGCTTTCATATTAAATCAGCAACCAATCAAAATGCACCACAGTACCTAGTATCTAGGTAAACTTCTATTTGACTAAATAGAATATTAATCCTAAATATAAATCTAACCACATGAATGTATATATTACTTAAACATAGAAAATGGCTCCAACAGACGCTTTTATCCAAAACGACTTACAATTGAAAAAAATGTACAACATTACAGCTAGCATCAAAGCTAACAATAAGCTACATAGAAGGAAGCTGATGGGGTGACAGGGTAGAGATAGAGAGCAGGCATAGAGGGAAGTACAGGGAAGGAGATGCTCTCTGCAGAGCTGGGTCTTCAACAGTTTGTTGAAGATATTCAGGGACGCCCCCGTTCTGGTAGCGCTCGGCAGGTCATTCCACCATCGTGGAACGACACATGAACAGAGTCTGGATGGTCTTCAGCGTGATGTAGGCGCTTAGACGACAATCCTTTAAACGACCGGAGTGACCGAGTCGTGACGTCAGCCTTTGAGAGAGCATTCAGGTAGATGGGAGCCGTTCCATTAAGCACTCTGTAGGCTAACATCAGTGACTTGAATCAGATGCGGGCGGCTAAGGGTAACCAGTGGAGCTCAATGAGCAGAGGGGTGACGCTCTTTTAGGCTGATCGAAGACCAGATGCACCGCTGCGTTCTGGAGCATCTGCAGAGGTTTTACAGCACAGGCTGGGAGACCAGTTAGGAGGGAGATGAGCACAGCCTGCACCAAGAGCTGGGGGGCGTGTTGGGTTAGGTACGGCCCGATCTTTCTTATGTTTAACAATGCAAAGCGGCATGATCGATTACATAATTTTGCCCTTTGGCTGAATGTAATAAATGAATGTAAAATATAATTTATTTCTATATGACATAAGGGATTTGTCGGTATCTCTTCTGGAGAGCTGTTGGCCTTTACATTTAAAACATGTTGACTGTTTGAATTTGAGTCGCACTAAATAAAGTATATATATATTTTTAAACTAATCTGCATCTGAGTTTGTGCAAACAACCACTGATCAGGATGCATTTCAGTTCACATTATGACCGGGGCACGGTTGGATTTATTGCACCCACTGATGCCTGGAACAGCCTGGAAGTCGACCTACACCTGGAAGCTTTTGGTGTTCCTGTGCTCGGTGGCAGCTGAAGGTCTCTTCGTGGTTCGACTGTCAGGGACTGATCTGTGCTCGTGCATTTACCTGGTGGGACAACGAGGAAAAGTCTAAAAGATTCCATCTGTGGGGCCAGATCTATTTATTGAAAATTGTATAAACCTCCATCCATCCATCCATCATCTTCCGCTTGTCCGGGGATCGGGTCGCGGGGGCAGCAGCCTGAGCAGACCTGTATAAACAGATTGTATAAACCTATTAAGCTTAAAGCAGGCTTCACATAGAGATCTGAGATGTTTATTTATATGGCAGATGCTTTTATACAAAGCTACTCACACTGGTAGAGTAAGGGGGTCTTGCCTCAGGACTCCAACTGGAGGTAATACTTGTCATGCAGGGGATGTGAACCCAGGTCATATGAAAGGGGGCAATCTTACCACTACACGAGCCACTATCAAAGATATATGTGGGTGGGACATGGGTTGGCCTGACTGGCTCTATTGCTGGCAGAGTCTAGCTGGGCTGCACAGTTTCTGCTGGGATTGGGGGACAATTTTTGTGGGATGTTTTATATGTAGAAATGCATAGTATGTTGTCGTAAAAGTGGCTCTTCCCTTGATTCTTCCCTGCACAAGAAAAAAAAAAAAAACAAGATTAAATTGCATAAATAAGAAAAATTGTTTCTTGCTACACCTTGACAGTGGGGGAAAAACAAAACAATGTCCATTGTGATTTCAAATAATTCGACAATGGCTTTTTAGTGCAAACTATTGGCCCATAGGGTATTACAAAAGTAACTACTTGAACGCCAGTTAATGCCCAAAATGCTCAAAAATGACTATTTGAGTTGTAAATCATTTGTTGACAGCTTGGTCCCCCCCCCCCCCTCCCAAGTTCAAGGGGGGGGTCTTCGAGCGGGATAAGACCCCATGACTCTAAAGAGGTGGTGGGGGAGAGGAGGGCTCTGGTCAAACTGTCCGCCATCATAAACAACACCTCCCACCCTCTGCATCAGACTCTGAGAGCCTTCAGCAGCAGACTGTTACACCCCAAGTGAAAGAAGGATTATCAGACTGTATAATGCTGCACTGCAACCATACATGCATGCAATAATCTGCTAAAATTTCATATTGAAATGTCATCGTTTGTATATATTTAAAAAAACATTTGTTATTGTATTTATAACAAGAGTATAACAGGAGAGCTCCCTTTTCTATTTATTTTGACAAAATGTTCCTCTGGGAAACACTGCCACCTAGTGGACAATGTGAGGATGTGCTGGTGTTTGGTTATTAGTCTATGGTTTCCACTGTTGCCCAGTTCTTATCATTTATAGTAATTATTATTCATCTAATGTGACGTCAGGGGACATTTTATGCAGATGTGTTGGACAAAAACACAAGATTATTGCTCAGAGGTTCGTATCTGTCCATTTCTGGCTCTGGAGCTGTTTACGTCTTATGTTTCTGCTGCAGATACGATGAGCCTTCGCAGTGCACATCCGCTGCTTGCTTCTCTCTTCTTGTTCCCAGCCGGTTTAGGCAGAAAGCCAGCCTCCCAGACTTTGCTTCTGGTAAGGAATGCTCTTGTAAAGATAAGGGAGGATTGTCTTTTCCCCTCCCCGGCCGATTGATTTATTACACATAACTCCAAGACTTCTACACAACAAAGTTTGTGCTTTTGTTCTATTATTTCAAAGCCCACTGATATCTCCGTCTTTGAGGTTTACTTCCTGGAGGTGTGTTTTCATTGTTTGCACACCTGAGGGCAGCATGAACAGACTCAGACTGAGCTGCATTTCCTGATTCAGCACCTGCCTGGGCGAAAAATTAAGTTAGAGTAGAGAAGGGGGGGAGCGAACATGTGTTTTTGATTAGTTTGACTTTTTGTTTAGATATTTTCTTTTTTCGTTATTTTAACACAGTAAAGCCAGTCCTACTTTTTGTGTTGTGCGCGCATACATTTAGTATTACGGTATTCACATATGAGTGCACAAGTTTCTGCTGATAGAATTTTACATTTGGCCAGAAAATTCCACTTTTAAGGTTATAAACTCAATTACACGAGTTTGCTTTATATTTATTCATGTAAATATTATATTTGACCTTCTTAAAAGTGGAATTTTCTGACCAAATATAAAATTCTATCAGAAGAAACTTGTGCGTGAATACCGTAATACTGATTGTATGCGCGCACAGCACAGAAAGGAGGAGGTTAACTAACGAGGGCGGGTTTAATATCTGTCAGTGACATTAGAGGAGCAGGTCTGGACTTGCTTCGTTCGTTGGCTTGATCGCTGTCAGCTACATAAAAGGAGCTTATGAAACGAAACTAATTTTTTTTTCAGGACTATTCCTCACAGAGGGTTACATTTCCAACTGAGCATGTGACTCAGTAAAGTTCTGTTGTACGCCGGCCACGGTAAGAGCTCTGCATTACTCTGTGTGTTTAAGGCTTATTAAACAGTCTGCTTCTTTTTAAAATGATTTTAAAAAATGTATTTGTCAAATGCATGTTGTATGAACAGAGTAACCTGTTCCAGAATGAATTTTCTCATTTATTTAGTATATTAAACAGTGTGAGGGCTGAGTGAGGTTGTTTTGTCCTTGGCTAAATGTGTGAGAGTGAGGAGAGGAAGGTTACTTTGTGTTTATATCTACTGACAAACCTGTGGTCATGAATACTCTTTAAAACTGCTGTTTTATTTTCTGTTTAAGGGGTTTTCAACAGTTAGGAAGTAAGAATAGAGAAGTGAAATGTGGGTTAATATTTATAGATGCAGAAATGGCACAAAGAAGCTGACTTGTCTCTGATAGTTTGCTGACGTGGCACATTCATGCTGACTTGTCATATGTGCAGGTTTTCTGAGGTCTTGATCCTCCATAGTTTGGTAGATTTGATCCTCCCAGTTTGGCTTGACTGGAGCATTTTTCCATAAATGTTCCACAGATATGAAGCTTCCATTACAGACGCCTGTTCTTGCCTTTCAACGCTTTCATTTTCAGTGAGGTGAGCCAGTTTGTACAGTTGGAACATATCTTGGTGTGTTTTCAGTAAATTAAAACTGTGTTTGGAGGATTATCAAAACAAACCATGCGGGGCTGAAAAAGTGATGGATAGACGTGGTGTTCAACAGCCGGAAACACACAACAGGCTGATAAGCGAGAGCAGCAGAGGTCAGATAAGAGTTCACAGCAACACAGGAAAGCTGGCTGCAGTAAAGCGTTTATACATAACAGGGTTAGCTAAAGCTAAAGCTAAAGCTAACCTGAGCTAAAATGCCCATTCTGCTGCAGGAGTCACTCCACCACTCAGACCCCTTTTCCACTCTGCAGGCCTCACAGCGTGCAGTCGGGGCCCTTTGGCATCAGAGGTGAATGCATTGGGAGGACTTTAGAGTCAGTCAGTCTGAGTATTTCTTATTATCCAGTGTTCAAGGTCAAGTTCATGCCATTCCAGAGCACAATGTTTTCTGCTGCTCTGATAGTAGTTTAGTTTCTTTTGGTCAGCAAGATAACAGGAAATGAAAAAGGGAAAGAAATGAACCACTCCAAACTGGTTTCAAACACATGATAAGTCCTGTGAATGAAAGTCACACTTCCTCCAGCAGTTTTTTAAGTTATATGAACACTCGAGTCCAGTGTGACATTTAATCATGTGCCAGATCAGCTGCTGGTTGTGAAGGAACAACAGTATTTCAAAAGGTTGTATTTTAAACCAAAATAGTGGTTAAACCTAGCCTGGGAATTCCCATGCTGCTTTGCGCGTGATTTCATTCTCACTGCAAAGGCAGCCTGGAAACCACCGCCCTTATTTTTGCGGACACAACGTTACGCAACGGTATATGCCTTCTACCCTCATATTAACGCCATCGTCTTCTCATACACAGTAAAGCGTCTTCTTCTTCCTCGTTGAATTTCAGTCGCTCTACATACGTCATCTGGTATAAGTGATACAATTGGCTATGAATCGCGCGCAAAGCAGCATGGGAAGAACCAGACGCCATTTGATAGACATTCGTAGCGCCCGATAAACGGCTCTAGGCATTCGTAAACCACGCCTCAAATACGAGAAAATGCACACCTAGTTCCCAGACCACCATCTCATCGAGATGTGGACGCGTCAGCCAGGCTAGGTTAAACCTGCACTAACATTCTCACTGCACAATAATTGCTGCATACAGAATTAATGACCATAATATTAATAGAACATGTGCCTATAACTGTCCCTCTTATTTGGTGTGTAAACACCAGAACTGCAGTATGTAAAAACGTTACTTTTAGTTTATTTCTATTCTGTCTTCGGCCTCTTCGGGACTTCTGCTCGTTTTCATTCGAACATTTTACATCTCAGCTTCACTCATTCTAATCTATAAGGAAAGCTGTTTTGTTTGGGAGGTAATTACGCTTTAACTGAATGTTCTCAGTTGACATAATTCAGCAGTCAGTTGGAGATTAAACACACACTGGGTCTACATGATGAGATTAATTAGATTACAGCTATAGTTGGGTTATGCTCCTTATCTGAGCAAGGGTAATTCTCCTTGGATATCTGGCGGTGAATGAATGGGATCAGAGGCACAAAGCGTGTCATACCCCGGTATGATAGGTGGTGCTGTACCCATTCCAGCTGTTGCTAATAGAGCCACTTCCTGTTGACCTCTTTTCAGATTAAGGTGTCTCCATGAACTTAATAACTCAGTCTAATTGTAATTTAGCCCTTAATCAGATTTTTACAGTGCTGTGTAACCCCACTGAGTGAAAGGTCACTGAATATTGTCTTTTCTCATGATTTAATTTAACTTTTGAAATGCCAAAGTTTTATAAACATCCAATTGTGATCCGCTGACTGACTTTTAAAATCATTAAAGTTATTGATTTTGCTGTTTGTGAAACATCGATTATTTTACTTTAGATGTTGTTACCATGTTAAACATCAACTTTCAGAGCTGGACAGCATTTAAATGCTGTTTCGGTCTGAAACAAAGCTTAACATAAGTTACCATGGTGATCCAGCAGGTTAAACTGGCTGCCAGCTCAACTGACAAAGCTTTGCATCTCGTTTCACATTTCATCCCTCTGGTCAGGGGCGTGGTTAGGGTTTAATGTTCCACTCTATGTGCAATCTGTGGGTTAATGTTCCACTCTATGTGTTCCACTCTATGTGCAATCTGTGGGTGAGTTCATGTGGCACAACATTGAAATAGTGTGGGGGTGAAGGACTTAACTTGGAGCCGTACATGCAGGTAGTCAGAACTTCAACAAGGAGGTGAAGCGATTCAATGTGGGCGTTGTGAATAGGAATAGAACACTATTTCAATTCTGTGTATGTTCTGCACAAATGGCATTGACAAGAAAAATTGACTTGAAACGTCTGCATTTCGTCACTACTTCTGCTAAATGACCGCAGCTGTGGGTTAGTGGTTATCTTCTGCTCATCAAAGCCAAACGTGACAAAGGTGGCTTCACATGATTCAGAATCAACTCCCAGGATGACTGTTTGAGAGTAAAAGTGTCTGAACTGGAAATATGGGGTTTAGTAAAGAAGTATTAACTAAATTAGTAACTTCTTGACGCTCACAAAAATGAACACAAAGGCTAAATGAAACACATGCTGAACAATTTATTCAGTTTTTATTTTTAGGGCTTTTAGTTATCATGAGTGCGCTGTGACTGCCTTCACACGGATAAAGCACCCAGAATATTGACTTCAAGTTGATTTTAACTAGGGCTGGGCGAGTTAACTTGTTATTATCGCGTTAACGCATTGATTATTTAACGCCGATAATTATTTTATTGCGCATTAACAGTTTTATTTATTTATTTATTTTAAAAATAATAATTTTTTGGGGGGCTTTTGTGCCTTTAATGGATAGGAAAGTTCAGAGAGACAGGAAGCAGGGGGCAGAGAGAGGGGGAACGACACGCAGCACAGGGCCGTCCGATGCGGGACTCAAACCGGGGCCAGCTGCAGCGAGGACTATAGCCTCTGTACATGGGGCGCCTGCTCAACCCACTACACCACGGACCACCCCTGTTTTATAGGCTTTTATTTTGTAAAAGTCTGTTGCTCACAGGCTTTTATTTTGTAAAAGTCTGCTGCTGCCTGCTGTGGAACAGGAAAAGAAAGTAATCGGCGGATCCACCTAACATGGAGAAGGGTACGGAACTTTTACTCGGCCATTTTCATTTTAAAGTTCTTCCAGACGGCGGAGTCGACAGAACCAAAGTCATCTGTAAACACTGCCAAGTTGAATTGTCTTCTCAGCGTAGTAGTTCCAGTCTAAAATATCACTTAAAGGCAAAACACACAACTGATAGCAGCAAGTCATTCAAGGAAACAGACAGTGGAGCGAGGCTTCTACATAAAAACTACAGAAAGATGCTGATGTTAAAAGTGTGTTTGCCCAACAAATGTTATGGCACTTTCATTCATATGGCAGCACATTTAAAATAAAGCTAAATGCTAAAAGCTATACGCTACTTTTGGATTCATTTTTGGATTTTGCGTACAAATGCAATTAATTAGATTAAAACTTTTAATCGTTGCCCAGTCCTAATTTTAACTTAAATACTCTTCATGATTTGACTATATTCCTGATTGGGTTAGTTCATGTATTGCTGTTCTTAATTGTTTAGAATCTCCTTTTACAGGAAGAGGATCCAAACTTAAGTCTAAAGTAAAAGCAAATGCAGGGAGTGGTGTGTCAGCACATGAAGCACATATTTTTAAATGTACATTTATGCCCTTATTTGTGTTTATTGTAGCACTTTTCATGTGATATTGCATTCATAAATGTGTATTGACCTCATTACGTGTCTTTTAAATCACTTTATTGTGTTTTTGTCTCGTCTCCAACTCTAAGTTGAGATTTCTCGATTCTCCAAAAAGGGTTTTGTCTGCAAATAAAGAGGATGTTGATGTTACCAGAATCTTCCTGGTTTCTCTCTAACATCCTAATTTAAAATGTCATACCACATTTTCCTGCTTCCCCTCCCAACTCAGCTGATACTGAGAGTGTTGAGATTGAAACAAGCTGTTTACAAGGACTCTCCCGGCATCATTAGCTGCTGCTTCCAAATCAAACTATCTGGAGTCCATCGTTCTACAGAGAGAAAGATTATTCACAAGTGGAAAACATTCAGGACAGCTGTCAATCTTCCCAGGAGTGGACGTCCCAGCAAGGTCACCCCAAGGTCAGAAACCCAAGAGCTACATCTCAGACTCTGCGGGCCTCAGTCAGCATGTTAAAGGTTAAAGTTCATGACAGCACAGTTAGAAACAGGCTGAACAGGCATGGCTTGTGTGGAAGGGCTGCAGGAGAAAGCCTCTTCTCTCTAAAAAGAACATGGCAGCACAGCTTAGGTTTGCAAAGCTGCATCTGAACAAACCACAAGACTTCTGGAACAATGTCCTTTGGACAGAGCAGACCAAAGTGGAGATGTTTGCTCATAATGCTCAGCAGCACGTTTGGAGGAAACCAAACACAGCATATCAGCACAAACACCTCACACCAGCTGTCAAGCACGGTGGTGGAGGGCTGATGATCTGGGCTGGTTCTGCAGCCACAGGACCTGGGCACCTCGCAGTCATCGAGTCCACCATGAACTCCTCTGGATACCAAAGTGTTCTAGAGTCAGATGTGAGTCAAAGCTGGGCTGAAACTGGCTCATCAGCAGGACAAAGATCCCAAACACAGCAGCAGATCTACAGCAGAATGTGTGAAGAAGAGAAGAATCAAGGTGCTGCAACGGTCCAGTCAGAGTCCAGAGCTCAGCCTGCCTGAGATGCTGTGGTCAATGGTAGCATGAATGTTGATACTCTCCACCTGCGCTCCTACTTTCTGCAGACACGTGACTCCGGCCCCAGAGACATTTTTGTTTTGCCCTTCAGGGCCACCGTAGCTACATGAGGTCATGAACCTTATCAAATCAAATCAAATCTGCTCACCGGGTGAGCCAAATGTTATCATAGTTATTATTAGTTTTTAAAAGGACTATTTTAGAGATGTTTACATGATTTCTGGCTGTGAAAAGAAAAATAAAACTAGCTGTTAGTGATATAAATCTGATTAAATTTGAAAGTGAAAGTATGAAGCATGTGGGATTCCCCTGTCTTTCCTGATAATTAAAGTTAAGTCACAGATCAGTAAATTTAATTATCTTCTCCCACACGTATAATGTATAATGTATAATGGCTGATCTCTTATTTTTTGTTTCAATAAGTTGTTCAGAATCAAACCAAATATTTGTAGTTTGTAAACACACTTTACTTTAACAAAAATATAAAGAATCATATAATGCTTAGTATGATATGATTCTATGATATGAATCCTGAATAACATTGAGCTTGCTTAAGTGACAAACAAGTTCAGTAACTGCGGTCAAAGTCCGCTTTTTATATCCTTTGCTGTGCGCATATATTTAGTATTACGGTATTCAAGTTTAAATTCGCTCCGTGCTCTGTGATGGTTAAAAAAGCTGTCAACAAATTATTTCAACTCAATAGGTTATTTTCGAGTAATTTGGGTATTAACTGGCACTCAAGTAGTTACTTTTGTAATACAAAAGTTTTTTTTCCACGGTTTGGAAAGTCAACAGGCAACAAAAAACGCTCTGATTGTCTTTAAATGCTTTTCAGGATCAACTGATATTACGCATCATTGGATTCTTTATCATGACATCATGGTAACTATAGTTCTTTTGTTGTGCGTCCTGGAGTCTAATCTTGGTCATATTTGCAGAACAAAGAAAGTAGCTCCAAAGAATTACATGTTCTCTCAATAATATTTCCATTTTCAGAACAATGTGTGATTTGTTTGTGCAGCTGGACACGGCCATGAATGAAATGAAGGTTAAAAAAAGAAAAATATTTTGATCTCATTTTGAAATTCGAAGCCATGATTCCCGAGTTTGTTTTATATTGTTTTGTGTAAATAATATATATAACCTTCTTAAAAGTGGAATTTTATCAGAAGAAATGTGTGCGTTCAAACGTTAATGCCGTAAAACTGAAAGTATGCGCGCACAGCACAGAAAGTAGGAAGATTACTGTATGAAACTGTGAGGGCGGGCTTGATCGCTGTCAGTTACACAAGAGGAGCAGGTCTAGTCTTGCTTCGTTCTCAGATGAAACGAAAAGAAAATTAATGAAATGTGCCCCTTTTTTCAGGACTATTCTTCACAGAAGAACGTTTCCGACGACACTTTAACTGAGCGTGAGACGCATTAAAGTGATATGTTTTGCACCATCCACGGTAAGAGTTCTGCATCACTCTGTGTTTTTAAGGCTTATTAAACAGTCTGTTCTGATCAGCAACAGTTCGGTCATCAGCTCGATGTTATGAAGCCAGTAAAAATGATTTAATGTTCCAGGAGCAACACAAAACTGCGACGCAGGAAGTGTTTTTAACCCAGCGTTTTAGAGAAGAAAGAACTGCAGCTGTGGTTGAAATGTTTCCGTGTTCAGACGAACTAAAGATGTGGGAGAATACAGCAGTCTGATGTTTCAGTTTATAGCTGCAGAGCACATACATTTAAACGGGAAATGTACAGAGAAGGTCTCAGCTTTGCGACGGAATATACTGAGTGTTGTTTGATAAAAGAGTTCAGAGGGTTGTTCTACAGGAAATCTCTTTAGGGTGGGGTTAGAGTTTTGTAAGAGAGAGCTATTTGAAAACCAGTTCAGGCTGTTTAACCTTTCAGTCTCAGAGTTGGTTCAAATATATGACGGGAAAAGTCAACTAAGTATGTCATGTGACCTTTTCATCATGTTGAAACACAGGAACAAACAACCTGAGTAAACAGAGCGTTTTTACATTATATTTTTATGTTTAGATTTCTGTGCAGAGGTTAAACCAGTATTTAAAAATGTGCTACAATAATGTTTGTTCTTCTAATCTAATCTTTAAATCAAGCTGAGCTCTGAAAACTTAGTTTCAGTTACATAAAGAGCAGAACAGACTGTGGCAGGAAAGAAACAGATAAAGTTACACTCATGTGAACTTTGAGCAGAACTATGAGCTGTATAAGCTTCGTGGCAGATTGATTTTCTCTTTGTCTCTAAAGCAAAGTGAAATGAACAACGTTTGCAGCTCAAGTTTCAGGCTGTTAACCAGTCCCCCACAGTAACCAGAGTCCCTGTGGGTTCATGCAGCTTATGTGTGATTTCTTTTTTCTTTGCAGATTGTCGCCGGTGGATTTTGTCATTCCGACTAATTTCATCCCAAATCTCAGTGAGATGGTGTTACCAGCTGCAGGAAACTTTAAACCTGCATCATAAAATGACTTTAAGAGGAAAAGCTTTGACAGCAGCTGCATCTGTGCTGGTAACGTTCCCTGTTACAGGAAGTAGACAGCAGACACTCTGATATGTCACAGCAGGAAGTGTGGAGGTGTTCTGATAATGAATGCATTTAACTTTGGGAAGGTTCCACTTCTTAGCATGCTGGTTCACTTTCATAGGTACTTTTTTTATACATGCTTACTGGCGCATTGAGTTATCCATAATGGCATTAATCCAACAAAATTCAGTGAAAATGAAAGATTAAAGCTGCTGCTAAGTCTTCAAAAGGGCCCTGTAGTGGCTATTTGTCCTCAGTGTCAATAATCAAAAACATCAAAACCATAATAAACTAAATCAAATCAAACGGCCACTGAGAC
The DNA here is from genome assembly GCF_027942865.1 of Odontesthes bonariensis. Taxonomy (NCBI): domain Eukaryota; kingdom Metazoa; phylum Chordata; class Actinopteri; order Atheriniformes; family Atherinopsidae; genus Odontesthes; species Odontesthes bonariensis. The sequence goes on along the minus strand of NC_134515.1, from coordinate 5,553,184 downwards.
ACCAAGGGAGGGAATTTACGCAGGATAAATGAGTCCATTGTCTATGAGTCCAGGTTTATTGTTCAAAACGAACAAAGAGCAATGGGCCTTCGCCGCCTCTCTTGCCCTGATAAAAGAAAAAAAAAACATTAGCCCTCCCAGGTTCCCAGTGCCTTCAAAATAAAAGCATAGTTAAATACCCAAATGAACTCAAACAATACTAAATATCATAAACAACTAAAAAGGTGTATTCCCCAAACTAACCTCCCAAAAGATAACTAAATAATAAGTGAGCCAAATATTACAAAATAACAAATGGCTCCGACAGGCCTCAATGCAATGTGAAAGTGGGCGTATGGAGGTGTTGGTGGGTTTATTTTAACGAGCGGTTTCATGAAGTAACACCATGTGCATGTCGGGGGTTGTATGATCTTTTTATTCTTTTTTTTTTTATGTACTTGTTAACTACCTCCATCTTTACTCGTGTTATCGTCACGGAAACCAGCACCTCTGACTCATGATGGAAAATCTAATTTTCTCAGTTTGATTTCATCCCATAAATAGCAAATAAAATTAAATCAAATGAATAGAAATGAATCGGTGTGGGCGGAGTTGGGTTTAACTGAGACCTTAGAAGAAGTGAAAAGAACCTCTGAAATACTTCAAATGAAATAACAATACTGACTGACCTTAAAGAAAGGATGAGGGAACATATCTGGTGTCTTCTAGTCTTTATTTCTCCATCATTGCTTTAAAACAGAATAAATATGGTGTCAGTAAAAGAAAACTTCAGTCATAATGAAAAACTGTTCTTCCTCCTCACAGATGGTTGTGCTGAGAGCGTTCTCTGTCCATGCTGTCACATGTCATCCATCAGAGTATAAAATTGAAGGCGAATGCTGTCCCATGTGTCCCCCCGGTGAGAGACTAACTCGTCATCTCTTTGGTTTTTACTCGTGTTCTGCTCCTGTTTTCTTTCTGCTTAAGTACTCAGTACTTATCCTGCTCAACTTATCGGCTGCATTTGACACAGTCAACCACGGCATCCTTTAGTCCATGATCTCCAGCGTGGGCATCACAGGATGAGCTCACTCCTGGTTTGAATCATACCTCACAGGTCGGTCATTCAAAGTATCCTGGCTTGGTCACACTTCTGCAGCTCAACACCTCGCCACAGGCATACCCCAAGGTTCAGTACTGGGACCTCTTCCTTTTGCCATATACAACATCGCTGGGCTTCTCATACCGCTGCTATGCTGACGATACCCAGCTCTATGTGTCGTTCCCACCCGACGACCACACGGTCTCAGCACGAATCTCAGAACGTCTCTCTGACATATCGAAATGGATGAAAGCCCATCACCTCCAACTAAACCTCTCTAAAACCGAACTGCTCATCTTCCCAGCCAAACCAACCGTACACCACAGCATCTGCATCCAAACTGAATCTCTATCTCTTGCTCCATCAAAGGAAGCTACAAACTTGGGTTTCATGATTGATGACTAAAGCCTGATTTATAGTCGTCCGGGAAAGGCCACGGAGACGCTCTCCGTCACTTGTGTGCGTCGGCCAACATTCCTATCTATCTATCCGTCGAGGCGACAGAGACTCGCGGAGACCGCAAGGGTTGTGATTGGTCGGCTAACAAAATCTATTCTGGAATCACTTTCCCGGTTTAGCTCCTTCCTCTCAGAACAACAACGCCGCCATTTCTGAAAGAGTTTACTGTGTGCCGGTCAACATTTGGTCAAAAGTATTTGCATTTCAACATCAACAAGCTCCAACTCCAACAACAGTCTTTCTCTGTCGGTCGCCATCGTTCGAAGTGAGGAGTGGAACGGAGCCGGAAGATGAACAACCAATCAACCACTTTCACCATAGACAAGATTGCGAGATTGGGTCGTCTAACGTAGCGCCGCCTACTGATCAGGAGGTGAACTGCCTTGCATATCCGACATCCCGACGGAGAACTTTGAAAGGTTTAATTTAATAGCCTCTGCATGACCACGGAGTCGGATTGACAGATAGCTATGGAGAAGCATACCGAGGCCTTTACTGACCTTTAAAGATCATGTTGGCTTCGTTGCTCGATCTTGCCGCTTTGCATTATTAAACAAGATCAGGCCGAGAGTCCTTAATGGAACGGCTCCCATCTAGCTGAATGCTCTCTCACAGGCTGACATCACGACTCGGTCACTCCGGTCGTTTAAAGGATTGTCGTCTAACAGCGCCTACACCACACTGAAGACCATCCAGACTCTTTTCATGTGTCGTTCCATGATGGTGGAATGACCTGCCGAGCGCTACCAGAACAGGGGCGTCCCTGAATCAGAGAGCATCTCCTTCCCTGTACTTCCCTCTGTGCATGCACTCTATCTCTACCCTGTCATCCCATCAGCTTCCTTCTACGTAGCTTATTGTTAGCTTTGATGCTAGCTGCATTGTTAAATCCTCATTTGTAAGTTGATTTGGATAAGAGCGTCTGTTAAATAGAATAGAAAAATACTTTATTCGAATTAGTCAAGTAGCTAAAAGAAAATTAAATATTTACAATGATTGTATATTAGACAACAACAATGATAATGATAATAATAATAAATGACTAAATAAATAAATAGAATGCATAAACATAATATTACATATTTTATTTCAGTAATAAGATTACTCAGATTAAAATCCTTTGCTTTCCAACAGGAAGTCGAGTCAAAACAGACTGCACAGAGATCAAAAGCACGTCGTGTCTTCCCTGCACAGAGGGAACATATATGGACAAACCGAATGGATTGAAGAACTGTGTTCCATGCACTACTTGTGATTCAGGTAAATGTACAGGCAGTCCTATATCCATGTCAACATTTCTGTGGGTTTTACTTAAGAATTTATAACCCAGATAAGCTGTTGCGTCAGACTAAAACCATGTTTTATATCAGATAACAGAAAGTTTTGTGTCTGTATCATAACCTGTGCTTGTGTTCACGGGTTCAGGGCTGAAGGTAAAGCAGAGCTGTGCACCAACATCAGATACAGTTTGTGGAACAATGGAGGGATTCTTCTGTGTTGACCCTACAAAAAGTGGCTGTGCAGAAGCTCAGAAACACAAGAGTTGTGACCCGGGACAATACATCAGCAGCAGAGGTGTGTTTTCTAACGTTCACATTAAAGGTCACATGAGTTCAGGATCAGAGCTGAGTTTTAAACAGTGTGCTGAACTGTTTTCCACATATGATCTGTGATTGTTCAGGAACAGCCTCCACAGACTCTGAGTGCTCTGCCTGCAGCAGTGGAACATTTTCAGATGGAACATTAACATCTTGTCAGCCACACACTCAGTAAGTAGTTCCTCATCACAGGCGTGAACACCTTTAATCTCCTGGAACAGCAGGGAATCGGTTGCATCTGAACATCATCTTTAAATAACGTCCCTCTGTCATTCCAGATGTGAATCAGAAAACCTTCAGCTGATAAAAGCAGGAACTTCTTCAGCTGATGCAGAATGTGGAGAAAATACGTCCAGAGTGACAGAAATTGCTGTCGCTGTTTCAGTTGTTTTTTTAGTAGTATTATTACTAACAGGCCTATATATACTTTACCGCAAAAAGAAGATCTATCCGAACAGAGGTGAGGACAATAGATTTCTGTTAATTTACTAATTTATTCTTTCAGCCCAGTCATGACAGTGTGTAAGATGTTTTGTGTTTTACAGACAAAAAAGCGAGTCAAGAAACTCCATTAGAGGTTTGTTTGTTTCTCACTTTCCTTCAACAGTCTTTTATTACCACACTTTGTTAATCAAATGAATTCATTTAAGCTTCTTTTTTTTTTAACCAAAAAGGACGAACCATTACCAATACTGTCAGTGAATCCAGAAGGAGAAGAAGAAAAGGGGACTTTGAGGCCAGCAGCAGCAGCAGAAGGTGAGACAGAAGATGTTTAATGACTGATGTCTCAGTAAATCTCCAAACTGTTTGTGCTTTAAGTCAATTTATTTCCCTCCACAGTATTACACCATATTTAATTGAGCCCAACCATATATGTTCACTGCAGAGTAAATGTGCTTCAGAATCCAGTTATGATGCAGTTGGATGCTGGCACATTGTCTTTGCAGCGTCCTGAATAAAACATCAATAAGCAGATTCTCCAGCTCCACCACAGTCAGGACCATCATCTCACAGTGATCTCACTGTTCAGACTAAAATCTGCACGGCTTGTTCATCTCATCAAATTTAGAGTAGATGTGTATCATAAAGAGAGACATGTGACTGCTGAAGAAGCTAATCGATGACTTAAAGGAGAACTGCGGTATTTTCAACATTAAGCCTCTTTTCTGAGTCGTCTGCAATGTTTTAGAACCCCCCTCACCGCTTTGTTGATGTTTACTGCTGTCTCCGGTATTTGCCTAATTTTGATTCATCTCAACCTGCTTCAGAACGGCAAGTCATGCGCATGTCCAAAAAGGTCCGTAAAAGCACCATAAACGTTCGTTTTCAAAATCATCAACTCACCGGAGTGGTTACTGGTGTGCACTGGTAATCCATATCAAATTTCGTTGCGAAACGTTGCTTCTGTCGTGTTTTATTTGACATTTTGTACTGGATGTTCGTTGATATTACTCCGCCACCGCTAAGAAAATAGTGCGAGCATGAACGAGCTGCCAAATAAAACACGACAGAAGCAACTTTTCGCAACGAAATTGGATATGGATTACCAGTGCACACCAGTAATCACTCCGGTGAGTTAATGATTTTGAAAACGGACGTTTATGGTGCTTTTACGGACCTTTTAGGACATGCATATGACTTGCCGTTCTGAAGCAGGTTGAGAAGAATCAAAATTAGGCAAATACCGGAGACAGCAGTAAACATCAAAAAAGCGGTGAGGGGGGTTCTAAAACATTGCAGACGACTCAGAAAAGAGGCTTAATGTTGAAAATACCGCAGTTCTCCTTTAATGTTCCAACTTTAGAGCTGCTCCAGGTTTTGGACTGAAAGCCATTCAGCACAAAGTTGGTGAATCTGTTCTGTATAAAACTCATTTATGGTGAAAAACACACTGCGATGTGTACAAACTGGGTTCATAAGAAAAGTACAAAGGTTGAAGAATCTCATGATTGGTCACATTTTTATGGGCTGAGCGTGATGTTGCTGTCATAGATGTTTGCATGTGGTTTATTCCTCATGTTTCGGTTTCTCCCTCCCTAACATAATGGTGACATCATTATTTTTATATGACATAAGGGAGCTGTTGCCTCTGCGACCCGATTAACAGTTGGATGAATCACATGTTAAATTGAATTTGAGTCGCATTGAAAAAAGACTGAAACTGCATGGAATGATCTACAGGATCTCCAAGGCTTTTAGCCTTTTTTTTTTTTTAAACTGATGTGCATCTGACCAGGATGCATTTCAGTTCACTTTATGACCGGGGCACGGTTGGATTTATTGCACCCACTGATGCCTGGAACAGCCTGGAAGTCGACCTACACCTGGAAGCTTTTGGTGTTCCTGTGCTCGGTGGCAGCTGAAGGTCTCTTCGTGGTTCGACTGTCAGGGACTGATCTGTGCTCGTGCATTTACCTGGTGGGACAACGAGGAAAAGTCTAAAAGTTTTTATTAACCTCTGCTTAAAGCAGGCTTTGCATCCAGAACTGAAAGGACACTCAGAAACGGCTGTTACTGCATTTTACCAGCTTTTGCTGATTTGTTGCAGCCGCAGTGCAAACGAACATATTGATTTTACTGCTGTAGACTGTCTTGGATGTTAGAATAGGATGGAAGTTCCTCTCACAGACCCATGAGGGATATGACTTCTTACTGGGAGACAAATGGCATGATTTTGCCCTTAGTGGAGCCGCCCCTCTCAATTATTGTCTCCAATCGAAAAAGAAAAAGACAAAGTTTCATGGTGTTGTGGTTTGGTTGAAAATCTTTCATATAAAACAAATCTGATGTTGCTGTTAAAGATGTCAGTTTGTAGTAAGTTTGTGCTTATTTTTCTTATTGTCCCTTCAGCTTTTCTTATATATTTCCTTTCAAAGCCCATTGAAGCACGCGTGCTTTATCTACCGATGTAGAGTTTGTAGTTTGCTCCTTGCAGCTTTCTAAAAATATTTCTTTTTAGTTAAATGTGATATGTGGTGCAAAAGAGGATGAAACTTTATTAACAAAGATTATGATCAACTAAGTATGTGGACAAAACTCACACAGATAAATCAAATCAAATTTATGTATATAGCACATTTCATGTTCAAACAATTCAAAGTGCTTTACATAAAATAAAAGCATTGCAACAGGGAGTGTAAGAAGCATTAAAAATACATATAAGATCATCACAGCGATTTTAAACACTAAACAAACAGGTGTTTAAATGAGCCTACACCCACATCCACCTTATCCCTGAATATCCATGGCTGACACCACCTGTGTGCCCCTGAAAGTCTGCTCCTCAGAAGATGGAGAACAGATGTTAAGGCCAAACGTCTCCCCTGACTGTAGTGTTCCTCCCTCGTGCACACCGCTGTATCGGAGTGGACAGTCCTTCCACGTGGAAACCCACAAATGTTCATGCAGGCTCCTCTTTGACTGTAAAACCTAATTTACCTTTATTTAAAAAAGAGCCAACAAACACATCTTTTGGTATTACAGTTACTTTAATTTGCTAAACTTAACATTACAAATTACTTTTAAAACGTCTGGCAAATCTTAAATAAAGCGATCGAAGGCTTTAATCAACCTTTATGTTTGGATACCAGGGGTGTGATTTTTAATGAGAAGTGTCTAGAATCAATCACATTTGATAAAGAACTTAAAACCATATTGATCGGACTTGGACGCAGTCTGGAATCTTGACAGAACCTATGAAAGAGCAGCCTCCGGTCACCGGCTTGTTCCTTCCATGGACGCCTCTTCCCCATGAAACATATTTACACGGTAAGTCATGAACCAAATGCAACCACTACTGCCTGTATAAATGCTCACAGACTACCTGCCATGCATGCTGTTTGAGTAATCGATTTTAGTTTCATAATAATGTTGCATTACCTAATTAATTTAAGTTGAACAGGAAGTAGCCTTTGATGGGGGCGGTGCCCCGAATAAACAAACCGTCTCCAAAGAATTATTACGCAGAGTGTTCTGGGACTTTGGGTCAACTTTTCTCACAACAAATATAAGTGAACGGCTCATTTCATTGACGATTGAAATGGTGGGTTCACCAGAATTTCAGGTCCAATCAGACCAGCACAGCCTCAGGCAGGCTGATCCATGATCTCTTATCGGTTCATCCAGATGTTCTTCGCCTGTAAAGCAAAAAAAACTGCAAAACAAGCGCTTTATGTGTAACATCTTTACCAAACGTTAGGCTCCGGGTTATAACTGATATACGTTTTATTTGAAAAAAATAAATTCTTCCGGGTTTTCTTTTTTTGTTGTGATGAGGTATGCAGACTGGCCTTGTTTACGCGTAATCTTTGGTCATGCGTCACTTAATCTTAGAGACAGACATTCTGTAGCATGGCTGAAGATCACCGGATAAAGATGATAAAAACCTGCTCCGACAGACTGTTCTTTACTACAGCAAATGGCTGCAGGATGTTTATGATGTTTTACACTACAGGTTGTTGGATTAACGTAGTGCGCCATACATTGGCACGACACTGGAAACCTAATCTATTCCGACACTGAAGGCTGGGATTTATCATGTCGCTCCGCGGCCGCGGCTGCAGCTGCTCCTGCGCGCATCACCAAGAGTCCGTGAGTGAGATGGATATACAGAGATGTTTCAAGAAGGTAAGTCCTCATCACTCCAGCTAATTAAAAGTAAAGAGATAAACTGATGATAAACTGTAAGTAGTTGGTATGATAATCATGTTGAGTTCTTTTATTCTTGTTTTTGCTCTGAAAATAGAAGCTTTTTCTCTCTGTCTGTTCTCTGGCTGTTATTATCATCAATCAAAAATAAAATGTCTAATAATTACGTCTCCAGCTTTCTTGTCATCATATCCAGACAGAGAACAGGGAGAGTGGTGGTGGTGGTAGTTTTGAAAAGCACATTTGGTTGGAATATTCAGTGAATCTGAAAATACTTTTTGCTGTAAAAAAAACTCAAAGATTTTCCGCTTTGGCAGCAGTGGTTGCAAGAACTGGAAGAAAGCTTTGGTGATATTTGGCAAACATGAGATAGAATGGACACATCGGGACAGTTTTATTGGTTGGAAACATTGTAGGCTACAGATGATAGAATCTGCACATATGGAGATAACAGGGAGAAGGGAGGATTGTTGCAGTCAGCTCCATGTATAGGGAGACATGGTCTTCCTCTTCGAGGCAGTATTTAAGGTGAAGACGGCACAAATAAAGGCAGTTTTGAAGGAGTTTGAGAAAGAAATATCATCCTCCATCTAATGCTACCTATATCTCATCATCATTTCAATTTAACCGACTGTAGCACACAGGAAGTTACCACTGAGATGTCCAAAATCTGGGCTTTTATGGCTGATCAGGCAAGGGATGCACAGTCAGAGCAGCTGGCTGCTTGTGTCATGGGGGGGAAGTAACATTTCTTGGTCCAAACAGAGATTGAGTGATTTGAATTTGTACATTGAAAGTGAGCTTCAGCAGCAGATCTGGAACAATGGGCTGTGTGCCACATAAAGTGTGTAACACAAGCATCCAAAAGAAAAAAAAAAGTCACCACCTGGTTTTAACTCCGCAAATAGGAAACAGAGCCTCCCATCGGATGGTTTTGTTTCAGCTGGCAACAAGTTATTTATCCAAGGACTCAGGTCAGCTGGTCCAGTCCAGAGTCCAGACTAAACATGGAGAAGCAGCATTTAGCTGGACTGTTGCTTGTTTTTAATCATTTAAATTATTTTATTTGTTTCTCTTTATATTCTTTTATGTATGTTTAATGCTTCTTCCACTCCCTGCTGCAATGCTTTTATTTTATGTGAAGCACTTTGAATTGTTTCGGACATTAAATGTGCTACAAATAAATTAGATTTGGTTTAATAACCCTAACGGATGCAGTGAGGAGCTTCTCATTACTTAAGCATGTCGGAGGACACATCTCGTGGTCGTGGACAGTTTCAACTTCAGTTTTGTCTGAATTTAGAAGCAGACAGTTCTGAGTCATCCAGCTCTTTATATCTTTGAGACACAGTCTGACCGCTGATTGGTTTCATAGATAAGTACATCTGAGTATCATCAGCCCGCAGATGGACAGATTTCAGTCTGGTTGTGGTAACTTACCGCATGCCCCACGTCTCAGTCTGTTTTATTTCTGTCAGAGCGGGTACTTTTTAACCTCCAAACTCCAAACATGTTGGATAAACTTTACTCTGCTGATTTGTGTTAATGATTCTTTAATGTTTTTCTGCCAGCGGGTTTTTCCTTCTGTCTTATTTATGAACCAGTGACTCGTCAGGTTCATTAGAAAAGTACAAAGGTTTGAAAAATCTTCAGGGCAATCACATTTTTATGGGATGTGGTTAGCGTGTGGTTTATTTTGTTCTTTCAGTTTCACTGACTGTTGTTGTGTTCGTTTATCTGAGAGAAGATAACAAGAAGAACAAACTCCAAGTCTGTTAAGAATTTATTAATTTATTAAAAGATTCAAGTTACACAGAAGATATTTTTTATCCAAGATAAACTTTTGTGTTGCCATACAAACATGACGTAAATATCATTGGCAAAAGTTGGTTTGGTATCGGCCTCGCAGCCCATCTCTGCTCCAGTCAGATGGGAAAATTCCTCCCTATTTCCTGATTCTGGAACTTTTCCAGCTTCATTCCAACTGTTTGGACTCTGTTGTGTAAGCATCAACATTCAACTCGGTCCCTTTCCTGTTTTAACCCTGTAATGGCAACTATTTGTCAAACCAAACATCCTATAAGTTGTAACGTGCCACTACTGAACTGGGGTTGGGTTTCGTACGCAGGCAAAAAAAAGAAGTCCAATGTCCAATACCATTTTGACGGATTATTTTTCCAGCTGACAAGCAAATTATACAGATATAACTTTTCTTTGTCCTCTGCTGCTTCTCCTGCTCTGGTAAAAAAAAAACAAAAAAAAAAACATAGGCCCCACCCCACTCCATCCTGGTCCTATACCAGTCCCTATATTTATAGGGAACGGACCCACAGTTCTTCTGTCAGGGTAGTCGTCCACTATTCCGGCACGTCAAGCCGTATCCAACTTGCGGCACGTCAAAAAGTTGGGCTCGCTCGAACTTTATGCAAATTTGCCACGGCAGACGGAGTGCGTTATCCAATGACAGTAGATCATGTGATCTCCTGTGTCGCATCAGCAGCAGCAGCAGCTCTCCTCGCTCGCAGATCCACAGCCATGGTGAAATACGAAATAATGTTCCATTGCTGACGATTTATACACATTCATTTCCCTCCAAAACTCAAATTTTTACAGGGAGAAACTTCGGTTGCCTAAAATCACAAGTTATTTACTTCCCCCCGGAGCCATTTTACACGCCCCCCTGTACACACCCACTGTAGTAGCAACACGGCGAGACTAGGCATCCAATCCGGCGAGTTAAGTTGACGTGACGGAATGGTGGACGACTGCCGTAACTTAAAACAAAGAAACAAAATACAATTATTAACCTACAAATAAACTCTGTAAATAACCCCCCAAAATATAAAGTAACCCAAGAATAAATTTAAACAAAATTCAAAGTAATGAAGATAAGGAATAAATAGCTCCAAAAAAACCCCTTCACACCATTCCCTTCACTCCACTGCTCTTGGAGTGTATCAACTCTGTATGAGCACAATGCATAAATATGTCAAATAAAGTGTAATATTAAACCCTTAACCTTGTTTTATTGCATGCACCCGGCCTTGTTTACTGTGTAACTGCTGCACACACCGCCCTGCCCTCCAGGCATTCAGTTGGTGCTTACTTTGCACTTGTTTTTGTTTCCTGCGCATGCGCACAGCAGGAGAAACTTAGATTACGTTCAGCCTTCAACCTCAGAATTATTTCAGATTTCCAAACCAGCTGTGAGACTTTCGTGGTTCAAAAAGCGGTTAGTGTTCTCCACTTTATTACAGTTAATGCTTCTTTTTACTCAAATAACAGCGAAGTTCTCTCTGTGTCCTCCACTGAGCTAATTTATGGTTCTAAGTTTGGTTTTTAATGAGTGATATTGTGCAAAGTATGTGAACCTGGCTTCGTGAACTTCGTAAATTACTGCGCGTATAACACAGATCCAGACCTTTTTTCTCCATGTAGATGTTGTTGTAGGGCTGAAGAGTTTTGAGATGTTCAGTTAGTTTTAGTAAGTTTTCAGAAAAACGTTGTTATATTTCTTCTTCTTATTATTATTATTATGTATCTGTACTCCCACTGTCTCAAACATGTGCTGAACATTTAAGGATATTATATCCGGACTGGTTGCTTTCTAAGCCCTTTAACAGTATAAATCAAGATAATTATTCACATATAAGTTATAATTTCTCTGCCTGCATAAATATGTATATCGGCATACTTTGATGGGGTCATTTCCACTGTCCTGCAGAAACATGCTCGCGCTTTGATCTTTGAACGCCCATCACGTCATTCACTGTATACATAGCATTATTACTTTTATGCCAACTACCTGCAAGCAGGAAACTGTCTGAGAATGAACGGTATTATTTTCTGATGGGGTAGCACAGATCGGCAGATAAAACTATAAATCCAGCCTTCGGTAAGATGTTTTACGGATGTGTTCTCTCTTAAATTTCGCTCGTTTGCGAACTTCACAAAGTTCCTGTTTAGTTTTACAGGTTTCTGATGATAATTTAAAACACAGCGCTAAACAAACATTTAAACAGTTTCAGGAGCGTCTGTTTAAGGCCCGCCTCCTTTGTTTCCTGAAGTCACTTCCGGTAACTCGGAGTTGCCAGGTCCGCGAATAGCGTCCTTTTCTTCCGCCGGTTTGTCTTTTCAGCTCCACATTGTCGGTGAGATGGGTCAAGATTTGGGATAACTTCCAATATGTCTACACACACACACACGCGCGCGCAGATTAATATATATGTATAGTATGTGTGTATGTATATATATATATATATATATATATATATATATATTTATTTATTAGGGCTGGGCAACGGTTACAATTTTTAATCTAATTAATCACATGATTTATCTGATTAATCGCATTTGTACGCAAAATCCAAAAATGAATCCAAAAGTAGTGTATAGCTTTTAGCATTTAGTTTTATTTTAAATGTGCTGCCATATGAATGAAAGTGCCATAACATTTGTTGTGCAAATACACTTTTAACATCAGCATCTTTCTGTAGTTTTTATGTAGAAGCCTCGCTCCACTGTCTGTTTCCTTGAATGACTTGCTGCTATCAGTTGTGTGTTTTGCCTTTAAGTGATATTTTAGACTGGAACTACTACGCTGAGAAGACAATTCAACTTGGCAGTGTTTACAGATGACTTTGGTTCTGTCGACTCCGCCGTCTGGAAGAACTTTAAAATGAAAATGGCCGAGTAAAAGTTCCGTACCCTTCTCCATGTTTGGTGGATCCGCCGATTACTTTCTTTTCCTGTTCCACAGCAGACAGCAACAGACTTTTACAAAATAAAAGCCTGTGAGCAACAGACTTTTACAAAATAAAATAAAGGAAAAAAAGAAAATAATAATAAAGAAAATACCTGCGATAATAATAATGTTTGCTGAACGTAGACTGCAGCAACCCCAGATCATAGCACTGCCCCCACATGCTCTTACTTTCACTATTAAACATAGCTGTGAGTGCGCTGGTGTTTTTTTTTTTTACGATTTGATTTCACCAAACGTTGAAGTGGTCGCCGATCACGATGATTCATGATTATTTTTCCTGGAAGATGGTTCCCCACTATCCTTCCAGTTTTTAGTAATGCGTTGGACGGTTTTAAACCCAGTTTTATCAGTTTCTTCAGATGTTTTCTTTGCTTGATGCATGCCAGCAACGCGACCCTTCTGAAACAGATTAACATCTTTTGTGTCTTCCGACGTGCTGGTTTAAGAAATGAGAAGCTACTCACGGCACCAGATCTGGTACATCGTCAACTCAAGCTGGAGGATACATAATCCTGTTCCCTGCTGTTGTCTGTGTGCTCAGGGTGGCAGTCAGCAGGGTGAGAAGCAGAAGTAAAACTAAAGAATGGCAGAAAGAATTAAAGATAGTGTCTGCAGGAGAGAACAAAAAGACACTTCCTCTCAGGTGCCGTTCAGCCTACTTTCTGCAGAGGAAACCCTTTTTACTGGGGCATCTGCCCTGCTACTGATCATACGTGCCTCCCATGGAAGTTTAAACAAGCTAGCAGCAAGGGATGATTAAACAATGGAAAAGGGGACGGTTGATTTTTACATATTCACCATATTAAAGGTTCATTTTGGTTCAGAACGTGCACTGTGGTGGATGCTCTCACCACCACCACATCGTGTTAGTTTTTATTTATTCTATATTTGCATTTTAGATCACTTTTTGAATGATTTACTTCCACTTGTTCTTCTGCTCTGATCTGCAAATTCAGATCAGCTGGAGGAGGAAGCCTGGAACATACCACTCTTTCTAAAAGACTGGGGGGCGGGGGGGACTTTATTTGTTAAATTTGGCCTTAGTTCCTTCATTTTGTCACTTTAACATTCACTTTTTATTTGTGCTAAGTTAAAGTTAGTTTAGCTTTATTTGTTTTATATCTTGCTGTAGCTAATTTAGTAATTTTTCCCCTTTATTATGCCCCCTCATGTGGCAGATTTAGGTTACTCCGTCCCTATTTAAGCAGCCTTTGCTTCTTTGTTTGGAGGTCAGTTTTTGGTTGTGTTGTTGACCTCATTTTAGTTGGTTCCAAATTAGTTTTTTGTATGATTTAATTGTTATTCATATTTGATATTTTTTTGGATTTAATCATTTTTTAACTATTAAATTGAAATTGTTGCTCATTTTTTGAATACCTTTGTCCTTACTTAAGCTTGGTCCCTCACATGCACAAAAAAGTCCGGGTCTGGCTCGCCTCACCTGTAGCGCACAGCTTTGTGCACGCAGCAGTACAGTTTGTGCACATGCACTAACGCTCTGCTTGAAACGAACATCAGGAGAGGAGCAGAGAGATGGTGCAGAAGGAGTTTGGGATAGAGAACAAGGATGTACGCTCAGATGTGAGGGTGATGGATTGTTGATGTTGGCTCCGTCTCAGCTGGTAAGCAAACAAATGTGCTTCATCATTCCAGGAGGATACAAGAAAGAGAGCAGGAATGAGACAAAGGTTGATGGAGGAATACAGATAAGACTCACCCATATTCACTTCAACGATCTCAATAAATGTGGAGAATCGATGCAAGCCGCAGTTAATTTGATTCTGTGCTTCTGATGCAGATGGAAACAGGAACAGAAGGAGAGGAGCCGGATGGACTGTCGCCACAAAGGAAGAGAGGACGTGAGACCACAGAGATGAAACCGGGAAGGCGTTTTCTTCTAAAGAAAAGATGAATATCTCCAGCCCGCAGTTTGATCCTCATCAGCTGCCTCAGCCTCAGCTTTTTGTGCCTGATAGGAGCAGAATACTGGACCCGTGTAACATATTCTTTAAGATTTTTCACGCTCTCAGCAGACGGGCCGTAAATAAACTGCTCTGGATTCAGTTCTAAGCATTAGTAACTGGTTAGTTTTAGCAGATTCTGGTAACTAAAACGTAAACTACTACATGTTGTTATAGTGTCCATCTTCATTTGGCTCCATTAAGGAGACGTATACAGTTGCGTTTCTCTTCTGTGCATCGCACTCACTTGTCTGTTGTCACTCTCACTCCTTTATTTTTACGGTTTGTTTAGCTGAAGCTGAATTTCACACCAATATTTGCTCCCTGATCTGAAGCAGCAGAAAATATGTTGCAATGTTTTGAAGTTTTTTTTTTTTTTGTCTCCATACTGTCACATGTCATATATTCAAACAGACAACTGTGAGTAAAACTGGATCTATTAATAAAACTAAATGCAATCTGATAAACTTTGAGTTATGTTTTGACTTTGCTTTGCAGAAGCTAACTTGCGCTTTATATCTTAGATAAGTTCAGGAGTGTCAGGGTGGTTTTTGGACTGCGTGTCTGCCTCCTCCTGATTGCCTCTTCCTGTGACTCATCCGGCCGGCTCTGGTATTTAAGCTCCAGGCTCCCACCAGGTTTCCTTGAGTGCCTCCTTTAGGGCTTCACTGTCTGCTTCACAGGGAGAAGATACCAGCTTCAAGGAACCACCACCAGGAGAAGCCACCGCAGTCTCAGCCACAGACGACATGCAACCTGCTTCTCCCCGTCAGACCCGCCGCTGTGCAAACAGTCGTGCACATTTCAGTCAGCTCTGTAGATTAAAGGGATAGTTCGCCTCTTTTGACATGAAGCTGTATGACATCCCATATTAGCAACATCATTTATGAACATTTTCTTGTTTTGAGAAGCAAAACGCTTTATTTTTGTGGCCCCAGCAAACTAGCCGGACTACCTTCGTCAACACCAAATCGAGGCTGGAACTGTTGTGGAGAAATTAGAGTCGAATCCCGCGTTGGTCAGCCGTCCATTGGGGAGTTTATTGAACAAACCGTCACAGCAAATGTGCATACAGAATGTACAAAATGTCCGACGAGCTCATTTTGTGACACCCTTTTATACCGTTTTATCATAACAAGTGTACGTGGCCCTCTCTGGAGGCGCCTAGCTTTCGCAGTTTATCATCAACACGCTCATTCTAACTATCAACAATATTCATATGAACCAGTCAACAAGCACAGGATGTAACTAGGCCAGAAGTCATGAGCATGTCATGACATCCTTCTCCCACAGAACTCGGCTCACAGGACGCAGCAGGGGGTAAGAACATGTTCATAAATGATGTTGCTGATATGGGATGTCATACAGCTTCATGTCAAAAGAGGCGAACTGTCCCTTTAGCAGGGGAGGGTTTTCTCATTGAGTCACTGTTTCATTCTTCATCTCTGTTGTGCATATGTGATGTGTGAGATGACTCAGTGAGCTGGAAGGTGAGTTAAACAGAAACTGGGCTGCTTTCTGTCTGGATGCCTGTACAGCACCTTTCTCAGAGCAAACCTCCTCCACTCACAGCACGGCTTAGTCTCTAAGGGTCTTTGCAGAGTAGGGAATGTTCTGGTCTGTAGAAAGCTAAAGCCCACACGGATGTTCACCTTAATGGTGAATCTGATCTGGCAACATTCAACCATTTTGTTCTGCAGCCACTTCCTTACGGAACAATATACAAAAGGAAAAAAAAGACCAGACCAAAAGATGAACTAATGATGGCTCGAATAACCTGTAAGGCAACGTGAAATTAACACGAATTAACATGTTTCCCACGTTGCTTGTCTTCGGTAAGTCGGCTGACATCAATGTGACTTCTTACAGTGCTGTGGTTGGATGTGTGCGCGCGTGTCTGATCCCGTGTGTTCCCCCACGAACGTGTGCGTTTCTGGTGTGTTTTTCAGTGGGGACGGTCGGTCTCTTCCTCACACCTGGGTCGTGCTGTCGGCCCAAAGAGTACACTTCAGGGGACGGGCAGTGCTGCCCGACGTGCCACGAAGGTGCGTATGCGCGCGGAGGTGGCATGGAAACAAAACGAAACTGAGCGGAACCCTCCGGCCATTTTGTTTCAAGAGAGAAGCTACTCTTTTACAAGACAAGAGTTTGTTTTTGATACAAAGCTCCATTAAATTACTCAGCAGTGTCACACACACTGAAAATGTGCTATGATGGAAACACGCGCCATATAATCATTTCATTTATTTTTCCATCTGTAATTTTTCAGTTTTCCAACTTTAAAAACGGTAAAAATATATATATTTTTAAATAAAGTTTGGGAATTATAGCTGCAAACTTATGTTACCCACCCATCTTCAACAGTTAAAAGAAAGAAATGAAAGATCTGAGGAATATACAGAGATATTATCATAATAAAACTTTAAAACAATCATTAAAATTCGTTTTTGCAAAAGTTTTCAAAGTCTCGCTCCTCTTCTTTTGCTTTTACTAAATTCCTAAAAAGCCATAAAATCAATCTAATAAATTCCACACATATTTCAGTGAACAAGGAAAAAACTCAAATTGCCAAATGACATCTGCAGATTTCACCAAATACACGAATTATCTGTCCTAAGTGGTTCCTCAGGTTGTTAAATTTCCCCCAAAAACTCATGTTTCAGTTCTGAAGTCACATTATTATCATTATTTTAATTTAAGTTGCTCTTTTCGCCACTAAATTAGCATTTCCTCCCCGGAGTGTCTAAAGGGAGGCCTGCTTTCCTCCCTGAAACTTTTTCACTCAGTTCAAAGAACTTTACAGGAACAGTGGAATGATGCAAATCACAGAGAGCAACTTGGTGCTTACCTCATCTGTGAATACCTCTGTGCAACATCCTCTTTAGTTTGTTGATATTGAAACTACACCTTTTGTTTTACATGTAACACCTCGTTCCTTTCCGCGTAGCTGCTGACTTTCCCACATGCCGGCGTTGAATGAACACGCGTAACAGACTAAGAGGAAGAAAAAAAACCCCCACTGCATTCACGTGGTAATATTTCCCGGATGTAACGCCCTCTGTAAACATCGTTCATCAAAAGCCTTTATTCCTTATTTGCTATTTTCTCATCTTGCCACACTTAGGGCAGTCAAACGGGTAAAATTACAGAAATTAGTTGGATGTTTTTCTTGATTAATGATCAACCCAAAGCAGCAGAGGACACAGTTAACCCTGCAAGTTAAAGTAACTGCACCAAACATTTAGTTCTTGATAACATACATTATCTGTCAGTATGGGGGTTGGCAGGACACTGATCAGAATCAGAATCAGCTTTATTGGTCAGGTTTTACTAAACAAACAAGGAATTTGACTCCGGTAAAACTTCACTCGCAAAGTACAACATATAATAACATAAAAGAATAAAAATTTGAAATACAGAATGCGGACTTCAGAGGTGAAAAGCAAACTTGGTTTATTTTCAAAACAACAAAAGTCAAAACAATGACGTCACTTAACTATGGAAACAAAACATGACTATGAACGTGACAAAAACAAAAAGACTTGACATGGCATGAAAAACGCTTAACTTGAACTGAATTGAGCTGACGGGACGTGGTGTGGCGTCAGAAGAAAGGGGAATGGTGAAATCGGGGATAGGAAATCACAAACTGGAAGGGGAAAGGTGGGCTGTGTTCGAAACTGCATACTTCCATTCTGCATACTCGATCAGACAGTATGCAGAGCGTTTACCCACAATGCATCTCGCTCCTGCCCGAGCCGAAATCAGCCGGCCTGAAGCTGATTTCCCTTAAGCTCTAAACTCTGTAAACTTTAGCAACATTTGAAACATTTTCAGGTGAGAAAGTAGTCGTTTAGATCCCCAACGTGTTGAAAACCTGACAAAATACCGGCTATTTACCATTTTGTTCCCACGAATTCGGCGCTACTAAAGCTAGCCGCAGTGAGCAACGCACTTCCTGTTATTTTCACAAAATAAAATACCCGTTGCCTTTTATCATAGGGAAAGCCTTTATGATACAATTGGTGCTTTTGTTTTGAAAACAGGAAGTGAACCTACCCTCGTTGTAGCTAGCTTGAAATTGCCGTTTTGACAGGAAATGACGATCGGCGACGTCCATTACGTTGCATCTTGGGTAGTTTGAGTATGAGTAGTAACCTCATGATGCATACCCAACATTTAGGAGAATCTGGTATGCATCCGGGAACTTCTCGCTTACTCAAACTCGCATACTAACTCAAAAAGTTAGTAGGAGCAGTAGGAGTAGTATGCGGTTTCAAACAGAGGTCAGGAAACTAAATTCTGAACAGAGTGATTGGTAAATGGGTGCAGCTGATGACAATGGGCAGGTGAAGTGAATGAAACTAATGACCTGAACATGGGAAGTGGGGGAAAAACAATGGCAAAACTTAACGAAACATGAACTTAAAAACTAAGACACGAAATAACCTAAAACATGAAAACACAGGACTAAAAACACGGGGAAAACCCCATGAACGTGACAATATCATCATCACCAAGGCTGATTTATTAAGTAAGGAAGATGTGAGAATAATGGAAAATAGAATAGAAAATAATTTGTATGACAGCAGGGCAGATAGACCCAACACAGGAAAATCTGTATAAAAGCAGCATAAAAATATACAAAAAATAATTAATATGAAATATGTACAAAACACTTAAGTCAAACTGACTTCCCAGTTAAAATTTAGCTGCAGTAATGTTGTTAATGATCCAACATTGTTTGAGAAAGGCCTTGGAGCTGCTCTGACGTGATCTTTGTGCCGTGTCGGGCAGGAACGTTCGTCAGCAGAGACTGCACAGTGCAGTCTGGGACAAAGTGCAGCAGCTGTGAGACGGGCACCTTCATGAACAAACCCAACGGTCTGAGAAAGTGTTTCACCTGCACTTCGTGCGCCTCAGGTACGCTCACGTGGAAGGAGCTCGATGAAACTCACGTCTAACAAACCGGAAAAACTAAAATAATCCCTGATTTTTCTCTTTTTTAGACCAAGGTTTGTTTGCCAGGCAGGAGTGTACGACGACATCTGACACAGTTTGTGACGTTTTAAGTGGATATTTCTGCCAGACTTTGGGAGATAATGCAGGATGTAGTTGGGCAGAGAAGCACTCCGGCTGCGCAGCGGGACAGAGGATAAAAGAACCCGGTGAGAACGTTTAACATCAGAGTATTTCAAAGGGTTTTCTGGAAATGTGGGTTCTGGTAAGAATTTGTCTTTTTTTTTTCTTTTTTTTCAGGAAGCTCCAGAAACGACACGGTGTGTGAAGACTGTCAGCCGGGCCACTTTTCCACAGATGGTCTGAACTGCACTGTCTGGACTCTGTAAGTCATTCTGAGAATTATGTCTTCACCAAACTACTTCTGCTCTTGTGGATTCTGAAAATCCTCCAGTGACCACCCGAAACTGAACAGAACTGTCACAGAGTTTAGGTTTGAAATGTTTGAAGAGGCCTTGATAGCTCACCTGGTTAAACTGGCCTCCCATGAACAGCGGCAGTGGTTTCAGGGCCTGTTTACCCCACTCCCTCTGCCATCTACTCTCAAATAAAGGCCACTAGTGCCCGAAAAACCTTTGAAATTATTATGTTTTTTTTTAAAGAAAACACTCTATCCTAAGTCAGGCTAAAGCAAAATTTAAATGTCACACAGAAGTGTTGAATCTATACCGATGCCTGACATCACAACCGCACCAAAGTGCTTGATTGCCATTGACATAAAGTCAGAATATTAAGTAACTGACAGAAAACCAATTATTTAACCATTATCTTTAGTTAATTTAGACGTTGATGGAATATTGGCATTTTAAACGCCAAGTTTAATCATGACGGAGGACATCTTTTCAGCATTTAACCGATGAAATTGGTGGTAACCTGAAAGATCTCGCCTGATTGAGAGTCAATAAAATGAATTTCCTTTTGATGAAGTCTGAGGGGAGGGGAGGGGGGAGCCGGCTCTGTGTGGCGTGTGTTAATTAAGCAGAAACTGCATTTCTGCTGGACTGTGTGGCTGGAGAGAAGCTGCAGGAGTGCATGCACTGTGTGCAGCGCTGGTGCACCGACAGAAGGCATCAAAGGAAAACCTGATCTGCAAAATGCAGCATGTTGATCAACCCACAGCGGTTTCATAACCACGTGGTGCAGACAGAATTCAGGTTTTAGTTTGTGTCAGGAGAGAAAAGCAGCGTCTGTTTGAATGTTACACATGAGGGTGGGAACTACTTTGAACTATCAGTCTCTGCTAAATTATTCACATGGAATCCAGTTACTTCTGCACAGTGTTGGGTGTCGTGAAGAGACAGAAGCCCAGGAGAGAAAAACACTAACGATAAATGATTTTCCTTCTGAAGTATGACTTTATAACTGGATTTAACTTGTTTTCATAGCTTACGACTGTAAAATGGCTTCTGCTAAACACAGATATTTATCTCAGTCTCAACTTCTTATTGCTTTATTTGTACAGCGGTGCAGTATTTCCTCGCCCTGCCTGACACGAGTCTTCATTAGAAATGCATAACAATGAACAGGAAATGTCTTTTTCTTCTTTAACAGATGCTCTGAAACCCAAAAAAAGGTCAAAGAAGGGAGCCCGAGCAGTGATGTTGTCTGTGGCAGCGATTCAAGACACCATCACGTCTTAGCCGTACCGTTCAGTTTTTGCTTATTTACAGTTTTGGGACTTTATACTAAAGGTTTGTGCTCGTTTGACTAACTCATTTATTTATGTATCAAAGTGAACCATTTCAAATTTAATAAAAAAAACAAAGAAAAAATTGCTTCACAAATGGTACAAATATTTTTTCTACTTGAAAATTAATGCTCTAAAACTCTTCCTTGGTTTTATATTAAAATGTTCTTAATTGTTGTTCACAAAACAAATGTTGGAATAAAATATAATTAAATTTTTTTTTTAAACAGGCTTTTGTCTAACATTATTAATGTTATTCTTATTTTGTGATTTCAGCTGTTTTCATTTAAAGGGGAACTCCGGTATTTTCAACATTAAGCCTCTTTTCTGAGTCGAGCTGCCAAATAAAACACGACAGAAGCAACTTTTCGCCACGAAATTTGATATGGATTACCAGTGCACACCAGTAACCACTCCGGTGAGTTGATTATTTTGAAAACGGACGTTTATGGTGCTTTTACGGACCTTTTAAGACATGCATATGACTTGCCGTTCTGAAGCAGGTTGAGATGAATCAAAATTAGGCAAATACCAGAGACAGCAGTAAACATCAAAAAAGCGGTGAGGGGGGTTCTAAAACATTGCAGACGACTCAGAAAAGAAGCTTAATGTTGAAAATACAGCAGTTCTCCTTTAAGACAGCGCTGTATCATTTTAACATGATAGCAGCCTAACATAAATACTAACAACAGCCTACAGGGAATGGGCTAAAATTCAGCTCAGATAGATCTGCTGTATACAGTAGGCATATTTACTGTAATACTCCGGCCCTCTAAAAGAGCCGTGCAGAGCGAGGCGGCCATCTTTAGAAAGATTTTTACAACTTTTTAAACAAATGTATGTTTAAAGTGTTTTTGTTATCAGCACTGATGTTTTGAAGCCCGTAGTTACTGCAATAACCACCCATACTCAACATACCTCTTCAACCACTTCCCCCCTATACTAAGTTACTAAGTTGTGGAGTTCCACAAGGTTCTGTTTTAGGCCCCCTCCTCTTCTCGTTATATATGTTGCCCTTGGGATCCATTTTCAGAAAGTACAACATCTCTTTTCATTGCTTTGCCGATGATGTACAAATCTATTTACCCCTAAAGACAAATGAGCGAGCCTCTGGTCAGGCTCTACTAGATTGCCTTAAAGATATCCAGACTTGGATAGAAGTAAATTTTCTGTCTTTGAACAAAGGCAAAACTGAAATAACTTTATTTGGTCAACAAGATCTGCTAGATGGATGTGACAGTGCCATTGGCTCCCTTAAGTTTCATTGTCATCCTTTTGCAAGGAACCTTGGCGTTGTCCTTGAAAGTAACTTTAGGTTTGATAAACAGATATCCCATAAAGTCAAGACAAACTTCTTTCAACTTAGACTGTCGGCAAAAGCGAAAGCTTATCTCCCAGGAAATGTCCTTGAAAGATTAATTCACACTTTTATTACGTCACGTTTAGATTATTGTAATTCCTCGTTTGTTGGGCTTGACCAGACAGCATTGCACCGTTTGCAGGTCGTTCAAAATGCTGCCGCCCGCTTGCTGACTGGAAAGAAAAGGCGTGAGCACACTACCCCTGTCCTTGCCTCTTTTACACTGGCTTGGATTCAGTTTAAGGTTTTATTAATTGCTTTTAAATGTGTAAATGGTTTGGCACCACCTTATTTATCAGAGCTTCTACAGCTCCACAATTCAGCTGGGGCACTTCGGTGGTCAAACCACCTGCTCCTGGCAGGACCTCGGTCCAGGCTCGCTCCTCAAAACACATCTCTTCTCCTTGGCGTTCACTCCCAGCTTAGCTAGGAATCTTGGCTCGCTCGCTTTCTTTTTATCCCTGTTACTCTATTTTATTTTCAAAAACACAG
The DNA here is from genome assembly GCF_027942865.1 of Odontesthes bonariensis. Taxonomy (NCBI): domain Eukaryota; kingdom Metazoa; phylum Chordata; class Actinopteri; order Atheriniformes; family Atherinopsidae; genus Odontesthes; species Odontesthes bonariensis. The sequence continues at coordinate 5,530,115 of NC_134515.1, read as the reverse complement.
GGCGAATGCCTTTTCAGGCTTGAATGACTCACAGGTCGGTGTTCAGTACTTTAACAAACATAAAAACACATTCCTCTGAAAAACCTTGAAAGGAACCTTCTGAAAGTCTGGAGGACTATTTCTTGAAAAGATTTTAAGAAAGTCTGTCTGCGTGGGAGAATAATAAGATATTTTCATTGTACTCTGAAAGTGTGTGACAAAGAAGATGTGCTCACTCTCTGTTGTAAGTGTATTTCATATGTCTGACTAACTTAGTTTCTACCTTAGTACACTGAAGTATTTCCTATTGACTATTGACAACTTGAAGTATTTTCCAAGTTGAATTGTGTGCGATGTAAGTGCCTTAAAGAAGCTGCATATATGATTGTGTTGCTCCATCTTATGTTGGAGCTTCTCCTGTATTCCTGTTTACCTTGAAAATAATTTCCTTTTTACACCCTTTTCTGTGCTTTCTGATGAACTTTCCTTTGCATCTCTGTTGCTCACCAAGCTTTAGTTCACCGATTGAAACACAACCGTCAAAATATGTATTTCCTGCTTGTTGGTTTTCATTTACCAGATCCTTGGTACTGCTGTTCTGATCTGTTTTTGTAACTCTTATTAAAAGCTCATTTTGAAAGAAAAATGGTTGACCTTTGTTTATTGCATTATGCTGGAAGAATGTTGGTTGCCCCTCTTTTACCCACTGGTTAAATAACTTAACATGGAGTTTGGCTCTTGAGAAACTGACCTATATTGTTAGAAAGAGGGCTTCTGATTTTTATGATATTTGGAGGATATTTCTGGAACTGTTGAGGGAGGGAGAATGAGATAATGAAAATTATTTAATTTGTTGTTTGGAGTGCAAGCTGTAACCTATATTTTGAATACTTTTTAAAATTTATTATTATTACTATTAATATTTTTATTTATATATGTGTTTATTTACTTGTTTATTTTTATTATTTTCATTATTTCATATTAATTGCACAGTAATTTGCTTACTAATTACTGCGATTTATTGGTTTATATATTTTTTAATCATTTAATTATTATTTCCTTTACTGCCATGTGTTTTGGATGTTTAAATTGTTGGATGTTGTTATATTAACATGAAAAACCAATAAATAAATGTTTAAATAAAAAAAAAAAAGCTAATTTTTCTGCATCCACCTGCGTTCTGTGTTCTGCCTGCATTCAGGTCCTTCTTCATCTATGGCAGCTGCAGCATTTTGGATCAGCTGGAGGAGTTTTTGGGACATCCTGGTAATGCATTTCAGTCGTCCATCCAGGAAGGTTTTTATGCATCACTCTGATAGGAGGACGATCCTGTTTTACACTGGTTTTACAAGCAAATTAAGGATGCAACTTACTCCCAGTCGTGCAGGCTAATGCCATCCAGAGTAAATATATGCTTTTGTGTTTTTCTTTGAAGAAATGCAAGTTAGGCAAATGAAAATCCTTCAGGAGTGATTTAGTGATGTTCCACTTTGTTGGGACACCCGCACAAAATGGAAGATGAAATGAAAACGGAAGAAAACGTCTTTATCTATGGGATTCGAAGGTGTGGTGGGGGTCCAGTTTTGGAGAGGAGATGGGGGCCAGTGTGACCAGTGAAGGAGATGATGATGACCGGGTCAGTTTTGGAGCTTTCCAGCTGGAGGAAGTTGTGCTCCGTCCAGAGATGGGACCAAGTCACACATGTGCAAGTCTCAAGTAAGTCTCAGCTTTCAAGTCTCAAGTAAGTCCCAAGTCTTAGCTTTCCAGTCTCAAGTAAGTCCCAAGTCTTAGCTTTCCAGTCTCAAGTAAGTCCCAAGTCTTAGCTTTCAAGTCTCAAGTAAGTCCCAAGTCTTAGCTTTCCAGTCTCAAGTAAGTCCCAAGTCTTAGCTTTCAAGTCTCAAGTAAGTCCCAAGTCTTAGCTTTCAAGTCTCAAGTAAGTCTCAAGTCTTAGCTTTCAAGTCTCAAGTAAGTCCCAAGTCTTAGCTTTCAAGTCTCGAGTAAGTCTCAAGTCTTCGCTTTCAAGTCTCAAGTAAGTCCCAAGTCTTAGCTTTCCAGTCTCAAGTAAGTCCCAAGTCTTAGCTTTCAAGTCTCAAGTAAGTCCCAAGTCTTAGCTTTCAAGTCTCAAGTAAGTCCCAAGTCTTAGCTTTCAAGTCTCAAGTAAGTCTCAAGTCTTAGCTTTCAAGTCTCAAGTAAGTCCCAAGTCTTAGCTTTCAAGTCTCAAGTAAGTCTCAAGTTTTAGCTTTCAAGTCTCAAGTAAGTCCCAAGTCTTAGCTTTCAAGTCTCAAGTAAGTCTCAAGTCTTAGCTTTCAAGTCTCAAGTAAGTCTCAAGTCTTAGCTTTCAAGTCTCAAGTAAGTCTCAAGTCTTAGCTTTCAAGTCTCAAGTAAGTCTCAAGTTTTAGCTTTCAAGTCTCAAGTAAGTCTCAAGTCTTAGCTTTCAAGTCTCAAGTAAGTCCCAAGTCTTAGTTTTCAAGTCTCAAGTAAGTCTCAAGTCTTGGCTTTCAAGTCTCAAGTAAGTCCCAAGTCTTAGCTTTCAAGTCTCAAGTAAGTCTCAAGTCTTAGCTTTCAAGTCTCAAGTAAGTCTCAAGTCTTAGCTTTCAAGTCTCAAGTAAGTCTCAAGTCTTAGCTTTCAAGTCTCAAGTAAGTCTCAAGTTTTAGCTTTCAAGTCTCAAGTAAGTCTCAAGTCTTAGCTTTCAAGTCTCAAGTAAGTCCCAAGTCTTAGCTTTCAAGTCTCAAGTAAGTCTCAAGTCTTAGCTTTCAAGTCTCGAGTAAGTCCCAAGTCTTAGTTTTCAAGTCTCAAGTAAGTCTCAAGTCTTGGCTTTCAAGTCTCAAGTAAGTCCCAAGTCTTAGCTTTCAAGTCTCAAGTAAGTCTCAAGTCTTGGCTTTCAAGTCTCAAGTAAGTCCCAAGTCTTAGCTTTCAAGTCTCAAGTAAGTCTCAAGTCTTGGCTTTCAAGTCTCAAGTAAGTCCCAAGTCTTAGCTTTCAAGTCTCAAGTAAGTCCCAAGTCTTAGCTTTCAAGTCTCGAGTAAGTCTCAAGTCTTAGCTTTCAAGTCTCAAGTAAGTCCCAAGTCTTAGCTTTCCAGTCTCAAGTAAGTCCCAAGTCTTAGCTTTCAAGTCTCAAGTAAGTCCCAAGTCTTAGCTTTCAAGTCTCAAGTAAGTCTCAAGTCTTAGCTTTCAAGTCTCAAGTAAGTCCCAAGTCTTAGCTTTCAAGTCTCAAGTAAGTCTCAAGTAATTTTTTCTTGGGCAAGTCAAGTCAAAGTCAAGTCACCTTATTATTGCAATTTTACCTGCAGAATCTGATCTTAATACAGTGAAAAGACAAGATATAAGTGCAGGGCTCTCAAGTCTCACGCAATGAGCGTGAAACACACGCATTTCAACAAGTTCACACGCCACACATGCCATTTCTCACGCTGAGAAATGATCAACTTCGTCGCACAGAAATTCTAATGGCCTATACTATAAACGAGTCAATGGCAGGTTACTGTGTGCTCGTACAGCTCAGAATAGCTCTGGTACAGCGAAGCTATTTCAGACCTCACCCGGCAACAAGAAATTCTGTTTTCTGATTGGCTGAGAAATTCTATTTTGTGATTTGCCGATGGGTTGCTAAATCAAGACAGCTGTACCAGAGCTATAGTTCTGAGCTGTACGAGCGCACAGTAACCTGCCAGTGACTCGTTTGTAGTATCGGAGTGTCTATTTGCACCCCTGGTACAAATAGCCTTGGCCACACAGCTGAGCTATTCACACCCCGTGATGTAACACCAAAATAAAAGCTGCTGGCTTGCACAAAAAAACATGGCGGACATCCGTTTTTTCGTCATCAGAAAGTGAAAAATACTGATAGGTTTCGGCACTAATATCTGTTCCAATTAAAAACTAGATGGAAACATTGTGTTTTATTTTCATAATCGATGTTCAGTGAAGACATTACAACCAGTTTGTTAGTTTTTAGAAATTTCGCGATCATGACGTCCAGCCATATTGACAATAAACATACCTGCACACCATAGATATGTTATAAGATCAACTAGCGTAGTGGTAAGCATTTTGGGTAAAGATGGAGGAGTCCCGGGTTCGATTCTTGCCCGATGCGTTTTGGCAGTGAGAAGTGATAGTGGGCATACCAACGTCTCTGCAGAGAAGGCGCGCATTTTGAAAAACAATTCAGTTCTCAAACGGAAGTTTTGATTGCAACAGTTAGCTAGTGCACCAGGGTGTAAATAGCACACTTTGCTATAAATAGCATACATTATTCTGAATGTCTATTAGCACCCCTGGTACAATAGCCTTACACTATTCACACCACAGATCTATAAAGAAGGTTCTTTATAGATCTGTGATTCTTCACACCCAGTGAATTATCACCAAAAACAGCTTGCTCGTGAGCATAAAGGCCATTGCGGACATTCGTTTTTTCTTCATCAGAAAGCGAAGAATTCTGATGGCACTAATATCTTTTTAAATTGAAAGATAGATGTCTTTCTTAACTCTTAGCTGAGGACATCTCTGGCCTAATGGATAGCGACATAATCCTCCATACGGGAGACAGTGGTTCAACTAGCTATCGTTTCATGCTAAATCACCTCTCCCATTTTTTGTTAAGCTTAAAGTTAGGATTATTAGCTATATAACCAAAGCAACCATGAAACAAAAATCATAGCTCTGTAAATGAGAATGCGAGTAGTATCATAAAAGAGGCATTTCCATTGCAGATTTTGCATTAAAATTTAATTCTGTGATCAATATGCCAGTGTAAATGCACAGGGGTGTAAATAGCATACATTGCATTTTTTACCAGAGGGGGTATTACAGTAATGGAACACATCGCCATGTGCACCGGGGTACGAATTGCATTCACTTCTAATTGCACCAAGGTTCAAATAGCATACACTTCTAATTGGACCGGGGTACAAATAGCATACACTTCTAATTGCACTGGGATACAAATAGCATACACTTCTAATTCCACCAGACGGAGTATCAATAGAACACATTGCTGAGTGCACCGGGGTACGAATAGCATTCACTTCTATTTGTACCAGGGTACAATCAGCATACAGTGCTAATTGTACCAGGGGTGCAAATAGCCTTACCCTTATAGTATAGGCCATTAGAATTTCTGTGCGACGAAGTTGATCAATTCTCAGCGTGAGAAATGGCATGTGAGCGTGTGAACTTGTTGAAATGCGTGTGTTTCACGCTCATTGCGTGAGACTTGAGAGCCCTGGTTCTGCCACACTGAAATGCTGATGAAGAGAGGGTTTTTTCCATGGTGGGGCTCAATAAAACCAAGACCAGGAACACGTTGGCTCTGAATGGAACTCTGTCATCCATCATGACTGTGAAAATGGCTGACATTGAGCCCCAGTGCTTTAAATGGGAGCCCCCAATATCAGTCATCAAGCATCAAAATCTGCCACAAACACTTACAACAACACTTTGCAAAACTAAAACAATTTATTTTAAAATATAGCAGAATTTAGTGTAAAAGTGAAGATTTGTGATTTTGGTATAAATAAGTAGCTAGTTTATGGCGATGGGATACTGCAAGGGACCAGCCGTTTAGAATCTGCACCTTTAGAGCCAGACGGATGGTGAGTGTGAGACACGAGTGACTTATGGCGGCCGATGTCTTGGCCAAGAAGGAGTAGGAAGGTGAAGAGGATGGGGCCAAGGACAGACCCTGGAGGGACCCCACATGTGTTGGTATGTTGTTTAAATATGACCGGCGCCAACCGGGCAGGGTTGAGTAAGTCCAATGGTGAGGTGAGGCTGGCTGAGGAGTTGCCATGGTTTCCTGTATCAAATGCAGCAGGTAAATGGAGGGATGAGGAGAGAGGGAGAGCCTGTATCTGCTGCCATTAAAAGGTCATTTGTGACTCACACCAGAGCCGTCGTCTACCAACTAACTGAGGGAGAATATTCCCTTTCTGACACGCTGACCTTTCCATTTAACACATATTGATTATCTTTAATTAGAAATAAACACGGAGCGTGGCATTTACATAAGTCTAGTTGCTGTCCAACAGCTACAGACGCAGCTAATCTCCTGATCCTGATGGGCCGACGTGGGAAAGACTGGACAAAAGGAGGCCATGCTGCACCAGAAGATGAGCAGAGCTGCTGAATTTATCTGTTTTTCTTTATCTGTACCAGGATTCCATGATGCTGAAAACTGGGCCTCATTGTTTGGGTTTGCTCTCCAAATGAGAAATTCCCTACTTAAAAAAAGGTTTTAATATGTTTGATATGTTAAAGGGATAGTTCGCCTCTTTTGACATGAAGTTGTATGACATCCCATATCAGCAACATCATTTATGAACATCTTCTTACCCCCTGCTGCGTCCTGTGAGCAGAGTTCCAGCCTCGTTTTGGTGTTGACGAAGGTAGTCCGGCTAGTTGGCTGGGGTTTAAAAAATAAAGCGTTTTGCTTCTCAAAACAATATGTGTTCAAAAGAGTAATACATTTGCATCACAAAATCGTTCTCCAGAAAAAGTCAGAGCTCACAATCGCTTGGCACTATTTTCTCTCCCTTCGTATCACTGCCTGCTGCCGACGGCCGCGCCTGTTACGGTGTTTGCTGCTCGGTCTGCACAGCAGGCAGTGATACGAAGGGAGAGAAAATAGCGCCAAGAGATTGTGAGGTCGGACTTTTTCCTGGAGAACGATTTGGTGATGCAAATGTATTACTCTGTTGAACACATATTGTTTTGAGAAGCAAAACACTTTATTTTCGGGACCCCAGCAAACTAGCCGGACTACCTTCATCAACACCAAAACGAGGCTGGAACTCTGCTCACAGGACGCAGCAGGGGGTAAGAAGATGTTCATAAATGATATTGCTAGTGTGGGATGTCATACATTGTGGACGTGTAGAAGCTTAATGGGGACCAGATAATAGAAAATGACACTCATATGTGTTATTGATGTGCTTTATGATGTCCCGTCACCTGTTTCCTGCATCTGATTCCAAATGCTTTGATTTTATAACCCGAACAAAGATGTCCATATTGTTCATCTGTGTTTTTTTCTGGGGTTTCTTTTCTAAATGAGCAGCTACTATGGCACATATCTAAATACTGACTGTATTCCTTTAGATGGAATTGTGTTTTTTTTAACCACTTATTTGTTTTTGTGTTGATTTAATTGACTCTCCGCTGTCGTGTGTGAACAGCAGACCTCTGTATAAGTGTGCACTCCTGACCTCTTGTGGTTGAAGGCATCACAAACTGCTTGTGCCTCCACATCATCTCAGCACGGACAGTAAATTTATCTGCTTTAAATATCTATGTTGGACATTACACATGTAAATGAGCCACTTAGTAACAGAAAACATTCTGAAACACAGCAACAGACGTGTGGTTCCTTCACTGAGCCTCTAAGCACCCAGTAAACGATGGAACAGAATATTATGGGATAACTTCTTTAAATATGTGAGTGAAGCTGATGTTTCTGCTCTGGAGTCGGATATGTGGGGGCAAACAAAAACTGTGAGTGTTTCTCTGGGATTGTACCTCAGTTTGAGTTGTATTTGAATATCTTACACAAAGATCTGAATGAAAGCAGCCCAAAAGAATCCCCATTAGACTGTATATCGGTCCAGAATACAGTGCAATAACTCACTAATTTAATTTATTCAGATGAATTCAGCCTTTATTAATGATCATGGAACTGAATTTCAAAACATTTTTGTTGGTTGAGACAGCATTACAAATAAAAACTAAGTTAATTATGTAATTACTTTATTTTTAACCGTTTAAATTGAATACTACTGTATTCTTATTAACTAATTCTCCACACATCGTGCCGTGCAGCCCTTCAATCAAGCCGACTGGTTATTTAAATGTAGGTCAAATAACCAGCAGGTGGCGGTGAGGGACTATAATGAAATATTTGTGTTTCATTTGGACTCTGTGGGGGTGTTTCTTGGGATTTTTATGATTCAATTGGTACAAAATGTACTTTTTTTTCTTCTATTAAATGTTCTTAAAAACGAACGAATATTTTTCTGTAATTATTTGACGATTCATTTCATCATAGAGGAGCTCGTGTGTGCTGATGGAAAGTGGAATGAAAATTATGAAAATGAGTCATCGTGAAGAAATATCACCCGATAAATGATTCATTTATCTGACCAACAGAACTTCTGACAGAGTGACTCATATCTGTGATATGGCGGGGTTGTCATCAACAGCAACAACGGGACAGGTGAATTTGGATTACGGTAACCATAGTGAGCCAAAGGAAATTGGGTGAAGCTGAACCACACCTGACTTCGGCAGTCGGGAAGTTTGCCTCCACAATAAAAGCCCTGAACGCATACGCATCACGTCGTCTTTTATTTTGAAAGAAAAAGCCGGAAGTAGTAACCGTAATTCAGGTGAAATTGATGAACACTCCGTCATCGAAGCCTCTAATGTTCACCAAACGAGGTGAAACTTTAAAGTAGCCCCGGTTAGTTTCCTTCAGGGATTACTGAACCAAACGTTTTGTCCCGGGTCGGTTATGCGAGGAGCTGACGCTTCCGCCGCGGCCCGGTGATACAGCTCTGGTTTCGGGCTGGAAACTTTGGGGCCTGTCCAGTCAACGTTGGGCTTCCGCTGGAAGTTTTAACCAAACTGTGCGATGCATATGCTGGCGTCCAACGGATCCATAATGGACCTGGGCTCGGAGGTGGTGAAGGTTAAAGCGCACTACTGTGGGTGAGTGACTCTCCGTGCGATGTAGTCCCAAACGGGCGGCAGTTATCCGGCTGGTGTCGGGGTGGGAAACACACCTGTGGAATGGAGGCTTCCAGATGGTGTTCTGGCTCAATATGTAGCCCTGGCATCTTGGGTCTGGGGTGGCTCTTCAGCACACCTGGCCGGCGCCAAACTCTCAGATATACAAAGAAATTACATTTAAATTAGTTCTATTTTTTAAAAATAATGTTTTAATAATGTTTCTTTTCTTTTTTAGAGAACATGGACTGACTGTTTTGCCAACTTTTTATCGTGTTATATAAAATGTTAATCAGTTGCTATTTTCTGGAGCTTGTGTTGTTTTCAAGTGTGTCTCACGGTAAAAAAAAAAAAATGTTTTAATAATGTTTCTTTTGTTTTTTAGAGAACATGAACTGAATGTTTTGCCAACTTTTTATCGTGTTAGACAGGGGCGATTTTAGGATCTGGTCTTTAGGGGTGCCCAGCCCCCAGAGGCACATTATTTCTCACTAATTGAGGCGAACTAGTACATTTATAAATTTTTGGAGCTGTATTAGTTTTGCTTTGAGTAGTGTTTTCCCCTACAACATTCAATTTTGATCAAAAAGACTGTGGCTTGACAGGGATAACAGAGAGCCTGAGACAAATATTGAAGATCACTCAACATTTATTTTGGGAGTAAAGAGTTAAATGCTAGAAAATAAATAAAATGGTCACTAAAATAATGCATCCTTGAGCAAAAAACAAAAACACTTTGTAACCACCCAAGGCTAATAATATCAAAGTATTGCGCAGGGGCAGAGCAAGTTTTTTGCATAATATAAAATTTTAAAAATGTTCTAAGCCAGGGGGTGCCGAGCTATCTCACAGTAGTGCCTTGGCACCACTAAAAATACCCTAGCCTCGCCCCTGGTGTTAGATAAAATGTTAATCAGTTGCTATTTGCAGGAGCTTGTGTTTTCTTGAAGTGTGTCTCACGGTCCTTTTTGTTAAAAATTTGCTCAACTGGCAGACCTTGGAGGTGTAATGTAGTTGAGTATGATGCCACAATAATGTGAGAAATGCCGACATGTTCTCATTTAAAACGTGAGTGTGAGCCGGACTGTGGAGGACAGTTCCTGGCAGATGCACAGCCTGAGACCTTCTGGTGAGAAAGCCCCTGTTCTGGAGTGGCTGTGCTCTCCCACGTTAAATGGTTGGTTTTAGCAGCTTTCTTAGCAGTGATTATGGAAGTTTTTCTGTGCCATCAGGGTTTGAATATGAAATCTAATGTAGAATTTTTACAGCATCAAAATCAGACTTTGAATTTGAAAAACCAAGTGTAAAAAAAAAAAAAAAAAACAATAATAAAATTCTAAAAACAAAAATCAGTGTAAAAAAATTCAACATCTAAAAAAATCCAAATTAAAAAAAATTCAACTTCAAAAAAGTCAGTGGAAAAAAAGTCAAATTAAAAAAAATCAACTTCATTCAAATTCAACAAAAAGTCAGTGGGGAAAAAAAAAATCAACTTAAAAAAATGAACAGCTCAGCTCAATAGATATTAGTAATATCTATTACTCAATTTTACTAACACAAATTGTAAATAAAGTAAACTCACTCACCGAAGCACCATCACCCGCGTTGGTGGACATGGCTGATCTGTCCAATGGAGCGTAACTTGATTGGCTGCCGTTGGATGAATTGAGACAGGGATCGATTGCTTCTCCCTGTTTACCCGGATGTTGAGTCTGGTTCTTTTTCCACGGAATTTTTTTCCACTGAATTTGTTTTTAGATGTTGAATTTTTTTACACTGTTTTTTATTTTTATTTATTTTTATTTTTTTTTTTATTATTATTTTATTTTTACACTGTTGGTTTTTCAAATTCAAAGTCTGATTTTGATGCTGTAAAAATTCAATATTAGAAATTCATATTTAAACTCTGATGGCACAGAAAAACTTCCATACAGTGACCCCTTTAAAAAAAAAAAAGAGTGCTGGAGACTCGGGTGACTGTGGAGGAAGGTTCAGTCGGCCCCCCTGGATCTCCGTCAGTAGATCTTGAAGAACTTGGCTGGAATTCTTCGACACACACGGATGCAAAGAGGAATTCGGAGTATGTCTCTGAAGAATGATGCTTCCCAGTGCTTCTTCTTGGTCAGGGTGCAGGTGTCCGGTGTCAGATTCATGTGTTAGCCGAACATGTTGGTGTTATTTTTGGATCTGTTTGAACAATGAAGTTTACTGATATTTAAAGTTTATTGAAAGGAGCCAGTTGAGGTGGTAGGAGTCTCTGGTCGGGATGCCTTCAGGTGGCTTCACAGAGGAGGCGTTTCAGGCCCGCTGTCCGCTCCGATGATCGCTCGGCTGGCTCGGGGATGCCTCTGTGTCCACCTGGAAGAGCTTCAGATTGCGGCTGGGGAGAGGAATGTTTTGGGGGATCTGTGCTCGGCTAGCTGCTCCTGGATCCGGGATAATCTAAAGAAAGTGCACGGATGGCGGCATATCTCGTTGTTTGGACAGGATCTTTGTGTTCCCTGACTCCCAGTGTCTCGCTCTCAGTTCCAGTCATTGAACTTCATGTTTAACTGTCAGCGGATCAGCTGTTCTTGGGTTAACTGGCCTGCTCTGTTTGGGCCCTTGTATCAGTGAACTCCTATATGGTAAATTCACTTTTTTTGTGGGTCTGATTCTTTTGATGCTCCTTCGCTTCTTAACCGCTGAAAATGTCATCTCTAACAACCAGGGCTGGGCAACGATTAAAAGTTTTAATCTAATTAATCACACGATTTCCCTGATTAATCGCATTTAGACGCAGAATCCAAAAATGAATCCAAAAGTAGTGTATAGCTTTTAGCATTTAGCTTTATTTTAAATGTGCTGCCATATGAATGAAAGTGCCATAACATTTGTTGTGCAAACACACTTTTAACATCAGCATCTTTCTGTAGTTTTTATGTAGAAGCCTCGCTCCACTGTCTGTTTCCTTGAATGACTTGCTGCTATCAGTTGTGTGTTTTGCCTTTAAGTGATATTTTAGACTGGAACTACTACGCTGAGAAGACAATTCAACTTGGCAGTGTTTACAGATGACTTTGGTTCTGTCGACTCCGCCGTCTGGAAGAACTTTAACATGAAAATGGCCGAGTAAAAGTTCCGTACCCTTCTCCATGTTTGGTGGATCCGCCGATTACTTTCTTTTCCGGTTCCACAGCAGACAGCAGCAGACTTTTACAAAATAAAAGCCTGTGAGCAACAGACTTTTACAAAATAAAAGCCTGTGAGCAACAGACTTTTACAAAATAAAAGCCTGTGAGCAACAGACTTTTACAAAATAAAATAAATAATAAAATAAGGGTGGTTGTAGTGGGTTGAGCAGGCGCCCCATGTACAGAGGCTATAGTCCTCGCTGCAGCTGGCCCCGGTTTGAGTTCCGTATCGGATGGCCCTGTGCTGCATGTCGTTCCCCCTCTCTCTGCCCCCTGCTTCCTGTCTCTCTGAACTTTCCTATCCATTAAAGACACAAAAGCCCCCCAAATTTGACTTTATTTAAAAAAAAATTAAATTATTATTATTATTTTTTAAATAAATAAATAAAACCTGCGTTAATGCACGATAAAATATTTATCGGCGTTAAATAATTGGCGAGTTAACGCGATAATAACGAGTTAACTCGCCCAGCCCTACTAACAACCTTGACTTGGACAAACATGAGAGGAAAGTGTCATTTGTGCGCCGCCTTTTTCCTTCATATGTGACTTCTGTGATTCTTTGTTATTCTGTCAGTTAGCAGAACTTTTCAAACTTGCAACAAGATTAAACACTGTAGCAGACATGAAAACTTTTGTTTTTGCTATCAGAGTTCTTAATGCCAGTCCTTGTGTTACAGTGAATCTCTGTTGCCCTGTTCTTTTATCACTGAGGTGTTTGTATCTACAGTTTAAGTCATATTACCAGATTAATCCGATATATAAATGTTACCAACTCCTCTCAGGACTGGTTGGATGACATTCGTATGCATGCATGACTTCTGATTGGGGAAAGATCTTGTGGATTCATGCTAGGTTGACTATTCCAGCCTCCACTTTCCACTGAAGCTGACATGCTCTGTAATCATTTAGTGTTAAAGGATCAGAAAAGGTCAAACAGAGAGAAATATTACAGCCAAGCTATGCTGTGGTTTATTAATCCTTAGCAACTTAAAGGACCACATGGGTAAAAAACCACATCTGTTTGAGGGTTTAAAGGCTGTAGATGCTTCTAAATGAATGATTTATTTGAGGAATAATCGACGGGACGCATCACGCAGCCTTGGATGTGAACCTGGGGAGGTGTTCGTCAATGCTTGGATCTCTTTATGTTGACTTTTCTGTGAAAGTCTTAAGATTTCTGCTTCTCAAGCGGCAGCGTACGTGTTCAGATCAGCCTCTCGACCTGCGCTCCTAAAGTGGAGTGTGTGTGTGCACAGGGGCTGGAGGTGATGTCGCCTGCTCAGACTTAAGTTAATCCTGTAAAGTTTTACACATGACCCTCCTCGGTCATTTATGTGGAACATGCATTCATGTTGCTTTTTGCGACTCATGTACATGTTCAGACTGATCGTGTCAACCGAAGCTGGCTTTGAAAAAAACAAATGGGGGCAGATGTTGTGACATTTTCCTATTGTTCCAGAGTCCAATCTTTATCGCCTCCTAGCAAAGTGGAGGCTTTTGTTCTGTTGATAAGTCTCACTAATAAGTGTTTTTCTTAAAGGGATAGTTCACCTCTTTTGACATGAAGCTGTATGACATCCCATATCAGCAACATCATTTATGAACATCTTCTTCCCCCCTGCTGCGTCCTTTGAGCCGAGTTCCAGCCTCGTTTTGGTGTTGATGAAGGTAGTCCGGCTAGTTGGCTGGGGTTTAAAAAATAAAGCGTTTTGCTTCTCAAAACAATATGCGTTCAAAAGAGTAATACATTTGCATCACAAAATCGTTCTCCAGGAAAAAGTCAGACCTCACAATCGCTTGGCGCTATTTTCTCTCTTCTGTCATACAGCTTCATGACAAAAGAGGCGAACTTTCCCTTTATGGCTCCGCAGCTGTTTCTTCCCAGTTCCCTGAGTTTTCTTTGCATTGTGCTTGTGGAAATGCTCTCATTTTAACTTATAAAATCATTGCTGTGAGCTTTACTAATGATTTTCTCTTCATTTCTTCCTCAAAGACGAGGTTTCATCCCTATCCTTCCAGGTTTGATAATGCATCGAGTAGCTCTTGAACTAATGTTCGACTGATGTTTCACCCTCCTGAAACAGAGTGACGTCGTTTCCATGACCACAGGATGAAAATCCTGTGTTGAGCAACTTCTTGCGAGATGAAACAACTTAATCACTGCAGTACTTTTCCAATGGGTTAGATTCAGGTGGTAATTACTCTGTGAGTAATAGGGCTGCAGCGATACACTAATCTCCCGATACGATATTCAGTCAATGATACGATACGATTCGATACACTTACATCGTCGAAAATTACAAATATCTTGGGACTATTCTGGATAATAAGTTAAATTTCAACTGCCATTCAGAGAACCTGCAAAAAAAGGGCCAGCAACGACTGTATTGTCTGAGAAAACTCTCCAAGTTTCAGATGGATAAGTCCCTGATGATCTTATTCTACAGATCATATACTGAATCTGTGCTGACCTTCTCTCTGCTGGTTTGACAAACTTAACACAAGGTCCAAAAAATGCACTGAGCAGAGTGATAAAGTTGAGCAACAAGATTCTGGGAGTTGAACGGTGCACACTTACGGATCTGTTCAACAGACAGATAATCAGGAGGACTGATGCCATTCTGTCTGACAGCTCCCATCCTTTACATTCTGAGTCCCAGTTTCTGCCTTCTGGCCCCCGGCTCAGACTTCCTCGTATGAAGAGCAACAGGTACAAGCACTCCTTCGTCTCTACAGCTATTTCCCTTTTGAACTCAGGACAGGGTAGGAAGACCTGATTGGTTGATTTTGTTTCTGTTTCTTGTCTCCATGTGGTTTTATTGATGTTGGCAAAAATTGATGATACACACTGTTCGCTACTTTGTAGGGGCTGCTACTGACGTTGTTTCAGCACACTGTATTATCCCTCCCTCTCAGACTTTTAATTATGTATATTATGTTTTATGTCCTTTTTACTTGCTGCAACACTAATTTCCCTACGGGGACACAAGTAAAACTGAATCTGAAACTGAATCATTTTCTGGGGGACAGTGTGATTTGACATGAATCGTTTCTGATTGACTGTTGGTGCGTCCTTTGAACCGGAAAGACGACACCGCCAGACAAACAGAAACAAGCAAACATGCACTTTATATAACATTTTTATTAACTTTTTTATGATCTGTGTTTTCACTAATTGTAACGTCTGACTTTTCATTAGTTTGCTTTAACAAAAAATTTAAAAAATCGATACTCGTGGCTGAAAAATCGATACTTCATCGGGAAACTAAATAAATCAAATTTATTTGTAGCACATTTCATGTACAAAACAATTCAAAGTGCTTCACATAAAATAAAAGCATTACAGCAGGGAGTGGAAGAAGCATTAAAAATACGTAAAAGAATATAAAGAGAAACAAATAAAATCATTTAAATGAATTTAAAAACAAGAAACAGTCCAGATAAGTTCAAAGATAGCGTGCAGATTTCATGCATAGACACATGAGAACAGAAATGTCTTTAACCTGGATTTAAAAATGTCTCCATTTGGTGAAAGTTTAATCTCCACTGGCAGTTTGTTCCACTTGTTTGCAGCATAACAGCTAAATGCTGCTTCTCCATGTTTAGTCTGGACTCTGGACTGGACCAGCTGACCTGAGTCCTTGGATCTCAGAGCTCTGCTGGCTTTATATTCTCTGAACAGATCACAGATTGTAAACCATCAGCAGGCTTTTAAAATCTATTCTGTGACTGACTGGAAGCCAGAGTAAAGATTTTAAAGCTGCTGTGATGTGTTCAGATCTCTTAGTCCGGGTTAAAACTCCAGCAGCAGCGTTCTGGATGAGCTGCAGATGTTTAATGCTCTTTTTGGGAAGTCCAGTTAAAAGAGCGTTACAGTGATGGAGTCTGCTGGAGATGAATGCATGGATGAGTTTCTCCTGGTCTGTTTGGGAGAGGAAACCTTTAATTCTGTTAATGTTTCTGAGGTGGTAAAAAGCTGCCTTGGTGACAGCTTTGATGTGGCTGCTGAAAGTCAGATCTGAGTCTATCAACACTCCGAGGTTACCAACTTGGTCAGTGATTGTAAGGGACCGATACGATCGATATATATCGCAGTATCGATTAAAATTGCTCATCCCAAGTGAGTAGAGGCTTAAACAATATATGAAAATCATGGATGATGAAATCCTTCATGATACTGAATCATACAGCAAACAATTCTCACCACTGAAGTTAAACTGGTCCTGAACACCGTCTTGTCTTTGTTCTGGACACTTTACCAGAAATGCTTTTTGATGACAGAATGAAATACAGTATCGCTTGTAGTGGATGTGATGGGACATTCTGTTTCTTGTTTGTTTCAGTAATCCAAGCAAGTATTTGTCAGGTTCCGTGTCTACGTAGTTGCACTTCCAGAACAAAGATTTCACAGCATGGGTTTCCCCTGGAACATTTTTTGGCAGAGCAACTTTTTCTTATTTATTAGCCGTAGCATGTTGGCAGGATTAACCTTGAGAGCCGAGCAGGAGCTGTGCTTGGCCGTGCTGTGTTTCACCAAAAATCCTTTACTACAGCTTCATTAATTAATTCAATTTAAATTTATTTATTTTAACACATTGACTCCCAAGTCACGTAAAACTACGTTTTTACTGCCCATGCGTTGGCTCCCACATGGTAAAAATACGTTTTTACGGGTTTTTTTATGGATTCTGAATCTATACATTCTAATGCACATTCTGTGTGATTTTTGTAATTATGTGATGAACAGAACTGACATAGATGGCAGTCAAAAACTGGTGTCATCCTCTGGACATTTTGATCATTACGCCAATGGCTTTGCGTCAACTCAAGAACAATTTTGATAACGCTGCATTGATTGTTGTGCATTTCCGCATTTTGTCCAATCGCACGTGTCGGTTTCCAGAGGGTGGCGGTAAAGTAACATAAACAAACAACAAGAAGGAGAAGAAGACAGGCGACAAGTCTAAGGACGCGGTCTTATGAACAGGTTAGCTTTGCAACATGCGACACAACGCAAATCCTCTGACCCGGATATGTAAGTATCTAAAGTGCGACAGGCTGAAAGAGCGCACGTTTCACAAAAGCCCCGATATCTCAGTTTGTTGTTGATTTTGGTGGATACCCGCCTTGGTTTAGCTAAGGATATCTCGCTAATGGTGGCACCTAGAAACACGCAGTTTTGACCCACAAAGAGTTTAAAGTCTCAGCTTTCAAACGAGCCATAACATGTTTCAGTGGCCCTATCACATAATATGCTGTGACTGTACAAAAACGTCAAAAAAATG
The DNA here is from genome assembly GCF_027942865.1 of Odontesthes bonariensis. NCBI lineage: Eukaryota > Metazoa > Chordata > Actinopteri > Atheriniformes > Atherinopsidae > Odontesthes > Odontesthes bonariensis. Next base: position 5,512,952 of record NC_134515.1, on the reverse strand, counting down.
ATTTAGAATGCTGGGATTCTACGACATAATTCTGTAAAAACCGCTGGTATTCAATGTGTTAATAAATGTATTTAATTAATAAGGCTGGGCAACGATTAAAAGTTTTAATCTACTCAATCACATGATTTCCCTGATTAATCGGATTTGTACGCAAAATCCAAAAATTAATCCAAAAGTAGCGTATAGCTTTTAGCATTTAGTTTTATTTTAAATGTTCTGCCATATGAATGAAAGTGCCATAACATTTGTTGTGCAAACACACTTTTAACATCAGCATCTTTCTGTAGTTTTTATGTAGAAGCCTCGCTCCACTGTCTGTTTCCTTGAATGACTTGCTGCTATCAGTTGTGTGTTTTGCCTTTAAGTGATATTTTAGACTGGAACTACTACGCTGAGAAGACAATTCAACTTGGCAGAGTTTACAGATGACTTTGGTTCTGTCGACTCCGCCGTCTGGAAGAACTTTAAAATGAAAATGGCCGAGTAAAAGTTCCGTACCCTTCTCCATGTTTGGTGGATCCGCCGATTACTTTCTTTTCTGGTTCCACAGCAGCAGACTTTTACAGAATAAAATGCCTGTGAGCAGCAGACTTTTACAAAATAAAAGCCTGTGAGCAACAGACTTTTACAATAATAAAATAAATAATAAAACCTGCGTTAATGCGCAATAAAATATTTATCGCCGTTAAATAATTAACGAGTTGATGCGATAATAACGAGCTAACTTGCCCAGCCCTAGTTTTTAATCACGTAATGCACACAGGTCCAAAGAGTATCCCAACACACAGGCACTGGAAAAAAATCCACTTCTGAGTATCACAAAACTTGTTTTTCACAGACTTCCACATTTTCCAGGAATGTTACATAAGTCTCTGCAACATGTTTTGGTCGAAAGAAAGATCCTTTTTCCATCCATTAGTTTACCCCAGTGGATCATTTTTAGGCAAGGAAAGGAAAGTGTGTTCAACAATGAAGTGATTCAAAGTGCTTTACATAGAACATAAAGCATTAAAAACAGCTAAGTTGAAATGATTCATCAACAGTTCATTAAACACAGTTAAAAACACATCAGCAGGAGTTGGTGCAGTCCTGCAGTTATCTGGCAGTTTGCTCCACATATATGGAGCATAAAAGCTGAAGGGCTTGTAGGGCACGGAGTGACCCACTCCACCTCTTTCTCCCTCAGGGTCTGCCTCTTTTTACTTCTGTAGAACTCAGTAACCCGTTATTATGGTATATATTCTGAGAGCTCAGACCAGAACTGCCAGAAAAATCCTTTAATGTCACTTTACATCTCTGATAAAACACACGGACAGCTGGTGGGCTGTTGAGCCGTGTTTTAGGCGCCGTCTCATGTCCGGTCGTGTGTTGAACTGGTTCAAGTTGTTAAAACGTGCACTGCAGAAGGTGACGGGCGCGAGCAGCTTAATAACACCACCGAGGACTTAATAATAATTCCTCTGCTCCGTAAACTTCATAAGACTTCACCAGTGGTGCATTCAATAATCAATGGGAAATCTGAATGTCTAACTTCTGTTCAAACATGAAGGAAAGTCAATTGAAAGTCGGATCTCCTTGTCAGGATTTAAAGTAGTAAGCAAACTGCTGGTTGAGCATTATTAGCTCGTTTTTTTTTTTCTTCAGTTAGGTTAATTAGTTCGAGCAAAAGAGTTTCAACTTCCCACTTCTGTGGAACAGTGAATGCAGCATCATGTGAAGTTGAAGCTAAGCAGAGAAGCAGGCGAGGAGGCTGGATAACTTTGTAAAGTGACCTAAGTTTTCTTTGCATGACTGAGCAGCTCCCTGAGCGTCACATTTTCAGATGTGTGGGGCCCAAAACAATTTATTTTTTTTTTTTTATGGTTGGAATGTTTTTTTTTTTTTTTTTTTTTTTTTTTTTTAAGGCTGTTACTGATTATTTTGACATCAGTCTTAACCGATCCCCGATTTTTATCGGGGATACATTTTTATTATTTTTTTTTCTACCTCCATTTACAGGATGAAAATGACACAATGATAACAAATGTTGCACAAGTCTCAATTTAAACAAAAAGGAAACCTTTATTAACAAAACATATTAACAGCAAACAATGCAGAACATTTAAATATATAACAATAAAAATAAACATTCTTAACACTTAGCAGCTTGAGGCCATTGTGGTGCTTCTTTGACTTCTTCTCAGCCATTTCTTTAAAAAGAAACAAAAAACACAAATTCAGTATATTTTTATCTTCTGTTTGATTTGTAAATTAAACAGTTTGTTCAAATAAAATGACCATGATTTATTATTCCATCTATTATGCAAAGACAACACACTGGTAGGCCTAAAGGAAACTGTCAAAGACAGAGAGACAAACGACACCTGTATCGGCCGATACAAGTTAAAAAAAAAAACAAAAAAAACCCGCAAAAATCTGCCTGAAATATCGGTCGACCTCTAGTTGGTAGTACTTCACACACACACAAAAAGGTTTTTAATGATATGTCCCCTTTAAAGCCCGTAAAAACCATTGTGTTACTTTAATTTCAGTGAGGCGACAGGAAGTAAACGGGTGGAGCCTCAGTTGTACCAACCTCAGGGACTAAACGTGACAACTTTCCTCATCGTGTTTATCACTGAGCAGCCTTCATTGGTATCCAGGACTCAGTTTGTTGAAATACACCGATGGAGCAGAAACTGCCGTGGAGTTAACTGAAAGAATGACCATCTTCCTCACACTTTACCAGTTTTAACAAGCTATTAGGCCTTAAAGATGTAAAGGAGCAATGGATAAGAGAGCTTGAAAACATGTTTAATGGTGAATTAATAGATAGAAATGATCCTTTATAACAACAGATCTGATCTGATTGGAACATGGGTGCTGCAGCAGTGTGAGGCACACCTCTCCAGTTCATGCCCATAAACATGTGAGTGAGTGAGTGAGTGTTTGTCTTTGTGACTTCGCTTCTCATTCACTCTGGTGGGTGTCGTCTGTGTTGCACCATACCTGCTGAGAGACAAGCTGTCTCTGCTGCACCTTGTCAGAGTCCAACCAACACTCGCCATAAAAACACACACACCCAGAAAGCTGCCAGACTCAGTCCCATGCAGCTCCCGCTCGGACACCGCTGTGACGCGGTCTCTGTACGAGTCCTGAGCAGCCGCACTGTTGCATGTGAACACGCTGCCCAACCATCCGTGTTCAGTCAGCACTGAGGGTTGCTGTTGAAACTGAACATGCACGCCCTTATTTGAAATGGTCATAAACCGATGAGGGTATGTGAAGGCCAGCGCTGATAAGAAACCCTGTGCGTTACGTCTGAGGAGACGGTGAATTAATCCTTTATGACCTTTGATTTCAATCACACCCTCCCCTGATTGTCTATTTTATAGCCTCGTGTGTTCAAATGAGGCCAGAGTTGCTTTTCTTGATATCCTACAGACCAAAACCTGCTGACTTGTTTGAGTAGATATGTCTTACCAGTATTTTTCTGCAGGTTGCCCCTGCTGTGCTGACCGCAGAGCAGTCGGTGCCCATCTCTGTTGTTTACCCCACTTTGACAGCTGTGTGGAGCTGGTTCTTTGCATGTGGACAGGAACTGCCTTTGATTTCCTGTTGCTCAGAACCCATCTCACCAACTTAATTATCCGACAGTCGGAGATGGACTGTGTTTATCTTTAGCCCTCGGTTCAAAGCTGCAAAGAGGTTTGCGTGGAAATCCAGTGCTTTTAACAGGGAGTAACTGTTTAAAACTGTCCTGTTGAATTGTGGAGTTAAACTGTTTATCATCGATTTTGTGTTGAGGATTTTTCAGAAATGTTTTTACCTGCTCAGTGAATTCACATAAAAGCTGCTGGTTTGCTTGAAACAAACTGGGTGCAGATTTATTCGACCTGATCTGGGAGCTGTCAGTCGGCACCTCTGCCCCGGCGTCTCAGAGCAGAGCGCACGGCTTATTTTTTACAGCTTTAATTGGACTTAAACTCTTCTCCTAACTCTCCCCTCTTGCTTTCGGACTCAGCTGCTCCCCTTAAAGAGTCGTTTGGTGCAACAGTACTGAGGGCAGGAAGGCCCCATCTCTGAGCTACGGTTTCAATGTTTCGTGTAATTTGGTCTTAAAGGGATAGTTCGCCTCTTTTGACATGAAGCTGTGTAACATCCCATATCAGCAACATCATTTCTGAACATCTTCTTACCCCCTGCTGCGTCCTGTGAGCAGAGTTCCAGCCTCGTTTTGGTGTTGATGAAGGTAGTCCGGCTAGTTGGCTGGGGTTTAAAAAATAAAGCGTTTTTTATGGGCGGTTGGTGGCGTTGTGGGTTGAGCGGCCGTCCTCGCTGCAGCTGGCCCCGGTTCGATTCCCGCACCGGATGGCCCTTTGCTGCATGTCTTCCCCCTCTCTCTGCCCCCTGCTTCCTCTCCAACTGTCCTATCCATTGAAGGCATAAAAAGCCCAAAAAATATTTAAATAAAAATAAAGCGTTTTGCTTCTCAAAACAATACGCGTTCAACAGAGTAATACATTTGCATCACAAAATCGTTCTCCAGGAAAAAGTCAGACCTCCCAATCGTTTGGCCCTATTTTCTCTCCCTTCGTATCACTGCGTGCTGCCGTCTGCCGACAGCCACGCCTGTTACGGTGTTTACTGCTCGGTCTGCACAGCAGGCAGTGATACGAAGGGAGAGAAAATAGGGCCAAGCGATTGTGAGGTCTGACTTTTTCCTGGAGAACGATTTTGTGATGCAAATGTATTACTCTTTTGAACGCATATTGTTTTGAGAAGCAAGACGCTTTATTTTTTAAACCCCAGCCAACTAGCCGGACTACTTTCATCAACGCCAAAACGAGGCTGGAACTCTGCTCACAGGACGCAGCAGGGGGTAAGAACATGTTCATAAATGATGTTGCTGATATGGGATGTCACACAGCTTTTTGTTTGTTTGTTTTTATTCAGTCACACAGTAAACAACAAAAGTGTTCAGTACAATCATAGCATTTATTAAGTGACTGAAAAGGCACAGGCTGAAGCCTAATGCTTATATTTAAGCCTGTCCTGTTAAACAAAATTAAGCTACCCATCAACCTATATTTTTACAAATACTAAAGTAAGAAGAAAAATTATAGTAAAAAGAGAAAAGACAAAAAAACAGAATTGCATCCAATAAAGTCAAAAATAGAAGAATAATGAAGCAAAATCATAAATAAACACAAAATCCTTCACAAATTATAAATACTTGTAGCCCTCAAAAATTGCTTTAGAATCCAAAAATGTTCTACAATTTCTTACATTTATATTAGCATCATTCCATAATGAAACCCCAACAACAGATATGCATCTCCTTTTCATTTCTTTTCTTTCATTCCTTTATGTCAAAAGAGGCGAACTATCCCTTTAAAGGAGAAGTTCGGGGGTCTTTTAAAAAAAAAAAAAAAACTTATTTCTGGCATTAAATATGTTCATCTACTCCCCGATAACAGTTTGGTGAAAGTCGGCGTCCTTCGGAAGATATTTAGATCACTGGAGATCGGCGTATATCCATATAACGGGAGAGAACAGGGCAGAGACAATACAGCCTCTAAATAAGGCGTTATCTGTCTTTATTTCACTAATACTTTAAGACCAATGGATGAATGAACGTGTACTATTGCACTGTTAGCTCAGAGCTGCCGTGTTGTTGTTATCGGGGGCCCTCGGGGGGCTTATAGGAAGCTTTCTACACACGCCGCGCGTCTACTGGGATGACGTCATCGCCTGCAGCACAGCTCATTTACAAGAAGAGATTACAAGAAAGTCTGGCTGCTTGGAAACAAAATGTCAAAAAATGGGTGTGAAGGAGTGCAACAAAGAGTTTCCGAGCATTAGATTGGAGCGATGGCAGCAGATATAAATGTCTGAAAAAGAAAAGGAGGTGTGAAAATGCTTCCTTCTCCAACAAACACTGGATCGTTCACTTCATAAAGTCTTACATGAGACCCCTTCCTGTGTGGAAATCTCAGACAATCGTCTTCCAGCCAAAGAGTCCAGCTGGAGTTTCACTGGATCCTTTTCTTTGTCAGACCTGTTTGCACGTCCCAGTCCTGCAAACACCTCGTCAGAGAACAGCCGAATGAAGCAGCCTCACCGTCTCCTCGTCTGCGTCTCTGTGTCAGACGTTAAGTGTGGTTTCCGTCACCGTGAATGAATCTTGACATTTTTGTTGTTGACTTCTTGGAACGCTCTCTGGGATCTCTGTTCTGCTGAGAAGAAGTGACTCAATCCTGACATTTTCTGTGTATTTGTGTTCTTTCAGAGACATGTTGATCACCGACTTGACTGCCGCATTAACCTTTGTGGAGCTGTGTGAAGAGGTGAAAACATTGTGCAGTGTTGCCAAACAGCAGCCCATCACGCTCAAGTGGATCGATGATGAAGGTGAATACTCCCCGTCAGTCTGCAGCTGCGTCCCGTCCTGAGGGCACATGCCGTATCCTCTTCATCTCCGTCTGAACCCTGGCTCTGAACAGCGGCAGCGTTGCCAGAAAGTCCATTTCCTGCCAGTTCAAAGGGCACCACTGCCACATCACAATGTGCAACTGGAATGATTTGGATTTGTTCCATTCAGTCTCTCAGATCGGCCTGGGTTGCCAGATCTGCTCAGGCTCCTGCACTTACACATGAGGTGCCCGCTTATCTGTTTAACAATAACAGGTTTGCTGTTGGCTACGGATGTTAAGTGCAGTCAAAGTAACTATGACTCATCTCAGCCAGTGAAGCTAATTCATGTTACATAATGATATATTGACTTAACTAACTAGAGTATTTGAGGAGTTTTAAATACTGGAAACTAGTGCTGGGCAACGATTAAAATGTTTAATCTAATTAATCACATGATTTCCCTGATTAATCAAGATTAATCTCATTTGTACGCAGAATCCAAAAATGAATCCAAAAGTAGTGTATAGCTTTTAGCATTTAGTTTTATTTTAAATGTGCTGCCATATGAATGAAAGTGCCATAACATTTGTTGTGCAAACACACTTTTAACATCAGCATCTTTCTGTAGTTTTTATGTAGAAGCCTCGCTCCACTGTCTGTTTCCTTGAATGACTTGCTGCTATCAGTTGTGTGTTTTGCCTTTAAGTGATATTTTAGACTGGAACTACTACGCTGAGAAGACAATAAGAAAAGTTTTTTTTTTAAATTATTTTTATTTTGAAATACGTGCTTTTATGTTGAAACAAGTAAAACAGGAAGTAGCGCCGGTTAGCTCCGTGAGCTTCACATCTGGTGCGGTGATGTTAGCTGCTAGTTTATCTTTATTTTATTACTCCATGCTTCGTGGTGTTTGGTGTAACTGTGTGAATGTGATGCGTTCAACAGACTTTTACAATAATAAAACCTGCGTTAATGCGCGATAACATATTTATCGGCGTTAAATAATGAACAAGTTAACGCGATAATAACGAGTTAACTCGCCCAGCCCTAGTTTTAAGTAGTTGTTTTTTTTTTTATTAATAGTGGAGCAGTAAGTCAAAGCTCATTAACTTTAAATTAGATTTAAGATTTATAGGTTAAACACCTTTCCTCAGCCATAGTCTTTCTGACGGAGAGAAAATCTCGGATCAGGGTTTATTGTCAATTCTGTTTTTTTTGTTGTTGTTTTTTTTTAACTTGTCGTCAAAGCATGTGATGCTCTCTTGAATCGTGTGTGTTTTTGTAGGGGATCCTTGTACCATCTCCTCTCAGTTGGAGCTCGATGAGGCTTTTCGGATTTACAATCGGACCAAGAGTTCAGGACTGCTGCTGCATGGTGAGTCTGAGCCTCCTTTAAATTAAACTTGACTAACATCCAAGTCCGCATTTCTCTTCTGGGGCTCTGATTGTACGGCTGTGACGGTACACCACATTAAGTGTACTGCTCTGTATGTAACAAGGGTTAATTTGGCTTGTGTATAATTCCACAAAATTATTGTTTTAATTGTTTTTATGACATTTATAAGATTAGTCAGGTGGAACTTTTGATTTCTTTTTTGGTTTCTGTACCTTCTTTTATGGGGGAGCAACATTTGTGACAAAAGACACGGTCCCGCCAAAACTCTTCCTCTTTTTTGTGATGTTCGGTGAGGAAAGGTGGAGGAAAATAAAGACCTTTGAAAGAGGAAATAAATAAATAAATAAAAAATGCAACCGGTATGAAACCTCTGCGTTGTGTTAAGGTTAATGGAGACCACACCGCTGCTCTTTCAAAGATCTTTTTATTTTCCTCCACCTTTCCTCACTGAACATCACAAAGAGGAAGAGTTTTGGCGGGACCGTGTCTTTTGTCACAAATGTTGCTCCCCCATAAAACAATGTACAGAAACAGAAAAAGAAAACAAGTTCCACCTGACTAATCTTATAAATGTCATAAAAACAATTAAGACAATAATTTTGTGGAATTATACACAAGCCACATTAACCCTTGTTACATGTATACACTTGGAGTCCCGTTGAAGTGGTATTGATTACAATTGTGACTAAAAAATAAGTTCATGTGCTCAGTTGTACACTGTGAACTGAATTTAATTAGAAAAAAAACACTATTGTGGGGAGAAATCTGCAACATTGTTGAGGGTTGATCTACTTACTAATTTCAGTATAAATGCAGGAGTTTAAAAACATGCTATTCTTTTATTAGATAAAGAAATGATGATCGAACACGGTTTAATGCTCATAGTTTTATTAAAGGAAGAGTTCTTTTCTGAATAAAGTGAGCTGCCTTTGAACTATCCGAGGAAGGATTCAGAAGGGTTGCTGTCATCACTCTTTCCTTCTGACGGCCACATGAAAAGCAGCAGGATGAAATGTTGTTCGCTTACCATCATATGAATGTTAACGACAGATGACGCTCAGTGGGGTCACATGGCACTGAAAGGATCGGATTAATGGCAAAATTACAATCAGACTGAGTTATTAAGTTTATGTAGACGCCTTAATCTGACTAAGAATTGGATCGGATCGGATTCAGACCCCGAGATAACTGGGTTGAAAGTCTCTCTAAACCTGCTTGTAGACGCTGAAGCTCGTGGTGAATCAGACTTTGCGTTCTGCGCATGCTCCAGATGTTTTCCCGGGGTCGTGACCCGGAAGTCAAAGGAGACGATATTCCTGTTGTTGTCGCCGTCAGAAAGAAACAAACAACGAGATGGAGAATGCTCCGTTGGGCATCGAGTTTGTGCAACAAGCAGCTCATCACAGAGCAAATGTAGAGGGACGTAGCTTCATCTGGCTCTGCGTTCTCCATCTTTCTCCAACGCCTGAGTTTGTTGTTGTTGTTGGTGGTGAGGAGGTCAACAGGAAGTGGCTCTATCAGCAACAGCTGGAATGGGTACAGCGCCACCTATCATACCGGGGTATGACACGCTTTGTGCCTCTGATCCCATTCATTCACCGCCACATATCCAAGGAGAATTACCCTCGCTCAGATAAGGAGCATAACCCAACTATAGCTGTAATCTAATTAATCTCACCATGTAGACCAACTGACTTCTGAGACGTGGGTCCGTGTAGATGACGGCGGATTTTCCTTTTGATATTGAAAAACCAAAAATAAAAGGGGAAACGGGAAACGACTCGTTTCTTATTTTCAAAATGATAAACGGAAAATTTAATTTGGATGAAACATTGATGCAAAAACTATGGCGTTGCACGAGTTTGCTGATTTTAATCTGGGAAAAACGAACTAAAACGTTTTGTTCTATTTCGAGGAGGAAAAAGCTTTTTGCTGATGGCAGCGACATGTCAGTGGACAACATGCAGAATCTTCTGTCCGTCAGTCGCTGCTCAGCGCTCCACCTCCTTACATTTCTCTCAGAAACCCCTGCATAAAGCAGCAGAAATATCACCACACGCCATTCCATTAGTTAGTTTTTCCCTGATTTAAAATCACCAAACTCGTGCAACGCCATAATTTTTGCATCAATGTTTCATCCAAATTATATTTGTGCGATAGGTAACGCAAGATTTCTTCTTCTCTTGTGGTTTTACGCACAGCTTCCGGGTCACGAACAAAAAAAAGTCCGACCATAAATAAATATTGAAAATCAAAAATTTCCCGTCTTTTTCAGATTCCAAGATTTACATTTTATCAGACAAACGAGACACACGTCACCCTTTAGGTCTGTTCTCTGTTAGTTTCCTCTGAGCCCAGCACGGGAACTGTGGAACAGGCTGTGTTTGAGGCCCGTTTAATGTATGCAGGCAGAACAAATTTGACTTCCAAATACATTATCTGGGTGTGTTCGCCTGAGTTTGAGTTATTCAAACTGTTTGCATGTACTTCAGTCAGACTAAGGCAATGATTTTTTTCTAAGACGATGTAAACGTATTAAGTAACCGATTCCACAAAGCGTGCAGGTTTTATAACAACAGTTCATCGCTCCATCCTTTCATTACTTAGTTTTTATTTGATTCTAAACAGTAAAATCATTAGTTCTGCTTTTGAACTTTTCTTTTTTTTTTGTCTTCTGCAGTCTTCCCCAGCATCCCAGAGCGGCCCGGCATGCCCTGCCCCGGAGAGGACAGTAAGTAATTCAGCTCTCCTTTCGGTTTCTAACCTGTACAGCCCTTTCTGAGCATGCTGTGTCGCCTATAGTTTTACCAGATGGGCGCCTGAAGTTAAATGCCAGCAAGATTCACTTCAGATGCTGACATTTTTCTGTCTGCTCCTACATAAAACTGCTTGAAAAATCACTCAATGAAATGATGTGGGAGCATAGCTGTTTTTCTGGAGGACTGTCCTCCAAATCTAACAAAGATTTAGTATTTTCATCATTAACATAACTGCAGTCTAAGACCCTGCACCCCACCGAGGCTGAATTTCTTTACATTTTGAATCATCCTCCCAACACAGACAAACAACGTGAACCAACCAGACAACTACAGGTAAAAGTAATGAAATAACTGTGATTCAGTGCAGAAGTTGAGCCATCGTCGTGATTACGTCCTTTTAAACTGCACATCGTAATGACTTGGAGGAGGAGGAGGAGGGGCGCTCATTAAAACGGGTTTCTGTGGGACAAAGATGGTGCTCAGCCAATTTCATGGCAGCCCTCCTTATCAGAGGATGTGATGTCTTCTTTTGCAAATTGGACAGTTTGTCAGAAGGACCCGGCAGCACCCGTAAAGGATTTGTTGTATTAACCAGATTCTCTCATGGAGGTGTGCACTTTGATTAACTTTGATGCACTTTGATGTGTAAAGTCAAAGAAATGAAACAGTAAGTAGACAGTAATTTATTATACCAATCAGTGTTTAGTTGCATGCATAAAAGCCAGTCGACACCTTTTAACACCATCTGAACCATAAATGAACCCAAATCAATTAGATTCGGATCATTTTCAGTGTGAACTGAGCACTAAAGCTCCTCTACACATGCTGTATTTCAGAGGCCGAGGCCCTTTTTTTACTCAAACTTTCCAAAATACCAGTCTGCATAAGAGGCAGTTCTTTACTTCCAACCCTGGAGTTAGAAGTATGTATCTTGGTGCAGCACTAAGGGTTATAGTCCATAAGGTTTCAAAGGTAATTCTGTTTGGCTGGATGAAAAAGTCACAGCAGCGATTTGAAACCTTTCCATCCAGTGTTATGGAAATTGTGCACAGAGTTACAGACAGACCAGTACTAACAAGAGAAGGGGAGATGCTGGCTGTGTTCGAAACCGCATGCTTCTCCTACTACTCCTACTAACTTTAACTTTTTTTAAGTTCCCGGATGCATACTAGATTCTCCGAAATGTTGGGTATGCATCATGAGGTTACTACTCATACTCAAACTACCCAAGATGCAACGTAACGTGACGTCGCCGATCGTCATTTCCTGTCAAAACGGCAGTTTCAAGCTAGCTACAACGAGGGTAGGTTCACTTCCTGTTTTCAAAACAAAAGCACCAATTGTATGGTAATGGCTTTCCCAATGATAAAAGGCAACGGGTATTTTATTTTGTGAAAATAACCGGAAGTGCTTTGCTCACTGCGGCTAGCTTTAGTAGCGCCAAATTCGTGGGAACAAAATTGTAAATAGCCGGTATTTTGTCAGGTTTTCAACACGTTGGGGATCTAAACGACTACTTTCTCGCCTGAAAATGTTTCAAATGTTGCTAAAGTTGACAGAGTTTAGAGCTTAAGAGAAATCAGCTTCAGGCCGGCTGATTTCGGCTCGGGCAGGAGCAAAATGCATTGTGGGTAAACCCTCTGCATACTGCCTGATCGATGAGTATGCGGTTTGGAACACAGCCCTTGTCTGGTTGTCTTCTGTGAAAGATGTTCTTGCTCGATGTTCTTGACCTTGCAAATGGCCACATACACCAAAATCTGGGGTCACAACGGTTGCTTTGGTGGCGTTATCGGCTAGATGCGAACCTCCTGATTTTTGTAACCTTCCTAAGAGATCTGCAGGGAAGAGAGTGAGAGCAGGTCCACCTGTAAAACAACCCGAATGATCCGTTCAAAACCCACAAAGCTGCCCGTACAGCGACTGTTACAGAAAGAAATCAGAGCTAATTGCTCTTAAAATTGAAACGGGGGAAGTTGAAAATGTGTTGTTGCATTCTGGACTTCTTGTACAACGACTTCTAGTTCTACTCCTGCAACGCAGGGTGTCGTTTCCTCTGCAGCGCCTCCTACTGTACAGGATGAACACTGCACTGCTAGCATGAATGTGTTGAGGTCACAACACGTCTGCACAGTGATCAATCTGTTGAGCATATTAGTCGCTTCAGAGGTCAACAGATTCATTGGTTTGGCTGATTGCTGTCGTCCTCCGTCATCTCTGCCGGTCACATGCAGTCGGCTTGTTCCAGCTTATTTTTTTTTAGCTTTTTAATCTATCAGAAAGGAGAAGTGTGCACTCATCAACTCAGCTGGCAACAGCCGGGCTTCTGAGATAATTTGTTGATCATCGTGTCATCATCATCCTTATTCTAGAGCTAATGGTTTTATGTTGCTCAACACTTTTTGAGTTTTTAATTATCTACAAAAAATGAAATGCAGTTACAGCACAAAGACATGATAAGGGAGTTTGAGGTTTACTTTGGACCGCACGACTTTGAGCCCCTTTTAAGCGCCATGCTTCCTAATTATGACTTTGGAAATTTCATACCTGGGAGCTCAAGTTCCCAACTATGAGAGGAATGAAAAACTAAACTAAACTAGCAACGAGGAGAAAAGAGGTTTCCTTTCTCCATCAAACTGAATTTCTTTCCCATCGGCACCAGGACCGAAGGCTGCTTCTGTGAAGAGAAGCGAAGCAGCTATCCATCCGCTATCAGCTATCTATCACAGTCCCGTCTTTATAATGTGAACGTTATAAAGGTTCAGAAATCCTCGGACTCTTTGTGTAACCTGCACAAACACAACGATTTGCCATATTAGAAATCACAAAGAAGAGTGGCAAAGACTGAGCCATCCATTTTAAACAGAGTGTTGAAGCAGAAATGACTCATTCAAAATTCAAACTACGTTAAATTAAGTTTTAACTTTTCAAGCATACACTTCCACAAATTATTATCTATGTATTTCGTGACGAATTTGAGTTGCATGTTGCTCTTTAATGGGATAGTTCGCCTCTTTTGACATGAAGCTGTATGACATCCCATATCAGCAACATCATTTATGAACATCTTCTTACCCCCTGCTGCGTCCTGTGAGCAGAGTTCCAGCCTCGTTTTGGTGTTGATGAAGGTAGTCCGGCTAGTTGGCTGGGGTTTAAAAAAAATAAAGTGTTTCTCAAAACAATATGCGTTCAACAGAGTAATACATTTGCATCACAAAATCGTTCTCCAGGAAAAAGTCAGACCTCACAATCGCTTGGCCCTATTTTCTCTCCCTTCATATCACTGCCTACAGCCGCACCTGTTACTGTGTTTGCTGCTCGGTCTGCACTTCGGTCTACACAGCAGGCAGTGATACGAAGGGAGAGAAAATGGTATAAATGATATTGCTAATATGGGATGTCATACAGCTTCATGTCAAAAGAGGCGAACTATCTCTTTAAACTAAGAGTCTGATTAAACTGACCTTTGCGGTGGCCTGTTGGTGGCTCCTGAAAGTGATCATCGTTGATCAGCGTTGTTAAACGTTCTCACCAACTTGACGGAGAACATGGCGGGGGCTGAATTTATCGGCCCATGTCGGGTATTTTTGGTATTTTGGGTTGGCCCAGCAACGAGCTTATCGACTGAGCCGTGCACACCTGCAGGGAGCGTCTCCCCACTCTGAGCTGTGAGGCTTTACACCTGTTAATGCTCGGCTCTGTTGCTCATGTTGCTGCTGCTGCTGTGTTCCTGCTGCCACATTCTCTCATGTTGTTTGCTGCACGCCCTCGCTGTCTGTTTGCTGTGACAGCACGTTTCAGCAGCTGGTGGGCTGAGTGTGTGTGTGTTTGTGTTTTAATGGGAGGGCAGCCCTGTGCTTTTTCCTCAGGCAGACCTCTGGTGTAATGTTTGAAGAGCAGAGTGCGACTGCCATTCTGTTGGTAGGTACTGAAAGCACCACATGCACAAACTTCAGCCTTGTTCTGTTTGTGAAGCTTCGCTTGCTGTTCGCCGTGTAATATTGCAACTGTACCGGTAATAATCGTGGCTTCCTGCAGGGGTTTTTGCTTCCATCTAAACCTAATTTGCTTGCTGGTGATTTACAAGTGGAAAGAGGAGTAGAGGACACGAGAGGGTGGAAAATAAGAAGAAGAAGTGGAGGATGGAGGGAGGATGTTATTCGTTTGTGCGTTTTTTAAAGGCTGACGCGTATCTCCTGATTAAAATTAAGAAGAACTCATTTGAAAAAGGATCAAATGAACTTGATTAATTGATCTTAGCTTCAAGTCTTGGCTGGTTCTGCAGGTATGTGTGTGTGTGTGTGTGTGCAGGATGCAACGAAAACTCAAACATTACATTATCAGTGGTTTAATGATGCCAGAAGCAGAGGATTTCTGTTGGTTTAATGAGCTCATGTAACAATGCATAACTATTGGTTATGTGCTGGTTGTGCTTTTGCTCGACTGTGTTCCTCTTTTAAAGACTCCCAGTATCCTGACTTGTCATGTGTGTCAGAAGGTTTTACAGCATCTGAGCGGAGCTGAGGGTTTACAGCTGTAGGCCTCAGCTGGTGGATTTAAACCCATGGCTGATTTACATGTTCCTCCAGCCCAGCTTACTGAATAAGGACGAGGTGCAGAGTGACAGGCGAAGCCTTTTTAAGGCACCGAGAGGTTATTTTAAAGAATATAGATTTTTTTTTTTGGACTTTAAAAGATATAAATAACAATCAGTCCAAATTGAGGCAGTTTTATTTCAGAATGATTATGTTGGCCTTCCGAAGCTACTCGATGGGAATTAAATTGTACATTTGGGAAGCGAACCCTTCCGCTTTGAGGCGTTCCTCTCTAAACTGTGAACATTAGCCTCTTGACATTACTAAAAATGAGGGGGGGGTTACCAAATTGATGTGAACGAGTCCCCCGGGGGACCGTGGATACTGATGCACCAGACGTGGGATTCCCATCAATATACGCGTATCTCCTGATTTAAAATTAAGAAGAATTCATTTGAAAAAGGATAAAATGAGCTTGATTAATTGATCTTAGCTTCTACTAAAGCACAAGTCTTGGCTGGTTCTGCAGGTATGTGTGTGTACAGGATGCATTTCTCAGTGATTTAAGGAACAAAAACTCAAACATTACATTATCAGTGGTTTAATGATGCCAGAAGCAGAGGATTTCTGTTGGTTTAATGTTTCAATGAGCTCATGTAACAATGCACAACTATTGGTTATGTGCTGGTTGTTCTTTTGCTGGACTGTGTTCAACTTCCAGTTTATTTGAAAGAATATAGATTTTTTTTTTTGGACTTAAAGATATAAATAACAATCAGTCCAAATTGAGGCAGTTTTATTTCAGAATGATTATGTTGGCCTTCTGAAGCTTTGATGAGGCGTTCGTCTCTAAACTGTGATCATTAGCCTCTTGGCTAAAAATGAGTTACCAAATTGGTTTGAACGAGTCCCCCGGGGGACCGTGGATACTGATGCACCAGACGTGGGATTCCCATCAATATTTCAATGTTGAACAAAATGGTGTGAACAGCGCTGCCTCCTCTAAAAATAGTCTTTTTTTTCTTTCCATTTGCACCCCTTTAACTGCCCTGACTCCACTCTCAGTTTGCAGGAGCAACTCTCCTCTTGCTGTTTTGTGCCAGAAAGTAATCCGTCTTTGTGCCGTCCAACAGCTCAAAGCATTTGCTGTCAAATCAATCCTGATGAGATGCAGTTTAAAAGCTCCACAGGAACTCAAGTTGTTTTTTTTCATTTTTTTCTTTTTTTTTAGTAAATTTGCAAAACAACCCGAGAAGTGATTTGCTGACGTGAAAATCTTGTCTGTAAACCGACACGAGAAACAGTGGAGCTGCCGGCAGAGAAAGCTCCCACTGGAAGCAGCTTATTTAAAGAGTGTGTGAGCAGCGAACAGACCCCCCTCTGTGTGGAGAGAATGATGGAGGCTGGGAGGAGGTGGAAAAGCTCAAATCCTGGATGATGTGCTCAGTGGACAGAGGCTGCCCTGCCTTGCACCGGATTCTCCACCACCATTAAGCCCCACCCATCCCCCAGCCGACCCACCCTCCTCCTCCCACTGCCACCACTTTCCCCCCCCCAACATCCCCCTCTCTTTCTCTCAGCTGTGTGGCACCGCTGTCTCTCCAGGGAGGAGCCTCCGGCACTGCTGCATCGCACAAGAAAACAGAGGCGGGCGGGCGGGCCAGGGACGCCGCGTGGAAGTCAAAGACAGACTGTGTTAATATACAAGACGGGCACTTTATTTATTTATTTATTTATTTTTGCCTGTTTTTTTGGCAAAAAAAAGAAAGAAAAATAGATAAATCTACGGCTTCATCGAGGGCAATTCTGTAAGCAGAAAGGGGGGGATCTGAGAGAAAGAATAAAGCAGCGTGACTCTATCAGCTGTGAGGAGGTAGAGGGGAAGAAAAGGGTGAGTGAGTGAGTGAGTGACAGAGGGAGGAAATAATGAAATAAATCCCAGGGAGGAGAGGGAGAGGGAGAGAGGAAAAGAGGGAGGGATCAGCAGAGAGAAAGCGGAGGGGATGTAGCGGTGTGTATCCTCGCCGGCTCACCACATATCCACACATGCACATACACACACATACATGCACACACATAAACATTTAGCCTGGATGCTGCGCCGATAGAGGTGGAGATAAAGGAAAAAGGCAAACCGGTGAGCTATCCGTCTGACATCTATCCTGCGTCCTTGCATCCATCTTTTCATCTTTTCATCAGCCCATCTTTGTGTGCTCACCAAACCCAGAGACAATGGATCTGGATGAGTGTGTCCTTGCCTGCGTTGCATCTCATGATGTGTGTGTGCAGGAGAGATCTGCCTGTGATCAGCGTGTGTGTGTGTGTGTGTGTGTGATTGATTTATGTCTTTATGGCTGATCACGCTGCGGGGCAGAGACTGTGTACATGCTACCTGCTAGCTGTGTTAGCATAGCTGCTGCCTGGCTCTCTGCACTGTACGGCTGTCTGCTTGGCAGCGCGCTCAGAGGCTGCACCTGCCAATGAGTGCGACACGGTGTTGGTGTGCATGCGAGGGTGACGGTTGCATTGTAATTGTGCAGCCTGGCTGACAGTCGTATATTATTGAGATGTGTTGCAGTGAGTGGCATCCACCTGATGTAGCGTCTGTGATGCAGGATGATTGCACATTAGAGCACCGTTCCACTAGTTGTCCTCGAAGCCTCGACTCGAAATGGACTCTTTTAACAGTTTAAATGCTTTATTCATCATCCTGAGAATGTATTTCTGCGAGAAAACACGCTGTTCTTAGAAATGTATGTACTGTGAAAATGGTTTGAAGACCAAATATGGGGCAAAGTAGAGGCGCCTCCTTAAAATATCTTCCTTAAATGAATCCGATGCAACCGAAATCCCATCCACGGCACACGAAAACAAAGTGTTGCTTTGTCTCCGTCAGTCACGATTCGGATACGTCTAAATTTGCGTGTGCGTGTGTTTGTGGAAACATGCCAGGGGATGCTTGACTTGGTTGGGATGCGTCGCTACGGAGGATCCTCAACAAATGACCAGCACAGAACCTTAAATGCTATGTTTTCCATTTGCTTCCATGTGTAAGTTTCACGAGGGCATCGAGGGGAGAGGACTGACCGTCCCAGTTTGATTCTAATTTAATTATCTTGGCCGGGACAACAGTGAAACCCACATTAAAACAACTAATGTGTGTTTCCAGTGTCTCTGAAGAGGATTTATTAACTTGGAGATAGGAGCCTTGGTGATGTCATTGTCTCGGGCTGGACTTGGAGAAAAGATTTTGAACACTCTATGAATGTTGGGATTGACAGAAACGAGTGTTTATCAGGCAGAAAATGTGTATTTAAACGCTTTAGAATTTAAATTTGGTAATCTGAACCAACTGAGGGCTTCAGCTTCCACTCCATGTTTCTCAGCTTTATCTATAATAATACACTGCAGGATCTTTTTTTAATGGGTCATCCTAGTTTTTAGTTTGAATGAGTCCAAAGCATTCTACCTGAGCGGGCCAAAGCTTCCCATGCATGGACATGATATCATTCTGAAGTAGAGTTTGGTATAATGGTGATTACAGCACAGCCTCTCCTCAAAACAAGTGCACATGCTATTCTCCTGCTCTCCATCCTCTTTGTGTGGGATGGTTCTTTTCATATAAATATTTGGGCCCCACATGGTCGGCCACACGGGGATCCTTTGGACCCTGGTGAACTGGTGCGGGCGACCAAACTGGAGTTTTAAATGTGTGGACTGATGCTTTCTTTTGGAGGGGAACTAATGGAGTGATTTACTGTGACTACTTCGCTTGAGACTGTTTATATATTCAGAACTATCAGATATTAGTCTGATAATAAAGCTGATTTGTTCTGGCAGACTTTGTGCTCATGTTAGGTGATATCTCTTCCACCGACCCTTATTATGTTCTTTTTTTTTTTTTGCCAAAAACAAATCTGCCATCCTGATACAGATTCAATTAATTTAATTTTTATTTATATAGCGCCAAATACAACAAATGTCATCTCAAGGCACTTAAAGATGCTGCAGTTAACTGTTTCTTGGAGCTATGGGCTCAACACTTTTAATTTCTATTGAAAAATAAGTTAAATTCAAGTGTGATATAATGAAATATTAACAATGGCCTTCAGATACACCTGCAGCTATTGTGCTAATCTCTTGAGGAATTCTGAAGATGTCACAACAGGAAAAGAAAAAAAAAGGATAATTTGGGGTGGGCTGCACCATCGAGGTCCTTGTCAGTCTGGACAGGGATCCAGTTTTTTTCCCCCAAACAGCCGGCTTAGTGCTCATCCCTCACGGCTACGCTTCATTGTGCGGGTGACGCTTGGTTTTAATTGCTAAAGTGCACTCCTCTGATGCTGGGCTGGTTGGTATTGGCTCGTCCCATTTCACTCTGGAAGTGTCTTTGCCTAAAGTGACGGAACACTTTGGCGTTCAGCTTCCCTGACCTTGGCTTGCTCTCTGCGGTGAACACAGAACTGGAGTTTCACATTCGACAGGCTTTGTCTGGTTCGGGGTGGGTCGGGGGGGGGGCATTTACTGCTGCTTTGAGCGGCGGTGTACTGTGCAGTTTGAGTCATCCTGTGTATTGATCCCAGCGCCGTTTCCAAAGGTTTATGAGCCTGAGAAAAACTGTGCTGCGTGTGTGTGGGTTTGGATGTTTTCTTCCTGTGTGTGATTTATTTATTTTTTTTTTTTTGCTGACTGGACGCCGACCTATTAATAGCACTTAACGGATAAAGCTCGGCCGAACGGCTCAGTCTGCAATGCAGTCGCAGACATGTAATGCTACACAACAATACATCTGCTTCCATTTCCTCTTGTTAGTGGACGTCAGTGTTTATCAGTGCACATAAGCTCCTACAGCTCTCTTCTTGCTGTCTGCTGTGGGGCCCAATGGGACTGCATTATGGAGCTCCAGTCAGCCTGTAAGTAGTTGAACTAGTTAACTAGAGACCATCAAACTCAATGGACTGCTGCCTTCAGTGTCAGCCCGACTGTGGAGCAGAAAACCTCTCTAAAGACAAAACGGCATCCATTTTTCTTCCCTCGGATCCTGTATGGTACCCTTACACACCGCATATCATCTTAAATCATCACAGTACGTTCACACAAGTACAAAAAAAACAAGCATAAGAGGATATCTACCAACTAAAGGCTCCGTCTTTGTCACTGCCAGGCTTTTTGTTACTCATTACTTAACCTTGGAGCAGAAAGTTGTTCAGAATGGCCTGGTGTCATTGCTGGAAGGCATTTTAGCCCAGCAAGTGAAAGGCTTTTTCATCCCGATCGCATCAGATAACGCTCCAATTTATAAATGGGCCTTTGGACACATCGGTGCCAGCCTCCGGGGATTAATCCGAAAGCTGAAACAGTTTACATTTGTGAATAAGTGATCAGAGCGCTCGCGTTTTTTTACGGCTTGTTTGGATCACGCATTGATTAGCACGGATCTGCATCAACATTTTTGCACTCTTTGCTTGAGAAGCCACTCAAAGAAACGTAATTAAAGTTTTCAGAATTTCACGCTGGCGTTGTACGCGAGGGCCTTCGGCTGTCATCCTGCCTCAGTGCTCTGGCGATTGCAATGGAACATGCAATGATTTTGGGTCTGTTTAGTACCGGCAAACTGCGGGATTACATAAACTCATCTGCCCTGACTTAGAAACAAGGAAGGGGGAAGCTACTTTCAAAATCTAATTTCAGCATCCTCATTACTTGTTTTAAGTTGTTGCCACTGATGTAATCCTCTTGGATGCCTCAATTCAGATTTAATCTGATTGCCTCTGTCGGTGGTGGATTCCCTTACCTCCAGGAGCCTAAAAAACAAATCATACACTGAAAAACGCTTCGCTTTAAAGGATTTTAGATGGTCCAAGTATGATTATCCATTAGGATTGTATTAATTTCTTATTAGGTTTATATTTATTTTCCTAAAATCAGGTTATATCAGCCCTTGCTGTTTCCTCGGTCAAAACTAAAACTAGTTCTTTCTTCCAGGTGAGGAACTAAACAGTAAAATGACTACAAACCTCCAATTTAAGCAGCCATTGCAGTTAACGACTCCACTTCACAAATGAGTTTATGTTCTGTACGTGAACAGTTGTTTACAGCCTCTCTGATCATCTGAGGTCCACATGTTCTTAGATAATCATGATAAATAAAAAAATAAGAATAAGAAATAAGAGTTTTTAGCCATGGAAGCTGAAGTCGGACGGTAAACACAGAAACACACGACCCCTGTGACGATGATTCCATCTTCCTTTCATAGTACCTCCACCTACCTTCCTCCTGGTGAGCGTTACAAATTCCCGTTGTATATTTTGACTTTGCCTTTTCTTATTTAAGGTTTCTGACACCCACATATTTCCAGTGTGGAGTTTGTGCTGCCGTGATCTTTTGACTCAGGCTGGACAGAGTTCATCCATGTGGGATGTTTCTGTTTCTGTTCATTGTGTCTAATGTCGAAGACCCCCTAAGGACCCCTACTAGAGGTACCTTTTCATGTGGGTTAGGGTTGTGAGTTTTTACTCGTGGCTCCCCTCCTACGCGACTGATTAGCCGCCGTGGAGTTTGGTGTAGAAGCCAAGGGGGCTACAACTCAAGATCTGGCTGGGTAGATGCTGCGTGTGATGTCATGGTTTTGAAGTAAATCAGGAGGCCGTGGGAAACTTTGTGCGATTTGAGTTGTGTTCAAATCGATAGACACAGGGTCCACACATATGTATGTTATGTGCTGCAAGGGGGGGGGGGATAATTAAACGTTTATTAAAACACTTCAAAGTTATTTTCTAAACTGTGGCATGGACACCCAGACTTATGGTTAGGGGCGGGTCCTGTGACCCTTAGGGTAAGGGTATGTGGAAGAAGACTTCAATGGAAAACCTCACTGGAAAAATGATTAAAATTATATTAAAAAAATCAGAATTAATTTTCCAAATTGTGGCATGGATAGCCCGACTTAAGGTTGATTTTATGGTCGTCGACGGAGACCCTCCAGGAGATGCTCACCATTGCTTGCGTGCGTCGGCCAAAATTCCTAGCTATCCGTCGACCCGACGGAGACCCCAAGGGTTGTGATTGGTCGGCTAACAATATCATTTCCGCAATCACTTTTCCAGTTAGTTAGTTCCCTCCTCTCGCAACAACCACACCGCTATTTTTGAAAGAGTTTACTGTGTGAACAAAAGTATTTGTATTTCAATATCAACAAGCTCCAACTCCAACAACAGTCTTTCTCTCTCGGTCGCCATCGTTCACTGTGAGGAGTGGAACGGAGCCGGAAGGTTAACAATCAATCAATGACTTTCACGATGGACGTCGCAAGATTAGGTCGTTTAACGTAGAGACGCCTGCTGATCGGGAGGTGAACTGCCTTGCGTATCTGACATCTCGACGGAGAACTTCGAAAGGTTTAAAGCCTCTCCGTGACCACGGAGACGGATTGCGACGGAAAAGCATACTGAGGCCTTTAATGTTAGGTGTTTAGTCCTGTGACCTTAGGGTAAGGATCCAGTGAGAGGTAAAGGTATATAGAAAGAAACCTCAATGTAAGATTAACTCTTTAACCATAAAGTAAGTAGAAAACTTATGCAAAAGGGGGGAAAAATGTATGAGACCCTGTGAACAATGGAACAGTGGTATCACCATAGTGTAATCTCTAGTGTACTAACTCAGTTAATACCCCAGGTGTGCTGGAGCAGGGAAACATGGAAAACATGCAGGGCAGTGTGCCTTGAGGACCAGGGTTGGGAAACACTGGGCTATACCATCCAATTTCTAAGAAAAAAGTATTCTCTTAAATGTTCCTTAAACTTTAATTTGATCATTCTGTTCATCACTTCAAAGTTGAGATGGAAAAAAATAATAGAAAAATATAGAAAAAAAATCCCTATATCTGAGAATAAAGACGCATCGCATCATGCTAACCAAGAAAGAGTTGGTTGTTAGCCAGAGGAAGTGGAGGAGAGTAACTGCAATGTCTGACCCATCCCGACTGCACCCACCTCAGTCTGTGAGGTTTAATGTCATGTGACAGGGTGTCGTTCTGCAGGGTCTCTAACTGGCATGCAGTGCTCACGGTCCGTCACGTCTCACGTGAAGTCGGCGCTGCGCCGCGGCACGTTAAACGGATATATCACCTACTGTCCCAGGTGCAGTGCATCATGGGTAAGTGCTGACCAAAACAACAGAATGCTGCTGCTCTTCCAGCTGTAAACAAGCACTGTGTCCAGGGATTCGGTTATAAACAGTCTTTTTGTTTTCTTTTTAATTAAGAAGGTTCATAATTTAGTAAAAATTACCTGTAATTATTTAATCCACAGCGGTGGTAAGAGCTGTTCAAATTCTACACAGAGGAAAGTAGCCTTAATGCCTCCGTAATTATCTCCTTTAGCACAGGAAACACTCGATCATCCTTTATGAACCAAAACGGAGCGTTCAGTCCCACAATCCCTTGCAGCCACAACTTTCAGAGCTGCGCTCGATGGTATTCATCCAACCGGAATCCATCTGGATGAATGTGAGGACACTGAGTGTGAGCAGCTCGTGACAACAATGCATTTCACTTTCACTTAATTACCGATAATAGAGTCATATTTTTCTTATTGAACTCATTATAAGTATGAGACGGCCTTTAGGGGTACATTTAACATCTGTAACAGCTGTAATTTCAGTGATGCAGAGCCACATCCCAGCTTCGTGTAAGTTTAGTTGGATTCTCATCCTTTCCCTAATCCCTACAAATGTCTCCAACTGACGTTTTCCAATGAGGAGGTTAAAAAAAGGAGCTTAGAGAAAGGGATGGTAGGGGCTAATTTTTTTGGACTCTTTAATCCTGTCCCTGCTGCATGCAACGCTTGCATGATCTAACAACGCTTTCAATCAATTTGTAGGAGAAGAGGTCAGAGATTCAAAGAAGTCCTGCAATAGGGAAACCAAAAACAATTGTGACTCAGAGGCCCTGACGCATAATAAAAGTACCTGTAAAAAGTAAATCTGAATGAAAATGTCTTCAGCAGTCTGGATGCTGAAGAACTTAATGTTTGTACGTCGCACCCATCAGCCACTACAGCAAACTATAGTGTTTTATCAAGTCCTCCAGCTCGACTTCTGACCTAAGATTAAGAAAAAACGCCTCATGTCCGAGCTTTTAAATGCCACTGTGGCAGCAGACATGTTTGTCTTCAGCTCTGTTTGTTCGAGAAATAACTTTTTCTCTCTTAAAGTTACTGGTTAGGGCTGGGCAACGATTAAAAATGTTTAATCTAATTAATCACATGATTTCCCTGATTAATCACATTTGTACGCAGAATCCAAAAATGAATCCAAAAGTAGTGTATAGTTTTTAGCATTTAGTTTTATTTTAAATGTGCTGCCATATGAATGAAAGTGCCATAACATTTGTTGTGCAAACACACTTTTAACATCAGCATCTTTCTGTAGTTTTTATGTAGAAGCCTCGCTCCACTGTCTGTTTCCTTGAATGACTTGCTGCTATCAGTTGTGTGTTTTGCCTTTAAGTGATATTTTAGACTGGAACTACTACGCTGAGAAGACAATTCAACTTGACAGTGTTTACAGATGACTTTGGTTCTGTCGACTCCGCCGTCTGGAAGAACTTTAAAATGAAAATGGCCGAGTAAAAGTTCCGTACCCTTCTCCATGTTTGGTGGATCCGCCGATTACTTTCTTTTCCGGTTCTGCAGCAGATGGCAACAGACTTTTACAAAATTAAAGCCAAAATAAAAACCCGTTTCGAGTCCCACATCGGACGGCCCTGTGCTGCGTGTCGTTCCCCCTCTCTCTGCCCCCTGCTTCCTGTCTCTCTGAACTTTCCTATCCATTAAAGGCACAAAAGCCCAAAAAACAATTTAAAAAAACCTGCGTTAATGGGCAATAAAATATTTATCGGAGTTAAATAATTAACGAGTTAACTCGCCCAGCCCTATTACTGGTATATATATTTTAATACTTTAACCATTTCACAATCTTTTGCTCGTTGCTGCTTAAACCATCTTAAACAACAGGACAGAGAGACAAAGTCTCATTAATTGAGGTTAATGGTGTTTTATGGATCAAACGGAACTCGCTGCCAGCAGAGTATTGGATTACTGTTGGACTTAAAAAGGCACCAACACATCAGCAGCATCTGCAGCGATAATATTATGTAATGCAAGCACTGTATTAAACCTGCAGCTTTCCCTTGAGGATGCAAGTACAACGAGGTTCTTCCAACGTCCCAGTGCGACACCTCTGGCCCTGTTGAAGCTACTCGTCTGTTATTCAGCAGCTCCGGTATGATCTGTGCCGCCACACACGGTGCTCAGCCAGAGGCCAGCAGTTGGATTTTTTTTTTGGGTGATGTTATTGGACAAGGTATTTGTTGCTTTTTGTGCGATATTGATCAAAGCCGTCAGACATTAACAAAAAAAAGTGCGACGGCTGAGAGAAATCCATCTTCTCTAACGATTGATCGCTGTTAAGAGCCTGTGTGCCCTGCACAGCTCGGCCTGGTTTTGTTTCCGCACTCGCAGTTGGACCTCAGAATGATATTTATGTGTTCAGAGTTACTTCTGCTTGATGAAGGGATGGGACCAAGGAGGCCTTGAAGCAGTTTTTAGATCCCGTCGTCTTGTGGTGGACATGCTGGCATCGAGGCATCATAACAGCCCTGCTTTGAACTTCCTGGACTGCAGAAGATTTATTCGTCTTCTTTTGATTACATTGAGCTATTTTCATAGATTGTTTGAATATTATCACATCCTACGATTTAAAGATTGTGGCACATTTTGACATCTCGTCCCCTGATGTGCTGCACGGTAGTTTTACAGAAATAAGCAACACCACTCCGGTAGGATAAATAAATAACTAGGGCTGGGCGAGTTGACTCGTTATTATCGTGTTAACTCGCTAATTATTTAACGCCGATCAAAATTTTATCGTGTATTAACGCAGGTTTTATTTATTTATTTATTTTTAAAAATAAAAAAAAATGACACTTTTTTTGGGGGGGCTTTTGTGCCTTTTTTATGGATAGGAAGGTTCAGAGAGGCAGGGGGCTTCAGCTGCAGCGAGGTCTGTAGCCTCTGTACATGGGGCGCCTGCTCAACCCACTACAACCACCCTTATTTTATTTTGTAAGTCTGCTGCGGAACCGGAAAAGAAAGTAATCGGCGGATCAACCAAACCTGGAGAAGGGTACGGAACTTTTACTCGGCCATTTTCATTTTAAAGTTCTTCCAGACGGCGGAGTCGACAGAACCAAAGTCATCTGTAAACACTGCCAAGTTGAATTGTCTTCTCAGCGTAGTAGTTCCAGTCTAAAATATCACTTAAAGGCAAAACACACAACTGATAGCAGCAAGTCATTCAAGGAAACAGACAGTGGAGCGAGGCTTCTACATAAAAACTACAGAAAGATGCTGATGTTAAAAGTGTGTTTGCACAACAAATGTTATGGCACTTTCATTCATATGGCAGCACATTTAAAATAAAACTAAATGCTAAAAGCTATACACTACTTTTGGATTCATTTTTGGATTCTGCGTACAAATGCGATTAATCGGGGAAATCATGTGATTAATTAGATTAAACATTTTAATCGTTGCCCAGCCCTATAAATAACACAATACAATATAAAAGGCCTGTTTTTTAGCTACTTTGCACCTATGTCCATCCTTTTAAGTGCATTATAATTCACTTCATGCTGCCGTGACGGTCAAAGGGAGTTTTCCATTTAAGAAATTTAAACATAGAAAGGCCATCGCAGCATAATGCATTTATGATCCAGGTAGAGAAAATGTTTTAATCCCTTTTGTGTGGCTCTGGCTCTCCAGAGGAAAGTATAGGCTTGGGGATTGGTTCGGTTTCTCCATCGCAGCAGCAGCAACTTCTATATATCCAGTCCTTTTAATGACTGCTGCATGCCAAAGCCATCTTCAAACGGACCCTTAAACCCTTATTTAATGATGTTCCAACAATACAGAGAACGGGCAACGAGTTGTAAATCCTTCATCCTACTTCGCTGAATCTATGCCGCACTGTAGTTGAGAAATGATGCGTCCGTCGTGCAGATTATACTCCGTCAGTGAGCATTATCGTTGTCTCCCAAAAACAGGAAGTGAAATGAACTGCCCCGTGTTCAGTGTGTGCATCAGGCTTTGTCGTGTGCCGTCGCAGGTCAGTGAACATATCGGGGTAAACCGACGGATCTCCTGTGCAACTGCTAAACGAAGCTTTTACCTTCAGAATATATGTTGTTCTGATATCCGAATCCTCTCCTTTCGCCTGTTTCTCACGGAAAGCATCTTAAACTGGGTTAACTGGTGTTTGGGGATAGAGTCGATGTTGGATGGCTGTTTTTGGCTCCACAGTAATTGAAAGTGTAAAACCCTTCGTTGGTTAGCCAGGAGCAGAGAACTGGCAGGAAATGAGCAGATGTTCGGATAGTTGATCAAACCTTGTCAATACTAAACAGTTCTACACTGCTTGGGTTTGTCTTATGCACCCTATCATCATTTGTTCCTGGGTTACATTAATTATTTATCACAGCAAATCCAACATCTTTGGGGTTTTTGACTGTTTGGTTTGATTTAACAAGCAGTTAAAGACTTTATTCCATTACGTCATCACGTTTTTAAGCTTTTAAGATCCGATGTTTGAGACATTTCTTGGATTTCTAAGTCTTAATGAACAACTGAATAAAAATCTATGGTGAAAATAGTCATCGGTTGTGTTCTTTTATGGGCCGACCTTTAGGCCCAGTGCCCACTGTGTCACACATCCGAGCTCTAAGTGAATTGGATTAGAATCGCTTGATTCTTTTTTTATGTTTATGCTGCTAATATTTACAGCAAATTTTCTTACCTGCAGAAGTTTTTTTTTTTTTTTTTAGCTAGATGTTGACTTTTCAGAAGCGTGGAGACCAAACCGCGCTAACATTGACATAAGAAGTGCAGGCAGATGTTCAGCATCTGGCCTTCGGTTAAGGTGAGATATATTTAATTCATCACGTGAAATGTTTGCACCGCCATATCTCACATGTTCTGAGGGAAATGATGCCTTCTGTTTGATTTGGGTGTAATCTCTACTGTTTGCAGTCTTAAGGCCAGATGGCAGAAGCTAACCTTATCTTGCAAACTCTCAGAGCTTATCAGGCTGTCCACACACAGAAATGTGTTAAACAGGGCCTTACACTGGATGCCATTACTCCAAAAGAGAAATTGAAGAATGTGCAACTTTGACCTGTAACCGTTCCCATTGCTGCTTCTGTGTTGGATTCCAGATCCGCTGTTGGCTGGTAGCATGTCGACGTATGACGGAGACCGGTTTGACTCCAGCTGTCAGAGCTCAGCTCATATGCAGACAAAGCAGGGGTCAAAAGGCAGAAAGGATGAGGGTCTTAAAACTAATGCTCAGCTTTGTCTGTGTGACGGTCTGTCTGCAGGGCTGGAGGAATGAAAGTGCAGCATCTGTGTGACATCAGTTCAGTGGGAATGTGCCATCAGTGACGGGCACAACGTGTATGTGTGTGTGTTATTTACATCATACATGATCTTTTAACCTGATTAATGTCCTAACGATGCCTTGGAACTACACCGGTAGACGGCTGTGCTGCCATGGAGCTACGATTCAAACAGAGAAATCCAATATTGAACAGAAAAAGATTCACTGGTTGTGCTTCTTACAGACTTCCCTAAAGAGTAAATTAGTACAAATACAAACAAATGTGTGTGAGTAATATCATTTAAAGAATATGACATTTTTCTGTGTCTTCTAATGGAGACTAACCTTTGGAACATTTAGGCTACTTCTGCTTCTGTGTTTTAAGTTTATTTTCCTCCTCATTCTTTATTATCCTTCAAATGTTTTCTAAACTCGGAACAAGTCACTTTGAGGCGGTGCTATGCCGTGTAAATAACTCGGAGTGCACGGAAAATACCCAGAATACAGGAGGGTATTAAAAGCAGAGAGATCGATGCTTATTGGGCGGAAACGTTGACGGTAAAAAGGAAGAAGTTCTGAAATCGTGATAAGAGTCTTCAGTTGATCTAAGCACTAAATGGAGCCAAAGAGGATTTAAAAGTCTCGGGGTGTCCCTGCTGCAAAAAAACTTTAATCTTTTGGCAATTTTAGAAAGAACATCTGGGTCCTCGGCACATAGAAGAACCTGAAGACACGGGTGAAAAAATCCTGATAATATATTATTATTAGAATCATATTCACTAAGTGCCAGAAGAGTTGAGAAAGCAAATGTGTGTTTCTGTTTCTTTTATTCTTAGTTTTGAGCTCAATTCTTCAAATTCAGGGACTCTGAAGCTTTGCATGCATCATAGCCTTCTACTACAGAGTAATACATTTTAATGCAGTAATGTGAGTTAATACCAATTACGTTTTTAATATTTACGGCTGGGCAACGATTAAAATGTTTAATCTAATTAATCACATGATTTCCCTGATTAATTACGATTAATCGCATTTGTACGCAAAATCCAAAAATGAATCCAAAAGTAGTGTATAGCTTTTAGCATTTAGTTTTATTTTAAATGTGCTGCCATATTAATGAAAGTGCCATAACATTTGTTGTGCAAACACACTTTTAACATCAGCATCTTTCTGTAGTTTTTATGTAGAAGCCTCGCTCCACTGTCTGTTTCCTTGAATGACTTGCTGCTATCAGTTGTGTGTTTTGCCTTTAAGTGATATTTTAGACTGGAACTACTACGCTGAGAAGACAATTCAACTTGGCAGTGTTTACAGATGACTTTGGTTCTGTCGCCGTCTGGAAGAACTTTAAAATGAAAATGGCCGAGTAAAAGTTCCGTACCCTTCTCCATGTTTGGTGGATCCGCCGTTTACTTTCTTTTCCTGTTCCACAGCAGACAGCAACAGACTTTTACAAAATAAAAGCCTGTGAGCAACAGACAAAATAAAAAGGTGATAAGACCATTCAACTTGGCTGTAAATGCAGGATTTTTTTTTTTTTCAATTTATTTTTGAAATGCGTGCTTTTATGTTGAAACAAGTAAAACAGGAAGTAGCGCTGGTTAGCTCCGTGAGCTTCACACAGAGACCGAGGAGCATAAACTAGATGTTACCTGCTAGTTTATCTTTATTTTATTACTCCATGCTTCGTGGTGTTTGCTGTAACTGTGTGAATGTGATGTATTCAACAGACTTTTACAATAATAAAAACTGCGTTAATGCGCGATAAAATGTTTATCGGCGTTAAATAATGAACAAGTTAACGCGATAATAACGAGTTAACTCGCCCAGCTCTATTAATATTATGATATTTTTAATATAACTCACAGATATACATATTTCTTTCCCAACTCTCTCGTTTTCCTCATTGTTGTTACCTCTGTGAAGCTCTTCAGGTTGCAGCTTTGCTTGAAAAGTGCTGCACGAATAAAGCTGATTCTCATGCTGTTTTCATCAGGATTTTGACAGCATTCGTCTCTCATTAGTTACTGAATTGATCATTTCTTAGAGGTGGTAAATTAATCCTCTTACCTTTTTGTGTTGTGCTCAGGAAGTCCTGAGTAAAACTTACCTCTGAATGACTGAATACCATCACTGTGACAATATGAAGCCAACAGTATTAAAAAAGAAATGGGCTTTAGATTTAGCAAAGTTTTCAATCTATAACTGATCAGCGTGCTAAATGTTGAGCCACAGAAACGGACTGTGATGTACATATGATCGTTGGAGCTGAATAGTTTGACTGTGAGTGCTTTCCACAGCAAGCTCAGTAGGAATTGGGGTTTTTGAGTGCAGTGTTCACTGTTAAGCCATGAAAGAAAGTAGTGTGTGTGTGTGTGTGTGCTGTACCTGTGTGTGAGATGGACAGAGAGGTGGATAAAGTCAGCATGCTGGTCCTTCATGCATCACAGGACTCGGAGTGTGAAAGCCAGTGTACCGGTGATGACTTGGTTTAGTCTGAGATGTCTGAAAGACGAAAAAAGGACGGTTCTTACAGAAAATAAGAGGCATGTGCTGGATTCTTCTCTAGGAAACTTAATCACATTTTAACTACTGATTTTATCTATTGTTCTTATTTCTTTCTTTTTTGTTTAAAATTTAAATCATGCTTTTTATTTCTACTGTTTTAATGTCTCTGTAAAGCACTTTGAATCACCTTGTAGTTGAATTGTGCTGTACAGATAAACTTGCCTTGCCTAGGAAATGGTGTTTAAAGGAAAATGGCAAATAGTTCATTGATGTTACTTTTATCTAATCAAATCAAATCATATTTATTTGTAGCACGTTTCATGTACAAAACAATTCAAAGTGCTTCACATAAAATAAAAGCATTGCAGCAGGGAGTGTAAGAAGCATTAAAAATACATAAAAGAATATAAAGAGAAAGAAATAAAATAATATAAATGAATTTAAAAACAAGCAACAGTCTAGATAAATTAAGAGATGGTAAAAAGCTGCCTTGGTGACAGCTTTGATGTGGCTGCTGAAAGTCAGATCTGAGTCTATCAACACTCCGAGGTTACCAACTTGGTCAGTGATTGTAAGAGCCCGAGTCTCAAGATATTTACCAACGCTGACCCTCTTCTCTTTGCTACCAAACGGAATGATCTCAGTTTGGTCTTCATTTAATCGTAGAAAATTCTCTCTCATCCAGGTGTTTACTTCCTCCAGACACTGACACAGTACGTCTGCTGGGCTGCAGTCGTCCGGTGACAGAGACACATAAAGTTGTGTATCGTCTGCATAACTGCGATAATTGATGTTAAAGTTCTGCGATATCTGACCCAAAGGGAGCATATACAAGTTAAACAGAAGAGGTCCAAGAATTGACCCCTGGGGGACTCCACAAGTCATGGCCACTCGCTCGGATTCATAGCTGCCAATTGTAACAAAATAACTCCGGCCTTCTAAGTAGGACCTGAACCAGTTAAGGACCGCTCCAGAAAGTCCAACCCAGTTTTCCAGCCTGTGCAACAGGATTCTGGCACAAAAAGCTGTACATCCACATACGTGTTAGTGGGGGAATCATGTGATCCTCTCGCAGCTTTACATCGCTTTATTTAAATGTTGTTTTTCTTTGAATTTGATGGAAATGAACATGTTGGGGATGTCCAACTGAGATTGTCCCGCCTCTGAGATTGAGTATGGTCACGTGACCAGACTGCACGGCTACGTTTGATTGGTGAAACACAGTCAGGTGGTAGAGCCTTTGGCGGAAGTCTCTCTCTCTGTCAGAATAAAACATTAAAATGAGGCGTACGCGGGGGGATAAAAATAATGAGGCATAGAATACCAAAGAGGTAAGAAGAAAAGTAACCAGCTCATTGTAGCCTAATGCAGCGGAGTAAGAGGACAGTTTCTTCTGCACAAATCTACTCAAGTAAAAGTAAAAAGTATAGAGATTTAAAACTACTCCAAGAAGTACAATTTTTTTTCAAAAACTTACTCAAGTAAATGTAACTCGTTACTACCCACCTCTGTATATGACAGACGTTTACTCATTTAAAAACCATGTTCATCGGTAAGCATCCGAGTCTCATGTGTAGCAGCTGACGGATCAGCTTTGCAGGATGGAGCTGAGCTCAGAGGTCTTTTTAAAAGAAGAGTTTTGAAACATGAATTATCACCCTGAATACATGACTTCATAATCTCCAAACGTATTCTTGAGCAGTAAAGTGAGAAAAGTGTCCACCTGTCCGACAGCCATCTCCTCTGGTTCTTTACCTGACATCAACCACTTCTAATGATCATGGAAACGTGCTTGTTTTCCTCAGCCGGTCATATTTCTGTTTCATTGGACCTTCACCAAACTAAAGTTCCAGCATCATGATGGTGATTCATCTCCGAATCTCACTTTCATCCAATCGTCTGCAGCCCACTGTGACCTTGTTTTTTTTTTTTTAATCTTCAGGTGTTGGGGATGGCTCCTCTGGGTGGAAATACCATTTCTTTTTTTATAGCTCAGTTTTATTACGCTTGGGAATAATCCTCCTCTCTGATTTTCACTGCTTTGAGTTTTCAGTCCTGATGCTGTGTGGCGTTTTCCTGGGTCACCCTTTGTTTCCTCTTTACAATCTTCCCATGTTGTTAGCCATTATCTCATCATTGTTCTTTGATCATGTTGGAAACCACAGCTGGGCTTTTTTTCAGTGTACAAAATACGCTTCATATCATTGAGCTGAGTTTTATTGTCAGTGGCTGTGTTCGAAGCCGCATACTTCTCCTACTTCTCCTACTAACTTTTTGAGTTAGTATGCCAGTTTGAGTAAGCGAGAAATTCCCGGATGCATACTAGATTCGCCGAAATGTTGGGTATGCATCATGAGGTAATAAAAATAAGACTTTGGCTGTGTTCCAAACCGCATACTTCTACTACTCATACTAACTTTTTGACTTAGTATGCGAGTTTGAGTTTGAGAAGTTCCCGGATGCATACTATATTCTCCGAAATGTTGGGTATGCATTGGTTACTACTCATACTCAAACTACCCAAGATGCAACGTAACGTGACGTCGCCGATCGTCATTTCCTGTCAAAACGTCAGTTTCAAGCTAGCTACAACGAGGCTAGGTTCACTTCCTGTTTTCAAAACAAAAGCACCAATTGTATCGTAATGGCTTTCCCTATGATAAAAGGCAACAGGTATTTTATTTTGTGAAAATAACCGGAAGTGCGTTGCTCACTGCGGCTAGCTTTAGTAGCGCCGAATTCGTGGGAACAAAATTGTAAATAGCCGGTATTTTGTCAGGTTTTCAACACGTTGGGGATCTAAACGACTACTTTCTCGCCTGAAAATGTTTCAAATGTTGCTAAAGTTTACAGAGTTTAGAGCTTAAGCGAAATCGGCTTCAGGCCGGCTGATTTCGGCTCGGGCAGGAGCGAAATGCATTGTGGGTAAACGCTCTGCATACTGTCTGATCGATGAGTATGTAGTATGCGGTTTCGAACACAGCCAGTGTCTTGCTGAAGACCACATTCTGTGTCTGCAGCAGAAAGAACCTTTAAGCACCTTTAGCATATGTCCCCCTTCACATTCCTCACCTTGCCTAATCACCTTTACCAGTCAGCTACTCACTGAGCAGGACTGAGAATGTCAGATGTTGGTTGTGGTTACTGCTAATGAGAGCTGTAGGACATTCATCCAGGCTCCACACCCATAATACTCAGCACACCTCTTGACTTATAAGCATCTCCAGCTCCAGAAATAGTAACAGTGGTTTTGTAATGTGTCAGGCCTCCCTGCTGCACTGCAGCACACCCACATGTTTTCACTGCTGCTGATATCAGAGCAGCTGGGACGCTCTTCTCGCATTGATCTGAATGCGGAAGCCAGACAGTTTTACTTGGATGTGTTTGATTTGCAGATAACTCGGGTGTAAATTCAGTTTGATACTCGGTACGACGTTTGTGGAAGATTCGGCTTGTAGACGCATTTTAATTGGACTCGTCCGAGTCTGGATTACAACAGTTGGCCTTGAAAAGTGCATACTGGTCACACACTCTCCTCTGCCCCCGATAGTTGTTTTGTTGTAAATCATCTGGACTTGGAAAGGTTTCTTTCTATAACAGCAAAGCTGCCAACACTGAACTGCTTTAGCTCGGAAGCTCTCAATGGCAGCCTTGTGAGTGGAGCGTTGACTGCGGCACAGCGGAGCGCCATTGTTCTGCCTTTAACACACTGTGGTTTCTATGCTGACCAGAATGATGCATTGTGGATGATGGGCACACTCTCCTGAGACGGCTCTGGGTTACTGTTGACTATATGTTTGACTAAAATCCGTCTTTTAATGGACCATTTAACAAAAACTCATGTTCTACAACAAATTCTCATAGCAGCAAACATGTCTGCCACTGTCTGTCGAACCCAAAATAACGAGAATAGGGGGTGGGGGGAATGAGAAAATACAAAAACATTTCTTATTTGAAGCTTTTATTTACTTTTTTTTAAAGATATTTAAAAAAAATTATTGCATAATTGAACATAACATATAAACTGGAAAATATTACATCACAATAGGACAAGAGGTAGTTACAAAAATGAAATCTATTTCACCATTTTAAATTAGAGATCATAAACAAAATAAGTGAAAGAAAAAAATAAAAATAAATAAAAGAGCTTGAGGTATATGATTTAAATTAAATTATATTCTTCACATAATCTTCTTGTTTTGCTGGCTTTACAATTTTCCAAAGATCCGAAATAGGATGAAAAGAGTTTAATACAATAAGGTTTGGATGCTGGTGTGTAAATTTAGTACAATGAATATGAAATTTAGCAAATATTAAAAGAAGGTTGATAATAATAATAATTTTTTTGAGCTACTTGACTAATTTAAATTTCCCCCATTGGGGGATGAATAAAGTATTTTTCTATTCTATTTCTATTGTAATATAAAATTTTCCTGGATTTCTTTCCTCTTTTTGTGTCAGACCAAATAAAACATGCTGGATGTTCAGTTTGTAATAGAAGTCAATTTTGTTGTTTATAAAATTATTTAGGTCAATGCAAAAGACATGAGAGAAGGTAGCCTAGAAATCTAGACACCCCTAGCGACCGCAAATGGAATTTGCTCCGGGGCTAGTCTAGTCACTTGTGGTCGTTTTGCGAGGCTACAAATCAAAACTTAATCGGGCCAATCAAATCGTGAGGAGCGGGGTCGGAGCCCGGGCTACCTAGTGACGACAGAGGTGCTACGTTTCAGTGTGTAGTTCCAGAGAGAGGTAAACAGTGGCTGCGCCCAGCGAACAGTCTTTCGAGTTGGCTTTGGCAGCGACTCTAGAAAATTTAGATATACAGTTTTCTTTGCGAGACGAACAGATAACTGCACTTAAGTTATTATTTTTTTAAAAAGGACGTTTTCGGAGTTTTGCCCACCGGGTACGGTAAAAGTTTAATTTACCAGCTTGCTCCGTTGGTCCGTCGCGCTGACTACGTAATCCTTCTTCATCGCTCTGATTGGTTGTTGCGCCATCCTATTGCGTGACGTTGAGTGCAGAGGCAACTTGACAGACAACCGTTTATCCCGCCCACACTGCTATCCAGCGTCACTAGACCCCTGTGCAGCTTTTTGCTGTACGGGTCTGGCTTGCTATGCTAGAGAGTAGGTGCAATCCCAAAATAAATGACATATTGTTTCATCTACATTGCCACAAAGCTAAGATGATAAACAATGTAATAAAACCTGGAAGTTCGACCTCTCATATAGTTTTCATTTAATATTTATAGTTCCAACACAGGCTGAGACCTAAAGGTTTTCGAGGACCGTGACAATTCTGTCAAGTTCTCTAGAAAACCCGAGAGTTTTACAGAGTCTATATTGTCATGGATGCTGGTTTTTAACATGTGCAGTGATGACGAGCTGAAGTTACTGTGTTCACTGACAGTGGTTTATATACTGCACCAAAGGAGAGTGCAGCAACTTGAATTGGATGAAATTTCTCTGGATTATCGCAATCCTTTCAACTCGCCGCAGCCTTTTTGTGCCTTCTCCAACTTGCTTGAACGCAGCTCCACCCCTGCCCGTTGAGCACGGGAGGGGGAGCCCAGTTTGAACGCTGTCATCGTACTACGAATGTGAGCTTTCATGCAATTAGTACAGGTCGGTAACTCTTAACAAGATATTTATAAATTGGTTTCTTTCATCTTCGAACTCTTAAACTGGCAAAGTAGGGAATCATGAGAGTGTGAAGGGGGAGAAAAGGAGGAAGATGCTAAACCTGCTGCCGTCTTCACAAGGACATCGAGCGTGTTTTGCTGCTATTGTAATTAAAATGGAACACATTTTTTATTTCTGTTAAATCAAATTTGATGGAAAAGTACAATTAAATAACTTTTACAACGGGTTCAATAATATACAGAGAAAAAGAAAGTAGTCTTCAGCTGTCGGACAGACGGCCTCACATCTGACTCTAGAACACTTTGGTATCCAGAGGAGTTCATGGTGGACTCGATGACTGCGAGGTGCCCAGGTCCTGTGGCTGCAGAACCAGCCCAGATCATCAGCCCTCCACCACCGTGCTTGACAGCTGGTGTGAGGTGTTTGTGCTGATATGCTGTCTTTGGTTTCCTCCAAACGTGCTGCTGTGCATTATGAGCAAACATCTCCATTTTGGTCTGCTCTGTCCAAAGGACATTGTTCCAGAAGTCTTGTGGTTTGTTCAGATGCAGCTTTGCAAACCTAAGCTGTGCTGCCATGTTCTTTTTAGAGAGAAGAGGCTTTCTCCTGCAGCCCTTCCACACAAGCCATACCTGTTCAGTCTGTTTCTAACTGTGCTGTCATGAACTTTAACCTTTAACATGCTGACTGAGGCCCGCAGAGTCTTAGATGTAGCTCTTGGGTTTTTGACCTTGGGGTGACCTTTAACCTTTAACATGCTGACTGAGGCCCGCAGAGTCTGAGATGTAGCTCTTGGGTTTCTGACCTTGGGGTGACCTTTAGCCTTTAACATGCTAACTGAGGCCTGCAGAGTCTGAGATGTAGCTCTTGGGTTTCTGACCTTGGGGTGACCTTTAGCCTTTAACATGCTAACTGAGGCCTGCAGAGTCTGAGATGTAGAGATGTAGCTCTTGGGTTTCTGACCTTGGGGTGACCTTGCTGGGACGTCCACTCCTGGGAAGATTGACAGCTGTCCTGAATGTTTTCCACTTCTGAATAATCTTTCTCTCTGTAGAACGATGGACTCCAGATAGTTTGGAAACGACCTTATAACCCTTCCCAGATTGATGGGCAGCAACAGCTGCTTCTCTAAGATCATTGCTGATGTCTTTCCTCCTTCGCATTGTGCTAACACACCTGAAAACTGACAGAACTCCTTTCAGGTTTTATTGAGGTGTTCACACTGACTGATGATCAGTTAATCAGAGCATTGATCAGCAGCTCCTGGCTGCTTCTCACCTCTTAATATCTATTGAAACGGAGTATTTTCACACACTGCTCCTGGATTGTTGCTTAGTTTTTGTTAAATGAATAATGACACAGTGTTAATGAATATGTCATGTGCTGTTGATGTGCTAATTTGTGACGTTTGGTCATGTCCTGAAACTTTGGAATATAGAGGATGAACTTTCATTTCTACATAACTGGCTTCTTTACATTTTGGTTTAGGTTGCTGGACGTTTTCGGGTCTCACTCTGACCTCGTGATTGGGACAGAAATGTTGTGTCAGTATTCTCCAAAGAGTCTTTTATGCTGTTTGTTTTTTCCTTACAGTTTTAGGTGTTTTTCACATGGAAATTGAAAACTTCAGGACTTCAGGAGTGCATTAGAATTTGATATCAGTATATTCTGTCCAATACATTTTTGCTGTGCAATGCTGGCGCAAATCTCTTTAATATTGAACTACCTTGAAGGCCGGAACCATCCTACCTTGAATGTGTCACTGGCAGTCGGATGGTCTCCTGGGTCCGATGTGGACAATGTGGTGAAAATGCACCTCCAGTGAGTCTAATAAAAGCTGTGCTCGTTGTGCAAGGATGGATTTTTACTGTTTCAAACTACATTTCACCTTAGCTGGACACAATGGAGCTCCTAAAAGAAGATAAATTATTTGGCACATACATGTTTATGTGTTAAATCCGTATTGGCGAACAGGTACCGACTGTTATCACCCTGTGCATCACTGACTGCCCTCGTTGTAGCTTTGGGGTTTAAACTATTTGTTGTTGTGTATTGTCAGGTACTAAGCTGAGTGCTACCCTGTCAGCTTCAGCCTCCCTCTGATGTCTTGCTCCTCAGGTTGTTATTCCTCAGGTGATACGGTTTTCTTTTGCAGTGATTCTGATAACAATAAGCAGTGTCCCTGATGTTTAAAGTGCTGTTTTCCTCAGTGATAAATTAGATGGAACCACATTAGAGCCCGCAGATGTTGTCTGTGAAACCCAGAGATATAATCTAACCATGATTATGATGCATCAGTCCTGACACCTGCTCTCTGGGCTGAGCTGAGCTGACACCACACAGAGTCCTCGGTCTCTGTTGGGTTTTTATCAGCCAGTAATGCAAATGGTTTCATTTAAATGTGTGTTGTTGCATCACAACTCTGACAGAGTTAAAAATAAATCTATCACCTTCTTTTAGGGGGGTTAAGACGGTAATGATATTCTCACTCGGAGTCTGCATCTCCCTCCTCACACATGGAGACATGGAGACGACAGAATTTAAAATGCAGCATGGCTCAGGTGTTAATACGGTCATCTTCCAATCAGTGGGTCAGCAGTTTGATCCTCAGCCTCTCCAGGAGTCATAGTGTCCTTGGGCAAGAATATGCAGTGTGTGAGTGTTTCTTTAGCAGAGAGAAAGCGCAGCATATATATATATATATATATATATATATATATATATATATATATATCTCAGTCGGGCTTGTATTTCATACATGTCTAAAGGTAGATGATTACCAATGTTCTACTATAATTGAGATATCACTCCTGATGTACCATGTCAGTTCTTTCTCAATTCTCAAAGCCAAGTTTCCCCCGGTAGGAGTGGACTGTCTGTGTCCTCGGGCGAGGAAAGAGTGCTTCCTTGTATTTGGAAAATACACGATGGAACGGTCTTAACAAGTGAGCATCGGTCACAGCGACGGCAGCATCAATAGTACTCTCACAGCTGGAAACACTGACATGGCTGTTAGGTGGCTCGCAGCTGACTACTTAACAGCTATTTATACTTTGATGGAACACACAATGATGCAAACAACTTTAGACTGATGAGTAGGGATGCACCGATCTGCTTTTTCCACCTCCGATACCCGAGGTTTAGTATCGGCCCATACCGAACCGATACAGGAGAAACGGCGTGGAATTATGGTAACAAGCGGTAAGTTTTATTAAGTGGAAGTGTCGCCATAGTAACAGAAGAACCTGGTTTTATTTCTAATCTCAAAAGAAAGGCCGAAATTCATTCTGCTTTCAGCTCGTCTTTGGTCTCCACCAGCTTAGAGGTGCTGGTCAAAAAGTCACCAGCTGAGTCATTTTTAGACTTTAGCCAGACTTTAGCTCTCCAGGTTGAAGTCATGAAACTCTGTGAATGAACCCACGTACGAGCAATTTGATCCAGTCGTGACATGATCCACAGGTCATGCACAGTTGGTTTTTCACTGTGTTTTTACTGGAAACAGCTGTATGCTGCAGCTGGAAAAGGTTTCCATTAGATGGTGTTTTCTAACAAATGGTGAACTGGGAAAAACACAGAAAACCTGTAGATACTTTGTCCGACTGAGGCCTCGGATTACATGGAGCCATTTGTTCCATTTGTTTTGTTTTTTTTGTATAAGAGAACAGCTTTGACAAGATTGTTTTATGCCTGAATCATGCTTATCATAGGCTGTGTTCAAAACCGCATACTACATACTTCCATACTGCATACTGATCGATCAGACAGTATGCAGAGCGTTTACCCACAATGCATTTCGCTCCTGCCCGAGCTGAAATCAGCCGGCCTGAAGCTGATTTCCCTTAAGCTCTAAACTCTGTAAACTTTAGCAACATTTGAAACATTTTCAGGCGAGAAAGTAGTCGTTTAGATCCCCAACGTGTTGAAAACCTGACAAAATACCGGCTATTTACAATTTTGTTCCCACGAATTCGGCGCTACTAAAGCTAGCCGCAGTGAGCAACGCACTTCCGGTTATTTTCACAAAATAAAATACCCGTTGCCTTTTATCATAGGGAAAGCCATTACGATACAATTGGTGCTTTTGTTTTGAAAACAGGAAGTGAAGCTACCCTCATTGTAGCTAGCTTGAAACTGCCGTTTTGACAGGAAATGACGATCGGCGACGTCACGTTACGTTGCATCTTGGGTAGTTTGAGTATGAGTAGTAACCTCATGATGCATGCCCACATTTCGGCGAATCTAGTATGCATCCGGGAACTTCTCAAACTCAAACTTGCATACTAACTCAAAAAGTTAGTATGAGTAGTAGGAGAAGTATGAGAAGTATGCGGTTTGGAACGCAGCCAAAGTCTTATTTTTATTCAGTGACAGTATTTAAATAATGTAGGAGAGACCGGCCTTGTGTATCCCATCAGCATACCTGCAGCAGTTTGTCTTACTCAGAGGGAGAGTTTATTTATATTATTGTAAACAAAGCATTCTGTAGTGGGTGAGCTATAGGAGTTCAGCAAAGAATGTCTACCTCTTGATTCTTTAACATCAGAGCAGCACTGAGGCGTATTGTGTGCCTCGTTAACGGCCCTTCTTTTGTGTTTGTCCTCATTTTGCAGTGATGTAAAGTTAAAGGTTGTGTGAGCAACCCTCACCCTCAGCGGCCGGACATAATCTTTAGTTTTATTTGCCTCCTGATTTCCCAGGAGTAATTGCTCTTGAGCCGTCAGCTTCAAGAACCGCTGAATTGATTTTCTCATTTCATGGTCCTGGCGAGCTTGAGGGCGCCGTGTGGGCCTGCCGGCCGCCATGAGTCAGGTTCCTGCTGAGGAAAGAACTGACCTTGAGCCATCTTGGGTTTCTAACACGTTTTTGTTACACAACGAATCGTTCTCAATGCTAATGCGGCGTTCTCATCTTTGTCTGGAGAAAACTGTGCTAAATGACACATAAACCCAAATTGATTTCAGTCTGACAGAGATGTAACGAGGTGAAGAACTGACATTTCAGTGTGGTCTTCGGCAAACCACTCCTCATGTCTTTGATCACGTCTTTAAATCTGAAGGTTTGAGACATGTTAGCTGTATTTTTATCCTGGACATGGACGTGTTGGGGCTTCAGGGTTTAACTCCAATCCCTGATAGGGGACATTGTTGTCCACTTATAGGGTGTACTTTCTCACTGGAAATAGTGATACTCATCATATTTAGTCCAGTTGTGCATTTTTGACAATTTATTTTTATTTCAAACACACATAATTTACAATGCAATTTTTTATTGTGTAGAAAAAAAACTCCTTAAAGGTAGGGTAGGAGATCCTGGATTTTGAGTCCAGCGAAGCTCCATCTTGAAAATACACAGGTAAAAAGTCCCAACCCTTTTCTTCACTTTCCCCCCGAAGGCACGCCTCTAGAGTACATGAACGCGCACGAGCACTAAGGTGCACGAGCGCTGTTCTGACAGCAAGCATCGATCGTTGCCGTATTTAGTATTTAGTTTATGCTAACCATACGTTTAATAATGCTAGGTGCTAGCCAAGCTGGCTCTAGTTTAGCTTCCTGCCAAGCTTCTGGACATGTAATTCGTTCACGGAGCAGGGTACGCGCAGAGGGGGAAGGAGGGGGAGGGAGGAGCAGATTGCAGTTTGATTGACGGCATCAGAATCCAATCATTGTGAACGGTCCGTTCACAATGATTGGATACTGTTTTTCCTAGATTGTACGTTCTAGAGGCCACTAAAACTTTTCATATTTGTGTCAAAACTTTTAATTAATTGGTTGCAATGGGGGTGTGAAGAGTATTTCAAGCAATATGTAAAAAAATGTTCCAGAAAAAGATCCCCTACCCTGCCTTTAATTTCTTTTTAAAATGACCTGAAAACATCATATATTAATATTTTTCATAAATCTTTTATTCCATTTCAGTTCTGATCATAACTACCAAGTTTTAAATTATTTTCAAAAAATTAACCCTTTAGATGCCAATTTTAAATTTTTAGCCCAAATTTTAAGCCTTTAGGTGCCAGTATTTTCAAAATATGGAATGCAAAGTGGACTTATTGAGTAAGGGTAATTATGGTCTGGGATATGTCAATGATTAGCAACAACATTGATTTTTAGGGATTTT
This sequence comes from Odontesthes bonariensis, assembly GCF_027942865.1. NCBI lineage: Eukaryota > Metazoa > Chordata > Actinopteri > Atheriniformes > Atherinopsidae > Odontesthes > Odontesthes bonariensis. The sequence goes on along the minus strand of NC_134515.1, from coordinate 5,470,162 downwards.
TTTTATTTTTTTTTTATGCCGTATTTAAAAAAAAAACAAAAAAACTCGTAAACGTAGCAAAAAATTTTAAAATCCCTAAAAATCAATGTTGTTGCTGATCATTGAAATATCCCAGACCATAATTACCCTTACTCAATAAGTCCACTTTGCATTCTATATATTGAAAATATAGCAGTTTTTTTTTTTTTTTTTTTTTTTTTTTTTTACAGAAATTGGCATTTACATCATATAAACCAGTATGTAAAGGGTTTAATATTTAAAAATAATTGAAAACTTGGTAGTTCAGAAATGAAGAAATTCAGAAATTAAGTGGAATAAAAGATCTACGAAAAAAAAAAGCGGAAAAAAATATTAACATATGATGTTTTTGGGTCGTTTTAAAAGGGGACAAAAATGTGCCTTTTCAGAAATGAAGTTGTGTTTTGAATCGGGGATGAGGGTTAAAAGCTGGACTAATACTGAGAGACTTTAATAAACGGTGGAGGAGGACTGTTGATTTGCATAGTAGTTCTGATACTCCAGCGGGTTTGAAATTTTATCCTCGGGCTCCAAAACAATCAGAAAAAGAGGGAAGAAGAGTCCTTTCCTAAACATACCGAGTAAAAAGTATGCTGCAAATATTTTCTCTCAAAGCAGAAAGAAAATGAAAGATATCTCATATCTTTTCATTTTTCAGATTAACGGTGAAGGTGCCTTTTCTTTTTGTTTTTGCTGCAATGCTGACAAATACCTTCCTGGCTCAGATACTGTTGTTTTTTCATCTGGCCTTAACGCACATTGGCCTCTCTGAATTGTTGAAGCTAAGATCCTTGAAGATAAACGGTTTGTGCCTTTTAAACCACAGCAGAAGGCTGCACAAGCCGTGCAGAAATGTGAAAGCACGATGCTTCTTTTGCAAAAATACGAGGCCTGACATCTCTTTCCAGAATTGGGGGAGTTTCCCCTTTCACACAATGGGATGGGTACACTATCTGTGACCTCGAATACACATCGTATGCTGTTCCTTTCATACCTTACATTGCACATTGTTGCTTTCCTCCAACTTTCATGATTCTCCGAACTACATAAATTGATGTAATGTGTTGTTGCTCTCCCTCTCCTTTTGATGGTCCTCTCTTTGAGCCGTTTTGTTCTGTTAGTCTGTCTTCTGTTGGCTCCCTTTTCTCTAATGTAACAAGTATTTCCCAATGTGAGACAAATACTCCCTCCTACACTGTTCTGAGAACTGTGACTTCTAGTTATTGGTCAGACAGTGATCAGTTAAATGATCAAGAATAATGGTCAAGTTCAAGTGCAAGTGACTGGCTGAATATTCAATATACTCTCGGATGCTGGCGGCCAAATCACAGCTGACATATATTCCTTCTTTCCTTCGACTAATGCAGCACAATGAGAGCTCGCATCATGACACATGGAGTGCGTTTCCACTGCAGAACGTTTTGATCTAATATGAAGTCTAACAACCTTCAGGAAGGGGTCAGGGAATCCTCATTTCCCCTTTCGAACGACAAAACAAGCTCACTGTCTGTTAAATAAACCCAGGTCCCGACTGCCAGTGTTACAGATTTACTTTTCAAATAAACTTTAACGCAGCAGCGTCAGTTTTTTTGTGAAGATGTGGAGTAATGAGATTCTTATGAGAGCTCTCGTTCTTTCTCCCAGGCCTTAAATTGAGTTGCTCTGTTCTTTGTTGTAGCAGCTGGTCCACTCGCACATGTATGTTAGCGTTTAAGAGTCTTTGCTTTCGTGCAAACTGAGCAAACTTCCAGATTTTTGCCCACCAAAACTAACCTAAACTCTTTGGCCAAAACCCTCAGACGAAGCGCGACATGAGACCAGAGTCGACGCTGTCACGGTTTATACCCGAAATGTAGAGATGTACAAGCTGCTTTCAGGCCTCCAAGTTAGGTTTCACTTCTTGTTTTCATTCTGGCAGTTTGCAGAGAAACCTTTAACAAATCCAAAAGTTCAAAATTCTCTTTTCTTATAATTCCTCTCAAGCTCCTTTTCCAACAGTCAAAAACCCATTAACACGTGCACATCGAATGACTGAAGTAGTTGCAGGTGTTTACTGCCTCCGCCTCTGATCAGCATTGATGGGAACTCAACATCCGGGTGCACATCCAAATTCTTTTCCGCACCGGTGCAACCAGCCGTTCCAGGGAGAAAAAAGTCTCCGCCACTCTGAAAGCCTCCCTATGTGGGTTTCAAAACCTGGCAAATTAAAATGATTTATGATATAATAACAGAGCAACAAGCAAACATATATATATTTTTTTTACAAAGTTACATTTGTAACTTGAATAAGTGATGAATTCAGAGTTATTTAACATTAAGGAGTAGTTGCATTTATTTTACATTGCATTTAGTTACATTTATAAGTGACATCTGGCCCTTTGAGGACAATGATTATGCTGATGTGGCCCTCGGTGAAAATGAGTTTGACACCCCTGCTTTAGGCGCACCCAAGAGAAAAAGTTGGCCGCACCAGTGCAACCAGTGCAAAGAGTTAGTCTGGAGCCCTGCTCAGAGTGGGCGGAGCTCACTGTTTCTTTACAGAAACGCACGTTTACCGACCTCAATATCTCGCACGAAGGCTCTGAAACTGACAGCTAAACCATACGGACAAAACAAGACGAGACTGATCGATTTGACCTTTCTGCTATGATAAAATGACATTCTAAATATCTCATAAACTCGTGCTCATTGTCTGACACGGCGTATAAGGTGGAGTTAATACCTCGCATTCATGTTTTTGTAGTAACAGGCTTGTCCCTTGGTAGGCAGAGGTAGTTACTTGACTGATTCTGAAAACATCTGCAGAACATTCAGGGTAAACATGCTACTGCTGCCAATGGGAAAGGATTTAATTCTTGTTTTAGCAGGTGTATCTGTGTTAAAAAGAAGAAAAACAGTTTAAACTGCCTAAATTTGGTGTAAAAATGGCTCAATGGAGGCTTTAATTACTACTTCTGTTTAATATAACTGACAGAGTGTCTCATTAACATAGAAAAGAATGTGTCTGCTTGGAGCAATGATCCAGATTTTAGGAGTTGGATCAGGCCATGAGCTCCTCCGCCTGTCAAAGTGTCTTCATGCGAGTCTTTAGCTCATACTCCAGTGTAGAAAGGTGCTATTTTGGAAAGGGCTACGTGTGAGGAGCAAACTACAACACCTACTGTTATATAGGGAGTTATTAGCTGGCTGAGCGTTGAAGTGTTTTTGTGTTGTTGAAAGTGAAAGCTTTAATTGCTGCCTGAGGATGTGTTGGACAGTCTGAACTGGAAGGTGGCAGACTGTGTTTTCTGGCAGCCTCCAACACGGAGCTGTTCGTGCCTTTTAAATGCAGAACAGAACGTAACTTCCCACCGCTCTGGATTTGTTTTTCCTCCATTATTTACAGCTGAACCTGAAATATTCTCATTCTTATTGTGTGAGAGGGACCGTTTCTGAGACAGCTGAGTCTTTCGGTAACTGGGTTGGAAGTAAACCCTAATGTGATGTGGCAGTTGTCTTATCCGACTTGAATTTGGGTCATATCACCCGTCAGACGAAGAAATGTTTTATTTAAGAGTTAAGGATTGAAACTCTCTTTAACCTGCTCCTCTTTGATAAATCCCCTTCTTACAAATCCACAGGAAAGGAATGATTACAGCTCGGAGAGCTGGGGCATTTTTGTGAAAGCAACCTCTGCTCTGTGGTTGGCTTTATGGATTTCAGTTCATTGATATCATGAGCTCCGTTCCCCCCTGACATATCGGATTGGTCGGCCGTGCAGTCGGAAGATTTCATGAGCTTACAGAGTGTTGGACAGTTCAAACAAAACCGAATGAGAACAAATTTTATCACTCAATTTAAAAAAAAAAAAAAAAAAAAAAGTGACTCGGGCAGATAGGAACAGAGTTATCTCCTGACATGGGGCTGTCCTGCTGCATCGTTTTTAGGAAAGTGTGCGGGGGAAACGATCATGAAAAGCACTAATCTTCAGAGATGTGAGATTTTACTAGTTTAATATCAAATAAAACGCTCAGTCCACACTGACTCTGATGCTTTAAAGCGGCAACAAGTTCAAAGTGAGATGTTAGTTTACAGAATAAAACGATCTGTATTCAGTCATTTCATCAAAAAAAAAGTAGGGCTGGGAGAGTTAACTCGTTATTATCGCGTTAACTTGTTCATTATTTAACGCCGATAAATTTTTATCGCGCATTAACGCAGTTTTTATTATTGTAAAAGTCTTCATTCACACAGTTACAGCAAACACCACAAAGTATGGAGTAATAAAATAAAGATAAACTAGCAGGTAGCATCACCGCTACAGGTGCTCCTCGGTCTCTGTGTGAAGCTCACGGAGCTAACCGGTGCTACTTCCTGTTTTACTTGTTTCAACATAAAAGCACGTATTTCAAAATAAAATAAAAAAAACTCTTGTATTTACAGCCAAGTTGAATTGTCTTCTCAGCGTAGTAGTTCCAGTCTAAAATATCACTTAAAGGCAAAACACACAACTGATAGCAGCAAGTCATTCAAGGAAACAGACAGTGGAGCGAGGCTTCTACATAAAAACTACAGAAAGATGCTGATGTTAAAAGTGTGTTTGCACAACAAATGTTATGGCACTTTCATTCATATGGCAGCACATTTAAAATAAAGCTAAATGCTAAAAGCTATACACTACTTTTGGACTCATTTTTGGATTTTGCGTACAAATGCGATTAATCGTGATTAATCAGGGAAATCATGTGATTAATTAGATTAAACATTTTAATCGTTGCCCAGCCCTAAAAAAAAGAGTAATAATAATAATAATAATTTTATTTGGAGGCGCCTTTCAGGTCACCCAAGGTCACCTTACATGAGAAATAAGAGCATAAAACATAATAAAAGCATAAAAACATGAGACAACATAAAACGGAGCGCCCAGTTATAAGGAGTATGCCAGTTTGAATACATGCCATTAAAAACGGGTGAAACCTTTAGACACATTTGGACAAGCTAACGTTTAATCTACCTTCAGTGACTGCAGGTAAATGTTTATCTGAACATCATTTCTGCCTCAGAAAGTAAACCAAACCTGTTTACCGTTGCTTTTGTCCCAAAACTGTGTTTTTAGATGAATCCTTTTTGCTGCACATTATTCCAAAAGTAAAGACAGTTTTCCTTGTGTGCAGGTCCATTTTTGCGCTAGCTTTCCACGGCTGTAGATGCCTTCGGCTACCTGCAGATGTAATGAAACAAATGTGATTACATTTTAGGGTTTTCTGAAACTGGTTGCAGGTAATGACCTTTTCCAGCAATGTGATGTCGCAACAAAATTTGTGAGATCAACATTGGTGTCAATTCTTGACTTTTTTTTCAAAATATTTTCATTGAAAGCTACAATACAATACTTTCAGGTTCAGACATATATTTTGCCTTTTCTTTTCTTTTTAACACACACATATGTAATCGATTACATATGTAAAACAAAACAAACACACTCTGATAAAAATGTAGAAGAAAATAATTGTGAACAGTGACCAATACACATACTACTGGTTATTTATGCAAACATAAAAGGTATAACAGTAACAGGTAGTACCTCTGAATTGGTGAAACAGGAAATAAAGGGTTGCCATTTGACTGTACATGCACTCAGCGTATATTTAATTTTCTCAAGTTTAAAAAACAAAACAAAACATGACATCTTTAAGCCACCTGGAATTGAAGGATATTTAGCAGACTTCCAATGCAACAATAATAAACGTCTTGCTAGTAAAGAACTGAATGCTATAATATCCTTTTGTGTGGAGTTAAATGTAAGTTGAGGGGTCAGGAATCCCAAATACGGCAATCAGAGGGCATGGTTGAATATTTACCCCAAGAACAGTGGACATAATACAAAAATAACCTGACTTTGTATTTTCTACATGTGGACATATTGTTAGACTGGGCTGCCTTTACGGCTGACTTTAATTGGATTGAATGTCCTGAATATGCAGGTAATCATTTAAAAAATCCACTCCCGCTTTTAGGTGATTTTCCTTACAGTGGAGTTATTTGTTTAAAACATTTTATAAATCCCTTGCTAGGCTCAAAGGCATTCATGTGCTTTCTAAACGCTCTTGGCATAATGACACCTTAGTGTTTGCAGTTTTATTTGTTAAAGTAGTTTTAACTTTGAAGTGTTTACAGCCACTCGTCTCTTTTCTACCTCTGCTGCTGACCTCATTTTGGCGTGCAGCTGGATTTGGAGTGGTTGGCATGTCCTACTATTGAACTATAGCAGTGAATAGTGTTAGCCTGGAGCACATCTGTTCAGAAGGCTAATCCACAAAAGGCCGGTGCCTTGCATAATGCTCCCAACCGGGCAGCCACTTCAGCTGGCACAAACAAGCCGTACAACAATGGTCTCGCTGCAGCTAGCTGTAGCTCGGCTGTGTGCAGAGCAGAAAAGAGAGCTCTGTTAAGCTGCTAAATCAAGCCGGCTCATGTTTGAGTCCTGCTAACTGAGCTGGCCTCATTTCAAAGGCCTCCCCTGTGGCATTCCCTCTTTATCTAATTCTCCCCTCTTCCTTATCATAACTCCCCATCTTTCAGAATCCTGTCTGTGCAGTCACACCCTCCTTGTTTTCATAGCTGTTTTTAACCCGTGTTCTTGTTTTTGTATGCATATTTCTGCTCCGTGAACCTCTCGACTGACCAGGTCACCTTGCTGTTCCATTTTGTTTTTCATCATCTGAGGTAAAAAGCATTTTAAACCAGTTCTGCAATCCTTGCATAATCCAGCTACAGATGCAGCGGAATGACCTGTCAAGGTTAGGAGCGCCATAGATAAAGACGCTGACGTTATTTATCATGATCAGGAAGATTTAGTCTGGTCTGGTCACTTGGATTTACTCAAATATTACGTGTTTGTGTGCTGCTGGAGGTTGTTTTAGCTCAGAGGGCTGAGCGTGAGGCCCACTGTACCCCACACTCATGTGGTAAACATTTGATTTCTGGTGAAGGTGTGTGGTTACAGCAGTTTGAGTAGTTGTAAAGTTGATGATTTATGTCTACAGTTGGGTTTCCTCCCATATGAAGAAACAAAACTCCCAATCATGATTGCATTTTTGGAGCCATGCCAGTTTTTGACAAATGAAACATTTTTTGTTTGATATCCAGAGAACACAGGCAGCGTTCTCTAACAGCATGTTTCAAGTAGATTCGGACCAGCGCTCTTAAAGGGGAAGTTCAGTTTTTTTTAAACCTGGACCTTATTTCTGGCATAAAATACGTTCATCTGCTCACCCATAATAGTTTGGTGAAAGTCGGCGTCTTTCGGAAGATATTTAGATCACTGGAGATCCGCGTATATCCATATAACGGGAGAGAAAATAAGGCATTATCTGTCTTTATTTCACCAATACTTTAAAGGGATAGTTCACCTCTTTTGACATGAAGCTGTATGACATCCCATATTAGCAACATCATTTATGAACATTTTCTTACCCCCTGCTGCGTCCTGTGAGCAGAGTTCCAGCCTCGTTTTGGTGTTGATGAAGGTAGTCCGGCTAGTTGGCTGGGGTTTAAAAAATAAAGCATTTTGCTTCTCAAAACAATATGCGTTCAACAGAGTAATACATTTGCATCACAAAATCATTCTCCAGGAAAAAGTCAGACCTCACAATCGCTTGGCCCTATTTTCTCTCCCTTCGTATCACTGCGTGTTGTGTAGATCGTGCAGACTGAAGTGCAGACCGAGCAGCAAACACCGTAACAGGTGGGGCTGTCTGCAGGCGGCAGCAGGCAGTGATACGAAGGGAGAGAAAATAGGGCCAAGCAATTATGAGGTCTGACTTTTTCCTGGAGAATGATTTTGTGATGCAAGTGTATTACTCTTTTGAACGCATATTGTTTTGAGAAGCAAAACGCTTTATTTTTTTTATACCCCAGCCAACTAGCCGGACTACTTTCATCAACGCCAAAACGAGGCTGGAACTCGGCTCACAGGACGCAGCAGGGGGTAAGAAGATGTTCATAAATGATGTTGCTAGTATGGGATGTCATACAGCTTCATGTCAAAAGAGGCGAACTATCCCTTTAAGGTTCGGTGCTGTCATACTGATCTGTGCGAGTCTTTTGTGCCACATTTAATCTCGATGAGCGTATTTGTGACACCCGTCTTCACAGGCCTGGAGCATCAAACCCAGAGGAAATGACCGTTTTATCTGTGTAACATAACTCTACTCTGCAGCCGTTCGGACTGTGCAAACAGCTCTGGCCTCAGGTGATGATGTGGAAGGATACACTTTGTAAAGTGGCTGAACTTATTGTGGTGTGAACATCTACAACTGGTAGTTCATCGTACGAGTTAATCAGCCGTCTTTGTAAGAAGTGATTGTGACACCAAGGATTCTGATGAAGATAATTGGATGATCTCATCACAGTTTGATGATTAATTCCATTTTTTTTCTGGTAAGCTTTACCTGTCGGTCGAATGTTTGTGTGGTGTAAAAAAGCTAAAGAATTTGTCCAGTGGATTTCAATCTATTTAGTGCAGATTGGAAATAATTTAGAGTGGCAGAAGCAGCTGTATGTAGATGGTGTGTTGTGCATTTACCTGCTGGAACAAATATGCGTGTACTGGACTGAACTGAACGTCTGATGCTTTAGTGACACAACCAGTTGGATCCAGACTCTTCCTGCAGTTGCTGTTCACACATGTGCTCCTCAGACGGAGGATTTCTGCTGGAGCATTTCTGCTGGAGCTGTGCTATCACAGCATGAAAGGAGTGGGAGGGGGAGTGGGCAGCGTCTGTCACGGGCAGTGTTCACATTACCAGGTTCAGGTGACTCAGATAAAACAGTTTTCACACCGATTTAATTCATCTTCTTCGGGCTGTGTGGACACAGAACTCCAATCGTCGATTCTGATTCTTCTTTCTTTTTTAAACCCTTTGTGCCATTTGAGAGCTTCCATTCCACAAGTCTTTGTGTCTTAGTCTAATCTTCCTAATAGTCTCAGAAATGTGATATTGACTCATGTAAAAAGCATTCGCACATGCGTGCCATGGCAACGGGCAGCCGTCCTCACGTGGAATTCAGATACCAGACACGGATCTAGATTCAGTCTGAACTGGGGTGTCGCGGTAACCGCAAAAATGAAATATCTCGATATGAAGAAGCCCACCGCCATCACTGCACGTCACCTGATCTCACCACAGCACACGTTGAGAAGGAGACAATGGCAGTTGCACTGGTATCACAACTAAATGCTACTTCGTCCCTTTGGGAGAATTTCGGCTCTCAGCCAAATGAAAAGGGGGAACCAGCCAATTTAAATGAGGCAATCTGTAAAATCTGCGGCAAAACGGTTCAAGTAAAACGAGGAAACAAAACTAATTTAAGGGCTCACGTAGCAAGCTACCATCCAGCTATTGAGGCGCGGTTGCCGCGGCCTCCTGCCACACAGAGCCCTCATGTTGGGGCTCGCCGACAGCTTTGAGTCGACGAAGCCTTAGCTCGAGTCGCCAAGTACAGCAGAGACGGTGACGGACATAAACGCCTAACAGGCGCTGTTACACGGTATCTGGTTGACCTGCTGAAGTCACGGACAAACATGTTGGCAACCGTCCTGAAGAGAGCCGACCTACCTGCAGGAGGAGCCCATCGACCCTAATGAAACCCTCCTGGCATGGTGGTGCACCAACCAGGAGAGAGTTCCCCTTGCTCTCTACAGTCGCACGCAGGTACACGTGCACAACAAGCGCAACCATCAGAGGGTTTTCATTAGTGTGTTGTTATTCATGTACAGCACTTTGTTTCAGCCACGGCTGTTTTTAAAGGACTTTATAAATAAAGTTGAGTTGAGTTGAAACAATGCAATGAGTTTAGTAATTTAGTAATTATCAAACGATAAAAAAAAAAAAAAGATGGCGCAATAATATCGCAGGGAAATTCCTCAACCGCAACAGCCCCCCTCTGAACTGAACAGTGTGACCCCTAATGTGACCGTAGCCCAAGGTGCCTCAGGCGGAGCAAAGCTGGCTCCTTTACAGCATGTACAGAATGGTCGGATGAGGCTCCTCGATGCCTGTTTCTGATATTGATATCAGCACTAAATGTTTCTGAACGTATCCACAATAGTGAGAAAAGAGTGGATAAGCACAGTTATACCACCATATACTCTGGCTGTAAATGCGCTGGAAAATCCCCAAACCCCCTTTTAGGTGGAAAAAGTCTGCAAAGCAAATGCTGGTGATATTTGTGTTTTGTTTTTTTAAATGTACCGTCCCTCTGGAACATCTCTTAAACATTTCCAGACTGCTGAGGATCGACATTAACGATGAATAACATGAAAAGTCTGACGTTTCAAAACAAATCTGTGCAAAACTGTGAATGCATCGGCCTCTCGGTAATGGATGCTGACAGTGCTGTGAGTGAGCGTCGCTGCCAGCGGGGAAATTGGGCTCCAACATCTCCACCTTCCCAGTGACATCAGGAATTACTCAGTTCCTCCACATTGATCTTCAGTTGCATTGTTTTGTGATTTTTGGCAACCCAATGAACAGCTAACCCCCGCCATTAACCACCAAGAGTAAAGGCGTTATTTTAATTTAGTCACTCGCTTCCTCCGAGTGGAAAAGCTCTTTATAATCGGACCTTTTCTGTTAATGCACTTTGCTCCTTTCAGCCAAACATGTTGATTCAGAGTGAACGAACGGCAGCTGCTCCTGGCGAAGCTGATAAAGTGAAAAATGTCTTGAAGGTTGCTTTGATAACACCGTGCGTCCAGCTTAGAGAATAGCCTTCCCTCGTCACCGTGAAAGAATGCAGAAAATGTTTGCTGTTGCAACACCGGCTGGCAAGGAGAGACGTAAAAGTCTGTTCAGCTGAGGGAGGGAGGTTTGTGTGCGAGCCCGTCCTTAAGCAAAGAGTTTATAGTGGAGTTTATAGGCTTTAATCGTCTTGTCATCTCAGAGCTTCTTTAATCAATATGTTTTGGTTTCGGTTTCAGTTCGGACCTGGCAAAACTCGGGCACGTTTGGGTCCAGTTGTTGTTTGGTTCGGTCCGTGTAGATTGAGCTTTTTCTGGTGCATTCCAAGAATGCTTGATCGGATTTGAGACTACGTCAACATCTTGTTTTTTTTTTTTTGTCATGTTTCTGAGCATTAATCTGCAAAGGAAGGCTGCTGCAAATACAGAAACCTGTTGACATGAGGCGGGGGGTGGTCATGTGTCAAAGCAACCATCGCAACCATCAGAGTAAAATATCCTGAAGTCACAGCAACGCTGTGGAATTTGGACTTTGGTCCTTAGTGGGATATTCTGACTTGTTGCTTACATTGTATTATGGTATTTGAGTAAAAGCATTCAGAAACTAGAAATACCAAAATCCTGAAGGTTTTTTTTTTAACGAGCAATGACAAATAATTCAGAAAAATGTTCCTCACAACAAGACAAACGTTTTAAGTCTCGGCAAACCAAATTTCCTTAATTTAGCTTCATGTGGAATCTGAATAAATTTTTCTGACTTACCAGCGATGAGTCATATCTTTTGTCATACCTGTTAAGGGGACGAGAAGAAATGTATTAGAGCAGGGGTCTCAAACTGCTCCGTGAAAGGGCCGGTGTGGCTGTAGGTTTTTGTTCCAACCCTGCAGCAGCACAGTTGACTCGTTTCAGTCAATCAACTGAACTGGTTAAGACCTCGGCTGTGTTCGAAACCGCATACTACTCCTACTGCTCCTACTAACTTTTTGAGTTAGTAAGCGAGTTTGAGTCAGTGAGAAGTTCCCGGATGCATACTAGATTCTCTGAAATGTTGGGTATGCATCATGAGGTTACTACTCATACTCAAACTACCCAAGATGCAACGTAACGTGACGTCGCCGATCGGCATTTCCTGTCAAAACGGCAGTTTCAAGCTAGCTACAACGAGGGTAGGTTCACTTCCTGTTTTCAAAACAAAAGCACTGATTGTATCGTAATGCTTTCCCTATGATAAAAGGCAACGGGTATTTTATTTTGTGAAAATAACAGGAAGTGCGTTGCTCACTGCGGCTAGCTTTAGTAGCGCCGAATTCGTGGGAACAAAATTGTGAATAGCCGTTATTTTGTCAGGTTTCCAACACGTTGGGGATCTAAACGACTACTTTCTCACCTGAAAATGTTTCAAATGTTGCTAAAGTTTACAGAGTTTAGAGCTTAAGAGAAATCAGCTTCAGGCCGGCTGATTTTGGCACAAAAGCTCCGCCTTCAATCTGACGTCATCAGCGTCATCGATGCTGCTTTGGTACTCCTGGATTAGCAGGGAAGCCCTGGAACTTACTGTTAAATACAAAAAAAAAACTTTAAAGCCTTTAATTGTAGATGGTCATTGGGTTTTTACTAAAGTAGTCCTGACTGAACTAGTATTTCCAAGTTACTCCTGTTATAAGATTGAAGTCAACAGCCTATATAAACTAGTTTTTCATGATTAAACCGAGACGCCCACATCTGGAACAGAGAGAGTTTGATGGTTGTCACGGTGACATTTAACAGGTGAAACAGGTTGAATCTTTTTAGTGTGTTTTGTTGTCTTTTGATTAATTTGATTTAATTATTTTTTTTTTTTTAATGAAAGTATCATTTATCCAGGAACGTTCAGAGCTCAACGAATGTCGGATTTTGACGAACAGTAATACGAAGTTTAATACGAACGAGTATTATATTATTATATTATATTATATTATATATATTATACTATATATTATAGTCTCTATAAATTGTCGAACATTATTTTCACATGTATGTTCGGGGTATAATTAAATGGGGGAAAAAGAATTTGAGGCGAACAAAACCATTTAATAAACTGAGTAGCAACTTAACACAAAAGCACCGCTTGACTCTATATCCAAAGGATTTTTTTTTTTTAAATTAGTCAACATATATGGCGCGACTAGGTCTGTGGGGCTCTAACTTTTGTATTCGATCATTATTTTGTATCAGACGGGAGCAAATTGTTGTCATTTTTAGAATAAATTCCCTGCTCTAATTCGGTAGATTGGACTAAATTTGCTTTGCATTAAAAGAAAGAAATCCAAGCTCATTAAGTGGATTTGGTTCCCAGAAGCATCCAGGTTGACTGTACAGTGGTCTTATATAGGGCAGCGTGACATTAACTGTCACATGCTTACTTCAGGTGACGCGCAGCAGCACACGGAGCTCTGGAAAAGTGCTGGAAATGCATCTTTAAACTGGTTTCTGTGAAAGCGATGCTGCCATCCAGGATGCGCCTCACCAGCACAGCGACTAAAAATAGTCGGCGGGGTTTATATTTGGGTTAAAATGTCAAGCGTGCAGAGGAGGCTGATGTTGAAGCCAGAGCTTATTTTGCCATCTTGTGGGAAAGACGTTGCAACTGCAGCTCGTGTGCAGACTGTGGTTGCTTTTTGAAAAAGCCTCAGTCATGTGGTGCTGCTCCTCCTAAACAGGGAGCAGTTGATGCACAAAAAGAAATAGAGACGTGTTATTTTAGAACCGCCGAATGTTTGCGTAAGCCTCCTCTGATGTGTTTCAACTTGAGTTGTGTGTGACGGGAAACTGTAGAGAAGCAGCCGTGAGGGGACTGAAGGCAAATAGGAAAGGGAGGGGAGGGGAGGGAGGAGGGAGCGACAGAAGAGCGAAGCTGCTCAGTGGGAGCAGCAGGAGGAGGAGGAGGAGGAGGAGGAGGAGGAAGGCAGGATGAGGAGAGGAGTAGCAGAGGAGGATGAGCAGGAGATCACCATGAGATCCAGGCTATGAAGCAACGCTGCACATTTAGAAGGAGGGATGCTGCTCACACTGCTTTTCTACTTTCGAGTCAAAGGTGAGGTTAAACGCGATGATCCTGTAAATGTAGCGCGGGGTCATTAGAGGTCTGTGCTCACGTGTTTCGCTGTTTTGCCTTTTTTTTTTTTTTTTTTTTTTTTTTTGGTCCCCGTGACACAAAAAAATCTGCTGCAGTTTAACATTTGAACGATTTTTTAAAAAAGCGCTCAAACCCCTGCCGTGCTGTTGCATGCATCCGACCGATCGAATGCAAATGGAAACGGCACTCTCTGCATTTTTTATTTATTTTTCCTGCAAACACAGTAACGGAGACACAGAGACTGTTGCTGCAGCATCTGAATCAGACGTTTCTCCCACGTTTGCTTTGCTCGGAGCCTGTGTGGCTCTCCTCTGTCAGCTGCATCATGTCAGCCGTGACAACTTGCGCCTCTCAGAGCCAGAGCAGCAGCTGATTGGGATCCACGCAGGCTCCGCCGGTCCTTAAAGAAGTTACCAACAAGGCGATCTGTGTAGCTGTCATGTCTCTGTGAAGATTTATTATTGATGCTGTGGCTTTTGTTAATTATTTCCTGCAGCCAGAAGCATCTCTTGACATTGGTACTTTACAGCCTGTGTATTTACTGCTGCAGTCCTCCTGTTCAGTTCATCTAAATAGTCATGTTTGACATGAAATAAGCCACTCGGTTTATAGAAGCCACTCCCAGACCAAGCAGGAGGGGAATTTATGTGCTTTACAGACTGAAATTAAAGTTGGAATGCTCCTGTAAATAATGACTTGCAGCTAAAACACTTTTCTACTCAGCTGATACAAGCAATGCGAGATGTTTTCTTCTCTGTTTGTCCTTCTGCACAGTAAGTTTAGGACCGCTTTCCTGATTTTTACTGCACGATGGACACAAATTAAAACCTTTAAAACGCCTGAAATGTTTACAGGGTTGGACATCAGCTGCATTTTCACATACATCCCCATTAACCCTCAACAATAGTAATAAACACGCTTCAAATGTGATGTAAATATAATGTAAAATACTGAGAAAATTAGATGTATTTCTAATACTTTCATTTACTTGCTCAGTTGCTTAATATAGAAAAAAAAATCCTTTTTCTTCATGTTCGTTTTTTTTTTTTCACCTTGAAAGCATCAACACCAGCAGCAGTTACACATTTGGGGGGGGCGTTTGATATAAATAGAGCTATTTCTTATTTAGTCTGTGATCTTGAGTTTAATTGGAAGGGAAAAGCTTTTTTTTTTTTTAAGATTATTTGTTACTTTCTGACATTTAATTTGGCCAATAGAGCACAGACTGAATTTAATTTGTGTTGCATTTTAGGCTCCAGTCTATATGGTATCATATATAAATGTACTTTATTTCTACAGCCCTTTACAGACAATCCTTACGATGTACCAAAGTGCTTTACAGCAGGTAATAAATAAAGAGAAGAATAAGTAAAAACAATAAAAGAACAGTGAAAGCAAAAAAATTTAACAAAATAAAATAAGATAAAAGTGTCATCATACTACTGGGTATTATAAGCAATCCTAAATAAGCAGGTTTTTAGCCTAGATCTGAAGAGGCCCAGGTCAGAAATAAGACTCAGCTGGACGGGGGGCTTATTCCAGAGCCTGGGGGCAGCTTTGGGAAAAGGCTCGCTCACCCCAGGGTTTGTATTCTGACCTGAGCACTTCCAGCAGAAACTGATCTGTTGACCTCAGAGCTCTACCAGGACTGTTAAAAGCTCAGATAAATACGATGGTATATAATAAATAAGAGGTATAGCTTTCATATGCAGTGATTTACTTCCAGTAAAAACATAGATAAAGAGATTTTCTGCTCTGTCTCATTGCAGTCTATGATGGACAGGGATGAATCACTGTGACAGTGTCACACAATCTTCATTAGATAATGGAGAAGTGTCTCTGTGGCCAGGTGATTTTCATAGAGCAGGTGGGCGGTTAGTTGCACGAGTCTTTGGGTAAAACCCTGAAGATGCTCCTGATGGCTCCCCATGAGCAATGCTTTGTAAAGAGCTTTGTAGAACAACTGATGTTAAAAAGTTTCATGTCGGGCAATTTGTCTTGTCGGAAAGATGCTTCAGCTGCTTGTATGATAATCCCACTTATGAGCAGCTGTCCCATATTAATGCCCAACTGCTATTTCTCGTGTATGTTTTAAGATGAAGGCAACTCTGGCAGCACCAGCTGTTTAAACTGAAAAAGGCATAAAAGACTCGATCAATGAGTGGTCTGTCAGTTTGACTAACAACACACTCCAGGAGTTAAAGTGGAGGTGCTGACCGACGAGCTCTCAGTTCTTAACCAGTGTGTGGAGAAACTGTTAATACAGTCTCTAGTGATCAGCCAAACCTGCTTCTAAGTGCTTCGGGGAGTGATGTGTATTATTCAACCTTTGAAACACAGAGCAGCTCGAATGTCCAGTCAACGTTTTCAAGACACACGATTTTATTTAAAAAGAAAAAGGGCTGGCGAGTTAACGCGATAATAATGAGTTAACTCGTTGATTATTTAATGTCGAGCATTAACGCAGTTTAAAAAAAAATTTATTTATTATTTTTTTGGGGCTTTTGTGCCTTTAATGGATAGGAAAGTTCAGAGAGACAGGAAGCAGGGGGCCGAGAGAGGGGGAACAACATGCAGCACATGGTCATCTGATGCAGGCTCAATCCACTACGCCACGGACCACCCCTGTTTTATTATTTATTTTATTATTGTAAAAGTCTGTTGCTGTCTGCTGTGGAACAGGAAAAGAAAGTAATCGGCGGATCCACCAAACATGGAGAAGGGTACGGAACTTTTACTCGGCCATTTTCATTTTAAAGTTCTTCCAGACGGCGGAGTCGACAGAACCAAAGTCATCTGTAAACACTGCCAAGTTGAATTGTCTTCTCAGCGTAGTAGTTCCAGTCTAAAATATCACTTAAAGGCAAAACACACAACTGATAGCAGCAAGTCATTCAAGGAAACAGACAGTGGAGCGAGGCTTCTACATAAAAACTACAGAAAGATGCTGATGTTAAAAGTGTGTTTGCACAACAAATGTTATGGCACTTTCATTCATATGGCAGCACATTTAAAATAAAGCTAAATGCTAAAAGCTATACACTACTTTTGGATTCATTTTTGGATTTTGCGTACAAATGCGATTAATCGTGATTAATCAGGGAAATCACGTGATTAATTAGATTAAACATTTTAATCATTGTCCAGCCCTAAAAAGAATACAGATAAACCTGATAAACCTTTATTTCATGTTTCTAGTTTCTTCTAGAAAACCCCAAATTGAAATGGAGCCATAGATCTGAAAGGGTTAAAGCACCGCAGGCGTCTGATCACATGTGCAGAGTCGTTGATGATTTCATGAACACAGAATAATTAGAAACCTATAAAGAAGCAGGTTTGTGAAAGCAAAGGGAGATGATTTGATGTAAAAAAGCTACATGCATCTATCAGCAGGATACTGGCGCACCAATCAACGCTTCCCTGGAAGGGAACGCTCATTTTCTTCACCATAAAACCACCTGCTCTGCAGGAAAAGCTTCATAAAGAGCTTCTCAAACAGCCACAATCATTTCCAACCTACAGAAGACCTTCTCTGTTTCTCTCAGTAATGTTTTAGCAGAAGAAAGCTTTCTGAACAAAATGAACAGCCGGATCCGTCCCCTGTGAATTGTTCAGAGCGCCTGACACTGTGAAAACACTTCAGTCTCGTTATATAATTACCTCGGAGAAGCTCTGCGTTCACTAAGAAAACCTAAATGAATGTGTAAGGCAGATGTTTGCTTGCAAATAATGCAATTTATTAATTGCTTATAAAGAATGTGGCTGTGGAGATGATGAGATTTGCAGCTTTTGTTCAGGCTTCTCTGGATAGATCCTCAGAGTATTTAATCTCCACATGTTATAGATGAGTAATAGCTGTCGGCTGTGTCCTGTTGACGGTGTTTCTCGCTTGTTGGGATGATTTAATAATGTTCACGGCCCACAGGTAAGACTGGGTGCTGAGTGGCAGCTTGTATCCATGGCTGTGAATTCGTGAGACGGCAGCGTATCTCCCGGCTTGTTTTCTGTCAGGCGGCGTTCGTGTGACACGATGGGAGCCGCGACCCATGAATATTAAAACGATAGTATAGTCATGTACAGTTTTTTTCTAACAGCTTGACGGCGTACATCTAACTCCGTTCGCATGACGGATCTTAAAGGGATAGTTTGCCTCTTTTGACATGAAGCTGTATGACATCCCATATCAGCAACATCATTTATGAACATCTTCTTACCCCCTGCTGCGTCCTGTGAGCAGAGTTCCAGCCTCGTTTTGGTGTTGATGAAAGTAGTCCGGCTAGTTGGCTGGGGTTTAAAAAATAAAGCGTTTTGCTTCTCAAAACAATATGCCTTCAACAGAGTAATACATTTGCATCACAAAATCGTTCAATAGGGAAAAAGTCAGCCCTCACAATCGCTTGGCCCTATTTTCTCTCCCTTTTGTATCAATGCGTTCAGCCACCTGCACTGGAGAAAATGCCCCTCCAAAAATAAGTTAAAAAAAACAACAAATACGAGACGTTTTTGCTTGAAATAAGCAAAAAATCTGCCAATGGAACTAGTGAAAATCGGCTTGTCAAGATTTCTTGAAATAAAATGTGATATTTAGGACTTTTGAGATAAAAGTGATCTTGAAATTAGCTTAAAAACCTCTTCAAATGTCAAAAAAAGCTTGTTTCATATGAAATGTGACTCAAAGCAATTTGTTTTCAAGACTTTTTCACTTAACAAGATATTCCAGATGTATTGTATTAAAACAAGTCCTTATATCTGGCTGAAATAGAACTTTCACAGTTGGGTCTTATATTAAGTGTAATGAGACATTTTGACTAGAAATGAGACAAATATACTTGGTAAGACTTTGATTTTTTTCCAGTGTGCCAACAGCCGCGCCTGCAGGCAGTGATATGAAGGGAGAAAAAATGGCGCCAAGCGATTGTGAGGTCTGACTTTTTCCTGGAGAACGATTTTGTGATGCAAATGTATTACTCTTTTGAACGTATATTGTTTTAAGAAGCAAAACGCTTTATTTTTTAAACCCCAACCAACTAGCCGGACTACTTTCGTCAACACCAAAACGAGGCTGGAACTCTGCTCACAGGACGCAGCAGGGGGTAAGATATTACTGATATGGGATGTCATACAGCTTCATGTCAAAAGAGGCGAACTATCCCTTTAAGCACACCTCGGCTCTCGGTGGTGTGATGCGGGGGTAACGTGGCGATAGATTTGTTACCATGGTGTCACCTTGTGGGGACTGACTCATCAGCATGTGACGCTGATGTGTCTGCAGCCCAGAGAAACCCACTCACTGGTTTGTTCGGCTCTTATACAATCCGTCTCCCACCAGAAAACCCCCAGGATGTCCTCAGAAGGCCCCACGGACTCCTAAGTCCAGATCAAACGAGTAATCCCAACTTTTAAATGAGATGTCTTTTGTAATTTCATGCTCTCTGCGGTGTCCATCCTCTACATTTTTTATCTGAAACATTCTGATTATGGGACAGTTGAATAAATGCTTTAATTAACAGTGAAACTAACAAAGTTAGTCGTGCCACCGCCGAGCATTCCTTATCACGTCCGTCTAATTGTGTCTGAAATGCCTCTGGGCTGTCTCACTGATCCCTCTCTGCCTCTCTGGAAGTGAAGACCTGTAATAACTCTGCAAAAAAGTTTCGTGCATCTCGATGATAACGAGGGTCCGGCCTAAATTGACGAGTTATTCCTCAGGATCTCACTGACTCTCTCTTGCCAAGCTTTTGCGCCTTCTCTTTAGTTCTTGGATGTTTTCTGGGGAAAGGGGCGTGTGTTGCTGGCAGCAACTTGCAGCCGCTACTTTCCTGTGAGTGAGAGGAACAATGTCTGGAAGTGAGTCAAGCCCCTGTAAATGTCCTGTCCGGGATGGATTTGGTAGTTACCACCCTGCCGCCCTGCCTCAGCTCCCCACTTAACCTACACAACACCACAGCGGTCTGCATGCTCTACTTTATACCATCAACAGAGAGAATGGCAGGACTCTGCGCTCTGGCTTTTGCATCCGGAGGTGTAGTATTATGATTTATCACTTCGACTCACCTGTTTTCTTTCCTTCACTCCGTGTCTGTCTCATTTCGGCAGCTTGGCACTAAAGTGGGACAGTAAGTTGCGTTCTCCTGAGGGGGGTGGTGTAATAGGTCAGCTCTATGAAGGTGGGCTAATCCAGTGCCAGTGGTGTGTTGCAAGTTCATCAGAGGCAGCCGTGTTTCTGGTCTGTTTCTGGTCTGTTTCTGGTCTGTTTCTGGCCTGTTTCTGTCCCTGTTTCTGGCCTGTTTCTGGCCTGTTTCTGGCCTGTTTCTGGCCCTGTTTCTGGCCTGTTTCGGGCCTGTTTCTGGCCTGTTTCTGGCCTGTTTCTGGCCCTGTTTCTGGCCTGTTTCTGGCCTGTTTCTGGCCTGTTTCTGTCCCTGTTTCTGGCCTGTTTCTGGCCCTATTTCTGGCCCTGTTTCTGGCTCTGTTTCTGGCCCTGTTTCTGTCTCTGTTTCTGGCCTGTTTCTATCCTGTTTCTATCCTGTTTCTGTCCTGTTTCTGCTCTGTTTCTGTCCCTGTTTCTGTCCTGTTTCTGTCTCTGTTTCTGTCCCTGTTTCTGTCCTGTTTCTGTCCTGTTTCTGTCTCTGTTTCTGCTCTGTTTCTGTCCCTGTTTCTGTCCTGTTTCTGTCCTGTTTCTGCTCTGTTTCTGTCCCTGTTTCTGCTCTGTTTCTGCTCTGTTTCTGCTCTGTTTCTGTCCCTGTTTCTGCTCTGTTTCTGTTTCTGTCCCTGTTTCTGTCCCTGTTTCTGCTCTGTTTCTGTCCCTGTTTCTGCTCTGTTTCTGCTCTGTTTCTGCTCTGTTTCTGTCCCTGTTTCTGCTCTGTTTCTGTCCCTGTTTCTGCTCTGTTTCTGCTCTGTTTCTGCTCTGTTTCTGTCCCTGTTTCTGTCCCTGTTTCTGTCCCTGTTTCTGCTCTTTCTGCTCTGTTTCTGCTCTGTTTCTGTCCCTGTTTCTGCTCTGTTTCTGCTCTGTTTCTGCTCTGTTTCTGCTCTGTTTCTGCTCTGTTTCTGTCCCTGTTTCTGTCCCTGTTTCTGTCCCTGTTTCTGTCCCTGTTTCTGTCCCTGTTTCTGTCTCTGTTTCTGTCTCTGTTTCTGTTTCTGTTTCTGTCCCTGTTTCTGCTCTGTTTCTGTCCCTGTTTCTGCTCTGTTTCTGCTCTGTTTCTGCTCTGTTTCTGTCCCTGTTTCTGCTCTGTTTCTGCTCTGTTTCTGCTCTGTTTCTGCTCTGTTTCTGTCCCTGTTTCTGCTCTGTTTCTGTCCCTGTTTCTGCTCTGTTTCTGCTCTGTTTCTGCTCTGTTTCTGTCCCTGTTTCTGCTCTGTTTCTGTCCCTGTTTCTGCTCTGTTTCTGCTCTGTTTCTGTCCCTGTTTCTGCTCTGTTTCTGTCCCTGTTTCTGCTCTGTTTCTGCTCTGTTTCTGTCCCTGTTTCTGCTCTGTTTCTGTCCCTGTTTCTGCTCTGTTTCTGCTCTGTTTCTGTCCCTGTTTCTGTCCCTGTTTCTGTCTCTGTTTCTGTCTCTGTTTCTGTCTCTGTTTCTGTCTCTGTTTCTGTCTCTGTTTCTGTCCCTGTTTCTGTCCCTGTTTCTGTCTCTGTTTCTGTCTCTGTTTCTGTCCCTGTTTCTGTTTCTGTCTCTGTTTCTGTCCCTGTTTCTGCTCTGTTTCTGTCCCTGTTTCTATCCTGTTTCTGTCCCTGTTTCTGTCCTGTTTCTGTCCCTGTTTCTGTCCCTGTTTCTGTCCCTGTTTCTGTCCCTGTTTCTGTCTCTGTTTCTGTTTCTGTCTCTGTTTCTGTCCCTGTTTCTGTTTCTGTCTCTGTTTCTGTCCTGTTTCTGCTCTGTTTCTGTCCCTGTTTCTATCCTGTTTCTGTCCCTGTTTCTGCTCTGTTTCTGGCCTGTTTCTGCTCTGTTTCTGTCCCTGTTTCTGCTCTGTTTCTGTCCCTGTTTCTGCTCTGTTTCTGTCCCTGTTTCTGTCTCTGTTTCTGTCCCTGTTTCTGCTCTGTTTCTGCTCTGTTTCTGTCCCTGTTTCTGTCTCTGTTTCTGTCCCTGTTTCTGCTCTGTTTCTGCTCTGTTTCTGCTCTGTTTCTGTCCCTGTTTCTGTCCCTGTTTCTGCTCTGTTTCTGCTCTGTTTCTGTCCCTGTTTCTGCTCTGTTTCTGTCCCTGTTTCTGCTCTGTTTCTGCTCTGTTTCTGTCCCTGTTTCTGCTCTGTTTCTGGCCTGTTTCTGCTCTGTTTCTGTCTCTGTTTCTGTCTCTGTTTCTGTCCCTGTTTCTGTCCCTGTTTCTGCTATGTTTCTGTCTCTGTTTCTGCTCTGTTTCTGTCCTGTTTCTGTCCTGTTTCTGTCCTGTTTCTGTCCTGTTTCTGTCCTGTTTCTGTCTCTGTTTCTGTCTCTGTTTCTGTCTCTGTTTCTGCTCTGTTTCTGTCCCTGTTTCTGTCCTGTTTCTGTCTCTGTTTCTGTCTCTGTTTCTGTTTCTGTCTCTGTTTCTGTCCCTGTTTCTGTCCCTGTTTCTGTCTCTGTTTCTGTCCCTGTTTCTGTCCCTGTTTCTGCTCTGTTTCTGTCCCTGTTTCTGCTCTGTTTCTGTCCCTGTTTCTGCTCTGTTTCTGGTCTGTTTCTGTCCCTGTTTCTGGTCTGTTTCTGTCCCTGTTTCTGGTCTGTTTCTGTCCCTGTTTCTGGTCTGTTTCTGTCCCTGTTTCTGCTCTGTTTCTGTCCCTGTTTCTGGTCTGTTTCTGTCCCTGTTTCTGTCCCTGTTTCTGCTCTGTTTCTGCTCTGTTTCTGCTCTGTTTCTATCCTGTTTCTGTCCCTGTTTCTGGCCTGTTTCTGGCCTGTTTCTGGCCTGTTTCTGGTCTGTTTCTGTCCCTGTTTCTGGCCTGTTTCTGTCCCTGTTTCTGGCCTGTTTCTGTCCCTGTTTCTGGCCTGTTTCTGTCCCTGTTTCTGGCCTGTTTCTGGCCTGTTTCTGGCCTGTTTCTGGCCTGTTTCTGTCCTGTTTCTGGTCTGTTTCTGTCCCTGTTTCTGCTCTGTTTCTGGCCTGTTTCTGTCCTGTTTCTGTCCTGTTTCTGGTCTGTTTCTGGCCTGTTTCTGTCCTGTTTCTGGTCTGTTTCTGTCCTGTTTCTGTCCTGTTTCTGGTCTGTTTCTGTCCTGTTTCTGCTCTGTTTCTGTCCCTGTTTCTGCTCTGTTTCTATCCTGTTTCTGGCCCTGTTTCTGGCCTGTTTCTGGCCCTGTTTCTGGTCTGTTTCTGGCCTGTTTCTGTCCTGTTTCTGGTCTGTTTCTGTCCTGTTTCTGTCCTGTTTCTGGTCTGTTTCTGTCCTGTTTCTGCTCTGTTTCTGTCCCTGTTTCTGCTCTGTTTCTATCCTGTTTCTGGCCTGTTTCTGGCCCTGTTTCTGGTCTGTTTCTGGCCTGTTTCTGGCCTGTTTCTGGCCTGTTTCTGGTCTGTTTCTGTCCCTGTTTCTGGTCTGTTTCTGTCCCTGTTTCTGGCCTGTTTCTGGCTCTGTTTCTGGCTCTGTTTCTGGCCTGTTTCTGGCCTGTTTCTGGCCTGTTTCTGGCCTGTTTTTGGCCCGTTTCTGCTCTGTTTCTGCTCTGTTTCTGCTCTGTTTCTGCTCTGTTTCTGCTCTGTTTCTGCTCTGTTTCTGGCCTGTTTCTGGCCTGTTTCTGGCCTGTTTCTGGCCCTGTTTCTGTCTCTGTTTCTGGCCTGTTTTTGGCCCGTTTCTGCTCTGTTTCTGCTCTGTTTCTGGCCTGTTTTTGGCCCGTTTCTGCTCTGTTTCTGGCCTGTTTCTGGCCTGTTTCTGGCCTGTTTCTGGCCTGTTTCTGGCCTGTTTCTGGCCCGTTTCTGGCCTTCAGGCTGGTAGGAATCCAAGCAGGATTTAAAGGAGAACCGATCGGAGAACCCTCTGAGCTACAGAATCTCTTTTGTAGGTGGATGTGCTAAGCTGTAACGTCTGCTACGGGATTTAAGGCGGTGTTATTATCTGTCTTGAATGTTGGGAGAATCCACTGGTGTATTAATCTTTAATATCGGGCCACTTTTAAAGTCAAAAATTTGGAAGTATGTTTTAATGTCATGTTGACTGGCAGCAGGAATGAACTCTGCTCATTTGTACTCATGCTTGTAAACGTTAATTTCAGGTTCAGGTAAAGATGGTAGAAAATATGACCCATTCAGGGGTAAATCCTTAGTAACTCACAGAAACATTGCATGCAGTGGGGCTGTAAGGCTGCGTGTTTTCACCTGAGGACCATAGAGCCGCGCTGCTGCCTGTAATGCTGCCGATAACAACCCTGAGACACGGTTCCTCACTCGAATCAGATATGTGAAAGAATTCATCGTTCACCCACCGACTTCATTTGAGTGCATTTGGAGGTTTTTGCTGTTTTCAGAGTTGTGCTCAATCATCTGTAAACGAGTTCAGAGATTTGTGTGCACACCAGTTTGCAAATGTGTATTCAGAATCCACGTGTACACATTTGGGGAATATGCAAACAAGGATCTCCGTGGCTGCTTTTAGGTTGTGTGAGTAGTAAGATTGGTAAACGTCTCGACAAATCTATAAATGCATACACATAAATCTGTGAATATGGCAACAGATTTGTAATTGCAGACCTACTGCAGCAGTGAACACAGCCTACATGCCACCAGTTGGTCTGCAGAAACACAAAAATCATTCCAACTTTATTTTCACACAGCACATCGGCTCAAAAGAAGCGTCTGCGGTCTGTCTCGGACGCGGAATCCGTCTGTAGGTGTGTGGATAACAGCAAATGTTTCTCCTCCGAACACTAAGCCTCTAAGTTGATCTTCTGCTCCTCGTCTTCTTTATTTCTCTGGATGGAGATCGATCCAGGCCCACGTGTAGTCAGAGTGCTCATGTGGCCACAGAAGGACCTGATGATGGACCTGATGGCTAAAAGTTGCACAGTCCTCGTGCAGGAGCAGAGTGAGCTTTGCCTTCAGCACATGCATTTCTGCATGGTTGAAATTGAACTTTCTGAACCTAAATAAAGATAAAACTGAGATTCTGGTGTTTGGACAAAGTAATCCCCTGCATGGACACGACAGTGTGATTGGCCCGCTGTCCTCCTGCTGCCGTCCTTTTGTTAGGAATCTGGGTGTGATGGTTGACCCTCTGTTTACATTTGATAAGCACATCAGCGCTGTCATCAAGGCCAGTTTCTTCCAGCTGAGGACTCTTGCAAAGATTAAATCTTATCTTCCCCGGGCTGATTTTGCAAGAGCAATCCACGCATTTATAACATGGCGTTTGGATTACTGTAATTCTTTATATACAGGGTTGGACCAGGGTTCTCCCGCCTGTTGACCAGAACAAAGAGGCGCGAATCCATCACCCATCATCCATGTGATGCAGTTGCTGTTCTGAAGCACTTTGGTCAGCTGAAGTTGTTTTAATGTGCTATATAAATACATTTTGAATGGAATTGAATTGAATTTCAGTTAGTCTGTGTAACGTCCTCTGCTGCTGCATCTGAGGCGTATCAGCAGCGCATCAACTTCTATCCTCCTACTGCACCTCACCTCAGTGACAGCTCATCCGTCCGTTTTTTTTACTTTATTTTTATAGAAAGAAACAACATACAATATACAGAAAAACATAGAACAAACAGTTGGTCACCTCCACATTCATACAGGCATTACGCTGATGGAGATACAAGTCGGTTCATACAGTAATGGCTCAGTGAGCATCTCTTGTGGCCACAAACACAATCCATTTTTCCCAGTATTGCGAATACTTATCGCTCCGTAGACTTGGCGAAAAGGTCATCCTTTCCATATTTTGAATATTTGTCACAACATCTACCCAGTCTGTCTCTGTTGGGGGTGAAGCCTGCAGCCATTTCCGGGTTACAGCTTTCTTGCTGGCTGCTAATAATATTTTTAAAAGATATTTGTCTCGCATCAGTATTTGGGGTGCAATATTGCCGAGATAGATTGTGGAAAAAGAGCAGTGAGTTTCATCGCCAAAAATATTTTGGATTATCCGCATGATCTCTTGCCAGTATGGCTGAACAGCTGGGCGGCTCCAGAATATGTGAAAATGGTCTGCAAGCTGTTCTCCACAGTTCCTCCAACATAAACCTCTTACTGTCTCCCCTGTCTGCACACATTTTAACTTTGGAGTTATGAAATATCTGATTCAGCCAGCAGAAATCCCTCCAAAGACCAGAACTAGTGGGGACCCCTCATTTCTTGCTGTGCAGTCGTCACAGAGCAGGGGTGGCCAACCAGTCTGAGACTAAGAGCCGCATTTTTTTTACTGTGTTACCACAAAGAGCCCATTATTTTTGAAAAATGACCGAATTCTCTCCGTTACATCCGTCTGTTCTTGACTCTTAACTCTCGTCTCGGTCACGTGACGCATCAACGCTGATATTAAAGCCACGACCCGAGCAAAATGAGTGAAAAACAGACGTGTTTGGAAAGCTTCTTCCCAGCGAGGAGACAGAAGAAGAGGCTGTGACCACCAAGAAAAAGAAAGATGCATTCTGAAGGCATGTTTAAGCGTTACCGTAGCGACCAGAGAAGTTAGGAAGCGAGGAAGAGAGGATGTCATGTCAGGAGGACACTGCTAATTTTTATTGTTTGTTTGCACTTTAATAAAACATTACAAACAAGAGTATATCACATAAAAGAAATAAATAGAATAAAATAAATAAATAAATATACATACAATAGATAATAAATGATGAGCTGCAATGAATCAGTGCTGGAGAGGTCAGAAACCCTGGGAGGGCTTATCCAGAACCTCACCATTAAGATAAATAAACAAAATTAAATGTACCTTATCAGGATAAAACAACAAATGGATTAATGAGAGGGAGAAAAAAACAAAGAATAAAAACAACACAAAAATCAATAATCAAGCAATGAATCAAGAAATAAATAACAATAAATCAAAAGACTAAACTGCAATGGCAACTATAAACAAAAAAGAGAAGAAAAAGTATTAAGACAGTCCAATAGAGTACAGGTGATCTTTTAATTTCCTTTTATAGAGAGCTGTTTGTCAGGTGAATATACTGGTTCCATAAAGTTACACCTTTATATTTGATGGAAAACTGTAAAAAAAAAGTTAATAATAAATAAAGTTACATACAAGTACACAGTGGTTTCAAGTTTATTATTATATTTACTAAATACCACAGTGTCTGTGTTGGTCGTATCATTTTATTTTGTAGTATTTATCCACTGGTCCGTGAAAATGTTGGAGACTGCTGCCGTGCTGAACTGAAACGAAGCGAACACGCACAGTAAAAAAACACAAATTTTTAAATGAACGTAAGAGGTTGGCCACCCCAGTCATAGATGGTATTGCAGAGTCTTTTAAAGAATACATCTTTGGATAAGTTGTGTTAACCTGGCTGAAAATGTTCCTGCTTTATATGTGTAAACCTGAACTTTGGGCAAATCGAACCTTTTTTGCACAACAAGCCTCTCACTGAGACTTTTAAGCCATTAATATCCGTCTTTACTGATGCGTCTACACATTCACAGATTTTTATTTGCATTAGTTGTTTCATTTGCCCTCAAATTTATCATCATTTATCACATCTCGATACTCTACGAAATTCTGAAATTTCACTTTCTGGTTCATTTTTCAAAGTTTCTACCAATACAAACGGAGGAGCTGAGATAATTCTGTGACAGAAACACCTGCACAGATGTGCACAGATGTGCACCTGCTGCCAGTTCAGCCATTATTCTCAATTAAAACCGGATTTGTTGTTTGTAACTTCCTGTTATTTCTTTTTTTTCATTCAAACGTCAAAGAAAACCCAAACGGTTATTGAGTATTCACGATCACCGGCCAGAATCTAAATATTTGATTATTAAGAATGCAATTTTTTAATTGAACATCCACACGACTGAGAGCTAATGTTGAAGGAACTCAGAAACTCTCATTTTCACTGCATGGTAGCTGGAGATTTTTTAATAATTCCCACAGCTGCATCTGGCATTTTGATCCGGAGCTCCGACACTTGAGACCCGAGCTGAGTCGTATCCATGGGAAACTTCATCAAACCCCACAAGGATAATGATTTTTAATGAGCCGAAGATGGTCAGAGGCAATCTGATTAAAAATCCACCATCAGACTCCAAATAAGCATCCCAGAAAAGAAGAAAGCACTGATCTTCATTAGCATCATTCACCACAAGATGAGAGCTTATATGAGGAGATATGAATGAATACATCCAATACATTCTGATAGCACAGCTGTTTTTATTCAACATTATTATAGTTGTTATTGGTGGGATTGTGTACTGTAGCTACAAAGCACTTCCTTTGGAGAGAACAGAGCAATAATAACTGATTTATTTAACTGTTTCATGTCAAAATGCCCACTCTCTGACTTGGTTCCCTCTGAAGCGCCGCAGCCTGTCGGCCATTTAACGGTTCACCGCATGTTCAGTTGGACTAATTGGAGACGGTGGAAGTTACTGGATGTAAAACTCACTGATTTGACTAATTCAAAGCACCGACCGTGATGACACTCTGACAAGCTCTGATGTATGTTTCTTGGAGGGTTTGCTTTCCAAGGTTGAGGTAGAGGTCGATCACCCAGCAGTCGGACGCTTCTGCTTCTCTGTGATAAAGTTCATTTCATCTCTTTTTTTTTAACCTATTTTTTTTATTATGTTTCATGTGTTTGTACGGCTGCTATCTTAGCCAAGTTTCAGTGGGGCTACCTGAAGAAGTAGAGGAAAAATATGGTGCCTCATTTCTTTGTTTTTCCAGGAAAACAGGAAGGAGTTGCAGTGATTTATAGAAACTTGGAAACATAAACGTGAATACAGGCAGAAGTTTGTTCAGTTCTGAGCGGCTTTAGGGTGAATATCTGCTCTGAGCTGCTTTCTCCTCCAACACAGCCTGAACCCTCTCAGACGAGCTTTCTGTCCTTTCTTTAAGGAGTCTTCAGGAATAGTTCTCCAGGCTTCTTGAAGGACATCCCAAAGCTCTTCTTTGGATGTGGGCTGCCTTTTGTTCCGTTCTCTGCCAACATGATCCCACACTGCTTCAGTAATGTTGAGCTCCGGGCTCTGGGGAGGATTCATCCCTCCATCAGACCTGCTGCCACTGATTTTCAGCCCACTTCTTGTGTCTTTTGGCACAGCTCAGCCTTTTCTCCATGTTTCCCTTCCTTAAGAACGGCTTCCTGACAGCCACCCTTCCATGGAGCCCATTTCTGATGAGGCTTGGGCCAACAGCAGATGGATCAGCTGAAGGTCCAGATGCATCTCTCAGCTCCTGTGTCAGGTTTTTGCTGGATGTTTTCCTCTTTCTTAAGGACATCACTTTCAGATCCTGTTCATCTGCTGGAGATAGTTCTTTAGGCCTGACACTTCTTCTTCTGTCCTCCACTTGTCCAGTTTCCTCAAATGTTTTAAGGACACACTGCACACCATGCTGAGATATGCCAAGTTTTCAGCTAACAGCTCTTTGGGAATCACCTTGTTGCTGCAGAAATCCTGTTTTCTGTCTCTGTCACACTGTGTTATCTTTGCTGTTTTTCACACATGCAGCTAAAGAAATGGGAACAAATGCAAAAAAAGAAGTTTTTTGCCTGGTTGTCTGTTATTTGTAGACAAAACATTGGTTCATTTGTTCATTTAGGTGCCTTTTTTAAGGCTTTACTGATTCATAGGTCAGTGTCGAGCTGTATAAGCACTGGACTACTGGAAGCTTTAAGGTGAATGAAAAACTATCCAGTGTCCACTTTAGCCTGGCGAACTATTGCTGAAGACCACTTTAAAAGATTACAAAAAAGACTTCAGCATTTTACTATATTCTAAACATTGCGAATGTCATTATTATTATTCTTTAGGGCTTTTGTGCGTTTTTAATGGATAGGAAAGTTCAGAGAGACAGGAAGCAGGGGGCAGAGAGAGGGGGAACAACACGGGGAACCAGTGGAGCGAGGCTTCTACATAAAAACTACAGAAAGATGCTGATGTTAAAAGTGTGTTTGCACAACAAATGTTATGGCACTTTCATTCATATGGCAGCACATTTCAAATAAAACTAAATGCTAAAAGCTATACACTACTTTTGGATGCATTTTTGGATTTTGCGTACAAATGCCATTAATCGTGATTAATCAGGGAAATCATGTGATTAATTAGATTAAACATTTTATTCGTTGCCCAGCCATAGTTTGTTTATATGTTGTTATTTACAGAATCTTTGCCATTTAAATCCAGAGCGGTTTCTATCGGAGCCAAGTACACATTTAATAGGAAACTGCGTTCCAGCTTTTCGTGCTGCTGCCCATCTTTTTTATGAACACTCTCTTTAAAGACTAAGAGCTCCACTTGACTTAATCTGCGTGTAGCGTGTGTGCAGCAGGAGCACGGGGGATGAAATACGGGGTAACCGTGGAACGACGCTGCAGCTATTATCGGAGGCGGGCGACCCTTTTTCTTCACAGGGCTTTACTTATAACAGGATTATAAGAATTCGTAGAGAAACTCATTAAAGCTGGGCTTCTCATGGCGTATAGTTTGGCTAAAATGGTGATATTTTCCCTTTTTTTAGGTTTTAAAAAAGCTCTGACATCATTTCTTGGCTTAAAGGTGATGGGGCCCCCTGATAACTGCATCTTCAGCTCACCTCGGGGTATGCAAATCCAAAAGGCTCCGCCTTCTCATGCGATGATGTGCAGCACGCTCAGCCTGACGCTGTGTTCGAGTCAGCGTTTCAGGAGGAGAGAAGGGGGGGGCAGACTGTGTCATCCTGACATCCTCACGCCTAACTAAGAATAGCGGGTACAGTATAAGGTGGGCTGGGGCTACCATGGCAACAGAGGCAAAAAAAAAAGAGTGAGTGGAGGAGAATATCACAACCACACCCATCACTGTGGCAACCAACCAGACGGGGAGAAGCACTGATGAATAATTAGTGGGAGTCAGGAGGGCAACGCCTGATGTGGCTCAGTCAACCGGTTCACTCTGCGTTGGGATTTATCTTATTCTGCTTGTTTATATATCTTTTAGCTTGTATAAATATTTTTCAATATATATATATTTTTTTTACCTCCTACTTTTTATATATATATATATATATACATATATATATATATATATATATATATATATAATATTTTACTTCATGTTTATGGCTGTTTTGCACCAGGGATAAGAGGGAAGCACTATTTCAGTTCTGTGTATGTCCTGCACATATGGCAGCATTGACAATAAAGTTGACTTGACTTGAACCACAGAAAACAGCAACATGAAGGCTTTCTTATGATGCATTGATTTTCATAACAACAGATTTTATAGTTGATACCTGAGGCACCTTTTGCACACATTAAAAGCCCTACGGTACACCTTTTAAAGGGCCCCTCTCCTGTTTTTTAGAGTTTAGAAGTTATTAAAATAGAGAGCGAGGGGGTTGAGCCTGATGCTTTGAGCCGCTTTGGCTAAAAGGCTTCTGACCACCTCTGACCCAAATTCTAATTTAGAAAAGATCTAATGAGAAATGTATTTGAGCTAGATACGTAGAAGAGTAAACTACTGCTACATCATTTTGATCATATTAAAGCCAGTTCACGGTCTCCACATCCGGTTTTACTGAAGAGCCGTGTGATTTAAGTCCGTGAGGGTTCACCGGGTTCCTCTGCAGCTGCCCGCGTGCAGACCAGAGAGTCGCAGGCTGAGCATGCTGAGCGCTCATGCACATTGATCGGTGTCTGTTCGCAGGAGAGTCGCAGTCATCTGCACCTCCACAGTGCTTCAATAGAAGAGGAAAAGGGCTGTAGGACGATTAAATACGCACGCATGGAAAGCAGAAAGCATCGGTTCCGCTCGACCCAAAGTGTTGTACGAATAGAACCGCCTGCAAGTCTGCAGAGACCCAGTCGGTTTGCCCACATGGATCAGGCTTACTTCAGTACTGCTGCTCTCAACTCAAAGCTTATTGATTCCTGCTGAAGGATTCATACTGAGCTGTTTAAAACCTCATAAATATGTAGTCTGATTCACGTAAACACTTCAAGTCTTTATGTGACTGATCTTAGTTTTTGATTGGTGTAATATGTTGTGTTGTTACTCATCGGAGCTTTTATTTACTTTATTTTTCAGACCTAGTAAGAACCAGCTGATTCTCATATCATGTTTTTAAATGTAAAAAAAACCCACAGAATTCAGTTCATTTTTATTTATATAGCGCCAAATACAGCAAATGTCATCTCAAGGCACTTAGATAATAAAGTCCAATTCAAGCCAATTGGAATTCAATTAATTGTAATAATAATTATTTATAAAATAATCCAATTCATTCATATAGAGCCAATTCAAAAACAATTTCCTAGCTAAGGAAACCAACAGATTGCACCGAATGTCCACCAAGACAGTCGAGGATGGTCTGATTATCGATGATGTCATCAACGTGCGCCGCTGCAGCACAGCTCATTCACTCCGTGCTCTGTGACGGTCGGCTAACTTCACACAGAGTTTGCTGCTGCTAGTTTTGTGCAACATGGCAGGATATTTATCAGGTTGTGACGACGTGGACGATGACTTTGAGTACGATGGACATCCTTACAGGAGTGACTGAGCTGTGCTGCAGCGGCGCACGTTGATGACATCATCCCAGTAGACGCGTGTTTAGAAACCCCCCGATAACAACAACACAGCAGCTCTGAGCTTTTTTTCTTTTTCGTTTTTTTCTTTTTAAATATTTTTATTGAGAAAAAGAAACAAGAGTAGTGACAATGACTTATCGGTAAGATTACATTTCTTTTTTTAAACACACAAAACACCACCCACCCCGACTGGAACAAAATAAGAAGAAGAATAATAAGAAGGTTTTAGTAACAGGTAACTATAAATAGATACACCTGAATAAAATTAAAACAAAAATAAATGAATAGGATTTCAATGAGGGATAGCATGACTACAGAGCTCTGCATGCCGAACTAAGTGTGCTATAGTGCGGGCTCAAGCCACAAGATTCTAAAGACTACTGACATCTTCTAGCTTCCCATAGAGGTGCCCTCTAAAGAGGTTCCCAAACTGACAGAAATTTGTCTGAGCCTCTTATTGCAAATTTAATCTTCTCCAAACGTAAAAATAACATAACATCTTTTAGCCATTGTGCTGCAGTGGGTGGGATATTTGATTTCCAATTAAGTAATATTAGTCTTCGCGCAAGCAAAGAAACAAATGCTGTGATGTTGAGTTGCTTCTTAGTCAAGCTTATTTCCTCATTTGGTACACCGAATAATGCAATCATTGCACAAGGTTGTAAAGTAACTCCTCAGAGCTACTTTTAGCTCTGAGCTAACAGTGCAATAGTACGCATTCATTCATTCATTGGTCTTAAAGTATTGGTGAAATAAAGACAGATAATGCCTTATTTAGAGGCTGTATTGTCTCTGCCCTGTTCTCTCCCGTTATATGGATACACGCAGATCTCCAGTGATCTAAATATCTTCCGAAGAACGCCGACTTTCCCCAAACTGTTATCTGTGAGTAAATGAACGTATTTTATGCCAGAAATAAGGTCCAGGTTTAAAAAAAACAAAAAAACAAAAACAAAAAAAACTTCCCCTTTAAAGAGTTCCAATCGACTTTGGAGACCAGATGTATAGCAGCAAAGTACGTCAGCAACCAAAAAAGCATTTGTGTTTTCTCTGCTGCTCACATCAGGCAGTGACAGCATCCTGGGTCAGATCACATCGAATCAAAAGTGTGACTCAGCGGTTAGATCATCGCACATTTTCACGTGTACATGTGATTTCCTTTTTGTCAAAAATACTCACTATTTTTTTCACAAGAGCCACATTGGCAGCAAAATCAAGGGAAGAGCCACTTTTACGACAACATACTAAAGTCCCCTTTTGCAAATATACATTTCTACATATAAAACATCCCACAAAAAGAGAAACAACACAGCCAATACATTTTCAATTCAGACCACATTTACCTTAATACAGGGATGAGCCGAAGCTGGCGTGCATGTCCTTGACTTTCTTCATGTTGTATTTGTAGTTTGTTGTTGTAATCATAGTGAGACATTCAGGATGAGCATGGTTTTTGTGCTGGTTTTTGCCCTTTTTTTAATTAAAAACCGATCCATTGTGCCTGCATCTCGCGCTGGCTAAAGGAGCTAGCGTGCGCTGCGGTCAAGTGTGACGGTGGTTTAAGCGGGTTGTGTTGCCAGGTTTAACAGAGCCCCCTTTAGGAAACACAATTAAGCCTAAAAATAAATAAATAAAAATACCTAATACTGTGCAGTACACTGGAAAAAATGCCCCTCCAAAAATAAGTAAAAAAACAACAAATAAAAGACGTTTTTGCTTGAAATAAGCAAAAAAATCTGCCAATGGAACTGGTGAAAATCGGCTTGTCAAGATTTCTTGAAATAAAATGTGATATTTAGGACTTTTGAGTTTAAAGTGATCTTGAAATTAGCTTAAAAACCTCTTCAAATGTCAAAAAAAGCTTGTTTCAAATGATATGTGACTCAAAACAAGATGTTTTCATGACTTTTTCATTTAACAAGATATTCCAGATGTATTGTCTTCAAACAAGTCCCTATATCTGGCTGAAATAGTGCTTGTTAGGCAGTTGTGTCTTATATTAAGTGTAATGAGATATTTTGACTAGAAATGAGACAAATATACTTGGTAAGACTTTGATTTTTTTCCAGTGTATCCGCTGTATGTTATTTGAAAAAATGTATTGTTATTGTTACCATATTGTTATAAGCTGCTATGCGAGTGTGAGCCGCCGATTAAAGCTTGAGGAGCCGCGCAATGAGTATCTCTGCATTATGTTAATACTTTTAGAAGATTGTGTGACATGAAGGTAGAATTGATCAGTTTGAATACACTCCACACGCCCTGCGGCTCATTGATAGCCAACAACATGTTCCCCTCATCGAGAGCTTCGGAGTCTCGTTTGAATAAAAGACATCACAGAGCACTGATTGGTTGGTTCATCACAAAGGGCAAGAGAAACGGAGGGATGGAGGACTTGAGGAGGGGAAGACACGAGATGAAAGAAGGGAGGGGCAGAAAGAAGTGAGGCAGCAGCTGTAGATCTGTGCGCTGTAGATGGTTGTTTTCTCTCCTCACTCCAACACAGACTTCACTCCAGCGAGGAGCCTCAGGACCTTTTACCTCGGCTTTCGCTTTGCTTCTGTCGCTCCATCCTTCACCCCCCCCACAATGCTGCTGCTCTACAACTGTTTTATCTCTCTTCTAGAGTCGATCTATCGCCGCGGGGCCAGAAGATGGAGGAAGCTCTACCGAGTCAACGGACACCTCTTCCAGGCCAAACGCTTTAACAGGGTGAGTGTGTCAGTGTTGCCGGGTAGAACGTGTGGTTGGAACTCTGGCAACGCTCCATCTCCATCAGCCGGGATGTTTTATAAGCAACGTTTACTTTGCTGGAAGACTTTTCAAGATGTGTTGGTTGTTGTTATTGGCTGTGACCCATTTTTTTAGCAGAGATGCAAACACCTCGTCAGACAGCTGTGAGTGAGCAGGCCCAGAGGAGACATCAGTCTGTACTTCCATCTGATGAGCTTCGGCCAGTTGTTTTAGTTGGCAGAAACTGCAGCTTTCTTTGGAACAGATTCTGGTTTTGGCACATGAGAGAGTGAGGCACTCTTTGTTATTAAAGTCTCCAACGTTCTCGTTGATTTGGTTTATTGAGCCATCAACGAGTAGAACACCAGACCTGAATTGTTTATTGTAGCTGTAGAATAATCCTTCGTTGGTCCATGAAAATTCTTTAAGTCTTAACCTCAATAATACAGGGTGTTTAATTTCCAGCATTCAGGTGTAGTATAACGTTTAGCATGCAGTAAGTGTGTCCGATGGACACTGAATAAGACTGAATGGAGATCAAATTGAGCTTATCGGCAAAGGAAAACCCAGAAACGGTTGAAAAATGGGAAGTTTAAGTGTCGAAAGAGACAAGTTTGTTCAAAGTTGGGGTTAAAAAACTGATAGCAGTAGATGTGAATAAGAGAAAAGGAATGGAAATGGTACAAATTTAAAAGAGCAGAACATTTTATACGCTCACTCCAGGTGGTTTTCCCCTGTTTTGAAGAGGACCTAACATACATGGGAACGCTTTTGTGACCTTGAGATTTAAAATTTCAGATCATGTGACTCACTGGCTGTTTCCAGTCTGAGTCAGCCAACGATAACCTAATGGGACTGACCGATGTTTTCCCAGATATGATGTAATATCCCAGATATTCTCAGAAATTATTCCCAATCAAAAGCTCCACCAGAGTTCTTTACTACCCCCCCACCCCATCCCACAATAACCACCACAATGTAGCCTATACCACCCGCTACCCAAGTTTATTCTCTTCAGAGCAGTTAATGGAAACTTATCTGCTTCAGATTTACTTTGCTGATAAATGGAAATCCAACTCATGGCTCATTAAACTGAACTATTATAAAAACACTATGAAATGGGAGTTCATGTTCTACACTCTGTGCTCTGGACAAATCAGGGTGGACCAGCCTGAAACATTTTTAAATTGGGACTTATTCCTGCGCAATATTTAAAAAATAACGGGCCGTATTCACAAAATCTTGTTGTTTTTATCTTAAATATTGTTCTTAAAATTCTTAACTGGAAAGTGGAGCCACGATCTCCGAGACGCTCAAAGAAAGCTCAAAAGGAGCTGCTGTTTCTCCATGACTGCGTCCTGAATCTAACGGTTATTATAGGGAAAGGAAAGCAAGTATTTTGCTGTATTTTTGGTTTAGACCTGCATCTTCAGCAGCTCCTTGGTGGAGGTTCACATCCACACAACTGTAAGATATGAGCGTGTAGATGGGAAGCAGGAGACCACAGTATGGAGGTTCTGAGAGTCGGATTCAGAATTCAGCTGAATTCTAAATATGCCACTGTGTGTGTTGGCCAAAGGTGGAGAAACACGTCTACTTTGGGACTGATGTTAGGTTGCTGGCAACCAAGAACAGTTTACCTAATGATGGCATTTACCCACACAGCTGTGAGCAACAGAAAAGTTACATCAAAGCCAATTTAATGTATAAAAGGATTTATTTTATTTTTTTTTTTAGGGCTGGGCGAGTTACCTCGTTATTATCGCGTTAACTCGTTAATTATTTAACGCGATAAATATTTTATCACACATTAACGCAGGTTTTATTTATTTATTAAAAAAAAAAAGATGTAAGAAAATTTAAATCAAATTTGGGGGCTTTTGTGCCTTTAATAGATAGGAAAGTTCAGAGAGACAGGAAGCAGGGGGCAGAGAGAGGGGGAACAACACGCAGCACAGGGCCGTTCGATGCGGGACTCGAACCGGGGCCAGCTGCAGCGAGGACTATAGCCTCTGTACATGGGGCGCCTGCTCAACCCACTACACCACAGACCACCCCTGTTTTATTATTTATTTTATTATTGTAAAAGTCTGTTGCTGACAGGCTTTTATTTTGTAAAAATATGTTGCTCACAGGCTTTTATTTTGTAAAAGTCTGTTGCCGTCTGCTGCGGAACCGGAAAAGAAAGTAATCGGTGGATCCACCAAACATGGAGAAGGGTACGGAACTTTTACTCGGCCATTTTCATTTTAAAGTTCTTCCAGACGGCGGAGTCGACAGAACCAAAGTCATCTGTAAACACTGCCAAGTTGAATTGTCTTCTCAGCGTAGTAGTTCCAGTCTAAAATATCACTTAAAGGCAAAACACACAACTGATAGCAGCAAGTCATTCAAGGAAACAGACAGTGGAGCGAGGTTTCTACATAAAAACTACAGAAAGATGCTGATGTTAAAAGTGTGTTTGCACAACAAATGTTATGGCACTTTCATTCATATGGCAGCACATTTAAAATAAAGCTAAATGCTAACAGCTATACGCTACTTTTGGATTCATGTTTGGATTTTGCGTACAAATGCGATTAATCGTAATTAGATTAAAAAGTTTAATCGTTGCCCAGCCCTAATTGTTCTATAAGAGTAATTTTTTTAAATCTATGATTTCATTGAACAGAGGGGAGTTTTTACAGGTTAATGCAGTGCCAAGAGAAAGACTTCATTCCTTAAGACAACACGAAGCTGTGGAACTGAAGGAAATTTGAGCCTTTAGTTACTTTGCAGGACTAAAATGTCTATAATTGTGCTATATAGATAATCTATAAATCTGATTCCGGTCAGCGCCTGAGTTCATGAAGACGCTTTATGATATGATGACTACTCAAATCCATAATCTCCTCCTCCATGCTCGTGTGTGTGTGTGTACATCTAAATCTAAGCAGAACATGAGTGTCTTCATGTCTTGAGAATACAGTCATGAACATACAGCAGTTGAATTATAAATGCCAGGTGATCAAGTCAGATTTCCAGCTAAGCTATCTGGATAGCGATGCATAATTCATGGCGTCCTAGTTGTGGCTCGTTCAGCCTCCTCTCAGATCTCGGCTCCGCACACTCGCATGTACACGAGAGCACATGTGGGCTTTAGTCATTTCCTTTCAAAGATGTTAAAGGGCTCCACCTGCCCATCCAGCTTTACTGAAACACGAGTTCTGTGTTTTAAAGTGTACTTGCAGAGTGCCGTGGGCTCTCTGAAAGGCAGAAGAAGAAATGCAATTATGTGAAGTAGGTAATGGGATTTCTCTGAAGGGGAGAGAGGGAGATCAGGTTCTACTGCTGCTGGGATGAAGCTTTACATCCATGTTGTGTTGAGCTCATATTTTCTTTTGGTAACTTATGGCCTGTGGGGGCTGTAGGCAAGGCAGGTTTATTTGTACAGCACAATTCAACTACAGGGTGATTCAAAGTGCTTTACAGATACATTAAAACAGTAGAAATAAAAAGCATGATTTAAATTTTAAACAAGAAAGAAATAAGATCAATAGATGAAATCAGGAGTTAAAATGTGATTAAGTTTTGAAACTCAAGCTTCAGATTTGGAGCTTTATTCAAATGCAGCTGAAAATAGGACTTAAACGCACTGAGTGTTTTAGCTGTAGTCTTAAAGGCACAGTTCGCCTCTTTTGACATGAAGCTGTATAACATCCCATATCAGCAACATCATTTCTGAACATCTTCTTACCCCCTGCTGCGTCCTGTGAGCAGAGTTCCAGCCTCGTTTTGGTGTTAATGAAGGTAGTCCGGCTAGTTGGCTGGGGCTTAAAAAATAAAGCGTTTTGCTTCTCAAAACAATATGCATTCAAAAGAGTAATACATTGCATCACAAAATGATTCTCCAGGAAAAAGTCAGACCTCACAATCGCTTGGCTCTATTTTCTCTCCCTTTGTATCACTGCCTGCTGTACTATTTCAGCCAGATATAGGGACTTGTTTGAAGACAATACATCTGGAATATCTTGTTAAGTGAAAAAGTCTTGAAAACAAATTGTTTTGAGTCGGATTTCATATGAAACAAGCTTTTTATTACATTTGAAGAGGTTTTAAAGCTAATTTCAAATCACTTTTATCTCAAAAGTCCTAAATATCACATCTTATTTCAAGAAATCTTGACAAGCCGATTTTCACTAGTTCCATTGGCAGATTTTTTTGTTTATTTCAAGCAAAAACGTCTTTTATTTGTTGTTTTTTTACTTATTTTTGGAGGGGCATTATTTCCGGTGCAGGTGGCTGAACACAGTGATACAAAGGGAGAAAAAATAGGGCCAAGCGATTGTGAGGTCTGACTTTTTCCTGGAGAAAGATTTTGTGATGTGTGCAAATGTATTACTCTTTTGAACGCATATTGTTTTGAGAAGCAAGACACTTTATTTTTTAAACCCCAGCCAACTAGCCGGACTACCTTCATCAACACCAAAACGAGGCTGGAACTCTGCTCACAGGACGCAGCGGGGGGTAAGAAGATGTTCATAAATGATGCTGCTGATATGGGATGTCATACAGCTTCATGTCAAAAGAGGCGAACTATCCCTTTATATTGCTTGTATGGGATAGGGCTGTAGCGATACACTAATCTCACGATACGATTCGATACACTTGCATCATTTTCTGGGGAAAAAAGGGACGTGTGATTTGACATGAATCGTCGCTGATTGGACCGGTGGTCCGACCTTTGAACCGGAAGGACAACACCGCCAGACAAACAGAAACAAACGAACATGTCACAAACGTGAGAGCTGTGCACTTTATAACATTTTTATGAACAAATTTTTCACTGTTTTGTATAATGTGACCCCCTGGCATTGTATTGTTTTACCTTAATGTTCTGTGTTTTCACTAATTGTAACGTCAGACTTTTCAATAAAGTTTGCTTTAAAAAAATAAATGATTAAATTAAAAAAAAAAAAAAAAAGTCGTTACTCGCAGCTGAAAAATTTATACTTTATCGGGAAATGAAACATCGATATATATCGCAGTATTGATAAAATTGCTCAGCCCTAGTATGGGATGTCATCCAGCTTCATGTCAAAAGAGGCGAACTATCCCTTTAACGTCTGCATGGACCTGAACCTCCAGATGCTGAGTGCACTGCCACCCTGCTGACTCGGCAGTTGCTCAGCGTCTCCACCTTGTTTTGGTCCTCGCTGTAGATGTGGCGTGGAGCTCAGCTCATTGAATAAAACATACTCCGTCTGTGAAAGGTGGTGCAGGGCTCCTCCTCTGTTACTTTACACCACTGAGACGTTCCCATTCCAGTTTAACTGATGTTTTTAGTTGCTCTTCCTCTCTCAGATGTCAGAACGCAGATGTTTGGTGGATACGTGAATGATTTGTGGCACAGATCATGGTGAGGACTTGGGTTTGGACACTCTGTTGTTGGCATTAACCGTACACGTTACAGTCGAGGGTTGCACGCGTGTGTGCACACTAGAAAAACACGACACAAACGCAACAACAAGGGCTCCTTTGTTTGCTGCCCGGCTGAACAAAATGACTAAGCCAAACAAAAGCAGCCTGAAGCTGAACATCCCCCCCCAGGCTAAATAAAACGATCCTGGATCCACTTCAGGACCCACCTCACACCTTACAAGACTTAAAGGAAACATGGCATGTCCTTTTGTTTTTTTTTTCTAAAGTCGACACAATTTCGTGAGGTTTAGATTAAATGTACGAAACATATTTTGGTTGTGCAGCAGCTCCTTTTCCATCTGTAGCACTTAACAACCTTTGGGGCACATTTTTATGATAAGAGAGGGTATAACGAAGAGAACCATGTGGTCCAAGTTGTTAAAACATGCCAGTTAATAACCCCACCGAGGACTCGTATCATAGTTCCTCCGTCTCGTATCGGCTCCAAAAGGCTCAACCTCCCTGTTTTTAGCAGCTAACGATGAGAACTGTTGCTTTTATGGGCGGAATTTCACCCTTTTTTTTTTAAATTTATTTTTTATTTTTTTAATTGCTGCCATCTCTGCTTACTGATTCAATGGAGAAATCAGAATTTCCAACTTCTCACCAGTTTAAAAAAATAAATGAACACAAAATTGCACATTTAGAACATCAATTATAAGTGATTGTTTAAGTAATTAGAATATCCTGGTAGTAGAGCATTGTTAGATATTAGATATTTAATTTATGTTATGGGATTTGATGGTTAGAACATTAGTGTTTTAACTTCCTTCTTCATCGGTACAGCGTACGCAGCATCATCTGAAGCTGAAGCCATGTGCAGATGCAGAAGGACGAGGCCGGATAACCTTGTGAAGTGGCATAACTCTGCCCTGCAAATCTGAGCGGCTCGCTGATTTTTCACATTTTCAGATTATATGGGCCCAAAACAAAATGTCAGGGTTGGTTTTTTTCTGAGATTTTTGAGTTTGTAATGTCTTCAGACACCCAAAGATAAGCTCTCAACCACAGAAAAACATTATTTTTTCCCCATAATATGCCTGGTTTAAAGGATTTGCTCATGATGACGTGGTGCCAGCTACCACAGCACACCTTTAGGAGTTATGGGGAGCGCATATCTAAGGCTACTATGGCTACTGCAGGAGTGAAGGTAAAGACTTCAGCCTCATAAGTGAAACTTTTTCAGTTTTCACTCTTTGCGTGTGGCCGGCACCTCTGTGCAAGCTGCCAGAAACATTTACCTGATTTTCTGTGTGCAGCTGCTGTTTTCTGTGACTGTACGTTGATATAAAACACGACGAGCCCGGTGATTAGACCTCAGGAAGCTGCACATTTTCCTGCATTAACAGATGGATTTAGGAGTCCTCTGAGAAGTTAAACTGGCTGTTTGGCGTCGGGTTTAATAGTCCGGCTCACTGTTTCTCCATACCTCCAGTCTTTAACCATAGCGAGCCAGCTGTGGACTTTAAATTTGTTCTTAACAGTGAGACATGGTATTGAATGATAGTTGGAGTTTTTTTTTTTTTTTTTTTAAGGTAAATGAATGACTTAGCAGTAGGAGTTGTGTTCTTAACCAGTTGTATTTTTCACTGGGGCTGTTGCTATGCCAGCTTCCAGGCTTTTGGTTGGTTCACTTCACTATGCCGTCTTCAGCATATGAATAAGCCAAGGAAAAGTAGGTCAGATTTCTCCTCCCTCCTCTCACTCTATTCCTCTCAGACTTCACACTTTCATCACTCCTCTTATCCCTCCTTTCCTTCCCGGTCCGTCTCCTCCGATCTCTGATTTTAGGAGAGTTGCTTTGTGGATGTCCCCCCATTAGACATAAAGGAGTTATCTCCTCTCGCTGTTTCCCTCCTCAGGCATTTTAGAGGTTCACTGACAAAAAAAAAAGGGAAATCTAAACACCAAACCAAAAAAAAGTCGGTCACTTCCAGCATTCTCGGGCATCTGTTGTCAGAACTGGCTGATGTGAAGCGCTCGGACGTTACGGTAGACGGCTTTGAGCTGTCAGGACGGGTCTGTTTGCCACACATTACCCCGACTTAGGCCTGTGGGGGAAAGAGCTGCTCACTGTCTGTCAGTGTTGGACAGCAGCTTTTAGCTTTCAGTCCTCAGCAGGGGGTCGCAGCAGGGAGGGCAGGCCGTGGACAGCAGGTTTTCTCCTTCTGCACTTTCACTGCTCGGCTAATAAAGGTGACACGTGCCGTTTGTTGCTCTCTGCTTTGGTACAGACTGTGTATGTAGCCCTGTTCTTGTCTTTTTTATCACTTAGAATGTGTTTACACTACAAGCTACATTCACACACACTCATACAACATATTTGTCTATGCAGTGTTTTAAGCTTGGCGGACACTTTTATCCAAAGCGAGGATGAGGATTTAACAGTGCAGCTAGCATCAAAGCTAACAATAAGCTACGTAGAAGGAAG
Source organism: Odontesthes bonariensis (assembly GCF_027942865.1). NCBI lineage: Eukaryota > Metazoa > Chordata > Actinopteri > Atheriniformes > Atherinopsidae > Odontesthes > Odontesthes bonariensis. The sequence continues at coordinate 5,427,072 of NC_134515.1, read as the reverse complement.
CTGACGGGGTGACAGGGTAGAGATAGGCTGTGTTCGAAACTACATACTACATACTACATACTGCATACTTATCGATCAGACAGTATGCAGAGCGTTTACCCACAATGCATTTCGCTCCTGCCGGTGCCAAAATCAGCCGGCCTGAAGCAGATTTCAGCTATAGTTCTAAACTCTGTAAACTTTAGCAACATTTGAAACATTTTCAGGTGAGAAAGTAGTCGTTTAGATCCCCAACGTGTTGAAAACCTGACAAAATACCGGGTATGTACAATTTTGTTCCCATGAATTCGGCGCTACTAAAGCTAGCGTCAGTGAGCAACGCACTTCCGGTTATTTTCACAAAATAAAATACCCGTTGCCTTTTATCATAGGGAAAGCCATTACGATACAATTGGTGCTTTTGTTTTGAAAACAGGAAGGGAACCTACCCTCGTTGTAGCTAGCTTGAAACTGCCGTTTTGACAGGAAATGACGATCGGCGACGTTACGTTGCATCTTGGGTAGTTTGAGTATGAGTAGTAACCTCATGATGCATACCCAACATTTCAGAGAATCTAGTATGCATCCGGGAACTTCTCGCTTACTCAAACTCGCATACTAACTCAAAAAGTTAGTAGGAGTAGTAGGAGAAGTATGGGGTTTCAAACACAGCCATAGAGTGCACACATAGAGGGAAGTACAGGTTAGGAGATGCTCTCTGAAGAGCAGAGGTTTCACATCACAGGCTGGGAGACCAGTTAGGAGAGCGTTGAGAGGAGCACAGCCTGCACCGTGTTGGGTTCGGTACGGCCTGATCTTTCTTATGTTTAGCAATGATTGAGCAACGGAGCCAACGTGATCTTTAAAGGTCAGTTAGTCATCAATCATGACACCCAAGTTTCTAGCTGCCTTTGATGGAGCAGGAGATCGGGATTCAGTTTGGATGCAGATGCTGTGGTGTACGGTTGGTTTGGCTGGGAAGACGAGCAGTTTCAGTTTTAGAGGTTCAGTTGGAGGTGATGGGCTTTCATCCATGTCGACATGTCAGAGAGACGGTCTGAGACTGTGTGGTCGTCAGGTGGGTCCTCACTGAAACAGCCTGAATCTATGTTTTTAAGTGATTAATCAGCCAGTTGTTCATTAATACAGCACTGCTTAGTCTATACGGCAGGCTATTCAAATGGCGGCCCGCGGGCCACATGCGGCCCAGAAACAGAGAAAAACCATGAAAAATACAGTTTGCGTAAATGAGCTCAAAATTCCTACAGTAGATCAGAAAGTAAATGCAACACTCCACGTAGCCTAGCAACACACAACCAACCCACAAGGTAGCACGTTTTTTTTAAAGTTACTGATAGAACCACGTTAGCAGCTCAGGTCCAACTGAAAAAGTACGTCTCTCTCAACCCTCGAACGAAAAAATTGATGATGAAAACCGTCGTTTTAACCCCGCCTGGGCAGATAGATACCGTTTTATTTTACCGCCAACTCCAAACGCCAAACCTATGTGTTTGCTTTTCAATGACTCTGTTGCGGTACTTAAGGAGCATAATGTCCGGAGACAACACCTGGAAAAACGCCCGACTTTCCGGGCGAACCTTCCCGAAGGATCTCAAATGAGGACCTCAAAAGTGCAAAAGTGAAAAATAGCATCACTGTTACCTCAGGTTCTGTTTGTTTAGTTTTTGATGCACTTTTTGATGTTCTTATGTCAGATGTGTTTTATTTCATTTCAAAAGGGGAAAACTATTTCATCACCATTGATGTGCACTTTTTGTTTTAATGCCTGGGTTATTTCAGGAGTCGGAGTATTGAGACTACCTCAGTTAATTTAAAAGTTTTGAAATGTGTTTTTATGCACTTTTTGAAGTGGCTGTGTTTTACAAAAATAAGAAGAGGGGAAATAATGAATAAACATCACATGTTATTTCATTATATTTGTGTTGGTTTGAAATATGTCGTTACCTCCTCCTTACTGACCGCTGAAAATGTCCGGCCCAGCTTAAGGTCTCGGTTTTAAAATCTGGCCCAACTGAATTTGTAATTGAATAGCCCTGCTGTGCGGTATCAGAGGCTGCAGAGTGCTCTGGAACAGAAGATCAGATTCTGCACTCAGGCTGTCGTCGTCTGACCATGAGCATCTGATAGAAAGGGATACCTGTTTGGATATATATACTGAGGACACACTTTTGTATTACTGTTATATTGATTTCTGGCCCTGCATTTGGACCTCACCCTGCTGTCCATCTAACCTCTGACAGTATGGATGCTTCAGTGGGCTCTGGGTAGACTTCTTGGTGTACATCTTTCCTGATGTTACAGCCTGATTGCACCTGATTTGGTGCAAACAATACCAGTCAGTTCGCTCTGATGAGTTCTCCTCCGAGGTGAATCAGACAGCACATCATTCCTCAGCATATTAGGCCAGTCAGTTTCCAGGCACTCACATGATCTGTAATGCTGTCTGTTGGGATCAGGGGAGGGCTGCCAATCAATAAAAGCCTCTCTCATCCCTTTATTCTGCAGCAGCTGCAGGACTTTAGACTCCCACAATCACTGCTTCCACATGACAACTGCAGCCAGAGGAGGAATACACTCCTCCTGGCCCGGTGGTTTCTGTGTCACAGCTTTGTGATTTATCCCCCTCCTAAAACAACAATCACAGATTTCTGTTCATGCATCCGGCAGGGTGCTGGGGGGGGACTTTAAGGATCTGGGACTAATGTCCTGGTTGCAGATGCCACAGTGCACCTGCAGAACTACGCTGTATGCTTTGGTGGGTCAGAGCGGTTCGGGTAGCGCACAAAGGACCAAAATCCCAAATTTGGGGCAGTTTGGGGTTTATAGAACAGATGTGAGGGGACATGCTCAGCTGCTCTGTGTCCTTTGTATTATAAACTCATTTTCCTCTGGAAAATGTCCATTTTTCTTTCCCAAAGGGAGATTTAAAGATCAATAAAACTACATTATAATGGATTTTTTCTTTCAAAAGTCTTATCTGATGAATGTGCTCCACTCTGAGCTTTCTGAAGGCCTCATTTCATGTGGACAGAGGCCAAATGTCTGTCCACACATTCTGTACAAGAGACTATCGAACCGAAAGTCTGGCAGTGACTTACACAAGTCGTGTGTAACCCCTGCTGCTTCCTTCACTCTTCTGTGGGAATACTCTTTTTTTTAAATAACTACAATTAGGTCGTCACGATCTTGAGCTCGACGCCAAAGACATGAGAGCTGAAGCTTGAACCCTGTAAATGATCTTGTAGCTGACGCAGCAGTTCACAGCGACGCTTGAAAAGAGCTCATTAAACCTAATTTTCTGTCAGAAGGAGCACGTGTACGATCATATCAAACACCAACTAATGAGCAGAAGTGTTCATTAATTTACAGAAGAAACCAAAGTTAAGTTTAATTCACATTTACATTCTGATCGTGTGCTGAAGCAGGTTCTTAACACTGACAGAATATCACCGGTGGAATCCAGACGCGTCCACTTTCAGTCTTGATGTGTCCATCCTGTCTTCTCTAAATTATGTCCCTAAATTTTTACCAAAATTGTAGTTCATCATTGGATTTAAGACCAAAAAGGATTGAAAAAGAATGGCATTTGAGTGGTGTGAACACTGAATATAAAAGACGGTAAGAAGGTGTTTAACCCTAATCCCTGTTAGACGACATTTTTGTCCACTTGGGGTGTACTTCCTCCTCTAATTTCACACTGGAAATAGTGATACTCATCATATTTGGTCCAGTTGTGCATTTTTTACTTTTTTTTTTTTTTCAAATTTCAAACGCACATCATATACAATGCAATCTTTCATTGTGTAGAAAAAAAAACTCCTTATTTTCTGAAAAGGGACATTTTTGTCCCCTTTTAAAACAACCTAAAAACATCATATATTAATATTTTTTTTCCCATAAATCTTTTCTTCCACTTCAGTTCTGATCATAACCACCAAGTTTTCAATTATTTTCAAAAAATTAACCCTTTAAATAGCAGTGTATATGAGGTAAACACCCATTTCTGTTAAAACACACACACAAAAACTGCTATATTTTCAATGTATGCAATGCAAAATGAAATATTCTATGGGGGATTATTAGGTCTGAGATATGTCATTGATGAGCTACAACATCAGTTTTTGTAGCTTTTTAGTTTTTCTGCAATGGCAGATTACAGAAACGGCTCCCATAGACATCCATTATAATGAATACATTATAGACATAGCAAAAACAATTTAAAATCCCTAAAAATCAACATTGTTGCCGATCATTGACATATCCCAGACCATAATTATCCCTGCTCAACAATTCCACTTTGCATTCTAAAAATTGAAAATATTTTTGTCAGTTTTTGTGGTTTTTTTTGTGTTTTTTTTTCTTTTACAGAAATCGGCATTTACATCATATAAACCAGTATTTAAAGTAGACCAGTATTCATTAATATGATACAATGATACAAACAGTGATAAATTAGTTAAAATGTTAAAAATGTTATAAAAAGTGCACGTTGGTTTGTTTCTGTTTGTCTGGCGGTGTTGTCCTTCCGGTTCAAAGGTCAGACCACCGGTCCAAACGGTAACGATTCATGTCAAATCACACTGTCCCTTTTTTCTTTCAGAAAATGATGTAAGTGTATCGTATCGTGAGATTTGTGCATCGCTACAGCCCTATGATGTGTAAATAGGAACTTTTTGAATGTGCGAGAGACTTGAACGGCAAATTATGGACTTGGGTTTGCAAAGGCTTTTTGTGTTCTTATGTTCTTTATTGTAACATTTTCTGAGAAGGTCGTGTCCGTAATGGAAACATTCATACTGGAAGACGTTGTGATGCCTTTATAAAAACTCTTGGCGAATGCATTTGCATTGCGGTGTCGAGCTTTTAGAATTCTGTGTGAAGATCCTCAGTCACCCCGGCTGTGGTAACCATAAGAGCTTAAATAAGGGCAACTGGACTTCTTCTTTCGCCTCTCATCCGAAAGGCTTCTTCAGCTGCAGAGCGTCGGCTCATTAGCAGAGTTTCATGTAAGACACTAAAAAAGATCCACTTTTCTGACACATTTTCTTATCGTGTATTACAGACACGACTTTCATCTGCAAAGTTACTGTATTTAGCTCAAAGCACCAACAAAAAAAAAGAACATCTAAAGAGCCCGAGGAGAACGCGGCACGGAGAGTTGAGGTGTAAAACTCTCCTCTGCATCCCGTCCAAAGTGAGAAATGATGACAGTTGTGCCTCACAGCGCCGATCAGTCTCATGTTATTTGTGCCGTTTAGGGAAGGGAACAGAGGCGGTGCAGGAGTTTATTCATTTAAGAGTGGAGCTAGACTGACAGGAAGCTTTGAAGCCTCTCTGAAGCGTCGCCATAGCAACAGAGCCCTGACTGGGACTCTTTGTTCTTCACGCTGTTTGCATGCACACCCTGTGAATGAACGCGGTGGAAACAGCCAGCACGCACGGTGCATCTTAAGTGTCGGCTCCCCCGGTGAAGTATGTCGATGTCCGGGGACTCTGAGCAGCGGACGCCACATCCTGTCGCACAAATATAGCGGCGTTGGACACGAGCTAAAAACGGTAACCACAAAAAAAAAAAAGAGAGCAAACACTCTGTAGCCCGTGTTATGCAACGGAGAGAGAACTTCAGAGTGTTTCAGCTTTACAGTAGAAATCTGAGAGTCTGAACTCCACAGAAACATGCAGAGCAGTCGATGACACTGAAAGGACGAGGGTGTGGAAGTCCAAACGAGTCGGAAAACTTTGATGCAAGCACATAAAAATACTAGGCCTGGGCAACGATTAATATGTTTAATCTAATTAATCACATGATTTCCCTGATTAATCACGATTAATCGCATTTGTACGCAAAATCCAAAAATGAATCCAAAAGTAGTGTATAGCTTTTAGCATTTAGTTTTATTTTAAATGTGCTGCCATATGAATGAAAGTGCCATAACATTTGTTGTGCAAACACACTTTTAACATCAGCATCTTTCTGTAGTTTTTATGTAGAAGCCTCGCTCCACTGTCTGTTTCCTTGAATGACTTGCTGCTATCAGTTGTGTGTTTTGCCTTTAAGTGATATTTTAGACTGGAACTACTACGCTGAGAAGACAATTCAACTTGGCAGTGTTTACAGATGACTTTGGTTCTGTCGACTCCGCCGTCTGGAAGAACTTTAAAATGAAAATGGCCGAGTAAAAGTTCCGTACCCTTCTCCATGTTTGGTGGATCCGCCGATTACTTTCTTTTCCGGTTCCACAGCAGACAGCAACAGACTTTTACAAAATAAAAGCCTGTGAGCAACAGACTTTTACAAAATAAAATAAATAATAAAACCTGCGTTAATGCGCAATAAAATATTTATCGGCGTTACATAATTAACAAGTTAATGCGATAATAACGAGTTAAAAATACCTATTTTCAGTTTAGTATGGCTTGACCAGCTTATTTACAAACTTTATCAGGTAACAAATGGATAACGGAGACACGGGAGAATTAAAACACAACGTCTTCTTGTCCATATCTCAAGGCCAAAGTGAAATTAGAAAATTAAAGTAAGTGTGCATGGGGCAGGTCGTGCATGTCCCGAAGCATCTGCAGCTTAATTGCCCCTCGTGGTTTTCCTCAGCACTGTATGGCCTGTGGAATAGCTTACAAATGAAATTGATAAGAAAGCTGTAATGAGCTGCTTAAAGAGATGGTTTACAGCAGAGAATACTGGCCATAGACCCAGAAGATGAGAGATTACTGATCCAGTGTTCTATGGATGGATTAAGGAATGAGTTTGGGACTAGTTTGCTCAGAAGGCTTGGTCATTTAGTTGTCTGACTACATGAATGATATTATTGGGCCTTTCCGTGGATAATGGAGTCGGCAGAAGCAACAATGTTCTGCAGTTCTGCCAAATTAGATGCAGCGAAAATGGACATTTTTACATCCATTTAGTCTTAATAGTACTTTTTAAGGCCTCGGTATGCTTCTCCGTAGCTATCCGTCAATCCGACTCCGTGGTCACGCAGAGGCTGTTAAACCTTTCGTAGTTCTCCGACGGGATGTTGGATATGGAAGGTAGTTCAGACGCTCGACGACCTAATCTCGTGACGTTGTTGACTGTTGTTGGAGTTGGAGCTTGTTGATGTTGAAATGCAAATAATTTTGACCAAATGTTGACCGGCACACAGTAAACTCTTTCAGAAATGGCGGTGTTGTTGTTCTGAGAGGAAGGAGCTAAACCGGGAAAGTGATTCCGGAAATGATGTTGTTAGCCGACCAATCACAACCCTTGCGTTCTCTCAGAGTCTCCGTCTCCTCGACGGATAGATAGATAGATAGGAATGTTGGCCGACGCACGCCGTAGACGACCATAAGTCAGGCTTTAGTCAAAGCTTGAAGATTTCTTTGATTGATTGATTTTTATTTTTTTACTTGGTTGCTGAAAAAGAGAAAAATGGGTTAAAGTGCAGGGATCATTTCAAAGAAATGGATCTAAAAAAGGTTTTCAAAGGTCAGGGCGGCCGTGCTCAGTGGTTAGTTAGTGGTAGAGTGGGTGGTCCAATAACTGGAAGGTTGGCGGATCGATCTCCACTCAAAAAGACGACAGCTGGAGGGGTGTCAGTCCACCTGCTGGTCTATATCTTTCTATATATCGAAATGTGGAGTAAATCTAAAACATTTTCTTATCTGAAATGGGATTCTGTTAATCCTCACCCGCCGTATGAAAAATCCACCGTGAGTGAAAGAACAACGTGTCACTGTTTGTCCTGTCCCGTCTGTGTCTTGCAGAAAGCCTACTGTGGCCACTGTGGTGAAAGGATATGGGGGCTGGGCAGGCAGGGCTACAAGTGTATCAACTGCAAACTGCTGGTCCATAAGCGCTGTCACAGACTCTTCCCTCAGACCTGCCAAAAGCTTATGGTGAGTATTTCATCACGCGGTGCCAGCCTGGCGTACCCAACGCCAACACATCGGCTCAGCTTCATGCTCACGTCTGACATCAAGTTGCATGCTGGGACATGGTTGCGTTCCCTCGGCAGGAGAACGTGACACGCCTGACGCGTTTTGATTTAAGTGACTTTTTGTTCAAACCTATTTTCATAGTTTCTGGAGACCACAGACGGGTGTAGGAACAAGTGGCTCCAGGGGAGCGTTGTTTATTAAAGCTACAGTACCGTGCAAAGATCTGTAGTAGAAGACGCCAGTCCTACTGAAGCAAAAAATAACAGAATACAGATTAAAAGGAGAAGAAATATTATGTAATAATATAATATTGTCATTACAAATAATTTGGACAAAGCAGATCTGCTTCTTTATAAAAGATCGGAGCCACTGGAGGAATGTTTCCTCTCTGAATCAGATGGTTAATATCAACAGAATTTGGAGGTAAACAATAATTTAACTGATTAATTTCTCACTGAAAAGCTGCAAAAAACTGTGGAGATTTTATCCTCTAGTGCACATAACATAAAACGATACAGAGGACACACGGATATATCTCAGAAATTGGTGCCTTGTTTTGACAGCTACAGTTTTGTGCAAAGGTTTGAGCCACCCCTCATTTCTTTATACGTTTCCTGGGAAAAGAAATGGTTGCAGCTTGCATTTCTTTAAGGAGTCTTCAGGAATAGTTCTCCAGGCTTCTTGAAGGACATCCCAAAGCTCTTCTTTGGATGTGGGCTGCCTTTTGTTCCGTTCTCTGCCAACATGATCCCACACTGCTTCAGTAATGTTGAGCTCCGGGCTCTGGGGAGGATTCATCCCTCCATCAGACCTGCTGCCACTGATTTTCAGCCCACTTCTTGTGTCCTTTGGCACAGCTCAGCCTTTTCTCCCTGTTTCCCTTCCTTAAGAACGGCTTCCTGACAGCCACCCTTCCATGGAGCCCATTTCTGATGAGGCTTGGGCCAACAGCAGATGGATCAGCTGAAGGTCCAGATGCATCTCTCAGCTCCTGTGTCAGGTCTTTGCTGGATGTTTTCCTCTTTCTTAAGGACATCACTTTCAGATCCTGTTCATCTGCTGGAGATAGTTCTTTAGGCCTGACACTTCTTCTTCTGTCCTCCACTTGTCCAGTTTCCTCAAATGTTTTAAGGACACACTGCACACCATGCTGAGATATGCCAAGTTTTCAGCTAACAGCTCTTTGGGAATCACCTTGTTGCTGCAGAAATCCTGTTTTCTGTCTGTCAGACTGTGTTATCTTTGCTGTTTTTCACACATGCAGCTAAAGAAATGGGAACAAATGATGTGTCTCTGTGACAGGCTGCTGGGAACAAAGTGCCTAAAGATCCAGTTTAAAATGGCTTCTTTGCTAAGTTGGACACAAAACTCAAGTTCTCTCAAGTTTGGTTCCTTTTTAGATTTTTCAATGAGTAATAAGGGGAGCGTTACGTGGTCAGCCACGTAACGCAAACAAACAAACATCCCTCTGGGAGAAATCCTATTTTATAAAGTTGTTTTTTTATTATTTCACAACTAAAATGGGAACATGTATGTAACGGAGTCCCTAAATCTGATCGTATGCGTGCCCCATCTTACATTTTACTGGTCTTAATCAGCATGAGACATGTTGTAAAGGTCAGCCTGAGGAAGTGAGCACAACATTGTTTTTTTTTTTTTTTAAACTCCGAAAAGCTCTCTTTAAGTCTCTATCACATTAAGTGATAATAAAAACCTTAAGTTCCACGTAATCGGTCCGTTTGACCGGAGAAAAACACAACAAGCCAACCTCCGAAGACAAAATCCTGATTAGAAAATCAATGAAGTCAGTCCGCCGTTTGCTCTGCTCTGTTTCTGCCGTCAGCATATCGATCACGGCTTCGACGCGCTATCTTCAGTGCAGATAAAGTGACATGTGGCCCCGTGAGATTAAATGCCTTTTTTTACTCAGAAGCACCCCCACATTTATCCTGAGAGTCTCCCAGCAGCAGCATTTCTGCATCCAAACGCAGTTTTCCAACAGTGTCCTTGAAAACATGATTCATCAGACACTCTGCCAAGAGCGCAGAAGTTTGAGCGGATATTTCGGCGCATATTTGGACGATTATGTCCGGGGATATTTAGGTGAACTTCTGCAACTGTTTTTCCAGGATCCAGTCATGCCATCACAGGAGCCGCCTTCAGATGCCAAGAGTGAGGAGGTGGACCTTCCGCCCGACGACACGGAGGACGCAAACAGGAGTAAGACGCCTTTTATTCTCTTATAACGAGGAGGGGGGGGAGGCAGAAAGTTGTAAAAGAAGTTGAATAATCCTGAAGATGCTTCTGTAACCGTGCTGTTCGGCACTCAAAGATGACTGAGCAGCTATTATTTAACATTAAACATGTTCTGTTTGTTTCTATATCTGTCGACTCGCTGCTTCTGTTCGTTTGACACGTCAGTGAAGTGAAGACTGAGCTGTGGGGAATTATCCTCAGTTTTCACTGTTTTCTGTGTGTGTGGACGGCATTAATAGCAGATTATTCAGCAAATTAATCCCCAAATGAATTAGTAAATGAATATTTAATTTCTCTTTTTTTTTTTATTTCCTGCTTCATCATAAGTAAAAACCGATTCTCATCTGTCCTTCTGTGCTGTTTGAGACCGATGGCCTGCATGGCCTGGACAGCACATGAGGGGGAAATGATGTTCAATGAAAAATGTTGAATTAGTTTGAAGGTTTTTCTGCTTTATGTTTGTCCAGTGCAGAACCTGCTCCTCCCACTTTATACCTCAGTAACAACAGGAGCAACACAGGCAGCTTCAATTAGCAATATGGTTAAGAACGAGCAATTCCTGCACAGATGGGTCTACTGCTTTATTTCCTGGGTGGTACCACAGTACTGTACATTAAGTGAAGGGTAAACTATAACAAGTCAGCGCATAACTACCGGAGCGGAATCAAAGTTCCTTCTCGGTGACTCTTAACAAATCAATAACAGAATGACTACTTTGTTCAAAAGACTGGTCCTTATCACTTATATAACTCGTCTGTTATCTAACTGCAGCGCTGATCTGTGATGGGATCCAACAGTGCAGACTCTTAAAGGAGAAGTTTGTTTTTTTAAAACCTGGACCTTATTTCTGGCATAGAATACGTTCATCTACTCCCCGATAACAGTTCGGTGAAAGTCGGCGTCCTTCAGACGATATTTAGATCACTGGAGATCGGCGTATATCCATATAACGGGAGAGAACAGGGCAGAGACAATACAGCCTCTAAATAAGGCATTATCTGTCTTTATTTCACCAATACTTTAAGACCAATGAATGAATGAACGTGTACTATTGCACTATTAGCTCAGAGCTGCTGTGTTGTTGTTATTAGAGGCTATCAGGGGGCTTATAGGAAGCTTTCTACACACACATCTACAGGGATGACGTCATCGACGCGCCGCTGCAGCACAGCTCATTCACTCCGTGCTCTGTGACGGTCTTCACACGGAGTTTGCTGCTGCTAGTTTTGTGCAACATGACAGGATTTTGACGACGTGGACAACGACTTTGAGTACGATGGACGTCCTTACCGGAGTGAATGAGCTGTGCTGCAGCGGCGCGTTGACGACGTCATGGACGCGCAGTGTGTAGAAAGCTTCCTATAACCCCCCGATAACAACAACACGGCAGCTCTGAGCTAACAGTGCAATAGTACGCGTTCATTCATTCATTGGTCTTAAAGTATTGGTGAAATAAAGACAGATAATGCCTTATTTAGAGGCTGTATTGTCTCTGCCCTGTTCTCTCCCGTTATATGGAGATACGCCGATCTCCAGTGATCTAAATATCTTCAGAAGGACGCCGACTTTCACCAAACTGTTATCGGTGAGCAGATGAACGTATTTTATGCCAGAAATAAGTTCCAGGTTTAAAAAAAAAAAAGCGAACTTCCCCTTTAAATCCTGCTGAAGGAGACTGTCGGGTTGTCGCGGACTGTTTGGGGGGGGCACACGATGCTGTGGGACCTCCTGTGGATGAACTTAGTTTGACTTTCCACCTCACTTCTTTAGGTTTAGTGTCCGAACAAACAGATGTTCTTGTAATCTTTTAAAGTGGTCGTGAGCTTTCTGGAGGTCTTTCAGAGTTTCTCTTTGGTCATTGGCTGCTTCTTCACTCTTAGCCTGTCGTTATGAGCCTTCATTTTTTTCACGTTGCTTTAGTTGCACCTATTTAAATTGCCAAAGATGATTAACCAACAGCTGTTAGCTGAAAACTTTGCATATCTTAGCATGATGTGTCCTTAAAAGGAATTCAGGAAACTGGAGAAGTGGAGAGCAAAATAACTGTAGAAAAGTGCCTTTATGTGCTGAAATTCCACTTTTATTTGTGCATGTTCTGATAATTCACTGCACCTATTTCCCATTTCTTTGCACTATGTAAAGAAACGAGTGGCTCAAAACTGTTTTGTACTCTGCCTCCCTCTGCTGGACAAAAACGGAACAAAATGTCAAAGTTGTGCTTCAGATTTTCCTCCATCACACTGATCCTGTTCGTTTCCTTTTCAGTACCGTTGCTACCGCACAGCTGTGCAGTGGACAAAGCAGAAGATGCACACACAGAGGTGAGAGGCTCACGCCTAAAGTCCTCCTAACTGAGCTCAAACTGTGTGGAGCGCGTCGCCTCACTCACCGATCTGTGAACTCGATCCTTTGCAGGACATCAAAGCGGTGGTGGACGGCATCGATGGCATCAAGCTGTCCCAGAGCCTGACGCTCGGACTGAGCGACTTCGAACTGATCCGGGTGATCGGGCGGGGAAGCTACGCCAAGGTCCTGCTGGTTCGGCTAAAGAAGAACGAGCAGGTGTACGCCATGAAAGTGGTGAAGAAGGAGCTGGTCCACGATGATGAGGTGAGACACCCGAGAGCAGGTGGGGTGCCAGGGATGTGAGACCGCTGCCATAAAATGAGCAGTTCAGGCTGAACCTTTACAGTTCTGGCTACTGAAGTCACTTCTTGGTGTCTGCATTAGTAATGCAGATGCAAACTATGTTATCAGCACAAAGTGCAAATCCTCCTCACAAGTCTTCAGAACTTTAATGATTATCAAATCAAATCAAATTTATTTGTAGCACATTTCATGTACAAAACAATTCAAAGTGCTTCACATAAAATAAAAGCATTGCAGCAGGGAGTGTAAGAAGCATTAAAAATACATAAAAGAATATAAAGAGAAACAAATAAAATCATTTAAATGATTAAAAACAGGCAACAGTCCAGATAAGTTCAAAGATATCGTGCAGATTTCATGCATAGACGCATGAGAACAGAAATGTCTTTAACCTGTATTTAAAAATGTCTCCATTTGGTGAAAGTTTAATCTCCACTGGCAGTTTGTTCCACTTGTTGGCAGCATAACAGCTAAATGCTGCTTCTCCATGTTTAGTCTGGACTCTGGACTGGACCAGCTGACCTGAGTCCTTGGATCTAAGAGCTCTGCTGGCTTTATATTCTCTGAACAGATCACAGATTGTAAACCATCAGCAGGCTTTTAAAATCTATTCTGTGACTGACTGGAAGCCAGAGTAAAGATTTTAAAGCTGCTGTGATGTGTTCAGATCTCTTAGTCCGGGTTAAAACTCCAGCAGCAGCGTTCTGGATGAGCTGCAGATGTTTAATGCTCTTTTTGGGAAGTCCAGTTAAAAGAGCGTTACAGTGATGGAGTCTGCTGGAGATGAATGCATGGATGAGTTTCTCCTGGTCTGTTTGGGAGAGGAAACCTTTAATTCTGCTGATGTTTTACACAGCTCTCCCCTTAGTGCTGCACCCATCTGAAGCTGTAGGTTTGGGGACCTTTGCAGAGACATTTCACACATAATCTCATTGGTTTATTTGTATTTTTGTCCTTTGCTGTTCATACATCTTTTTGTCTTTCTTTTTTTTAAATAACGTTTTAATAACGTGTTTTTTATTTATTTATTATTATTTTTTATTTTTATTATTATTATTGTTATTATTATTATTTAGTCATTTATTATTATTATTAGTTAGTAGTAGTATTTGATTAGAATTATTATTATTGTTGTTAATATACAATCATTGTAAATATTAATAATTTTTTTGAGCTACTTGACTAATTTGAATTTCCCCCATTGGGGGATGAATAAAGTATTTTTCTCTTCTATCTTTATGTGTGCACGTCTGAAACAAAGGACCCTCTACTCTTGGCAGCTTTTGCTCTTTTTGGCCTATCATGCAGCTCTTTGAATCCCACTGTCATCCTGCTCTTAACAGCTTCATTAGATTTTTTTGTTAGTATATTTCCAATGTTTTGTACTGTGTGGTGTCTCGTGTGAGTCTGTGAGGGACAAAAGGCGATAATCTGTAAGGCTCCTGCCATGTTTCAGTGGGTTTTAGATGCTTGTTGCATGGGTTTCTCAGGACAGGTTCCTACACTTTGAATGCTTTCAGGTTTTACTGATGAAATAGTGCATTTAATTGCTTTGACTTTGCATTCTGAGTCTGTCCTCGACTGACTTCCCAGAACAAAAAGCAGCTGAGTTCTGACTCCTCTGAGGTAAGGAGTAACAATCACTGGAATGTTTTACAGGCCTAACAGCAGTAATTAGTGCGAGGACGGGAGCAGGCTGGAACAGTCGCGCACACAAATGTGCAAAGAATGAATTAAGAACAGGGGAGTGAAAGAGAGCGGCAGGAGCTGAGGGGAAAAGAACTGGAGAGACGAAGGGAACCACACAAAAGTGGCGCAGAGCTTTTGAATCGAAAGAAAGGCAGACGGAGGAATAAGTGAGCTGGTGACTCAGGAGAAAATGAAGTCGGGATTTAAGATGTTTCTCATGAAGCTGCCGGATCAAACAGGTCCGAGGCTGGTTTTAAATAGAAGTCCTAGATAACAGCACCGCACCCTGTCAGGCTTTAAGATGTGTTGATCTGCAGCTTTAGACACAGAACAGTGTAAAGGTTTGTTCCTTTATACTTCACCATAAATGGAAATACAGCTTAGACTGTAAAGCAGAAACAGAGTTTGTTCAGTTCTGAGCAGCTTTAAAGTGAATATCTGCTCTGAGCTCCTTTCTCCTCCAGCACAGCCTGAACCCTCTCAGACAGCTTTCTGTCCTTTCTTTAAGGAGTCTTCAGGAACAGTTCTCCAGGCTTCTTGAAGGACATCCCAAAGCTCTTCTTTGGACTCTTTATCCGCTCTGCGTCAGGTTAGCGTGTGAGACGCTGGGAGCCTGTAGCGATGCTGCAGCCTGCCGGAGGCCGCCGTGCAGCTTCAGTAGCAGCAGGATCACAGTTTGACCGGTGGTTGTTACAGAACTACAGAACTGATCAGAGCAAGAATAAAAGTAGTAGCACTGATTAAAGCAGTAGTTTCTGTGGCAGTTGTAATATCAGTGGCTGTAAATGTGATCAGACTGAAATTCTAGCCGTGCTTTTACTACAGTTTTTACATTAAACTAAAGAAACTCGAGCTTCAAAGACGTTTTATTGGTGATGCGTCGAATGATATTTTCTATAAATCAAAGAGAAGGAGACATCAGACACTCTGAAGCTGCAGGAAGGGTTGAGCCTGAGTTACGGCTCAGAGCTCTGCCAACTGTTGTTGCTTTCGTCAACGAACCTTTATCACGTGAGGAAGACGAGACGAAATGTAAGTGCTGGTCTTGTGACCATCCATCCATCATCTTCCGCTTCTCTGGGGGGGTCGGGTCGCGGGGGCAGCAGCTTGAGCAGAGAAGCCCAGACGTCCCCGGCCACTTCCTCCAGCTCTTCTGGGGGGACCCCGAGGCGTTCCCAGGCCAGCCGAGAGACTTAGTCTGTGTTCGAAACCGCATACTGCATACTCATCCATCAGACAGTATTCAGAGCGTTTATCCACAATGCATTTCGCTCCTGCCCGAGCCGAAATCAGCCGGCCTGAAGCTGATTTCTCTTAAGCTCTAAACTCTGTAAACTTTAGCAACATTTGAAACATTTTCAGGTGAGAAAGTAGTCGTTTAGATCCCCAACGTGTTGAAAACCTGACAAAATACCAGCTGTTTACAATTTTGTTCCCACAAATTCGGCGCTACTAAAGCTAGTTTGACTTAAACTCATAAAAGCTAAAATGACAGTTTGACACAAAGACTAGAAATTAAAACAGGCCCCCAAAAACAACACAGCTGAACCACATTTGTGCCGATGAGTTGATGACCATGTTCTGCTCACGGTCCAGTCCTGGTCCTGCATGCTTCTATCACATAGATGCGCCCTGTTTGTTGTGAGTTTAAAGCCAAACAACTAAGAATCATTTGTGTGTGAGTCTGTGGACTGGACTTTATTCAGACTTCTGAGACAACACCATCACACCATCCATCCCAAATGATCCAAGACCGAGCTTTATGTCAGGAATTTGGTTTAAGGTAACAAAGTGTGTAAAAACATCATCTTGGAACTATATCTCTTGAAAAGCAGAAACGAGCCTGAATTAAAATGAAATGGGACACCAGATGGCGATATTGTTAAACATTTACAGCTTCAGAGCTTCTGCATCATCGAACATCCTCACAGCTCAAAGCCTCTGAAGAGCTGAGGATGAAAACAGTTGATGGAGTTTCTGATTTACCCCGACGGAGAGGATTTTTTTCAAAGGAACCTTCCAATGTTTGGGTTGGACGTCTCATTTCCATTTGCTTTATTCATGTCCGTTATTTGAATAATTCTTCTCAGCACCAGTGTAATGTCGGTCATCAAAGGAAATGAGCAAAGCCTCCCACCAAACCAGCTCCAAACTACTAAAAGAGCTCAAACGACCACGATGATATGCTTTGTGATTTCATATTCTGCATATTTATAAATTCTCCAAGTAATAACGAGTCGACCAGTAGACGTCCTATCGTGTGCACAGCATGTGGTCTCTATTGTGACATCATGAATTAAGCATTAACCACATCAGGGCGCAGCTCAGGATGCAGACGGCTCACATAAAACACGACTTTCATCCCTTCAGTGACACTTTGAATCAGCACAACGGACCCTTGCCTTGGGCTAAACACCCTCGGCTCTGCTACTGAAGTGTGAACAACAGTTAAACCCGCAGCTGCCTGATGAGCAGCATCACACCCCGACTGTTCCAGACAGCCGATCTGTAGCTGAGATCGTTCTTTGGTTTTAAAAGTCTGTTTCAGTTATTACATTTCTGCCTTTTTCTGTTGTTCTCTGTGACATCAGAGCTAAGAAGGGGATCAAATACAATAATAACTACATTTTTTCACCTCCGATACCGATATCTGAGGTTTAATATCAGCGATACAGGAAAAACAGTGTTGAATTATGGTGACAAACGCTGAGTTTCATTGTGTGGAAAAGACTGGGATCATTCAGACTTGA
This sequence comes from Odontesthes bonariensis, assembly GCF_027942865.1. Lineage (NCBI taxonomy): Eukaryota > Metazoa > Chordata > Actinopteri > Atheriniformes > Atherinopsidae > Odontesthes > Odontesthes bonariensis. The sequence continues at coordinate 5,409,790 of NC_134515.1, read as the reverse complement.
CTTCAACATTTCTTTCCTATTTTCTTAAAAACAAATAAACAGATGTAAATGTACTGAATTACCTATTTATTTAACCAGTAAAACAATCTTAACCAAGTGGAACTGGTTCAGTCGGTGCAGTTAGGGATTCAAACTCCAATGTAAAGCAAAATATTAGATAATAAAGGAGCTGAAATTGAGATTAAATTAGCTTCACTAGTTTGGGTGGTAGACTTTCAAAATAAATAGCAATTGGCTCTTTATATAGTTTAGTGTAAATGTGAATTAATCCGGCGGCTCAGGGGGGGGAAGCGGTGCATCGTCAACACCGTGTATGGTGAGGGCGGGGCTCTGCTGACTTCAACTAGGGACGTCGTGAGTCGGTGGGGGGAGTACTTCGAGGGCCTCCTCAATCCTACCGACACGCCTTCCGATGAGGAAGCAGAGTTGGGGAGCTCGGACGTGGGACCTCCCATTTCTGGGGCTGAGGTTGCCGAGGTGGTCAAAAAACTCCTCGGTGGCAAGGCCCCGGGGGTGGATGAGGTCCGTCCTGAGTTCCTCAAGGCTCTGGATGTTGTGGGGCTGTCTTGGTTGACACGCCTCTGCAGCATCGCGTGGACATCGGGGGCAGTGCCTCTGGACTGGCAGATCGGGGTGGTGGTCCCCCTCTTTAAAAAGGGGGACCGGAGGGTGTGTTCCAACTATAGGGGGATCACACTCCTCAGCCTCCCTGGTAAGGTCTTTTCGGGGGTACTGGAGAGGAGGATCCGCCGGATAGTCGAATCTCGGATTCAGGAGGTGCAGTGTGGTTTTCGTCCTGGCCGTGGAACAGTGGACCAGCTCTATACCCTTCGCAGGATCCTGGAGGGAGCATGGGAGTTCGCCCAACCGGTCTACATGTGTTTTGTGGACTTGGAGAAGGCGTTCGACCGTGTCCCTCGGGGACTCTTGTGGGGGGTGCTCCGGGAGTATGGAGTGCCGGACTCCTTGATATGGGCTGTTCGGTCTTTGTATGACCGGTGTCAGAGTTTGGTCCGCATTGCCGGCAGTAAGTCGGACATGTTTCCTGTGAGGGTTGGACTCCGTCAGGGCTGCCCTTTGTCACCGATTCTGTTCATAATTTTTATGGACAGAATTTCTAGGCGCAGCCAGGGCGTTGAGGGGGTCCGGTTTGGCGACCTCAGAATCGGGTCTCTGCTTTTTGCGGACGATTTGGTTCTGTTGGCGTCGTCAGGCCGTGACCTTCAGCTCTCACTGGAGCGGTTCGCAGCCGAGTGTGAAGCGGCTGGGATGACCATCAGCACCTCCAAATCTGAGACCATGGTCTTCAGCCGGAAAAGGGTGGAATGCTCTCTTCGGGTCGGGAATGAGATCCTTCCCCAAGTGGAGGAGTTCAAGTATCTCGGGGTCTTGTTCACGAGTGAGGGACGAATGGAGCAGGAGATTGACAGACGGATTGGTGCGGCGTCTGCAGTGATGCGGGCTCTGCACCGGCCCGTCGTGGTGAAGAAGGAGCTGAGCCAGAAGGCGAAGCTCTCGATTTACCGGTCAATCTATGTTCCTACCCTCACCTATGGTCACGAGCTGTGGGTAGTGACCGAAAGAACGAGATCGCGAATACAAGCGGCCGAAATGGGTTTCCTCCGCAGGGTGTCTGGGCTCTCCCTTAGAGATAGGGTGAGAAGCTCGGTCATCCGGGAGGGGCTCGGAGTAGAACCGCTGCTCCTCCGCATCGAGAGGAGTCAGATGAGGTGGCTCGGGCATCTGGTGAGAATGCCTCCTGGACGCCTCCCCGGTGAGGTGTTCCGGGCCCGTCCCACTGGGAGGAGGCCCCGGGGAAGACCCAGGACACGTTGGAGAGACTATGTCTCTCGGCTGGCCTGGGAACGCCTCGGGGTCCCCCCAGAAGAGCTGGAGGAAGTGGCCGGGGACAGGGACGTCTGGGTCTCTTTGCTCAAGCTGCTGCCCCCGCGACCCGATCCCCGGACCAGCGGAAGATGATGGATGGATGGATGGATGGGTGAATTAAACTTCCATTACAAAAGCATCTGCACAAAACAATAGCTTCTCAGCTTGGTAAAAAAAAATCAGAAAAAATTAGAGGTTGTCCCTATTTAAGGAGTTTTTTTCACCACTAGAGGGGGCCGGAGGCCATTGGATGAATGCCAATGCTGGACCGGACAAGGGAGAAAAAAAAATAAATAAATCAATTTAAAAAAATCGGCCGATATGGACCGGCCCATTGTCACCGATCTCAAAATTTCTTAGATATCGGATCGGTGCATCCCAGATTGAGTCCACCATGAACTCCTCTGGATACCAAAGTGTTCCAGAGTCAGATGTGAGGCCGTCTGTCCGACAGCTAAAGCTGGGCTGAAACTGGCTTATCAACAGGACAAAGATCCCAAACACAGCAGCAGATCTACAGCAGAATGTGTGAAGAAGAGAAGAATCAAGGTGTTGCAACGGTCCAGTCAGAGTCCAGAGCTCAGCCTGCCTGAGATGCTGTGGTGGGACCTTCAGAGAGCTGTGCAGAAACCAGAGCTGCAAACCTCAATGAGCTGAAGCAGAAGGAGAGAAGAGTGGGAACAAGATTCCTCCTTTAACCATGAGAGAGACTGAGAACACCCCACAGGAAACCAGCTGCTGGATCAGGGGTTCACTTAGTTTCTCACTGCTGCTGAAGCTGCTGGATCATGGGTTCACTTAGTTTCTCACTCACTGCTGCTACCAGCTGCTGGATCAGGGGGTTCACTTAGTTTCTCACTCACTGCTGCTACCAGCTGCTGGATCAGGGGTTCACTTAGTTTCTCACTCACTGCTGCTACCAGCTGCTGGATCAGGGGGTTCACTTAGTTTCTCACTCACTGCTGCTACCAGCTGCTGGATCAGGGGGTTCACTTAGTTTCTCACTCACTGCTGCTACCAGCTGCTGGATCAGGGGTTCACTTAGTTTCTTACTCACTGCTGCTGAAGCTGCTGGATCAGGGGTTCACTTAGTTTCTCACTGCTGCTGAAGCTGCTGGATTAGGGGTTCACTTAGTTTCTCACTCACTGCTGCTACCAGCTGCTGAATCAGGGGTTCACTTAGTTACTCACTCACTGCTGCTACCAGCTGCTGGATCAGGGGTTCACTTAGTTTCTCACTCACTGCTGCTACCAGCTGCTGGATCAGGGGTTCACTTAGTTTCTCACTGCTGCTACCAGCTGTTGGATCAGGGGTTCACTTAGTTTCTCACTCACTGCTGCTACCAGCTGCTGGATCAGGGGTTCACTTAGTTTCTGACTCACTGCTGCTACCAGCTGCTGGATCAGGGGTTCACTTAGTTTCTCACTCACTGCTGCTACCAGCTGCTGGATCAGGGGTTCACTTAGTTTCTCACTCACTGCTGCTATCAGCTGCTGGATCAGGGGTTCACTTATTTTCTCACTGCTGCTACCAGCAGCTGGATTAGGGGTTCACTTAATTTCTCACTCACTGCTGCTACCAGCTGCTGGATCAGGGGTTCACTTAGTTTCTGACTCACTGCTGCTACCAGCTGTTGGATCAGGGGTTCACTTAGTTTCTCACTCACTGCTGCTACCAGCTGCTGGATCAGGGGTTCACTTAGTTTCTCACTCACTGCTGCTACCAGCTGCTGGATCAGGGGTTCACTTAGTTTCTGACTCACTGCTGCTACCAGCGGCTGGATCAGGGGTTCACTTAGTTTCTTACTCACTGCTGCTACCAGCTGCCGAATCAGGGGTTCACTTAGTTTCTCACTGCTCCTACCAGCTGCTGGATCAGGGGTTCACTTAGTTTCTCACTGTTGCTATCAGCTGCTGGATCAGGGGTTCACTTAGTTTCTGACTCACTGCTGCTACCAGCTGCTGGATCAGGGGTTCACTTAGTTTCTCACTCACTGCTGCTACCAGCTGCTGGATCAGGGGTTCACTTAGTTTCTCACTCACTGCTGCTATCAGCTGCTGGATCAGGGGTTCACTTAGTTTCTCACTCACTGCTGCTACCAGCTGCTGGATCAGGGGTTCACTTAGTTTCTCACTCACTGCTGCTACCAGCTGCTGGATCAGGGGTTCACTTAGTTTCTCACTCACTGCTGCTACCAGCTGCTGGATCAGGGGTTCACTTAGTTTCTCACTCACTGCTGCTACCAGCTGCTGGATCAGGGGTTCACTTAGTTTCTCACTCACTGCTGCTACCAGCTGCTGGATCAGGGGTTCACTTAGTTTCTCACTCACTGCTGCTACCAGCTGCTGGATCAGGGGTTCACTTAGTTTCTCACTCACTGCTGCTACCAGCTGCTGGATCAGGGGTTCACTTAGTTTCTCACTCACTGCTGCTACCAGCTTCTGGATCAGGGGTTCACTTAGTTTCTCACTCACTGCTGCTACCAGCTGCTGGATCAGGGGTTCACTTAGTTTCTGACTCACTGCTGCTACCAGCTTCTGGATCAGGGGTTCACTTAGTTTCTCACTCACTGCTGCTACCAGCTGCTGGATCAGGGGTTCACTTAGTTTCTCACTCACTGCTGCTACCAGCTGCTGGATCAGGGGTTCACTTAGTTTCTCACTCACTGCTGGATCAGGGGTTCAGACAGCCCCTCCTGGGGGGATTTTTCAAAGACTTGAGTACAGTTCATCGGAGAAAGAGTATTGATCAGACGTATTGATTCTGTTATCTTTACATTATCTTTGCTTCATGCCGCCTCTCTCTCTGTCTCCCCTCATTTCTCCAGGATATCGACTGGGTGCAAACAGAGAAGCATGTGTTCGAGCAGGCGTCCACAAATCCTTTCTTAGTCGGCCTCCACTCCTGTTTCCAGACAGAAAGTCGGTAAGAGCACGAAGAGACTGACACTTCCACAGAGATAGATCCCTCTTCAAAGCTGCAGCTTATGACACCCGACACTTCTACTGAGCAATTAGAGAAACTGCCTCATGATAAAGGTCTTTATTAAAGGGGAAGTTCGCTTTTTTTTTAAAAAAAAAAACCTGGGCTGTGTTCGAAACACGCATACTACATAATTACATACTGCATCCTACATACTACATACTAGAGATGTGCGGATGACGTATTTTCCCATCTGCAACCGCTGCAAAAAATATATATCCGCCCGCTATCCATTTGCACAAACATTTTTTCACCGATTTTCAAAACCGAACCCGCCCGCCATCCGCCGATAGGTGTAGGTCTATTGAAGGTGCCTTGGCTATTTGTATCGGCTTTTTCAAACAGCGTAGTGCATTATATCTTGCCAATAAATCCGCCTACTACTATGTAGTGGATTATAGTGCTGTCAAAATCCCTCCCAAGTGCTAAATTGTACACCTTTAAGACACACAGCCGTCACAAGCGATTGAATTCCTTCCAAGGCATTCACACTATCACTAGTTACAGGTTAGCATACCCTACGTCTCCCCACTTGTATGTGAAACATTAATACAGAATATAACTACATAGTTCTACATTTTGGATTAACCGATCTATTTCCAAGCATCACACGACCCTTCCATCACCTTGAAAATGTGCATTCCACTGTCGTTTTGACATGTCTGCATTGAAATACTATTTGCAGCTATATTTCACACTCCATCAAGAAAAAAGTAAAACATGATGAGCACGGGCACACCGTTTTGAGTGTACGAATTTTTTAAAAGAATCTAGACAACAAAGTCCGTCTACATAGCGCGATAAATCCATCCTTTAGCGCAAATGTTCCCAACCTACTTCAGAGAATGTAAAACAACTTCAAAGCTAATAGGCCCAAATCAACATGCCTGAAGCTGATTTCTCTTAAGCTCTAAACTCTGTAAACTTTAGCAACATTTGAAACATTTTCAGGCGAGAAAGTAGTCGTTTAGATCCCCAACGTGTTGAAAACCTGACAAAATACCGGCTGTTTACAATTTTGTTCCCACGAATTCGGTGCTACTAAAGCTAGCCGCAGTGAGCAACGCACTTCCGGTTATTTTCACAAAATAAAATACCCGTTGACAACAAAGTTTTTTTTTATGTAAATAAAGCGAAGGCGAATGTTCCCCAAAGCCAACGCCCCAGCAGGTAAAATGTGCAGCGCCCTATATTAATACCGTTAAAGAATGTCAGCAGCTCACCGATTAACTTGCAAACCATGTTTTTCCAGGTTATTCCTGGTGATCGAGTACGTGAATGGCGGGGACTTGATGTTTCATATGCAACGGCAAAGGAAGCTCCCTGAAGAACATGCAAGGTAAACATCCAGATGCTCAACATCTGTTCACACACATGTTTTCAAGTCCCAGTCGCAGAACTTCACCATATATCTGCATTTAGAGACACTTTAACTCTGTTGCTCCCACGTGGAAAGTTGTCACAAAAGCTGCTGCATATATTTGGAAGCATTTTTTAATGATTATGAAGTGAAGGGATGTTTTTCCTTTGGTCTGTCACGAATACGGCCGTGGAAAAAGGGTGAGTTTGTTCAGGAATAGGCTGTTTGATCAGAGAAATGGATGCATTTCTGATTAGACTTTGGTTAAGCTGACATGGCGCAGCTGCACAGGAAGCACATGGCAGCTGTTCTGAGGTGAACTTCCTTCAGAGGGGTCACTCGTGTTTCTCGCGACTGCATAATGTGAACAGAGGGGTGTGTCTGTGGTTGTTGTCTTTCGTTTCACAACAAAACTCTGGTCTCGTGAAAGGATCCTGAGAGTTGTGGTTCAGGACAGCTCCTCTGTGTGTGTGTGTGTGTGTGTGTGTGTGTGGTTGATTGAAGATGCTTTTATGCCCTTTCTTTGCACTCAAGATTGAATGTTCCACAAGAGCATACACATTTCTTTCCAAATGCATGCTTAAAGGGAGGCTTTAACGGCTCTTCTTGGATGTGGCAAAGCTGCCAAGATCCAACGTAACACTTTTTTTTTTTTTTCCATCTCTGAGAAATATAATGAGCGCCCATAATTCATTGTGCCTGTCTGCTCGCGGGGCTCTCCAACCGCGGCTCTGATAAATGCTGGATCAAAGGCTGAGTAATTTAGAGAGGCACCGTTGGGCCCCTATCGGCCTCTGCAATCTGGATCCTGCAGACAGTGGCTGTACATATGCAAAACAGCATGTTAATCACTCATAATGATTGTACATATTCATGAGCAGCGCTCTCAGAGAGCAGCCCTGCTGCATTCCCCCGCGCAGTGGGGGAGGAGGACCGGTGGGCGATGGATGGCGCTGCTGATGGGACGTGTTTTTCCAGCGGTCTGATGGCAGCCGTGAAACAACGGTGTACAATAGAGGCTGTCATGGCGGAGATGTGGGGGAGCGATGTGGGATTTGTGATTCCTCTGTCAAACATCGCTCCGACGCAGTCCTTTCCCTCGGTGTTTTGACAATCATTGGTTTACAGCAGGCAGACGGAGGGGAGCTCGTCAGTTTTAATGACGGCTTATCTCCCGGAGACAGAAAATACACTACCTACACATGCCTCTGAGTCACCAGAGGAGCGCACAGAGAGTGCATCTAATTAGGAGCGAAACTGTAAAAGGTTTGAAGGGTTCTTCCGCTAGAAAAAGTCGAGTCACAGCGCCAGACACAAGGTTCCTTCTGCTGACGTCTGCATGCAAAAGTTTGCCATCATCCTGCACACACTTCAGCCACAGTTGAAACAAAGAGCGACAGATGTTCTTATCTCAACATCTGTCTGGGATTACACGGACAGCGACAGTACAACAACACGCGCCAGATTCAGAGAACTTCTTGGAACAAGTGGCTGTGTTAGAAACCGCATACTACATACTACAAACTACAAACTACATACTTCCATACTGCATACTGACACTATGCAGAGCGTTTACCCACAATGCATTTCACTCCTGCCCGAGCCGAAATCAGCCGGCCTGAAGCTGATTTCTCTTAAGCTCTAAACTCTGTAAACTTTAGCAACATTTGAAACATTTTCAGGCGAGAAAGTAGTCGTTTAGATCCCCAACGTGTTGAAAACCTGACAAAATACCAGCTATTTACAATTTTGTTCCCACGAATTCGGCGCTACTAAAGCTAGCCGCAGTGAGCAACGCACTTCCGGTTATTTTCACAAAATAAAATACCCGTTGCCTTTTATCATAGGGAAAGCCATTACAATACAATCAGTGCTTTTGTTTTGAAAACAGGAAGTGAACCTACCCTCGTTGTAGCTAGCTTGAAACTGCCGTTTTGACAGGAAATGACGATCGGCGACGTCACGTTACGTTGCATCTTGGGTAGTTTGAGTATGAGTAGTAACCTCATGATGCATACCCAACATTTCAGAGAATCTAGTATGCATCCGGGAACTTCTCGCTTACTCAAACTGGCATACTAACTCAAAAAGTTAGTATGAGTAGTAGGAGAAGTATGCGGTTTCGAACACAGGCAGTGTGCCTGGAATTAGTCTTCCCCCAGAGTGGTTCCAGCGCATGTTTGGAGCCGGCATCCGACTCAGATCCACTTCTTACCGCTTTGGTAGCAAGGCGAGTTTATCTGTATAGCACAATTCAACTACAAGGCGATTTAAAGTGCTTTACAGATACATTAGAACAGTAGAAATAAAAAGCATGATTTAAATTTTAACCAAAAAAGAAAGAAATAAGAACAATAGATAAAATCAGGAGTTAAAATGTGATTAATTTTTGAAACTCAAGCTTCAGATTTGGAGCTTTATCCAAACGCAGCTGAAAATAGGTGTGTCTTCAGCCTGGACTTAAACACACTGAGTGTTTCAGCTGATCTGAGGCTTTCTGGGAGTTTGTTCCAGACATGTGGAGCATAGAAGCTGAATGCAGCTTCTCCATGTCTGCTTCTGACTCTGGGAACTGATAGAAGACCGGATCCAGATGAGCTGAGGGGTCTGGAAGGTTCATACTGGGTCACTGATGTATTCTGGTCCTGGACCATTCAGAGCTTTATAGAGCAGCATCAGAACTTTAAAGTCTATCCTCTGATGGACAAGCAGCCGGTGTAAAGACCTCAGAGCTGGACTGATGGGGTCCACTTCTTTGGTCTCAGTGAGGACTCGAGCAGCAGAGTGAGCTGCAGTTTTTAGGTCGACCTGTAAAGATGCTGTTACAGTCATCAAGCCGACTGAAGATGGATGCATGGACTAGTTTTTCCAGGTCCTGCTGACACATCAGATATTTTAACCTTGATATATTCTTAAGGTGATAGTAGGCTGACTTTGTTACTGCCTTAATGTGTTTTAGCACCGACTCTTCAACATGGATGTGAAGTCCCAGCAGCAGGGGAAGAACACGATCCCTCTTATTTTTCTGCTGCCGGCCCAATGTGCCCCATGAAGCAGCACAATCATTGTGTTCAGTACTTTATCCTGAGCTGATAAAGTGGTCCGAATGGAAGAGAATCACCATCATCTGCAGGATGCTTTATACTCTGAGCACATCTGGCTCTACACTATGACTCTGCTGGTCTTTTCTCTGCTTTTATGCACATGTAATATAATATACATGCAGTGTATGTGTGTATATATAAATGTGTATATATATAAATGTAATTTCCCTTCGGGATAAAGTACTTTTTCATTCAATTCAGTTTAATTTCCATTTAAATTCATTGGATTAATTTGTCCCTGTTAAAGTTAACAGTTATTTTATTTTCAGACTTTATAGGAAAAGTCCCGGGTGGAGCTGGAGTTGGGCTTCTAGATTTATGTACGGCCTCGAGTGTAAGCGGGAGGCAGCCGGCCATTAAACGCATCCTTTCTCTCTCTGCTCCTTCACAGATTTTATGCTGCGGAAATCTGTATCGCTCTGAACTTCCTTCACGAAAAGGGCATCATCTACCGTGATCTAAAGCTGGACAACGTACTCCTGGACCACGAGGGACACATCAAGCTCACAGACTACGGCATGTGCAAGGTAAACGCCGACTGCTTTACTTCTTTATGTCTTTGTGGACCGTGTGGACGGCAGGGGCAGCGATATCAATCACAGGGCCTCTGTTTTTTTTCTTTTTTCTTTTATGCTCCACCATTTATGTTCATGCTGATGTCCCGTCCTTCATGAGGTTTCTTTCTTTCTTTCTTCTTCTTCTTCTTCTCTACCACTCAGGAGGGAATCAGACCAGGTGACACCACCAGTACTTTCTGTGGAACTCCCAACTACATTGCACCTGAGATCCTCAGAGGAGAGGACTACGGTGAGTTGTTGAGCAGTAACGCGTATCTGTGACGGTATTTTTGAACAGTGTGAAGGAAATTCAAGGAGGAAATTAAATCTAGGGGGCGCCACTGAGCCATTTTGCTCCGCCCACACTCGTACGAGGTCGTCAGGGTGGACGTGTGTGCCAAGTTTCTTGACTTTGCGATGATGATAAGACTTTCAAACCACAAACGCCATCACACCATTTTCACCGCCTGGCCACGCCCACACCGTTCAGAGTTTGGAAAAGTTTCTCATGATTTCTTTTCTCCCGTAGCTTAAGAGTAACCTGGCCAAGTTTGAAGTCTGTAGCATTAAATCTGCAGGAGGAGTTCGATCATATGCAAGGCGTGGAATCGGGCAAAAGTGGCACGAAAACGCACCTTCCATCCAAAATGGCCGCCTTCCTGTAGATGTGGGACCATGGCGGCAAGAGACTTTTTTGTGCGTCTGGGCATGATGAATGAGTGTACCGAATTTCGTCGTCCCACGAAAAACTAACCCCAATGCGGGGACGAATTTTTAAGTTACAACGCTACAAAGTTAATGAGCGACTCCCAAAAAAAAAAAAAAATTCAAGAGTTTTTGAGCTTTTGAGCTTTTGCAAAAAAGAAGAAGAAGAAGGAAAGAATAACTTCTACAGATACAATAGGGTCCTTGCAGTCTCACCGAGCTGCACATGGTAAGTAAAGTACGGGGCTGTGGAGGATTTAAAGAATCCTTTAACTGCGCTGACATCTGATTTAAAAAAAAAAAAAAAAAAAAAAAAAAAAAAAAGAACAGCTCTGTACGATGAGCACATTTTTGATTTGCCTCAGTTTGAGATGTACTCACCCAAACTTGAATCGTTTGTTCTTCTTTCAGGCTTCAGTGTGGACTGGTGGGCTCTGGGTGTGCTGATGTTCGAGATGATGGCTGGACGGTCTCCATTTGACATTATCACCGACAATCCTGACATGAACACGGAGGAGTACCTCTTTCAAGGTGCAGTGGATTGTATCAATGCCTCAGGCTTATAGATGCATGTAATATTTATTCAGTATTCACAGTACAGAATATAATGTAAATACAGAGTTAGTTCAGTTCTGAGCAGCTTTAAGGTGAATATCTGCTCTGAGCTCCTTTCTCCTCCAACTCAGCCTGAACCCTCTCAGACGAGCTTTCTGTCCTTTCTTTAAGGAGTCTTCAGGAATAGTTCTCCAGGCTTCTTGAAGGACATCCCAAAGCTCTTCTTTGGATGTGGGCTGCCTTTTGTTGCGTTCTCTGCCAACATGATCCCACACTGCTTCAGTAATGTTGAGCTGATTTTCAGCCCACTTCTTGTGTCCTTTGGCCCAGCTCAGCCTTTTCTCCCTGTTTCCCTTCCTTAAGAACGGCTTCCTGACAGCCACCCTTCCATGGAGCCCATTTCTGATGAGGCTTGGGCCAACAGCAGATGGATCAGCTGAAGGTCCAGATGCATCTCTCAGCTCCTGTGTCAGGTCTTTGCTGGATTTTTCCTCTTTCTTAAGGACATCACTTTCAGATCCTGTTCATCTGCTGTAGATAGTTCTTTAGGCCTGACACTTCTTCTTCTGTCCTCCACTTGTCCAGTTTCCTCAAATGTTTTAAGGACACACTGCACACCATGCTGAGATATGCCAAGTTTTCAGCTGACAGCTCTTTGGGAATCACCTTGTTGCTGCAGAAATCCTGTTTTCTGTCTGTCACACTGTGTTATCTTTGCTGTTTTTCACACATGCAGCTAAAGAAATGGGAACAAATCTTAATTCCAGTCTAAAACCCACAAAGAGCTTCTAGATTATTCATTTCTGGTGGCATAAAACAGTTTAATCATTTCATTTATATTAATTGTTCCATAATTAGTCATTAGATTATATCTTGTATTCCTTTTTTAAGCTTTAAATTGAATCTTATTTACTTCTTCTTGATGTTGAATAACATGTAATTCTTATTATTGTCTGTTTTTTTTCCTACTTTTCTACTTTTAGACGAGATAAAGTTCATTTTTTTGGGATTAGGATTTTTTTAAACTGAATTTCATGTATTAATTTGACTCTTTTGGTAACTGAAAGCAGTTTAAAACGTAAATGTACAACAAAGTTGAAACTATGAAGCTGTTTTTCAGAGATGCAACTAAAGAAATGGGAACAAATGATGTGTCTCTGTGACAGGCTGCTGGGAACAAAGTGCCTAAAGATCCAGTTTAAAATTGCTTCTTTGCTAAATTGGACACAACACTCAAGTGCTCTCAAGTTTGGTTCCTTTTTAAATTTTTCAATGAGTAATAAGGGGAGCGTTACATGGCTAAACAAACAAACAAACAAACATCCCTCTGGCAATAGTCAGTTATAAAAAGTTTGAGGCATTTTTCCGTCTTACATAAACAACAATGACAAAAATTGGATTTCTCAGAAACTGTTGTTGTTTCTCGAATAACGACTGAAATAAGTGCCCTGATTGAAATTGCTTGTCTCTTTGGTTAGCATGAGTAACAATTAAATGGATGGAAAAAAGACAATTTCAAGTGGAAATTATCTCAAATCCTCTCGCAGAGGAAACTAGCTTGGAAAGCAAAATGTTTGCAGGAAAGATTAATTCATCGGAGGAAAGCTTTCTGCACATAATGGAACCGACCGTCGACCATTAGACGACAAAAACATGGTCGGCTCGCCAGATTATTTGGACTGCATTTCTTCAATGGAGCATAATCATTTAAAAGGAGCGTCTGATAAAGGGAGGACAAACATCAACAAATGATGGCTGACAGGAGACGGGTGGGCTTGAGCTGTTGGGGTGAATGGCCTCAGATAGCCTCATTTTTAACGCAAGCTTCGGTGATCTATGGGAAGTTTTAGCTGTAGAAGTTACAGGTTGTATTTGGCAGTTCAATAAAGGAACAATAATCATTTCCTGGCTGTAAAAGTATTAATGCCGGCTGGATGGTTCTGTTGTGCCTGGTTGAAATGGACGGACCTCTAATAAATAGGGCTGGGCAACGATTAAAATGTTTAATCTAATTAATCACATGATTTCCCTGATTAATCACGATTAATCGCATTTGTACGCAAAATCCAAAAATGAATCCAAAAGTAGTGTATAGCTTTTAGCATTTAGCTTTATTTTAAATGTGCTGCCATATGAATGAAAGTGCCATAACATTTGTTGTGCAAACACACTTTTAACATCAGCATCTTTCTGTAGTTTTTATGTAGAAGCCTCGCTCCACTGTCTGTTTCCTTGAATGACTTGCTGCTATCAGTTGTGTGTTTTGCCTTTAAGTGATATTTTAGACTGGAACTACTACGCTGAGAAGACAATTCAACTTGGCTGTAAATGCAGGAGTTTTTTTTTTAAATTTACTTTGAAATACGTGCTTTTATGTTGAAACAAGTAAAACAGGAAGTAGCGCCGGTTAGCTCCGTGAGCTTCACACAGAGACCGAGGAGCACCTGTAGTGGTGATGTTACCTGCTAGTTTATCTTTATTTTATTCCTCCATGCTTCGTGGTGTTTGCTGTAACTGTGTGAATGAGATGCAGAGGAGAAGTGGAAGTTAAAGAATCCTAAAGAATTGCCTTTGAGGAATGACTGTGCCGTTGGTTGAGAAGCTAAAGGCTAAAGTGGCCAGTATTACTTTGATTATTTACTGGTACAAGCGACAATGCTAAGAATGCTATTTCTTTAATGATTACAACAACTAATGTTGTCTTTTACTTTGTTTACTCGAACATATAGTTCTACGGTGTTGATGTGGCGTTAATAAACATCTGTGAAAAGAACCGGAGTCTCGCATCCAATCAATGGGCCGCATATTGGCAGAGTTTACAGATGACTTTGGTTCTGTCGACTCCGCCGTCTGGAAGAACTTTAAAATGAAAATGGCCGAGTAAAAGTTCCGTACCCTTCTCCATGTTTGGTGGATCCGCCGATTACTTTCTTTTCCGGTTCCGCAGCAGACAGCAACAGACTTTTATTAAATAAAAGCCTGTGAGCAACAGACTTTTACAAAATAAAACCTGCGTTAATGCACGATAAAATATTTATTGGCGTTAAAAAATTAACAAGTTAACTCTCCCAGCCCTACTAAAAATCAATTTTTTCTTCTCTTGGAATTTTTTTTTTTCTGTTTTAAAATTCCATTGAAGCGGTATTCCGTACCACTTGGATTGATTAACATTTTACCAGTTTAAACCATCCTTCAGCTGAATTGAGTGAGTGGGAAGATAAACATTGCTGTGAGGTTTTTGGGGGAGAAGAAAGCTGCTTTTTTCCAGTTCTATCAGGATGAGTCTGTAACGGTTTCATTGTATTTGCATGGATCTTACCACAAAAAACACTTGTGCTTCCACAGCATGTGTGTACAGCAGAGGTGGGTTAGTGTGTAATGATGTTCAGCTGCTCACTGCTCCCGTACCTCTCATCAACTGTGGAAGATTTGGCTGTACATCATGGCCTCTATTACAGATGAGATTCAGTTGCATGTGTGGAAACACTTGAGTGTTTTCTTCATTAGTCTGCCTCATTTGGCAGCTGATTGAATCTTCATTTGAACAGAAACGGTGCCAAATAATCGCACCGAGGCACCTGAAAGTACAGCTCTGTCTTCCATTAGTCAAATTGTAGGTTGGACATATTTTTGGGTGCTGGTTTTCATTTGGAAGAATCATTTTCTCATCGTTTTTATGGCATAATGAGCTGCATGTTGGAATCGGATTCTGAATGCTCACTTGTTGTTCTTGTTTACATGGTGTGTTTTTATATGCTGGAAGGTCAAACAGTGGCTGAGCTTTACGACCTTGAAACCGCACCGAAGAGAGTCTATAAATCATTTATTCAAATTGTAACAAACCCTGAGAAGCTCCTTTTGGCTTAGTTTTCAGCTGGAGCGAGGTTTACTTCATCTGAGAAAAAGCAGCACATTAATATAGATGTGTGCTAAGGTTGTCAGACGCAAAGAACCCAGAATCTGCGTGCAGGAAACATGTTTTACTGAGAGTCTCTTTACCCGCTTTGCTCATCTGTTTCTTGTGTGCATGTGTTGATAAACCGCAGACTCGGGTCAGCTGTGGTCACCTCGGTGTGTGTTTCCTCCTCTTTGAAACACACAGCTCCGGGGGGTGTCAGTTTCTCTCAGACTGCACAACCGTGCATGTTGTAAAGAGGAAAAAAATCAGCTGGTGGAACCGTCAAAGCGACCCAAGCTAATAGCAGCGATAAGAGGTGGAAGGTCCTGAACCCGACACCCCAAAAAAAAAGGTGATTTCTTTAGACCCAGCAAGCCTTAAAGGGGTAGTTCGCCTCTTTTGACATGAAGCTGTATGACATCCCATATCAGCAACATCATTTATGAACATCTTCTTACCCCCTGCTGCGTCCTGTGAGCCGAGTTCCAGCCTCGTTTTGGTGTTGATGAAGGTAGTCCGGCTAGTTGGCTGGGGTTTAAAAAATAAAGCGTTTTGCTTCTGAAAACAATATGCGTTCAAAAGAGTAATACATTTGCATCACAAAATTGTTAGCCAGAAAAAGTCAGAGCTCACAATCACTTGGCGCTATTTTCTCTCCCTTCGTATCACTGCCTGCTATGTAGATTGTGCAGACCGAGCAGCAAACACTGTAACAGGTGCAGCTGTCGGCTGTCGGCAGCAGGCAGTGATATGAAGGGAGAGAAAATAGTGCCAAGAGATTGTGAGGTCTGATTTTTTTCCTGGAGAACGATTCTGTGATGCAAATGTATTACTCTGTTGAACGCATATTGTTTTGAGAAGCAAAACGCTTTATTTTTTACACCCCAGCCAACTAGCCGGACTACCTTCATCAACGCCAAAACGAGGCTGGAACTCTGCTCACAGGACGCAGCAGGGGGTAAGAAAATGTTCAGAAATGATGTTGCTGATATGGGATGTCATACAGCTTCATGTCAAAAGAGGTGAACTATCCCTTTAATCTGCTGAAACGGAGCTCGCTCTGCGTTCTGGAAGCACTCAGCCGCACTGAAAGTCTCAATGAAAGTATGCTGTGCACAGAAGCTGAGGTTGTCAAAGCAGAGAGCAAACACAAGTGTTCCGGTCCGGGAGTCGCAACTTGGTTTGAAAAGTTTGCAACTTGCTTTTCTCCTGCATTGTTTTATGTACAGTGATACATGTAGAAAACAATGTAGTGATTTGACTGATAAAAATCCACCGGGGTTTTTCCCCCCAGTCGTTCCAGCGCTGCTTTGGAGCCAGAACTCAGAACCAGTTCTTTCTGGTGCTGCAGCAGCACCAACAGCTCTGCTGTTTCAGAGCAAAGAACCACTTATTTAACAGAGCCACCATCACAGCTGAAATGTGAAGCCAGTGTAGCTTCTTCTTAGCTTAATTCAGGAGAGAACATTAAAGGGATAGTTCGCCTCTTTCAGTTCCAGTCTAAAATATCACTTAAAGGCAAAACACACAACTGATAGCAGCAAGTCATTCAAGGAAACAGACAGTGGAGCGAGGCTTCTACATAAAAACTACAGAAAGATGCTGATGTTAAAAGTGTGTTTGCACAACAAATGTTATGGCACTTTCATTCATATGGCAGCACATTTAAAATAAAGCTAAATGCTAAAAGCTATACACTACTTTTGAATTCATTTTTGGATTCTGCGTACAAATGCGATTAATCGTGATTAATCAGGGAAATCATGTGATTAATTAGATTAAAAGTTTAATCGTTGCTCAGCCCTAATATAAAGTTTAATTACTGGTACGCTAACGTGGGACTGTAACGCTAAACGATGTTGTGCTGGGCTGGAAACCAAAGTGGTGAGCTGGTTTCAGACCTGGGAACGTGCTTAACAAAGGTCAGTGCACTACTTCATTTAGTTCTAAGCTTCACTCACCTCCTCCGTGTTGCTTTATAGATGCAAAAACAAAGTAGTTGGTCTAACCTGCAAGAGCTTTTGTTGATTTTTCCCATCAAGCCACATTCAAACAAACATGATTACTCAGTGAAAAATGCAGTGACACACAAATGTCTCTAATTAAATAATCTGCACTGAAGTAAACAACACTGCAAACTAATCTTACAAACATGTTCATGTTTACCAGCAGCGAGATGTCATCATCCAGGAACACACTTGGCCAGCATGTCTCTGGCAGAGGTGTATTCAGGATGAACACGGTCCCTTGACGTGATGTTTGTCCGGATAAGGGACAGGGGAAGAGTTCCCATTATTATTGTGCATTGGATCTATTAAAGAGGTTGGTCGAAATAATGGAACCAGCATGTTAAAGGAAAGAACCATTTAAATATTTGATGTGGAGTTTGTCCTCCTCTGGGAACAATAACTACTTCAGTATGTTGAGGAATAGTCGTATAAGTTTTAGACAGTTTTTAGAGGGCATTTTATCCATTCCACAAGAAGAACTTTTTCCTTCCTTTTCAGAGATGATGGCGGGTGAGAGCGGTTGCTTATTGCTTCTTCAAAACACCAGAGATAGTTGATTATATTATGATTGTGGGGGGCCAATCCAAGTGAGTCACATCTCCGTTTGTGCCATTTTCAACTGTTCTAGCTGTATGAATTCTGCAGATTATCATTCAGGAAGATGGCATCACCAAAACTGCCAAACCATCACAGAACAGGCTGCATTGCCTTACTGTTAGATTCAGATCTACTAAACTGCAGACACTTGTCCTCGTCTCGTTGTTACATAACCATGAGCGAGTGTTTCCATTTTTTGGTGTACCAGCATCACATGAGACACAGTTTCTCTCAAAACATTCAGTATCTGTATGTTTTTGCCATTTGTGATGCAATAATTTGCCTCTTTTGGAAGCCAAAAAGGTCATAGAAGCAAATCTGAGGCGATCTTTTGAGAAGCGTGAATCAGACGTGGTTTTGTTGACTGGTTTTAAATTAATAAACTATCCTCTATAGTTTTAGTTTAGAGTGGCGGTAAAGATGGGGTTCCTGGTGGTTGTAATTCAGTGAAAGTAATAGTTGTTCTAATGTCAAACAAGCCTTAAAGGGGAAGGTTTTTTTTGTTGTTTTTTTAAACCTGGACCTTATTTCTGGCATAAAATACGTTCATCTACTGACCGATAACAGTTTGGTGAAAGTCGGCGTCCTTCGGAAGATATTTAGATCACTGGAGATCGGCGTATATCCATATAACGGGAGAGAACAGGGCGGAGACAATACAGCCTCTAAATAAGGCATTATTTGTCTTTATTTCACCAATACTTTAAGACCAATGAATGAATGAACGTGTACTATTGCACTGTTAGCTCAGAGCTGCCGTGTTGTTGTTATCGGGGGCTATCAACACACACGTCTACTGGGATGACGTCATCGCCGCTGCAGCACAGCTCATTCACTCCTGTAAGGACGTCCATCGTACTCAAAGTCGTCGTCCACGAAGTCAAAATCTGATAAATATCCTGCCGTGTTGCACAAAACTAGTAGCAGCAAACTCTGTGTTAAGTTAGCCAACCGTCACAGAGCACGGAGTGAATGAGCTGTGCTGCAGAGGCACGTCGATGACGTCATCCCTGTAGAAGCGTGTGTAGAAAGCCCCCCGATAACAACAACACGGCAGCTCTGAGCGAACAGTGCAATAGCACGCGTTCATTCATTCATTGGTCTTAAAGTATTAGTGAAATAAAGACAGATAAAGCCTTATTTAGAGGCTGTATTGTCTCTGCCCTGTTCTCTCCCGTTATATGGATATACGCCGATCTCCAGTGATCTAAATATCGCCGACTTTCACCAAACGTTATCGGTGAGTTGATGAACTTATTCTATACCAGAAATAAGGTCCAGGTTTAAAAAAGAAAACGAACTTCTCCTTTATGGCCCTGTCACACTGTTGCGTATGAGAGAAGCGTATGAGTTGCGTATGAAAATTAATAATATAATTTTCATACGCACGAAAAGTCCTTGAAAATAAAGAATTGTGCGTATACTTACCGTATTGAACCTATGAGTAGCTTATGGTCAGCGTATCTCAGCGTATGAACAACGTATAACCAGCGTACTCTGCATATGACTAGCATATGAGTAGCATATGAACTGCGCATGCCCAGCGTACGTTTCAAGGCGCCTATATCAGCAGCCTTTCCACATTGCTCCATTATTGCAGTATACGACGCGCTATCAACATCTCTCGAGACATTCATCTCGATCATGCCTCCCAAGAAGCAATCGTAGTTTGCCCGGGCCCTGGGCCGAGGTCGAGGAAAAGGCAAAAAAACACAAGAATCATTCTCACCAAAACCTGCTGAAATGCCTGATGCACCTGCGGCTGATGAGTTACATGCTTCTGAGCGATCAAGATCCCCAACTCCTCCTCCTGACCGCTCCCGTGAATCGTCGGTTGCCTCAGATACGTCAGTTGTGTGGCACATCTGAGGCTATATGTTATAGCCTCAGACGGGCGGAGGCTATAAATACGCTAGCTGTACGGTACACCTTCATGCCAATGTATGGCAACTTATGTCCAGCGTTCTCAACCTATCAGTAACGTACCTATATCGTACCTGTAGCGTATTCAGCGTATGCCAAGCGTATGCTTAGCGTATTAACCATACACACAAACGTTTTGAGCATGTTCAAAAATTTATTTCTGCCTCAGCGTATGCCAGCGTGCTTGAAACGTATACAACCTTTGCCTAACGTTCCCCTAGCGTATGTCAGCATATACCAGCGTATGAGTGATAATTTTCATACGCTGGCATACGCTAGTGCCATACGCAACAGTGTGACAGGGCCATTAAGGAGGAAAAAGACATTTGCAAAAGGAAAAAAAATCTTCAGGTGTTGCTTTAATCTCTGAGAATATCTGTGATTCTGGTTCATATCTGGAAGGACATGTTTAGGCTCAGGCCAAAACCAGCTGGTGTAAACCTCTGGGTGATTTTGGATTTTTACAGTTTTCATTCACCTTTTTTCTTACATCTCCTAAAAGTGAGTAACAACCGCAACGGAGACCCTGTCACAGTTTGACAAATATAAATTCACCGATCGATTTAATCAAGGAAACCTGTCGGTCCAGGTTCGGCATCCAGTCCGGCTCTGTAGTGCATATGTATGATCTATGGACTACTGGGTTTCTTCGTGTCCACACTTTAGTGCAAATATTGGCTTTGAGGTTTCATTCTTTCCTTTTTTTTCTGTCCAGCCCACCAAGCAGCACCAACTGACAAACATCAGTCTAAACATTTGTACAGCAGGCATCAAGTGCACTCCGGCAGCAGTCAAAACACCTACAATGAATTATTAAAGGATGGATTTACACATGCTTTCGGCTGTTGTCGTGTGCCTGTAGGAATCTTTATCACTTTAATGATCTTCAGTGTGAAAACTGTCGTTCCCATCACACAAGATTGTGACGTTTGCTCCTTGGATTTCTTGCAACTTGCAGGATTTGATTGTGTTCCTTTTCCCTGAGGAAGCACTTTAGATGCCGAAGGAAGACGATTACACCAGTGTGCTACTTTGCAGTAAGGGTGTGCAAAAAAATCGATACTAAGATATGTCGCAATATTTCATCTTGCACTGGCGCCAAATATCGATATTTAAACGATAAGCTGGTGATACCCAGCCCTACTTTGCAGTGGGATTTATTTTTTTTATTTTTTTTCAGTTTTAGTAAATTACAGCGACCCATCTCAAATGCTAAATTGGGTGTGAAGACCGGTGAAAGTACAAGTAGAGAAAAGTACACTTTTCTCCCTCTACACATCATCTCTTGGTTCTATCATCCACTCCCATAACTTTTCCTACCACTGCTATGCAGATGACACCCAGTTGATTCTGTCTTTTCCCCCTTCTGACACCCAAGTGGAGGCATTGCTGCGTGCCTGGCAGACAATTCGGGGTGGATGTCGATGCACCACCTTAAGCTCAACCTGGACAAGACTGAGCTGGTGTTTCTCCCGTTCCGAGACCTGGCCATCACCATGGATGACTCCATGGTGACGTCAACTCGGACTGCGAGGAATCTGGGTGTGACCCTGGACGACCAACTGTCGTTCTCGATGCAAACATTGCATCAGTGGCCCGTTCCTGCCGATTCCTCCTCTACAACATCCGAAGGATTCACCCCTTCCTCACCAACAAGGCAGCGCAGGTGCTCATCCAGGCTCTTGTCATCTCCCGCCTGGACTACTGTAACTCCCTCCTTGCTGGCGCTCCGGCTTCTGCCATCAGACCTCTGGAGCTTGTTCAGAAAGCTGCTGCTCGTCTGGTGTTCAATCTCCCCAAGTTCTCCCACACCACTCCCCTTCTCCGCTCTCTACACCGGCTCCCTGTAGCTGTAGCATCCAGTTGAAGACTCTGGTGCTGGCCTACAGGGCAGTGGAAGGAACAGCTCCTTCATACCTCCAGGCTGTGGTCAAGCCCTACACCCCCGCCCGACCACTTCGCTCTGCGGCCACCAGGCACCTGGCTGCCCCGTCACTCAGGGGTCCCTGCGCACCATCCACACGGTCACGGCTTTTCTCTGTTCTGGCGCCCCGATGGTGGAACGATCTCCCGCCTGATGTCAGGAAACACTAACCAGATCCGCCCTCTTAGGACATCACCTGTTTTGTCCCAGCTTCTTACGCACTTATTTGTTTCCTAAATTGTCTTCCCATTCGCCTAGGTACCTAACTTACCGCACTTACTCTAGCACTAGTTATGCTCTTAACTGTATGGTTTTGGAAGGAAATGCACTAATGAGTTCTTGTGACCTGAAGTTCTTTTGCCTACCGATGTGGAACACACTTATTGTAAGTCGCTTTGGATAAAAGCGTCTGCAAAATGACCGTAATGTAATGTAATGTAATGTACAAGAGCTCCCACCCTTTAGGGTAGAGGGATCCTCTATAAATTCCCTCCTTCTATTGCACTTTGTGTTTCCTTTGGCCATATGGTCCTTGTACATATCGCCCGCCCGCCACCACCTCCCTCCCTCACGCGGTCCACTGAAACAGAAATTCCTCCATACTACGGTGTGACGCATTTCGTCTCAGCTGTGAATGTCAGGAGCATATAGCGCGACACCATGGCTAGCAGCTGCCACCAGTACCATCCGCCTGGCTGTCACACCAGTGGGCCAGCGGGTTCCTGGATGAACGCCCTCCAACGGAAACCAACTCTTTTCACTATATATGAGCCACCCAGCCATATGCCGCCGGGTTAGACCCGGTGCCAGGACGCCACTTTGGGTGTTGGTGTACCACGCATCGTCCCCAGAGCTTTAGACGGACACCCAGAGACGGGAAAACATTCGATTCAGCTGGATAATCGGCCACAACGAGCTGAACTATTAAGAGTAGAAATGGAAACTGCACCAAGATGTTCCTTTTATAGTGCTACAGTGAAGAAAATCATGAGTTTTTATTGTTTGTTTCTTTATTTACTGTTTAATGCTGATAGATTAATGTTATAGATTAGAGTTCTCTACTCTGTCTACGTTAACTGTGAGCTTTCTTTTATAAATCCAATGTACATTTACAGCAAAAAGTGATGGAAAGACCCTTACTCCACTGCTCCACTCTCAGTATGCTGCATCTCTTCCAAGCTAAAACTAGCCCATAACACACAATCTGACCTAAAAGTTGGACTCCAGTGAGACGTCGTTATTGTTTTCTTATTCATCTCGTATTTCTTTAGCTTCTTCAGTGCACAGAGAGAGAAGTGACCATGGGTTCTATTTTAACCTTTAATTCAGCAGGATAAGACGAGCCCAAAGGAGATTCAATGATAAAATGAACTAAATAAAAGGTATCATTGAGTGTCTCGTTCCCAGTTCTGGAACCGCACATCAGAGAAGTCTGGCCCGAGGCCGCCTCGTGGGTAAGGAAGGCCTTACCAGACGGTAACCTTGAGTTGTTATTTAAAAAAAAAAAAAAAAAAAAAGATGTAAAACTTCACCATGAAGCCCTCGTACATCCTTGGATTGGAGTTTTGAGGAAAATAGTATTTTTTTTTTTAAGTGAATTTTTGTTCTCGTTTGTGGGAATCTCAAGGCTATTAGTAGAGAATAAAACGTGAGGGAAAGAAGAGAGCGTCGTCCTGTGTACCTCCTCCTCCCTTCCTCTGACTCCCACACAGCAGACATGGTCACCCACAGGCAGGTTTGGCCTGTGAATCATCCTCCTCCCTACTCACGACTGCCCTTTTATTGTCTCCCCCCTCTTTCTCTTTCCTCTGCTGCCGTCCTTCATCTTTTTGTGAACAGTTATTCTGGAGAAGCCCATTCGCATCCCAAGGTCTCTGTCGGTGAAAGCTGCCAGCGTGCTCAAGGGCTTTCTAAACAAGGTGAGAGCCGTCCACTCCCATAAGCCCTTGATCTGTCTCTGTGTGTATCCGTGCACTCCGCTGCTCACTCAAATCACCATGTGTGGGAACACGGCCAAGTGCTTGGGCTGTGTTATGGACGGCAGAGAAGACCCCGGAGTTCAGCTCAAACTGCCTGAGTATGTTTGTTCCTGTGTTTTATCTGCGGTAGTAAGACAGGAAAGTAGGTTGCACACAAAGGAAATGTAGCATCGAATGTAATCTGCGGTATGTAGAGGTGTCGGGACCAAGTCGGGTCACCGGACAAACTGAAGCTGAACCACATTCTTCTCCAAGTGACGTGATAAAATTCTCACAAGAGCACAAATTACACTATATACCACAGGCAAATACAGGAGAAAGGAATCACTCTGGAAAAAGTACATGCAGTTAAGTGTTGCCAATAAGAAGAGATTTTCTATCTTCATGGGACGTTTGCGGTTCAATCAAAGGAGATTAAATAGAATTAGAGTTGAATAAAAGCCTGTTTATAGAAATAGGTTTTCAAAAGAGATTGAAAATCTATTTTAAAGTGAAATAGATCATAATGCCTAAACCTAACCAAACGGCATGTAAGGTGAAGCTAAATGCTAATAGTGAGTGACTTTAATGTTTGTTCATTCTCTGACTTTTTCTGCATCATGATCATGATGCCTAAACCTAACCAAACGGCATGTAAAGTGAAGCTAAATGCTAATAGTGAGTGACTTTAATGTTTGTTCATTCTGACTTTATCTGCATCATGATCATGATGCCTAAACCTAACCAAACGGCATGTAAAGTGAAGCTCAATGCTAATAGTGAGTGACTTTAATGTTTTTTCATTCTCTGACTTTATCTGCATCACGATCATGATGCGTAAACCTAACCAAACGGCATGTGAAGTGAAGCTAAATGCTAATAGTGAGTGACTTTAATGTTTGTTCATTCTGACTTTATCTGCATCATGATCATGATGCCTAAACCTAACCAAACGGCATGTAAAGTGAAGCTAAATGCTAATAGTGAGTGACTTTAATGTTTTTTCATTCTCTGACTTTATCTGCATCACGATCATGATGCGTAAACCTAACCAAACGGCATGTAAAGTGAAGCTAAATGCTAATAGTGAGTGACTTTAATGTTTGTTCATTCTCGTGACAATCCACCAATGGGAATAGGTTGGAGACCGACGCGATCGTTGTTGACCAATATTCCAAATATTTTCCAGGAACTCACTATGTTAGATTGATGCCTCTGTGTCCTCTGTGTTTTATTTCGGCAAAGATCTACAGATAAAGTGTGAAGGTTTAAATTATCCATCAGATATTTGTATTTTTCTTAGAATCAACGCAGTGAGCCAAAGTCAACCACATAATTATCATAAACGCCTGTAGTTAATCCCCACATTAGTTTTTTTTATTGTCAGTATTGTGCCAACATGCTTTAAAGGGTAATACAAAAACAGATCTGAGTTCACTGTAGTGATAAAGGAATCATAGATTAGTTGGAGATGAAAGACTGAGAACGGTGGGAGTAAAAGCAGCACAAAGACGAGCTGCAGCTAAAAACAAACTGTGGAGACAGAAAATGTGGGAGGCATGATGCTGTGCATGTTTACATAAGAGCGGTTACCACAGAGCAGTTGGACAAAGTGCCTTAAGATTTCCAAATCGGCTTCCAATCAGTAAGATCTGATGCACAAAGCAACTATTGAAGATCTCGGTGTTGCATTTAAGGAATCCCTTCAAATTAGTTTAGCAGCTGCACGGAAAAAACCTTAACAAGAAAAAGAAAATAACAAAGTCCATGTGGGAGAAGCACCTAATGATCTGCACGACGGGTTCAACCTGCCCATCATTTTTAATTTGTCTGGAGCCCGTTTCACTTCCAGACACTTTCCAATTAACGATTGCTTTACTGTTTTATGCTTCTGGATCTTTCCAGTCAGTCACTGATTAGTGAATTCATGCCTTCGTGTCAGTAATATGCCATGTTGTTCACAGTTTAAAGCAAGTGGGAGGTTCCCGTCAAAACAACAGGAAGAAGTGATAGACACAAAGTTTTATATGGACATATATGTGTGTGTATATATACATATACACACTCACTAGCCACTTTATTAGGAACACCTGTTAAAATGCTTGTTAACACAAGCAGCTAATCAGCCAATCACATGGCTGCAGCTCAGTGCATTTAGGCATGTAGAGGTGGTCAAGACAACCTGCTGAAGTTCAACCCGAGCATCAGAAAGGGGGAGAACGGGGATTAAAGGGACTTTGAACGTGGCATGGTTGCTGGTGCCAGACGGGCTGGTCTGAGTATGTCCAGCTGATCTGTTGGGATTTTCACCCACAACCATCTCTGGAGTTTACAGAGACTGGTCCTAAAAAGAGAAAAATATCCAGTAAAAATGCCTTGCTCAAATAAGCACTCGTTCCAGCCAAGGAACGCAGAATACCATCTCTGATCGCACAACACGTGGAACCGTGAAGAAGATGAAAAAAAACGCTGCCTGATCTCACGAGTCTCGATTTCAGTCGAATTAGTGGCGGAACGGAAAAATTCCACTTCTTCTACTGGGTTAAATGAAATTTTCTTATTTAAAGGGTAAAAAAAAGGGTACATTTCAGTTAATTTGTTTTAATTTTGAGACCCCAAGAATTAGCTTTTTACACAAGATGAACGCACTTTCTATAAATATGTCAAATTGAATGCGTTAATGTGTGTGTGTGTGTGTGTGTGTGTGTGTGTATGTATATATATATATATATATATATATATATATACATCTATCCCTTTATGATCACAGTGTACCCATCTTCTGATAGCTACTTCCAGCAGGATAATGCACCATGTTCTGAAGTAAAAAAGGGGTCAAACCTTTTATTAGCAAGGTGTACCTTAGAAAGTGGCCGGTGTGTGTGTGTGTGTGTATTAGTTAACTCGTTAATTATTCAACGGCAACAAATATTTTATCGCGCATTAGCGCAGGTTTTATTATTTATTTTATTATTGTAAAAGTCTGTTGCTCACAGGCTTTTATTCTGTAAAAGTCTGTTGCTGTCTGCTGTGGAACCGGAAAAGAAAGTAATCGGCGGATCCACCAAACATGGAGAAGGGTACGGAACTTTTACTCGGCCATTTTCATGTTAAAGTTCTTCCAGACGGCGGAGTCGACAGAACCAAAGTCATCTGTAAACACTGCCAAGTTGAATTGTCTTCTCAGCGTAGTAGTTCCAGTCTAGAATATTATTGGATTTTGCGTACAAATGCGATTAATCGTGACTAATCAGAAAGATCATGTGATTAATTAGATTAAAAATTTTATCGTTGCCCAGCCCTAATAAATAAATAAATATGTGTATATGTGTATATATTAGTTTTCTATTCTTCTGCTGTGTTTTTTCAGACAACAGTTGTTAAAGCCCTAGGGGTTATGCCAAGTGCGAGTGCAAGGAAACTAACAGTTTCCATGGAAACTGCCAAATTCCCTCTTTGTGAAATCTCTTAAAGTGCCCTTTTATGTCTCAACAATTTATCTTAACTGAAGAAACCTTTGAAGAGATTTTCTGTAGGACCCTTAAGTGAGTCCCTCAGTTAGGGAGAAATGAAGTCCTCAGTGTCACATTTGAGGAGGAAACTCTGCTTCAGGTCGGGCCGAGTACTTTAAAATCAGCTCCGGCGTGTACGTATGGGCGGCCGGTGGCGCCCGCTTCTTCTGTAGGTTCTGAATTAAACTGTCCACCAATGAGCTGCTCTATGTTGAAGCATCAAATCTGTTGGTTCTGGTCTTTTCGTAGGATTATTTTGACAGGGAAACATTCAGATTAAAGTAGATATCCCAAATGAGGCTTAGTTTAAGATGTTAGTATGTATATTTTAGACTTTTTGTGGGGGCAAAAAGTCTAAAATAGGTATTTATGTGATTGTGAGTGAAGCAGAAACACACTTTCAGCTTTTTACATGTGCTTTTCCACAATGAATCACCACCTTCATTGTTAAGGTTGAGCCGGTTTGTACCTTAAATCTGCAAAGCGTGGTGAAACATGAAGGGCCAACGCTGTTATTTTGCCGTCCACATGGAAAAAAATCTTGTGATTTATAACCAGACAAACCCTCTGGAGCTCTGGTAGAATGAACCTGACAGTAAGCTTCCTCCTCTGTGTGTTATAGAGAATAATGTCCCATTTCAGTTCCTTCTGATCGTATCCCTGACTGGCTCTCTGTTCCCAACAGGATCCTAAGGAGCGACTGGGTTGCCAGGTCCAGACAGGCTTCACAGACATCAAGTCGCACACATTTTTCCGCAGTATAGACTGGGACCAGGTAAGAGCTGACTGAGTGAGGACTGAAATAAAATCATGTTGCTGCACATTTCTAATCTTACATGGTATGATGATTCAGATCCTGAAGGGGGGTAGGAAGGAAAAGCAAAGTTATATATGAGACATCATCAAGCACATTAAAACAATCTGTGTTGTTCTGCTGAGAAACTTTGGGTTACTTTCACATGTACAACACATTGGCATCAAGTGCAATGTTGTTGTCTCGTTCGTCTCCATGACGCAGCTGCGTTGTACTGCCGTTAGGCGCCTTAAAGAGCATCTCCTACCCTGGTGTGTTTCTCCGAGGTTTTCCTTCCCCCGGGATTCCTAGCGTGCATGCTTTTGGACGGTGGAAGGAACACGGGGTGAACATGCGAACCTGGAACCCTTTTGCTACCACACCACCGTGCAGCCCGCATCAAGTGCAATTAACCACGACAACAACAGGACTCCTTCTGCAAAAAAACAAATCATTCAATTCAGTTTTATTTATATAGCGCCAAATACAACAAATGTCATCTCAAGGCACTTAAATAATAAAGTCCAATTCAAGCCAATTGGAATTCAATTCATTGTAATCATAATTATTTTCAAAATAATCCAATTTGTTCATATAGAGCCAATTCAAAAACATTTTCCTAGCTAAGGAAACTTGTCTTCAGTCCAATCTCCCGTCCTGAGCGTGCCTGAGGCGACTGTGGAGAGAAACGACTCCCTTTGAACAGGAAGAAACCTCTGGCAGAACCAGAACCAGGAAGGGTGGCCATCCGCCTCCACCAGCTGGGGTTTGAGACAGAAAAGGGGGGAAAAAACCCACTGTAACACCATTCAAAGGATACCTGTTGGAACAGGGAAACACGAGTTAATGACCACAATAATGTCACATGTACATAATATAATTTGAGAAATTAAACAGGGGAGAGAGGGGCCTGATAACTGAAGGCTCTGCCTCCCATTCTGCTTTTAGGGGCCTGATAACTGAAGGCTCTGCCTCCCATTCTACTTTTAGGGGCCTGATAACTGAAGGCTCTCCCTCCCATTCTACTTTTAGGGGCCTGATAACTGAAGGCTCTGCCTCCCATTCTGCTTTTAGGGGCCTGATAACCAAAGGCTCTCCCTCCCATTCTGCTTTTAGGGGCCTGCTAACCGAAGGCTCTGCCTCCCATTCTACTTTTAGGGGCCTGATAACTGAAGGCTCTGCCTCCCATTCTACTTTTAGGGGCCTGATAACTGAAGGCTCTGCCTCTCATTCTACTTTTAGGGGCCTGATAACTGAAGGCTCTGCCTCCCATTCTATTTTTAGGGGCCTGATAACTGAAGGCTCTGCCTTCCATTCTACTTTTAGAAACTCTGGGAACCTCAAGTAAACCTGCAGTCTGGGAGCAAAGTGCTCTGTTGGGAAAATATCTTCATTGATCTGACCTTCAAAGTCTCCAGATCTCCGTCAGATGGAGCTTTCACAGAATGTGTCTTACATATCCGACCCACAGGATCCAGGGGCCCTCTGTGCCGCTAACCCTAACCCTTTATTTCTCTTCTCCGTTTTCACTGTTACGCCGATGACTCTTTCTCCGGATTATAGGCCGCTTTAATAATCTGCATCCAGTAGTTTCCTATTTAGATAAACTTCAAAACGACGGAACATATCTGCCGTTCAGAGGAACCCACATTGAGTGCTAAGTGGAGATCTAATTGGAGATCTTTTTGTGGGAACCTCGACTCTGAAAACTGCACTTTAAGGAACTGGTCTCGGTTGCTAATTAATTATAAAGTTACATGATGAACACTGTGAGACGCAGCTCAGCTGTTCCTGCAGCCACCTGGAAATGATGTGGATCAATCACTGATTCAGGACCCAGGACATCTAAACAATGTGTAAATTAGATTATTAAGTTAATAACACCTTTGCATCCTCGTTCACTGATATTTTTATAGATTTTTAAAATGTGATATAGATGCAAGAAGGGTGGAAAAAAAGGATTTCGGCTTCAGAATAATCTCCATGACTCTTATTAAATAGATAAACTGTTAGAGGAAGATTGGGCTCATCACTGGAGGAATCCGGCTGTGTGCCGCTTACTGACAGACGGCTGCTCACAGTTGATCTGGGGTTTGACTCTCCAACCTGTCAGTTTACTCAGAGCTGGTATAAGAACAACAAAGAGTAAACACTGCACGCCCACATGTAATGCTGCTCCGCTAAGAGAGAGCGAGCAGGCCGCAG
Organism: Odontesthes bonariensis; assembly: GCF_027942865.1. Taxonomy (NCBI): domain Eukaryota; kingdom Metazoa; phylum Chordata; class Actinopteri; order Atheriniformes; family Atherinopsidae; genus Odontesthes; species Odontesthes bonariensis. The sequence continues at coordinate 5,379,820 of NC_134515.1, read as the reverse complement.
CTGTCGCTGTGCGTTCTGCGGCGCCTTCATCACACCCCACCGTGTGTGTTTACTGTATACACGGAGCGCTTAAACAACTCTGAGAACACGCGCCGCTGTTTGTGATCTGAGGCCCGTGAGGGAGGCGGGGCCTTTTGTTTGTGTCTGTGTTAAAAAATGAATGATGGCGTTAGAAGCGTTGTGTGCAGACGCACAAAAAAATGAATTCCTAATCGCTCACATACTGAAACATGAGCGCTTCATGTGTGCTTATTTGTTTAAGAGGATCCCAGCTGCTACCTACACACACACACACACACACACAAAACAACTATCTGTGATACAGCATTCAATCATGACACATTTTATCAGCCATTACTCGACAGCCCTAACCTACCCGGGACCTTATGGTGCAGCAATGGGCCGTATATAACCCTACTGAGCACTCAGAGGCTACATCCCTCGTGCATCTAATGCAGCTACTCATTTGGACTTATTGTCCCTGCTGTGTATCAGCTCTGAGGGGCTGGGCTGGTAACCGACACACAGAGGCTGACAACCAGCTAAACCATCGGCTGCTTTGGTTACTGACATGAAGCGTGAACTAGAACCCGATTGTAAGAAGGTCTCTAAAGGTCAAATAAAACACAGATTGTGTTAGTGCAGTTGGCCCACTTTGAACTGGGGAAAGACTTTCATTTAAGCTTTAAAGGGCGGCGCCGTAACGGCCCTTAAAGTGATAGTTCCGATCTTGGCTGAACATCAGCTGAGTTACTGAGTTATCCCGAATAGCTTAGTACAAGCGCTAATGGACCCTGGCAGTATCTCCAAAATTACCACACTAAAATCACATGCCATGACACCAAACTTCTACAGTAGTACAAATATGGTCTGTACTCACAAAACGATGCATTTGGAAGTTTGTACATAGTCCAGGGCCCTCATTTATCATTAGTGCGTAGAATCCCTTCTAAATCCTGTCGTATGAGTGAAATTTAGAATGTGCCCAAGTACAAAAAAATCGGCATTCATCAAACGTTCTTGGACAGGTCGTACGCACACTGGTAGGTAATCTGCAATGATAAATACCACACCTGCCAGTTCACCTTGCGCGGGCACGATCAGACTAATTTGCATCATGGAACGCCCCCAATTAACCATATATGGCACCAACATTCCCTTTAAAAGCCACCGGAACTTGCTTGCTTGCTTGCTTGCGCTTGACTCAGAGCGTGGATCTCGAAAACACATGAGAAGCAATACAGAATCACACGCGGCGGACAGCACAGCTTTATGCCAATTACGCACACAGGCTCCACACCTCCACACACGCATCGCGTCTGCAATCATAACTCATCAGGGGAAATCACATTTTGCCAATATTTTAGAGACCCCTCAACATTTCCCGAACACTGACCATACATATAACCAATGTTGCAAACATGCTGCGCAACACTCACCAATAAGCCATCCATCTTCAACAGCTCCTTCTTGTAAACGAAGGCCCACGGAGCTGTTCTGCAAAATAAAGGAATCGGACAGCACCTGTATATGCACAGGTATGGCTTGCGTGCGCTTAGTTTCTCGCTCAAAAAATGGCCTCAATTCACGGCAGAGGTCGAGCAATATATGTTTTGGAAATCTGAACCTGCTTAGAAGCCACTCACTACTTTCTGCCAATAAATCTGCACGCTCCCTAAACACGCGCTCCCTCCGTAGCGCACGGTTTTCCAGATCCTCAAGCAATGCAAGATGGGCCATGTTGTTCTGAATGGCATGTCCTACGTGTGCCTTTTATACCCATATCAATTAAACTAGGCTGATTATTGTCAGGTCTTCTGGTGAAACAATTATTGTTACACTCTGAATGAAATGCAATGAACGCCAGGTAGGTCTAACGCACCGTGCTTTGGAATTGCATAGGCTACACGGACCCAAGATGCCGTCAGACATACTGTAATGCAACAATTGAATGAACATTGTAATATTCCCCTGTGCAGCGATCAACACCATTTGCAGTTTCGTAATTCTACCACTAGGCAATGTGCGTAAGCATGGTCAAAGCTGTGCGTAGATTTAGGCACATTTCTAAGTTCAAGTACATGTTCATAAATCCCACACTTTGCTCAGGAATGATCGCACGCACGCTTTACGCACAGATCTGTTCCTAAGAACGCTTGATAAATGAGGGCCCAGGAGTTTATTATTATCAACACAAGCCTGATAGCTTCTCTGCTGCTAAAGCTGCGTCGACGTCACTTCCTTGATCTGGGAGCTTCAAAGTAAGATGAGGGTTGATCTACTACTGTAGACAACAAAGTATATGCTATATTCTACATGATTTTTTTAATGAAATTTTATGTTGTAGAGTTGTGAATTTATTTTATCAATGGAGAAATTGAGCAGCCTTGCTTTGTTGGGTTAGGTGTCGCTCTGCACCTTGAAACATTAGACAGGCCTCCTCACTGTCTGATTTTAAAACTCTTCTTAAAACGCACCTCTTTTCCTTGGCTTTTAATACCACGTAGGCTGTTAATTTTATGTACACAGATATTTTATTTGGGGTGGGGTGGACAGTCTATTTATTTATTTATTATGTTTTATTGTATTTAATTTATTGCACAGCACTTTGGAAACCTTTGTGTTTATTTAAACTGTGCTTTATAAATAAAGTGGATTGGCTTTTGTGAGATTCAGAAAGAATGGGACTGTGAAGTGTAGGATGGGCCTTGTGGTCCTAAAGCCTGATTCATAGTCGTCCGGGAAAGGCCACGGAGACTCTCTCCGTGGCTTGCGTGCGTCCGCCAACATTCCTATCTATACGTCGAGGAGACGGACACTCACGGAGACCGCAAGGGTTGTGATTGGTCGGCTAACAACATCATTTCCGGAATCACTTTTCCAGTTTAGCTCCTTCCTCTCAGAACAACAACACCGCCATTTCTGAAAGAGTTTACTGTGTGCCGGTCAACATTTGGTCAAAATTATTTACATTTCAACATCAACAAGCTCCAACTCCAACAACAGTCTTTCTCTCTCGGTCGCCATCGTACTAAGTGGTTCAGTGGTGGGTTTGTTGGGTGTGTTGTGACATCATTTTTAAGGATCTTGAAATAACTGTCGCTGGACCTTTGTGAATGTCACTCAGTGGGGTCACATGGCAATTGTGGGGTAAATTACAATAAGAATGAGTTGCTCCTTATTTGAGCAAGGGTAATTATCCTTGGATACCCCGGTATGATAGGTGGCGCTGTACCCATTCCAGCTGTTGCTAATAGAGCCACTTCCTGTTGACCTCTTCACCACCAACAACAACAACAAACTCAGGCATTGGAGAAAGATGGAGAACGCAGAGCCAGATGAAGCTACGTCCCTCTACATTTGCTCTGTGATGAGCTGCTTGTTGCACAAACTCGATGCCCAACGGAGCATTCTCCATCGCGTTGTTTCTTTCTTTCTGACGGCGACAACAACAGTCAAGTCAAAGTTTATTTATATAGCACATTTCATATTGTTACATAGACTCAATGCGCTTTAGTAAAAGAAAGAACAGTTAGAACATTTAAAAAAAAAACAAAAAAACACTTAAATATACTTAAAACCCAATAAAAAAAAAAATAGTACAATACAAAAATCAGTTAAAAATCGAAGGAACAACAGGAATATCGTCTCCTTTGACTTCCGGGTCACGACCCCGGGAAAACATCTGGAGCATGCGCAGAACGCAAAGTCTAATTCACCACGAGCTTCACCGTCTACAATTAGGTTTAGAGAGACTTTCAACCCAGTTATCTCGGGGTCTTAATCCGATCCAATTTCTTTTCAGATTAAGGTGTCTACATGAACTTAATAACTCATTCTTATTGTAATTTAGCCAATAATCCGATCCTTTCAGTGCCATGTGACCCCACTGAGTGGCTCAGAACTGCTTCCCCTTTTAGGTTGAGTCTGGCTGGCGTTTCTGTCGATGCATTTCCACTTGATAGTCATCTGATCATCTCTGATACAACGACATCTCTTTTATAATAATAGTAATCTCTTTTTCTCCCGCTTGGGTCCAATTTTGGTGAATGAAAATGCTCCACAAACCAAAAAGCAGAATATTTGGATTTGTTTTACTCGGTTCATGCAAACCACTTAGGACTATCTTTTTTTTCCTTTTATCACTGGAATCAAAGACTTTATTAAAAATCATAGTTTATGGCTGTAAGGCAATAAAAAGAGAAATTCCCCAAACCATTGCATTTGAACTTTTTCCCGTCTGCTGTTCCAGGAACACGACGCTCCATCAGACGGTAGCACAAATGCTCACTTAAGATGAATTAAGACCATTTCTCCACCCTTCGTTGTCGCGGTGTCCCTCGTGGGACGGTCGGGTGGGGGTGCCAGTTGGGGTGGTGGCGTAAAAAGCAGAGCAAAGCTATCGTCGGAGTGTGTTAATGAGCGGCGCCTGTGAAGTGCACACCAAAGGGAAACTTGGGAGAGATATCAAAGCAGAGGGGGATTTTTTTCTGCCCCGCGACAAAGCTCCCACGTAATGCATCGGGGGGAAAACGAGTTGACAAAGCTGTGAGAGGTGGAGAAGTGACGCTCTCTGCCCTCAAACCAGGAACCTGTCTCCAGACCTGACAGGCCTGGCACGCTGCTACTGTTGTTACCACATATTAATATTCATCAGACATTTCCACAGGGAGCGCCGAGTTTTCTCTCTGAAAAGGTGACACATGTGAATATAATTTACCTGCCGCACTCCTTTATTCCCCCTCCAAGTGCACAGTGCGGTACCCCCCCCGCTGCCAGAGAACAGTCGGGGTGATGAGCTCTGGGAAGAAATTGATCATTTGATCAAGGTCTTTTTATTGAAGATTTTACCACAATAAACATAATACAAACAGTATACTGTATCTAGTCTAATCCCCAGTATCCACCCATCTTACCCACCACACTGGAAAAAATGCCCCTCCAAAAATAAGTAAAAAAAACAACAAATAAAAGACGTTTTTGCTTGAAATAAGCAAAAAAATCTGCCAATGGAACTAGTGAAAATCGGCTTGTCAAGATTTCTTGAAATAAGATGTGATATTTAGGACTTTTGAGATAAAAGTGATCTTGAAATTAGCTTAAAAACCTCAAATGTCAAAAAAAGCTTGTTTCATATGATATGTGACTCAAAACAATTTGTTTTCAAGACTTTTTCATCTAACAAGATATTCAAGATGTATTGTATTAAAACAAGTCCCTATATCTGGCTGAAATAGTACTTGTTAGGCAGTTGTGTGTTATATTAAGTGTACCACAGTCTACCACAGTGTTGTTGCCGGTGCCATTTTCTTTGCTGCTGTGTGTTGGGGAAGCAGCATCAGAGCCAGCGACTCTAACAGGCTGGACAAAATCATCAGGAAAGCTGGCTTTGTACTGGGACAAACATTAGAGTCACTGGAAACCGTGGTGGAGAGGAGGACACGGAAGAAGCTGTTATCTATCATGGATAACATACAGCACCCTCTCCACCACACAGTGGACAGACAGCGGAGCACCTTCTCACACAGACTGCTTCAGCTCCGCTGTCGAAGGGACAGATACAGGAAATCTTTCCTGCCACATGCCATCACCCTGTACAATAATAGTTAAGTGTCACTATGGTATCTCAATACCATAACTGCATAACCGCACAACTGCATTGTTGCACTTTGATGTACATATATTTTTATTTTATTTTATTTATTTTATTTCTATTCTTATTCTTATTTTTATTTTTACTGTCTGTACGCTGCTACTGCAAAACAATTTCCCAGCTGTGATGAATAAAGTAGTTCTATTCTATTCTATTCTATTCTAATGAGATATTTTGACTAGAAATGAGACAAATATACTTGGTAAGACTTTGATTTTTTTCAGTGCAGAGAGACACGCAAACCAAAAAGCCCACAAAAAGACAGCACCAAAACAAAAACAAAAAAACAGACACAGCACAAAACAAGTCTATGGGGTTACATTCTCTGCTTCCATTTTTTTCTACAAATATCAAGAAAGGCTGCCAAACTGCATAGAATCTCTGAGCAGACCCTTGGAGAGAATCTGATCTTCACTAGATCTTCTGCCTAGTTGAAGATATTGCATAATCTCTTTGACCCAATGAGAATGCGTAGGGGGGAGAGGGTGTGAACAATATAAGGCTGTGTTCGAAACCGCATACTTCTCCTACTACTCATACTAACTTTAACTATTTTTTAAGTTCCCGGATGCATACTAGATTCTCCTAAATGTTGGGTATGCATCATGAGGTTACTACTCATACTCAAACTACCCAAGATGCAACGTAACGTGATGTCGCCGATCGTCATTTCCTGTCAAAACGGCAGTTTCAAGCTAGCTACAACGAGGGTAGGTTCACTTCCTGTTTTCAAAACAAAAGCACCAATTGTATGGTAATGGCTTTCCCTATGATAAAAGGCAACGGGTATTTTATTTTGTGAAAATAACCAGAAGTGCGTTGCTCACTGCGGCTAGCTTTAGTAGCGCCGAATTCATGGGAACAAAATAGTAAATAGCCGGTATTTTGTCAGGTTTTCAACACGTTGGGTATCTAAACGACTACTTTCTCTCCTGAAAATGTTTCAAATGTTGCTAAAGTTTACAGAGTTTAGAGCTTAAGCGAAATCAGCTTCAGGCCGGCTGATTTCAGCTCGGGCAGGAGCAAAATGCATTGTGGGTAAACGCTTTGCATACTGTCCGATCGATGAGTATGCGGTTTCGAACACAGCCTGAGTCTCCTGGCCAACAAGGTGCAAAAGGCCAACATGTTGCTCTTATAATTACTGAGACGTACACATTGCGGTGCAACACCAAATAGGGCAATAAAGGGCGAGGGATCCAATGGCTCTTCTAGGACTTTAGAGAAAGTCTTGAAAATAGAGTGCCAGAAATGAGACAGCCTTGGACATGTCCAGAACATATGTAATAGACCTGCAGGAGTTTGCTTGCATCTATCTTGCATCTTTATTTATATAGCGCATTTCATACCACAGGCCTTGTCTTTATGTAAAGCAATGTGCTTTACATAAAGACAAGGCATTTAAAAGAACAGCATCAAGCAGCATAAAAACAAGCAATTTAAAGAGAAAAAAAAATAGATAAAAAATTAAAACACAGTTAAAAGCAATCAAATAAAAGGGGAAAAAGAATAATATAAAACAATTAGTATTTAAAGCATTGTGCTTTAAAATTATATAAAGGAACTCAACCATGAGCACACGGAAAGAGAAATGTTTTTAACCTGGATGTAAAAGTGCTCACAGTTGGAGCTGATTTCAGTTCTGCTGGTAGTTTGTTCCAGTTTGTACCAAAACTATGCAGATGTTTATTTTTCACACAGAAGGTAGAATTTATGAAACGATTAAGTTTTTTTCTGATGATTATTTTTAGCATTTAATGCTCTGAGCAATCAAGTGATGTGGAAGTCGGTCAATGGGAAAAATACAGTTTTATGTGTTGATAACTGACAGGAATTAAAGAGCAGAGTTTTACATTTTTCAGCTTATTCAGCCCTCGTTCTGCTGCGTTTCCACTGAGGACGCAGATTAGGGAAATTAAATCTGCTGAGGTGTGCCGCTCCACCCCAGCACTCCTCGTTGGAGTCTCAGTGCTGCCAGGGTAACCGCGAAATCCACCTCCAGCTTTAACGTGTTACACACTTTATGGAGTTTGGGGTGTTTTGTTGCTTGTGTCTCGGAGCGTAACTGCTGTGAGAAACTGTAAGAGATGAACTTTTCTTTTACTCCTCTAAATCACATCAGCTGCCGTGTTGTCCGCCGCCGCCTCCCGTCGGTTCAGATCCGCCCGTGATGCACTTTCATACGGAGCTGTGGACGGTTTCCATTTGTGTCTTGGAGTAAAATTGCTGTGAAAAGACCGGAGGTGAACACTTTATTGCTCTGATTGAACTGCTTTGTGATTCTGGAGCTGGCTCAACCACTGCGGCTCACGATGTGTGCCGTCTGCTCTCAGCTGTAGGAAGCGTCGCTCTCTTCAAATCAGAGATGGGGACTCGAGTCACTGTGACTTGGAGTCGACTCAAGTCGCTGTTTTGATGACTTGTGACTTGACTTGACAAAAAATAAAAGACTTGAGACTTGACTCGGACTTGGAAGTTAAAGACTCGGCACTTGACTTGACTTGAGGCTGAGAATGGCGTCATGATTGGATCCCTACCCTGTCAATCAGTCATGCCCTCTCTACATACCTTAGTGTTTATTGGAGAGAATAAACTCATATCAGATACGCATCAACATGTCAGCGGGACAGAGTCGTTGTCTTCGGCTTTCGTAATCACCATTTTGACGGCAAAAGACGAACAGCTCAGTGCAAGACATGCGGCATCAACATCTCAGACAGCCAGACGACAACTTCCAACTTTGTTCGTCATTTGAAGATCCATTCTGACCACTAAGTGCTTGTCAAATTAGCTAATATTATCCTGTTAGCCTAGTCGGTAGTTAGCTAACGTTAGCTTGATATGATACAAGGTGGACAGGTTGGACACATTGGCCAATGATGTTTACTGACAGTTACTTATATCTTTGTCTTTTTACTTTATTAAGATCAGATTCTGCAGGTAAAATTTCAATAATAAGGTGAGCTGACTTGCCCAAGAAAAAATTACTTGGGACTTGCACATGTGTGACTTGGTCCCATCTCTGCTTCAAACAGACCTACATGTCTTACACTTACACTTTGATGTCGAGTTTAGCCGAGGCCACGTAAAGCGTCTAGCATGGTTGCCGCGTCTGCTAGCGCGAGCGGTGTTGATGACGTCACGATTTCGTGCCGGCTATATATGTCGATGCGCCAGTAGTTGCAATTTTCTCCGTCACAGAGGTGTCGCTGCTACGTGAAGGTTACCGCTAACTACTCTACAACCACGAAAGTGGAGAAGAAAACGATGTCACTGTCAAGAGCAGGAATACTGTCATCAATGATACTGCTGCAGAATCTGGATAATTTTAATTTTTTAATTCAGTTAAAAGAGGTGAAGGTCTGAAGCTCCCGGCATCACCACTTGGAGTCTCTGCCCTCTTCTTTGCCTTCACGTATCTGTCCCGTAGCTTCTTCCACACATTCTTACAGAACTCTCCCTCTTTCCTAGCCTGGCTGACGCGTCCACGATCTCGATGAGATGGTGGTCTGGGAACTAGGTGTGCATTTTCTCGTATTTGAGGCGTGGTTTACGAATGCCTAGAGCCGTTTATTGGGCGCTACGAATGTCTATCAAATGACGTCAGGTTCTTCCCATGCTGCTTTGCGCGCGATTCATAGCCAATTGTATCACTTATACCAGATGACGACAGAAATTCGACGAGGAAGAAGAAAAAAATGGAAAATAAAAGTAAACTTGCGCTCTAAGCTACTTAAACTGACAACAAAGTAGGCCTATATGCTATATTCTACATGAATTTTTATGTTGTAGAGTTGTGAATTTATTTTAATAATGGAGAAATTGAGCAGCCTTGCTTTGTTGTCTACAGTAGTAGATCAACCCTCATCTTACTTTGAAGCTCCCAGAAGTGACGTCAACGAAGCTTTAGCAGCAGAAAAGCTATCAGGCTTGTGTTGATGATAATAATAAACTCCTGGACTATGTACAAACTTCCAAATGCATCGTTTTGTGAGTACAGACCATATTTGTACAACTGTAGAAGTTTGGTGTCATGACATGTGATTTTAGTGTGGTAATTTTGGAGATACTGCCAGGGTCCGTTAGCGCTTGTACTAAGCTATTACTCAGTAACTCAGCTGATGTTCAGCCAATATCGGAAAAACTTCGGGTGGGCTACTTGGCTGGATGTCACGGTTCAAATGACCCTAGGGTGAATCTACTCCGAAACACTTTCTAAGGCTGCATTGAACGGTAACGTTGTGTCCGCTCTACAAGCTTCGGTGTAGCGCATAGACGTTGTCATCGTCTTGCTGCCCCCCCCCCCCCCTGTTCTGTGATTGGTTCCCAAACTCTAGCAAAAATAAGGGCGGTGGTTTCCAGGCTGACTTTGCAGTGAGAATGAAATCGAGCGCAAAGCAGCATGGGAATTCCCAGGCTACCTCTTTCCCCAAAGTTCTGCCAATCTCTGCCCACCAGTTTTGGGAGTTTACGTGCTCCCTGTGCTGTTTCACTGCAGTTTCGTACAGCTGCCTGTACAAAACGTCTCAGCCGGTGGTTTGAGGTGCATCGTACCCAGATTCCAGAAGGCACTATTTAAATGCTGATACTGAAACGTTGGAGATTTCTGACAGATTTGCACAGCAGCAGAAACTTCTCGGCTTCTCTGGCGTGCGTCTGCTTGTTTATGTGGCGGTGGGCTCATAGACCTCTGGAGTACCACTCAAACTTGTGCGAGCATGCTCGTTGTGTGTCAGATCGGGCTGTCGATGCAACACTCTGGCAGGCGCTGTCATCTGGGAGTCTGTGGCATCTCTGTGTAGCCTGATAATCTCTAACCCCTTTCATGTGCATCTCTGGCCTCGGGGGCCACCGTCTCCGTGTGTGTGAAGGTGCTGTGCTTATGTGCTTATTCCAGGCCATCAGTGTACTTCATTACCACCGCACAGCTCCTGCCTGCCCGACAACACATCAGAGAGACGGGGGGGAGTAGGAGGAGAGAGGAGAGGGATGTGAGAAGATAAAAGAATTGAAAATGAGTAGGATAGACACAGGCGAGAGAGGAGAGCGCAGCAGACAGGATGTGAGGGGGTGAAACTGACAGGTGGGGAGGTAGAGGGGAAGAAGCTGAAAGAGAAATGAGCAAATCAAGGGAAAGATGGAAAAACTGGGGAAGAGGGAGATGCAAAGAGAGAGAAAGTGACTTGTTTTGTGTTTGTTGTTTGTTTGCAGCTGTTCTCAGAAAGCACTTTGAACCAATAACGCTAATGAAGCACAGAAACCGCAGCCAGAAGCTTTGTAATAATTACACGCTGAGGACAGGATAACTCCTCCATGGCAGCTACTTTAACGCCGCATCATTTTGTGGTGACTCCTGAATGTGAGCACAGCGACTGAAAAGTTGAGGTTTACAGTTCGGCAACCTAAACTGGTCGCAGAGAGCTCCAGATCTGCACGGGGGGGTGGGATATTTCAGCTTGTGCAGTAAAAACGTGGAGCTGAACTCTGACAAACCGCAATGGATGGAGCGAGTAAAGCAATGTGCATTTTGGAAATTGTACTTCAGAAAAGATTGATGTGAAACCACCACATACAAAACCTTCTTTTTCTTTAATCTTGCTGAAGAAAAAGAAGGTTTTGATGCCAACTTGGTGGGTTTTGCATGAATCATCAGCTGTTTCTGCTTAAAATAACAGAATAATCAGCCTTTAAGAATCAAGATCAGATTTATAGTCGTGCACATACATGAGATTTAACCCATCCACATGCACAGGGTCACACACTCAGAGTGTGGTGCCTTGCTCAAGGGCAGCTCGACCCCTCCAGCTGTCAAAAAAAGTTTCACCAATTTTTTTCGAGTGGGAATCGAACCTCCAACCTTCCGGTTACCGGACGGCCCACTGATCCACGGCTGTTTTTACATGAGTCTGTGACGCAGCCTTTATGTGAATAATAATGATAGCAGAAACTGCTTCAGGAGCACCCGCTGCTCTTCACATCTCAGAGTAATGAAGTCGTTTCTCACGTTTAACGGCTCACTGAGGGACGTGTTTGCTTGTTGCAAAGCTTTGTGCCTCTGCTGGTATCTGACGATCCTTTGTGGCCTCCACCTTCATCCGTCATCACTCATTTTAGATGTCGGTTCAGTCGCTCCTCGGCTCCGCTGCTGAAGTAATATTAGTTCATCCTCAGCAAAGATAATGGCGGCTCCTCTGAGCTGGCTCGCTGTTATCTCCTTGTTCTGATGTCAGAATATGCACCGAATCCTTTAGTGACACGGCACCAGGCTACAGAAGCGAGGTTATACCGGGGCCAACTTTGTTTTGTATGTTTGCTCCTAAATGTAGTCTGACTCTCCAGCTTTACCGGGGTGGCGGGTCTGTCTGATCGGTCTGTGATTGGCTGGTGGCGTAGCTCATTTACATACAACTTTGGGTTGCGAGCGCAGACACAGAGCCGTGCTAGCAAGCAGTTTGTCAGAGTTGAGCGCGTGTTCGAGCACCTATGAGCGAGTGTGTTTGAGATTCATACGCACACGTTTAAAATTATTGTTCCTTCAGATAGATCTGTGCCCTCAAATCAGTGTTACTGCGCGCTCAACCTGGTGGCACACAAATCACGCCATATTTTACACCCTACTAACAACACTCTCAAAAGGTATTTGTCCTAGAGATGCGCGGTTGGCGGTTGAATCCGCGGAGCCCGCGGATTAACCGCGGATCGGGCGGATGACACGCCGAAAAATCGTATTTCAATTCAATTCGGGCGGGTTGCAGTTGAAGCACTGAAGAAAACAAACAAAAAAAAACACATAATTTTCCAAAGGTAACGAACGAAAACATACATTATGACAAAGATCAAAGATGGCAGCGGCAGCAAAGTTAGTGCGAGAGAGGCTTAAGACGGGTGATCTTAAAGCTGCAGTCTGCAACTCTTTTTCAAGCATAATGCCTGGAACTGTCCGGGGATTCTGAAAGTAGTACATTAAATACCCCAATACAAAAAAAAAATGAGTTCTCTGGGTCCCCTATATGTCCCGCTAGGTCCCTCCAAAGCCAGCAGGTTTGTTTACAAAATTGCAGACCGGACCGGTAAAAGGTAACCAATCAGGTTACGAGCTGGGCTCTGCTGCCTGTCAATCACCGATTGTGCACGCGCGATACAAGGTAGGCTCGTCCCCACGCTTATTTATCTGGACTATTGAACTTCATTACGGGCTAGTCTACTTACTGTGTCTTCCATGATCGCAAATAACAGGTGAGTTGATGAATGAGGAGTCGTGTACGCGCATCTGGCGTGCACGTAGACGTGCACGAGTTCTCATGTGTTTTGATGGGGCGGGACAGGAAGTTGAATAACTTTTTATTTTTCGGTTAAAAAATAAGCATTTCTTGCATTTTGCGACTACAGAGGTCACCGTTTTCAACTTCAAGCGTTCTGATAGATCTTGTAAACTCTTAAAATGCCAAAAATTAGAACTTTACGTATGACAACAACAAATCCTGCAGACTGCAGCTTTAAACCGAAACCTAAAGAAGAAAAGTGCCGTTTGGGACAAATTCCACGAGGTGATCAATTCGGATGACACCAGTATGTGATTTGCAAAACTTGTGAATGCGTATATGTTATCCACTACATAGTAGTAGGCGGACTTATTGGCAAGATATAATGAACTACGCTGTTTGAAAAAGCCGATACAAATAGCCAAGGCACCTTCAATAGACCTACACCTATCGGCGGATGGCGGGCGGGTTCGGTTTTGAAAATCGGTGAAAAAATGTTTGTGCAAATGGATAGCGGGCGGATATATATTTTTTGCAGCGGTTGCGGATGGGAAAATACGTCATCCGCGCATCTCTAATTTGTCCCGCTTCGTGTATTCAAGTCCATCCAGATCCCATAGGTACAGAACATTTTCCTTTTAAAAACAGTCTCCAGGACCCCAAGAATCTCTCTCCAAAAGGGAGCCACGGAGGGACGGCCCCAAAAAATGTGAAAATGATTTGCTGAAGTATTCCCACAGGACCTCCTGCAGGCGGTCTGATCGGAATAGGTCTTTTGTGCTTTTTTATCCACAATTTCTTCGGTTTCAGGTGTGGATATGTTCGTTCTCGCCTTCTTGGACCCCAGTTTCACTCATTTTCTCCTCCTTTTCCCAACTTATTTATTTATTTTCTTTCTCTTCTCCCTCTGCAGCCATGCTGCTCACAGCGGGGAAGTGGGCGTGTCCTACCTGCAGCCGCTGATACTGTTGCTGTGTTTAATTTTGTGTCATGTGATAGCCTATCGAATGTAGGTCACAAGCAGATTATCGAGATCGATCAGAAATTTTATCGCGATCCCAATTCGAGATCAAATTATCGCCCCGCCCTAGTTGGAAGTATTGAGAACACAATACAAGTGAGAAAAACACGGCACGCAGCACAGTATTAATTACTGGTTCATTACAATCGGAGGAAGTCGGGTTGAAATCTGATAAATCGCAGTTTTGCTTTGACGTTTTTTCTGAACCTGATCTAATTCTTGAGTCAACATGTGGGCCTGTGAGTATGAAACTGTGGGATCTCAAAGTGCCTGTTGTGAACTGAAAAAACAAACTAAAAAACAAGAAAAAGAAATTTCCTAAAACGTATCCTGAAACGACCATCGGACGTCGTGGGTTTCCCTCCGTTTCAGACCTCCTCTGACTCCACAAGGTTTCCAAAGACTCGAGGAAGCCGTCAAAAAACCGACACGAGGAGCAAACCCGTGCACCTGCGGTGCTTCTGCCTTCATTGTGTTCCCAGAAAATGTCCTCATTGCACATTTTTAACAGGATGAGGGGCTGCTGTGAAACCATGGAAACGCACCAGACGAAACCTCTCCTGGCTGAATCACTCAGGCACAATTATTCTGCTGCCTCAACATTCTCCGCTCTCTTGTTTTTCTCTCCCTCGTACAGTTCTGTCGTCATTGCCACTGAAAATCTGTCGGGTTTTCAGATGTTCCGACATTTCAAATAAAGCAGATGGTGGAAACTACTGCTGAGGCCAAAAAGCTTGTTCCCACTGTTCACCTGTGAAAGTTTCCAGCACAACATGAACATGTAACATTACGACGAGGTCTTTTCTCTCCTTGTAGAAGCATCTGAGGAGTCTTTCTTGTTGTCGGGCCTTTAAATGAATCATATAAGATTGAAATGAATGGAGAAGGAACATGTAAGCAGGTCAGCCCCACCCTGATGAAGGGGGAGCGGCGCCTCCACCTCGGTGGACTCGTACCGCAGCAGGATGACGAGCCCGGCACACCTTCTAACTTAGACCACAGAACAACACGCGGGCTAGTTTTTCCTCTGTGGTGACTTAAGAATAGTTTTTACACAGAAGTTAAGGTTCTCACAGAAGGGATCTTTGACAGCATTTCATAAAACTTGGGACCGACTCCTGGCTTATATTAGTAATAGTTTTGATGTTACTCCTGACGATGCCGAGGACGCTTCTTAACAGTTGAAAAGAGAGAATACCCCCCCACACACACACACACACACTTTATCTATTTATTTTCTTCTCTTGTCCTTTATCCTTTTAATTAATATTATTATTTTATTTTCATTTTTTATTATTATTATTATTATTTATCTATTTATTTTCTTCTCTTATCCCTTATCCTTTTAATTCTTTATTTTTATTTTTATTTATTCATTTTTATTTTATTGTTATTATTATTTATTTTTATTTATTTATTGTTTTTATATTATTTTTATTTTATTTTTTACTATTTTTATTTTATTTATTTTTATTATTATTATTTATCTATTTTCTTCTCGTGTCCTTTATCCTTTTAATTAATATTATTATTATTTTAATTTTTTATATTTTGTATATTTTTTATTATTATTATTATTTTTTTTTTTTGTCTTACCATACTTCAATTTTTCACTTATGTTGCCATAAAGTTGTTTGCTGTGACTACATCTGACATGGGTTGTCGGGGGGGATAGTTATGTTGGGGTTCTCTTTTTGTCCTGTTTCCTTTTTTTAAATTTTTTTATTTTGTACTTCACTTTAAAGCAGACGCTTCGAAGCAATGGGAAACTGATGTCTTTTTTCTTTCTGTACTGTCAAAAAAAAAAAAGAATATTTTTTTACACACAATGACACGTTTATTTGGTGTTTTTCTCTGTTTGTCCTCAGCTGGAAAAGAAAGAGATGACGCCACCATTCAAACCTCAAATCTCTGATCAGTACGGTCTGGAAAACTTCGACACACAGTTTACTAATGAACCAGTGCAGCTAACACCAGACGACGAGTAAGTACCGCTTTTCTTTTTACTCACGTCTCTGCCATCGTTAAAGCCGAGCTTATGTGAATCATTTAGAGCTCCACATGTGTCAAGTAAACACAACACTTCTCTGTGTGAGGGGCTGCAGCATCAGTCCATCTGTGGAACTGTGGATCTGGGTAACTGCGCTGCATCTGTAACCATCTGAGTGTTTAATCTTATCCACTCACAGAAATTGAATGAAATAATAATCCTAAATTTGAACCCTGGAAGCAGATATTTGGGCCATGAGGTCAGCCGGCCAGCTGCAGCTAATGCAGATCCAGGTAGCAACGATGGCCGCTGCAGACAGCTGAGTGTTAAGCTAGCAAAAAGAATACCTGCGTCTACTGGAAATGCATCTAACGGACATAAATCTGAGTCATCCTTTCAATGTATTCTGCTCAGAAAGTTGCAGCTAATTGTTTCACTTATGTTGTGAGGTGAGATGCATCGAGGTATGAATGCTTTCTCCCAAAGCTGTGCGTAAGTGTGGTGTTCTTTTATAAATCCAACATCCCCACCAGCCTGGTCCGCTTTTATTTTAACCATGAATTACACAGCGAAGAAGGAACGCAGTTTCACATCAGTTGAGATGCTTAAAGGGATAGTCCGCCTCTTTTGACATGAAGCTGTATGACATCCCATATTAGCAACATCATTTATGAACATCTTCTTACCCCCTGCTGCGTCCTGTGAGCAGAGTTCCAGCCTCGTTTTGGTGTTGATGAAGGTAGTCCGGCTAGTTGGCTGGGGCTTAAAAAATAAAGCGTTTTGCTTCTCAAAACAATATGCGTTCAAAAGAGTAATACATTTGCATCACAAAATCGTTCTCCAGGAAAAAGTCAGAGCTCACAATCGCTTGGCCCTATTTTCTCTCCCTTCGTATCACTGCCTGCTGCCGCCTGCCGACAGCCGCGCCTGTTTCATGAGCCTCATTTCCACTATGCAGTACGGTACGGGTCACTTTGGGGTCAGCTTGCTGTACAAAGGGGACCCTCAGGGGTGGGCGGAGTGCGTGCCGAAGCGTAAATAGCAAATAACAACAAACAACAAACAACATCCATAATTTGGAACCACCTCCAAGCTTCTTCAGCTGAATGCCACACCGGCTCGCGGTCCGGTTGAAACCACTCTCTGACATTTTTGCCTCCTCACCAACACCGGAGAGCAGAGCCTGGAACCGGTCCTGTGTGCTCGGTACCCCAAGCAGAAGGGTTACAGACATGGTAACGGGTTCCATGGTAACGGGTTCCATGGTAACGGGTTCCATGGTAACGGGCTCCATGGTAACGGGCTCCATGGGACCGGTACGCTTTGGTGGTAGTGGAAACACTGAAATAAGCGAACCGTTCCGAACCGACCCGTACCGGACTGCATAGTGGAAACGAGGCTATGGTGTTTGCTGCTCGGTCTGCACAGCAGGCAGTGATACGAAGGGAGAGAAAATAGGGCCAAGCGACTGTGAGGTCTGACTTTTTCCTGGAGAACGATTTTGTGATGCAAATGTATTACTCTTTTGAACGCATATTGTTTTGAGAAGCAAAACGCTTTATTTTTTAAACCCCAGCCAAAGCGAGGCTGGAACTCTGCTCAGAGGACGCAGCAGGGGGTAAGAAGATGTTCATAAATGATGTTGTTGATATGGGATGTCATACAGCTTCATGTCAAAAGAGGCGAACTATCCCTTTAATAAATAGAAAACGTTGCTATCAGACAAATTAAAAGCTGAGATTTAACCTTGATCTCATGATGAGTATCAGCCCAACACCTCTTACCGCAGAGCGAGCAGTCGGGTGGACCGAGCAAAAGTCTTTATTATTCACCCTGATTTTGTGTAACAAAGCAGATGAAATGTGCTGCAGAGGAGCCAAAATAAAGACTGCGGCGGCATCACGTGTCGCACTTTAACCGCGATCTCTGCACATCTCAGTTAAAAGCTGTTAGAAAGTCTTTCATTCACAAAGCAACTTGGAAATGTTGTCTTTGTTGACAGAAATGGTTTCATTTAACTGCAGCAGGCCTGGGTATGATTCCAACTCTGGTCCAATTACTGCATGTCATCCTCCCTCTGTTTCCCAATATCCTGTCAACTCTCCAATCTTTCTCTCCAAATAAAGGCAAAAAGCCTCTAAAAACTGTTTTATTTTTAAAGAAATAATGAATTAAATGCCGGTTTGAGAGCGGGAGAAGGCACCTCTTTGTGTTTGTACGCATTGTTCGTGCATGTTGAGGCTTCGGGATGCTCGGTGCTGAAAAGAAGCTAAGCTGGCTCGAGTTAGAGCTGTGGCAGTAACATTGGCTTCGTGAAGGACTGAGGTCATGGTTTGGGCTAAGAAAGTGTGGAGAGTGTAGTCAGTCCACCCAGCTGAGCCAAAAACAATGCAGCTATGTGAGTAAATCTGTCTGAAACGTTAACATTGAGGTGGTGTTTATAGCCAGCCACGCAGACAGAGAACCAGTCAGAAACAAGAGCATCAGGAGCTATTTTACAGCAGACAGATGTAGATGATGATGTTAATGTGTAAAGCATATAATGATAATGTGTATATAATAATAATATAAAAAATTATAAATAATAATAATAATAATAATAATAATAATAATAATAATAATAATGTAATATAATGATGTTAAGATAATGGGCTGGGCGATTTGGCCTAAAAATAAAATCTCGTTTTTTTTTTTTTCTTTTCTCTTTCTAACTAATGGACGATTTTCGATTTAAACTTCGATTTTTTTTTTTTTTTTTTTTTTCCTGTTTTTTTTCTGTTTTTCTCTAAACAAACCAGACCAAGGCAAAATTTAAATACATATTTTCTTTATTGACACAATTGAGAATTACCAAATGGGAAAGTGGAATGGATCGTGCAGACCTTTAGAAAACAGTCCACTCATTAGAATGAACGAATGGCAACGTGCACGAAGAGGCTGGTGAGAACGACTCGTCCCATACGGCACAAGATGTTTTGTTTTTTGGTTTTTTTCCCCCAAATATTTTTATTGAAAGTACAATACAATACTTTCAGTTTCAGACATACAATTTGCCTTTTCTTTTCTTTTTAACACACACATGTGTAATCGATTAGATATGTAAAACAAAACAAAACAAAAACACTCTGATAAAAACACTGGAAAAAATGCCCCTCCAAAAATAAGTAAGAAAAACAGCAAATAAAAGACGTTTTTGCTTGAAATAAGCAAAAAAAAAATCTGCCAATGGAACTAGTGAAAATCGGCTAGTGATGAAATAAGATGTGATATTTAGGACTTTTTAGATAAAAGTGATCTTGAAATTAGCTTAAAAACCTCTTCAAATGTCAAAAAACTATTTGTTTTCAAGACTTTTTCATTTAACAAGATATTCCAGATGTATTGTCTTCAAACAAGTCCCTATATCTGGCTGAAATAGTACTTGTTAGGCAGTTGTGTCTTATGTTAAGTGTAATGAGATATTTTGACTAGAAATGAGACAAATATACGTGGTAAGACTTAGATTTTTTTTCCAGTGAATGTAGAATAATTTACAGAGTGACAAATGAGATTACCAAGTAGTCTAGGCCTATGTGAACAAATCAGTTCAAGAATAAAAAAAAACAAAAAATGAAATAAAAACGGCACCACTTGGCTGTCATTAATGTGCAAAAATTTCAAACTGAAAAAAATTGGCTAAATGCTTGCTGCTGGGCAGTTGATACTTCGGGTCTATCGTTTGCAGCATCTTAATGAACCCGTTTTTTTCTACGGTATAGATGGGGACCATATCTGTTGCTATGTAATATGTCGCTGCATCTGTGATGGCCTGTCACCGGGGCCCTTTGTTGTCATAAGGAATGGCTGCTGCCATGGTTACCTGCTTTTTCTGCAGGCACTTTGTGGCTTGAGCTAGCATCTGCATCTCTTAGTGCTGCACACTTCCACCGCACGTCTCTGTCGGAGGTACTGGAATGAGTTTGTTGTGTTCCCATGTTCTTTCTACAAACTTTCCACAGAACTGTTGTTTATTCGAACCACCATACAACTGAAGGAGAACCATTTTTAGGAAGGAGTTCTTCTTCATCTCTGTTTGTTGATGTTTTTATTGCACGCTACGTCCGCCGGTGCCGCGGGGAATGTGATCGTATTAGGCAAAGTGGCTGAGTTTTACGCGTATTCTGGTCTCCTTGTGTGTGTCTAACACAATTTAGCAGTAAGCCTAACTCCAGTCGAATGAACACGTGAGTCAGGCTGTAGCTTCCTTAGCTCCACTTTAATTTGATGAACCACGTACACGTTTTAACATGGAGTAAAACTGTAGGACAGAAATAAAATTTTAGCATCATTAGAAAAAGTCAAACAGAAAATCAGAATGTTTACTTTAAACAAACTCATATGAAGCCATAGGCATCATATTGTAATCAAACTTCACATTTACTGTAAATATTCTCCACAAATAAAGCTTAAATAAATTCTACTCGTGAATAGGGATGGGAATTGATAAGATTTTTACGATTCCAATTCCATTTTCGATTCTGCTTAACGATTCGGTTCTTTGTCGGTTCCCTTATCGATTCTCTTTTGGAGAAAAAGGACAACAAACCGGTCAATTAGCATCAACTTTGTTTAGTTTAGAAGTAACACGAGTCATGACCTTACAAACCCAACAACGGTGAGGTCCACATTGGTCTATCATGGCCTGGGTAATTTAACTCTTCCTGCTCTGGTGAAAGGAGAAGCTGGAGGTAGAGGTGAACTGGGGGTAGTACCACCAGCCTCTGGCTCTGAGCCAGTCAGGCTCTGTCTCTCATGATTTCATCCAAATGTAATGCCTGAGAAGGCATTCATTTAACCTTAACCGTTACTAACAGCAGCTTTTACAATGAGGCAAATGGCCCTAACATGATAGGCAGTGTTAGTTAGTTAGTTAGTTACCTGCAGTGTTAGCCGAGGACATGCTAACGTTGCTAACGTTGCTGGGTTCAGATTCACCGACGTTAGTCCGGAGCAGATCGAAAACGCGACATTCATTCATAGTTATTGCATGTTGGTAGTATTTCCTCCCTTTGGTGAAATATTTACTTTACAAGTTGCCCTGTTGTCGTCTTTTTTAGGGATGTGTAACCAAACTTTCGAGCGTTTGTACCGCTTGGGCGCCATGTTTACTGTTGACTGCTGGCTGCGCCGGACTCATTGACGTCATTAGCGCCCACTGGAATCGATAAGGGAATCGTTTGCAAAATCGCCAAACGATTCCAAGGAATTGAAACACTGGGAACCGGTTCTCAACAAGAACCGGTTCTTGATTCCCATCCCTACCCCTGAATATTAACTGAAAACTTACAGACGGTGGTGTTGGTGGCATAAACAAAAGGCAGATTGCAGTGGATGAACTTCTTCACATGTGGCTGACTGAAAACTAAAGAAGATTGCACACTTCCTGTTTCATACCTCAGCTGACCTTCAAAATAAAGGTCTGGATAGACTGAGACTAAATTAACATTAAACACCTATCTCACAACAAATTAAAGGGCAGAACAGTGAGAGAGTCTAGAAATGTTTTTAAATCGCCATTTTTCAGTTCAGCCATTTCAAAAACCGTAGGAAAATAAAATGGCGGTTTAATATGATGCCCTATGATGTCTTAATGATCGCTTGATTTCATGGCTTTTTGCCCTTTATGTTGCTTTTACATTCCCTGTTAGAACGGATGCATTTCTTTGCTTTGCAGCCTGACAGCTGTGGATCTGCACATCTGTAGAGGTGCTCTCATTTCAAAAAGAAGACTCTTTCCATCACGTGGTCGAACGGGGTTAAAAACAAAAACCCAAAAAAATAAGAGCTCGCCTTCTTAAATGTGTTTTCTCACAAACACGGCATGCTGTGCCATCTTCTCGGAGGACTTTCTCATCAAATAAAGCAAAAACATCCCCCCCGCGAGTTCCCAGCGTCGACGTCTTTATCCATCAGGGACATTGTCTTGATTAATGCCAACATGTAGCCTTCAGGATCTGACAGAAGCCCTTGTTTGAGATTTACTTTTGGAGAGAAAAGGCTGAAGATTTCTGGCACGGCAACAGACACGACGCAGGCTCCGCCGCCGAAGATTGTCTGCAGACGCAGCACGAAGACACAAGCGGGGCTTGTTTTCCTCTGTGCCATCAGAAAATAGATTCCATAAGGCTTTGGCAAGCCGTTCCCATAGATATTACCAGGCTTTTGTGAGACAACAGTTTTATTTAAATCCATGCTAGATTGATTGTTCAGGCTCCAGCGTTTATATTTCTCTCTGCGAAGCATTCATTGGAAGCGTTGTCAGCCATCCGTTTCTAAACAAAGCTGCTGCTCAAAAACAGGCGCTGAGCTGAAAGTGAAATGGATCGTGCACCGAACCCACCTTAGAAAACAGTCCACTCATTAGAACGAACGAATGAAAACATGCACGAAGAGGCTGGTGAGAACGACTCGTCCCATACGGCACAAGATGTTTTGTTTTTTTTTCCCAAATATTTTTATTGAAAGCTACAATACAATACTTTCCGTTTCAGACGTACAATTTGCCTTTTCTTTTCTTTTTAACACACACATATGTAATCGATTAGATATGTAAAACAAAACAAAACAAAAACACTCTGATAAAAACACTGGAAAAAATGCCCCTCCAAAAATAAGTTTAAAAAAACAACAAATAAAAGACGTTTTTGCTTGAAATAAGCAAAAAAATCTGCCAATGGAACTAGTGAAAATCAGCTTGTCAAGATTTCTTGAAATAAAATGTGATATTTAAGACTTTTTAGATAAAAGTGATCAGGAAATTAGCTTAAAAATCTCTTCAAATGTCAAAAAAAGCTTGTTTCATATGATATGTGACTCAAAACAAGATGTTTTCAAGACTTTTTCATTTAACAAGATATTTCAGATGTATTGTCCTCAAACAAGTCCCTATATCTGGCTGAAATAGTACTTGTTAGGCAGTTGTGTCTTATATTAAGTGTAATGAGATATTTTGATTAGAAATGAGACAAATATACTTGGTAAGACTTGGATTTTTTCCAGTGAATGTAGAAGAAAATAATTTAATTAATTTACAGAGTGTCACGTAGTAAACAGTGAACAAGGCAAGGCATCTTTATTTATACAGCACATTTCATACCACAGGCAACTCAATGTGCTTTACATAAAGACAAGGCATTTAAAAGAACAGCATAAAGCAGCATAAAAACAAGCAACTACCAAAACAGGTAGTACCTCTGAATTGGTGAAACAGGAAATAAAGGGTTGCCATTTGTGTAAAAAATTTGACTGTACATGCACTTTAATTTTCTCAAGTTTAAAAAACAAAACAAAACATGACATCTTTAAGCCACCTGGAATAGAAGGATATTTAGCAGACTTCCAATACAACAATAATAAACGTCTTGCTAGTAAGGAAGTGAATGCTATAATTTACTTTTGTGTGGAGTTAATTGTGAGGGACCAGGAATCCCAAATATGGCAATCAGAGGGCATGGTTGAATATTTACCCCAAGAACAGTGAACATAATAGAAAAATAACCCGAAAAAAGAAACCTTTCAGATCAGGACAAAGAAAAAACATGTGACTGAGGTGACAAGGGGAGCCATGGCATTTCTCACATTTGTCTTCCACTTCCGAATACAATTTAGAGAAATGTGCCCTGTATAAGACCTTAAACTGAATAAGTCCAAGACGAGCACAAGAGGTGGTAGATCGTACCCTCTGTGTGGCCTGTTCCCAGGACTCCTCATGCATTTATATTCCTAGTTCTCCTTCATATGTACACTTACGTTTAACATTTGAGTGGGTGCTAAAAGACGGCACAAGATGTTTGATGGGAATGTCCAATCAAAGCGAGCTACCAGCAGCTAGAACCGGGGGGCGTTGACTTGAGGTGCATTTTTAAGTTAATTTTGGGTAGAGATGCACCGATTGCAAAATTTTTGGCCGATATCGATAAAACCGGCTTTTTTAATCGGTGGCCGATTGATCGGTGCATCTCTAATTTTGGGATCACAGTTGACTCTGTAAAAACATTCAAGGTGCAACCAGAGTCTCTGCTTTGGTGGTTCAGCCTGTTCTGCTCTGACGGAGCCTGCTCAGATCACAGGGTCTTCATTATTTAAATATATGTTGGGCAATGCATCACCAAAGCACACGAGACGTGCTGCAGAAGAGCCAAAATAACAAGTTCCACAGAGACCGCACGTGCATCAGTTATTTATCCGCGGTCTCTGCAGATTCTGAAACGTCGACTTCGGCTCCTAATAACAGCCTTAAAGGGTGTTAAGAAGTCCTTAATGTCAAAGAAAAAGATGGAATGTGCTTTCTTTCTTGACATAGCGAGCAACATTCCTTGTTGCACTGATGGATTGTACTGCCAGGAGCTCCTGGGGAGGTGGTTAATATTTGCAAAAATATTCTAACATACAGGCGGGAAGTATTGATAAGAATGTAAATAAAGAGAACATGAATAAAATGATTGCACCTTTATAAATCCCATTGGTTTTCCCCACAAGGAAACCAATGGGACTGAAAAAGGAACTGAACTGTAATTAAAAAGGTTTAAATTCTCTTCAGTTAACACAGATAAGATAATAATATGATAACAAGGACCTGATAACTACCAAGGCTTTGGATTTATTCCACATTTTCCATCCTTTTGGGAAAGTTTCCTCTCGCAGATCGCTGTTGGTGATGACTTTTTCAGATTTACAAAAAGTTGAAGGCTTTTAAAGTCATTTCCTGTTCTTGAGAATGTCATAAAAGTCTGACGATTGTGATAAAAATAAAAAAAAGTTCAATAAGCAAACTGATCCAGAGCAAAGTGTGTACGAGTCAGAATGCTTAAAACCAACTGGGTCACATGACCACGAAACCAGTTTTTCCACCAATGATCTTCAGTAGAGAGCGACAGGTAGCCCATAAAAAAGCTTTATCCATCCAGTGTTTTCCATGTGTTCCATTTCATTTAGAGCTTATTTAACAGGGATAATACATAAAACTAATGTCACACATTTCTAAAGATGTAGGACTTCTGGTCCCGGCTATTCTATAGAAACTGAGCAGAGGAACTGATAATAAAACGAGAACAAAGTCGCACACAAAGACTTTTAACTTTGTGATTTTTCTTCCTGTAGTTGTTTTAAAATGATGTGACGAACCAGCTCTGGAGCAAAGCCAGAAACGATTTAAAAAAAGAAAAAAAATCTATTTTATACATAAAAAATGTCTCAAATGATCAAAGCTTATGGAATTATAACTTTTTCCATTATTTTAAAGTCAGATTTGGATCCATAATTTAGATAGTCTCCAAACAGTTGCACAGCAAGATGAGGCAGAATCTCACAGCTTCTGCTTTTTTACACGATTAAATTGCTTTAAAACAGAATTTAAACAGTCTTACTGTCGCATGCTTAATGGATTATCTGAGTTTTTTAGTTCCAAATCATAACGAGTCCATGTTATGAATCGTCACGATGCTTTAGATCCAGGCAGTATGCAACACATGAGGCACAAAACCTTTGAGCCACTCCTCATACCAAACTCCTTGAGCTGAAAACTTGTCCTTAAAACATTTGAGGAAACTGGACAAGTGGAGGACAGAAGAAGAAGTGTCAGGCCTAAAGAACTATCTCCAGCAGATGAACAGGATCTGAAAGTGATGTCCTTAAGAAAGAGGAAAACATCCAGCAAAGACCTGACACAGGAGCTGAGAGATGCATCTGGACCTTCAGCTGATCCATCTGCTGTTGGCCCAAGCCTCATCAGAAATGGGCTCCATGGAAGGGTGGCTGTCAGGAAGCCGTTCTTAAGGAAGGGAAACAGGGAGTAAAGGCTGAGCTGTGCCAAATGACACAAGAAGTGGGCTGAAAACCAATCAGTGGGGTCACATGACACTGAAAGGATCGGATTATTGGCTAAATTACAGTCAGACTGAGTTATTAAGTGCATATAGACACCTTAATCGGACAAGAAATTGGGTCGAATAGAGTTACTTGCGATCGGATTAAGACCCCGAGATAACTCGTGCTAGTAGACGGTGAAGCACGTAATGAATTGGACATTAAAAACCTTTGCACACCGCTGTAGCCTCGGCTACTCTCTGCATTAAAGAGCAGATGAAGCAAAGAAGAGCAACGCTGGCACTCAGAGCTGTGTTGCCTCTTGTTAAGTCAGTTTTATTAAATATCTCTGTGCCACAAAACTCCAGTTTGCCTCCAGGAGCCATACGATGTGTGCAGCATACTGTATGACCTCCTTTGTTCTTGGACACATCTGAGTGGGGAACCCTCCTTTGAACAGTTGCACCACATGTGATACAAAAGTACAGATTTGTGCACAATTGTAGCTTGTAATCATGTGATGTCAAAACCCTGATTTGGTTCATTTTCACCGGAAGCAGAATTTAAATTCCCTCTTGGAGATAAAACGTCTTGGTGAAGCTGTCAGTAATTGGTGTTCTCACCCTTCTTAGTGGCCTTATTAATCAGAATCGGCTTTATTGGCCAGGTTTGACTGAACAAACAAGGAATATGACTCCGGTAAAACTTCACTCGCAAAGTACAACACTCAACAATAACATAAAAGAATAAAAAATTAGAAATACAGAACAGTAAGAATGGAATTGAGTATGGGTGGTACAATAGGGCTGAGAATTATGAGAATAATAAAAATAAATACAGTATGTGTAATAAATACAGAATGTAAATATTAATTAACTAATTAATATAATAATATATTTAATGCCCGTCATGTCGTGCAGCCATGACAGATGTCTTTGGGTAGCAACCAGATTCCTCCATCAGTTTGAAGGTGCTGTTTACCAGGGCAGTGTTCGAAACCGCATACTTCTCCTACTACTCATACTGACTTTTTGAGTTAGTATGCGAGTTTGAGTAAGCGAGAAGTTCCCGGATGCATACTAGATTCTCCGAAATGTTGGCTAGTCATCATGAGGTTACTACTCATACTCAAACTACCCAAGATGCAACGTAACGTGACGTCGCCGATCGTCATTTCCTGTCAAAACGGCAGTTTCAAGCTAGCTACAACGAGGGTAGGTTCACTTCCTGTTTTCAAAACAAAAGCACCAATTGTATCGTAATGGCTTTCCCTATGATAAAAGGCAACGGGGATTTTATTTTTGTGAAAATAACCGGAAGTGCGTTGCTCACTGCGGCTAGCTTTAGTAGCGCCGAATTCGTGGGAACAAAATGGTAAATAGCCGGTATTTTGTCAGGTTTTCAGCACGTTGGGGATCTAAACGACTACTTTCTCGCCTGAAAATGTTTCAAATGTTGCTAAAGTTTACAGGGTTTAGAGCTTAAGAGAAATCAGCTTCAGGCCGGCTGATTTCGGCTCGGGCAGGAGCGAAATGCATTGTGGGTAAACGCTCTGCATACTGGCTGATCGATGAGTATGTAGTTTGCAAGTATGTAGTATGCGGTTTCGAACACAGCCATGGTGTGTGTGTTTAAGTATAAAGAGGAAGCCATTTTATTTGTATTATGTCTTTGTGTGTTTTAGTTTTACTCTTTCTTCCGTCAATAAACCTGTGGACAGGGGACAACTGTCTCCAGAGTCGTGATGTTAGGAAGGAGTTTGTCTAACTGCCAAGGTGTATCACAGTACATATACTGAGGGCAGCATACCAGGCAGCCCAACTCCAAACCCAGCCTCGCAGCTCATTAAGGGGCTGCAGCGGGAGGACTGGAGCTCATCCCTTTCTCATTTGAGATGGGAGTCTATGACAGACTTCTGAGGAGGCAGTTGTAAAGGAGGCTGAGATGAGAGGAAGAACAGGGTGGGGAGCACGATGTCTCTTCAGTAGTGGAGACACCAACCAGGCATTAAACAATGCGGCGCATTAAGAAGAAGATTTACACGACTGTGACCCAGTCAGGGTGCAAATGTTCTCACCAAGGAGTCCACTGCTCTTTTTCCTGACCAGCTGGACCATCCTGCCGGTCCTTCCCTGCTCTGTTTTGGTCCCTTTCCTGTCCGTCTCTGCTGTTTCTAACTAATAACGGCAACTTGCCAAAAAAAAAAAAGAAGAAAAAAAGCCTCATGCCTTCGTCTCGCACTTTGTCTCCCCATCCCTTTCTCTTCCCTCTGTTACCAAGGAGAGGGGCTGACGTCGCCCACCTCTCCTCGTAGGGGGGTGATGCAAAAAGCTCTCCAGTCTCCCCTCTCTCCCACTCACGATGAGCTGGCACGAGAAGAAAGAGAAGTGAGAGCAGCATAGGGGAGAGAGAAGGGTAAACCCTCCACGTTTGAGATTTACATTGCAACATTAAAAGCCAGGATTGCTAGGGGGCCCTTAGCCAGAGTGGTGATGGGAGGGGGGGAGAGATGAGGTTTGAGGTTTTCTTTGCCAGTTCTCAGTCTTAGAAAATGGCAGCCTCAGCCAGGGCCAAGGAAAACACACTTTTGTCATCTCTTGCCTCTTTTGGAGGTTGATTTCAGGGTGCTGAATGCAGTTTATCATGGTTAGGGCTGCATTACTGCTCATGTCTGCAAACCTGTTGCTATACGATAGTCTTTATTTCTTTTTATCCCATATTTAACGACAAATTACAGCATGCAAGTTGAATACTTTAACGTTGCCAGTGCACACAGTGTGATACATTATGCATTGACCACACACTTAATGCAATGAATTACTGTGTCAGGATAAAGAATTTAAACCCAACCCTGGCCCTTTCTGTAGCTCCCTGGGTTTGAAAACATCTCCTTCGGTGATTCAGTGTGTTTGCACGTCACACTACCAGCTCAGGGTAGAAATATCCAGTCTCTTGATCTGTATCTCCGCCCAACTTCAAAAATCATGCTGCGTTCGCTGTGCCTTGGAAGTGGGAAGTGAAAACCCTGCTTTGCTTTCCTATTAACAAATAATTCAGCAGTTTATTTAACTTCCGAAATAAATCGGACGTTAATATTTTTGCTCGGTCTTCGTCTTCTCTGACTTCTAATAGGAGTTACCCATTTTTTCCCCAGTTGAAAGTTGGAAATTCCGACTTCCATTTGTCATTAAATGCACCATCATGGGCTCCACCATTAATAAATGGTGAAAAGTACCCCATTTAGGCCTCCAAATAACAAACAAAGCAGGGGACTGGAGCGACCCTGAAGCCCAGGGAGCTCAAATCTCAATGAGGGATTGAAATGCTACTTTTTAATGGAGTATAAATCTCCTGGCTGGCTGTTGCATGAAGCAGTTAAGTGTTTTGACAACTGGTGCATGTTCAACACATGACACAGAACAAGACTGCACCTTAAACCGGGATCAGTACCATTAAGTATTTGAGTTAAAGAACAGCCAGCCTAATATCTTTCAATCAGCTTGGTTTGCTGTGTGTGGCAGTGTGAGCTCTCAGGTAAAATGTTATGGCAAAAATATCTTTTTGAGTCTTTCCAAACCCTAAATCTAGATCTGAGATATAAATTTAGAGTAGGAAAAGGGTGCTTCCCTACCATCTTTATGTTGAATTTTGACTTAAGCATGTAATTTCATGAAAGGGATAGTTTGGCAAGGTTAGGTACTAACAACTAAAGTAATAAGTACTTCGAACAACTCAACCTCCAAAGACCTTAAAGGGGAAGTTGGGTTTTTTAAACCTGGACCTTATTTCTGCCATAAAATACGTTCATCTATTCACCGATAACAGTTTGGTGAAAGTCGGCGTCCTTCGGAAGATATTTAGATCACTGGAGATCGGCGTATATCCATATAACGGGAGAGAACAGGGCAGAGACAAAACAGCCTCTAAATAAGGCATTATCTGTCTTTATTTCACCAATACTTTAAGACCCATGAATGAAGGAACGCGTACTGTTGCACTGTTAGTTCAGAGCTGCCGTGTTGTTGTTGTTATCGGGGGGCTTTCTACAAACTGCGCGTCCATGACGTCATCAACGCGTCGCTGCAGCACAGCTTATTCACTCTGGTAAGGAGTGAATTAGCTCTGAGCTAACAGTGCAATAGTACGCGTTCATTCATTCATTGGTCTTAAAGTATTGGTGAAATAAAGACAGATAATGCCTTATTTAGAGGCTGTATCGTCTCTGCCCTGTTCTCTCACGTTATATGGAGATATATATATCGTCCGAAGGACGCCAACTTTCACCAAACTGTTATCGATGAGTAGATGAACGTATTTTATGCCAGAAATAAGGTCCAGGTTTAAAACAAATTCCCTTTAGGAACTCAGTAAATCATGTCAGCTTGTGAAAATAGTTCTTTTTTAGGGCTTATTTTGTCCTCAGATGACCAAAAAAAATATATATGTATATAAACAAAAAGGTTCAGAATGAGAAACATTTTTAATCAAAATAAGAAATGTTAACAGACAGAAAAAGGAACTAAATAATGCTTTAATACAAAGTTTTGGCCTTGGAAAAATAGCAGCAGGGCTGCTCTTAATCAAATGTTCAGTTTTGTCCCCCTCTTAGTTACTGCGGTAACATGCATCATGGCGGACATTTTTGGATATAAATTGCTCGCTCTATTGTAACAAGAACACAGATGTGTATTTTTTTTCCCGATAAATGTCCCCAAATGTTTCGCACTGGAACTCGAGGTCGACTGACCGAGCAGAGCCTGTGTGGTATTCCTGCAGAACGGTGAGCTGCATTCTCTCCGTCAGCCTTGCGAGACAAAAACACTTGTAACCTTGGTAACTGACAAAAAAAAAAATAGAGTGAGTGTTGACTCAAAATGCTCAGAAGTTATAACAGTTTATAATGCAAAAATATCCCTGGAAGTGCATCTGCATTAACCACATGTGGTCAGATATCACTTGTGTGGTCTTAACATGCAGGTTATCACACACAGGCAACCCCGAGCAACCAACAGGACACCTGATTACATTCAGATACCTGTAGCTGTCATTATTGCTCAAATGCATGAAAATAGCTGCTTTAGTCATATTAAGGGATAGTTCGCCTCTTCTGACATGAAGCTGTATGACATCCCATATCAGCAACATCATTTATGAACATCTTCTTACCCCCTGCTGCGTCCTGTGAGCAGAGTTCCAGCCTCGTTTTGGTGTTGACGAAAGTAGTCCGGCTAGTTTGCTGGGGTTACAAAAATAAAGCGTTTTGCTTCTCAAAACAATATGCGTTCAAAAAGAGTAATACATTTGCATCACAAAATCGTTCTCCAGGAAAAAGTCAGACCTCACAATCGCTTGGCCCTATTTTCTCTCCCTTCGTATCACTGCCTGCTGTGCAGACCGAGCAGCAAACACTGTAACAGGCGCGGCTGTCGGCAGGCGGCAGCAGGCAGTGATACGAAGGGAGAGAAAAAAAGGAAAAACAGGAAAAAGTCAGAGCTCACAATCGCTTGGCCCTATTTTCTCTCCCTTCGTATCACTGCCTGCTGCCGCCTGCCGACAGCCGCGCCTGTTACGGTGTTTGCTGCTCGGAAGCAGGGGACTGCTCGGTATGCACAGCAGGCAGTGGTACGAAGGGAGAGAAAATAGGGCCAAGCGATTGTGAGCTCTGACTTTTTCATGGAGAACGATTTTGTGATGCAAATGTATTACTCTTTTGAACGCATATTGTTTTGAGAAGCAAAACACTTTATTTTTAAACCCCGGCCAACTAGCCGGACTACTTTCGTTAACACCAAAACGAGGCTGGAATTCTGCTCACAGGACGCAGCAGGGGGTAAGAAGATGTTCATAAATGATGTTGCTGATATGGGATGTCATACAGCTTCATGTCAAAAGAGGCGAACTATCCCTTTAAAGGCGTGCATTTTGTGTGTCGTACTGTGATGAGCGATCGGGGTCTTACTCGCAGAAGTCGGGGGGGGGTCAGAACACTCTCAGTTTGGAAAGTTAAAAGCAGAAACTCGCTCCCATCCCACAGAGGCCAATCCAGCCTTTAGAAACGAGGACCTCGGCCTCAGACTTTGAGGTGCTAATTTTCACCCCACCTCTGTGCTCGCTGAGGCCCGTAGAACCGCCTCATCTGAAAAGGCAAAGATGCAATCCTGAGCAGAGTTTTTCCAACCAGTTCTACATTTATTTTTCTTTCTGTGTGGAAGAAGGCTTTATGGCCAAGTCCCTCGTGTCCTGTGGGATGTGAGTGTGGTTCATCGGGGCCTTTGACTCCGTACAATCAGCTTGCTTTGCATCGCCAGCAGTAGTTTAGACTGTTTATTCTCATAAATCTGGGGCCGCTAACTGGAAGCTCGGCTTTATCAGACCTTTCTGCTGTTTTAATCTTTCCCCCCCAGCTGAAATAGGTCCCATTAACACCCTCAAACTTAATTCTGGCTCTTTTGTCACTTTACACCATCAAAAGCTTTAAAATGTTAAGTCTCAAATGGTTGATTTCCAAAAAAACCAGAGGAGTCGCTCTGATATTCCTGCAGTTTTTCTTCCTTACTCTTGTTCCATCTTACTTACTCCACTCCCTCCTCTGTCCCCTTTCTCCTTCTCTCTGCATCTGGTAATGTTTTCAAATCATCCAAGTCTTGGGGAAAAAAAAAAAAAACGGCACCATTTACATTGGGTTGAACACACTGTTTGTGTTGGTCATCTCCCAAACCTTCTCCCCCCCTCTCCCCTTTGTGTGTTTTCCTTCTTTCTGCCTCCCTGAAACTCCAAAATAGAAGAACTCCACTTTCTGAATCTAATTGTTGTCTTCTTGGTTGACCTACTCCTACGGTGAGAGTGCTTCACATGAGATCAGACGGGAAGGAAAATATTTGCTTCATCAATATTCCGGTCGACACACTCAAAGAAAGACATTGTAGCATTTCATTCACTTGTCCTGGCGCTCCGTGTGGGTGGGATCAGCAACCTGTTCGACGCCGCCGGTGGCCCTTAATGTGAGACTCCCACCCACCTGGTAGAACAGTGAACGCACCTTTTGTTTTAACTTCAAAGCCCCCCGCTCGGAGCCTGCGGGGAGAAAGCCTCTTGGCCTTTCCCAGCGAGAGGCCTCCTTTTTTTGGGCTTCGTCTCACCACCAC
Organism: Odontesthes bonariensis; assembly: GCF_027942865.1. Lineage (NCBI taxonomy): Eukaryota > Metazoa > Chordata > Actinopteri > Atheriniformes > Atherinopsidae > Odontesthes > Odontesthes bonariensis. The sequence goes on along the minus strand of NC_134515.1, from coordinate 5,346,906 downwards.
CGCACAAACACACACACACACACACACGCAGTCGCACACAGATGAGTAAACAGCCTGTTGCTGCAGAAGAAGAAGAAAGCAGCAGCGTTGCTAAGGGAGTCCGTTTATTTTTACCCCGGCCGCTCTGCACGCTCTTTATGGGGTTCCACTCAATTTACCTGCGACTGCGGCCTTGTTGATAATAGAAGCATACTCAGAAAAATCGGTTCAAGTTCATCCACTGATTAGTTTGACATCGATGCACTGAAAGACGCCTTTCTGCACGGTTTTGGTAGACGCAGAAGAAGAAGCGTCGGCTCATCGCCCAGCTATAAAGAAAAGGAGGTGAGCAGATTAGATCATAGTCCTGCACGTGCAAACACCGACATTTTCACCACTTTTCTGTGAATTTTGCGTCCGTCGTCCACATCCAAACACACTCAGTGGGGTCACATGGCTCTGAAAGGATCGGATTATTGGCTAAATTACAATCAGACTGAGTTATTAAGTGCATGTAGACACCTTAATCTGATAAGAAATTGGGTCGAATCGGATTAAGACCCCGAGATAACTGGGTTGAAAGTCACTCTAAACCTGCTTGTAGACGCTGAAGCTCGTGGTGAATCAGACTTTGCGTTCTGCGCATGCTCCAGATGTTTTCCCGGGGTCGTGACCTGGAAGTCAAAGCAGACGATATTCCTGTTGTTGTCGCCGTCAGAAAGAAACGAACAACGCGATGGAGAATGCTCCGTTGGGCATCGAGTTTGTGCAACAAGCAGCTCATCACAGACCAAATGTAGAGGGACGTAGCTTCATCTTGCTCTGCGTTCTCCATCTTTCTCCAATGCCTGAGTTTGTTGTTGTTGTTGGTGGTGAAGAGGTCAACAGGAAGTGGCTCTATTAGCAACAGCTGGAATGGGTACAGCGCCACCTATCATACCGGGGTATGACACGCTTTGTGCCTCTGATCCCATTCATTCACCGCCATATATCCAAGGAGAAATACCCTTGCTCAACACATTCTTATTTTTAAAAAACGGGTTTTTTGGCCATTATCTCCTCGGTCTGATGACAGTATGCGCACAGTTCCCCCTTGTTGACATGGCAACGATAGACACCAGCAAGATATTGCCCACGCTGACCTGGTCAGCAGCACTTTTTACATGTTGGCACATAAATGTGCGGTTCCTCCGTGTCTGTATAGAAGAATAAAGGCATCAGAACCGGCTGGTTGGGAACAGCCTTTTTGTGGAGACTCTTTATCGGAACATGGGAAGGCAACTACGATTTACCGCATTGAACTTTTTAGCAGGTGAGACGAGATGACGGCGAATGCTTTTGGGTCGTCGGTGAAGGTGGTTTGGACGATAACGGAGCAGGTTTTAACACCTGTACCCTGTGCACGATGGTGGATTTTCTGGGAGGATCCTAAAGGCCTCGGTATGCTTCTCCGTCGCTATCCGTCAATCCGACTCCGTGGTCACGCAGAGGCTGTTAAACCTTTCGAAGTTCTCTGTGGGGATGTTAGATACGCAAGGCAGTTCACCTCCCGATCAGTAGGCGTCGCTACGCTAGACGACCCAATCTGGCGACGTCTATGGTGAAAGTCGTTCATTGATTGTTCACCTTCCGGCTCCGTTCCACTCCTCACAGTGAACGATGGCGACCGACAGAGAAAGACTGTTGTTGGAGTTGGAGCTTGTTGATGTTGAAATGAAAATAACTTTGACCAAATGTTGACCGGCGCACAGTAAACTCTTTCAGAAATGGCGGTGTTGTTGTTCTGAGAGGAAGGAGCTAAACCGGAAAAGTTCCGGAAATTATGTTGTTAGCCGACCAATCACAACCCTTGCGGTCTCCGCGAGTCTCCGTCTCCTCGACGGATAGATAGATAGGAATGTTGGCTGACGCACGCAAGCCACGGAGAGCGTCTCCGTAGGCGACCATCAATCAGCCTTAAGGCTGCTTATCTTTACATACATGATATATGTGATGAACAAACCGACCAAACAAAAAATAAAATGTTCTAGTTCATGTTATACAGTTAGCTTAAACGTGGTGCATGTGTGGAATCAATAAATTACATTCATTTACTGCAAGATGGAAAAGAACATGTCAAAAACATTTCAATAGCTGCAAAATTCCCAAATTTTGTGTGAAATTTGCAAAATGACCAAACATTTTTGATTGAGAAGAATCTGTTTCCATGTTGGTCTGAAGCAGAACTGAGGTGCTAACTGAGGCCTCATCTGTGAGGCAGAGATGACAGTGAAAAAGGTAAATAAATAGCGTAAAACGGCTGCTGACGACCATAAATCGGGCTTAACCCATGTTTGGGAGTTCTTAGCCTAAGGAAACCCAAACCTGCACTGCAGATACACACAAAACTTTAAAACTCAGGAGGCCTGCTGCTAATAACACAGACGTGCTCACAGAGACTGACTTCTGAAAGTAATAGTGTAGTATTTTAAAAAAGCAAACGAGGTTACTGCAACTTAGTCACATTAGCATCCTGCCAGCCTTTTACCTTTGTTTGCTTCTCTCATGCTGTTCACATGTGCCGTGTTGTACTGATGAATAAAGCTGCTCTCTTTCTCTGAAACCAGCAGCAATCTCCTCTGATTTTACTCTGATTTTACTCATTTTGTAGCCTAAACATGTTAAGAACAACATCTCTGCAGGGGTTGCGGTTAAAATAACGTGATTTCCGCCCAGATGAAATGCATTGTGTGTTGAGCTTTTCTGTTCTTTCTTAACATTCGCTCCAGAGAACCACTGGGCGACCACAACACTCCCTCTGACTCAATAAATTGGCCTGGGAGCTGAATATTTTTGCTTTAAGTTTCGGTAGTGAGCAGATCTTTCACCAGTTGATGAGCTCCTTGGGATTTGTTACTTTTAAACACTCAATCCAAGTTCTGATGAGAAATTAGCTGACATCAGGATCATGTTGTGGCTTCGAAACTTTACCTGCTTTTTCCAGCAAACCCAGGAGGATCCGGCGCCCAGCTCCGTCCAGGTTTGTGCTGTCGGTTCGACACTTCTAACTCTTCTGTCCATCTTTTCCTCCTCAGGGATGTCATCAAACGAATAGACCAGTCAGAGTTTGAGGGATTTGAATACATCAACCCCCTGCTGCTCTCCACAGAAGAATCCGTATGAAGGAGAGGCCAGCTTCCTCCCTCGCCCACCTACTGTCTGTCCAAGCTGCCGTCTCAGCCAAAAAAAAAGCCACTCACAAGCCAACCCTGGAAGGCGAGGAGGAGGGAAGAGCACGGGGCAACGAGGAGGACGAACTCGCCCTCTGGACCAGGTCCCTCCTGGTTGATTCTGACTGTTCTGTTGGGGTACCAGACTCTTCTTTTCTTGGCATTAAAAGGAGAAAACGGAGACACAAGAAACATTCCCGGTCATGATGTCGTCTTCTCCTTTTTCTTTTCTTATTTTTCCTTTCTACCTTCAGAATGTCCATCCTCGTGTGCGAGCGCACGGCCGGCGTTGTAACTCCAAAATAGAAATGTTTTTTCATTCTGTGCCTGCCGTCATGAACACATTCAGGCCGCCTCACGATGATGAAGACGAAAGTTCTGCTGAGGAGCTTGAAATCATTTTACGTGCACTTTTTTGTTTTTGGGTTTTCTGTCTTGTAGGGACGGGGGAGGGGGGAGCCTCACACGAGACAAGAATGTACAATGACAAAGGAGAACATAAGTTATTGTGTATTATAATGTAGGTAGTGAATCCAAAATTGATGATGCCTTTTTATTGATGCAAAGTGGCACATTTTCATTCGTCAACACAAACCTTTTTTTGTTTTTATTATCTTTTATGATTTTCACAGAAGAAAAGGGGGAGGGAGGGAGGAGGGGGGGACGACTTTTTATTTAAGAAGTGCCTCGAAGATCAAATTAATTAATTATCTCTCTGATTGCACTTATTGGACATTCTTCACCCGTCATGGTTTTTTCGGTAGGTTAAAGCCGTATGTTTGGAAGCCAGCACACACAAAAAAAAAAATTTGTTTTTGAGTGGATCACATAAAAAAAAACAAAAACGGATTATTTATTGCTTAAAAAAAAAATTCAGAAGAGCAAAATCGAAGCAGGAAACGACAGAAACCGGTGGCGGTGAGAGACAAAAAGCTGCAAGGTGAAGCTTGGCGTGTTGGTTACTGCGATGAGAGGACTGTGTCCCGCTTGCCAAGGATTTCCCGATGCCAAACGGGTGCTGTGCGGCTCCATACTTTCCAACCTGACTGTAATAGGAAGGTGTTTGAATGCCATAGCAGACTTACTGCCAGTCGCAGTCGGGCAGCTTTAGAAACGCATAAATTAGGCTGAAAAACAAAGCATTCCATCGGCCCTAGCTTCCACAGAGTGTACAGGCTTTGCTGGCCGGGCGCAGGTCCTTCCGCACAAGCTTCCACTGCGTGACCATCTGCAACCCCTCAAAAAAAAACCACCATGTGACCTGTTGGGTTGTGCTGCCCGGTGGAAACGGGTCTCTCTCCGTGTTTCACCATCTCTGCACAAAGGCTGGCTTTAACCGGAGCGGGTCCCAGCTCATATTCACACATAGAAGTCCTGATGAAGTGTTAGAATATATAAATGTTGTACATTTTTTAAATAACTGGGGTAAATTGTGATAGCAGAACAGTCCCGACCTGACAGATCCTACTATGTACTATGTACACGTCCGCCATCTTACAGCAGAGCCGACTTCGTGTGTGTGTCTGCCGTCCACAGAAGGGACTGTACCGGCCCGGTTCCCGTCCGGAACCCACTGAAACGTATCCGTATTGCTGACTATTAAAACAAAAAAACACTGAATCTAACCAAAATCATACTCTGAAGCTGTATTTTATCAAAAGTTACTGGTACTTTTAGCACCAAGAACTAAAAAAAAAAAAAAAAAAAAAAAAGAGTGAATTTGGCAAATTGGTCTGCTGCCTGTACGTTTACATGCTCGGTTAGGTCGACCCGCAGTTACAGCTCATGGGGCACTTTGATTGGACTACTTTCCTGTCTTTCTTGTCCCAGTGTACAAGCAGGAATCGATTCGTTCCACCACAGCAGGCTTCTTTTAGCTGGTTAGTGTTTGGGCTTTTCCAGTTGAGCGCTAACATCGCGGTCCGAAGTAATTTTAGCTTGCTGTGAACAGGTCCCACTCTGAGAGGTGAACCGAAGAGTTTTTTTCCATTTCATCCGTGATGTAGGCTTTACTGTTTTTCTTACAAATGAGATGCTATTCCTTGTGGTAATTCTGTTGTTAGCAGCTTCTTCTGTTGCTTCCAGGTCGAAGTCGCGGGTGGAAACTGGAGCGCCGGCACTGAGCGCTTAGTCCCGTTACGCCGAGGAGAAATTCGACTCCTAACTCGCTGAATGTGATCCAGCGTTTACACACCTGTTGTGGTCAGACTAACACGATAATTCAACCCTTCTTCCATCATAGAAACGCCCTGACTGTTGGACATCATGTCTAAGCTGCAGTACACAAACCTGTGCTCTTCTGCATCGGGCACAAAAATCAGCAATGTGGCACCTTCCCACAGGGTTGGTTTCAGAAGAAGTAACAAGTTATTTTTTGTCTTATTTAGATAACAGAAACTTAACGGCTAAGTTGGAACGTTGTTTCTACCAAACGGCAGCAACCATTCCTGCAAAACAACTCAAAGTTAACGGATTTCATGAGCTATTGTGGAGGTTAACTGTGTGTAACTGTGGAGGCAGTGGGTACTGGGCCCATACCAAAAGTCCTTATGAAGTTACTTTATAGTTACTTTGGGAAGTTCCTGCAGTTAGTTACACAGTCTGGATTTACACTGGCATTTAGTGCTCTTAATGTTTCCAATTTCAGCAAAATATTTCATTTAAATCGACTTAAAAAAAAGTGTTGTTTAGCCATTTTTACTGAATCTGAGTACAGTTTCTTTTAGGGATGTCGTGATTAATTAGTCAATTGGTACTTTATACCAATAGCATCAAAATTACCCCCCCTTGTGGATGACATTTGGTGTAAATCCAGCTCGGCTCGCCCAGCTGTTTTCGTATTTCTGCAGTCCTGATTCATCATATATGAAGCTGGTTCCAGTTCAAGCCACTTTACCTCCGTGTAACTGCTACCTTTTCAGAAGTGTAAGCATCATATCTAACCAAAATGCAGGAGTGTTGAGCCGATGAACCCTGGGATCAAAACATCAGCGGATATCAGCTCGGGTTGGGATTAACGGCTCCGACAGAAGTCCCTCTGCTCTCAGAACGAGCCTCGTCGGATCCCTCGTGTGCTTCTGGGGAAAGAAGAGCTCTCCACTGGCTGACAATTACTCCACCAAATCTGATCCGAGCTCATTTGATAACTACATAATAGGATTAATTAGCTGATCCCGAGTTAGAGGGTCTCATTTAGCTGCAGGGAGGGAACAGATATGGGGAAGGAGTTCCACAGAAAGCCAAGCCTCCCAAACTCCTCCTCGTTGGCTGCATTGTGTTCATGTTTTGTCGACCTCTTTGCACAGCAGACGATACATCAGAGGCATCTTTTTCTTGAGGGACCAATGGATGAACTGAAAGTCCTTTAATCTACATTACAGAACACTGAAGGGCCGTTCAGACAGAAAATGAGAATGATTTGAAAATGAAGTAAGACCGTGCGTTTTCAGGTTGTTTTTTTAATTTTATTTTAAAAACATAATGCTGGTTGGATCTGCTTAATTTTGCTTCGCCGCATCTTTGTAAATATGTGTAATTATTAAAAATGATACTGGTTTTCCGTGAACTGAGTCCTTGGGTTTGTTTTGCAGACAGTGGAAGGGAAATGTTTGCAGATGCTCCAGCTCTGTTTGGGTGTTGCCTCACGCAGCGGCACATCCTCTGATCGCCACTTAGGCCGTTCACACAGCAAGCCGAGAAGGTAATTAGTTGATGTTCATCCTCTAATTTTCTCTTTCTTTGATACAGAGATCAACTTCGACTGTTTAGTAGAATATTAATAAATCTGCATCTTCAACTGATTGCATCAGCTCAGTCACAATCAGCGAATGGAGGCGAGTGTGCATCATTAAGGCAGAAATAACAGATCCTTTCCACACGCAGGGTTCAATAACTTTAATGTTTTACAGATGAAAAGAAGCTGCGCTCGTTTTCAAACCAACACAAGAAGCTGTGTACTTTTATCTCCTTTTAAATGCTTGAGCTCTGCAGGCAGAAATGCAATCTGAGGCTCAAATCTGGCCGTTTCACCCCGTCAAATGGTGAAAATCTGTTGAGCAGTCGACTGCAGAAGAAGTTTTTCCCTTTAACAAATTTCTACAAAGTAAAGAAAGCGAGCCAACTGGAGTACTTTCTGACTATTTTAGGTCGGGGGTGGGGGAAATTTCCGATTCTTAGACGCATCGCTAGTCAGACGATTCTGAATCGATTCACAAACATAATAATTTAGATTATTTAAATAAAGTAATACAGACGGTTCTACAATATGGAACTAAGGCAAGGCCAGTTTCTCTGTACAGCACAATCCAACAACAAGGTGATTCAAAGTGCTTTACAGATGCATTAAAACAGTAGAAATAAAAAAGCCTGTTTTAAATTTTAAACAAAAAAGAAAGAAAGAAGAACAATAGATAAAATCAGGAGTTACAATGTGATTAAGTTTTGAAACTCAAGCTTCAGATTTGGAGCTTTATCCAAACGCAGCTGAAAATAGGTGTGTCTTCAGCCTGGACTTCAACACACTGAGTGTGTGTAGCCGGACTACCTTCATCAGCACCAAAACGAGGCTGGAACTCTGCTCACAGGACGTAGCAAAAGATGTTGCTGATATGGGATGCCATACAGCTTCATGTCAAAAGAGGCGAACTATCCCTTTAAGAATATAGAACTGGGAAATAAATGGTATAAAATTATGTTTAATGTCTGCAGTGGATGATCAGGAAGGACACCTTTTTTCTCCACTGAGCCTCATCAGGCGGAACTCGCTAGAAGAACGTTAATAGGCAGGATTGTTGTATGTAAGCACTCGTGATGTTTAATCCCCTTCTTGTGGTCAGCTTAGATTACCGTAAAGAATGGACCTAAGTGGAAACGGCTCGCCTCACCAGCACGGTTTTCACAGCTTTTGAGATGAATCAAAGCTCCATAAATAGGACTGTCGGACGCCTTCGGGTCCGTTTCGGTGCTGAAAGTCGCAGATTTCTGCTCATCGGCTGCTTTGTCCAAAGCCTCCGTCCCACGTCATCACCTCCAGACTGTACATGCGACTCATCTGTCCTGAGTTTCAGAGTTGCTGCGCGGCAGCGGCTTCGTGCTGTCACCACTCGTGCTCCACGTGGGGCAGATCGTCTGATTACAGCGTGAAGCGCCTCGCGGCGTAAACTCGTCTCCTGTTGAAGGATGCAACAACACTTTGAGCTAACGAGTGCAAACACAAACATGTTGGTGTAAAACGTCCCCCCGATTACTGAGCTAATTAACTTGATTAGGAGGAAGCTGCTTTTTTTCTTCAACTCAACAACTGGAGTAGAAAACCCAGCAGAGCTTCACACTCGTACCACAGGAAGCCCAAAGCAGATGATCTGATTAGACTCGGCTCTGCTGCATACATTTGCATATTAATGAACTCAGGCACACTTTTTGGGGAACTTGCATCAACGTTCCTCATGACAGCTTCCCAGTCGTTAGTCTGTGGTGTGATGGGTCCTGACTGTGCAAACAGTGAATATCTGCTCTGAGCTCCTTTATTCTCCAACACAGCCTGAAGCTTTCTGTCCTTTCTTTAAGGAGTCTTCAGGAACAGTTCTCAGGCTTCTTGAAGGACATCCCAAAGCTCTTCTTTGGATGTGGGCTGCCTTTTGTTCCGTTCTCTGCCAACATGATCCCACACTGCTTCAGTAATGTTGAGCTCCGGGCTCTGGGGAGGATTCATCCCTCCATCAGACCTGCTGTCACTCAGTGGGGTCACATGGCACTGAAAGGATCAGATTATTGGCTAAATTACAATAAGACTGAGCTGAGCAAGGGTAATTCTCCTTGGATATATGGCGGTGAATGAATGGGATCAGAGGCACAAAGCGTGTCATACCCCGGTATGATAGGTGGCGCTGTACCCATTCCAGCTGTTGCTAATAGAGACACTTCCTGTTGACCTCTTCACCACCAACAACAACAACAAACTCAGGCATTGGAGAAAGATGGAGAACGCAGAGCCAGATGAAGCTACGTCCCTCTACATTTGCTCTGTGATGAGCTGCTTGTTGCACAAACTCGATGCCCAACGGAGCATTCTCCATCGCGTTGTTTGTTTCTTTCTGACGGCGACAACAACAGGAATATTGTCTCCTTTGACTTCCGGGTCACGACCCCGGGAAAACATCTGGAGCATGCGCAGAACGCAAAGTCTGATTCACCACGAGCTTCAGCGTCTACAAGCAGGTTTAGAGAGACTTTCAACCCAGTTATCTCGGGGTCTGAATCCGATCCAATTCTTAGTCCGATTAAGGTGTCTACATGCACTTAATAACTCAGTCTGACTGTAATTTAGCCAATAATCCGATCCTTTCAGTGCCATGTAACCCCACTGACTGATTTTCAGCCCACTTCTTGTGTCCTTTGGCACAGCTCAGCCTTTTCTCCCTGTTTCCCTTCCTTAAGAACGGCTTCCTGACAGCCACCCTTCCATGGAGCCCATTTCTGATGAGGCTTGGGCCAACAGCAGATGGATCAGCTGAAGGTCCAGATGCATCTCTCAGCTCCTGTGTCAGGTCTTTGCTGGATGTTTTCCTCTTTCTTAAGGACATCACTTTCAGATCCTGTTCATCTGCTGGAGATAGTTCTTTAGGCCTGACACTTCTTCTTCTGTCCTCCACTTGTCCAGTTTCCTCAAATGTTTTAAGGACACACTGCACACCATGCTGAGATATGCCAAGTTTTCAGCTAACAGCTCTTTGGGACTCACCTTGTTGCTGCAGAAATCCTGTTTTCTGTCTGTCACACTGTGTTATTTTTGCTGTTTTTCACACATGCAGCTAAAGAAATGGGAACAAATGATGTGTCTCTGTGACAGGCTGCTGGGAACAAAGTGCCTAAAGATCCAGTTTAAAATGGCTTCTTTGCTAAGTTGTCTGTTATGCGTCGACCCACCAATCAGTTGAGCTTTGGTTGCAGCTTGACTCATCTTACCCGGAAGTATAACTGGAATGATGAGGCTGTGGTTATAAAATCAGGATTTTATTAGAGCAGAGTGACAGTTCTTTAACACTTTAGTTCCGGTTTCTGACAAACAGAAACATAAAGTATGTGAATGAGAGCAGCTTTATTCGTATACATTAATGCTTTTCCGTTTTCACGATAAGATACAAAAAGAAGGAACTTTTGAGCATGTTCAGAGCCCCTCGGCTCAGTTGAACTCACGCAGCAGTGATTCAGCCCCCCCCCCCCACCACATTATTATCTGGGTGTGTTCGTATGATTCTGGTCAGATTAGCATGTTTACGTGCTTTTTCTACCATCGTGCAAACATGCTTATTGGTTCATCCCTTGAGTTTGGTGTCATTTTTTTTTTATAGCTGAATGATTCGTAGCTCAGTGTTTCGTGGCTTTTAAACAAGAACAAATCTTCTGAAAGTGGTCCGGTACGAGGACTGGAGTAGAAAAACAGCTAATGTCCAAAGAAAAACTTCAGTTTTCTCATGTGCAGACGTTTCAGGCTCCTCGTCTCCTCTTACCTGGAGGAAGGATACGCCAACCGGAGTATTCTTTGTTGAGAATCCTCTTCGTGCCGCTCACACATGAAGAGTTGATGAAGATAATGGTGTAATGGCAACGCGGGGCATTTGGTTCCACCGCTCAGCTTTATAAGGAGACGAAGGTGGTTGGAAGTCAAAGAATGAGGGCAAAGCCGGCTGCTGTGGAGGCGCACACGTGTTCAGACGGTTCCTGAAGCGGGTTTAAAGAAAGCAAGAGACACGAAGGGAAGGAAGGAAAAAGATGGATGCCTCCCACCTCAGAAGATGTGACGCCCCCTCAGCTTCAACCCCCGGGTCTCTGTGTGGAAATAACTCAGTCTTTGCAGAGCTGTGTCCTCCTCCGTGATCCCGGAGAGCGTGCGAGGCATCTGGGCTCCCTGCAGATCCTGGCCAGCAGCCAGCAGCCCGCCGGCTCACCAGGTCACGTCCACGTTGGTCTCCGACAGACACTGGGCCAGGTGGCCGTCACAGTCCATCTGTGTGAACCTGGAGAGAGACGGGAACAAGGTGCTGACAAGGAGCGCGTGATGAGCACATACTGATGCACACAGTCTGTGCCGGCACAGCCCAAACTTCAAACTTCCACAGAGGGAATGTTAATCTTCAGCTGGGGTGTTTGGGGCCATCTGGATGCTTACATGACCACTACTCGATTCCCAAAAGGGGCACCTTGTCCCTGCAAACTGGAGGCAAAAGGCCAAAGGGCCGAATAGGGACTGGGGCTCCGACTGTGCCAACATGGGGTTTCCAAAAGTAAAAACAGAAAAAAAGAAGCCTTTTATTTATCAATTTGCTCTGTAATGGAGACATGAAAGCAGAGAAATACCAAAGTTTCTTCTGTACAAGGCCTGTTATCTTGTTTTGTTTGTTTTTTTGCACAATCGATGCAAAGAAATCAATGCCTGCAGAAAACAGGTGGAAAATATGTGAACCTGCGCGGCAGCCCGGCTGCAGACACCCGTCCTCTGTGCTGGAAACCAGGCCTGTTGTTACAGGAGAGACATGAGAAAGTCTGTGGCTCAGTAAGGAGACGGGACAACTAACCAGCTGCAGATCTGACCAATGACGAGCCGGCACAGCTGAGAAAGGCTGCCCACCGCATCCAGGTTAACCCAACCTGGATGGGTTAAAAGCGGAGGACAAATTTCGTGTGTATGCATGACCAATAAATCGGATCTTAATTAATCTTAATCTTAAATGAGATCAGCTGCACTGTAAGCCGTTTTATTTTGGTCAGTGGTTGCTTTGGCCCTATTTTCTCTCCCTTCGTATCACTGCCTGCTGTGTAGACCGAAGTGCAGACCGAAGTGCAGACCGAGCAGTAAACACTGTAACAGGCTCGGCTGTCGGCAGGCGGCAGCAGGCAGTGATACGAAGGGAGAGAAAATAGGACCAAGCGATTGTGAGGTCTGACTTTTTCCTGGAGAACCATTTTGTGATGCAAATGTATTACTCTTTTGAACGCATATTGTTTTGAGAAGCAAAACGCTTTATTTTTTAAACCCCAGCCAACTAGCCGGACTACCTTCATCAACACCAAAACGAGGCTGGAACTCTGCTCACAGGACGCAGCAGGGGGTAAGAAGATGTTCAGAAATGATGTTGCTAGTATCGGATGTCATACAGCTTCATGTCAAAAGAGGCGAACTATCCCTTTAAGCAAACTGAGCCAATGTACAGCTAACACAGTTAAAGACACATTCATCCACTTTAATCCATTTTATCACTATTATTATTATTATTATTAGCATTAGCATTATGCTACAGGAGCACGAACTGACGAGAAAGAATCTTGAGGTTAAACTTTTAGTGGGAAAACAAAGTGATGCGCAGCTCTTACCCAGCAGGGAACATCTGTAAACACATGGGACAGCTGTGAAGCCTCGCTCCTGCACCGCTCCTCTGCTCCTCCTCTCGTTCCCCGGGGGGAGGCGAGCGGGCAGATGCCTTCAGCCACTGTGTGAGAAGCTGCCTGCTCAGCGGTCCGGCCTCTTTACGTTGTCCTCCGACACTCGATCGTCCTGCTGCTGCTGATGAGGATGCCGCCGCCGCCTCCTCCTCCTCCTCCTCCTCCTCTTCCTCCCACCTGTGGACAGACGGCCGCTGTGTTCTGCTGAGGAGGGCTGGAGGAGAAGCCGTCTGAGGATCAGGACACTCGGGACTGTCAGGTGGGTCTGCTGCAGGTTTGGTCTGTACGAGGAGGTCCCGCTGGGAGGAGCCGAGGCTCCGTGAAGATCCTGGGAAGGGCCCGACCTCGCCGCAGAGGTCACACCACCGCAGTTCATCCGACTTCAGTGACGGGGGCTGCTGCAGCGACACGGACAGGAGAGCAGATGGCCGACGTAAGAGATTTAAATAAACGACAACGAGCTGTTCCCTGGATCTCAGCAACAGAGCGCAGAATAACTCGAGCCACATTCATCAGGAATAAAAAGGAGTGATTCTGCTCTAAACACCTAATGGCTCCAGTTATGATCGTGTTTCTGTAGTTTGATTATAAGAAGAAGACGTGTTGAATACAAGAAAACTAATCTGTGTCTAAAACCTAGAAATAACGCTGACGTTATGTCACAATTTAATATTGTTAATTTAAAAATCCTAGAGGAAACAGTTCGGCAGCTGAAATCAACAACTTGTTCTCTAGACATAATACCATCCGACTTTTTAAAAACTGTTTTTACCTCAGTAGAAAGTGATCTCCTACGAATAGTTAACAGCTCACTGGCATCGGGCATTTTTCCCAAGTCACTAAAGACAGCTGCCATTAAGCCACTCCTAAAGAAGAGAACTCTGGACGCCTCTATGATGAACAGCTACAGACCTGTCTCTAATCTCTCTTTTATATCTAAGATTATTGAGAAAGTTGTATTTAACCAGCTCAACGACTTTCTGAATGAAAGTGGAAGTCTTGATAACTTTCAATCAGGCTTCAGACATCATCACAGCACTGAAACAGCTCTGGTCAAAGTGTTAAACGACATCAGGTTGAATACTGATTCTGGTAATGTTTCAGTCCTGGTCCTGTTGGACCTCAGCGCTGCGTTTGATACTGTAGATCACAGAATCCTGTTGCACAGGCTGGAAAACTGGGTTGGACTTTCTGGAGCGGTCCTTAACTGGTTCAGGTCCTACTTAGAAGGCCGGAGTTATTTTGTTACAATTGGCAGCTATGAATCTGAGCGAGTGGCCATGACTTGTGGAGTCCCCCAGGGGTCAATTCTTGGACCTCTTCTGTTTAACTTGTATATGCTCCCTTTGGGTCAGATATTGCAGAACTTTAACATCAATTATCACAGTTATGCAGACGATACACAACTTTATGTGTCTCTGTCACCGGACGACTGCAGCCCAGCAGATGTACTGTGTCAGTGTCTGAAGGAAGTAAACACCTGGATGAGAGAGAATTTTCTACAATTAAATGAAGACAAAACTGAGATCATTCTGTTTGGTAGCAAAGAGAAGAGGGTCAGCGTTGGTAAATATCTTGAGACTCGGGACCTTACAATCACTGACCAAGTCGGTAACCTCGGAGTGTTGATAGACTCAGATCTGACTTTCAGCAGCCACATCAAAGCTGTCACCAAGGCAGCTTTTTACCACCTCAGAAACATCAACAGAATTAAAGGTTTCCTCTCCCAAAAAGACCAGGAGAAACTCCTCCATGCATTCATCTCCAGCAGACTCCATCACTGTAACGCTCTTTTAACTGGACTTCCCAAAAAGAGCATTAAACATCTGCAGCTCATCCAGAACGCTGCTGCTGGAGTTTTAACCCGGACTAAGAGATCTGAACACATCACAGCAGCTTTAAAATCTTTACTCTGGCTTCCAGTCAGTCACAGAATAGATTTTAAAAGCCTGCTGATGGTTTACATCTGTGATCTGTTCAGAGAATATAAAGCCAGCAGAGCTCTGAGATCCAAGGACTCAGGTCAGCTGGTCCAGCCCAGAGTCCAGACTAAACATGGAGAAGCAGCATTTAGCTGTTATGCTGCGAACAAGTGGAACAAACTGCCAGTGGAGATTAAACTTTCACCAAATGGAGACATTTTTAAATCCAGGTTAAAAACATTTCTTTTCTCATGTATCTATGCATGAAATATCTTTTAACTTATCTAGACTGTTGCCTGTTTTTAAATTCATTTAAATGATTTTATTTGTTTCTCTTTATATTCTTTTATGTATTTTTAATGCTTCTTGCACTCCCTGCTGCAATGCTTTTATTTTATGTAAAGCACTTTGAACTGTTTGTACATGAAATGTGCTATACAAATAAATTTGATTTGATTTGATTGAATAAAACGGGCAGTATGTTGGCAGTAAATTCACAATTTAATCTGAAGACGACTTTCCTAACAGTTAGAAAGCAGGAGAAGCATCTGAAAAATCACTTCCAAGATGTAAAAAACAAACATTTTTTAGACGGTTTGTGCTTAAAGGGATAGTTCGCCTCTTAACATGAAGCTGCATGACATCCCATACTAGCAATATCATTTATGAACAATGGGACTCATGCAACAACCGTTCGTATGCACAGATTTGTTCTTAAATCGCGCGTACAAGTGATTTAAGAGAATTTGCGCATTCACCAATCTTTTCGTATTTTACAGAATTTAGTAACCCAGACCTGTTGTAGGAGTTTCCTAAAATAGTCCGCTGTGATTCCAATCAAGTTTGCTTGACTAATGGATTGTATATTTAATTACTTTGAAGCAAACATAAATTAATATATACATTATATCCCATAATGATGCTGACATTATTCTGTTTGACTTAAATTCTGCACTAATTGAAGGTTAATTTGACTCTGGATATAACAAGGTCAAAGGGAAGTATAACCAGCTGCTCACTTGCTACTTTTCCGTCAGGCTCTTGGAAGAGAGCGTGTGCTCCGAGAACGTGTAGATATCCTAGTGGAGACAGACGAATGGCTGACATCACGATTAAGATTGCCAAGGACTGTGCTGCTGCAAATATGCAGCTTGCTGGAGCCACAACTCCAAAGAAACACACCGATCAAACCCAGTTCCACCACATGTCCAGGTCTTCACCATCCTGTAGACCGAGCAACAAACACCGTAACAGGCGCGGCAGCAGGCAGTGATATGAAGGGAGAGAAAATTTTGTGATGCAAATGTATTACTCTTTTGAACGCATATTGTTTTGAGAAGCAAAACGCTTTATTTTTTAAACCCCAGCCAACTAGCCGGACTACCTTCATCAACGCCAAAACGAGGCTGGAACTCGGCTCACAGGACGCAGCAGGGGGTAAGAAAATGTTCATAAATGATGTTGCTAATATGGGATGTCATACAGCTTCATGTCAAAAGAGGCGAACTATCCCTTTAAAATGTGTTCGATGCTGTTGGAACACTGTCCCCATCGATGCTGCCGTCCTTCTGCTTCATTAGACTTAGGAAACATGTCGGAGTTGACTGTCACAGAAAACTTTTACACCTTTTTGTTGCAGTTCGGCAGGACTGAGAGTCCCGCTCGGCCCTGATTTAACCTTCGTCTGTGTGCATTAACCACCAGGTGTGCCTTAAAAAAGGGAAAGAGGCTGTGTTCGAAACCGCATACTACATACTGATCGATCAGACAGTATGCAGAGCGTTTACCCACAATGCATTTCGCTCCTGCCCGAGCCGAAATTAGCGGGCCTGAAGCTAATTTCACTTAAGCTCTAAACTCTGTAAACTTTAGCAACGTTTGAAACATTTTCAGGCGAGAAAGTAGTCGTTTAGATCCCCAACGTGTTGAAAACCTGACAAAATACCGGCTGTTTACAATTTTGCTCCCACGAATTCGGCGCTATTAAAGCTAGCCGTAGTGAGCAACGCACTTCCGGTTATTTTCACAAAATAAAATACACGTTGCCTTTTATCACAGGGAAAGCCATTACGATACAATTGGTGCTTTTGTTTTGAAAACAGGAAGTGAACCTACCCTCGTTGTAGCTAGCTTGAAACTGCCGTTTTGACAGGAAATGATGATCGGCGACGTCACGTTACGTTGCATCTTGGGTAGTTTGAGTACGAGTAGTAACCTCATGATGCATACCCAACATTTCGGCGAATCTAGTATGCATCCGGGAACTTAAAAAAAGTTAAAGTTAGTATGAGTAGTAGGAGAAGTATGCGGTTTCGAACACAACCCAAGTGTCTGTGGTCCAACTGGTAAATGTGAGGATGGAAACTTCTCCTTTAAGAAAAAGAAAAGTCGAATTGGCCAAGAAAGTTGCAGTCGGTGTGTCTCTGCGTCTGAACTCTGGATGTTTGAGCCCGTCTGAAGAAACTTGTATGTGTAGTTCAATCCTCCACAGGACTGATGTAATGCAACGTACCGCTGCAGGTGGAAGGGGGAGATCAGGAACCAGGTCCCAGCGCTGCTCCTCCAGGTACGGCAGAGCAGACTTGAGTGCGAACGCCCAGAGGCTCTCCACAGCGGGGGGCCGCGGTGTGTTCCACCAGGCTGCTGCTGCTGGGAGCGCAGACCTGCATCACACACACACACTGTTACACACCGCTAACCTCCTGCCTGCATCCAGTGCAACACGTCAACATAAAAAAAACGTGACGCCTTTCCACAGATTTTTGAAGTTAATCAAAAATGTTTTAATTTTTAATCGGTTGTTATTCTTTTTAAAAATATTTCCAATGCATTTTTTATCCGACACTGAAATTATTCATGCTGTTCCCCTTTGATCTGGCGCACATTGTCTTCTTTTGCTTAAAAGAAAAGAAAAGAAAAGAGAGAAACTAACGTGGATTGTATTCTGCATACATTAACAGCAAAGGCTCAAATCTGCCTCATTTTTTGGGGAAATAATGAAGGAATTATTATTTTTTCCAAATCAAATGTATGAAATTCAGGAGCATGTTGGTTCGTAGAAAAGCTCATATGTGTTCTTAAACTCTTAGTGTTAGTCATACATAGTTTGTGAACAGCTGCTGTAGAATCTAATACCACCTTAAAATGCTTTATTATGTCAGAGAGGAGATGATTTCATTCAGTTAAGGAAGGTGAAGTTTATATGAACAAATGTGACAACCATTGAGTGTTAAATCTCATGCTCTCATTTCCTAATATAAAAAAGGTTAAAAATATTCTAAATTGTTCCGAATCATTTGGCTCAACCCCACTGTAACATCTCCACTCAATAATCTAGAGTCCCTTTGCCAAAACGTAAAATACTCACTAACATCTGGCTTTTGTCTTTAAAGGAAAAAGGTACAATTATACGGAAGCCCAGAGCAGACGTGGTACGTATAAATTTTTTTCTGATGGTTTTCTCGAGATAACGAGTTAATTTACCGATGGTTTTCGAGGCCAGTTTTTCTCCCCAGTCCGCCCCTGTTTAAATGTGTTTATATGTATTTCTGGCAAAGGTTTTTACCCATTTTTACCCCCTTTCATTGAAAACTGAATAAAGTAGCCTATGAATCAAACATGGAATGTGGAGCGTTTGTGTAACAATGCACAAAGCAAATCCTGCTGGTGTGACAAGCATTTCGTTTTTCGAGATAACGAGTTATTTATCTCATTATCTTGAGAAAACCATCAAAAAAAAGTTTACACGTACCACATCCGCTCTGGGCTTCCGTACAATCAGCACAATGATGAGTGTTTTGTGGCTCCAGCTCTGATCAGCATTGATGTAAACGTGAACACAGCCCTGAAATAAGTTGGATAACCACACCTTTCTTCACCTTTTTTAACCCGTTAATGCAAGTATCAGACATCTGTGGATGAGTTTTAGCTGGTACGACCCCACCGATCATTCAGTCTCACGCCTGATGTTTGGAGCCGTCCATACGGGCCGTTTCAGTGTCTGTAGCTTTAAATTAAGTAGCTGCTGTTGACCACGCCCCTTTCAGGAAGAGCTGGACAGGAGCAGCCAATAGGAGACCCACAGTGACATCACAGCTTCACATTTTTAACCCTGCTGGCTTCCTATATTTCTCACTTTCATTATTTATCTGCCTTTGTTTTTCACTACATAATGTTCTCCCTATGGCTGGGTAAAAAAAAACAAAACGATTCAATCTATTTCATTTTAAATTTTGCAAAAGCGATTTGTAGGGCATGAGATCGATTATTTATTTATTTTCCCCATGAAGTTAACCCAAGTGGTCTCGTGCGTGATGCAACAGTGGCGTGTTTACATCTGCTTGTCATTCAAGCGCACAAGCTTGCAAGATGGCCGACGCAGGTAAAACTCTCAGCAAGCCGCCCCAACTTAAGTCTGAGGTCTGGAACCATTTCGGTTTTAAAACAACAAAAGGACAAAGAGTTGGATAAAACCAAAGTGGTTTGCAAGATCTGCCAAGCGGAGCTCAGTTATTGTCGAAATACTCCAAACCTCAGA
Organism: Odontesthes bonariensis; assembly: GCF_027942865.1. Lineage (NCBI taxonomy): Eukaryota > Metazoa > Chordata > Actinopteri > Atheriniformes > Atherinopsidae > Odontesthes > Odontesthes bonariensis. The sequence continues at coordinate 5,327,821 of NC_134515.1, read as the reverse complement.
AACCACTTTATCACACTACGCTAACATTAGCTTCCGCCAACAAGCCGTCCGGGGCAAAACAAAAGAAACTGAGGGAATCGCTAACATTACCAGCCGATTCTCCGCTGGCCATAAAGATATAAGACAAATATAACAGAGGCCATTGCAAGTTTTGTCTGCAAAGATTTACGCCCGTACTCGGTAGTGGAAAACGAAGGCTTCAAGCGGCTCGTTCGTGTGCTCGATCCACACTACGTTATGGTGCAACGTAAACATCTGACTGATGAGTGCGTATCCACTGTTGGCTCGCCTGGCGAAGCCATACCTTTGTGTCCCAGGGACCAGTATTGCATCGGAGAGGGTGTTTTCACTGCAAAAAGTAGCTGCCAAACCCCAGATCACTTCAATGAGCTCCTTTTCCTGCACAAAAATCTCACAATTACCAAGTGAGAAAAAAGTCACAATAATAGGACTTGACTTTAGATCGTTTAAGTTTACTTTTAGTTTTGTTACCATTATTATTATCATTTTTGCACATTAAGAAACAATGCCTTAATACAATTTGTATCAAATTGAATCGTGATTAATCGATTCAGGACCTTATGAATCGAAATCGAATCGATTTAGGAACCAGCCCTAGTTCTCACTGTATTTCTAACACTTGTTAAACAACTTTGAAACTGCGCTGCATGTTTACGCTCCACTGGACTCAGACAGGTGAATCATTTTACAGCTAAATTTCCAGTTTAAGCTGCTCTCATTCACATATGTTTCTTTTGTCAGACAGAAAATCTGCTCATGAAGACGACCCACGCTCACTTAAAGCTTTTCCAGGCTGTCGCTCTGCTCTAATAAAAACCTGATTTATATAACCACAGCCTCATCTGACAGAACCCCCGTTAAAGTAGCTTAAAGACAGCGTCTGTGCGGTGAATTCAGCTGGACTTACATGGAAAGAGGAGGCTAGAGGCAGCAGGATGTTTTGAAAGTTTTTCATACACTTATCAGAATGGGACCTACTTTGGTCAATTAGTCGATTTTTTTATCTCCCATGCATGTAAACCGAGACAAAGACGGGTTTATAGGATGGGTTATAACCCAGATATAATAACTTATTGAAAAATAAGTTATTATATTGGTTTTATATTTCCCAAAAATCAGACGACTAAATGTCTCCATGGCAAAGAGAGAATAAGGCATGCTCATGTTGATATTTGACCAAATGTGAGCACCTTTAATTCGTCCTGCACCTGAAATAATTCACCAGAACGAGCTCCAGTTTAATCACGCGCAGGCTGAATTTCACACGTTTAACACAAAAGTCTTCAGTTATGTCTCCTTGTTCATGTTTTTTTTTTCTTTGGCTTTCACAAATCTGTTAACGGGGTTCTCACATAAAACTTCAAACACGGCTGTTTTTAACCCGGACAAACGGACTCACCCCTCGCTGTTCCCGGTCCCGGTGCTGTGGGAGAAAGTCGAATCGTTCCTCTTCGCTGTTCCGCCGTCCGTTTTTTCTGAATTTAACTCTTTAACGGAAAGCTTCTTACGTTTAAGTTTGGATTTGGGGTAATTTTCAGCCATGTCTCATTCATTTCTTTCGGTTTCCGCGCCAGTGTGTGAGAATACAACTTCCGGTATTAGGACCTGACGTCACTTGTCACTGCCCAATCAGTAACCCATTCATGCTGTCTTTCCCATGTGTCATAAATGGGTCTGACCAATCAGGTGAAAGCATCAAACTGACAGACATAACACACCAAGGGATGACCAAACGGACCGGCGGCAAACACAGTTTTGCATTGAATTTTATGAAAATCACATGAAATATTTTATCGTAATTAGATCTCACAGAATCCTAAAACTCTCTTGTAAGTACTTTTTGTTGTTGTGATGTTTTCATTTTTGGCCCCTGGACTTTAATTACACAGTTTCTGCAAATCTTTCTAAACCTCACTATTATTTAATTTCGTAATTGGTTTGAAATGTGTACTGAACATACATAAAACTAAATATATCCGCTAGCAAGCCACAGTTGATTAATATTTTACTGCAATTGCATGAATAAAACTGATTTTTTTTAAACATTTTCTCTCCAAACAATTGTAAAATGATCCATTTCTGTCTTTTCTTTGCCTTAAACTCAGCAGTTTGTGGACAAAGAATTTGTGGGTTGCCAAACCTACCATTATGCCTCTTATGAGGAAACAAACTAAACCCTGACTCGAGAGTTTGAGATTAGGTGGGAAGCGTTCCGTTAAATTAAACTATATCTCTCTACATCATGCACACCAAACCCTTAAAGTTGTAATAAATCATATTGTAAACCTTAATACAGCAGCAAAAAGCCTCCCTTCTCTTTCTGTGTGTCCTGCTCATGCTGTGCATGACTGGCTATGCATTTGTTGCAGGTGAAACCATGTTTTTGATGTAAAACACTTCCACAGAGACAGTGATAAGATCCAAATTTCTATTGATCTGTCTGTTATTGGACAGAGAGGAGCTTCTCGCCACGACTTTTTGGAAGTTGGAACTGGAGCATGCAGTGGATGGCATCAACCGTACACCTTCGCCTGACACGAGCTTGTGACCAGTACATTCCTTTTTGTTTCCCCCACGTCTGAGTTACATGAAAATATTTTTGTTAAACAATTTTGTGACTTCCTGGTTAGGTTGAGGCAATGCAACTGCTTTTATTCAGTGTTTAAATTATTAAAAAGATCTTTTACAAAGCAGCTGTCACCTTCATGGATACTCTTTTGCTGGTTACATAAGTAATAATTCTAATTGGCGCGAGGCAATAAGTTCCTTTGGTTAAAATTAGAAGTCATAACAGCTTTAACGGGGTTAATTTTTTGGGCTGCATGCATTAGTCCCTCGAGGACTGATTGAGATCTTGAAATTTAGTGTCACAGAAGCCTTTTTGCACGAGTGAACTCGCTGTGGGAGCTCCCATGATGCACCTCTCCTCCCTCTGCTCTCTTTCCCCTCCATGTACGTGTGACATCATCGTTGTCAGTAACTTGTGTTTCTCTCTCTCAGCAGGTGTCCCTGGCCTGGTGTTACGGTGCTTGTTGTCCCCTCTTTTCTGTCCTCTCAGCCCCCAGCCGGTCGAGGCCGACGGCCGCCCTTCCTGGTTCTGGTTCTGATGGAGGTTTCTTCCTGTTAAAAGGGAGTTTTTTCTCTCCACCGTCACCTCGTGCACGCTCAGGACGGGGGATTAAAGAAAACCTTCTATGCAGTCTGTTGGTTTCCTTGGCGATGCAGCTCTTCTTTTATCTTTTTTGTATGAATCGGAAAAATTTGCAACCGAATGAATTTAATTTGATCGTAATATAATTTTATTCGGATGAATCGGATTGTAATTAGGGCTGGGCAACGATTAAAATGTTTAATCTAATAAATCACATGATTTCCCTGATTAATCACGATTAATCGCATTTGTACGCAGAATCCAAAAATGAATCCAAAAGTAGTGTATAGCTTTTAGCATTTAGCTTTATTTTAAATGTGCTGCCATATGAATGAAAGTGCCATAACATTTGTTGTGCAAACACACTTTTAACATCAGCATCTTTCTGTAGTTTTTATGTAGAAGCCTCGCTCCACTGTCTGTTTCCTTGAATGACTTGCTGCTATCAGTTGTGTGTTTTGCCTTTAAGTGATATTTTAGACTGGAACTACTACGCTGAGAAGACAATTCAACTTGGCAGTGTTTACAGATGACTTTGGTTCTGTGGACTCCGCCGTCTGGAAGAACTTTAAAATGAAAATGGCCGACTAAAAGTTCTGTACCCTTCTCCATGTTTGGTGGATCCGCCGATTACTTTCTTTTCCGGTTCCACAGCAGACAGCAACAGACTTTTACAAAATAAAATAAATAATAAAAACTGTGTAAATGCGCGATAAAATATTTATCGGCGTTAAATAATTAGCGAGTTAACGCGATAATAACGAGTTAACTCGCCCAGCCCTAATTGTAATCTGGACTGTATCTTGAATTGAATTGACATGGTAATCATAAATTTGGCTTTACGTGCATCGAGTTCAGACGCCGACCCGGATGAGCATCGACTCTGAGCTCCCACTCCGGCTCTATAGGCACAAAGATTAAACACCTGTCTGGAACAGCCAGTGCAAAAAGGCTATCAGCAGCCACACGGCTGCAGCTGATAATCACAAACTTATTTTTGTCCTAAATTGAATTCTAAAATGCAGCGGTGCAGTTTCTGACTGATAGACCAAATTCGATTTATTCCCTAATGGGCTTAGTGCTTAAGTTGATTTGATTACCGACCTGCTGTATATGTTTCTTCACTCCTTACTTAGTGATGGAGCCTTCTGATGGAGTCTTTCCACAGACGCAGCACCCACCTGCAGCTGTATGACGGTGCAGAGGATTTCAGATCTTTGAGAATAAAAGTCATTTTAAAACATCGGAGGGAAGCTGAAAAACAACATTTAGGTCTGAGATGTGTAAGCTTGAGTGGTGCATTGAATGCAAGATAAATGTTAAATGCAGTGCAGTCACTGGAAAGATTTGTTATTTAGTTGTGTCTTAAAGCATGAAACAAAAGGATAAGTAGCTTTCTGTGTTCTGCACTTTGATTGAATCACTTAATCCTGAACTCTCACTTTTAATGCTCCGACAATATTGTGCCAGTCTTGCACAAGGATTTCTATTTAGTGCACAGCAAAGAAGGTTACATCACACAAGAATGCTAACTGTTTTGATGGTACTTTGTTCCCTCTGCTAGGACACACATAAAGTGGAAAGTTGAAGTCATAACATTGGTGGGACTTTCTGAGCTTTTTAAGCTTTAGGCCAGAAGAGAGGGACCAACGGAGAGCGGCTGCAATTATGCAATGGAAAAAAGACGAGGGAAAGCTGGATGGGACGAAAGGAAGAAGAAAGGAAAAGGGGAAAGAAAGCGTTATTCAAACAAAAGGAAAACAGCACTCTGTGGGAAAAACCTGCAAGTATGAAATAAGTTGCAAAAAATGTGTTTCAACCCCATTCCCAACGAGATGAGCCCCGCAGAAGGGCTGCTGCTGCGTTCGTCATGTTGTGCAACCAGTTTTTTTTTAGGGTTTTTTTTTCTACCTCGACCTCAAAAAGGGAAGAAACACAAAAGCAGAGCAGTGGGCCAGGCCTGTGGGTCCGTAGGGCTACTCTGGGAAAAATCTGCCCGGCGCCTGGAAACAAATGTTATGTCACACGTCGCACGTGGATGTCCTGTGTTGTTGTTTCGTTACCGTGGCGACGACGGCGGCACCGTCAACGGTTGAAATTAAAGAAAGAAAGAAAAAAATAACTTTTTTTTTTCCGAGGTTGGTGATGGAGAGATGGCATCACCGGGATGATTCAAGTGTTCTGACAGAGTGGGGCTCACAGAAAACGACCAGAATCTAATTCTTCCTCTGCTGGACATTGGGTTTCCCATCCTTCACACCGAGTTGAGCCGAGTTCACTTCACCTCCGTCAGTTCTGTTTGAGGCTTTGGAGCATCTTAGTGGTTCTGCCTCCACTTAAAGTGCTGAGATAAATCAAATCAAATTTATTTGTAGCACATTTCATGTACAAAACAATTCAAAGTGCTTTACATAAAATAAAAGCATTGCAGCAGGGAGTGGAAGAAGCATTAAAAATACATAAAAGAATATAAAGAGAAACAAATAAAATCATTTAAATGATTAAAAACAAGCAACAGTCCAGATAAGTTCAAAGATATCGTGTAGATTTCATGCATAGACACATGAGAAAAGAAATGTTTTTAACCTGGATTTAAAAATGTCTCCATTTGGTGAAAGTTTAATCTCCACTGGCAGTTTGTTCCACTTGTTCGCAGCATAACAGCTAAATGCTGCTTCTCCATGTTTAGTCTGGACTCTGGACTGGACCAGCTGACCTGAGTCCTTGGATCTCAGAGCTCTGCTGGCTTTATATTCTCTGATCAGATCACAGATGTAAACCATCAGCAGGCTTTTAAAATCTATTCTGTGACTGACTGGAGGCCAGAGTAAAGACTTTAAAGCTGCTGTGATGTGTTCAGATCTCTTAGTCCGGGTTAAAACTCCAGCAGCAGCGTTCTGGATGAGCTGCAGATGTTTAATGCTCTTTTTGGGAAGTCCAGTGTGGCGTTTCCAGTGCCACTGCGGGTTCTTTCAGCGGTAAGTTAGGACTGAGACTCTTTGACGGTTGTCAATGCTTTTATTGGTTCTATACAACTCTTCTGTATTTCTCCTGCACGGCCTCCTTCCCAGGCTTCGTCCAGGCTTTCTCTCCTGCTCTTCCTCCTCCTGGCTCCAGCACGCTACTGTTTGTAAAGGAGAGTGATTAGACGAGTGGATGCTGGTGTGCTAATCACTCACCTAGTGCTGCTCCCCTGAGCTCTCTCCACACCTCTCTCCTGCAGCTGATGCACCACGCCCCCTCCACATACCTCCACTGCCCGACTTAGGCCGGGGAGCTGCCCGGCCTATGGATCACCTTGAACTTAAAGGGTTGAAGCGCAAGACACCAAAGGGTGATCCGCGCGTTGGCATCCTTCATGCGGTGGAGCCACTGGAGGGGAGCATGGTCCGAGCAGAGGGTGAATGGGCGCCCCAGCAGGTAATAACGCAGAGCGCCGACCGCCCACCGGATGGCCAGGCACTCCCTCTCCACCGTGCTGTACCTGGCCTCCCTCTCGGACAGTTTCCGGTTGATGTAGAGCACTGGCCGGTCGACACCCTGCACCTGCTGGGACAGAACGGCCCCCAGTCCTCTGTTCGATGCATCAGTCTGCAGAGTAAATGGGAGAGAGAAGTTAGGGGTGTGAAGAAGAGGCTCCCCACAGAGGGCCTGTTTTACCCTCTCAAGCGACACCTGGCACTGCTCCGTCCACCGGACTGGATCTGAGGCACCCTTTCGGGTGAGGTCGGTCAAGGGGCTGGTCAGCTCCGCGTAGTCAGGAATAAACAGCCGGTAATATCCGGCTAGCCCCAAGAACCGCCGCACATCTTTTTTTGTCTTGGGCCTTGGGCAGGCTGCAATCGCTGCTGTCTTGTCGACCTGTGGACGCACCTGCCCGCCGCCCAAGTGGTACCCCAAATATCGTACCTCCCTCCGTCCAACTGCACACTTCTTCGGGTTGGCCGTGAGCCCCGCCTGCCTCAGTGACTCGAGCACCGCGGCCACCTGCCGCACATGCTCCGCCCAGCTGTTGCTGTGGATGATAACGGTAGCCGTCCACTATTCCGGCACGTCAACTTGACTCGCCGGATTGGATGCCTAGTCTCGCCGTGTTGCTACTGCAGTGGGCGTGTACAGAGGGGCTTGTATACGAAGTTGTAGATAGAACATACGGGCTCCGGGGGAGAGTAAATAACTTGTGATTTTAACCAACCGAAGTTTCTCCCTCTAAAAATTTGAGTTTTGGAGGGAAATGAATGTGTATAAATCGTCAGCAATGGAACATTATTTCGTATTTCACCATGGATGTGGATCTGCGAGCGAGGAGAGCTGCTGTGCTGCTGCTGCTGCGACACAGGAGATCACATGATCTACTTTCAATGGATAACGCACTCCGTCTGCCGTGGCAAATTTGCATAAAGTTAGTTCGAGCCCAACTTTTTGACGTGCCGCAGGTCCGCCGCTCGCCGTGCCGGAATCCCAGCATGCTTTGCGAGCACGGCGACAACGATCGGCCGGATTTCATTGAAAATGAATTGAATGCGTTGGATACGGCTTGACGTGCCGGAATAGTGGACGCCTACCGTAACATCATCCAGGTAGGCGGCAGCATATGCAGCATGCGGCCGCAGCACCCGGTCCACGAGGCGTTGGAATGTGGCTGGGGCCCCAAACAACCCGAACGGAAGTGGGACCAATTGGTACAAACCGGACGGAGTGGAGAAGGCCGTTTTTTCGTTGGACTCTGGAGACAGGGGAATCTGCCAGTAGCCCTTGGTCAAATCCAGCGTCGTGAAAAAACGAGCAGTGCCCAGGCGATCCAGGAGCTCGTCGACCCGGGGCATAGGATAGGCATCAAACCGTGAAACAGCATTCAGTTTGCGTGTGGGCCAATCCACACAGAACCGAATAGCCCCATCCTTCTTGACCACAAGAAGGATGGGGCTACTCCAGGCACTGTGGGACTCTTCTATTACGCCCATTTCCAACATAGCTTTCAATTCTGCCTGAACCACTTTTCTCTTGTGTTCAGGTAACCGATAGGGCCGTGAACGCACCGTCACGCCCGGGTGAGTCTCAACCTGGTGTTGAATAAGGCTTGTGCGTCCTGGTAGGGGGGAGAACACATCAGCAAAATGCTGCTACAACTTGGCTATGTCTGCTCCCTGGGACGGTGAGAGGTGGCTTTCACAAAGGAGCGAGGCTGGATTGGTCGACTTTGGTACCTCAGGCCCCAACTCATCCCTCTCTGCAATTGCCGTCACCAAGGAAACAGTCGCCGCCTCTCTCCATGCTTTCAGGAGGTTGAGGTGATAAATCTGTGTCGCACCTCCCCTGTCAGATCGCACAAGCTCATAATCAACATCACCCACTCGTCGTGTGACCACAAATGGTCCTTGCCACTTGGCGAGTAATTTTGAGCTGGAAGATGGGAGTAACACAAGCACTTTATCTCCCGGTGAAAATTGTCTTAACCGAGATCCTCTGTTATACAGCCGCTGCTGACGTTCCTGGGCCCGGAGCAAATTTTCACGTGACAACTGCCCTAGTGTGTGAAGTTTTGCTCTCAGGTCCAGGACGTACTGAACTTCATTTTTACTGGGGCTCGGACCTTCCTCCCAGCTTTCTTTAACTAGGTCCAAAACCCTGCGTGGTTTTCTGCCAAACAGCAGTTCAAAGGGAGAAAATCCCCTGGAGGCCTGGGGTACCTCGCGGACTGCAAACAGCAGAGGATCTAGCCACACTGCCTGCTGTGTAGACCAAAGTGCAGACCGAAGTGCAGACCGAGCAGCAAACACCGTAACAGGCGCGGCTATCAGCAGCAGGCAGTGATACGAAGGGAGAGAAAATAGGGCCAAGCGATTGTGAGGTCTGACTTTTTCCTGGAGAACGATTTTGTGATGCAAATGTATTACTCTGTTGAACGCATATTGTTTTGAGAAGCAAGACGCTTTATTTTTGTGGTCCCAGCCAACTAGCCGGACTACCTTCATCAATACCAAAACGAGGCTGGAACTCGGCTCACAGGACGCAGCAGGGGGTAAGAAGATGTTCATAAATGATGTTGCTGATATGGGATGTCATACAGCTTCATGTCAAAAGAGGCGAACTATCTCTTTAAGTGACATCCCAGTCTTATGCTTGTACTTTATGTACAAGGAGACAACAGTGTCATTAGATTTCTGATGGCTGTATCTTCCAAACTGTGTCCAGGTCCAGCGTTGCAGAGCATCGGCCCCGAATGTTTCCCCTTCTATGCGGCAGACTTTTCTGCTTCTTGTTTTTTTTTTTTTTTAACAGCCTCTTATCTGTTGCAAGGAACCACATGCATCCCCTCTCAGATCACTTTTGCCTGCACTGTATGTGCTGCTTTGGGCGTTTACTGTTCATAAGCTCAACGCCTCTTCTGAGGGATACGAGCTCAGAACCTTCAGAAGATGTTAAATGACACCAAATAAAACAGTCTTTTGCTGTAAAAAAATGCAAGGCAGGAGTGATTGTGATCTTATACAAATGATCCAAGGACAATGGATCAGAGAGAATGTGTCACCAAAGCTTTGGAATAGCTTTCACATGTGCGTTCCCCTTAAAATTGAAGGCGAAGCTTTGAATTATTTTGTTATGTATCATTCTCAGTTTGACATTGCTTTGCATAATGTCATTCCCTCACATGTGTTGCCATTTAATCTCCAGCTCTGGTTGTTTTTGAGTGTGATTTTTAGTCAGTTTGACAACTTTACCATGTGTTGGGAGGTGTGAACGTGTCCTTTTTTTGATTTCAAGCTGCGTTTGACAGCGATGAAGTGAGGTAGATGAAGACGATGAGTCATGGCCATCGCACTCAGTGACACCCGTGTGTTCGCCATGAGCGGCAGATTGTGTCCATCACTTTTATTTACCGAACTCCTTGAAAAAAACAAGAAGTTAAATGTAAGTAAAATGTTGAGAATATTAGAAATCTTGGGAGGAAATAGATCTGTTGGCATCATTGTGAATCATTGACAATGAGGCTTTAAATGCGCCGTCCAAAAGCTTTGATCTCGACATGAAGGAAAAACAAGCTTTGTGTCCAACTCGGATCCATTACAACTCACACACAAACAGGGAAACAGTAAGTGCGATACCTTTAAATTAGGGCTGGGCAACGATTAAAACATTTAATCTAATTAATCACATGATTTCCCTGATTAATCACGATTAATCACATTTATTACACAAAATCCAAAAATGAATCTGTTTCCTTGAATGACTTGCTGCTATCAGTTGTGTGTTTTGCCTTTAAGTGATATTTTAGACTGGAACTACTACGCTGAGAAGACAATTCAACTTGGCAGTGTTTACAGATGACTTTGGTTCTGTCGACTCCGCCGTCTGGAAGAACTTTAAAATGAAAATGGCCGAGTAAAAGTTCCGTACCCTTCTCCATGTTTGGTGGATCCGCCGATTACTTTCTTTTCCTGTTCCGCAGCAGACAGCAGCAGACTTTTACAAAATAAAAGCCTGTGAGCAACAGACTTTTACAAAATAAAATAAATAATAAAACAGGGGTGGTCTGTGGCGTAGTGGGTTGAGCAGCTGCCCCATGTACAGAGGCTATAGTCCTCGCTGCAGCTGGCCCCGGTTCGAGTCCCGTATTGGACGGCCCTGTGCTGCGTGTCGTTCCCCCTCTCTCTGCCCCCTGCTTCCTATCTCTCTGAACTTTCCTATCAATCAAAAGCCCCCAAAAAATTAAAAATGTAATCAAATTTTTATTTTTATTTCATATAAATTTTTTATATATAATTTTTTTAATATTTAATATATATAATTATTAATAAAATAAATAATTTAATATATGTTTTTATTTATTAAAAAAAATGTAATACAAATTTTTTTTTTAAATAAAACCTGCCTTAATGTGCGATTAAATATTTATCAGCATTAAATAATCAACGAGTTAACTCGCCCAGCCCTGGTAGAAACTGCCGTTTTACACTGACAAACCAGAGAAGAGCAGCTCACTCCCGGGCTGACGGGCTGTGGCTGATTAATCGGGCGTCTTTACTGAGTATCTAAGTCACACAACCCGTTTATTAAGGTTGGCTGTCAATCACAACGACACACTTTCTCTGCCGTGTCAAACAGAAAAACGACCAAACTGAAGTGAGCCTGGAAGGTCTTAATGAGAAAAACAAGCTGCGATTTCTCCGTTTGGAACACGCAACACGAGGACAGCAGGTTACTTTGACAACTGCTTCCACCAGCTACCTGCACCAGGGTCAAGTGGACCCGAGGGGGGCGAGCTGAAAAGTATAAAGCTGCGTTATGCAAAGCTTTCTGAAAAGAAAACCAAGAAAAGCGAGAGCTGGAAATAAGCTTTAATGGGCCCCATTTAGGTAATCATCATTAAGCTACATGCTAAAAAACACTTGTTCCTACTCCCATGGGCGTCGCACCCGTGGGGGATGGGGGTGTTTCGACACCCCCACTTTTACAGCAAGATGATTTCACCTTTTTTAATTTTCAATGACCAAATAAAGTTTGAACAAATCATAAAATGTGTTTTAAAGACTCTGTACCCTCTTTAGAATAATTCCATCCAGATTTGAGCAGTGTAACTATTGTAGTTTCCAAACAGGATCTAGTTTAGTGTGATCAAAATGCAAAAAAAAAAGCAGTACAATGGCCCTGTTCTGCATTTTTACAAATCAGAAAAAGGTTTCACAAATCCCAAACAAGGTTTCAATGAATCTATAGCCCCTTTAGAATAATTCCATCCAGATTTGAGCAGTGTAACTATTGTAATTTCCATACAGGGTCTAGTTTAGGGCGATCAAAATGCAGTGAAATGGCCCTTTATGCCCATCCATTTAATTTGCGAATCGGAGGCTGGCGAATCGGATGCCAACTTCAGTGTCGTGTGTATGGGCTTGATGTGGCGCTCATGTGCCCCCCCTGTAACACCCCCACATTTAAAATCACTGCTCCACCCCTGGGAACTCCAGCCTGGAGGACAAGATGGCCGCTGGCTGGGGAGCTGCCCTCAGAGCTAAAGAAAGGTTAGCGTCAGAATCATTACAGACTCCCAGAGCTGGGTTAGTTTTGTATTATTTAAAGTCAGGGCAGGTAAAATCTGACCGACTGTAACGTTGTCCGAACTTTACAGCACTGAGGTGCAACATCAGCCATGCCTCTCCCTCCTCTGTGGAGCGGCTGTGAAAAACGAGCTTTTCTAAGGTTGGGGGGGATAAACTGAGAAATAAGAAAATATTCACGTCAGAAAAGCTGGTATCAGAGCTTCTTCAGCTTGAAGAATGACCGAAATAAAAGCAGCTGGTCAAGATTCAAGATTCAAGATGGTTTTATTTGTCACATTCACAATCATACACAGTACAATGGGCAGGGAAATTCTTCCTTTTCCTGCTACCAATAAAAATATAATTAAAATTTAATATGAAATATGAAAATGAATAAAAAATATAAAATAAGAATAAAAGAAAATCTATAAGGTATCTGAAATATACAGTATTCACAGTATTAACGGATAGAAGTCAGCTGACTGATCGCCGTGTCACTCCAGCTCTGTGCTGGTCATGCTTTTGAGTATTACTATCGACCTTTTGGGATAAAGTTATTAACCACAGGTGCTCTTGAGCTACAGTCTGTAAAGAGTTCGTCTCGCCCTTATTTCAGTGATATGATTAACTGCAGATGTGCAGTATAAGCCATGACCAGAGGTGGAAAGAGTACTGAAAAATTGTAATTAAGTAAAAGTATCTTTACTTTGCCTAAATTCTACTCAGAGTAAAAGTAAAATTACCCATCTCAAATTTTACTTGAGTAAAAGTACAAAATTACTTCACTTAAAATGTAATTTGAGTAAAAGTTACTTAATTACTTTCAGTTTCTTAATACAAAAAAGGATGAGTCATGAATCAAATTCAGTACAAGTTGTTTTAATGGATTTCGAGGTGTATTAAAGTGTATAGTTATGTATTCGTAGGCACACTCATATTTAGAAAATACTATTTTTAAAATACATTTTTTAAGATAGAACAATCTCATCCTTTTGAAAAAAAAGTGCTTTACTCTCACGGTTATCTTAAACAAAAATGCAGATAGTAATAGGCCTACTGTAGGATTGCTGCAGTTAGCTAGGCATTAAATTCATTTCATTATTCAATTATTAAATTAAATACAGCAATTCCATCTTTTTTTTAAAAAACCACAGCAAAGCTGAGTTGTTTCAGAAGGGGTCGGTCAATAGCTGCATAAATGCAGTCTCAGGTAAAAAGATGAACGCCTTCAAACTGAATGTCAGGGCTACCATTTAATTCCTAGAGGGAGCTAACGTTCTGTGGGCTGATGGAAACGAGTAAAGAGAATAGCTAAGCAATGTGTTACTCTGTGAACTTTCAGTTCCGGGACAGCTGTTTTTTTTCACCATCAGTATTTGTTTTACTCAGTAACGTGAGGGGTTTCAAATGTAGTAAAGTAAAAGTACTTGGGTCAAAATGTACTTGAGTAAAAGTAAAAATTACACATTTCAAAAACTACTCAGAAAATTACAAATTACTCATAAAAAGTACTCAATTACAGTAATGTGAGTAAATGTAATTCGTTACTTTCCACCCCTGGTCAGGTCTTTGCTGGATGTTTTCCTCTTTCTTAAGGACATCACTTTCAGATCCTGTTCATCTGCTGTAGATAGTTCTTTAGGCCTGACACTTCTTCTTCTGTCCTCCACTTGTCCAGTTTCCTCAAATGTTTTAAGGACACACTGCACACCATGCTGAGATATGCCAAGTTTTCAGCTAACAGCTCTTTGGGAATCACCTTGTTGCTGCAGAAATCCTGTTTTCTGTCTGTCACACTGTGTTATAGTGGCGGCTCCTCCATAGGGGCGATTTGTGCGACGCACTACCAAACACGGAGTTTTTTTATTTTTTTTTTAATCTAGTTGCTAAGGTGGGACTGATGTGCTGTAGGCAAACTGGTTGTATGTCATTGTCCAATCAGATTAAGGTCGCGCCTGGTGTTGCTACGCCCATTTTGTGCGATTTCTGTCAGGGTCGAATTTGCACACGGAAGCTCCCATTGACATGAATGGGACCTCGGTTTTTTTCAAAAATCCTGCTCCCAATGCATTTTCTATGAGGGTTTATGTGCTCGCACAAACGACGCACAACGTGCTTTCGTCATATGTCTGTTGCGCGGGACCATGAACGTTCTACTTGTTGTTGTAACATTGTGGTTTTCAATAAAGAAGAAAAAAAAAAAAAACATTCTATGAAGAAGATGGCGAGTGTCGAGTGCAACAATACGTTAGTGTTTCTGACAGAAGTATCCTTTAGTCGTCGTACTAATGCGGAGAAGGAAGTTTGGAAGAATTTTGCAGGATTTTCGAGCTCGCCTTGCGAGGCAAAGATGAAACCCAGGGCTCCACCAACCCTGCTATTTTTCCAGGTAGTATAACTTACCCTTTTGTGCTCAGTCATTGACTTGTAATGATTTAAATCTTTTATATAATGTTGACAATGATAGCAGAATGTATAATGACACATTCATTGTTAATGGTGCAGTATTATATTTAAAAAAGAGAGAAATCTCACATAAGTAAGCTGCACTTAACCATGTTTGACAACTGGTTATACTTTTATCCAAAACTTCAATAAACACTTGACTTGGATTTATATGTTGTCATTTTAATTACATTCTTTAGAATGAAAATTGAATGAATCTTATCATTAAGAGCTTGTGTGTTTACTTATCTCATAGAATCCTGGAACAATATGAGGAAAATAAATAAATAATGGTTAAGGTGTAATATTAACTGATTGGCAAATTATGCAAAAAATAACAAAAAATTATTTAAAATTATTACCATAAATTATGCTACCTAGACAAATATACCTCAGTCCTATGGACTTTTATGGTGCTTATGGACATAACGGGGGAAATTGCAGAGTCACTTTGGTTATTTGGAAGACCAAATAACCCCTCGACTCTGCGTTGTGTTTATTTAAGGAAGACAAGGAGTTTCTGGACGATTGGACATTTTATTTCATGTGTGGGAGCATAACAGGTTTGCATCAGTGCAATCGGTTCAGCTTCGCACAGCTCACTCTGATGCAGCTTTCACAGACTGGAAATTGCACTACCTAAAAAAATGTCAGGAGCCGCCACTGGTTATCTTTGCTGTTTTTCACACATGCAGCTAAAGAAATGGGAACAAATCTTAATTCCAGTCTAAAACCCACAAAGAGCTTCTAGATTATTCATTTCTGGTGGCATAAAACAGTTTAATCATTTAATTTATATTAATTGTTCCATAATCAGTCAGTAGATTATATCTTATATTCCTTTTTTAAGCTTTAAATTGAATCTTATTTAGTTTTTCTTGATGTTAAATAACATTATTCTTATTGTCTGTTTTTTTTCTTACTTTTCTACTTTTAGACATGATAACGTTCATTTCTTTGGCATTAGGATTTCTTTTAAACTGAATTTCATAAATTAATTTGACTCTTTTGGTAACTGAAAGCAGTTTTAAACGTAAATGTACAAAAAAGTTGAAACGATGAAGCTGTTTTTCACAGATGCAGCTAAAGAAATGGGAACAAATGATGTGTCTCTGTGACAGGATGCTGGGAACAAAGTGCCTAAAGATCCAGTTTAAAACGGCTTCTTTGCTAAGTTGTCTGTTCTGTGTGGACACAACACTGGTTCATCCCTTGAGTTAGGAGCCTTTTTCCTGCCTGAATGGTTCACAGGTCAGAGTTAAGTGGCTTAACAAAGAAAAAAACACATCAGGTACAAGGACTGGACTGAAAATGAGTGAAAAAGCAGAAAATGTCCAAAGCAAAACTCTGAAAGAGCTTCAGAAAGCTGGAGATTCATCAGCGTCTGAATGTCTGGAAGGAAACATGAAATCTTCACTCTGTTGCTTCCAGTTTTCTGTATGACTCACAAAAACACCCCAGGAATCTATCTGGTAATCACTTCATCTTATGTATTTAATTCAAAGGTCAATTGATTGTTTTTAACAAGCTTCAAGTGGAAAAACTGTGTAAAAAAGTGTATTGATTTTTCTGTGGGCTGAATCCTCAGTTAGTCTTTAAATCGTGGTCGCCATGGAGAGCTGGTTGCTGCCTCTTCATCTTTAATGGCTGCATTCAGGGGCCCAGCCTTGGATCTGCTCCTCAGACCGTCTGCCGGCCTGAGGAGGAGGAGGATGGCTCCGGGTCGTGGCCCCCTTTCTGCCGCCAGGCTGCAGTTACAGCGGGGTGTGGCTAGGGGGCGCTACAGGAGCAGCAAACAGCCCCATCAGGGCTGGAGTTGAACTTGCTCTGGACACACGACCTCCCAGAAGGTTTGGATTGTTTGGTCCTGTCCTTCTTCTTCTTCTTCTTTAAAGTCACATCTTCATTCCTGATTGGAAACTTGATAAAATCATCAACTTGATTTTTATTTAGCTTTTAGTTTAGTTTAGTTTTTAGGGCCTCCGGATATCAACATTACAGCAGCTGACATCTAATGCTGATGTGTTAGATCAGTATTAGATGTCAGTATTAGGGGGGTGGGGAGTTATTTCATTAATCAGAATGTTTCATAATGTTGCCATCACACGGATTTGGCTTTATTTTTACCTCGTGCACAAACAGTTTTAGGCGAAGTAAACAAACCGCAGCCAGACGCGCAGTTTGCGTTTCCTCCTCCAAAGCTATATCTGTCCTGTCTCGCCCATCCTCTCTCCACTATTCTTTTAATCCTCACACTGAACTAAATGATTCACATAAACTCAAAGTGGGCGAAAGGAGCTCCCTCCAACATCCTCCCGCCATCAAACGCAACTGCGCTCTGATTTTAAAGAAAAGTG
This sequence comes from Odontesthes bonariensis, assembly GCF_027942865.1. Classification (NCBI taxonomy): domain Eukaryota; kingdom Metazoa; phylum Chordata; class Actinopteri; order Atheriniformes; family Atherinopsidae; genus Odontesthes; species Odontesthes bonariensis. The sequence continues at coordinate 5,310,809 of NC_134515.1, read as the reverse complement.
GAAATACGCAGATATACAGTCTGAAGCAAGCATTTAAGTGAAAGTGAAAGATACTTTATGAAGCTGTTAATACAAGCTACAGCTACCAAATGCCACATTTATAGCCTCAATTAAATACTGTAAACTACCTACAACAGTTGCATCTTTGTCTGTTGGCACGAAAACTAGAAATAAAAGATGTGTTTCTTTTGCATTTTATTATTGGGTGAATTTGGGTCATCTGGGGGCCATTTTAATATCTATGTAACATATTTAAATCAACGCATGAGATCTTTAAGATATTCCTGAGATATTTTTGAAACAGTCAGAGAAAAGGAAACATCACATCCAGAGGATACATGCCGCACCAAAACCAGAAAAGTCTTGATTTGATACTGTGAGACCTGTGGGACAGGCCACTTTTATCAGTGTTAGTATCACTGACAAATCTGTAGAAAAAAGATCTGGTGAAAAGAAAAAATATTTGGTAAATAACACACAAGAGACATATTTTTCCCATGTTAAGTCATAAAAATGTGTTTGTAATCTTTGAAAAATAAAATAAAATTCAAGGACGAACTCGTACAGTCTACTTCAACCTATTATCAGTTTGATTATTGAGTAAGTTCCCAGTTTCATGTAAATTAGGCTCATTTTGGGGGTTTACAACATTATAAATATGACCCTTAAATATCTCCCTGAATGCATATTTATTCCCTTTAAACCACAGACTGTCCAACCTATTTAAACCTGTTCAATGCTCACGTCTCTGACCTCTCCATGCAGCTCCACGTGCAGCTTTGTAAGCGACTCAGGCCCCAAACCTGCTTGTGGCATTTTTACCGACCTGACCTCCGTGCTTGAACCTCTCAGTAAACTTCTGGTGACTTTTTAGATCAGGAAACAGTTGCACTACGGCTTCATTACTAATATATTTGCTTAAAATTGAGCAAGTTTGGCAATTCCTCCTCTCTGTTTCCCTGAGTAAATGATCTAAAGTGCCAAATATAATAATAATACACGGGAAAGAATGCCCCTCCAAAAATAAGTAAAAAAACAACAAATACAAGACGTTTTTGCTTGAAATAAGCAAAAAAAATCTGCCAATGGAACTAGTGAAAATCAGCTTGTCAAGATTTCTTAAAATAAGATGTGATATTTAGGACTTTTGAGATAAAAGTGATCTTGAAATGAGCTTAAAAACCTCTTCAAATGTCAAAAAAAGCTTGTTCCATATATGTGACTCAAAACAATTTGTTTTCAAGACTTTTTCATTTAACAAGATATTCCAGATGTATTGTATTAAAACAAGTCCCTATATCTGGCTGAAATGGTGCTTGTTAGGCAGTTGTGTCTTATATTAAGTGTAATGAGATATTTTGAAGAGAAATGAGACAAATATACTTGGTAAGACTTTGATTTTTTCCAGTGTGTGTCTTTGAACGCAGCTTGGCGCGTAAAATATCCTCTAAAAATAAATATAAATAAATAAAATATGAAAGTTTTTCTGTGCCATCAGAGAAAGTACTAATATTGAATTTTTACAGCATCAAAATCAGACTTTGAATGTGAAAAACTGACGGCACAGAAAAAAACTTCCATCCAAAAACACTTGAAGTGAGAAGTTAAGAACACTTTTTTCCTCACACGACTTTGGAGCCTCGAACGCAGCATTCGTCTCCACTCTCTGCAGGGCAATGCGCGTGCGCGTGTTGGTGAGTTTGGGGGGAGGGTGACGGCTTGTTCCTGGAAGAGCCCAGCCTGCCTGCAGAGTCACTCACATTCCTGGCTGGGATTCAATGACTGAGCCAGACACACAAACACTGAGGGGAGGGGGCGCGCGTGAGCGAGCGAGAGAGAGAGAGAGACCTAGACGGAGCGCGCGCGCGCGCTCACGCGCCCCGGCAGGCTGGCTCTCAGACTTCTCATCTCCACACAGTCAGAGTGATCTGCGGGGGCAGACGGAGTGGATCTCTGCAGTCCTCGACAGCGCAAAGGACCTCCAATAAGGATTTTAGTTTTTTATTCTCCTCACCGCGCGGTTCCGACCCACAGAAGCAGTTCATTTTTGGGTCCCACTTTGGGTTTTTTCTCTGGAGCTCGACCCGCGGCGGAACTTTGCGCTTCTCTGGAGTTTGGGACGCGGTCTCCTCGGATATGGACAGTCGGCGCGCCGCGTCAGGGAGCGACTTGGCCGCTGGAGTAAAACTGTGAAAACTCGCGCGTGGGACCTTTTTCGTTTCTTCCTCTCGCGCTTTTGATGTTTGATGTTTGATGTTTGATGAAGCGCTCCGCACTTTCTCTCACTTCTGGGACGCGGCGGGTTTGGATTTTTCACCAGGTCACCGGACGGATTGATACGCGTGATTCCCGGTCCACAGTCAGAAGGATTTGCGCTTCCAAAGTTGCGGGAGAAACATGGAGACTGTAAGTCGGCAGAGCTTCCAGCCTCACCCGGGACTGCAACAAACTCTGAAGCAGTTCCACCTCAGCTCTATGAGCTCTCTGGGCGGCCCGGCGGCTTTCTCTGCCCGGTGGCAACATGAGCTCCTCTTCAAGAAGGACGGCAAGGAGCCCGAGCCGCCGGCGGTGCTGCAGCATCTGCCGCCGCCCGTGATGCCGGGCCCGCTGTTCATCCCGTCGGACCGCTCCACAGAGCGCTGCGAGACGGTGCTGGAGGGCGAGACCATCTCGTGCTTCGTGGTCGGCGGGGAGAAGCGGCTGTGCCTGCCGCAGATCCTCAACACGGTGCTGCGGGACTTCAGCCTGCAGCAGATCAACTCCGTGTGCGACGAGCTGCACGTCTACTGCTCCCGGTGCACGGCGGACCAGCTGGAGATCCTCAAAGTCATGGGGATCCTGCCCTTCTCCGCGCCGTCCTGCGGCCTCATCACCAAGACGGACGCGGAGCGGCTGTGCAACGCCCTGATCTACGGAGGCGCCTACCCGCCGCGCTGCAAGAAGGAGCCGGGCGGCGGCGGCGGCGGCGCGCTGGAGCTGCAGCTCACCGACCGCAGCTTCAAGGTCTACCACGAGTGCTTCGGGAAGTGCAAAGGGCTGCTGGTGCCGGAGCTGTACAGCAGCCCCAACGCAGCGTGCATCCAGTGCATGGACTGCAGACTCATGTACCCGACGCACAAGTTCGTGGTGCACAGCCACAAGGCGCAGGAGAACCGGACCTGCCACTGGGGCTTCGACTCGGCCAACTGGAGGGCGTACGTGCTCCTGGGGCAGGATTACACGGGCAAAGAGGAGCAGGCCCGCCTGGAGCAGCTGCTGGACGAGATCAAGGAGAAGTTCGACTTCGCCAACAAGTACAAGAGGAAAGCGTCATCCAGGGTGAGTTGGTGCTCGTGCTTTCCCTCCACGCGGGGCTCAGTTTTTTTGTGTTATTTTTAAAAACTTTCTCGGTAAATTGCTGCTCTTGTTGACCCCCCCTCAGCTGTTTTCCTTTACTCTCCTGCTCCTCTTATTACCCCGCGCTGTATTCTGTCTGTTTTGAAGTTGCCCTTTGAGGCAGATTTCCACCCAAACACCCACTTTCAGGGGGCAGAATGGGTTCGGGTCAGTGTGTGGCATCGCCCCCTCCTCCTCCTCTCAGTCAGTATCTGGTCATCATTGCCATATTGTTACTAATTGGGCCTCATCCAGCGGTGACGAGGAAACGCCTCTGGTGGCAATAAAGCCATTATTTGCCCCATGAAACACCTCTTAAGGCTGGCTTTTATTGGCCTGTACAGTAAACACAATCTCATCTCCCAACAAATGGCTCAATGGGAGAAAGTGTAAACAACATAAAGATGAGCTGTTGCTCTGGAAATGGTTTGTTTCCCCCTTTTTTTTTTTTTTTAAGATTAAAAGAGATTTACCCCCCCTGGAATACACTCATCAGGGCAGTTGCTGCGTTGATCAGCATTGGGCAACATCCTCATATGTGTGTGTGTGTGTGTGTGTGTGTGTTTGTGTGTGTGATGGGGGTATCAAACAAATGCAATGTTCGTCTGGCTGTCACGAGTCTGACTTCCTGTCGCTTTAATCTGCGCTGCTATCAGAGTTTAAGGTTTTCCTGTTTTTTTTCTCACACTCATCAGATACTTCATGAAATATCTGAACAAACAGAATAAAAAAAAAAGCCTGATTGCAGGTTTTTTTGTGGTTCTCGGATGCAGGAGACTGAAAAAAGAGGCAGTTTTTTCCTCGTTAATTTCTGTTTAAATTGGCATAAAGTGACTGTAAATCTGCACGGAGGAGTTCTAATCTGCTTCAGTGTGCGAGGAGGAGTTTGCAGGGAGGTAAAAAAAGAGAGTCCCACCCCCGCACCTCCCCTCAGGAGATAAAAAAAACAAAAAAAAGGGCTTGTGTGGCCATTTGCATGAACTGTTACACATCAATGGAGCTGATGAAGCAGGGTTTAGAAGTATTGTAGTGGAAACATAATATAAGCCCAACAAAGGGGAGCATTCAGTAAACATCGGACCAGCTCCCCCCGTCCCCCCCGTCCCCACCTCTGACATCCCGCTTTTTCCCTCCCGTCTGGCTGAAAGCGCACAGCGGCCCTCTGAGGGGACGCACACTTGTCGATGAGGCTCAGAAGTGTTTACAGGCACCGAGGAATCCGCCTCAGAAAGACACAAATCGGCGGGGGGACTCTTGAGATCCAGAGGAGTGCCAAAGTACCCGCCATGCGTGGTTGAATGCCCACACACTCTCATTCAGACTGGAGTGGGCACACCTCGAGGACCTCCACTTTCAGGGGGGGGCCTCGTCTGCTTTAATAAGTGCCGACGGGGCACCCGAGTGTGAAGCCCGAGGCTCATCTGAGGCTTTTTAATTCGACGACTCCTTCCTTTTTCTCTCCCTCGGGCGCCCTGTTTCACACCCAGGAATATTGCTGAACTTATGACAGCAGAGTTCCCTTTATGTCAGCACGTTTCAGCAGCGAACGCGTTCTCGGATGGAGCGTGAGACGCCGTCGCAGCCAGACGTTTTTTACCGGGGCCCCTGTAAACATGCGTTGTGCCCCTGTAAAAATTCCCAAATACATCCTTCAGACTACGCTACAACTCAAGTGCCAAGGAAGAATAACATAGACCTGATTTTCCCTGTTTCAACCATTAACCTCCTTCAGCCATTGCTGCATAGATCTACCAAAGAGTGAAGTGAGGAGGTTGTATTGGCAGGCGTTGGGACTGCGTGGAAGGCAAGATCCTGCGGGCCGCTCGTCATATTTATCACCGGATAGCCCACACATTTAGCCAATGGAAGCGTAGCAGTCTGTATGAACCACTACACACTGATGGGTTGCCGCCACCATGGTCATGGACATAAGGAAATTCTTACAGAGTCAGAAGCAACAAGGAGAACTGAGCATGAAGAGATTTGTTTTCTGCCTATTGGCCACTGTAATTTCTTACACCAAATAAATAAATAAATAACCAAGCGTTTGGTTCCATGTCAGATGAAAAACGGGAGACCATGTCCTATTCTGCCTTTTATAGCCTATTTACAAAACTATCTCAGGCATTATGTTCTGGCTGGGGGGCCTGGGCCCCCGTACAGCTGTATGCACAGTAACGTCCCTGGTCTCAGCTCGTGGAAAAACGCCCACCGCCTGTCGGTTGCAGGAGCCCGGGCGGCCCCTCAGCTCTGCGAATATTAACGAGGCTGTTACAGAAGTGTAAGCATGGAGTCTCGCTTGCAGACAGACACAGGAAGTGATATTGCTCCACTTCCCCTCTTGCAGACGCTCTTTTGAAAGCTCCGCACATGCGTTCATCTGCACCACGTACAACATGTCTGCGCCGGCGTGCCGCGTGCACGCCGCTGTGGGTCAGGCGTGATTTTTCAGCCCATTCTTCCTCCTTATCTGGGAGGATGCATGGCATGGTAAACAGCAGCGGCGGGCAGATGATGGTGAATTGTTGAAACGAGTTTATTATGTGCTGGGTGTGGAGCGCCCCTCCGTGCCGCTCACGCCGGGCCTCTCGCTGCGAGCCTTTCGGCGCTCTGGCCCGTGCACATGATGTGGGTGGCACACATAATCAGTGGCTTTCCGCTGATAAGAATTGTGGCTGCAGATTTAGTATGTTGCTAACTTTATAATTCGCCCTCAAGATGAGGTGATTTCTGCAGAGGCCGCCTGTTTAAGGGAGATATGAGGCTGAGGGTGGAGCTCGGTCAGGCTGGGGTTGGGCTCGGTTGAACACGTCAGAATCAGAGTGTTCCTGGAGGTTTTCAACAGCTCTTGTAGTTTCAGTCGAGCAGCAGCTTCTGAGGCTGCTTTTGCGTTGCCAGGTTGGAGGAAGTCTGAAGCATATCTGATTCTTTTTCAGAGCCGTCTGAACACAGAAGTCAGATTCAGTTTGTGGTCCCAGATCAGATGCATGTGGCACGAGTGAGAATGTGCCGCCACATCACTCAGTGGGGTCACATGGCACTGAAAGGATCAGATTATTGGCTAAATTCCAATAAGAATGAGCTGAGCAAGGGTAATTCTCCTTGGATATATGGCGGTGAATGAATGGGATCAGAGACACAAAGCGTGTCATACCCCGGTATGATAGGTGGCGCTGTACCCATTCCAGCTGTTGCTAATAGAGCCACTTCCTGTTGACCTCTTCACCACCAACAACAACAACAAACTCAGGCATTGGAGAAAGATGGAGAACGCAGAGCCAGATGAAGCTACGTCCCTCTACATTTGGTCTGTGATGAGCTGCTTGTTGCACAAACTCGATGCCCAACGGAGCATTCTCCATCGCGTTGTTTGTTTCTTTCTGACGGCGACAACAACAGGAATATCGTCTCCTTTGACTTCCGGGTCACGACCCCGGGAAAAAATCTCGGGGTCTTAATCCGATCCAATTTCTTGTCCGATTAAGGTGTCTACATGAACTTAATAACTCGTTCTTATTGTAATTTAGCCAATAATCCGATCCCTTCAGTGCCGTGTGACCCCACTGACTGCTGGCAGAAAGCTAGCTGTCTGGCTAATGTTTGCCCTCCAAAGTCGGATGCGAACACACTTGTTGTCCTGATCGTGCACCTTCCAATCGGATCGGTATCGAGCTGAAACTGAATGTGAGCGGAGCCTTTGACTCATTGAAATCAATGCTCGTTCAGTGGAGGCTGCGCCTCCGTCTGTGCTTACATTCCTGAGCCGCCGCTCCCTCAGAGCTCAGAAGATGTTTTACGTCTCTGTCGCTCCTGACTGGGCTTGAAGGGCGCGCACGTCTCCGTGCACGCATGTCCGCACAGTCGAGCCGAGCGTGACCCCGCTGGTTACCGTCGAAGACTTTAAGGGGAAATCATGTTTCCTGGTTAATTTTTTTCCTTCTGAGGTGGCGGGAAAGAGATAAACCTGCATAAAGAATCCAGGGCTGAGGCCATTTTATTTTTATTTTCAGTTTTTAACACTTTTACACACAGCCTTTACATTTGTACATCTTCGTTCAACTTCCATACAAAAAGTCGCTGCATTTGTTTAAAGATGAGTAAAAGTAAAACACTCAAAACAAGGATGCTCCTCCTGTTAACCAAGGTGATAATCTATATACAAACAAGTATTATTAATAAATGCAAGGTCAGGGTCTGCATTGCCCACATAGATTAGTCATCCACTTCTTCATCTATTAAATCCAAGTCCTTAATGTAGCTGATGCTCCACATGTCTTTGAATAATCGCCGTTTAGCCTTTAATATGTAAGTTATTCTCTCTAATGGAAGGCTTGCTAACATCTGTCTCATCCGCTGAGTAGTACTCGGTCTGCAGATCTTTTTCCACAATAATGCAACACATTTCTTGGCATAAAGCAAGCTGAGGTCCATAAATGCCCGCTCATTCTTACTATAGTTATGTTTCTCTGGGTATATGCTCAACAAAAAAAAGGTTTAGGCTCCAATACGATTTGAATTAATCTTCTGGACTGTATTAATGTTTGAATCTTTCTGCGTTGTGGCCGAGGCCATTTTGTGTGTGCTGGGCGCATGCTGTGCTGACACCGTGCACATTCCTGCAGGCGGCTGCCATGTGTTGTCCTGCAGCCCGAGCTGGCTCGGGCTGCAGTTAAGAACTATTGCCCCCCCCCCAAACAAATGGATGCTGTTTGAGGTTGTCACATTTTGTTCCAGTGACGCTCTCAAGTGTGCAGACGCTTAAAAACTTCCCCTTTTACTTCCACATCCACCCCCCCAGAGAAGCCCCCCGCTGCAGCCTCCAGCTGAAGGGGCCGCTTGTTTCAGGAGGGAGGGGGGGGGGGCTCAGAGGAAGTGAACTCCCAGAGGGGATACAGGCCCACGTCCTGTTTCATATGCAAGGCGCAGTGCTGGCTGCGCCCGCTGACTGCCAACCATGTCCACATGGTGACAGGACGGCAGCTGGTAGCTGCGCATTTCAATGGCCGCTCAGAGAATATTTATCTGCTCCTTTTTAGTTTTTTTTTTTTTTTTTTTTTTTTTTTTTTTAGCCAAACGTGACCGAACCAGAAGCCTGCAGCAGAGCTTCACTTTGCTGTGAGTGTTTTTCTTCTGCTCTCCTTCTCTGTCAGATGTAGATGGTAGACTTTTCAGATGAGGCCTGGACGGGTTTGGGCTGCCAGTCTGAGTCTGCAGCCGCAGCTCAAAGCCTGAAGCACGACTCGGGGACGGCCAGATCGATGCCATATTGACATTCCCGAGTGTTTGTGTCGAGTGTGATTGAAAGCTGCCGACGCTTTTTGAACTCAGAGTGACACACTGACACAGAAACAAACCCCATCAGCAGCTGGAGATCTGCAGGGAAAGAGCGCTTTCCAAGAAAAGCTGCTGTTTACCTTTTCTAACAAGGTCAAAGAACATGGTTGCATTTCCCCGATGGGCCGACCACAATCGGGTGAAACTGTAGGTTTGTAGGAAAGTGCACGGCCCTCTGAGCCGGCTGCAGAGGAGCTTGTTGAGGACTTATGCATCAGATAAAACGCTGTCTGCAAATTAGAGGAGGCCCAATCGGCTGCAGTGAGACTAAAATCAGGCTCCATGTGCAGCAGCAGCAGGTGGCCATGGGTGGGCATGGGTGGGCATTTCAAACTTTCCCAGGACCGGGAAGGAGGTCACGATTGTGTTTGTGAGCTGAGACTTTTCATTATTACTTTCCATGCTGCTGATTTTTCCAAATCCCTTTCATCTTTCTTCCTCCACGGTGGGAATTAACTGCGGAAATAAATGCATTTTCCCTCTTTTTTTTTTTTTTTTTTTTTTTTTAATAGAAGAATAAAAACCTCAGAACGGAGCAACTCAAAAACTTTTGAGGAGCTATTGCGCCACCAGATGAATAGTTTTAGACGTGGGTTGTTTCCACCTCGGCTGTTGACAGGAAGGCGCTGTAACGCACACAGAGGCGGCAGGTAGAGCTCGTTGCATTTGTCTGGAAAAAGAATGAAGCGCAGTTATTCTCTTCATAAAAAAACATCTTCCTGCCAGAAGCTGTTTATCTCTCAAGCCTTTAAAGCTGTGTGAACAAAAGGGGATCGAAGGCATCTAAAGCAGCAGGGTGGGTTACTGCAGGATGATCACATCACAGCTTAAACCATAGTGGGGATGGATCTGATTAGCTTGCCATAACATTAGAACTTTTAACACTCCGAAGAGCGTAGAAACTTGCCCTGAGAATCGGTTTTCCTTGTTTACTCTTTATTGAGAAGTATTTAAGAACCTTTCAAGTATTATCAGCAACAAAACTCGAGCGTTACTTCAGTTCAAGGTGCAGAAATCTTTTAAAAAGAGCTAAAAAAGTCTTTATTATGACTTTGAAACGTGTTATCAGCCATCTTTAACACACAGCAGAGCTGTGATTAAAGGGGAGCGAATGACTAAGGCTGTGTTCGAAACCGCATACTTCCATACTACATACTCATCGATCAGACAGTATGCAGAGCGTTTACCCACAATGCATTTCTCTCCTGCCCGAGCTGAAATCAGCCGGCCTGAAGCGGATTTCTCTTAAGCTCTAAACTCTGTAAACTTTAGCAACATTTGAAACATTTTCAGGTGAGAAAGTAGTCGTTTAGATCCCCAACGTGTTGAAAATCTGACAAAATACCGGCTGTTTACAATTTTGTTCCCACGAATTCGGCGCTACTAAAGCTAGCCGCAGTGAGCAACGCACTTCCGGTTATTTTCACAAAATAAAATACCCGTTGCCTTTTATCATAGGGAAAGCCATGACGATACAGTTGGTGCTTTTGTTTTGAAAACAGGAAGTGAACCTACCCTCGTTGTAGCTAGCTTGTAACTGCCGTTTTGACAGGAAATGACGATCGGCAACGTCACGTTACGTTGCATCTTGGGTAGTTTGAGTATGAGTAGTAACCTCATGATGCATACCCAACATTTCGGAGAATATAGTATACATCCGGGAACTTAAAAAATAGTTAAAGTTAGTAGGAGTAGTAGGAGAAGTAGGCGGTTTGGAACACAGCCTCAGAGCAGGAGAAGTGCACCTACTACTCCATCCATCAGCAGCTCCATCATGTGACAAATGGATGGAGCGGCTTCAGGGAATGCTGCATTAGTTCACCTTCCTGAGACCACCGGCAGCGAGTGGGCCGTTGTGTGGAGGTGGAGACGCGGGGGCAGGGGGAGAAAACAAGGCTCTCTTCCCGCAACTACTTCCCGCCTATCTGTTGTTGTAGGCGACCATGTTTGTAGGCTGTCGGGGAGCATAGAGTGTCCGTGAGCAGGCATAGAAATAAAGTATTCTGCTCCACTCTCAGAAATTTCTGTCAGAATACTCCCAGTCTTTGCAGTAAAGTGTTGACCTAACAAGCACTCTCAGCTCGCTGTGGCTATTCTTAAGCCTTCCAGGGCCAAGCCCGGCTCCCTCCCCCAGGTGTTGGAGGATAAAACGTCGGCCCGGCTGTTGGCTTAGCGAACAACACTGTCAGTTTTTTGTGGCCATTCATTATTGATGTCGGGTTACGGTGGAGACGGTGGAGGCGCCGGAGTCCGGCGTGTTTATTTAATGAGGGGGGTCTCTGAAATATTCATCAACACGCCGTGAGAGCCGGCTACAGCCGTAGCTACACCTTCTCAGACTGCGTCCCAGAACCTTTGGCCTCCTGAAACTCATCCTGCAGCTTCTACAGCATCTCAGGGAGTTTTCATCTCTGTTCCCGCCACAGGGGCAGAAACGCCCACCCAGAGTCGATGCAGACTGTCGGGAAAGATGCCGAAAAGATGTTTACTTTCAGCTTTTTCTTCTTTTTGTCTCCCTTATAAAACCGATTCGATGCGTATCCAGATACACTTAGTAGAACGTGATTTATTTTTAAACTGCAGGTTTCACTTTGATTGGATGCAATTCTTTAACATCCATATTTATGCACCGTTTAAATGAAATCAAAGTGGCATTGATTATTTATTTTAAACCGGAGATATTTTAATAAAAGATGGTGGGAATCGTCCAATCTTTTGTCGGTAAATATACTCCCTATTTGGGATCTTTTACCACAGCTTTATGTCATTAAAGCGAGCACATTTTTTATCATAAACCCGGCATCAGCTGCTATAACCGCCTCCTACCTCACAGTAAACTCTTTCTTATTCAGTTGCTGCTCAATGCCCCTCCAAAAATAAGTTAAAAAACCAACAAATTTGAGACGTTTTTGCTTGAAATAAGCAAAAAATCTGCCAATGGAACTAGTGAAAATCGGCTTGTCAAGATTTCTTGAAATAAGATGTGATATTTAGGACTTTTGAGTTAAAAGTGATCTTGAAATTAGCTTAAAAACCTCTTCAAATGAAAAAAAAAGCTTGTTTCATGTGAAATATGACTCAAAACAAGATGTTTTCAAGACTTTTTCACTTAATATTCAAGATGTATCATATTAAAACAAGTCCCTATATCTGGCTGAAATGGTACTTGTTAGGCAGTTGTGTCTTATATTAAGTGTAATGAGATACTCAATGAGACAAATATACTTGGTAAGATTTAGATTTTTTCCATTGCAATGATGTAATTATATCTTAAACGGTTAAAGCTTGGTAACCTCAGTTCTCTGCTGGTGTAATAGTGGATGGATTGGGGGGGGGGGGGGGGCAAACATCCAGTCTGTTTGTTTTGTTATCGGAGGCTCAAAGTGAGATTGCAGATTTCTTTTCTAACTAATCTCACGTGCACTTTGGTGATGCTACTCTTCAGAAAACACCCTCCTTTCCTTACCTTGTGGCTGATGATTGTGCTGCGTCAGGCCAGGAGTTTACCCCCCCCCCACCCCCCCTTCGGTGTGTGTGTTTGCAAGAGCAGCCAGCAGCACATGACCTTTCCTTCCTCAAATAAAGATGCGACCCACTTCACCCCTCTAGTCTCTTGAAGCGCTGCCGGCCAATCACGTGCCGCCGTGAGACTCCCACGGGGCAGATGGCTGTCTGACGGAGGCAGTTAAGATTCATCTGCACACACACACACACACACACACACACAGATTAAAAATACGTTGCCATCCACAGACGCTGTTATGTAATGAAACCCACGTTTGAGCCGAGAAAGGTCCTCTTGTCTCGGATTATTTACTTGATAAGAAACGTGAACGTTTTGCACGTAAAGGCAGCGTCTGTCTCATTTGCAGGGTGAGTGTGCACGTGTGTGTGTGTGTGTGTGTGTGTGTGTGTGTGTGTGTGCGTGTGCCTGGATCAGCTGTAGGAGGAGATTAGCATGAGCTCACTGCCTACTCATTTCCATCCCCATCTGCTTGTCTCCCACGGTGATGCTCCCCCCACCCCCCCCCCCCCCCATCACACATTCTACACAAATACATGAGCACAGACATCCACACAACACCCAGATCCCACCCCCGCAAAGCATCCCGAGCCTTGTAATGAATATGGAAGGAGACAGAAAACTGTGTGCAGACAAACTTTGCCCAACCTTGTACCGGCAGCATGTAACATCCACCAAATACCCACCAAACATCCACCAAACATCCAGCAAACATCCACCAAACACCCACCAAACACCCAGCAAACATCCACCAAATACCCACCAAACACCCACCAAACACCCACCAAACACCCACCAAACATCCACCAAACACCCAGCAAACACCCAGCAAACACCCAGCCAAACACCCGCCAAACACCCGCCAAACACCCAGCAAACACCCACCAAACATCCAGCAAACGGGGCCCAGAACATCCACCAAACGGGGCCCAGAACATCCACCAAACGGGGCCCAGAACATCCACCAAACATCCACCAAACATCCACCAAACGGGGCCCAGAACATCCACCAAACGGGGCCCAGAACATCCACCAAACATCCACCAAACAGGGCCCAGAACATCCACCAAACATCCACCAAACGGGGCCCAGAATAACGTCCCTCAGACTGCAGCTCCACAAGGTTTCCATACTTTGACTGACTTGCTCATAACAATCTCATTCCTAACTGATTCTTCCAAGCTGGAAGCTGTTAACACGACTGAACTATTAGCTAGATTCTTTCATTGGAAGCTCAAGAACAAGCCGGAGCAATCGCAAGTTAAATAAAGTATTTATTGGTGGTAACAAGTGAAGTATATCAGCGCTGGACCCGGTACGACAGACCGAGCCTCGATTTCCGGGTACATTTTGTATTTATATGACTCATTATTTAACATAGGTCGGACTCACACTCGACCGAGTATGATTGGACATGAGTAGGTTCAACATGCTTCGTCATATTCTCTGGATCAGCCAAACAATGTGTGAATCTTGCACCTACTTTCCCAGGCTAATTGTTTTGTCTCACTATGCTCGGACCATTTAAGGTCATATATCGTGTGCATCGTGGAAAAGTACAGCACTTATAATGTCTAAGAACAAAGCCAATTTTAGCTTTTCGGTCCCTCAGAGGTTGCCAGGTTTGCTCCAGGTCGGCCCATCGCTGTGAAACGAGTTCACTGAACAGAATCGCTCCTTTAAATGCTTGGTCCGATGTTCCTTTGGCTCCTCTGAAATAACGGTGAACAAGCAGACCAAAGGCAGACGCTGAGAGGCTGAAACTGCTCGAGGTGTATTTTTTGTTGTTGTGAAAAGAGGCCGGGTCCTGAGAATCCTCTTTGTTGTGCTTTTCTTTCTGCTTTATTTCATTCTTCAAGGGGCGGGGGATGGGTCGCAGTGGCTTGACCTCAGCCATGTGGAAGGGCAGCTCCCGGGAGTTTGGCGAGGTATTGTTGTGAGAGCGCAGAGTGGTGATGATGGTGACGGTGGGGATGTGTGTGAGAGAAAGGAGGAGGGTGGTGGGGGGTGGGGGGTGGGGGGGGGGGGGGGGGGGGGGGAAGGCACAGGCCAGCCATTGTCACCTCCTTTTGTGGTGGGTATCAGATGTGGATCTGTGATTGTGGGGCAGATAGAGGTGCTACCACCCCCCGCCTCCCCATCACCGCTGGAGGGTCGGAGCTCCCAAAGAGCACTGAGTCATGGACCAGTGGCTCCCCCTCCTCCGTCCTGCCTCCTCCAGTTTCTGTTTGGTCATCTTTCCTAGAAATGTCACGGCGTTCTGCTATCCAGCATCAGCAGACGAAAAGGTGAAGGGAGCCAGAGAGGATCAGTCATCAGTCATTTTCCCACCAGGACCGGGCAATATGACCGAAAACCTGCCAAAATCAACCAAAAAATCACGCTGTGTTATCCAGCTCAAAGGCCTTTAAAGGTTTGAAATGATCTGTTTGCATTTTGCAAAGTGTCAGTCCTTAAAGGAATAGTTCGCCTCTTTTGACATGAAAGAGGAAAAAGTCAGACCTCACAATTGCTTGGCCCTATTTTCTCTCTAAAAAAAAATCTGAAAAGGGACATTTTTGTCCCCTTTTAAAACAACCTAAAAACATCATTTATTAATAACTACCAAGTTTTCAATTCTTTTCGAAAAATTAACCCTTTAGATGCCAATTTGAACTTTTTTGCCCAAATTTTAAGCCTTTAGGTGCCAGTATTTTCAAAATATGGAATGCAAAGTGGAAGTATTATTTTAAAAATACTGGCACCTTAAGGCTTCAAATTTGGGCTAAAAAGGTTAAATTGGCATCTAATGGATAAATTTTTTGAAAATAATTGAAAACTTGGTGGTTATGATCAGAACTGAAGTGGAATAAAAATGAAAAAAAAAAAGTGGAAAAAAATATTAATATGATGTTTTTAGGTCGTTTTAAAAGGGGACAAAAATGTCCCTTTTCAGAAAGTTTTTTTTTTCTACACAATGAAAAATTGCATTGTATATGATGTGTGTTTGAAATTCGAAAAAATAGTCAAAAATGCACAACTGGACCAAATATGATGAGTATCACTATCTACAGTGTGAAACTAGAGGAGAAAGTTCACCCCAAGGGGTCAAAAATGTCCCCTATCAGGGATTAGGGTTAAAAGCGACAACAGAAAACAAAAGCTGGGGACACTGAAGTGACTCAGCGGCCTTCTGTCGGATGGCCGACCAGTGGAAATGATGTCATAACCTCCTCCATTGCACATGAGCTTGATGAAAATCTCAGCCGGGGTCATTTTAAACGTTTCTGTTCTTGGTTTGTAACGTCCAGACACGTTCGGCGCTGCAAATCCTCCAAACTGAAAACGCAGGAAGCTGCAGGCGTTTTGCTGCTGTCGGCTCCTGGAAACGTATGAATGGAAAGTTATGAATTAGCCATTCAGATTCTTGCACTCGTGTTGCGCACGCCTTTTTCTTGGAAACGGTGCATCATCCTGGCAGCCAAACGCACACAAACACCTCTGATCTGCACTTTTGTTTAGTCTGCTCTGACTCACGCTGATGTCTGGCCGCTCTGAGCTAAGTGAAGGTGGGGTCGGTTAATCTTAAACTGGATCAATCTGGAGAACTGACCTGCCCCCGGGGATCCAAAGAGGAAACTAGGGCTTGAACATTAACCGCATTAACCTATTTTTGTGTCACGGCAGGGGTTTATAGGAGGGCTTATACACTGAGGTGTGCCTCGGTGGAAAGATACAAGAGGGAAGACTCATCGTGAGAAGTGGAATGTTTGAAAGGGAGCAGATCAGTGGGTTTCAAGGGAAATCAGGCAAGTTGAGGCTGGTTTGCAGCTGGTGGGCAAAGACGGAATCAAAGGCTGTGTTCAAAACCGCATACTGCACATTGAGTTGCCTGTAGTATGAAATGCGCTATATAAATAAAGATGCCTTGCCTTGCCTACTACTCCTACTAACTTTAACTTTTATTAAGTTCCCGGATGCATACTAGATTCTCCTAAATGTTGGGTATGCATCATGAGGTTACTACTCATACTCAAACTACCCAAGATGCAACGTAACGCGACGTCGCCGATCGTCATTTCCTGTCAAAACGGCAGTTTCAAGCTAGCTACAACGATAGTAGGTTCACTTCCTGTTTTCAAAACAAAAGCACCAATTGTATGGTAATGGCTTTCCCTATGATAAAAGGCAACGGGTATTTTATTTTGTGAAAATAACCAGAAGTGCGTTGCTCACTGCGGCTAGCTTAAGTAGCGCCGAATTCGTGGGAACAAAATTGTAAATAGCCGGTATTTTGTCAGGTTTTCAACACGTTGGGGATCTAAACGACTACTTTCTCACCTGAAAATGTTTTAAATGTTGCTAAAGTTTACAGAGTTTAGAGCTTAAGAGAAATCAGCTTCAGGCCGGCTGATTTCGGCTCGGGGAGGAGCGAAATGCATTGTGGGTAAACGCTCTGCATACTGTCTGATCGAGTATGCAGTATGGAAGTATGCAGTATGTAGTAGGCGGTTTCCAACACAGCCAAAATCTTAACTGCCACCACACCTCGGCTTCGGTTGGACAGGAAGTGGAGGTGGATGGAGTGAGTTCAGGCTCGGTTTACTCCTCAGGAATGATGTGCTGGAAACAAAGGCTTCTAATGTGGTGAACATCCCTCCTCCGGACGGGATGGGGGCCGTTTGGGCTCTCCTACCAATCCACTAAATGGATCTGCCCCAGCTTCACAAGCAGCCGTGCAGATGCTAAATAAAACAATGTGCTGAAAGGGGATCCCCTCGCCTGGCACAGAAGCTGCTGCTTCTCAGGTTCAGGAAGCCTCACTTGCTCCTCTCTTTGACTCCATTGATTTTTACATCCTAACCCCCCCACCCCCCTCATCCTGCTCATTTCTTATTGTAAAGCTCACATACAATCGGGCTTACAAATGACTGTCCAGGCATCCTCTTTCTGCTCACACACACACACACACACACACACACACACACACACACACACACACACACACACACACTCATTCTGCTTCTGCAGACCAGACAATAGACCTCTTGAAGCCCTCGGCCTGTAATTATTGTAATTGTCGATCTCTAAGACAAGGTAATGTGCGGAGTGTGTAACCGCCTCCGAGCACAAAGGCCACATTCTCAGCGCTTTGCCTTAAAGCAGCGATACTCACTGTTGTTTTCACAAGAGCCACATTGGCAGCAAAATCAAGGGAAGAGCCACTTTTACGACAACATACTAAAGTCCCCTTTTGCAAATATGCATTTCTACATAGAAAAAAGAACCAACACAGCCAATACATCTTCAATTCAGACCACGTTTACCTTAATACTGAGCTGAGCAGAAGCTGGCGTGAATGTCCTTGACTTTCTTCATGTTGTATTTGTAGTTTGTTGTTGTAATCATAGTGAGACATTCAAGATGAGCATGGTTTTTGTGCTGGTTTTTAATTAAAAACTGATCCATTGTGCCTGCGTCTGGCGTTAAAGGAGCTAGCGTGCTCTGCGGTCAAGTGTGAGGTGGTTTAAGCGGGCTGCGTTGCCAGGTTTACACCATTAACACCATTAAGCCTTAATTAATACTTAATAAAAATACTTAATTCTACAAAAACGAAAACTTAATAAAAATACGTAATACTGTGCAGTACACTGGAGAAAATGCCCCTCCAAAAATAAGTAAAAAAACAACAAACAGACGTTTTTGCTTGAAATAAGCAAAAAAAATCTGCCAACGGAACTAGTGAAAATCGGCTTGTCAAGATTTCATGAAATAAGATGTGATATTTAGGACTTTTGAGATAAAAGTGATCTTGAAATTAGCTTAAAAACCTCTTCAAATATATATAAAAAGCTTTTTTCATATGATATGTGACTCAAAACAATTTGTTTTCAAGACTTTTTCATTTAACAAGATATTCCAGATGTATTGTCTTCAAACAAGTCCCTATATCTGGCTGAAATGGTACTTGTTAGGCAGTTGTGTCTTATATTAAGTGTAATGAGATATTTTGACTAGAAATGAGACAAATATACTTGGTAAGACTTTGATTTTTTCCAGTGTATTTGCTGTGTGTTGTTTGAAAAAATGTATTGTTGTTGTTACCATATTGTTATAAGCTCAATGAGTATCTCTGCCTTAAAGAAACCCTGAACCCGCAGCTCCAGTTGAGCAGCAAGCGGCTGCTTATATGAAGTTTACTTCATGTTTTTATTTTGCGTCTGCCTGCCGTGTTTGTGGGTGTGGTTGATGGTGGTCGGGCCAGCTGACTCATCCCATGTGACCTCTCGGTTTCTCACTGGGCTCATCTGTCTGCCCTTTTTAATTATCTCCTCACACACACACACACACACACACTCAGAGGTCAGAGGTCAGGGCTGCAGCTGAACCCTGCCACGCCGCCTCCACTCCCTGTTCCCTCCCCCCCTCTCCAGTCGCTCTCCTCCCCCAGGTCCTTCGCTCCACGCATGGCTGCCGGTTGTCTGCCTCGCTCAGCAGAGAATTAAACCAGATGTGTGCTTGTGGTTTGTGCAGCAGTCCCACTTCTCCTGCTAGCGTTAGCCTAGCGCACCATCCTTTCACACAGGAGCCTCCATCCTCTGACCTGCAGGGTAAAGACCATCGCACGTCTCCATCTTTCTTTTTGCTGATTAATACACTGGAAAAAATCAAAGTCTTACCAAGTATATTTGTCTCATTTCTCGTCAAAATATCTCATTACACTTAGTATAAGACACAACTGCCTAACAAGTACCATTTCAGCCAGATATAGGGACTTGTTTGAAGACAATACATCTGGAATATCTTGTTAAATGAAAAAGTCTTGAAAACAAATTGTTTTGAGTCACATATCATATGAAACAAGCTTTTTTTTTCCATTTGAAGAGGTTTTTAAGCTAATTTCAAGATCACTTTTATCTCAAAAGTCCTAAATATCACATCTTATTTCAAGAAATCTTGACAAGCCGATTTTCACTAGTTCCATTGGCAGATTTCTTTGCTTATTTCAAGCAAAACCGTCTTTTATTTGTTGTTTTTCTTACTTATTTTTGGAGGGGCATTATTTCCAGTGTACCCTGATGTTTGGCTGATGGCTTTTGCACCTGGTCTCTGGCTTATTGTGGCAGCACGTTGGTGCTTTGTTCTTTTGAGCGAGTGGGAAATCATCCTGCATTTCACAGGTTGAACGCACATGCAGGCCTCAGAGCGCTGATTTTAAACCAAATCAACTCGCATACGCACTCATTTTGGCAAACTACGCCAACAGTTTGAGGACAAGTCGGGATTCATTTTGCTTATGCAGATATAAGAAAGCATGAAAACATCAGTTTCCCTTCTGTCTGGCAGCATAGACTGTAAATGTGCATGTTGGTGAGATATAATCAAACATTTTCCCAGATATGATGTAATATTCCAGATTTCCTCAGAGGTTAAAGTAATTCATGGAGAGCAGCTCTCTCATTTCCTTCTTCTTGTGGATGTCCACCGCAGATTTTGACTTTTTTTTTTTTTTTGTTTGTTTTTACTCCACAAGGCTTGAACAACTACTTCTTCTACTGAATTAGAACCGGCAGCTTATACCAAAGTGCAGTAAAAACCAAAGGTTGATTCTTGTTTTAACGGACATATTCACATATATTAACATGTGATATTCACTGTGGAAAAACTGCATTTTAAATGACTGAACACGTGCCTCTTAGTTGTAATCTTCCTGTATGATGCGGGGGGATTTATGCTGCAGATGTGGTCCAACTGTCCCCCTTTTCTCACCTCTTTATGACCTTTTTTCTGAACTTTCAGAGCTCTGGAAGAGACTCTGTTCCTGTTTTCCCTCTCAGAACTTGTGCTTTTAGAAGTGATACCACCAAAATGCACACATCTCCTTTTGTTGAACGTCTTAGCTTCACATATTGTGGATTCATGCTTCTCCTTTGCTGCTTTCGGCATTGCTGCGTCTGATAATTTTTGATTTTTTTTCTTTGTTAAATGAAAATGATCAGGGAAGGGAGTGTTTACTAGGGGTGGGACGATATGCTTTGGTCAGGATTCTTGATAATTGCGATTCGATATAATCAGTAATTGCAATTTTCCTTAAAGAAACAAACAAGTTGAATCATACACTTCCAGAATGAATGTCGTTCCCATAAACAACGCACATCAGTCTGTCAGTCAGCTGACTTTTATTTCAACTTTTTTTTTTTTTTCAACAAATTTTTTATTGATTTTCACAAGCAAATATCAATACAACAGACAAGAGCACAGCTATTGAAATTACCCTCCCTCCCCCCACCCCTCTATATGGGAGTCAAATAACACCTACAGCAGTTCACAAACAGTTACACAGACAAGTTTGTTAGATTTTCTTCAGTCCTTGGTTTGGCACCATTTGTCCTTGCAGAAGAAAGTTCAAGATAAAGAAACATATGCAGCCAGTGTTCCAACGATAAATTGTGTGTGGGGGGGGGGTAGCCAAACCTGTTCAATCGTTTTCTTGGCCGCGGTCAGACCGGCAAGCCAAAAGTTTTAAAAAGAGCCATTTTTTTAAAAAGTTTACAGTGACAAAATGAATTGAAATGTCCAGTTTTAAGTTTTTAAACTAGCCAGTTTGGCTATTTTTAACATAATGGACACGGATATGACGTAATATAATCAATTCATGGGGAGAAAAATCGATTTTTAAAATCATCCCATTAAAAAAAAAATTGCGATATGTACATGAATCGATTTTTTTTTATTTTTGTTTCCCCGCCCTCATTTTTACATGGCTGTGTTCGAAACCGCCTACTACATACTACATACTTGCAAACTGCATACTCATCGATCAGACAGTATGCAGAGCGTTTACCCACAATGCATTTCGCTCCTGCCCGAGCCGAAATCAGCCGGCCTGAAGCTGATTTCCCTTAAGCTCTAAACTCTGTAAACTTTAGCAACATTTGAAACATTTTCAGGTGAGAAAGTAGTCGTTTAGATCCCCAACGTGCTGAAAACCTGACAAAATACCGGCTATTTACAATTTTGTTCCCACGAATTCGGCGCTCCTAAAGCTAGCCGCAGTGAGCAACGCACTTCCGGTTATTTTCACAAAATAAAATACCCGTTGCCTTTTATCATAGGGAAAGCCATTACGATACAATTGGGGCTTTTGTTTTGAAAACAGGAAGTGAACCTACCCTCGTTGTAGCTAGCTTGAAACTGCCGTTTTGACAGGAAATGGCGATCGGCGACGTCACGTTACGTTGCATCTTGGGTAGTTTGAGTATGTGTAGTGACCTCATGATGCATACCCAACATTTCAGAGAACCTAGTATGCATCCGGGAACTTAAAAAAAAGTTAACGTTAGTAGGAGTAGTCATAGTGAACTTTATTGTCAATCTTCTATGCAACAGTACATTACACAGTGACTGAAATTGCGTTTCCCCAGACTCCAAATGTGCAGAAAGCTAAAATTGAGTAGTAGGAGTAGTAGGCGGTTTTGAACACAGCCATGGACTCCAGGTGAAAGATGAGAGCGGAAATCAAAAGAAAGGGAATGCTCGTTCCTCCGCACAGTTTGATGCGTCGGCTCCTCGTCCGAGGCTCAGGAGAAGGAACGATTTCCTGTCAGCGACGCCGTGAGGAGAAGCAGGCGGGAGGCGGTGTTTAGTCTCAGCTCAAGGACAGAGCCAAAGGTGTCATGTCTGTCTCTTCACTCCTTTTTCTCTTCCTCTCAGTCTTTTTTCTGGTTGCTTCCCCCCCTCCTTCTACCCTGCCGCTCACCTCTTTCACAAACACTGGTGCAACCATCCAACTCAGGAAGCCCTGTGAAACATCAGATCCCACTTCCTGCATCGATCGATACATCTCAGGTCCGACAGACGCACATGCGCTCGTGCACGGCTGTAAGCATGTGAGGAGGCCTTTTGTTTGGAGCTTACTTCCAAAAAAAAAGCAGGATCAATTCTGTTTCCAGGCCTTGAAATGACGGAGAAATGCTGTAAAAAAGCCTGGATGTGTCCTTCATGAATCAGAAGGAGGAGATGTCTTGCGGGGGATCACGGTGCACGTAAAAGTGTGGCAGAATGCACTGCAGGCGTCGTCTTTAAGTCACTCGAATGGTGATTCTGTCGGATGAGGCTGCGGTTATAGGAGCAGCATTTTGACACGTTTAACCGTCTGAAAGCACCTCGGTCCATCTGAGTGCTGTGGAGCATGTATATGCAGCAGGGATTAGATCCCCGGATGCATTAGTCTGGTTTTCATAGGCTCAATTTAAACCAGACTATATATATATATATATATATATATATATATATATTCTAATTAATCACATGATTTCCCTGATTAATCACGATTAATCGCATTTGTACGCAAAATCCAAAAATGAATCCAAAAGTAGTGTATAGCTTTTAGCATTTAGCTTTATTTTAAATGTGCTGCCATATGAATGAAAGTGCCATAACATTTGTTGTGCAAACACACTTTTAACATCAGCATCTTTCTGTAGTTTTTATGTAGAAGCCTCGCTCCACTGTCTGTTTCCTTGAATGACTTGCTGCTATCAGTTGTGTGTTTTGCCTTTAAGTGATATTTTAGACTGGAACTACTACGCTGAGAAGACAATTCAACTTGGCAGAGTTTACAGATGACTTTGGTTCTGTCGACTCCGCCGTCTGGAAGAACTTTAAAATGAAACTGGCCGAGTAAAAGTTCCGTACCCTTCTCCATGTTTGGTGGATCCGCGGATTACTTTTTTTTCCGGTTCCACAGCAGACAGCAACAGACTTTTACAAAATAAAAGCCTGTGAGCAACAGACTTTTACAATAATAAAATAAATAATAAAACAGGGGTGGTCCGTGGCGTAGTGGATTGAGCCTGCATCAGATGACCCTGTGCTGCGTGTCGTTCCCCCTCTCTCGGCCCCCTGCTTCCTGTCTCTCTGAACTTTCCTATCCATTAAAGGCACAAAAGCCCCCAAAAATAATAATACATTTTTTGTTTAAATTTAAAAAAAGCTAAAACCTGCGTTAATGTGCCATAAAATATTTATCGGCATTAAATAATTAACAAGTTAACTCGCCCGGCCCTAATATAATATATATATATATATATATATATATATATATATATATATATGTTTTCTCATGATCATTAAAAATCTTCTACCTACCAAAAGCTATTATTCTCCTGTCCAGTGTTAATTGGTTTCCCATGATTTGCTTTGACACTGAGAAGAAGCGGCCGTGAAACAGATGGATGGCGCTGCTTCTTCTTCTCCTCCTCTCTAACGGCGGTAATGAAATGATAGATCCCCGAAGTGGACGGGAGCCGAAGTGAAGGAATGACCTCACGGCCACCTAATCGTCGCGCAGGGAAAAGCCGACAGCTAATGTGTCCATTAGCCCCTTCCTCCTCCTCCTCCTCCTCCAGAGGAGAAACAAATCTAGCTGGGAGTGAGATAGCAGGAGACAAAAGAGGGGGATGAGACGGAGGACAGGAAATAACACAAGTTCTACTCTCTTTTCCACCCACGGCTTCGACTGGATTCAATCTCAGCCTCATTTGCTGAGCTCCTGTGGGGCGTTTTTGTCTCGCTTCTCCTAGAAAAAGTACTGCTTTTTTTTTTTTTTTTTTTTGGACAGATTTGAAATGATTGCGTTGATATTAAATGAGATTTAAAATAAATTTAAAACCTAATAAATAGCTGAAAGGGATATTATCAGCATGCAAAAAGCCTCGCTGTACCTTTCTGAACTGTAAAACCTTGAAAAACGCGCTGATGTTCAGGATAAAAAGCTGCCGCTGACCTAATATTTCAGCCTCTGTGTGGGACAATCTCTGCCTGTGCAAATGTTGTCTACTTGGTGTTCCTGTTGTTCCTCGCCCGGCGTACAGTTCATCGGTGGGGGGGTCACAGAGGTTGCTGATACCAGAGTTTGCTCCCATGGAAGCCCCACCTCGTGGTGTGACCTGCGTGGGGTGACCTGTCAGTGGAGAACAGCCAGAAGCCCGGGGATGGGCCCTCTTTCTGTTCAAAGTGAAAACACAGCAGCGTGTGCACGCAGCTGAACCCAGGCGGCCTCACGTGACCTTTCTGCGGCGCTGAGGCCCCTCCCACTTCCCCTTTTTTTCTCAGTACAGCCAGGGTGAGCGATGTGTCAGCTGCCGGCCACAACAACCCAGCAGACTGTCAGTCTAAGCCTCACGCCTCACGCCTCTGGTTACAGAGGCCCAAACGTTTCACTCGCCTTCTTCACCGTGTTTCAGCTTTTCTTCTTCTGCTCTGAAGAATCAGAATCGGCTTTATTGGCCAGGTTTGACCAAACAAACAAGGAATTTGACTCCGGTGAAACTTCACTCGCAAAGTACAACACTCAACAATAACATAAAAGAATAAAAATTAGAAATACAGAACAGTAAGAATGGAATTGAGCATGGGTGGTAAATAGGGATGTGTATGAGAATAGATGTAGATGTAATAAAGTAGATGGATATGTATGTATACAACCTGAAGATCTGAAAGAATTTGTAGTTTTTGGCGTTCATTTGTAAGAAAAGCGCCAAAAGTGCTCAGAATATCAGGCAGCTTTTACACAAACAGTGAAAGCAGCACTCAAGCTGGATGCAGCGTTGTTATTAAGTGACATAAACAGACTAAAGAATCCTGATCTGACTATCGTAAAAAATATTGGCTCAAGAAAATCTTCTGTCCACAATATCCGGCTCCTGAAACCTAAACTCCAGACCTTCCAGCAGCCAGAGCCTCGTATGCGTTGCGTGATGCATCTATATTGTCATAAATCTCAACAACAACATAAATCTCACAGCAGTTTGTGCTGTTGTTTTGCTATTTTTATTTTTATTTTAATTTTTAAATTTAATTTAATTTATATTTATATTTAATTTAAATTTTTATTTATTTATTTTAATTTTAAATTTTTATTTAAATGTATTTTTTTTATATAGGCATATTTATTTTTTGTTAATATTATTTATTTATTTTTTCTATTATCCTTATTTCTCTTGTATGTCCTACACGACTTGATAAAGTGCTTAGAATATCAGGCAGCTTTTACACAAACAGTGTTATTAAGTGACAAAAACAGACTAAAGAATCCTGATCTGACTATCGTAAAAAATATTGGCTAAAAGAAAATCTTCTGTCCACAATATCCGGTTCCTGAAACCTAAACTCCAGACCTTCTTCCAGCGTTTTCCCTCCCCGCTGGAAACCATGTGATCTGGCTCCACTCTCCCTTTCACTGCGCTCTGCTTCTCCCAGAGTTCAGCAGTGGAACAAAATGTCTGACTCCGGAGTGGAAAACACCAGCATGTACTGGCCGGTCGGTCGGTCGGCCCCGGGGTTGTGAGGCTGCCCAGAGCCCCGCGCTGGACCCCCCAAAAAAAAGGGGCCTCTTTGTGCTCTGGGCCTCACAAAGACGCACCGCAGCAGCAGAAAAAGGAACACGAAACCGACAGCGGTGTCCTGGTCGGGGACACATGCCTGCAGTCCCGTGCGCAGGAGCTGCCAGGATCTGGTTTTGCACACACACACGAAAAAAAAAATCTGGTGAATAAACCAAAGTAAACAGAGGAAGGAAGTTTCCCAGTTGACCTGAAAAGGCCCCACGTGGTCAGCTTCCCGTTCCTCATGCACAAAGCCACGATTGCTGTGCAGATACTCAAGTTCGGTTCAGCAGCCAGGGCCTCATATGCATTGCATGATGAATCTATATTGTCATAAATCTCACAACAGTTTGTGCTGTTGTTTTGCTATTTTTATTTATTTATTATTATTTTTTTTATTTAAATTATTTTTTAAATCCATTTATTATTATTTTTCAAATGTATTTCTTTATATAGACATATTTATTTTTTGTTACTATTATTTATTTATTTTTTCTATTATCCTTATTTCTCTCGTATGTCCTACACGACTTGGAAAAAGACCTAATAAAAATATTGTAAAAAATAAGTAAATAAATCAACATGGAAATGCTTCCACAGCTTTTAGGCATCAATTTCAGAGCCTTCACTGAAACCATCAGCGGTTTGGTCGATTAACGTGTTTCTGTTGACGTTGTTTTCATGAGAATTCAGAGGATGTAAATCAGAAAAAGGTTAATGGGAGCAGCGGAAACATCCACATCGTATCAGTTTAAGACGAGCTGCTGAAACTCCTTCAATAACTGGAAACGCAGCTCATAAAACAGGTAAAATAATACATAATTATATCATATAATGTAGTTTTTACACGGACAAACAAAAGAGATGCGCCTCAGGATCACATCCAGCCCAAGTCACGGTCCTCAGACGGCTGATTTTTGTTGGAGCAAAAGTCCAAACCACAAATTTGATTTGATTTAAAGTTAAATCACTTTAAAGAGGAAAAGAGTTTATTTGGAACCAGTTGTCCTGAAAGGGGGGATTGACAAGCTCCCGCTCTGTGACCTCCGGTGCTGAGGAATTACGCTCATGTGGGCGTCGGGGTTGATGAACTTCACTGACCAGGAAGTCTGATCTCTGGTGGCTTTTTTTCCCCCTCAGTTATTAACAAACGCAGTTATATAACACTGTTGCATCTTGTTTTGTCCGATATGTGCCAAGAAAGATGAGGATTTGGGTCCAAATGTTCCAGTCCCGTCCATGCAGGCTGAACTTTAAGGTTCACAACCATGTACAGTGAAAAAGAATAATAATATTGATACTAATAATTATAACTTGGACTTATATAGCGCCTTTCAGGGTACCCAAGGTCGCTCAACAAGAGAAAATAAGGGGGGAAGGGAAGAGTAGGCCTGTGTTCGAAACCGCATACTACACACTTCCATACTACATACTCATCAATCCGATCAGACAGTATGCAGAGCGTTTACCCACAATGCATTTCACTCCTGCCCGAGCCGAAATCAGCCGGCCTGAAGCTGATTTCCCTTAAGCTCTAAACTCTGTAAACTTTAGCAACATTTGAAACATTTTCAGGTGAGAAAGTAGTCGTTTAGATCCCCAACGTGTTGAAAACCTGACAAAATACCGGCTATTTACAATTTTCTTCCCACTAATTCGGCGCTACTAAAGCTAGCCGCAGTGAGCAACGCACGTCCAGTTATTTTCACAAAATAAAATACCCGTTGCCTTTTATCATAGGGAAAGCCATTACGATACAATTGGTGCTTTTGTTTTGAAAACAGGAAGTGAACCTACGCTCGTTGTAGCTAGCTTGAAACTGCCGTTTTGACAGGAAATGACGATCGGCGACGACGCGTTACGTTGCATCTTGGGTAGTTTGAGTATGAGTAGTAACCTCATGATGCATACCCAACATTTAGGAGAATCTAGTATGCATCCGGGAACTTCTCGCTTACTCAAACTCGCTTACTAACTCAAAAAGTTAGTATGAGTAGTAGGAGAAGTAGGAGAAGTATGCGTTTTCTATTACAGCCTAAGACATGGAGAAGAGATGCGTTTTTAGATTCTTCTTGAACTGTAGTAGAGAGGGGGCAGAACGGATGTGAAGTGGCAGATTGTTCCACAGGGTAGGGGCAGTATCTCCATATGTTTTTAGTCTGGTGCGAGGAACGGAAAGGAAAAAGAATGGATCTTTCCCACAAAGAGTGTTTGTGCTTCGCTGCTTCGAACCTCCAACAGTTCAGTGTTTTGAAGGGAAGGATATCAGCTGGTAACGGCTAATGTTAGCAACCCAGTTAGCTTTTTATGCTAACAGTAGGAGAAGTGTGTGGAGCTTCTTTCCTTAAACAAGACGTGCATTTCCACGCTGCTCTGTGCGTAAGAAGCGTGTTACACGAGTTCCGAGTTAAAGCAGAGACTTTGCTTCCTCTGACTGAGCGCGTAGTGAAATTCCACCGTCACATGAGGCTGCTCTGTAATTGCACTCCAGAGTAAATAAGGTTTAGCGTGGAGCTGGTGACAAACAGGGATAGTTTTTTCTTTTTTTTTTTCTTAAAGAAATAACAAACTCATGACTGTCGGCGCCTACGACGGCGGTCACAAACAGACGTCCAGACGGAGCTCTCCGGCCCGCTGGGCCTCTGTTAACCCTGAACTGACTGAGTTTGCTCAGTGTGTTTCAGAGCCGAAGAACTTTGAGCCCGTCGTGGGGCCTCGGCTGCCATCTGTGATTGTAAAAAAAACACCCACACCCACGAGTGTTGTTTTCTGTTTTCTGCCCCTGGATAATACACTGGAAAAAATCAAACTGTTACCAAGTATATTTGTCTCATTTCTAGTAAAAATATCTATATTTAATAATAATATAAGACACAACTGCCTAACAAGTACTATTTCAGCCAGATATAGGGACTTGTTTGAAGACAATACATCTTGAATATCTTGTTAAATGAAAAAGTCTTGAAAACAAATTGTTTTGAGTCACATATCATATGAAACAAGCTTTTTTTGACATTTGAAGAGGTTTTTAAGCTCATTTCAAGATCACTTTTTTATCTCAAAAGTCCTAAATATCACATCTTATTTCAAGAAATCTTGACAAGCCGATTTTCACCAGTTCCATTGGCAGATTTTTTTTTGCTTATTTCAAGCAAAAACGTCTTGTATTTGTTGTTTTTTTACTTATTTTTGGAGGGGCATTTTTTCCAGAGTGCGGCCGATCCTGAACTCTCAGCTTTACAGCATCACACACACACACACCCGTACACACCCGTACACAAACACAGCGTGGGCAGCCTAATTGTTGACTGCTGGCTGCGTTGTGGGTGCGTCGTACAAAGTCTCATTCAGTGTTAATTTGGCTCAACCTGAAGTTCAGCGACCGGCAGTTCATTACAGAAATAGCACCGAGGTCCTGGAGAGGATGGCTGAGAATAAGTCGAGTGTGTGTGTGTGTGTGTGTGTGTGTGTGTGTGTGTGTTACAGGCCACAGTCAGCACCAGCGACCACGGAAATGTCTATTTCAGTCTTATTTGTGTGACGGGGGGGAGGCAGACAGTCAGACACCTCAGTGGCAGGGAGAGGGAGGGGGAAAGCGATAATGGGTTTACTTCAGTGTGCGTTTCAAGGTGCCAGACAATGTTTCGCTGCCTTCCCCTTCCTCTCCCCGGCTGTCTGTAAGTGGGCTCGGCAGGAGCTGGAGCATTAAGGGCGGGCGAGGCGCTCCTGAGTGCAGGAAAAAAATAAAACTCTTTCTCTTCCTTTCATGCTCTCAGAGAGCAGCAGCGTTTAAGTGAGGCCGACATCAGACGAGTGTGTGCGAGGCTAATGCGCCGCCTCCACACAGCAGAGCACAGCGCTCTGGCCCTGCATTATCCCAAACGCTGCTGCTGTGATTGGAGCGGTAATGTGGTTGCTAAGCAAATTCAGTCTTCCTGGACTAAATTGGAACGAGCACGGCTGCTTCCTGGCTGGCTGGTGGGCCGGACTCTGGTGCTGCGGGTTGCTGCTGTGCTAACAAGACTCACAAGCCTGTCTGGTCTGTGGCGACATGTTCATTTAAAGCTGACTACTACTCATTATCAAAGCTGTATTTATATTTCCTAGAACTCATACAATTAAGCTGCGTTTCAACCGAAAAGCACCCGGGCGCTTTCGTTAAAAAAAAAAAAAAAAAGGGGGAACTTAAAGACTCCTTCAGACTCTGGTTGTTTGCTTTTCCACTGCGGTCTAAATAACCGGGGAAGATTAGTAAATGAGCACCGAGCGGTGAACTTCAGCTGCTCTCACACAGAGCCGCACAGTGAGGCCGCCCCGGCGGGGTCGGGCCTCAGAAAGCAGCTGCTGGAAAACGGGCAACGGCAACCGAGCGGCCCCACAACTCATCTGCAGACGCATGTGGACGTCTCGCAGCCTCAGATCACGACCACACGCCTACGCTTAGAGACGCACGGAGCTTAGAAGTTGCACGCCATGGCCTTGGTTTGGTGGAAGCTTGTAAGAGTAGCTGCATCTGCACAATGAGTTTAAAGGGATAGTTCGCCTCTTTTGACATGAAGCTGTATGACATCCCATATCAGTAATATCTTACCCCCTGCTGCGTCCTGTGAGCAGAGTTCCAGCCTCGTTTTGGTGTTGATGAAGGTAGTCCGGCTAGTTGGCTGGGGTCCCGAAAATAAAGCGTTTTGCTTCTCAAAACAATATGCGTTCAAAAGAGTAATACATTTGCATCACAAAATCGTTCATCCAGGAAAAAGTCAGACCTCACAATCGCTTGGCTCTATTTTCTCTCCCTTCGTATCACTGCCTGCTGTGCAGACCCAGCAGCAAACACTGTAACAGGCGCGGCTGTCGGCAGGCGGCAGCAGGCAGTGAGACGAAGGGAGAGAAAATAGGGCAAAGCGATTGTGAGGTCTGACTTTTTCCTGGAGAACGATTTTGTGATGCAAATGTATTACTCTTTTGAACGCATATTGTTTTGAGAAGCAAAACGCTTTATTTTTTAAGCCCCAGCCAACTAGCCGGACTACCTTCATCAACGCCAAAACGAGGCTGGAACTCTGCTCACAGGACGCAGCAGGGGGTAAGAAGATGTTCATAAATGATGTTGCTAATATGGGATGTCATACAGCTTCATGTCAAAAGAGGCGAACTATCCCTTTAAACTGCAGCTTTAACATCTTCAGCGCTTTAAGAATCGTAAACCAATCAGAAAGGTTCAGACCTGGAAACACTCCTGCATCCAACCTGCTGTGCATGGAGGGGTTAAAGGTTAAATATCTGCCTGGTTCCTGTGGTGCAAACGCAGATTTAATCTCAGCCTCGTTCGTCCCCGTGATAGTTTACTTTTTTAGCGATGTGTCATATTGGAAGCTCACGGTGAGAAGATGACTAATAACGAGTTAAAGCGATCATGCAGCAGCGGTAGCCCACAACAAGCAGTTTGAATGATTCAGAGCGAGCGCTGTGTGTAGTTTTCAGTCGTTTCGCTTGTAAAACTGCATCTTTAGAGTCTCTTTTTCATATTGTCGATCACTGAAATCAATATATCCTGTTTTCCTTTCTCTTTTTTCTTTTTTTTTGCCAGTTTATTTGGTAAAAAACAAAAAACAAATATGAAACGTTTTTGCTTGAAATAAGCAAAAAAATCTGCCAATGGAACTAGTGAAAATCGGCTTGTCAAGATTTCTTGAAATAAGATGTGATATTTAGGACTTTTGAGTTAAAAGTGATCTTGAAATTAGCTTAAAAACCTCTTCAAATGTCAATAAAAGCTTGTTCCATATGATATGGGACTCAAAACAATTTGTTTTCAAGACTTTTTCACTTAACAAGATATTCAAGATGTATTGTCTTCAAACAAGTCCCTATATCTGGCTGAAATGGTACTTGTTAGGCAGTTGGGTCTTATACTAAGTGTAATGAGATATTTTGACTAGAAATGAGAGAAATATACTTGGTAAGACTTTGATTTTTTTCCAGTGAAGGCATCTCTTCTCTCACGATTAATGCTTTAGTGCATTGTCCCCGTTTTAAATAAATAAATAAATGGAAATGGAAACACTGTGGCGTGAAACTCGATCGGCGTTCGGTGGGTTTTAAACAAGCTTGAGGAAAAATATGACCCACATATTAGGTTTTTCAGTGTCGTGTTGATGAGTCTGGTCCGCTGCGCCGGCTCGGGTTTCCGTAAGGTGAGACCGCAGCTCTCGGTCATCCGTCTGTCAAACGGCGAGTTGGTTCCTGAAGGCAACTTTAATTAAAGCGGCAGACAGTTGGTGGTTCAGCAGGAAAAGTCTGAGAGTAACGGGGGGCCAGGAGGTGGGAACGCGGAGACCCCCGAGCTGTGCACAGGGGTCCCCTTTCAGGCGTGTTTGGGGCTCCATATGTGACTATGTTTGTGCATAAGAGCAGAGTGCCGTCTACTTTTAGCTGCACACTCACAGTGTCACATTTCTTTACCTTACGCACTCGGCTGCGCCCCACGTCCAGGATTAAAGGGTGCGAGAACACAGTTTGAGCAGCTAATTGGGTCACTTTTCATAACTCGCTGAGACTTCTTTTCCTCCTCGGGACAGATTCTGTGATGTTAGAAGTGGTTCCACGGTGTATAAACTATGGGAAAAGTTATCTGTCATCTGAAACTTTGAGGCAGAGTAATTAAAGTTGAGACTGTTTCCGGCTCTTTGTGAAACACTGACAAAGAGTAGCTGTTACCCAACATAGTCCCTCGATTATTTCAAGTCTTTATCAATAAATCAACTGTTAGCTGCTCTGGTTTTTTTGCACAGGTTGAGGCACGCTTCACTGTTTCAGCTAAAGTTGATAAATGAATGGAGGGAATCCTTTTGTTTGCTGTTTTATCTGCAGTCAGAGGAGGTTGGAGACCGTTTCAGGACTAGCTAATAGACGCATTTAACTGTACGAAGCTGCAGAAAGAAGCTTCCACACCTGCTCACACCACCTACCGTGCACGTCTGCGAATTGGAAGAGGCTAAAGTATTTAGAAAATGACCCGCTGAGGTCTTTTCCTCGGCCTTGTGGGGTAGCGTCAGGTGAAGGTGGCGATGAGTGGAGAGAATCCCACCACACTGACTCAGCTGTATGACTGCAGAAGCTAAAATAAAAACCTTCATCGGGTTCCTCACTTCAGGCCTTACCACATTCATTCAAGGAAGCAATGTGATGATAAATATAAAGTATAAAACTTCCTCATCAAGGTCGGCCTTTTGAAAAAGTAAAGCAAAAAACACAAAAATGGAAGATGTCACAAGCTCCTTACGCCGTCCTTGATGCATTTCCACGAATCGGTAAATGATCGTGGAAATAACAAGCGTCTCTTTGGAACTGTGGGGCAGAATTATCTCCTTTTATAAAGCTCCTCTCTGTAGCACTCAGAGATTCTGTTCTTATCCTGACCACCACTGAGATGCTTCCAGGTCATTTCACTCCTGTAGAAGCCAGAATACTCGAGGAGAACGTGCAGCGTCCACACAGAAATGCCCGAGACCAAAGTTAGTCCCACTACAAACTCTAAAGCCTCGTTTCCACTATGCAGTCCGGTACGGGACGGTTCGGAACGGTTCGCTTATTTCAGTGTTTCCACTACCACCAAAGCGTACCGGTCCCATGGAGCCCGTTACCATGGAACCCGTTACCATGTCTGTAACCCTTCTGCTTGGGGTACCGAGCACACAGGACCGTTTCCAGGCTCTGCTCTCCGTTGTTGGTGAGGAGGCAAAAATGTCAGAGAGTGGTTTCAACCGGACCGCGAGCCGGTGTGGCATTCAGCTGAAGAAGCTCGGAGGTGGTTCCAGATTATGGATGTTATTTGTTGTTATTTGCTATTTACGCTTCGGCACGCACTCCGCCCACCCCTGAGGGTCCCCTTTGTACAGTGGGAACGCAAGCTGACCCCAAAGCGACCCGACCCGTACCGGACCGTTCTGAACCGACCCGTACCGGACTGCATAGTGGAAACAAGGCTTAATATGCAGCACGATACCTGCAGACGGCTTTCTGTTGGAACAGTGAAAGTCCTGGAGTTCAATAAGAAGCCACGACTGTAAACTCGCTGGCTGACACCAGAATCTGTTCTGCTTTCATCTTCTGTTGCATCTCTGGAAGTCTGCAGCAGCTGCCTGCCTGGATGGAAAAGAGAAATCAGCGCTTATCACCCATACGTTGTACTTAGGGATGCATCGATACCGATACTATTCTAATATACTCATACTCGTTAAAGTTAACCGATACCAATTTATTGCATAAAGACCGCGATCAGAGGGTGGCTTGTCATTTTTGTTGTATTCTTTGAGATTGGCGGCTCGGGGAGATGTGGAGCTAATCAGGAAGAGTGTGGTTAGGCTAGTGAGACCGAAACCTGTCTTCCAATTCATTGCATTTTTTTTGTGGTAGAAGTATCGGCATCGGTACTCGGATCCAAGTATCGGTTTGAAAAAAAGTGTTATCGCTGCATCCCTAGTTGTACTGTTCCTTTAAACGGTTCTTCGCAGCACCATAGGATGTTAGTGCAACGCTGCACACGAGCTCTCTGCTGCTGCACAGAACCTTTTTGTTGAGAGAGTGTGAGGGGGAGGCCTCGTGTGGGCCTGACCTGATTCCAGCCAAGCATCGCGTGCCTGACCAGAGCGTCTCTGTTATTCCTATCTTTCTCTTTCCCATCCATCCATCCATCCATCGCTCGCTCGCTCTTCCCCCTTTTCTCTCCCCGTTCTCCTCTCGCTCTCTCTTCTTCCCCACATCGCAGTGTCCCTCGCCACCCGTGCTGCACAGTTGGCGACGTGCACGCCGGCACGCATCAGGCTCCCGGCGCGCCTACCTCAGTGAAGCCGAACCGTAGACGGATGACCGAATTATGAATTTCACTGGTCACTTTATATATTTAAGCTGTTTTTAAAGTGTTTATAATTGTATAAACATTTTTACTGCTTTATCATGTCTGCTACTGGATGCTTGAATTTCCTTCTGAATCAATAAAGTATCTATCTATCGTTTCACGGTGGCGTTCTGGTGTTCCAGCTTTAATACAGCCGGGTTAAAGGTTAGGATCTGACACTTTTGGTGTCAAACCTCAGTAGTTTTTACAAAAGAAGAGCAAGAAAATGCTCTGAAATGTAAAACTGGGATGAAAAGTGCTTTCCCGTGAAGTCCATCTCTGGATGCAGAACTATTCTCCAGGAGTTTGGAGGACACGCTTCAGCTTGCTGCCAGCTCCGAGCAGGCGGTGCACCGCGGTTTATGTTTCGCTTGTCAGGTGGAAAGAAGGTATTCCTGCATGTGTGTGTGTGTGTGTGTGTGTGCACGGTTCTGCAGAGGCGGTGGGTTTTCACAGCAGGCGTGCACGCCCTCGCCGAGATGACAGGATGGCACGATAATGAAATGCAGAGCCGTGAGACACAGAAGCCGGCGTGTAACCCCAGTCCTGTTGCATCACACACACACAGCTACCAGAGTTTTTACTTCTCAAATGTTTCAGTTCGATCCAGAACAGATTTAAAACTAATTTCAGTACCAGTTGAAGTCTGCTGTGAGCTTGAGAGCAGGTTAAAGAGTCCACTGAGTGCTGTGCAAGCACCGAGCCACCGCTCATTTCTTTCTATTTAGTTTCCAAGTAGAATTTCAGGGAATCTTTTAAAAAATCTTCTAAAGAAGTTTTATTGGAACATTGGCTGCTTTATAACTTTTTTTTTTCTCAGTCTAGTCCTTGAATCTCACCATTTTCAGAGGAATGCGTTGTGTTTGCGAAGCCACTTAAAACTGACCTATGAATCATTCAACATAAGAAAAAACACCCAATTCAAGGAAAAAGGTTAAACATTTAATGGTGTTTTTTGGCACTTTGTTTCCTGCAGCCTGTCGCAAAGACGTCTAATTTGTGATTTTCAAAGAGGACAGAAGAAGAAGTGTCAGGCCTAAAGAACTATCTCCAGCAGATGAACAGGATCTGAAAGTGATGTCCTTAAGAAAGAGGAAAACATCCAGCAAAGACCTGACACAGGAGCTGAGAGATGCATCTGGACCTTCAGCTGATCCATCTGCTGTTGGCCCAAGCCTCATCAGAAATGGGCTCCATGGAAGGGTGGCTGTCAAGAAGCCGTTCTTAAGGAAGGGAAACAGGGAGAAAAGGCTGAGCTGTGCCAAAGGACACAAGAAGTGGGCTGAAAATCAGTGGCAGCAGGTCTGATGGAGGGATGAATCCTCCCCAGAGCCCGGAGCTCAACATTACTGAAGCAGTGTGGGATCATGTTGGCAGAGAACGCAACAAAAGGCAGCCCACATCCAAAGAAGAGCTTTGGGATGTCCTTCAAGAAGCCTGGAGAACTATTCCTGAAGACTCCTTAAAGAAAGGACAGAAAGCTCATCTGAGAGGGTTCAGGCTGTGAACAGAAACTCTGTTTCTGCCTTTTACAACCCTGTTTACATCTGTTTGCTTTCATTAAATCGCTGCACCTCTGACCCACAGTCACACACAAACACACACCGGTCCACCACCATGTTTGTGGGGAATAATCCAGGGCCTGTCATTCCTAATTACCCAGATGTGGGCCTCTACCATTCCCTCCCACTAATCCCTCCCTTCCTTTCTCTGAAGGTTTTTATCGTGGGGCGACCTGTTAGAGGGGTGTTTTCTGTGAATTATGATATACAGAAGCTGGTGTCCAGCAGAAAATGAAAGGTTTTTCAATGCATCTACCTGTTGGAAGGACCTTAATGTGGAGATGCAAACTTTATAGAATTGGGAAAGTTAGTTTTAGAGGTTTATAGGCAGTTTTGGTTAGAATTATTGGGCTAAATGCTTCACAGGCTTGCAGGCATTGATATTAAGCCGCAGAGTTGGGGTGAGGGCAGCTTCCACCGACCCACCCAACGGTCCAACAGTCATACCCGGTTATTCTGTGATTGGTATGCAAAGGCTGTTTGAGCCTCTCAGTGGAGTCGCATCGTCTCGTTTTTGTTTGAAGCCTCTCTTCCTTTCGGCGTCTTCTCGGTTCTCCTGGGAGTCGGTGGCATCTCGCATGAAGTTTGGTGTAATTTAGTCTCTATTCTAATGAGAAGAGAAGAGACAAAAAAGTCGGCAGCCTCGAAAAATAAAGCGACACCTGCTCGGAGTAGCGATCTTCGGCTTCCTGCAGTTTGGGGAGCAACACAAAAACAGCTGCCAAAAACTCAAGAAGCTCATTATATTATCGCTTTCTAATCATTTGCTTGATTGGGATATTCAGCCTTCCTACAACACGTGAACACCACTAATTCATCTTTGTGAAAGGCCCATAACGGGTGTACCGACTCGTATAGGATGACCTGCTTCACAAAGACTTTCAGTCCTGTTGGATCTGTGATTTGGTGCTTTTTACGCCTCTTTGTGGTTGTTGTTAGCAGCCTTGTGAGGCCGGCCCTCATTGGTCAGGGGGGGAGAAAGTACAGACTGCCACCACTGCTGCGTCTTTAAAAAAAAAAAAACAACCCGCCCCAAGCTGCTTTTCAGATTACCGGCGCTGCAAACGAGGTAATCGCCCCTCAGCACGAAAGGGCTTTATATACCAACTGCAAAGTACGCACAATTCATTTCCCAGCGTCACCGGGCCCTGCTCACCACTTTAATCCCACTATTGTTTTTGCCGTTTTCCTCTCGCCGTTGGGTGGCTGTTGTTTACCGCTCTCAGCTCCTTCCCGGTGGCAGGTGGTGTCACCTTTCACATGGTTAAAACCCCAAGAAGAAGAAGAAGGAGAGCGAAACATAAAAGCAAAGCATTGAAAAGAAGAACGCTTTGCCTCTAGTTTAGAGCTCGCAATGATGAAAAGTCGATAACCTTTTGCCACATCTCCCACGTGGAGCTCGTGCAGTTGTGTTTTCTTCTTGCTTCTTTGGGTTCTTTCCTACGTGGCGAGCGTTTTTTGGCATCTGGGGGAGTGGCGAAGCGTGGTGGCAGGGGTAAACACTCAAACAGAGCAGGGGTTTGCTTTGGCTCGGGGTAACGGTGGAGCTCTGCAGAGATGGAGCCAATGGACAGCGTGGGGCCAGGCAGCACATCGTCCCGAAGAAGCCAAACACCGCCCCCGCAGCTTTGTTTCGCAAGAGACCGGCACACAAATGAATCTGGATCAAAGTTTTGCATGCAAAGCCAGCAGTTCTTTTCTTTTTTTGCTTAAAGTAAAGTACAGTCTCAGATCTGGGTACCTCATCAAACTGACTCATTAAAGACTTAACTGGTCTAAAGGTTGAGGTTACACTCCAGCTGATTAAGGAGCCTGATGCCCAACCGTTTTAAGGCGGTCGTAGCCGCGTAATGGTGAATAAAACCGTAAGAGATGAGTTTGTTTAGATTTCTGTGTTCTGGGACAACACCCCCTTACCTCCAGTGTTCCTTCCTCAGCTCATATGCTTCCCATCAGGCAGAGCGATCTGCATGACGTCAGCGTTGTGTTTGCTTCAAGAAGGAAACCAACCCTGCTTTCCAGATGTGAGAGGAAAGGAGGGAGATGAGCAGGCCGGACGCCACTAAAAGTCTCTGTGGCGGCCGCTGCTTTTCCTCAGGTTGGAGGTGGGCTGCTTATCTTCTTTAAGTTGGCCAACAAACCACAGTTTCCTCATTTGCTTACCCCCAAACTCACTTTTAAGCTCTTCCGTTTTTAACTCGGTTGCTCCTTGCCATGTCGGCTGCGCTGGAAGCAGCCCAAACTTTTTTCGTTGGACTCTTATTCAACCTGACCTCTCCCTGACCCCTCGGCGGCCCGGGATCTGCCACCGTTATTGCCGAAGACGCTTCTTGTCATTAGAGGACATTTGGTGCAATTAAGCCCTTTGAGTGTCCCTCCCCTGATTACTTCTCAAGATAGTGTTTGTAGAGTGAGACTGCATTTCTAAAGGCCAGACGCCCCAGACTCTCCACCCACTCAGGTCCTCCTTACCACCCCCTCTCTCCCCTTTTTTTTGCTATTTTTACAGTGGTCAAGACCATAAAGACAGCCAGGAGCTGGCTTTGGCTGTTTCTTAGTGAGGTCGCCAAGGGTCGTGAACCTTCTGTGAAACCCCCACCAAAAAAAAGTCTGCCTGGAATACACTTCTCCATCATCGGTGTAGTCGGAGCTCTTATTAAGGTGCTTCCCTGTCGTTGCCTGATAACCCAACGGACGAAAACACACGAAAGTTCACGCCATCATAAATTCAATAGGGCTGGGCAAGTTGACTCGCTAATTATTTAACGTCGATAAATATTTTATCACGCATTAATGCAGGTTTTGTTAATTTATTTAAAACATAAATAAATACATAAAATTTAATTTAAAAAAAATTGGGGGGCTTTTGTGCCTTAAATGGATAGGAAAGTTAAGAGAGACAGGAAGCAGGGGGCAGAGAGAGGGGGAACAACACGCAGCACAGGGCCGTCCGATGCTGGACTCGAACCCACTACAACCACCCTTATTTTATTATTTATTTTATTATTTATTTTATTATTGTAAAAGTCTGTTGCTGTCTGCTGCAGAACCGGAAAAGAAAGTAATCGGTGGATCCACCAAACATGGAGAAGGGTACGGAACTTTTACTCGGCCATTTTCATGTTAAAGTTCTTCCAGACGGCGGAGTCGACAGAACCAAAGTCATCTGTAAACACTGCCAAGTTGAATTGTCTTCTCAGCGTAGTAGTTCCAGTCTAAAATATCACTTAAAGGCAAAACACACAACTGATAGCAGCAAGTCATTCAAGGAAACAGACAGTGGAGCGAGGCTTCTACATAAAAACTACAGAAAGATGCTGATGTTAAAAGTGTGTTTGCACAACAAATGTTATGGCACTTTCATTCATATGGCAGCACATTACAATATTTTGATAGTGGACTTAACTCAAATTATTATTATTTTTTGACTGTTTAAAAAAAAGACCGGTTTAAACTGAATAAACGAGGCTCATGTTGCTCGTGATTTTGGCGAAGACGAGCCGGCTTTCTTGGGGCGACTCGTCCGCAGTGATGAGGTTGAAGTCTTGTTGTCTTAGACGTCAGGTTTATATGGCTCCAGGGTCAACTGGTCACTGTTTTACAGGGGGTGGAGGCTAGTTCACAGGCAGCCCCAGCCCCTCGTGCCATCTGGCAGCCATAAAGTCCACCCAGTCAGCCTGACTTTTGTGTCGTTTAATGAGGCTTTCTAGGGGTGAGCTTGGGTACCAGAAATATAGGACTTCTGTTTCGCCCCCTCGCTCTTCACCTTTTTAGCCTAGACTGCATTTTAAGGTCAGGAGTTCACATTTGGCTCTTCCAGCAAGAAGTACTGCAAAGAGCTGAAAAGATTGTCACTTGGGCTGTCACCACAACTGACATCTTACCAGCGAAGCAAGCTGCCAAATGGCTAAGCCGACCTCGTTATTGGTCGGTTTCCTGCAGTAGAATGCAGGCTGAAGGCTGCACAGAGGCTGTGCTGTAACATCCAGTTTCCTTTCTACTCTGGAAACAAGAGTAGTGACTTCAAATCCACATTTGACACTTGAATCTTCCTCTACCTTTTCTTTAATTTCCGAACAACACGTGTTGGTGGCATCGCATCATCGCAGGTGAAGCCTTGCAAGCATTTCAGATAAGCAAGTGACTGAGAGGTTAATTCAGTTCTTCAAAGACCAACTGAACGAAACCACTCAGACGCGTGACTTTCAGAGCGTTTTATTTCTCTTTTGTTATAGTCAAATAGACCAATATCTTGTTAAAACTGTCACAGAAGCATTGATGCGAATCCCCTCTTCTGGTCCAAACTTTCAGACCAAAGTCAAAGGGAAGTTGCAGCCTTTGTATTGTTAGAATTGGCTTTGTTCTTAGACATTATAAATGATGACCTTAAATGATCCAAGCATAGTGAGACAAAACAATTGGTCAATATTGCTTGGCTTCTCCAGAGAATATGACGAAGCATGTTGAACCTACTCACGTCCAATCATTATCGGTCGAGTGTGAGTCCAACCTATGTGAAATAATGAGTCATATAAATTCGAAATGCACCCGGAAATCGGGGCTCGGTCTGACGGATTTCCTGCGAGAGGTCTGTCGTACTTTGATTTGTTACCACCAATAAATACTTTATTTAACTTGAGATTCCTCCAGCTTGTTCTTGAGCTTCCAATGAAAGAATCGAGCTAACAAACTGAACAAAACAACTCAGACGCGTGTCTATCAG
Organism: Odontesthes bonariensis; assembly: GCF_027942865.1. Classification (NCBI taxonomy): domain Eukaryota; kingdom Metazoa; phylum Chordata; class Actinopteri; order Atheriniformes; family Atherinopsidae; genus Odontesthes; species Odontesthes bonariensis. Next base: position 5,270,029 of record NC_134515.1, on the reverse strand, counting down.
AGCGTTTTATTTGTCTTTTCTTTTAGTCAAATAGACTGATATCTGGTTAGATCCCCTCTTCTGGTCCAAACTTTAAGACCAAAGTCGAAGGGAAGTCGCAGCCTTTGTATCCAGGCAACAGTATCTACAGCTGATCGCGTGATTGCATGAGTTGGAATGTGTCCGCAGGTAGAATTGTGATTCAGATCAACCCCCAAAAAAGATTATCATGTCATCCTTCGGTCATTCTGCCCACCCCGGACCCCGAATAAGATCCCCGCGGAGAGGCCGACTGTCTTTATCGACCTGCTGAAGAGGGGAGGGTACGGGTTGAAAACAGGTTGGGGGGACAGTGCCTTTGTTCCAATTACAGCTAATCCCTTTAGCTGCAGAGAAAGTGGGGGACCCCCCGCTGGCTCACCCTGAATACACGGAAGGAGCTCTGCGGTGAGGCTTCGCCAACCCCCGCCCAAAGAGAAGAGAAAGTCAAGACCCATCATCTGCCTTTTGTCTTTGCGATTCATTTGTCTTTTCAGATGAAAACGTGCCACTTTGCAGCCGGGGCTTGAAATATGTTAAGCAGAGAGACATTAGCCAGACCAATCCTGTTATGAGCATCAGCGCCCCGGGAGGGGGGGTGGTGGGGGGGTATCGGAGTGGGTGGCACAATCTTCTTAAGTGATTAATCACCATGTGAAAGTGAAACCCACTGAGGGATTTCTCCACCTCAGTTTCAACTTTTTTTTTCTCTTTCCTCCAACAAACACATCAAGCATTGAAATGTCAAAAAAAAAAAAAAAACTTTTTAAGCTAAGCTGATTTCCTTCTTCCCTCCACTCCAGAGAGCTATTCTTCAAAATGTAGCCGACATGCCGATGTCATTGCCGAAGTCGTCATTAGCGTTGGAAGAGCGGTTTATCAACTGGCATCGTTACACAGACTCTGGGGTTGCAGGGGAAGGCAATTAGCATGGCCGGGTGTGAAAAACAAATAAATCTGGGAAAGTTTCATCCTTATTAGCTCATTAGCTGGAGTATTTTTTTATTTTTGCCTACAGGCCTCTGGTTAAACGCATAGAGATCGATGTCGGCTGGGCTGTGAGACAGAAAAGGGGGGGGAATCAAAGAAAAATTGCAAATACAGCTCAGAGGGTCACAGCCTCTCCACAAAAAACATGAAGTCATGGCTGATTTAGCTCAGTGTGCTGAGGTGCTGTTAGCTAATCTGTGGGGGGGGGCCGGCGCTCTGTGTGCATGATTAATCATTCCTGCTTCCACATGTGGAGGAATGTGCTCGTATGTGTGGGTACGAGACGGTTTGAGAGGGCTCAGGAGGCTGAAAGTGCCACACCTCTGCAGAGAAGTTACTCACAGGTGCCGATCCAGAATAAACCGACGACAAAACCTCAGCAGCGAGTCGCTGTAAAAGGTGGAAGGAGGGGAAATGTGCCCGAAAACACCCCACCTTACCCACCCGTGTCTCCCCTGCCCCCCCCCAGTCCTCGCCTTTTTATAGGAAGAGATGGGGCCACGGGTCCTATTCATGAGCTGCTGTTCGCAAAAGCAATTAAAGCTCTTTAATGAGACCCCCCCCCCTTAACTTCATCACTAAAGCCAAGCGCAGGAAAAATATAAAACCACTGCTGAGCGAGGCCGCAGCCCATCGTGTGATGGGGAAACTGAAAGGGCAGGAAGGGGAAAAATGTGTTGGATGTAACAGAACCTCAAATAAACTGTCGCTTGGACCGACTGAGCAGAGAAAACTGGTGTAAAGTTAGGTGCTTCGTCCAATAACCTCCTGACATTTCGGGCCATTAATGCCCAAACAGACCTGAGGCCGGGTTGGGGCTTCGGTGTCGGTCTGAAGGAACACTTTTACATCTCGTCTCACATGGTATTTATCACTGCAAACAGTAGTGTGTGTGTCTGTGGACCCTTTGCTGTGGGATTCTGTTGTGATGCCGCCCTTTGTTTAATCCATAAGCCTATATATGTTGAATAATGGCCTCTACCTCGTGTGCACGTTCAGGCTTGGTTATTCTGTGTTTTAAACACGGTTTAAACATAAAGGTTCCTCTTGGTGTTGGACGGATTTAAGGCTGTGAAAATGCAAAGAACCAGTTCAGGATCCAGCTTTGGGACCGGCTCCGGTCTGAGGGGGAATGTGCACGAGGAGGGGGGACCACTGATGAGAGCAGTAAATCTTACATGCGTCTATTGAGGATAACTTCAATTAAAGTTAAATTAAGCTATTCTTCATATTGCTGGAACTCGCTAAATGAGCACTTTGGGAGCCGAGGCTTCATCGTGCATTTAGTTTTGCTCTAACTTTTGCACCCAAGGCCTGAAGATGATTTGTCTAACTGTTCTCTTCTTCTCTTTCTCTTTCCGCCGCGGCCCTCCGGTGGGTTCCTGCCATCGTTTTATCATCTGTAGGTGAGTGTCACTTTGTTCTTCTTCTACTTCTGTGTCCGTGGCTGCAGCCACGTTAGACCAGGCAGGGGGCTTTCCACTTTCCCCCACGATAACACGCTCCACATGCTTCCAGGATCCGGTTGGTCGTGTTACATGCGCTGCATGATTGCAGATTTTACAGACACACGACCTGTAAACTCGATGCTGTAAACTGAGATTTTTCTGGTAGATTTTAGGAGGAAGGAGCTGCAGCACGGGGGAGGGGGGGGGGGAGGGTGCGGTAGTGAAACCCCCAGCACAGACCAACGTGGGTTTAACCAAAATGGCCGCCCGCCACAGGCCTCAGTGAGATGGAGTTGGGTGTAACCACATGCTTATTCTATGTTCTGCAACCTGCAAACGGTAAAAAAGTGCACACAGCGAGGCTTTGCTTTGTCTTAAGGGTTTTTTTTTTCACAGCTGTGCCCGACACACTTTCGTTTTGCATCACCCTGCTCCACCAAAGCCGCAGAGCTTTGCAGGGCGGCCCGTTCTGTCATGATTAACCGGAGGTCTATACCTCGTACTTTGGCTTCCAGTTGACTAATCTTCATTTGTTTCTACCACGGACTGTCGCTGTTAAAGAGAATATAATCTGCATTTTATTTCAAGTTCACTCCATCATAAATTGAGTATTTTGATAGTGGACTTAACTAAAAATGGGTTTCAAAAAACACGAGTTAGACCGGTTTAAACTGAATAAATGAGGCTCGGGTTGCCAGTCTGCCTGCTTGTACTTCAGCTGAAGTGGTCATCCTAACAGGAAATGAGAGTAGAGAAAACCATAAATGTAGTAAATATCCAGAAGATGCTTGCATCTGAATCAGAATTCTCTTTATTGCTAAGTTGGTTCGTATATAAAAGGAATCAGTTGAAATCGGTGAGGATCTGGGATGTTTATGACGTCATATCCGGGAAGACGGTGACAAGTTTAGACCGATCCCTCGTCTCCTAAAAGAAAACACAGCCAAAGACTTCCATACTGCATACTACATACTACATACTACATACTTCCATACTGCATACTCATTGATCAGACAGTATGCAGAGCGTTTACCCACAATGCATTGCGCTCCTGCCCGAGCCGAAATCAGCCGGCCTGAAGCTGATTTCGCTTAAGCTATAAACTCTGTAAACTTTAGCAACATTTGAAACATTTTCAGGTGAGAAAGTAGTCGTTTAGATCCCCAACGTGTTGAAAACCTGACAAAATACCGGCTATTTACAATTTTGTTCCCACAATTTCGGCGCTACTAAAGCTAGCCGCAGTGAGCAACGCACTTCCGGTTATTTTCACAAAATAAAATACCCGTTGCCTTTTATCATAGGGAAAGCCATTACCATACAATTGGTGCTTTTGTTTTGAAAACAGGAAGTGAACCTACCCTCGTTGTAGCTAGCTTGGAACTGCCGTTTTGACAGGAAATGACGATCGGCGACGTCACGTTACATTGCATCTTGGGTAGTTTGAGTATGAGTAGTAACCTCATGATGCATACCCAACATTTCAGAGAATCTAGTATGCATCCAGGAACTTAAAAAAAGTTAAAGTTAGTAGGAGTAGTAGGAGAAGTATGCGGTTTCGAACACAGCCTTCATCTCGAGCAGAGTGATAGAACATTTTGCTCATTTGTGGAAGTTTCTCCAGTTTGACTGCTTCCATTAAATGTTTTTATTCACGTCCTCTAAATGCTAAGTGAAAACCAGCAATGGAAGGAAAAAAAGAGCTTTCTGAGTGGATTTAGTTTCTCTTTAACTTCTCCGGCGCAGACCAGAGGCAGACGTCCTCATGGCGAACAAAGACCTGGCGGTCCGCCCCTGGGGGGGATGCATCGGCTCATCTGTAGGGATGACGGAGGCCTGGGGTAGGGGGAGATTGAGAGGAGGGCCACCGGGTCAAGGGTCAGGGTGGATTCTGTTTGTGTGTGGCGTAGTATGGGCCGCATCCTGCTCCGTGGAATGCAAATGAGCTCCGATGGCAAGGCCACGGCACCTCCAGGGCTTCCAGTTTGGGAGGAATGAGGGGATGGCCCGGGACAGGGGTCAGAGGTCATGTCCTCCGGTGAGGTCCTGAGGGACAAACCATCAGATTCTGTTGGGAATCAAACTGCAACTGGCTGTCTCTCAGCTGTGAACGTCCAAACAAACACATTATTGATTAACTGGCGACCTATCAAAACCCCCGAATGGCTGAGCAGCTCAGCCTGATGAGTTAGAAGCCGTCAGAAGGCGGTGTCGCAGACTACGTCACGTCTAACCGCACCAAACGGATCCGGCGGTGCAGAGGTCGCTTACTGGAAACCTGCAGGAGGAAAAACTGTGATCTCAGCCATATTTAAATTCCTTTCCTCTCAGCTGAGCACGCAGTAATCAATGTTTTATCTCAGGGAGTATTGAGCGTTTTCTTTATCTAAAAGTGGAAGCAGATAAACACCTGTGATATGCCGCAGGAGCTGCACTCTACTCACTAAAGCTTTTACACGCATATATATGTATAAAGTCTGAAGACTTTCAGGGTTTTTTGCCTCAGTTGACGCTGTATTTATCAGATGCAGATGTTACAGATGCTGCAGATGTTGCAGATGCTGCAGATGTTGGGCCCCGCTGATCTTTTGTCTATCACTTCATCTGCTTTGCTTTTTTTTCTTTCTTAACACTTCTGTGTGTTTGCGGTTAGACTCTCTTTACATCCTGTTCTCCGTGTTTCAAGTGTAACGTATTTGGCAGAATCGAATCAAATCAAATTTATTTGTAGCACATTTCATGTACAAACAGTTCAAAGTGCTTCACATAAAATAAAAGCATTGCAGCAGGGAGTGGAAGAAGCATTAAAAATACATAAAAGAATATAAAGAGAAAGAAATAAAATCATTTAAATGAGGAAAAGGGATAAAATGCAAGGTTTAAGACTCCCAGCGCAGCTCAAACAGACTCAGATTATCTGAGTTTTGACATGTTAACACTGTCCCGGCTCAGCGCTAACTAGCCTATCATTGATTCCACGTTTCTACCGTGGAAAAAAAAGGCCTTAAAGATTCCCTCAAAGACACCTTTGACTTCGGCTAACACGATCTGTCAAATGAAATCAAAGCGGGTTCTTAATTCTGTTCGGTCAGCCGGGCCACGGTTAATCTTAGCCCTGAATGCTGTAATGCTTTTCAGCCAGCAGTGTGTCCAGTGTTTGATCAACCAGTGAGGACACATGTCACTCCATTACTCACCGACCTCCTCCTCCGGCTGCCTAAATCAGATTCCCATTCCTAACGCTGGCCTACGGAGGGACTTCTGGGTGTGCGCCCAGCTGTTTAAACTCGGTCACACAGGGTGATCCTGCTTCATACCGCCGGGTTCGTCTCACAAATGTCATCTGGTTCTGTAATAATAGCAATGATAATTATTAAAATAAAAATAATAAATAAACGGAAGAAAAAAAAACATAATAATAGCAATAATAATTATTGAAATAAAATGAATAAATAAATGGAAGAAGAAAAAAGGGGGACGTTTTTAACCACAAAACAAAATATCATTGCTTGTTTAAGAATCATGGTGGTAGAGAGATAAATAAATGAAAAATATGTGAATAAATAAATGCTTATATCTACAGATACACACACACATACATTTATGTAAAGGTCTAGATGTGTATACTAAATCAAGATAGTGTGAAAAGATGGATAAATCTTCCGTTCAGCCATCTACTTCAATTTCATTTTTCTCCAGGAAATTACAGAAAACCTTCCAGATTTTCCAAAACTTGTCAAGCTTATTTTTCGTGGTGTAGCTCATCTTTTCTAAAGCCAAGTAAAAAGACTTCCCTGTTAACCTGTAGTACAAGGTTTATCCCTTTTCCATGAACATATACATCTTTCAGCTTCCAGAAAACAAATATGGAGTAAGGATTTTTCATTTTTGGAGGTGAATATTTGGTAAACTTTGGTTTGAGAGGTACTTCTTTTTCAATGATTCGACTGGCCAGGTTCAACACTCTTTCCCAAAAAGAGAGTATCAGAGGGCATTCCCACATGCAACGGAATAAAGAACCTTTTTGTTGCTTACATTTAATGCAAGTATCTGGGATATTTGGGTTAAAAAGGTGCAGCTCACTTTGGGTTATATACTGTCTGCTTATCCATTTGTATTGTAGTAATTTAGAGTTTGTATTTATAGTTTGAGTTTGAGCTGTTAAACAAGCTCTGGCCCATTCTTCCTCTGTTAGATTTTCATGCAGATCCGAAGAGTCATCACTTAACAGTTAAGTGATGACTCTTTGGATTTCCACGTGTGTTTACTTTTGAACGCATCGATGGAACGCCGCTGCAGCAAAAACGTTCTGCTCGGCTGCAACCTTCCTTGGTCTCGGACTGTTTTGTAGAACTCTGGACACGATTAAACCTCGGCAAACTCGTCACGTCTCAGCTGGAAACTCTGTGATAAAACGCTCCGAGTTTCAGCGTGTTCACACCGCGTCGTCTCGTCTGATGCCCTGAAGGCAGCGGCGGGGCGGAGGGATGGAGGGAAGCGCCAGACATGGACGCGTGGCGGGCAGCACGCCCTTGCAGGTTTCTCTCTATCATTCAGCTTCCATTAATTTTTAATTGCTTCCTCCGCCTGGCGCACAGCTCCACTTTTCACTCGGAGAGCAGGAAGGAGGAGGAAGGACTCCCCGGCAGAGGAGAGGGGGATGAGAGATGGAGAGGGGGAGGAGGGGGAGGAGGGGGAGGAGGGCAGATGAGAGGACGATAGGAAGTGGAGGCAAAAAACTGCTACAATAGCCGCATTCCCACTGTAGGAACCTTCTGCAGTTCCTATAACCTTTTCAGGAACGGGGACGTTTTTTCCCTCATTCACACATACAGGAACTCGGGACCACGGCCCTCAGTTCCTGGAACCATTTCAGCTCCTTCTCCTCAGCTGGGTCTGTTCTGGTTTCCATAGGAACACATCTGACGGAGGTGTTTGGTGGTCGGTAGCTCCGCCCCTTGTCATGTTGTCAGGCTGAAATGTTTCCTCATACGACACGGACACAACCTTGGCGTGTTTAATAAGTGAAACCTCCACGTGGTCTCCTTTGTCTGCGGCGCTCTGCTCTCCTTCCTTCATGAAACCAAGAAGTATGGCCTGCGCTCCATCCTGATCCAGCTAACGTAAAGCCACTTTCAGCTGAAAAGCGACTCGGGGATAATAATTAGACACGAGGAAGCTGGTGGCTAAAGTCTGATCCAATTAGCCTAAATAAAATGTGCGAGTACGGGGGAACTGAGCGAACCTGAGGTGCAAACTCACCCTGCCGCGGACGGACAGACGGACGGAGTCTCTGATCAGGAGCTCAATAAAAACTTAGCTGTCTAGCCACTAGGCTGGAGGCCCAGACTGCAGCTGCCCCCCCCCCCCCGCACCGCCTGTGGTTGTTGGCTGGCACTAATGTATTCTGCAGCATCTCCCTTTTCTGAGCGGCAGGCACGGAGCTGCACGGAGCTCTTCCATCTCACGCCAGTTTAATTAGCGCAGCCCACAAACTGGAAGCAGGGGTGTCTGTACTCCAGCCCGAGAAACGAGCTTTAATCACAGCTTGAATATCACACGATGCAGCCTGATCAATGCAAACATCAACCTGCACAGGTTTCCTCTCTTTTTAAATCCCATCTTAAAACACATCTCTTCTCCTTGGCTTTCGACACGATGTGAGATGTTGAATGTATCATTTTTATTTTATTTTATTTTATTTTATTTTGTTTTGTTTTGTTTTGTTTTGTTTTGTTTTGTTTTGTTTTGTTTTGTTTTGTTTTGTTTTATTTTGTTTTGTTTTATTTTGTTTTATTTATTTATATGTTATTTATTTTTTATATTTATTTTATTTCACTTTGGTATATATAAATAAAATTGGATTGGATTGGAACCTGCACTGGTAGAGAATTTACTGCCACCGCATCAAACGTGTATATTCGGGGTCTCGGGGGAGCTTTTTGGGGGTATTTTGGGGGCATTTTTTACCCCGTTAGGAAAATGAATTAGAAATGTTTCATTCAAACAAATCAGGATGAAGCGACACTTTAAATCTTCAAATGTATCTTTTTTAGACAGCGGCCATAAGCGTAAAAACTATTAACCATCTTTCACTTGAGCCCTGATGCGTTCAGTTCGCTCCCCTCAGGTACTTCATCCCCCCCGCCCGCCCCCACTCACACTCTTGAAAACTGGAGAGCGCACTCAATCAGGAGTAGGCAGCAGCAGAAGCAGAAGAGGGTTAGATTGGGTGTGAAATACGCTCCACGACTTTCAAACAAGGAAACCGAGCCGCGGCATCGCTGGTGGTGCGGGCGGGCGAGAGCACCTAGTGGAGGGCTCTCCCTTTGATGTTTAATTTAGTGTGAGCGGGGGGGGGGGATGCTGGAACTGTCGAGTCCGCTGAAACTCCACTGTTTTCCATCAAAGGCTTTGGGTTTCCTCTCCTTTTCATTTATTCACCAACCTTGATAAAGGGGAATAAGGACGGCAACACAGAAGCCGAGAGAAGAGGAAGAGGAGGCTGGAAAAGTTCAGAAAGGAGGTCCTGATGCTGGTCTGAGCCAAATCTGGCTCTCATGAGCCGCATTCGGACAGAGAAGTTCTAATAACTGTCTCCATTTCAGTTTGCATTCCACATGAGTCGGGACCTTGATGGGAACTGATGGGACGCAACCGTCTGCGACAGCGACGTGTTACTTTAGCGCCACATTCAACAACAAAACAGAACAAAACAAACGAAACCTGCGAAAAGTAAGGAGAGAAGGAAAAAACACCACTAAGAAGCTAATAGCCGTATTCCCACTGTAGGAACCTTTTGCAGTTCCTAGAACCTTTTCAGGAACGGGGACGTTTTTCCCCACATCCTGCTCGGTCTGCACTTCGGTCTGCACTTCGGTCTGCACTTCGGTCTGCACAGCAGGCAGTGATACGAAGGGAGAGAAAATAGGGCCAAGCGATTGTGAGGTCTGACTTTTTCCTGGAGAACGATTTTGTGATGCAAATGTATTACTCTGTTGAACGCATATTGTTTCGAGAAGCAAAACGCTTTATTTTTTAAACCCCAGCCAACTAGCCGGACTACTTTCATCAACACCAAAACGAGGCTGGAACTCTGCTCACAGGACGCAGCAGGGGGTAAGAAGATGTTCAGAAATGATGTTGCTAATATGGGATGTTATACAGCTTCATGTCAAAAGAGGCGGACTATCCCTTTAAAGCAGACCTTCTGATTTACACTCAGAAGATCAGAAGAAGAGAAGCGGAAAAACAAAAAAAAAGGGGGGTGTTTTTTTTTTTTCAGTCGTTGCGCATTAGTGGGAAAGTATCTGATATCCCCAAAGATTAAACGGATTATACTGAACACTACATGCCACATTCACCCAGACTACAGCTCGTCTCGCCCAACTGACCACCAGCCGTCCGATCCACTCTCCATCTGCAACACTATTCTGCCTCGTTGATTAAACCGGCTCACGGAAACACGTCTGTTTCACATCACCTTTTTAAAAGATTTGCCTTGCAGCTCTGTCGGGTCATTGTGAGACACTTAGAGGCGAGTTTCCTCACTCAGAGATGCTGAACGCTGCTCTGCAACAGCCCGTAACTCCGGCTGCAGTCAAAAATAAGTGTTGATTCTGGTGTTCGGAGTTTGGAGAGAGAGGTGGAGCGGTGGATGACGGAAAGAGGAGGAGGAGAGGTTTCTGGCTCCTTGCCATGCCCTCTCAGTGTGACCTTTCTCGTAAATAGCTCGTCGGACCCCCCCCCCCACACACACACACATGCTCTCATTCCGATGGGAGGAAGATGGAGAAATCTGAGCTCAATTTAAGCTCAGCTACAAGCCCCCCGTTTGATTTCCCTTTTTTATAAGAAGAAATCCAGGTGTGGAAGACGCTCGTAAACACGAGCCTCCGGCGGTCCTGACCCCCATCAGCCGCCCTCTCCATCGTGTTTGGATTCAGGAAGTTAAATAGCTGCAAAAAGAAAGGAAAGAAACAACAAAAAAAACGACAAATTGGAGACCAAATTGAATTTTCTGACAGCGCGCCGCAGTGAACTTGTGCTCGAGCCGCTCTCCGGCTCTGATTAAAATATATGACATTTCTGAGGTCACAAGACCGAGGACATCTTCCAGAGCTCATTTGACTGTTAAATAGAGCAGTGTTGCAATTAACTATTCCATAAATTGGTTTGCCAAATTAAATTGGCAGAGTGTGACAGGGAGTCTCGGCGGAGGACGGGGGACCCGTCCCTCCGCTTTAAGCAGATGTAGGTTTGTGTAAGTCGGGCTCGTATTTACACCCCTCACGGAGCTGCCACTTATGCAGCAGTTCTGCAGTTTACTGCACGGCCCGCAGCCAGGTTTACCCAGAGCCGCTTCAGCAGCTAAAACCAAGTGGAAGGACGGCGGTGGACATGGCGGCACAGCTCTGTTGCTTCTTCTGTCACCGGGAGGCAGAGTCGCTGCCGGCCGAGGCAGATGGCACGTGGATCCTGAAAGGGCAATACTCACCAATCCTCACCCGCCAGCCCGGCAGCACCCACCCCTGTGCCACCTGCTCCTCATGTCTTTTTGACCCTGGTGCCAGTCCCCCCGTCCCCCCGTCCGCCACGTGATTTAAAAAGCGTCACCAATCTGTTTCAGCTTAAAAAATGACCACCATGGTATACTTTCAGGGTGGTGAAGGGATGGGTCTAAACTAGGGCTGGGCAACGATTAAAATGTTAATCTAATTAATCACGATTAATCGCATTTGTACGCAAAATCCAAAAATGAATCAAAAAGTAGTGTATAGCTTTTAGCATTTAGTTTGATTTTAAATGTGCTGCCATATATTTTTTTGTATTTTTTTTTTTATTTAAGAAATATATATATTTTTTATTTTAGTCATTTATTATTATTATTAGTTAGTTGTAGTATTTTTATTAGAATTAGGATTATTATTGTTGTTGTTAATATACAATCATAAATATTAATACATTTTTGAGCTACTTGACTACTTTGAATTTCCCCCATTGGGGGATGAATAAAGTATTTTTCTATTTTATTCTATATGAATGAAAGTGCCATAACATTTGTTGTGCAAACACACTTTTAACATCAGCATCTTTCTGTAGTTTTTATGTAGAAGCCTCGCTCCACTGTCTGTTTCCTTGAATGACTTGCTGCTATCAGTTGTGTGTTTTGCCTTTAAGTGATATTTTAGACTGGAACTACTACGCTGAGAAGACAATTCAACTTGGCAGTGTTTACAGATGACTTTGGTTCTGTTGACTCCGCCGTCTGGAAGAACTTTAACATGAAAATGGCCGAGTAAAAGTTCCGTACCCTTCTCCATGTTTGGTGGATCCGCCGATTACTTTCTTTTCCTGTTCCACAGCAGACAGCAACAGACTTTTACAAAATAAAAGCCTGTGAGCAGCAGACTTTTACAAAATAAAAGCCTGTGAGCAACAGACTTTTACAAAATAAAACCCTGTGAGCAACAGACTTTTCATTTTTATTTTACAATAATAAAACCTGCGTTAATGCGCGATAAAATATTTAGTTAACGCGATAATAACGAGTTAGCTCGCCCGGCCGGTGCAGTTCCAGCAGCTGAATGCTGATGATGCAAGGCATCAGAATGGAGAAAACTTTATAAAAAGAAATTTTTAAAACCTCTGGCAACCCCTCCAGAACCCTGGATGTATTAAAATACAAGAGCAGCTGGTCTGTAAATATGAATGATTTCATTATGTTGATCAAAGGTGGAAGGAACCGATTTCTTTTGGCTGATTTAGCATCTCGAGCCTCTTAAAACTGCTTTAAAATAGCAGGTTCAGCCTCACTGAAATGGCTCGTTTTCTGCTTGGAAGTGGACGATATATATCTCTTTAGAGTTGGAGGAGCCTATGAGCGCCATCACCCCCCCTGAAAGAAAGTCTCTTCATATTGATTTCTTTTCTGGTGCGAAGTGTAAGTGAAGCGCACACACACAGCGCCGCTCATGCTTATTAGAAATACACGACTTTAAGGTCTTCTCAAGTGCTTTTTTTTCTCGGTTTTATTTTTACAAGGGGGGTGTGGATTACCTCAGTGTGGGGCTTGAATAAGGCTGCTTGTTCCAAAACAGATGTGGTGTGTTGCGTGGTGCTGGAGCAGAGAGAATGAGCTCATTGTTTACAGTTGAACCTGGTGCTAATCTTTTCTGAAATGCTAACAGCTGCCTTACTGCCCCCCCCAGCCCAGCCCACCGCCTCTGTCTCTGAGTGTGTGTGTCGTAACTCTGGCAGACTCCAGAAGACCAACGAGGCGCCTGATGATTGCATCCCCTCCCACTCACAGCAGCATCAGCTCCATCCCGGTGCACTCCCCAAATCTAATCTGCGTAATGAAATCGATCGGCATCGCTGCTCGCTGTGGCCGGCGCAGATTTGCCAGTGTTGGGTTGCCAACTCGAGCCTCACCCCCCCCCCAACTGAGCACTGGAGGGACTGGGTGTCGCTGGTCCTGTACACCCAGGACCTGGAGTCAGTGTTTTTTGTCAGTTTTGGACACGTCGGCTCATACAGCTGTTTCCATACACCTCAGACTCAGTTTTATAAACTTTATTATTTTTATTTAATGCGGCTAAATAATCAGGAGCTGTTTGAAAAGAACGAAGCCAGCCGAGGGAAGATATTTGTCCTCCTCCTTGATTGGCTTAAAGGGATAGTTCGCCTCTTTTGACATGAAGCTGTATGACATCCCATATCAGCAACATCATTTATGAACATTTTCTTACCCCCTGCTGCGTCCTGTGAGCAGAGTTCGGTGCAATCTGTTGGTTTCCTTAGCTGGGGAATTGTTTTTGAATTGGCTCTATATGAATGAATTGGATTATTTTCAAAATAATTCTGACTACAATGAATTGAATTCCAATTGGCTTGAATTGGACTTTATTATTTAAAGGGATAATCCGGACTAAAATGCTGTGCAGACCGAGCAGCAAACACCGTAACAGGCGCGGCTGTCGGCAGCAGGCAGTGATACGAAGGGAGAGAAAATAGGGCCAAGCGATTGTGAGCTCTGACTTTTTCCTGGATGAACGATTTTGTGATGCAAATGTATTACTCTTTTGAACGCATATTGTTTTGAGAAGCAAAATGCTTTATTTTTTAAACCCCAGCCAACTAGCTGGACTGCTTTCGTCAACGCCAAAACGAGGCTGGAACTCTGCTCACAGGACGCAGCAGGGGGTAAGAAGATGTTCAGAAATGATGTTGCTGATATGGGATGTCATACAGCCTCATGTCAAAAGAGGCGAACTGTCCCTTTAAGTGGCTTTATGATTAGCCTCGGTCCGTTAGCGCCTCAGCTTCCTTCTTATTGGGTACATGCACTTGTTTGTGGTTCACGCTCCAACTCTGGCCTTTCATTCACGTTTTTCTCTGTGAAGTTCGAACCCTTGGTGGGTTCACCTCAACCTCAGCGTCTTTAAGGGTATTTCATATGTTGGATGGGCTGCTTTGGCCACCCGCAGACTCAGTCATTGGTGTACTTTTATATATATATAAGGTATTACTTGGTCTGCTGCCTTCCTATATTTGTCTATACTTGAGAGGTGCTGGTCCTTATGTGTTGCTTTCTGTTCCATACGCCCGTACTGAACTGGGTAAAAAGACTTTTGGCTGCTCTGCACCTCCAGCATGGAATATGTTGCAGAAGGACTGGAAACTAACAGGGTTAATCTCTTTGAGTGCCTTCAAATCCAAACTGAGGACACTTGAGGCCGACTCCCACTACATGTACTTGTTTTTCATAATTCTGCTTGTAAATTCAGTTTAATTTCTTTAATTAGTAACTGTGTTTTGTATTTGTTGCTGCCCAGCTTGGCCAGGTCTCCCTTGAAAAAGAGGCTTAATCACATTAGGATCTTCCTGGTTAAATAAAGGCTATAATAATAGTAATAATAATAATAATAATAAAAAAATATGGACTGCGGAGGGGTCCTCGTTTGTGGCGAGCAGCAAAGCGAAAGACATTTTCATGTTAATTTCTCTGTACTGAAGCTCACAGACGGCTCTTATTCTTTATTTTTCTTGTGCGCCTGCCTTTCATCTTTTATTTGTTGTTACATTTTTGTAATCTGTTTTTTTTATTATTTTTTTTTTATTGTTTCGCCTTCCTACTTTCTCCCCTCTGGTTTGGAACTATAATCTCCTTCCCACACGATGGGAGGAAAGTGTGCGGAAGAGGAGGAAATGACCGTTTCCTCTTTTTGTTGCCACATTGACTTCATACATCCCATTCTGTTACCCCCCCTCCATACTCTGCCTTTTAATGCGTGTTCTGTCTGCGACGCTCATCGCTCCGTGTTGTGTTTTGGGAGATAAAATTATCGGACGAAAAAAAAAAAAAGTTGGGGGGGATGGAGGAGCACATCGGAAAGAAGTCTCAGGGAAGGACAGCCAGTGGAAAATGTCCAGGCCTGCCAGTTCCAACTGGTACATTCTGGACTCTGGACACAGTACTTTTATTTCCCCTGTCCTCTAAGAGAAAGACAGATGTTCTTTCTTTTTGCTCTCCAGCTCAGTCCCCCCCCCCCCCCCCTCCCTTCCCCACCATGACCTTTGGAGTTGTCCCAGTGGGCAAATTAGCCCCCCAAAAAGCTTTAGTTATTGGCACCATTGCTGCAACTTCCAGGGCTTGTGTCACGCTGAACAAAAGGGGTCAGGAACAGGACTGTTTGCCAGGGGCAGCTTTGGCTCAGGGGTAAAAGAGGCTGGTGGTTCGAGGTTTGGCCTCGCCAGCCCATGTGTTGAGGCGTCCTTGGGCGAGATGCGGAAACCCGCGTTCTCCCAACGTGTTCAGCTGCGTGTGATTGTGTCTTCTCACAGTAATGCGGATATGCTTCTTTATTTAGTTCCTCGGTGCAGGCAGAATGTGTCTGCAGACAGTGCTTACATTGTTGCACGGGCGAATGTTTGCACCCTTGCACAGAAAAAGCTTTGCATGCTAAAGCTAAATCATGAGGGCTCTGATGGTGATACGAATACTTTGGGAAGACTGTGAGTGGGCATTGGGTTGTTTTCGAATTGTTTGCTTTAACTGATCCAGAGTTATTCAGGTTCATATCTTTAAAGGGATAGTTTGGGGTTTTTTTGGAGCTTTTTATGCCTTTATTAGATAGGACAGTGAAGAGAGACAGGAAGCAGGGGGCAGAGAGAGGGGGAACAACATGCAGCAAAGGGCCGTCCGATGCGGACTCGAACTGGGGCAGCTGCAGCCAGGACTATAGCCTCTTTACATGGGGCGCCTGCTGTACCCACTACGCCACGGACCACCCCAATGTATTACTCTTGAATTCTTGAACGCATATTGTTTTGAGAAGCTTTATTTTTATTTTTTATCAAAAGAGGCGAACTATCCCTTTAAAGCAGCACTTTATTGCTCGAAAAACAGGAAATGGGTGCAGCGATTTATTGAAAAATGTTCAAATGTGTGAACTACAGTTCTACAATAATTAGCCTCTCAGACGAGCTTTCCTTAAAGCATTTGTACCCACCGCAGAGGGCCAGCTGAGCCCCCCCCCCCAGCACCAATAAAGCCCCATGTGCTTAAAAACAATGAGCTCACTGAGGGGAAACTGTTCACATCCACGCAGAAAGGTTGTTGCAAACGCTGATTAAACTGAGATTACTGGCAGGCAACTTTTATCTGGAGTTTCTCAGCGTTGGAACAACAGCCGGCAACATTCAAACCCGGCAGTTCTGATTGAAGGAACTTATTTGTTTTCTTCTGGTTTGGACGAGCAGATGAAAGTAGCCGTTGTGATCTGCGGCACGGTTACAGAACGGGCCGTGATAAGTCCGTCTGGGAATCTGGTCTCCTCGGCCTCAGACATAACAGTTGAGTGCGATGTGAGAGCGGAGGGAGGATGGGGGGGGGGGGGGTTGATGCGTAGTTTGTAAAAATCTGGTTACGTAACGGCGTCACGGTTTGTGGGAGATGAGCATGATATGAGAGGGAAGGAAAAAGGTGATGCACGCTTTTTAACGGCTCCAGGAAATCAGTTCAGCCCACAGGTTTTACGGTGCGTTCTGTCAGACTCTGCAGCATGTTGCATTAACCCAGAGATACTCACTATTGTTTTCACAAGAGCCACATTGTTATTCATTTTGATTAAATAAAAAAGAAAAAAGAAAGTGTCGTTTCACAATATTTTTTCCATACAATTGTCACGAGAGAAGCAAAACAAAGTCTGATCTGTTCACACAGCTGGCACAAATCCAAAACTTCTGTAAATGTCACGTTCAACATACACACAGACAAAGGCTGTGTTCGAAACCGCATACTGCATACTGCATACTGCATACTGCATACTACATACTGCATACTACATACTGCATACTACATACTGCATACTACATACTACATACTGCATACTACATACTACATACTACATACTACATACTGCATACTACATACTGCATACTACATACTGCATACTACATATTACATATTACATACTTCCATACTGCATACTACATACTGCATACTACACATTACATACTTCCATACAACATACTACATACTGCATACTGCATACTACATACTTCCATACTACATACTGCATACTACATACTGCATATTACATACTTCCATACTACATACTACATACTGCATACTGCATACTTCCATACTACATACTACATACTGCATACTACATATTACATATTACATACTTCCATACTTCCATACTACATACTACATACTACATACTACATACTGCATATTACATATTACATACTTCCATACTGCATACTACATACTACATACTGCATACTACATATTACATACTTGCATACTACATACTTCCATACTACATACTACATACTGCATACTACATACTACATACTGCATACTGCATACTACATACTACATACTGCATACTGCATACTACATACTACATACTTCCATACTACATACTCATCAATCCGATCAGACAGTATTCAGAGCGTTTACCCACAATGCATTTCGCTCCTGCCCGAACCAAAATCAGCCGGCCTGAAGCTGATTTCTCTTAAGCTCTAAACTCTGTAAACTTTAGCAACATTTGAAACATTTTCAGGCGAGAAAGTAGTCGTTTAGATCCCCAACGTGTTGAAAACCTGACAAAATACCGGCTATTTACAATTTTGTTCCCACGAATTTGGCGCTACTAAAGCTAGCCGCAGTGAGCAACACGCTTCCGGTTATTTTCACAAAATAAAATACCTGTTGCCTTTTATCATAGGGAAAGCCATTACGATACAATTGGTGCTTTTGTTTTGAAAACAGGAAGTGAACCTACGCTCGTTGTAGCTAGCTTGAAACTGCCGTTTTGACAGGAAATGACGATCGGCCACGTTACGTTGCATCTTGGGTAGTTTGAGTATGAGTAGTAACCTCATGATGCATACCCAACATTTCAGAGAATCTAGTATGCATCCGGGAAAAAAGTCAGTATGAGTAGTATGAGTAGTGGGAGAAGTATGTGGTTTCGAACACAGCCAGTAACTTAAAGGACACGCAGAGGCAGAGGAGGGACGACGCTAACGGACAGCTGACAGTGTCCAGAGACGGCTGATAGGGAGTCCGTGACGTCTTCTGCCAGAGTCCGTCTCCCTGGCTCTTGTCTGAGTGTCACGTAGACTTTTCCCACAGCCTCCATCGGTCGCTCTCCCCCTCCTCCCTTTCCCTTTGGCTCTCTCCCTCTCTCCCGGCCCAGATATCCCAGAGGGCCACGGGGGTGGCTCGGGGCAGCGGGGCTGATTGTTGGCCTGGCGCTGGCCTCTGTCAGCTGACAGTAACTCTGCCCGTGTGTGTGCGCACACAGGACGTCCTCCCCATGGATCTTAGAGGAAGAAATATTCTCAGGATTCTGTTCGTGGGGGTCCACAGTTCCCTGAAAACGTTGCGTGTTTTTAACGGACGGTTGATGGAGGATGTTTTTCATGGTGAACTTTAGAACACGCTGCCTCCGGCTCAGCAGCTTCTCACTCTGTTTAGCGGCTGATTGGAAATTCATTTATAGATTTATAGAAAACATAGGATATGTAAAACATTATGGTACATACCAGCACATTGCCAGAAAGGCCTTCTTTTACATCCATTCATATGTTAAAACAGACTAAATTATGTTCTTATGTGCTGTAATCTGTAGTCTTTTAAAGTGGGCCTGACTTTCTGAAGCTCTTTCAGAGTTTTTCTTTAGACTTTTTCTGCTTTTTCACTCATTTTCAGTCCAGTTCTTGAACCTTTCTTCTTTGTTAAGCCACTTAACTCTGACCTATGAATCATTCAGGCAGGAAAAAGGCTCCTAACTGAAGGCATGAACCAGTGTTGTGTCCACACAGAACAGACAACTTAGCAAAGAAGCCGTTTTAAGTTGGATCTTTAGGCACTTTGTTCCCAGCAGCCACAGTCACAGAGACACATAATTTGTTCCCATTTCTTTAGGTGCATCTGTGAAAAACAGCTTCATAGTTTCAACTTTGTTGTACAGCTACGTTAAAACTGCTTTCAGTTACCAAAAAAGTCAAATTAATAAATGAAATTCAGTTAAAAGAAATCCTAATCCCAAAATAATGAACGTTATCACGTCTAAAAGTAGGACAAAAAACAGACAATAATAAGAATTACATGTTATTCAACATCAAGAAAAAGTAAATAAGATTCAATTTAAAGCTTAAAAAATTAATATAAGATATAATCTAATGACTAATTATGGAACAATTAATATAAATGAAATGATTAAACTGTTTTATGCCACCAGAAATGAATAATCTAGAAGCTCTTTGTAGGTTTTAGACTGGAATTAAGATTTGTTCCCATTTCTTTAGCTGCATGTGTGAAAAATAGCAAAGATAACACAGTGTGACAGACAGAAAACAGGATTTCTGCAGCAACAAGGTGATTCCCAAAGAGCTGTTAGCTGAAAACTTGGCATATCTCAGCATGGTGTGCAGTGTGTCCTTAAAACATTTGAGGAAACTGGACAAGTGGAGGACAGAAGAAGAAGTGTCAGGCCTAAAGAACTATCTCCAGCAGATGAACAGGATCTGAAAGTGATGTCCTTAAGAAAGAGGAAAACATCCAGCAAAGACCTGACACAGGAGCTGAGAGATGCATCTGGACCTTCAGCTGATCCATCTGCTGTTGGCCCAAGCCTCATCAGAAATGGGCTCCATGGAAGGGTGGCTGTCAGGAAGCCGTTCTTAAGGAAGGGAAACAGAGAGAAAAGGCTGAGCTGTGCCAAAGGACACAAGAAGTGGGCTGAAAATCAGTGGCAGCAGGTCAGTTTTTCAAGAAATGAGGTGAGGTTGAAGACTTTTTCTCAGGATATTTACAGTTAACTTTGAGGAACCTGCAGACTCCATGAACGTGCAGTCATGTTATGGTGTCGCACACATTTGCTCTGAGAAAAGAACGTGCAGAATCGCCTCTTTTACCTGCTCTTGTTCTGCACAGATTCAGAAACCCTCTGACGTGCACGGGTTTAACCGAGGAGATTTCTCCCCCTTCGCCTCTCTGGCCAGGAAACGCCGAACGTCTGAGAATCGTCATTTGTTCCATCTGGCAGAAGCAGCGGAGGGTTTGGAGGGGCTGAGAGAGCTTACATAACTAAAACAAATATCCAGCATTTTAGCGGATTACATCATAGGAAGGGATCAAACTTGTAGGTTTTTAGCTGTGTTTGTGTGCTGGGGGAAAGGCTGCAGTTTAGACGAGTTTGCTGGGACAAAAGATTTGCACAAAGCGAGTGCTCGGATGAGCAGAATCACCGCGTTACACCACGAATACGGCAGACTGTGAAGTCTTTACCACGACTTACAGTGTTAATAAAGAATAAAAATGAAAGGAATCCTCCACACTCGGGGTCGCTTTTACATATGCTGCACATAACTTACCAAAAGATGACCACAATGAAAAAAACAACTCATAAGATTTACTTAAAAACCCTTTGTAAGTGTTTGCACTCAAATGATTTAAGTAAGATTGAATGCTGCAATACCAAGAAAATTTTACTTACCGTAAAACATAACAGTTTTGAAGATATTAAGTAACATTTACTTAATTATGTCTAAGTTATATATATTTAAACAAATTAAGTAAAGTCTACTTGTTTTTCATTGGCAGGAACATCATTTTACTCAAAATTTTAAGTAAATTTTATACATCTGTAGTATTTGCAGAGTAAAGTTTATGTAGTATTTCTAGGTTTACGCACATACAACTGTTAAACATTTAAATTTTATGAGGAAACCTCAGTAAAACTTACTCTTCCCCCATAATTCATGTATTACGTTGATAATATGTTTAATTTGACTTAAGAAGCTCTAGTTCTTACTGAATCTTAAAAATACAAGGTAGAAAGTTACTCTAATAGAGTTTACTTCAGCAAAAAGTCCCTTTTTTCAGTGCATGTTCAAGCTTTCCTCGCCCTCCTGTCCCGCTGGGTCTGCTCTGAAATAGGGTGCGAGTGCCTCATGGAGACGGAAGGGAAAGGAAAAAAAAAAACCTTTCGCACACGCCGACTAAATGATGGATTTTATTTGGTCTCTGTTTGCCGAGCCCGAGCTTGGCTGTGCTGGACTGTTATGTCGGTTTCTATGGTGAAAAACACAGGCCATGCCAGACTCTGAGTTGTACAAGGCGTCAGAAAAAAGGGAAAGAGAGGAAAGCATGTGCAGGGATTGAGTTGGAGGGGGGGGGGGGGTTGGAAATTTGATTCCAAGAATTTAGAGGGTGTGGATTCGCAGAGAGCGAGACACGACAGACAAAGTGTGCAGCAGACCAGACAACAACCCCTCTGCACTGTCAGACAGAAATAAAATGGCAGCCATCTCTCACGGTGCGCCGTTTCTAAATCAACAGAAAGCTCTGAGCAGCTGATGCATGATGAAGCTGCCAGTGAATGATACCAGAGCAGACTTTTAGCAGGATGGTCCTGAGTGTCGCTTCCAGCTGGAGGTTCTCGGGGGAGTTTCACATCCACGAGTCGGCTGAATTACATCTTTTATGGCTTCGTTATCGCTGCTCATCGAGTGCAAACATCATGAAAGCAGGGGAGGACTTTCCAGTTTCACACACATGAATTTACGGGAAGTCTGCAGCTTGTTCGGCGACTCTTCGGCAACTTTTCGGCGTAGCAACGAGCTGCCACGTTTGAATCCGGTTGCAGAAACGCAGGCTGTGTTCGAAACCGTATACTGCATACTGCAAACTACATACTCATCGATCAGACAGTATGCAGAGCGTTTACCCACAATGCACTTTGCTTCTGGCTGAGCTGAAATCAGCCGGCCTGAAGCTGATTTCTCTTAAGCTCTAAACTCTGTAAACTTTAGCAACATTTGAAACATTTTCAGGTGAGAAAGTAGTCGTTTAGATCCCCAACGTGTTGAAAACCTGACAAAATACCGGCTGTTTACAATTTTGTTCCCACGAATTCGGCGCTACTAAAGCTAGCCGCAGTGAGCAACAAACTTCCGGTTATTTTCACAAAATAAAATACCCGTTGCCTTTTATCATAGGGAAAGCCATTACGATACAATTGGTGCTTTTGTTTTAAAAACAGGAAGTGAACCTACCCTTGTTGTAGCTAGCTTGACACTGCCGTTTTGACAGGTAATGACGATCGGCGACGTCACGTTACGTTGCATCTTGGGTTGTTTGAGTATGAGTAGTAACCTCATGATGCATACCCAACATTTCGGAGAATCTAGTATGCATCCGGGAACTTCTAACTCAAAAAGTTAGTAGGAGTAGTAGGAGAACTATGAGGTTTCTAACACAGCCGCAGTCATGCACCATCCACCCAGTGGGCGGAGATGGTGGTGTCACTGCTCCACTTTCCTCCACTGCAAAGAGTTAATGCCGCTAATCCCACATTTCAGCGCCGACTCGAGCGTTGCTTTTCTTTTTGCACGCCGTTTCCTCTCCGTGAGTGAAAGACGAGGCGACGTGATGGACGGCGTGTGTGTGTTAGGATTGATGGAGTGTATTTTATTTAACAGAGTGAAGTGAGTGAAAGGGTCAGCGGCGAGTGCACGGCTGTTGCCATTTCCTTGATTGGTGTGCGTGCGCGTGCGTGAGCGAATCAGGCGGCAGGTGTGTGAGAGCAAATGTTTCGACTAAATCAAAGCGCTGCGGATTCTGTCGTTTTTATGTGTTTCTGCTGTGTGTGCAGCTGGTTCTCTTTGTTCATGATTTCACATCTGTGTATGTGTGTGCGTGTGCATGTGTGTGTGCATGTGTGTGTGTTTGCCTCACCTGCATGTCTGTTATCAGTTCATCTCTCCACAGCTTAGTTGTGGTATGCAGCTCACCTGCAGTTTTAAAAGCACTCCCACACTCAGCCTGTGCCAACACACACACATATTTCAGTGTGTGTGAGTCCAGAGGTGTGGCGGCCGGCGCATACTGACACACGGAGGCTTAGAAGCGCACGTTGGTGCGACACACACACATATTTCCACTTCTCATGGCGAGCGTCTGCAAACAGGCGGGGTGACTCGCTCGCCGTCTCTGCGGCCTTCTGCTCACAGCGTTGGTGTGCACGTGTCGGCGGCGCTCTCCCACGCACGCAGCCAAACGTGCGCTTTCTCACACACACACACACACACACACACACACTGAACATCGAGCCAAATCCACGAGCAAACAGAAAACAACAACAACAACGGCGTACAGCTCGCTTCTGGCAGGTCGCAGTGACCCCTGCTCTGGGAAACTGTGCACGTGTGTGTGTGTGCACGAGAGGTGACACGGGTCATAGAGGATCTTGCTTTGAGTTGGTATCAACAGTTGAGGCCACTCTTTCCCCGTTGCCATGGTGACGGCTCTGGTTCTGGATGGCTTCTCCTCACTCTGGTGGCACAGCGGGACCTTTTTGGTGTGATTTTTACAGACTAAAAAAGCTGTTTTCTTTCTGCCTTTTTCGTTACCAATTTCAGAATCTTTCTCTGGACTTTTAGTTCTCGACATCATCACCGGTAAATAAAGGTTTAACCAGCAGCTGCTAACAACATCCCATATGTTATAAAAACCATTAAACGCACGCAAATCTACTTTTTACAACTGTTTTCTTTTTTATTATAGACTTTCTTTATTGGAAGCAATTTAACAGGTAGCAATGTAGCAGTACAGCGCATCAGAGAAGCCTTCCATTCTATTTATTATTCTATTTATTATTTTCCCCAGTTTTTTATCCCTCCCACAATCCCACCCCACGCAACGGAGAACAGTTCTAAGAATTCAATATCAACATATAAACAGTACAAGACACATACAACAAACACATGAATACGGAAAATGACAAAGTAAACTAGTAAATTTAAATAAAAATGTTAAAAAAAAACAAAAAACAACAACAAAGAAAAAAGAAAATTGATAAAATATAAATAAATAAATATATGGGGGGGCTCGGTCGTCGTGGTCGGGCAGAGATGTCAAAGATTCAGTATAGTTTAAGAGGGGTCTCCAAGTCTTTTCAAAAGGACCCGAGGAACCATTGAGGGAAAATCTGAGCTTTAAATGGACAGTAGCCCCTCTTTCACCCACCTGAGGTTGAGGGTGTTTCCAGTTGAGAAGTATGATCTACAACTCTTTTCAAGTTAAATCAGTGTTTTTCAGCTACGATCTGATCAGTCTGTGTTTGATCCGGCCGCTCTTTAAGTTGCACGTTTAAAGAAACGTTCAAAGCAAGCGCGCCTCTCCCCGCCTGCACCTGAGCGTTCCCTCTGCCAGCGAGACAGTCAGGAAACTGTCGGCTGTGAAACACATCCAGGCCCGACACGGCCCGGGGGGGCATGGCCGCCGGCCCAGATGTGTCCGGGGGCAGAGCAGTTGACGCGTCCCGCCAAACGAACCCTGATTGATGAGACGGCGGCAGATCTGACACGTCAGCCCCTTCAGACAGAAGCTGGAAGCTTCTCACAGGTGTGCAGGTCTGTGCGCGTACGCGCTGTTTCTTCTTGTTTGCTGTGGCAACGACGCCAGCTCGTTTCAAGGCTTTGAACTCGGCGTTCTTCACTTAGATATGTCATCGCCTGAGAATAACGCTGCGGAGCTTGTTAAAAAACGGGAGGACGGTGCGTGGGGACTCTGACCCGGATCTGCGAGATGTTTTTGAGGAGTCCTGCGTCACGGCGGCGGCGCCACGAACATCCAGGAACCCACCTCCAGGGTTCTGCAGAACTCGGCCCCGCCTCGTCTCCCTTCAGAACATGCTTGCAGCGCAGCCGGCTCCCCTCAGGCACAGACTTACTGCATAACCAATTATTTTAATTAAGACAGATTCCAGCGAGGAAAGAAGTGCAACTGCTTTCCCAGCATGCAACACACACACACACTCTTATAACATGCCTCTTTTCCTTATTTATTTCCTTTTTTTCAAGCCAGCGAGTTATTTCTTCTAAGACCCTGGCTGTGTTCGAAACCGCATACTTCTCCTACTACTCATACTAACTTTTTGAGTTAGTATGTGAGTGTGAGTAAGCGAGAAGTTCCCGGATGCATACTAGATTCTCCGAAATGTTGGGTATGCATCATGAGGTTACTACTCATACTCAAACTACCCAAGATGCAACGTAACGTGACGTCGCCGATCGTCATTTCCTGTCAAAACGGCAGTTTCAAGCTAGCTACAACGAGGGTAGGTTCACTTCCTGTTTTCAAAACAAAAGCACCAATTGTATGGTAATGGCTTTCCCTATGATAAAAGGCAACGGGTATTTTATTTTGTGAAAATAACAGGAAGTGCGTTGCTCACTGCGGCTAGCTTTAGTAGCGCCGAATTCGTGGGAACAAAATAGTAAATAGCCGGTATTTTGTCAGGTTTTCAACACGTTGGGGATCTAAACGACTACTTTCTCGCCTGAAAATGTTTCAAATGTTGCTAAAGTTTACAGAGTTTAGAGCTTAAGAGAAATCAGCTTCAGGCCGGCTGATTTCGGCTCAGGCAGGAGTGAAATGCATTGTGGGTAAACGCTCTGCATATTGTCTGATCGATGAGTATGCAGTATGGAAGTATGTAGTATGCGGTTTCGAACACGGCCTACATGTGTCGGCCAGTCGGAGAACGAACCAAAACCAAGATGACCTGCAGAGCTTGACCTGAAACTGCTCTCTGAATGACCCCTGAGTTTTGTGACCAGTTGCCCCCTCCTGAGCCACATGTTTTCTGTTTTTTTTTCCTTCTAAACCTTCCTCTTTTTTTACGACACCATAGCTTTGCTCGTCTCTGTTGTGTCTCTGCTCCCCCTCCCCGGCAGAATGCAGCGGAACAACAAACCCAAATAGTGGCTATAAACTTCAGACTTGTTTATGGCAGGGGTCTGCTTGCTCACCTCTCTGTGAACTCCTCCAACAGACACAACTGCCCTCTCTTGCTGGTGCGTAAAACGACTCAACCCCAACTTCACCCTGCCCAGCCTGCCCTTTTGATGACTTCAACAGCCTTTCTGTCTGCAGCCGCACTGTTAGCACACTCTCCATTTCACAGTTTACCACCACATCTAAATGAGATTATTCAATCAGTCTTCTGCCTGTTAGACTTGACTGTTGTCCTGGCGCCTAAATAAAGCAGCTCAGCATTTGAAAAATGTTGTTTAGGTCCTAAAATTTGCAAGTATAAGCTCTCAAAAGCCATTTTACTTAATGAGAGAAGAGCGCTGGGTTTGGTCCAATTCCAATATCTTTTTTTTGATGGAGGCACTAAAATAAGTTAAATATGATGCACTGGACACAGTTTGTTCTTTGCCAGACAGGATGTAAATAAAATAGCTAGGGCTGGGCAACGATTAAAATTAATCTAATTAATCACATGATTTCCCTGATTAATCACGATTAATCGCATTTGTACGCAGAATCCAAAAATGAATTCAAAAGTAGCGTATAGCTTTTAGCATTTAGTTTTATTTTAAATGTGCTGCCATATGAATGAAAGTGCCATAACATTTGTTGTGCAAACACACTTTTAACATCAGCATCTTTCTGTAGTTTTTATGTAGAAGCCTCGCTCCACTGTCTGTTTCCTTGAATGACTTGCTGCTATCAGTTGTGTGTTTTGCCTTTAAGTGATATTTTAGACTGGAACTACTACGCTGAGAAGACAATTCAACTTGGCAGTGTTTACAGATGACTTTGGTTCTGTCGACTCCGCCGTCTGGAAGAACTTTAAAATGAAAATGGCCGAGTAAAAGTTCCGTACCCTTCTCCGTGTTTGGTGGATCCGCCGATTACTTTCTTTTCCGGTTCTGCAGCAGACTTTTACAATAATAAAATAAATTTAAAAATAAAAAATAATGCGTTAATGCGGGATAAAATATTTATCGGCGTTAAATAATTAACGAGTTAACTCACCCAGCCCTAAAAATAGCTGATGCACGGTTCCCCGTTTTAACAGAAAAATGTGAAAAAACATCCTTTTTTTTTTGCTAATTGGAGCTAATAGCATATGATGAGCCTGGGTTGTGGTTTGCTGAATTCCTGAAGTAAACGAGGTCAGTGGCCAGTGGACTGCACCGTTGCCCATCCCCTCGTTTCATTACCCACCCGGGCTAAAGGGGCAGCTGTTGCCTCACCTCTCCAGCCTATTAGGATCTCATGCAGGTTCCCTTCAGGGTGTCTGAGGCTTCGGAGCCCCCCAAAAAATAACAGAACCCTCATCTTCTTGTGTGTCTTCCCCCAGCTCTGGTTTGGAACTCTGTAATAATTTCCCCGGCTCCTCTTTCTTACTTAAATTGTGTCTGTTTGAGCCATCTGCTGCTGTAGCTCTGGGACTAAATCGGTGGCTGCGCCGCACGTGAGATGTTCTTCGTGCACAGCGACTCTCTGCGACACATTGACATTCATCCAGCCATAACAAAAACAAATTATTGAGTAAATATTCCCAGTGTACACGCATGGATAAGTGCACACATGTTTTAGCAAGGCCAGAGTTGAGGATGCAGCTCTGTTTGCCACACGAATCTCGCAGCGCCCGCAGCCAAAGGCCGTGATTACCATTTTATTACAGCATGTCATTATTCTGATGGTATCAATGGAAATTAATTGGCTGACAATTGATTTACAATAACCCTCCCCTTCTCTGTGCCGGCCCTCGGGGAGCCTCTGGTGCTCATTGATTCGTTCCTCTTGTCCGCTCCGTCTGGCCGGCTCTAACTGGGCTTTCACCTTTCACAGGCCGCGCCGCTGATGGAATTTACTGCTGGATTTCAGAGGAAGTGTCTTCTCTTGGCAGGTAGAACTGTTAGCAGTTAGCATGCTGGTAGCGGTCGCCATGAGGATCACAGCTCCCTGGGTCCCTTCCAATCCAATCCAATCCGATTCCAATTTTATTTATAAAGCACTTTACAAAAACCTCAATTGACCAAAGTGAAATAAAATAAATGAAAATAAAATAAATAGAAATAAAATAGAAATAAATTAAATAGAAATAAACTAAATTAAATTAAAAAATGAAAAGAATTAAATACAAGAATAAATTTAAATATATATAAAAGCTATAAAATTTAAAACAATAATATACTAAAATAAATAAATTAAAAATAAATAAATAAATACAAATAAAATATAAATAAATTAAATGAAATAAATTAAATGAATAAAACAGCTCTATAATTTAAAACAATAATAATACAACAAATAAATAAAAATAAAATATAAATAAATTAAATTTTTTTTTAAAAACTAAAAGAATAAAATACGAGAATAAGTTAAAAGCTATAAAACAACTATATAATTTAAAACAATAATAATAGTAAAATAAATAAAAATATAAATAAATTAAAAGAATAAAATACAAGAATAAATTAAAAGATATAAAACAGCTATGTAATTTAAAACAATAATAATACTAAAATAAATAAATAAATAATAATAATAAAGATAGAAAAAGGATATTTATACACCATCCAAGACGGGATCTACCCAAATCTGACCCAATGGAGCCACTGATAAATCCAATTTAACTTGGATTTTTTTCAAGGTCTGCTCCAGAACCAGAACTGTTTGACCTTCTAAACGGAAGCAGCAGTCTGAGCCGGCACGTTGCCACGAGTATGTGTCGCTGCTGGTAAAACTGTTCGACTGACTGATTTGAGTAAGACTGGGGAAAAAAAAAAAAAAAGACTCCCAGCTCGCCACAGGGCATGCAGAACATCATTAGTGCCAAGTGTCTGAAAGCTGTCGAAAACATTCCCATCACAGCGCAACTGGAGTGCTCACTAACAACCCCGACCATTATGCCTTCCCTCCCTGAGCAGGCCGGCAGACATGTGACTCCAGCACATTCAGCCATTTTCTCTCACCTTAGTCCTGTGTGTCACCAGTCTCAATGGACAGTCTCTCACCTCAGGAAGAAAAGGAAGCATGTGACAGTTGTGGGACTTTCCTGGCCGTCCTTTATATCCCTGCAACACCTCTGTGGATGCAGCATCGGATGGTGCTGCCAGGCTCTCCGTGTTGGTCCCCTGTGGGTTGAATCTGTCGAGTATTTGCTGGAACTCCAGGCTGGCGGTTAATGACTCGTAATAGTTTCCTGTTGCAGCATTACGGGAACATGGCGTTTTTTTTCTCTTTTTTGACAGAAGTCCCCAAGATGCACCACTTAGCCTTAGCAGGACATGACCTAATGTCTCTCACTGAGGTTTTTTTCACCTTGCATTTGCTAACTTCCTGTCTGGCATGCTTCCATTTTCTATATCTGCCGGTTAGTTGAGCGCCTCTTTAGCCTTTTTTAGTGGTTTGGAAATTAATTGTTAAAATGCTGTTTTAAACCGCCACAAGCTCAAAGGAAAATGTACAAACCGTGTAGAAATGTGCACCGTTGCAGTCTGAGTGAAGGGAAGCCATCACTCGGGTGTATTTATGTGAAATGGAGCTTTTAACTGTTAATATTCCTCAGATGGAACTATTATCTGTGTGCTAGCTGGTTATCACTGGCTGCTCCGACAGGTTGAACTATCACCGTTTTTCACTCCCTAAACCTGATTTTACGGCCCAAAATGACCACGTGATAGTGGAAGTTTTCCGATTTTTATCCTCTTCGTTCATCTTTTTTCTTATTCACCCTGGAAAAAATGCCCCTCCAAAAATAAGTTAAAAAAAACAACGAATACAAGACGTTTTTGCTTGAAATAAGCAAAAAAATCTGCCAATGGAACTAGTGAAAATCGGCTTGTCAAGATTTCTTGAAATAAGATGTGATATTTAGGACTTTTGAGACAAAAGTGATCTTGAAATTAGCTTAAAAACCTCAAATGTCAAAAAAAAGCTTGTTTCCTGTGAAATATGACTCAACAATTTGTTTTCAAGACTTTTTCACTTAACAAGATATTCCAGATGTATTGTCTTCAAACAAGTCCCTATATCTGGCTGAAATAGTACTTGTTAGGCAGTTGTGTCTTATATTAAGTGTAATGAGATACTCAGTGAGACAAATATACTTGGTAAGATTTAGATTTTTTCCAGTGCTTGCTGTTTAAAACACTTCAAAAGAAAGAAAAGACGATTCATTTCTAGTCAAAATATCTCATTACAGGTTTTTAAGCTAATTTCAAGATCACTTTTTATCTCAAAAGTCCCAAATATCACATCTTATTTCAAGAAATCTTGACAAACCGATTTTCACTAGTTCCATTGGCAGATTTTTTGCTTATTTCAAGCAAAAAACGTCTTTTATTTGTTGTTTTTCTTACTTATTTTTGGAGGGGCATTTTTTCCAGTGAACGGAGCTGAAGGAAAGTCTAATTTCTGATGAGATTCTAAAAGTATCGGGACAGACGGCATCTGTTGCTGATAAAGCGTGAGTAAATCTGCCCCTCAGCCATGTTGTTTAGCAGAAAGTCGGGCAGCTCGTCCAATGACTGATCCCTAACTTTATGCCGAACAACTAGTCTTTGAGAGAGCGGGGCTCAGATGGCCAGAGGCTGGCCGTCTTTTCCTTCCTGTCTGAGTGGTTGGGATTAGGTCAGGCTGTCAGCTGCTGCAGACACCACGACTCGCCGCCGCCGCTCTCCTGAGCGGCCATCGTCTGGCAGGCCCTGCCCGGTCTGCAGACAAACTGCTGAACACACTGGGGCCTCACAGGCAGCACAGCGGCTCGCTATGCAACGCACAGAAAGGCGGCTGTATCTATTGATGACCGTGTTTGTTATAGTTGCGCATTAAGCGGGCCAAACACGCCCGCACTAATGCATCTGCAGACATGGAGGGTCAATACCAGCCCCACGCTGAGCCCGTCGCCTGAAATGGGGAAACAAGCTCTCACACATTCACGCCTGCTGAGGTGCACGCTTCAGGTGTCATCGTGAGGGGTGGGAAAAACAACCGCCTCTCTGGGTAGAAGCTGTAGATGTAAAGCCACGGCCGGCAGAAAAGGTCTCCGGTCATCAGCGGCTCGGGACGAGCTAGGTTTCCATTCCCGCTTTTAATTTGAATTTAGAAGATGTGCACTGGAAAAAATCTAAATTTTACCAAGTATATTTTTCTCATTGAGTATCTCATTACACTTGATATAAGATACAACTGCCTAACAAGTACCATTTCAGCCAGATATAGGGACTTGTTTTAATACAATACATCTGGAATATCTTGTTAAGTGAAAAAGTCTTGAAAACAAATTGTTTTGAGTCATATTTCACATGAAACAAGCTTTTTTTTTTACATTTGAAGAGGTTTTTAAGCTAATTTCAAGATCACTTTTAACTCAAAAGTCCTAAATATCACATTTTATTTCAAGAAATCTTGACAAGCCGATTTTCACTAGTTCCATTGGCAGATTTCTTTGCTTATTTCAAGCAAAAACATCTTGTATTTGTTGTTTTTTTAACTTATTTTTGGAGGGACATTTTTTCCAGTGTGGGCCTGAACTGTTCTGGGATTTGTAAACCATCAGCAGGCTTTTAAAATCTATTCTGTGACTGACTGGAAGCCAGAGTAAAGATTTTAAAGCTGCTGTGATGTGTTCAGATCTCTGAGTCTTATTTTTGGAGGGGCATTTTTTCCAGTGCACTGGAAGATGTGATATTTGGGACTTTTGAGTTAAAAGTGATCTTGAAATTAGCTTAAAAACCTCTTCAAATTAAAAAGAAAAAGCTTGTTTCATATGATATGTGACTGAAAACAATTTGTTTTCAAGACTTTTCCATTTAAGATATTCCAGATTTATTGTCCCTATATCTGGCTGAAATGGTACTTGTTAGGCAGTTGTGTCTGATATTAAGTGTAATGAGATATTTTGACTAGAAATGAGACAAATATACTTGGTAAGACTTTGATTTTTTCCAGTGTTAGCTCCTTAAAAAGCATTTACGCACACACAAAGTCCTGCGAGGCCAGTTCTTGCTCTTATTTTGATTAAAAAAAAGAGGCAGCTGCCACCTTTTTTTTTTCCTGTTTGAGAGCAAAGATCATCACCAGCGTTTCCACCCAGCAAGTCTACCTCCAGATCACAGGTGTCTCCTGCGTTAATCCTGCGTTAATCCTGCTTTAATCCCGCTTACCTCTCATTTAGAATTCTCTTGGCAGAATATGTTGTTGATCCTGGTGTTCTGTCGACCTAAAAAAAAAAAAAAGCAGATAAAAATACAACCCACCACATCCTGCTCCGACTGGGAGATGTCACATGTCTCACCAGATTTGAGGTAAAAAAAGAGAAGTCCAGTTGGTGGGAAAGTGTTGGATTTTCTCCTGAATGTGTGTTTCAGCTCTCAGCCCTGCAGCACACAGGCAGCAGTTAGCATTAGCTCCACATGCTAATTTACAAACTTCCTCCAGAATGTTTGCCTGCTAACTCAGGATATCCACACGCATATTTATTCATGTATTCTGAGCCCGCGACCCCCGCTCAGCGTGGCTCATGGCTCCCTCAGGTGTTCCCGTGGATGCGAGTCCAATGCGGTTACACGTGGAGCCCCTCCAGACTCGCACTGCTTCACACCTTCACATTATCTTCTAAAGCATCGCGTCACCTCCGTGGTCTCGAGTGCCACGGGCTTGTTTGTGTGATGAACAACTCATTTACCGCTGCTGAGTCACAGCAGACCCCTCCATCTGTGAATTAGCATCCCATGAGCCTGTTTTAACCTTTTTTATTTCTGTAGTTGCTGCGTATTGGAAGCATCAGATCTCACAATATGCGGTTCTTATTAGGAAATATTCCCCCTGTAGCTCTGGGTAACTTAACAGGTCGATATGTTTAGTCATTTGTCTGGTTTTATAGCTGGAATTGTGCTATATGCGGGCCAGTTAGAAGGTTTTAGTCCGATTCCAAATGGGGATTAACTGTGGGTCAAAAGGGTGCTTCATTATTTCCCAACTGTGAGAACAGCCCAGTGGATTTGGAGAAGGCCACGCCCACCGCTGGAGCCCGTTTCTTTACCTATAATCAGAGATGGGACCAAGTCACACATGTGCAAGTCTCTAGTCTTAACTTTCAAGTCCCAAGTAATTTTTTCTTGGGAAAGTCGAAGTCAACTCAGCTTATTATTGCAATTTTACCTGCAGAATCTGATCTTAATAAAGTGAAAAGACAAAGATATAAGTAACTGTCCCCCACCCCGTATCATATCAAGCTAACGTTAGCTAACTACCGACTAGGCTAACAGGATAATATTAGCTCATTTGACAAGCACTCACTGGTCAGAATGGATCTTCAAATGACGAACAAAGTTGGAAGTTGTCGTCTGGCTGTCTGAGATGTTGATGCCGCATGTCTTGCACTGAGCTGTTCGTCTTTTGCCCTCAAAATGGTGATTACGAAAGCCGAAGACAACGACTCTCGGTCCCGCTGACATGTTGATGCGTATCTAATATGAGTTTATTCTCTCCAGTAAACACTAAGGTATGTAGAGAGGGCATGGCTGATTGACAGGGTAGGGATCCAATCATGACGCCATTCTCAGTCTGCGCTCCCACCGGGTAATCCATGTTATTTTTTAAATTAATTTATTCATTTTATATTCAAACTGAAAACATGAACTGAATAACACTCAAGTCATTCAAGTCATCGTGTCTCAAGTCAAGTGCCGAGTCTTTAACTTCCAAGTCCGAGTCGAGTCTCAAGTCTTTTCTTTTTTGTCAAGTCAAGTCACAAGTCATCAAAACAGCGACTCGAGGCGACTCAAGTCCAAGTCACAGCGACTCGAGTCCCCATCTCTGGCTCAGCTCCTGCCTCTCTCCTGCTTGAGGTGTCGGTGAGTTAAAGTAGGCGAGAGGCAGCCGAGGACTGTAATTGGTGGTCTGTCCCAGTCACCAGTAGATGAGATCTCCAGGGATGAGGCTTTAGCCGGCGTAATGATGCCTGTAAAATGAGAGGATTGGACTGCAAGCCCCCCCCCACCCACCACCCTCCCTTAAATCCCCCTCATCCTCCGCTCCGTGCGCGTCAAACCGCCCGCTAAAAGACGCAGCGTGGCCGAAGCGTTATCAGGAGGTCTGTGTTACCCGTTAAACGTGAAGGCAGCGATGCCACCAGCTCTGCGGGTCACATCGCAGAATGGCATAATTTCAGAGAGTTTAAACCCGGCTAATCCTTTCAGATTAGTGAAAACATCCAGGGCAGGGAGGGCGTCTGGGAGCGCACGAGTCTGGTTTTTTTAAGCGTTTGGCTGCACTGGGAAAAAAATCAAAGTCTTACCAAGTATATTTGTCTCATTTCTAGTCAAAATATCTCATTACTCTTAATATAAGACTAATATCTTATATCTAATATCTGCCTAACAAGCACCATTTCAGCCAGATATTGGGACTTGTTTGAAGACGATACATCTGGAATATCTTGTTAAATGAAAACGTCTTGAAAACAAATAGTTTCGAGTCCCATATCATATGAAACAAGCTTTTTTTTTTACATTTGAAGAGGTTTTTAAGCTAATTTCAAGATCACTTTTATCTCAAAAGTCCTAAATATCACATTCATTTCAAGAAATCTTGACAAGCCGATTTCACTAGTTCCATTGGCAGATTTTTTTTTTGTTTATTTCAAGCAAAAACGTCTTGTATTTGTTGTTTTTCTTACTTATTTTTTCCAGTGCACATACTCGGTCCACTTGGTCCAGATCTTATAAAAAAATTTCTTTCTCAACTTTGAGGGAAAAAGAAATCTTCTCCATAACATAAATAACACACCATCCGTTGCTGGTGGGAGGTTCCACTTTACACCCTTTCCTAGTGACACAGGGGCGTCACATTTTAACACATTTTAAGGCTTTTTGCTGCAGTCTGGACCCAAAACGCCCGCTGGTGTTCCAGTGCCCTGTGAGTAATGCTTGGAAATCAAACTGCCGGTGTGTATGAACACGCTCTCCATCCACGCCAGCTGGCAGCGGCGTCCGTGCCCACACACACACACACACACACACACACACACACACACACCCTCCAGGACTATTTATGTATTTGCTCGGCCATGCGACTTAACCCGCTCACAAGCAGCTTCCACCTCGGGGCACGTCACACGGCAGGCAGACGTTTGCCCCGCGCCCCACGTTTCCTCACCCATGCAGCCCCCCCTCATTAGCCACAGCTCACATCTGGCCTCCTTTGAAACGAGGCGGCGGTCTGCTCTGAAGCGAGGAAGAGGTCCATCAGCAGATTCCTTCTCCATCAACCCGTCGTCCAATCGGAAGGCAGCCTGTTTTGGTTTTTTTTGTCTCTGCCCAGCCGCGGCTCTGATGCCAAACAGAATTTGTCACGGCCCCTTTTTGTCTGCTTGAATCCTGAAAAAGTTTGTTCTTTAAACGTTCTTTAATACTGAGCAGCACCAGATGAGGAGCTGAAAGGTATTCAGACATGAGGGGACACATCGGTAGCAACGGTCCAGCTTGGATTGGAATCGTCTCACTGAAAAAAATGCCCCTCCAAAAATAAGTTAAAAAACAACAAATAAAAGACGTTTTTTGCTTGAAATAAGCAAAAAAAATCTGCCAATGGAACTAGTGAAAAT
The DNA here is from genome assembly GCF_027942865.1 of Odontesthes bonariensis. Taxonomy (NCBI): domain Eukaryota; kingdom Metazoa; phylum Chordata; class Actinopteri; order Atheriniformes; family Atherinopsidae; genus Odontesthes; species Odontesthes bonariensis. Next base: position 5,234,628 of record NC_134515.1, on the reverse strand, counting down.
CGGCTTGTCAAGATTTCTTGAAATAAGATGTGATATTTAGGACTTTTGAGATAAAAGTGATCTTGAAATTAGCTTAAAAACCTCTTCAAATGTAAAAAAAAAGCTTGTTTCATATGATATGTGACTCAAAACAATTTGTTTTCAAGACTTTTTAATTTAACAAGATATTCAAGATGTATTGTATTAAAACAAGTCCCTATATCTGGCTGAAATAGTACTTGTTAGGCAGTTGTGTCTTATATTAAGTGTAATGAGATACTCAATGAGACAAATATACTTGGTAAGATTTAGATTTTTTCCAGTGCTTGCTGTTTAAAACACTTCAAAAGAAAGAAAAGACGATGGCGTCATCCTTCCTTTTAAGGTCCTTATCCATGCTGTTTGACCACAGATGCAGTCCGTTGGTATTTGTATATATTGTAAATGTAAATGTAAATGTAGCCATCACAGCAAAGTTCTGTTTTACACTTTTAGGTGACAGAAATATGTGTAAAAGACCGACTTTAAACGCATATATAAGAATAAGTGAACACCCCACAGACTGCAAATACAACAATGAATCAGAAATTATGGGGAATTCTTTGATTTTTATGCCACTGCAGACGGTATAAACCCAAAATATTTCACGTTTTGTCTCATATTCATTAAATTTATTTGTTACTGTACGTCGGTTTTTGGCTCAGGGCTGATTTAGGGCTCGTTATGAGTTAAAGAAGAACGATGAAGAAGGGCCGAGTCTGATGATGCTCAGAGGATCTCCAGTTTGTCCACAAATGTCTTTAAAACAAATGTAAATGTACTTTATTTCCACAGCCCTTTACAGACAATCCTTACAGTGTACCAAAGTGCTTTACAGCAGGTAATACATAAAGAGAAGAATAAGTAAAAACAAATAAAAACAATAAAAGAACAGTGAAAGCGATAAAATACAACAAAATCGAATAAAATAAAAGTGCCATCATACTACTGGGTATTAAAAGCAGTCCTAAATAATAATAATAATTATTATTATATATTGGCTGAATTGCAGCACTTAAAACTTTATTGAATCGTGCATATCTCAACAAACTACCCTAAACCCTTAAACCCTGATTGGCCCCAAAAATCCTGTTTTTTTTTTTTTTCCCCCGCTTGAAATCGGTTGTCGTGATATTGCACAGTACAGCTAGCATGTTAGCTTTAGCAATAGCTCCCCCCACAGAGTGCACAGCCCCAGAATGACATGGAAAAACGGAAAAGCTATGGAAACATCCAGCTGTATTTACTTACCCCCCCCCCCCCCCCCAATCTTCAGCTTTCCATCTCTTCAGACGTCCAATCCCCGGTTCCCTCTGGCCGAGGAGGACCGGTCTCTCCCCATTCCCACGGAAACTGTTGCCAAAGCAAATTTGGCGAGAGGAAATGGAGACCCTGCTCCCTCCCCAAAAACTCCCCAATCTCTTCCCTTTCCTTCGCTGTGTGTCTGTGTGTGTGCAGCAGCTTGTTGTCTTATTCCCACTCTCATGTTCGGCATCTACAAATCAAGCTCAGTGATTTCTGAGTGTTTGGGATCCGTCAAACGGGCTTTTGGTGGTCTGGCTGCTCGTCTTCGTGGCCTCTCAGTTTATCTGAGGAGTCGTCTGTTTGTGTGTTCCTGCTTTTCTTTTTCCCTCCACTTCTCGCCTTCTCTCTTCCATCCTCGCATGTTTGTAGTGACGCCTCTCGTCCTCTCTTTTCTGAGGAGTAATGTTGGTGCTCAGATCATGAAATATTGTTGCTAATCCCCCATATTTTAACGGCTCCCTCCATCCCGTACATCTTGAAAAACACTTTGGTCGCTCTGTGTTTTATTCCATTCATGCTTTCTGAGTTATAAAAGTGCTTAGCATCCCTTTAAATAAGTCAAACACACATTTAATGATATCTTAAAATAGTCAGGTTGTTTTTTTTTAATCAGTTTTAATCAACATTTATTTGACTTTTAGTTCTGGGAGGTTTCTCCTGCTTCTATTAAAGCCGGTTTCTCTCCCGACTCTTCCTGGAAACGGAGACCCCGAGAACAACTGCATGCACTGGAAAAAATCTAAGTCTTACCAAGTATATTTGTCTCATTTCTAGTCAAAATATCTCATTACACTTAATATAAGACACAACTGCCTAACAGGTACCATTTCAGCCAGATATAGGGACTTGTTTGAAGACAATACATCTGGAATATCTTGTTAAATGAAAAAGTCTTGAAAACAAATTGTTTTGAGTCGAATTCCATATGAAACAAGTTTTTTTTTTTTTTTACATTTGAAGAGGTTTTTAAGCTAATTTCAAGATCACTTTTATCTCAAAAGTCCCAAATATCACATCTTATTTCATCACAAGTTCCATTGGCAGATTTTTTTGCCTATTTCAAGCAAAAACGTCTTGTATTTGTTGTTTTTTTAACTTATTTTTGGAGGGGCATTTTTTCCAGTGTGGGCCTGAACCGTTCTGGGATTTGTAATCCATCAGCAGACTTTTAAAATCTATTCTGTGACTGACTGGAAGCCAGAGTAAAGATTTTAAAGCTGCTGTGATGAGTTCAGGTCTCTTAGTCCGGGTTTAAAAAAAAAAAAAGATGTAGCGGCTGGTTGTGTCTGGCGTTTGTCTTTCAAGCAGCAGGAGAAGCTGCTCGGGGGGGTAAATGACGAGTTATTCGCAGAGAGGTGGTACAGGCAGGTACTGCTGCCCCCCCCCCCCTGCACGCAGCCACCTGATAGGCTGAACACGCGTGTTTCTGCCCGCCTGCAGTCCCGTGTTTTTGCCTCCGAGTCCAACAAACTCAACAAGTGAAAACTTGCTCTTAATAACTCCAAAGTTATTGAATAAACAGAGTTACTTATGTGCTGAGCGCAGGAAAAATGACTCTTTACCACTTCAAAGCGAATATTAAATGAGGTCATTTCGTGTCTAGTCAGCAAACCGGTTCATCTTGAAGTGGAAGCTGCGCCTCAGCTCTTTAATAACACGAAGGATCTGATGCTCTGCAGTGCCGTGCTGCAGCAGCCCGACTCTAACTATGTGCATTTTTTTTTTTTTTTGCTATTTACTTCATTGAAGACAGAGGCCCTATTGTTCTCTGCGACTCCTCAGCCAAGGAGACGATGGTGGGATGAGCTGGTTGCCAAAACTGGAGAGCTCCTCTGTGCATGTGTGCAGCCCACAAACACGCAGTCGAGGAATCTCAGCAAAGCGAGCAGCGATGGCGTCCTCTGGATTCTTACCCGGCCTGTGCGTCCTGGTGCCGAACGCCACGCACGGACACACTAATGTCGTAAATTACATGTCGGCTGCCTGATTTGCATGAACAGGTGGTGAGAAGTCAACTCTGCTCACCTCCGAGCGGGGGTGTGGGGTGTGGGGTGGGGGGGTGGGGGGTAGGGGGTAGGGGGTAGGGGGTAGTGCTACATGCATCTTGTTTGCTTTTTCCAAGGCCAAGAGCGAATAAATTAAGGCCTGAGCATTACAGTTCAGCTTTTCTTTATCTTTTTTTTTTAATTTGTGTGAAAAACACACCTGTTTGTTTCCCGGCACACGTGGGGCCAGAGCTGCGCGGCGTAAGCTAGGAGCTCACTTTGCCCTTTCCTCAGACGTGCAGGGAGGCCAAAGTCAGGTCACAGGTCGGGTGCGGCTTCATTCACCCTCCTCAGAGAAGAAAGAGAAAGAAAAACAGGTTGTTTGCTCTTTCATCTCGGCTTGGTTTTTGTTCCTTAACTTGTTTAGCAACCGTACCTCTCTCTCGCTGTCAACACTTACAGATAAAAGCAGATTAAATCTCGACTCTCTGCCCGTTTATTGGACCAAAGATGCTGATTCTCTGAGCTCGTAGTGAAATGTCCCCTGAATTACTTCTTGTTTTACAGCCTTTTTTTGGGGGGAAAACAAACATTTCTCAGTTGATCTCAGATCAAGTCTCAGAACAGTATTTATTTATTTAGTTTATTTGTTCATTAGACTGCAGCAGGAGCTCTTACACCACCCACCCATCCCCCCACCCCCCAAAAAAAATATGCTTCTGGAAGATTCTGTCCGAGTTATTGGGCTTGTTTTTTCTTCTGTGCAACTGGAATCTTGCTTGTTTGCAGAGGACATCCTGTAATCTATGACACAGGAAACGCTCTCAGACAGATAGACAGAAAAGAGCAGGGTGAGTGGGTGAGGCTTTGAGGAAGACGAGTGAGAGGAGCGAGAGGAGGGAGGGGCAGAAAAGGAAACAAGGTGGTGGCGGGGCTGATGAAAACGACAGATTGTATCAGGCAGGAGCTTCAGCCTCGCCTTCGGTAAAGGCTGTCTGTCACCGCGGTGGCTCTGTTCAAAGCTTGTGGGATTCGCTGACCCTCCCAGTTTCAATGCTGCTGTGTGTCATCACAGATTGCTTCATTTTTAAGCTTCACCCCAGATCCTGAGACCTGTTTTAATCAGAAATGTGTCCCTCTCAGGCAGCAGAATAACACGAATAATCCTAAATAAATAAGAGCTTTTTTTTTTTGCTCTTTTTACTTCTTGTTACCTCAATGTAACGGACAGTTATTCCAGATTATTGCTCTGACTTCTTAGGCCCATCGCAGGCAACAGTCTTGTGATCACAATTGAAGATAATCGATAAACATCTGGATGAAACTAACAGGAGTGGATGAAGAGATTTCCCCTTTCATTCGTTTTTCACGTGTTTTCATGACATTTTCCTCCTGATTTCTTTCATAAGTGTGCATCAACTTTGATAAAATGACACTTTTCCTCCTGAAACGTGTGCGTAAAGATCTAATTTTGGAAGTTTCTGCGGCGTGGAGACTTCTTGCCCCCCCAGTGACCTCACATTTGGGAACCATCTAACAGGAAAACATTGTTTAATGCTTAAAGGTCAGCACAGTGACGCAGTTTACGTGGTCTTATTCAGAAGATTCACTTCCCCATCTCAGGCATCCAGCAGAACTTCTCATGGGTCATAAGTAGGGCTGGGCGAGTTAACTCGTTATTATCGCGTTAACTCGTTGATTATTTAACGCAGATAAATATTTTATCGCGCATTAACGCATTTTTATTTTATCAATTTTGGTTTTTTTAATTATTTTGGGGGGCTTTTGTGCCTTTAATGGATAGGAGAGTTCAGAGAGACAGGAAGCAGGGGGCAGAGAGAGGGGGAACGACATGCAGCACAGGGCCAGTTGCAGCCTCTGTACGTGGAGCGCCTGCTCAACCCACTACAACCACCCTTATTTTATTATTTATTTTATTTTGTAAAAGTCTGTTGCTGTCTGCTGTGGAACCGGAAAAGAAAGTAATCGGCGGATCCACCAAACATGGAGAAGGGTACGGAACTTTTACTCGGCCATTTTCATTTTAAAGTTCTTCCAGACGGCGGAGTCGACAGAACCAAAGTCATCTGTAAACACTGCCAAGTTGAATTGTCTTCTCAGCGTAGTAGTTCCAGTCTAAAATATCACTTAAAGGCAAAACACACAACTGATAGCAGCAAGTCATTCAAGGAAACAGACAGTGGAGCGAGGCTTCTACATAAAAACTACAGAAAGATGCTGATGTTAAAAGTGTGTTTGCACAACAAATGTTATGGCACTTTCATTCATATGGCAGCACATTTAAGATAAAGCTAAATGCTAAAAGCTATACGCTACTTTTGGATTCATTTTTGGATTTTGCGTACAAATGAGATTAATCTTGATTAATCAGGGAAATCATGTGATTAACTAGATTAAACATTTTAATCGTTGCCCAGCCCTAGTCATAAGTTCCGAAGAAAACGCACCACATTGTGCTTTAATCTACATTCATTTGAATGCCTAAAGTCTCTGGGTGATTACACAAAAGCAAAAAAAAAAACAACTTTCCAGCAGCAGAACGCAGCGGTTTGCAGACACAGGAACTTAAAAGCTGTGATGATATTCAAAAGATACAGACAGTCTTAAACCGAGAGTGGCCCCACCCATCCTGTCTCTGCCACAAACGCCCCAGCCCCTGCACAGGGGCCCCCTGCAGCAGCTGAGACGGGCCTGACTCTCTCTGCTCCCACATATGCTGCCCCATGACTTGACGCTTTGTGAGCTTCTCATGCAGGAGATATTCCTGACCGCCATGTGTGAAGTAAGAGGCTGTAAATTAGCACGTGACGGATATATATATATATATATATATGTGTGTGCCTCAGAGATCTGCTCATGGTATGTTGTGCCCCACTGCTCGTCTGATACGGTGCCAAATAAAACAGGTTCTCAGACCTCGGGGGTGTGCTGATATCTGACTTTTAATAAAAAATAAGGTCAGAATCGTACCCGAGACACCCGGTGCGATGCCAGCGAGCAGACGGCACGAGGTGTCGTGTTTTGGGTGTGAGGTGTCGGTGCGGAGAACATAGACAGCGCAGTCTGGGCATGTCTAACACACCTCGGATAATCGTAAAGCCTTATCTCAGAAGTGTGACATCCTGTCTATGCTGTGTAATCCACACCGGATCATAAAGGGGGAAGGCTCCAAAGTGCACCAGAGTGTGTGTACACTGTGTTTATATATATATATATATGTGTGTGTGAGCTCAGGTCTAGGATTTGTTGGTCGGAGGCTCATCAGGGAAGTGCTGTCCGGTCCTCTCGGTCAGGAGCTGTGTTCGAAACTACATACTACATACTACATACTACATATACTACATATACTACATACTGCATACTGCATACCACATACTACATATACTACATACACTATATACTGCATACTCATCGATCAGACAGTATTCAGAGCGTTTACACACAATGCATTTTGCTCCTGCCCGAGCCGAAATCAGCCGCCTGAACCCGATTTCGCTTAAGCTCTAAACTCTGTAAACTTTAGCAACATTTCAAACATCTTCAGTCAGAAAGTAGTCGTTTAGATCCCCAACGTGTTGAAAACCTGACAAAATACCGGCTATTTACAATTTTGTTCCCACGAATTCGGCGCTACTAAAGCTAGCCGCAGTGAGCAACGCACTTCCGGTTATTTTCACAAAATAAAATGCCCGTTGCCTTTTATCACAGGGAAAGCCATTACGATACAATTGGTGCTTTTGTTTTGAAAACAGGAAGTGAACCTACCCTCGTTGTAGCTAGCTTGAAACTGCCGTTTTGAAAGGAAATGACGATCGGCGACGTCACGTTACGTTGCATCTTGGGTAGTTTGAGTATGTGTAGTAACCTCATGATGCATACCCAACATTTCGGAGAATCTAGTATGCATCCGGGAACTTCTCGCTTACTCAAACTGGCATACTAACTCAAAAAGTTAGTAGAAGTAGGAGAAATATGCGGTTTCAAACACAGCCAGGGTCTCAGTCTGTACACCTGCGTCCTCTCACACGTTTTAATGCCAAAGACCCCTATTTGATCATGTTTAATCCCAGTACGTCTTTCGGAATTTTGAGAATAGGCTAAAATTCTATTGAGGTTCTGAGCCTGTTGATCGCCAACTAGGCCCAGCAGTGAAATCATCACAGATCCAGTGATTTTGGTTGGATTTTTCCAGTTTTTTTCTATGGAATGAGTATACTGTTTGGTGAACAGAATGGCATATTGACTGATGTCATAATTTGGGGGAATAATTGATTGCCAATGAAGTAAAGATGAAAATATTGGAAAAAAGTGAAAAAACGCCTGATTTCTTTGCATTAAATTGAGCCAAGATCATGTAGAAATGTATTTTAAGAGTTATAATTTAATTGGATATTGTCTCCATATGTGTTCTGTGCATCTGGAATGCATTTATTGACTTGGCTTACCCAACCCACTGAGGATTTGTGGAAAATTGTAATTTTCCAACATTTTCTATCAAAAAATGAAGGGTACATACACTAAAATGGCCACAATTTTTTTTTGCGATGTTTCCGGCAGAGCAGAACCTCCGATTATCGCTTCTTAGGGTCAAAGTGAAAATAAAAAACACAAATGAAAAGTATGGCAGACCATGTCAAGTCATACATCATCATTTTTCTGATGGAAACCGGCCCCCGGGCCCGTGGGAACCAGTGTCAGTGACACTGTTTGAATGGGAATTCCCAACCTGACTATTTGCCTAACGTCTCACAGTCCCACTGCTCAGTAACCTAGACATGCAGATTTGCTCTTTTTCCCCCCCAAAAAGCCCCCCGCCGCTGAGCCCTGCCTGCTCAGCTGCCAGTTCTGTTGACCCCTCGGCGCTCTCCTCCATCCAAGATCACCGGGACCGGATCTCTTCCTGGTGGAGAGCCGCAGCGTTGGCAACTAATAATCCACGAGACGAGGACTGGCACGTGGCACAGAGACTCTGCCCAGAGCCTGTCTGTCTGTCTGTCTGCCTGTCTGTAGGGGGGGGGGGGGGGGGGCTAGCCACTTGCCTTCAGCCCTGCTTAGCTACACAGATATGTAGGACAAATCTCATCATCTCTGGATATAACCCTCAAACCTCCCAACAACAGTCAGCCTCCATCTTACTCCTGCAGTGTCTTTCTTTGGTAGCATCTATATATATATATATATATATATATATATATATATATATATATATATATATATATATATATATATATATATATATATATATATGATGCATCAATTCAAATCTTATCATAAAGAAATAGTCTCTTAATCCTCTTCTCCTTGGGTTGCTTTTGCATGTGTTTTGCACGAGTGAAGTTAGTGTGTAACATGGATACTGGCTGAGATGCAATAAAAATACCCAGAGGTCTGATTTCATTATCGTAAAATCCACCTTCTGTCGACACTATTTTTTTAAATTTGCTTTAAAGCAGTTAACAGGAAACGTGTTTGAATCGCACTTCTTTTTTTGGGGCTTTTTCAAAAGATCGCTTGAGATTAGCTTCGTTGGTGAATGGAAACTCTGCCATTTTGCACCACAATAGCCCTGGATTTCTGCTGGGACCCCACCATTTGGCATCTTGACACAAAAATTAGCAGCGAGCGCCCTTTGGGGACTTTACAGCTACTCTGACTTAAGGTTTTCTTTTGTCTTCATGATGTAGCTTGTGAATGTTGTGTATGAATGTGTCGACATCACGGTCTGTGTGTGAGAAAAACGCTCTGTTGATGGATAAGTCTAAACATGATTGATATTAGGGCTGAGCGTTTTTATCAATACTGCGATACATATCAATATTTTGCTTCCCGATAAAGTATTGAGTATCGATTTTAAAGAAAAAAAGTTTTTTGTTTTTTTTTAAAGCAAACTTTATTCAAAAGTCAGACGTTACAATTAGTGAAAACACAGAACATTAATACAATGCCAGGGGGTCACATTATACAAAACGGTGATAAATTAGTTAATAAAAATGTTATAAAGTGCACAGCTCTCACGTTTGTGACATGTTCGTCTGTTTCTTCCTGTCTGGCGGTGTTGTCCTTCCGGTTCAAAGGTCGGACCACCGGTCCAATTAGCAACGATTCATGTCAAATCCCACCGTCCTTTCTTTTTTTTTTTTTTTTTCAGAAAATGATGTAAGCGAATCGTATCGTATCGTTGGCTGAATATCGCGTATTGCTACAGCCTTAACTGAGATGCATTAAATGCTCAAGTTTTGTCCGGGGGAGCCTGCTTAAGATAAAAATAGAGACCATGTCTGATCTTAAATGTCTCCTCTAACGGAGCTGCTTGTAGGAAACTACAAAACAAGCTTGTGAGGCCCGATCTCCCTTGTTTTACATGTTTTAGCACTTCCAGATCAGAGAGAAAACACACATTAACATCATAAAACATCTAGAAGTGGACTGATTTACTAGAAACGAAGGAACGCTCTCAGTCATGGAAGGACTCTGATGCAATGGAAAGTCATTGAATTATACACAGAGGCCATAGTGGAATGAGGACAGATGCCATGTCGGCAGCACTTGCTCGTCTAGCCACGCTACTTCCCCGCGAGAGCGTTTCTGATTACACAGACATGTGGCAGCGTGGTCCGGAGGAGAAAGCATCTAATCCCGTTACAAATGAGCACCTGTTGACACCGTGCAGGGCTCGGCTGGCCCGCTTGTGAGGAAGCAGCGTGTTCTGCACACCGCAGGAGGGAAAACAAAAGCAAAGGAGCCAGTTACATGTGGCCTCCGCTCCCAACACATGACCCGGCCAGCGTGAAACACATCAGGCATATAAGATCATTCCAGAAATAACTGCAGAACAGTCGCCACTAATCATCTGTTTACCCCTGCTTTGTTGCTGTTAAAGGAGCCAAATCCCATCTACCGGCTTCAAGTGGTCGGAAAAAGCTTCACATATCCAGTCTGTTACAGAAAATAAGGGTTTATGAGTAAGTTTTTCTTTTTTCTGCTCGGTCGTTACTGTAGGAGCTATTTCTCTATTTTTAGTTAAGTCTTAGAATTTAGACTTATTTTAAATTATTTGCTTATTTTTTGGTTGATAATTTGTATTTTTTGTTTAATTTTAGTTGTTTCGGATAAATTGGTTAATAAATGATATTGCTAACATGGGATGTCATACAGCTTCATGTTAAAAGAGGCAAACTATCCCTTTAAGAGCAGTAGTAAAGGGATATTTCCAACTGTTTCCATCTTCCAGCAGCATGTTTTACACAACCACCTATCCCTTTAAGACAAAAGTTTGTTTTCTATTATTTTCATAGACAAATAGTCACTACAGTTACCATCTCTCTTCTCTGGTGGGGGTGGGTGTGTGCACATCGATGCATGTGTGGCAGCAAGTGACAGCCACAGCTTAGAGAGGCTGAGGTCATAGCCACAAAGCCAGCCTAACAGGGGGAAGTAGAAACAAACCCCTGCTTGTCTGAGTGTCTGTACGGGCGTATCGGCGTGTGACAGACTGACACACATGGCCACACACTGCCCCAGTCACCTCTCGCCTCCTCTCTTGGCTGCCCATGAGCAAACACACCTAGCTGTGTTGGATACTGTGTGTGACAGGTTGGTGACACATGGCCTTGGTTATGTGTGTGTGTGTGTGTGTGTGTGTGTGTGTGTGTGTGAGGTTGGTAACTTCCCCAGAAATAGAAAGTCAGGCACACACTCGTACACGCAAAGTCCACAGCGTGGCTAAATTTAAAACCCCAGCCGGGCTTCCAGCCACCAGACACCTCTGCTGGCACTCCTCTATCAGGCGCTCGCACACACGCTGCTTGTTATTGCTCTTGTCTGACGCTATTGGGAGCATTTTCAGTTCATTGACGTTTTAGTGTGACTGAACTCAGCTGGCTGCCAAGTGGTGCGTTCACATCAGGTGGGACCAAATCCTCCATAAGCCACACCAGACTCCCACCTGTTTCTTTGCGTTCGCAGGTTAAGGTCGATCCTTATCGGTTTTTAGGTCGCGCCTACGTTTGTTCCCTAGTTTTGATTTCGTCATCTTATATTTTCCATCCATTCATCATTTCGTAACAATTATCTGACCTTTATCTTTAAAAGGAGAAGTTCAGTGTTTTTTTGTGTGTTTTTTTTAAACCTGGACCTTATTTCTGTCATAAAATACGTTCATCTACTCACTGATAACAGTTTGGTGAAAGTCGGCGTCCTTCGGAAGATATTTAGATCTCTGGAGATCGGCGTATATCCATATAACGGGAGAGAACAGGGCAGAGACAATACAGCCTCTAAATAAGGCATTATCTGTCTTTATTTCACCAATACTTTAAGACCAATGAATGAATGAACGCGTACTATTGCACTGTTAGCTCAGAGCTGCCATGTTGTTGCTATTGGGCAGCAGCACAGCTCATTCACTCCGGTAAGGACGTCCATCGTACTCAAAGTCGTCGTCCACGTCATCAATATCTGATAAATATTCTGCAATGTGTCACTGTCATCGACGTCATCCCAGTAGATCCGTGTGTAGAAAGCCCCCGATAGCCCCCAATAACAACAACATGGCAGCTCTGAGCTAACAGTGCAATAGTGTGCGTTCATTCATTCATTCATTCATCTTAAAGTATTGGTGAAATAAAGACAGATAATGCCTTATTTAGAGGCTGTATTGTCTCTGCCCTGTTCTCTCCCGTTATATGGATATACGCCGATCTCCAGTGATCTAAATATCTTCCGAAGGACGCCGATTCTCACCAAACTGTTATCGGGGAGTAGATGAACGTATTTTATGCCAGAAATAAGGTCCAGGTTTTAAAAAACAAACTTCTCCTTTAATGTTAAAATAGTTGACTTGATGTTGCTTTGGGCCACAAACTTTCACAACTTTCCCTTAATTTGATCTTTGTGGTTTCAAAGTGCATTACAGTAATTTATGTTTCTTGGTTTTTTTTTCAATTGCAGAATATAGCAATAATTTTTCTACTTTATGCATATTTTGTCTCAGTCACTGAAGTTTCCTGAAATATAAGATTATGTTTTTTAAACTACTGTTTATGTCTGTACAGAACAAATGAGAAATTATATGGTAGTTAACTAACTTTAAAGGGGCTTGTGAAGGTTTTTTTTCCCCTCACCTTGAGAGAGACTAATTTAAATATGTATCTTCCAAAAATGAACGTATTTTATGGCAGAAATAAGGTCCAGGTTTAAAAACAAACAAACTTCTCCTTTAAGGCCCTCTCTACTCTGACTGATACAGAGTTCAGGAGTAGTGCGCTCTGTGATGGAAGCCTTTGGCTCTGCGAACAGAAAAGCTAAATAACACCCAGACAAAAAGAGAAAAGAGACCCTGGATGATGTTTTAAACCTTCTCCTTTTCTTTCAGGCACCTGATCCCATTCCGATGAAAAAGTCCAAATACGAAGACGTCCCGCTGCTGTCCCCGCTGTCCGACAAAGAGAAGCAGCACGACTGGCTCCAGTCCCTGTCCTCCTCGAATAAGGTGGGTGTCGTTTGGTGCTTTTCACGGCTCACCTGTTATCGGAAATGCTTCTTCAGTTCCAACCACTGGAACAGTCGCTGTTAGCTGCGGGTCGTTCACCTGCCTGACCGACACGTGAGGCGTCCTGCTCCAAAAAGAAAGGAAAGCTGCGTCGGTTTGAGCTGAATTAGCCTCTCAGATCAGAGGTGAAATGTCTAAAAGACGTGGCAGATCGGCATCTATTCGAACACTCAGGACCGGGCTCAGGAGGCTCGGGAGGCTCGGGATGATGATGATGATGATAATGATTCACGGGATGAAATGTCATGTAATCTTATATGAAAGTTTTCGGATGAGGCAAGCACTTAAGTTTAGATTTGGCGAGCGGTGCTAACAGTGAGGGTAACTGTAGATGCCACGAGCCTGGCAGAGAAGCAGAGTTTTAGAGGGCAGTGAAACACTATAGAGCCACAATATAATGATGGATGTCCCACGTGAAAGATCAATAACCTTCCACCCAAAATAATGTAGAATGTCCTCCACAATTAATCTTCATGCTGACCTTCAGTCACACCACACATCTACCTCCACAGCACGGTTAGTTACCGTGAAGCTGCCCTTTTAGCACTTTCTGCCCCCTACGAGGTGACTTTTTACCCTCAAAAGTAAAAAAAACCCACTGAAATATCAAAGTTAAACGTATGAGAACGGGAGGTCTCAAATCAAACGTCTTCACGAGCTGCGAGTTAAAATAATCAAATCAAGTTTGCACATTTCATGTACAAAACAATTCAAAGTGCTTCACATAAAATAAAAGCATTGCAGCAGGGAGTGGAAGAAGCATTAAAAATACAGAAAAGAATATAAAGAGAAACAAATAAAATCATTTAAATGAATTTAAAATCAGGCAACAGTCTAGATAAGTTAAAAGATATTTCATGCATAGACACATGAGAACAGAAATGTTTTTAACCTGGATTTAAAAATGTCTCCATTTGGTGAAAGTTTAATCTCCACTGGCAGTTTGTTCCACTTGTTTGCAGCATAACAGCTAAATGCTGCTTCTCCATGTTTAGTCTGGACTCTGGACTGGACCAGCTGACCTGAGTCCTTGGATCTCAGAGCTCTGCTGGCTGTATATTCTCTGAACAGATCACAGATTGTAAACCATCAGCAGGCTTTTAAAATCTATTCTGTGACTGACTGGAAGCCAGAGTAAAGATTTTAAAGCTGCTGTGATGTGTTCAGATCTCTTAGTCCGGGTTAAAACTCCAGCAGCAGCGTTCTGGATGAGCTGCAGATGTTTAATGCTCTTTTTGGGAAGTCCAGTTAAAAGAGCGTTACAGTGATGGAGTCTGCTGGAGATGAATGCATGGATGAGTTTCTCCTGGTCTCTTTGGGAGAGGAAACCTTTAATTCTGTTGATATTTCTGAGGTGGTAAAAAGCTGCCTTGGTGACAGCTTTGATGTGGCTGCTGAAAGTCAGATCTGAGTCTATCAACACTCCGAGGTTACCAACTTGGTCAGTGATTGTAAGGTCCCGAGTCTCAAGATATTTACCAACGCTGACCCTCTTCTCTTTGCTACCAAACAGAATGATCTCAGTTTTGTCTTCATTTAATTGTAGAAAATTCTCTCTCATCCAGGTGTTTACTTCCTCCAGACACTGACACAGTACGTCTGCTGGGCTGCAGTCGTCCGGTGACAGAGACACATAAAGTTGTGTATCGTCTGCATAACTGTGATAATTGATGTTAAAGTTCTGCAATATCTGACCCAAAGGGAGCATATACAAGTTAAACAGAAGAGGTCCAAGAATTGACGCCTGGGGGACTCCACAAGTCATGGCCACTCGCTCAGATTCATAGCTGCCAATTGTAACAAAATAACTCCGGCCTTCCAGTAATGGAGTCTGCTGGAGATGAATGCATGGATGAGTTTCTCCTGGTCTGTTTGGGAGACGAAACCTTTAATTCTGTTGATGTTTCTGAGGTGGTAAAGAGGAGAACTTGTTCTGTGTTTCAGGGGATCAACTGCATCCAGCCCAGACAGAGGCCCTCGGCCTTCAGACCGTGGTCCCCCCACGTCTCCGCTGGCGATAAGGAGCCCTCCGGTCACCCTCTGGCCCTGCTGAGAGACAGGTGAGCCCCCCCCCCCCCCCCCCCCCCCCAAAACCCAAAAGCAGCACTTCTAGACTCAAAGAGAAGCTTCTCTCGCTTGTTTTTGTTCTGCTGAGTGCGATGAGCTCCCAGCGTGCGCTCTCACTTGTCTGGGTGGGCTGGTGTTACACGGGTCAATACTGACTGTACCACGGCCGCCCACACGCCACCATTCACACGCACTCGATGCTCTCACACTGTGGGCAGCCACTCGGCGCGGTGAAGCCGGCGCCGCATCACAGTCGATCTGGTTCAGTTTTTCCAGGAGTGGGAGGACGGAGGCGGTTCATTTCAACGTCTCTGTTTGCTGGTTCGCAAAAGTTGTCCGAATCGGATCAGGCAGAATGGTACATTCTGTACCTTAAAGGGATAGTTCGCCTCTTTTGACATGAAGCTGTATGACATCCCATATCAGTAACATCATTTATGAACATCTTCTTACCCAAAAGAGGCGAACTATCCCTTTAAGTAACCACGGTTACTTAATTAAGTGAATGTTCCACTCGTGCAGACACTGCCTGATCCGATTCGGACAACTTGTGCAAAAGAGGCGAACTATCCCTTTAAGTAGGAGACACGGCTAAACTGTCTGATTTCTTTTTCAGCTTCTACAACTATAAGAGCCTTGAGAATGCCGTAGCTCCCAACGTGGCCCTCACGCCGCTGCCCGTTGGTAAGATGGGTCCCAATTCCCCGTCGGTGCCGAGCACCTCCCACCCGAGCGGAGGCGAACCCCCAGGGGAGGGCGCCAACTCCAACTCGAGGCCCCGCAAGAGAAGAGCGACAGGGGAGCTGGCGCCAGAGGTCCCCTGCCCTCCGTCCTCCGCTGCCATCAAGCCGCCGCCGCCTCAGGACGACAAAGATTCTGAGGTGGAGATCGAAGTGGAGAGCCGCGACGAATGTAAGCAGAGAAGCACCGCCCCCTTTCATTGTGTCATACTGCCTCAGCGCACTCGTGTAATTCCTCTCGTGTCTCTGGGCTCTCCCTACAGTCACTTCGTCCCTGTCCTCCCTGTCGTCGCCGTCCTTCACCTCGTCCAGCGGCTCGGCCAAAGATCTGAGCTCACCGGGCGCCCAGGGGCCCGTCTGCACCGTCACCTCAGCCGAATGCCTGGCCCCCGCCGCGCCCGTCGCTGCCCCCGTCACGCCGCCGGAGCTGGGGCTGGAGTCAGAGCTGGAGAGCCTGAGGCAAGCGCTGGACGGCGGGCTGGACTCGAAGGAGTCGAAGGAGAAGTTCCTGCACGAGATCGTTAAGATGAGAGTGAAGCAGGAGGAGAAGCTGGGATCCGCTCTGCAGGCCAAGCGCAGCCTTCAGCAGGTAGGCTTCCACTCAGCTCACCCCACAAAGCACCACGCACAGGTTCAGGTTCACACGTTATGCACAGAGACGGATACCAGATGGGTTCACCTGAACCCACGCTGCTGCTCCACAGGTGCAAGGTGCTCCTTTTCTGTTGGGCATCAGGGAGGCCCCCTCTGCTGTTCCCACATAAGGAAGCAGCAACTTGGTCCTGTTACACAGAATGTAGGGACACTGGGACCCCTGAGGTGAAAGACTCAGCTTTTTGATTGAGAAAGGATCATGAATTAAAGGGATAGTCCGCCTCTTTTGACATGAAGCTGTATGACATCCCATATCAGCAACATCATTTCTGAACATCTTCTTACCCCCTGCTGCGTCCTGTGAGCAGAGTTCCAGCCTCGTTTTGGCGTTGACAAAAGTAGTCCGGCTAGTTGGCTGGGGCTTAAAAAATAAAGCGTTTTGCTTCTCGAAACAATATGCGTTCAAAAGAGTAATACATTTGCATCACAAAATCGTTCTCCAGGAAAAAGTCAGACCTCACAATCGCTTGGCCCTATTTTCTCTCCCTTCGTATCACTGCCTGCTGTGCAGACCGAGCAGACCGAAGTGCAGACCGAGCAGGATGTGGGGAAAAACGACCCCGTTCCTGAAAAGGTTCTAGGAACTGCAAAAGGTTCCTACAGTGGGAATACGGCTATTAGCTTCTTAATGGTGTTTTATCCTTCTCTCCTTACTTTTCGCAGATTTCGTTTGTTTTGTTCTGTTTTGTTGTTGAATGTGGCGCTAAAGTAACACGTCGCTGTCGCTTAAAAAATAAAGTGTTTTGCTTCTCAAAACAATATGCGTTCAAAAGAGTAATACATTTGCATCACAAAATCGTTCTCCAGGAAAAAGTCCGACCTCGCAATCTTTTGGTGCTATATTCTCTCCCTTCGTATCACTGCCTGCTGTGTAAACCGTGCAGACCGAGCAGCAAACACCGTAACAGGCGCGGTTGTCGGCAGGCGGCAGCAGGCAGTGAGACGAAGGGAGAGAAAATAGGTCTGACTTTTTCCTGGAGAACAATTTTGTGATGCTTATTAAACACGCGCCGGTTGTGTCCGTGTCGTATGAGGAAACATTTCAGCCGTGACAACATGACGAGGGGCGGAGCTACCAACCACCAAACACCTCCGTCAGATGTGTTGCTATGGAAACCAGAACAGACCCAGCTGAGGAGAAGGAGCTGAAATGGTTCCAGGAACCGAGGGCCGTGTTCCCGAGTTCCTGTATGTGCGAATTCAGCCAAACTCCGAGCTAAATGATCAGCAGACTCACTTTAAAACGCTCAGTCTACTTCTCAGTGTTCAGTTGAAGGAGGCCCAGCTGATGGGACTCAGTCCTCGAGTAAAGCCTGTAAAAGGGTGTGATCTCTTTTTATGGGACCAACAAAACCCGATGACAGACACTTTTGTCCCAGCGTCTCAGTTCCCATGAGAAGAGATGGGCGTGTCGCAATTTTTCAGTGATTCAGAGGCAGGAAGCGTCGCTCCTGTCATCCAGCTCGCTGCCCTCACCCCCGACTTAGCTCAGCGTAAACACTGACACAGATACTACGGCCCATTGTAACAGGTCCCTGCCCTCAGGTGTCAGCAGCTCAGAAACAAAGCACAGCAGTCATGTGACAGATACATCCAGAAGGGTTGCATAAGCAGCGCTGAACTCTGAGTGATCTTCCAAATTATGAGGTCAAAATTCTGCGATCCAGAGCAGCTTTTTTTCCAGTGAAACCACACTGGAAAAAATCTAAATCATACCAAGTATATTTGTCTCATTGAGTATCTCATTACACTTAATATCAGACACACCCGAGAATAACTGCATGCACTGGAAAAAATCAAAGTCTTACCAAGTATATTTGTCTCATTTCTAGTCAAAATATCTCATTACACTTAAAGGGGAACTCCGGGGCATTTGAAGCGCGTTTCCATTGCTAGAGGTTGTCAAATACTGACGGTAGGACACAGACAGGTGCAAATCTGCGCTCCCTGTGTGGAGATCGCGCTGTTCGCTCAGCCTGTCATGCGAGGCTAATACGTGGTGGCTAAGGGGCAAGCGCTAACCCTTCCACGTAAAACAACAACTTGCACACTGCAGAAACGTCACACCACTTTATAAACCATCCGACAATAAAGTCACAAGCCTTACCATCAAAACCATGTGCATGGTTCTCACATTAATGGCGTGGGGACGTTACAAAACAACTTTATAAACAACATGTCACTTACCTCTTGTCGGTAGGCGCGCGCATGTGACAGCCCAAGAGTCAATGGACGATAATCACATATACAAAACAATTATCTTCTCTAGAAAAACTGCGTTCCAGTATTTAAAACATTACAACAATATTACTGGGCATGTATTGTTGAACAGAGCGATCTCCAAACAGGGAGCGCAGATTTGCACCAGTCTGTGTCCTACCGTCAGTATTTGACAACCTCTAGCAATGGAAACACGCTTCAAATGCCCCGGAGTTCCCCTTTAAAATTAGACACAACTGCCTAACAAGTACTATTTCAGCCAGATATAGGGACTTGTTTTAATACAATACATCTTGTTAAATGAAAAAGTCTTGAAAACAAATTGTTTTGAGTCACATATCATATGAAACAAGCTTTTTTTTTTACATTTGAAGAGGTTTTTAAGCTAATTTCAAGATCACTTTTATCTCAAAAGTCCTAAATATCACATTTTATTTCAAGAAATCTTGACAAGCCGATTTTCACTAGTTCCATTGGCAGATTTCTTTTGCTTATTTCAAGCAAAACGTCTCGTATTTGTTGTTTTTTTTACTTATTTTTGGTGGGGCATTTTTTCCAGTAATAGTAGGATATGCAGGCCTAACTTCCAGAATCTTCTTCAAAGGAGTTGGAGTTCCTGCGGGTGGCGAAGAAGGAGAAGCTGCGGGAGGCGACCGAGGCCAAGCGCAACCTGAGGAAGGAGATCGAGCGTCTGCGAGCCGAGAGCGAGAAGAAGATGAAGGAGGCCAACGAGTCCCGAGTCCGTCTGAAGAGGGAGCTGGAGCAGGCCCGGCAGCTGAGGGTCTGCGATAAAGGCTGCGAGGCCGGGCGGCTCCGCGCAAAGTACTCCACGCAGGTCAGTCCATGCTTTTTAATTTAACTTTGGGTGGAAAGTCCTGAAAGATGGGCTGGAACATGAATAATCAGCAGTACTGTACAGAGCCTTGATGCACACCTCTTTGTAAGTGGTCTGGCATGAAAAAGGCTCCTAACTCAGAGTTTTTCTTTCGACATTTTCTGCTTTTTCACTCATTTTCAGTCCAGTTCTTGTACCTGATGTGTTTTTTCTTTGTTAAGCCACCTTACACTGGAAAAAATCAGTCTTACCAAGTATATTTGTCTCATTTCTCGTCAAAACATCTCATTACACTTAATATAAGATGCAACTGCCTAACAAGTTCTATTTCAGCCAGATATAGGGACTTGTTTGAAGACAATACATTTGGAATATCTTGTTAAGTGAAAAAGTCTTGAAAACAAATTGTTTTGAGTCACATATCATATGAAACAAACTTTTTTTGACATTTGAAGAGGTTTTTAAGCTAATTTCAAGATCACTTTTATCTAAAAAGTCCCAAATATCACATTTAGACTCCTTAAAGAAAGGACAGAAAGCTGGTCTGAGATGGTTCAGACTGTGTTGGAAGAAGAAGAAAGGAGCTCAGAGCAGATATTCACTATAAAGCTGCTCAGAACTCCGTTTTTCTTACTAATGTTTCTGTAAATCATTGGCTGGTTTGAGACGTCGGCAGATCACTTTATCTGAAATACAGCAGAGAAACGTGGACAGTAAAGCAGCCAAACAGAAAAACCTGCTCGTCCACAGATGTTGACAGTTCAGTGTGTTCAAATGTGACGGCGGAAAGCAGACGATCGTATCAACAGCCTCGCAGTAAATGTAGTCTCACTGTCTCGAATATTCTCAAGGGCGACAGAGAAGGCAAAAAAAAAACTAGTTTCCGCTTCCCCAGTCAAAAATAAATGGGTGTAGCCCTGACTGCAGAGGAGTATGACAACCCCCCTCCCCCCTCTAAGAGGAAACAGGAATAGATGTCAACTTCCCTCAGGCACCATGGGAAATGCAGATTAGACAAAACAAGAGGGAGGTTGTGCTCTCCAGCTGCGTCTGTCCCTCCCTGCAGAGACTGCAGCCGTCTGTGGACGATTGTCATTAAGATGAGAAGTTTTTAGTGCAGACAGAAAAAAAACAAAAAAAAAACTCACTTCCGTTCGCATTTACTCAGCACTCTCATTATGCTTTAAGGCCCCGCTGTTTAAAGGCTCCAGCTGCATGCTGTCGGAGAATAAAAAGAAAACTGGAAAGATCGCTTTTGGATCGTGGATCATCTCCAGACTGACAGTTTCATAACTAATTTGTGGCCGCTGCTACAGCTAAAACTGCAGATCTGGGACCACACATTTGCAGCAACGGATTGGTTGCTGCTACAATTTTACCTTCAGTTGCAAAGAAATGAGGCTTCTTTAGTTTGTTTTTGGAAAGCTTTGTGTTATAGTCTGATGCCCTGACTGTGAGCATTTGGCTGATGGTCATGATAATACGTACATCGTGAAGAAGAAGGCTGGCATTCTCATTCAGATTAGCATGATTAGCATGATTAGCACTATTGGCTGTGTTCGAAACCGCATACTACATACTATATACTTGCAAATTGCATACTTCCATTCTGCATACTGCATACTCATCAATCATTGTTTGTAAGGAGTTTGCTTACCACCGAAGCGGCTCAAGTTTAGCCAACCACATCAACGCAAAGCACAGAGTCGTGAGTGCAGCCACAGCTAACGTTAGCAGCGAAAACGTTAGCAAAGCTCTTCCCCAAACTAATCTCTGGCTGTGTTCGAAACAGCATATTACATACTACATACTAATTACTTGCATACTGTATACTGCATACTCATCGATCAGACAGTATGCAGAGTGTTTACCCACAATGCATTTCGCTCCTGCCTGAGCCCAAATCAGCCGGCCTGAAGCTGATTTCGCTTAAGCTCTAAACTCTGTAAACTTTAGCAACATTTGAAACATTTTCAGGCGAGAAAGTAGTCGTTTAGATCCCCAACGTGTTGAAAACCTGACAAAATACCGGGTATGTACAATTTTGTTCCCATGAATTCGGCGCTACTAAAGCTAGCCGCAGTGAGCAACGCACTTCCGGTTATTTTCACAAAATAAAATACCCGTTGCCTTTTATCAAAGGGAAAGCCATTACGATACAATTGGTGCTTTTGTTTTGAAAACAGGAAGTGAACCTACCCTCGTTGTAGCTAGCTTGAAACTGCCGTTTTGACAGGTAATAACGATCGGCGACGTCACGTTACGTTGCATCTTGGGTAGTTTGAGTATAAGTAGTAACCTTATGATGCATAGCCAACATTTCGGAGAATCTAGTATGCATCCGGGAACTTCTCGCTTACTAAAAATCACATACTAACTCAAAAAGTTAGTAGGAGTAGTAGGAGAAGTATGCGGTTTCGAACACAGCCATTTTTTTGCAGCAAATCCAACTAAATTAACTCCCGGATTTCCTTTTTTAGCTAAAAACAAAAAAACAAAAACAAAGCTGAAACAAAGTGTAAAACTGGACCCTGAACAGAGGACGGAGGCGCAGCCACCTGACTTTAAAGCAGGATTCTTAGCGGTCGACAGGCCTGACATTTGGACTTGTAGCAACAATGAGTCACAAGATCAGACACAACAATTTGTCAGGTGATTCGATTGGCTGGCACCTCGTGCTGTCATTTGAAAAGTTGAACCGCTTTCAGCTTTCCGTGCAGGCTGAGCCAGCTTTGGCAGCTCTTACAGACTGTTGCGCAACACTGCTTTTACAGATTACAAGATTTCTGATTGGCTGGAAGCTGAATATAAGGAAACGATGAAAAACAGGTTGGTATTACTGAAGCTGATGTCTACCTTGTGCTTTTTTCAGATCGAGGACCTCCAGATGAAGCTGCAGCACGCCGAGGCCGACCGCGAACAGCTCCGAGCCGACCTACTGCAGGAGCGGGAGGCCAGGGAGCACCTGGAGAGGGTGGTGAAGGAGCTACAGCAGCAACTCTGGCCCACGCCTGGCAGCAAGGATGGTGCATCAAAGGACATGCCTGCTGACAACTAAACCAGCAGCCCACCTCCCAACCAACCAACCACCCGAGCCCCCATCATCAGACCCATTTCAGACCCTGAAACCCACCCAGAGTCCTTCACACCTGCCCCCCAGAAAACAAACACACAAAAAAACTCTCCTTCTCACCAGAGACGGTGATTAAATGAGACGCTGCGTCCTCGTCCTGGCCCACCAAGAGTCTAGTGAGTGGTTCCCTTGGAGAAATGACCACGGAAACGGCCACAAGGTAAACCGTGTTTCTAAATCCAGCGCCGACTCGCAGAACTGAGAACTGGATCACGACAGAAAAAGAGACGCCGGGATTTTCCGAGGCGAGACTTTCCGAACTGTGCTAAAAAAACTGCTTAAAGGTGATCATATTATACTAGCCTTAGAGCTGTTGGAGGCGTTGGCGTGCCGCAGCCAGGAGGGGCGGGGCTTATAAACGCCCTCCGCCGTCTCCCTGCCGTGAAAAAGACTGAGGATTTTGAAGACATTATAAGCTATTTAAAGAGACTACATAGCAATATGTAAAGAAAAAGGTTTCCTTGTTTCTCTGTGCTGTTGGAGTTTGAAAAATATAAAAAGAAACGAATAAATAAGAAGACGAACAAAAAAAACTCGAGCAAATGGACTTCCCACAGTGCCACCGTGGTTTTGTTGTGTTTTTCAGGAGGCCATCGCAGCCAACCAGAGGAGTAAAGCGGCTTTTTTTTTTCTCACTTTCTCTGAATCGAACCTTTGACTCGGCGTTGGAAGTGAAAAGAGTTAAAGACGCACTTGTTTTTTGGATGATCGGTTACAGCGTCCAGCGGTCGCCGACGTCTCTCTCACAGATAAAGACGCACGCCGTTTGCCGCGCACACACACACGTTTTTATCGAGCATTATGGGTAAAAAAAAATGTTTTTTAAAAAAACCCAAAAGAGAAAATCCTCCGGATCCGAGTGTGGCCTTGTTTTTCCTTTCTTGTGATATTTTGTTACGGACGGGCATGTTTTTACTCCGACTGATGTCATCATCTGTGAAGTGGTCGCGGGCTGGATGGACGCTCTTGTCAATAACCACAAAATGTTCATTTTAAATAAATTAAGGGTTTGTAAATATAAATATGTTTTTGTTTTTGTACTTTACAATAATGAATCGCACTTTGTCATAACAAAATACTGTCGTAACGCTTTGTACTCCCACTATTGTGTTCAGACTTTCTTTATTAGCATCGTACTCATGACTGCTGCCATATGAAATCAGTAAGCATTTCGTTAATTATCTGCCAATAAGTTCTGTCGTTCTGTTTTCTCACAGCAAAGAATTGTAAATAAACGGAAAGAAAACTGTCCAGCTGACGCGTTCTGGGGTTTCTGGGAAAGCATCGAGCAGCACATTCTCCCATCTTATCCACACTCGAGCAACTGGTTCCGACCGGTTCCGACTCGGTCTGACTGGTTCTGACTCGGTCCGACTCGGTCTGACTGGTTCTGACTCGGTCTGACTGGTTCTGACTCGGTCCGACTCGGTCTGACTGGTTCCGACTCGGTCTGACTGTTTCTGACTCAGTCCGAATCGGTCTGACTGGTTCTGACTCGGTCTGACTGGTTCCGACTCGGTCTGACTGGTTCTGTGGTTCTGACTCGGTCCGACTTGGTCTGACTCGGTCCGACTGGTTCCGACTCGGTCTGACTGGTTCTGACTCGGTCCGACTGGTTCTGACTCGGTCCGACTGGTTCCGACTCGGTCCGACTGGTTCCGACTCGGTCTGACTGGTTCTGACTCGGTCCGACTTGGTCTGACTCGGTCTGACTCGGTCTGACTGGTTCTGACTGGTTCTGACTCGGTCCAACTGGTTCCGACTCGGTCTGACTGGTTCTGACTCGGTCCGACTTGGTCTGACTCGGTCCGACTGGTTCCGACTCGGTCTGACTCGGTCTGACTGGTTCCGACTCGGTCTGACTCGGTCTGACTGGTTCCGACTGGTTCCGACTCGGTCTGACTCGGTCTGACTGGTTCTGACTGGTTCTGACTCGGTCCAACTGGTTCCGACTCGGTCTGACTGGTTCTGACTCGGTCCGACTTGGTCTGACTCGGTCCGACTGGTTCCGACTCGGTCTGACTCGGTCTGACTGGTTCCGACTCGGTCTGACTCGGTCTGACTGGTTCCGACTGGTTCCGACTCGGTCTGACTCGGTCTGACTGGTTCTGACTGGTTCTGACTCGGTCCGACTGGTTCCGACTCGGTCTGACTGGTTCTGACTGGTTCCGACTGGTTCTGACTGGTTCTGACTCGGTCCGGCTGGGGAAGCCGAACTGTTACAGGAGCACGAACAAAAAGCAAAGGAAGCGGCGGCTGTGAATCTGCCACAGCGGGTACAACGCAGTCAGAATGTACTTTGTGTTAAAAGCTGTTTTTCGCTTTGCTTTGTTGATGTTTTAAATGGAGACATTTTGATTGCTTGTTTATGTTCACTTTTTTTTTTCAATGGAAAACTCATATTTTCTTTATGCATGAAATCTGAGAACGTTTGCCACACATATAGTCAGTTATTGGGCATTGATACTGTACATGTAAGGGTTTTTATTGTGTTATGCAATATAAAGCAACACTTGTCTTATTACCAGAGGAAAACGGTTGTAAAAAAAAAAAAAAAAAAGAAAAAAAGAAGCTGAATTGTGTTTTTAAGGAAAAAAAACAAAAAAAAAAACAATTCACACACTTTAAAAAACGCTAAAGACAACAACAACAACTTAAAAAAAATAATAAATTAAAAAACAAAGTCAAAGCAATGCTGGATAACCTCAAAGTGCCTGGATGTGGGCGAAAGGTTTCCAGAGTAGGAAAACTCTTTCTTTAAAACTCAGGCTCCTCCTGAGCTCTTTTTAATCAGTATTCCAAAACAAACCAGTTTACAGATGTTTTTTGTTTTTTTGGGATTATTCGGTGCAGAGAACAATTGAAATGCTAAGACGCTTCACGCTTTTTTTTTTTTTTTTTCCCTGAATGAGTGCTTTTATTCTGAAATCGGTGATATGCATGTTCGGACAATTTTTATAGATCTTTAAAAAGCCACTTGCTTCGGAGAATTCTTACTATGAGTTGTACATAAACTGTTTATTCCCAATTTTTTTGCCGATCGATGAGACATGCGAGTTATACTCCCGTCATCGCCGGCGTTGCCCGGGCAACGCTCTCAGCAGACTGAAATTGGTAAATTTTTGTAGGAGTTTTTAAAACCCTCGGAAGAGTTGATCAGCCTGTGTGTAGTTTATGTTACTCTGGTTTTTTTTCTACAGAAGAGGGGCAGACGGTAACATTCGGCTTCTGGCAGTTTAACAATGTCTTGTTTTCTAAAAAGAAAAAATCATTTTTGCTAAAACAATGGGAAGTAAAGCAGCAATAAGAATCAACAGAAAAAAATAAAATACTCGCCAGTGTGAAGAATTGAGAATTTACAAATGTAAATATTTTTCTTTTCATTTACAATATTGTATAATATATGTACATGGTTGTTTTCTTTTTCAAAAGGATATCTTTTCTTACAATAGCTGTTTATGTTTTTGTTTTTTTTAAGGTTGTGTGAACTAAGATGTTTCAGAAGCAGTTGATGCAGTGCGGAAGAGAATATTCCCTACATGTTAACCCATTGTTTAAATTTTTTTTTAATTACTGTAGAGTCTTTATATTGAATTACTTTTTTTCACCAGTTCATATGTATTTTCTAACAGTAATGCTCAGCATCATATAACAGGCCTGCAGTATGGGTCACACGAGGCTATACCACCTTGCAGATTGTTTACCCCCCTCAACCTCATGTATCGTTTTAGCCCTGTGCTGCTGCTAATACTATATACAGTTCTAGAAATATTTTTTATGTAAGAGGCAAACTTTCCCATTTATTAATGCCACATATACAGTATTAAAAGAAGCTTGGCTTTTTCGTCCATCTCCCCCTTTTTCTTTAACCTTTTCGACGCCTTTTCCCTCCACCATCGATACCGTTCTCTTCTCTAACGACACGGACTATATTGTAAAGTAAAGGACTTTATGAGATTATGTTTGAAAATAGCTATGCTTATATACTACAGTGACTGAATGTACAGTGTATAGATGCATTACCAGAAATAAAGTTGTTTGTCCAGACTGAACGACCCAGTTTTTTTTTGTTTTTGGGAAACAATCTGACTTATTATAGTTTAAAGTTGAAGTTTGAGCTCAGTGCACGAAAAATTAAGGAAATTCTTCTGAAGCGTGTATATACACTAGGGCTGGGCGAGATAACTCATAATTATCGCGTTAACTCGTTAATTTTTTAACGCCGATAAATATTTTATCGCGCTTTAACGCAGGTTTTATTATGTATTTTATTATTGTAAAAGTCTGTTGCTGTCTGCTGTGGAACCGGAAAAGAAAGTAATCGGCGGATCCACCAAACATGGAGAAGGGTACGGAACTTTTACTCGGCCATTTTCATGTTAAAGTTCTTCCAGACGGCGGAGTCGACAGAACCAAAGTCATCTGTAAACACTGCCAAGTTGAATTGTCTTCTCAGCGTAGTAGTTCCAGTCTAAAATATCACTTAAAGGCAAAACACACAACTGATAGCAGCAAGTCATTCAAGGAAACAGACAGTGGAGCGAGGCTTCTACATAAAAACTACAGAAAGATGCTGATGTTAAAAGTGTGTTTGCACAACAAATGTTATGGCACTTTCATTCATATGGCAGCACATTTAAAATAAAACTAAATGCTAAAAGCTATACACTACTTTTGGATTCAATTTTGGATTCTGCGTACAAATGAGATTAATCGTGATTAATCAGGGAAATCATGTGATTAATTAGATTAAAAACATTTTCTCGTTGCCCAGCCCTAATATACACACATTAATGCATGCATACATGCATTAATGTGTGTATATTTGCATATACAGCCAAGCCTGAAATTATTCATACCCCAGGCAAATTTTCACTTTAAAGTTACTTTTATTCAACCAGAAAGTTTTTTTTTATTGATTGGAAATTAATCTTTACTGTCAAACTCTGTCCTGCAGGTTCCAGATGTTTCCCTACTCCGACACACCTGGTTCAGATCGAGGCCTCATCAGCTGGTTTGTGCAGAACTTAACAATCTTTAGAAGAGATCCGTTTCATCTGAATCAGGTGTGTTGAAGCAGGGAAACGTCTGAAACCTGCAGGACGGCGGCCCTCTGAGATCCCTGCTGTAGAACCATCCTCAGCAGCAGTCAGGGGAAGTAATAGTTTTCTGTATGATCTTATCACATCTGTCATGTGGTTGGGGAGGAATTTTGGTCCACTCCTTTTTACTTTCCCTAATGAATGCACTTAGAAACTAATAAAAAGGCAAATTAAACCAGTTCAACACACTCAGAGATGATACCTCTATGAAACCTCAAGATAATGGACAAAGAGTAGCAATCAAAAGTTGATTCAACAAAGAAAGACTTTCAGATATATGCTGGTAAAATGATGCACAACCAAAATAACATGTTTTATCTACACAGTTGTGGAGAAACCGCTGTAATTACTGTGAAGACGTCCAAAATGAAAAGATGAGTGGCAGACACTGATGTAGGAAACACTGTAGAATGGGTCTCCAGTTAACGCATTCTCAGCCCGAAAGCATTCGATGTAAACATTCATTAGTGTGCAAGCCATGAGTTGGCTTTAGGCTTCTCAGGATCCAGTGAATGCTTAGTTCACGGCCAACAAGCAGCTCTTTGAGAGACAAATTAGCCTTTAAAAAGTCTAAGAACTCCAAGGTCTGCCTTTACATTTAATTCCGCACAAAATAGAGAGCTAAGTAGCTGTCGCAGCCACTGTAAATTTAGACCAAACATAGAGAGCGTTCCAAAAAACAAACAACGAGAGCAGCAGTGGGAAAAACCCACCCACAGAAAACTAATCCAGGTCATTTATTACGTCTTTACGAGGATGCAGAAGCCAGGTTTCTCGTTAAACTGGTTGGATAACTGGAAACCCTGTCCTGGAAAGTTAGGCTTTTATATAAATACATATATATATATATATATATATATCCCACATTTTTACTTAACAGCCAAAGGCTGTGTGAAGCTATTATTAAGCACAGCAATGCCATGACCTAAATGCTAATATCCCCACTGTAAAAAATGTCATGTTGGGAATATTCCCCAAATTTGTTTCTCATGTTAGCATGCTAGCCCGGTAGCATTTGCTCATCATAAATCTATTTTCCAGAGAAGTTGGAGGAATTTTGAAAGTGCAATAAAAGCTTGAATCTGTCATGTATGACAGATTTAAGCTGAGTAGAAGAGATAGTTTCTGAATAGAAACGATAGAAATAGAGGATATACATCGTATATAATCGGCTGTTTAGATGGTGCGTCAGGACCGGGTATGAAAGACTTCACTGGAAAAAATGCCCCTCCAAAAATAAGTAAAAAAACAACTAATAAAAGACGTTTTTGCTTGAAATAAGAAAAAAAATCTGCCAATGGAACTAGTGAAAACCGGCTTGTCAAGATTTCTTGAAATAAAATGTGATATTTAGGACTTTTGAATATCTTGAACTTAGCTTAAAAACCTCTTCAAATGAAAAAAAAAGCTTCAGTTTCATGTGAAATATGACTCAAAACAAGATGTTTTCAAGACTTTTTCATTTAACAAGATATTCCAGATGTATTAAAACAAGTCCCTATATCTGGCTGAAATAGTACTTGTTAGGCAGTTGTGTCTTATATTAAATGTAATGAGATACTCAATGAGACAAATATACTTGGTAAGATTTAGATTTTTTCCAGTGTTGGCTCCCCAGCGTAGGATGAGTTAGGAGTCGATCGGTTTAAACAACTGTAAAGGTTGCAGAAACGGTGGTCTTTCAGCTTCTCCTGAGCAAAATACTGTGAAAAGATTCCTCTCAGTGCACAAAGCCCAAGGTCGCAAGTTACTACTGGATGTGCATGAGCTGGGAGCCCTCAGGCAGCACTGCAGGAGAAACCGTCATCACGCCACCATGATCCTTACAGCCACATGGGCTCAGGAGGAGCTGGGAGAACCATTTCCACTCAACACGGTCCAGAAATGTGAGCTGAAGCTGCACCACACCCGCAGGAAGCCATATATCAGCTCTGTGCAGGAACACGGCCCAGTTCTGTGGACACCAGCTCAGCTCAGATGGACAGAAAGACAGTGGACATGTGTTCTGTGGGCAGATGAGTCCACGTTTCAGCTGCTTCTGGGACAAACTGCTGAGAAACAGCATCCAGGCTGTTCTCGGAGAAAGGTTTAAAGCCAGCGTCTGTGATGGTGTGGGGGGGCATCAGCGTCCATGGCAGGGAGGGCTTCATCTGTGTGAAGGTGCCACTGATGCAGAGCTGGATAACTCATTCATTTAATCTGTAAAGAGTTGAGCTCCCTGGTTTTCCCTTAAAAAATAAAGTCAAGTTAGAATGTTGAATATATATTTTTTTAAAAGCGCTGTTTTGTGTATTTTCATTGGATTTTGGTTTTAAAATCTCCTTTCATAGCATCTTCTTTTTGATGCATCTCTGTAGTTATGCTTCACCACATTGGAAAAAATCAAAGTCTTACCAAGTATATTTGTCTCATTTCTAGTCCAAATATCTCATTACACTTAATATAAGACACAACTGCCTAACAAGCACTATTTCAGCCAGATATGGGGACTTGTTTGAAGACAATACATCTGGAATATCTTGTTAAATGAAAAAGTCTTGAAAACAAATAGTTTTGAGTCGGATTTCATATGAAACAAGCTTTTTTTACATTTGAAGAGGTTTTTAAGCTAATTTCAAGATCACTTTTATCTCAAAAGTCCTAAATATCACATCTTATTTCAAGAAATCTTGACAAGCCGATTTTCCCTAGTTCCGTTGGCAGATTTTTTTGCTTATTTCAAGCAAAAACGTCTTGTATTTGTTGTTTTTTGTTACTTTTTTTTGGATTGTTTTCCAGTGCATATGTCAGTGTTGTGAATTTCAGTTGGCTAATGTGTGCTGACTGCATAAAGTTAAAAAAAAGTAGGGAATTGCTTAAATGAATCAAATATAAAATCTGTGGACACGTACCTTTTGTCTAAATGTTCCTATATCTGTGTGAAGGATGCAGTTCTGCTTATAATGAATCTGCTGCTGACAGTCAGCCTGTGATGGATGTTTATTGCTGATAATAATCCAGAGGACACTGGTTCTGCTTTTTATTTATGTGTATACATGTAAGAAGAATGCAAAAGTAAAGAAAGTGTTGCATTATTCCACCTACTGTGGTTAACATCTCATCAAATGCAGCAGACTTTGACCTTTTCCCCCCTTCCTCCCTCTGAGTGGACACTTCCCTGCAGCCGAATGGACTCGTTTCTCAACACACAAACACAGACATCCCAATTGCCTTGCCAGAAAGCCCACAATCAGCCGGTGCAGGTCATTGGCTTCTAGGCAGATTCAATATTTATGGGTCGCTGCAGCGTTTTACCATCTCAGCTTGACAAAAATGATCAGCATCTCAGGCACTCCGCCTGTCAATCCGGCAGCTCCACACATCACTTCAGCTGCCATCGCAGTCGTCCCTGCAGGGTGTCGCTGTGTGATGAGCCGCCAAGATGTCACAGAAATGGCCAATAAGCTGAGTTTCTTCAGCCAAGCATGGATCTGTCTGGCTCCAGACAGGCTGAAGGACAGACATGGTGTTTAAATGTTCTGTTTTCTGTCAGACTCTGAGTGTGTTTTTCTTACAGTTAAAAACAACAGTGTGCATGACTTTGCATTCCGTCAAGTTTTTTTTTTTAAAGCCATTAGTATCTGACCGGGGCTGATTCTCAAATCAATTCAGCCTGATTGGCGTGCGTGCCTGAAACATTTGGACATATTTGCGGACTAATGCGCATATTCCTTTTTTTTTTTTTTTTTTTTTTTTGGGCCCCCCCCCCCGGACGAAATACCCGTTTGTCCCCCCCTATCGGCATCCCTGTCCACTCATACTACCAGTGCAAGTGGCTTTGGATAAAAGCTTCTACCAAATGCATGAACGTAGTATTATTATCGTTGTTGTCTAATCATTGTAAATATCTAACATTTGTTGAGATATTTGGATCATTTGAATTTCCCCAATGGGGGATGAATAAAGTATTTTCTATTCTATTCTACAGACACACATTCACACATTGAAACATACTTACATTCATACACACATACATACATACATACATACATACATACATTCACACACACACATATATACATACATACATATATTCATTCACATATACATACATTCATACATACATACATACATATCTACACACATACAAACATACATGCATACATATCTACATACATGCA